>NC_086330.1:12384500-13627899 GCF_032445375.1 Bacillus rossius redtenbacheri
AGGGGGGGGGGGAAATACTCTTGCCCCCCCCCCTGTTGTTGCGCCCCTGATTAATCGGTATATTTGTCAAGCCCTGCATTATTTTACATAATTCCACTTTCATTTCATGTCTAAGTTTTGTGTTGTAAGTTTATTTGCAACATGAACAACATGAGAAGACATGAATTTTCTCGTTACCGAAGTTAGATGTTTACACATCACTGGCGAGTGCTGAAACACTTGCAAACACATTTTTTTGGCTTCTCTAACCACACTGATGGCTATAGTATTATATAGGCCAACAGCAGCCCAACTATCAAAAATTATAGTCCGATTACTTACATTAAAGTTAATGAAAATCATATACGCAAACGAAATTCATTACTGAACAAACAATTACAGTTCAGTTACTGATATTGGATTTAAAATTATATTTTAATGCATTCCAATAAGTAGGGACCGGAAAATTTCGCGGGTTCAATGACTTGTAGGATGAACTCCATAGTTCTACGTACACTCGGTCAAATGTCACCCACTCATTGGCTGCTGTCTTGTGACACGTCCCAACGTAGCAGCCTGTGATTCGACACAGCTTTGGTTGAGTGTTTCTCATTGGCCCAAAGTCATCCAGGTGAGTGCAATAGCAGAGGCAGCAATGAGGTATAACTATTTGTATTTTAGTCTATTGTGAAATGAATTCACGAATTTTCCCGGTCTCCACCAATAAGGCACTAACATTTTTAGAAGGTTCTGGACAGGGATTAACACAGAGAAGAGATGAATGAGTCCAAGCTGCCATGAGTTCTCTCTTCATCCCAAAGGAACGACAATCAGTCCGATTCTACTGATCTCATGTCCATCTCCACTTCATCTGTGGTACCATAACTGAAAAGGGCAACATTAAATACTTCTTGCTTAGACTTTGGACATCTTATTATTAGAGACCTGAAAATTTCGCGGATTCATTTCGTGAAATGCTACAATTCAAATAATTATACCTTAGTGCTGCTTCTGCCATTGGTTCACTGTTAATATGGAGTAATGAGGGTAAATTAGAGACCCTCACTCATAGAAGTGTCGAATCACAGGCGGCCCAGTCGAGACGACTCACAAGTCAACAGCCAATGAACAGTTGGCATTTGCCCGAGTTTGTAGAGGATAGTGGGGTCCATCCTGGAGGTCATTGAACCCGCGAATTTTACAGGTCTCTACTTATTATAGTCGGAGAGCTGACGACGAATTTAGGAAATGTTCTGGTGTTTGTTTTACCTCAACAAAATATTACATTTTATATGGCCAAAAAAAATTTTTGTAGTAGATCAGATTTTACTGGCACAATAAAAAAATTTCGTCAACTCAAGTATTTCTTTTGTCAGGGATACAAAATAAATTATTTTAAACATAAAAAATTGGCATTTCCAACCTAATCTCTTGTTACATCAAGTAAATATTAGTTACGCCATCACAAAAACAAATTGTTTGTCTCAAGCAAAACTTTTTCTCTTTTTAAGTAGCCTTAATAAATCTGGAATCTTAGTTAAGTTCAGTGACCTCAGTGATGTATTGTCTATATACTCGGGAAAATTTTAGCTGTTAGAAATGTTATAAATGGCAGTATTTGTATGGAATTTTTGACCAACTATGCGCCTCAAAGTTATAAGTTTTCTTCGTAGTTCCAAGTAACTGACTCTTCGTAAAATCGACTATAGTTTCCAAACTTCCTAGTTGTGTGTTCCATTGTAAACAGGGTAAACTCGGAAGTGAAAATAGTGCTTGTTTGCTGTTTACTTAAAACATTTTTATAGATTTTTATTTAATAGATATCTAAATATATTCTGCAGAGTTCGTATTCAAAATGAGTAAAACCATACCCGTATATTAATAAATATATTACAATTAGTGTGATTTTACATAAATGTTTCTATAAAAACAAATATTCCTACTGACTTCGGTGAAAATTCACTAATGTACACTTGTTATTACAATAACTAAAGTGTCAAATTACACATTTGGATTTATACATAAATTTACACTTACATACAAGTGTTAAATTAACAAGTGTTCTGTTTTTGTTAGTAAACTGTACTTTTAGACGCACACATGCATCATTGTAAAAGTATATAATATTTGTCAGAGTAAATTAACAAGCTATTGTAAAAGTAACAGTGTGTCTGGCAATTTATAGTGACAAATCGCGGGATAATTTAGATTTTTTTACGAAAGTGGTATTACCATAACACAGCGTTTAAGTAGCGTAAATGATGGGCTAGTGATTAACACGTTATATTAAAAACAGTAAGGAATTAGTTTCAAAACTTTGTTAATTCACTCAGAGTGTTTGAATTGGTTGCATGAAATAAGTGATAAAATTAAAAGCGCACTGAAATCCACATTTTTCATTAACAGCTTTGAGCCACAAAAAAAGAAAATAAAAAATATTTTTGAATGTAGTTCAAATTAATATGTTAATTTTTTTGTTAATTTACTCAGCGATGCATTAATATTAACTAAAATTTGTGGTAAATATTCACATGCATGCATATGTAAATTTATACATGAAAAAGTACAAATACACCAACAGCAAGAAATGCGTGGTAAATTATAGCAATTCAATTTTACACTTTTAATAGTATTTTTACTTGAGTACTAGAGTAAAAGTACACCATTATCACTATGTGTAAAATTATACTAACCTCTGTGGAGACACAGGTACATTAAGTGTAAAATTACTAAAAAAAAATATGTTAGACTTTCGTAGCCAGAGTCAGTAATAAAGTATTGGTTTCTGGATTAAGGTCACATCCGTGGGTGCCTGACTTTTGGGCATGCCTTGTCGATTTCATCTTTAAGGGCGATTTAAGGTGGCTGGAAAACAGCATGCTGAAACGTCTCGTCGCACTGACGTGGTTTTCATCACGGAAGTGCTTGACCTGGGAAAACAACTTATCTTGGCTGTGACGTGATTCGTATGGACTGGAAATATTCCTTAGTTCAATGACCTCATTGATAGAATCCACGATTCCCTACATATTCGGGCAAATGCCACATGCTCATTGGCTAATTACTTCTGAGACCAGTCAACGAGAATGCTTCCGATTAGATACTTCTTTGGTTGAAGGTTTTTTTCACTGGCTCAAAGTCTTTAACATAAACTGTGAGCGAATCACAGAAGTAGTATGAAGGTACAGGAGTTTGGATCCCAGCTTAACGCGAAACGAGTACACGACTTTTTCCGGTCTCTAGTGATTCGTAAATTCTTTTGTTTGCGTGCTTCCCCTTTGGCTCCAGTGTTCTCCGGGCGCGTTTTGAGCCGATCACAGAAACGTTAAACGTGTTTGAGTTTCAGCTTATCGCGAAATGAAAGCGAGAGTTTTTTTTTTTTCGTCGGTCTCTGAATATTAGTGTGTTTCCTCTCTCTCTCTGAAAGCTATCCGTTTGACAATCCCATCAAGCAGCGGTGCTGATGCGGAGAGAGCCAATATCAGCGCGGTAGTCACGCCGACCAGTTAGAGTTAATGAGCTCGGTCAAAATTCCCGCCGGTATAGTTTTACACGAAATTCACGGAGAGAAGGGTATGAGAGAATGAAAAAGCATTTTGCGTGCGCGTGCAAATAAAGCTTTTTTTGCATTTGTCACCGTCCTTATCAAAGGAAAATTAAACGTGTACATCGTACCACTTGTTCCATTTTTTTTTAGATAATTATATTTATTTGCGTGATAGCAGCGGACTAGCGGGAAAATGGAATGCCAGGAAAGAAAAAAAAGTAATACGTGAAACAAAAAAATCACGGTAATTCACTTTTACCACTTAATCCATGCCTACCTTTGAATTCCGGCGTAGTACCACAACTTAATTTTGTGCTCTAGTCACTTTCACTTAATTAGGTGGTAAGTTACGGACGCAAATTTTTCCATTCACCTTTTTAAAAGGTGTTTATTATGTACATGTGCAGATTGCTTCGCTGGATTTCCATCGATGTATAGGACCCTGTATTTTCATCGGTGTATAGGGCCACGTATTTTCATCGATGTATAGGAACATGTATTTTCACATATGTATAGGGCCATCTATTTTCATCGATATATAGGGCCATGTAATTTTTCGCGAAGTGATTTCTTGTATAGCACTGTAGAATCGTCTGTGTTGCGTGAATGGTTGAGTGCCTTTGAGGTGACTGTCTACTGTCGGCACACAAATCACAGCCATTCTGTGCGGAAGTCGAAGCGCCCCAAGTGGTCGGGCCGAATAACGCAATGGAATGGCTTCTCTTGCAAACGACCACCCAGAAAGAAACCGCCGGCGCAGGCATACCTTATTGCAATCTAACAAGCGCTCATATTATTTTCGCGGATAGTACCTGTTGCGTTTTATTTGTGGTCCATAGGCCTGGTCTCTTGGATTGTTCGCCTACACAGGAAAATTTTTCAGTACTTTTACTAATTCTTAGGGAAACCAGTGGCCAAGAATAAGTTTGTAATACAACAATAGTCATATTGTAACTTCGTACAACACATGGCTATGGTTATTTTTGCATAGGCCTATATATGAAATACGGTTTTCGAGAAAAATCTGAGTATTTATCATAAAAATAGGTGTATTGTTGTATATTTTAATTTGTGTTGCATTGAAGAATATTTTATTTTAAAACATGGAAAAGATAACTGAATATTCAATAATTGTTTTTTATTTTGTTTGAATATGCTTATTAATGTGCGTAGTTAATAATAGAAAGCCATTTAAGGAACAGTTTGCAAATAACTAGAGACCTGCAAAATTCGCGGATTCATTCGGTGATAGACTAGAATT
The DNA here is from genome assembly GCF_032445375.1 of Bacillus rossius redtenbacheri. Classification (NCBI taxonomy): domain Eukaryota; kingdom Metazoa; phylum Arthropoda; class Insecta; order Phasmatodea; family Bacillidae; genus Bacillus; species Bacillus rossius. The sequence continues at coordinate 12,389,288 of NC_086330.1, forward strand.
TAAACATATATAGCTCTTAGATAATTTTGCTATTGGCTTACTGTTCATCTGGACGAATCTCAACCAGTTATAAACCCTCAACCAAAGAAGGATCGAATCACAGACAAACCAGCTGAGACGATGACTTACAAGTCGGCAGCCAATGAACTTGCGTTATTTGCCCGAGTGTACAGGGGTATGTGCAGTCTATCCTGAAGGCCATCGAAACCGCGCATTTCGCAGGTCTCTACAAATATCTTTAACAATTAGATGTACTGGTACAACACAAATCATTACTGCATTGATTAATGATCCGTACCCAGTATTACTGTGAACGCTATTTTGTAGTAACAGAGTCATTATCATGTAAATATGCAAATTTACAAATGTCTGTCATTTTACATTAATGTTTGTGTTCAAATTACAAAAGAAATTACTGTGTATGGTTTTTGGGTAGGTACGATTCAAAGCCCTCCCCCCCCCCCCCCCCCCTCCAACCAATAGTTTACCGAAATGGGTGAAAGGTTGCTTTTCAACTTCATACAGCAGAAGAAGATGGTAAACCACTTCATAATCTTCGTGCCTTCAGCTGAACAGCTGTAATCCATTATCATCATCATTAGTATCACACTGTTGGTTTGGTCATTTAAAATAAATCATTTTGACGGGTCTTTGGCATACAATAAGTTAACGTTTTCTCGACCAAAAAATATCTTTAAAACAACTTGCGCTCAACGCTTCAATTAATCAAAACGGATCTTAATAAGACTCTGGTCTAACGTGACGTTTAAAAAAAATACGTTCCATAATAAACCGTAATTTACAAAACTGAGCAAAAAACAGCTGGATGTTTCCGTCTGCGTATTTTCAAACCAATTTACGAAAGAAAGAACCAAAAAATATTATTACATTCTTCCTTTGTATGCTTGATTTACTTTGCACGTTTTTAAGGGATATTTATACAATTAAACTTGAGAGGATTTTATTTTCTGGTTTGTAATTTTGTATGTTGGCTAAAATTCATTGACAAATTAACTCATTCCACGATAACTCCAAAAATGTGCTTCCCATAAAATTAAAAATTCTTTATTTTTGTTTCTCCATAAAAATAAACTATTAACTTAGAGGATTGAAACAATATTATTTATTTACAAAATACATTTCATCTAATACTTATTTCTACTTCACTGAGGTTTTTTAAAAATTAATATTTGTGTTGTGTTCCTTAGCATTTTCACAGTAAAATAATTTAGTTAATACTGGTACCAAAGACATTCACACACAAAAAGGTTATACAGTTTTTCAAAAACTAGATTTTTTTGTTATAATGTGACATTAATGCAACAATTAGAATTTATAAATAATTTATTTCTGAGAAATTCTAAACGTTACTCATTTAATCACTGATTTAAGTTAACAATTTTTTTATAAAATAAATTTTAATTTATTATGTTGATGGATATTCGTAATAGCAGTGAAAAAAAAAAGGAACTTTTTGACTGCTGATACTTAGTAAATATCTTACATCTTCAGGAAAATAAACAGATATAAATCAAACTTAATGCATTTAAAAGACAACTGGCTATCTTAATCTAATTGCGATGAATTATTTTTAGTTTTCGATCATTTATATACTTTGATATTTATCTGTATTATCAAATGAAAATAATTTTTGCAAAACACAGATAAAAAGTATACGTTTAACAAAATAATTATAAACGGGTTTACTTTATGTGACAGTTCCAGTTAAAAGTCGTACATTATCGTACAGATATCTGAAAAAACATACAAAATGTGGGATGTGCCCCTGGTTTATAAAAATACGTTATTGAAAACAATTCATTTGAAAAAGAGTCATTGTTTTACTTGTAGCGTTACTAAAAATATTATTGAAGCTGCCTTCTAGAAATTATTTTTTATAGTAGCTCAAAGTGTTTATTTTTTCTGTTTCAATATTTTATATTATTTGAACAAATAAAATGCTATTTCGCTGTTCTACCACATCGCTTTTATATTTTAACAGGGCTTTCTACTCTCGCATCAGCTGTACTTACGTTCTCCCCCTGTTTTTTTTCTCTCCCTTCTTCTACTTGATCCCTTGGCACGTCATCTTCTGTCAAGAATTCCATATCGTGCTCCAACTCTCACCATTCAGCCCTTCCCCTCTGCCCTTCCGTCATCCCGTCGCTTCTTGACTCTGAACTCTTGAAAGAGAGAGCCTTTGCGCCTACTTTAAGCCACGAAACATCTTCGCCCTTCCTCTCCCCTCCCCCCTTTCTTCCCCCTCGCTCAAGGGAAGATACTCTTGAAAACTGGGCGCCGGGACTTGTGAAGTTTGTCACGACCCTGCACCGTCTGTTTCGTTTTCGCTCATCCCCCGGCCTTTAGGCAGCTCTTCTCCCACCCCACCCCACCCCACCCCACCCCTCCTCATGGCTTTCGACCCCCATCCCCCCCCTTTGCCAACCACTGCAGCCACTGGGTGTCCAAGAATGTATGATCCGTGAATGCTCTTGGAGCAGCGTGAAGTGGAGTATACAATGTTTCAAATTTTTATTCATATTGAGAGTGTAAATTAATAAAAACAATTTTTTTAAACTTCGCGATTAAATTAAAATGTGCTCAGAAGAATGTAATTCAACTGCACACAAAAATTTGTTTCTGAATACATTTAACTTGTTTAACAGTGCTCTAAAAACATAACAGCAATTTTCTCTGCCTTATGTATGACCAATAGAAACGTTAACTGCCTTATTTCTTTTTTTAGTTTGCCTGATGTTTTAAGAAAAACTCAAAAACGCTTAAGATGATACAAAACGTGTCTCGTTATAGTCAATATTCAAATAACTTTACTAACAACACACATAAACTCTTAGTGTTCAAATTAAAAAGGGCTGAGATTATTAAAGACATATTAAAATATATGTGAACAAATTGCTGACTTTAGGTTGCATTACAGCATGTGTTTATACATTACTTTGAGGACTTAGTAAAAAATAAAATATTGAAAAAAAGGCAAACTATCTAAGTACACAATTGATAATATTTCAAATGTTAATGTTATATCACATTAAAACTTTAATTGGTATATACTTTCTGGAAACGCCCATTTAGCCCACAATGAGAAATCCTTTTTAAATCTCCCTCTCTCTCTACTCAACATAAATTTCCGTTGATTTTAAAAGAGTGCTTGCTTGAACTCTTTTTAGTTCGCTCGGCTATGTGTGTAAGCCATCCAACGTCCCAAATCTTTTAAGTGGATAGAGCCGTTTCAAACGAACTTGGCGATGGTCGATCTCGTTTCGTCGAGGCCAGCCTTTCAACTTTTCAATCCAATCCACTCACGTTTCCCTGTACGTCCTAGCAACCCATGGCAGATACCCCCTAAAGCCAGGGCTAGAATTACAATATCTTTATTTAATTCTGCCCCTCAAGAAAGCTTTATGTAACCAAATTCATATGTTTTATTATTGTGAAGTCGAGCGAAATTCAAATTTTCTAACATGAGTCAGTAAAATATGTGAAATTCTTTGCCACATCAGTGAGCTCTGTCAGTGGTGGTCTTAGGGGTGATATCTCCCTCCCTCCTCTTATACGTAGGAGATATATAAATATGAAGTAATATACTTCTGACCACAATTGACCTATGAAGTGGGATATATATATATATATATATCCCACAATTGACCTATGAAGTGGGATATATATATATATATATAAACATTCATGATTTTATTTTTTTATTGTTACTTTACTGTTTGCCACTTTTAAATAAGATAAATCCACGCTTTGAAAACTTTTAAAGACGTCGAAAATGCGTCGAAATACTCTTTTAAAGGGCGAAACACTTTGGAATTTCCATTTAAATAGAAGTATTGCACAATCCTGAACCCAGTCCCCCCTGAAACCAAAAAAAACTCCAGACATTCGCTCTCCCCACAATTCGAGTCGAAATTACGTCCGCCACTGAGCTCTGTGAATAGTGCCCTTTGTAAGTATTAGTCCGCACCGCAGAGGTTTTCTCTTGGCAACAGATGGCGAGTATCTGCTTGTACCAAATCTTTGATGTTTATTTCCGAAACGACTGTACGCCCACTGCCCGTCGCCAGAGGAAAGGCTCCGCTTTACCCGTCGGACCTTTGTGAAGAAGTGACTCGAAAACAAGGAAGTATAGTTGCGTGCAGAAGCCATCGATGGAAACACAGAAAATGATCTTTAGCGAGTGATCACGTCACGCCAAAATTTTAATCATGAATATTTCACTGATTCTTTTTTAAAATAGCAGACAAAGTGTGAAATGTTACTGGCAACCAAAATCAAAAACAAAAAATTCAGTTGGAGGTCTTTAATTCGGCATTCTATGATCCGGCACCAATCGGACCGCTCGCGTCCAGTTTAAAAAAAAAAGGATTCCGGTTGTTTATCTAGACCGCCAGGTGGCATTTCTGAGCTGCCGCCTTCTTAGTTCACTGTCAGTTTTAATTTCTGTACAGTTTCCCCTGTTTCCTAGCAGGTTACATTTAATATTTCACATTTCCATGTGTGGTATCCCCTTTGAAACTATATTGACGTTAGGTAATTGTAGAAAATCGCTAAACGGCGTGTGCTGGAAGACCTCTGCTGTAACTAACAATGCGTGTTTGGTGAAAGATCCGTAGGGATTGCAGTGGCGTAAAAAAATGAGTAACATGACATGTAGGCAATTTCTCGCCCTGCGGATACACTTAAAAGTTTTTTATGCTAAGCAAATAAGAGCATTAGGAATGAAGTTTGTAAGGAGTTTTTTTTTTTGGCGGTTACGAGGCGAGACAGGTCAGGAGTGAGATATGGTACAAGCAGGAGCAGGAGTACAGGACTTGAATGAGATAATTGAAGAAGCAAGAATGAGATGGTATAGCCGTGTCTAGAGGATACGGAAAAAAAGAGAGGTTTCCTAGGAAAACGATGGAATTGAAGTGTACACAGAAAGAAGGTCCAAAGGAAGACCAAGGAAAAAGGTGGGAAGATCAGGAGTGCAGGAGAGAAGAGAAAACTGGAATGAAGTGCAGGATGAAGAATGGTGTAGGAATTAGAGGAAGGATAGAAGCATTTTACTTTGCTGACCCGGTCGCAGGTTGGAAGCAATTGATGATGATGATGATGATGATGATGATGAGTTGAACTGTTGGTCAGGTGATGATCGGAGATCGCGAGTCGCAGGTCCGTCCACCAGGAGCGCTGCTAAGCGGGGTTGATGGGCTGGAGGGGGTTTGAAGGACCTGGAACAAGGCAGTGCACTTAGGAGTCTCAACAAAAAAAAAACGCCCAGCCCAGCACTCCTCGGCGTGAAGTCGGGAGCGAGATGTAAGAGGCTCGCCTCTCGCCGCGCACAAACGAATTTTCCCTTCTCCCAGGGACAGCGCGAGGGGGGGTTGAAGAATAAAAGAGTACGCCTCGGAAGGGAAAAGATAATGCAATAAATACCTCCAAAACAATGAACGCCTCCCGGGCGTCCCAGGGCCTGGTTCCATCACGTCTGACGGCGGGCCCCAGGGAGCGAGAGGTTATCTGGAGGCGGTAAGTCAATTCCGCGGAAAGGCCGCGGGGATAAGCCCGCGCGGGGCTCTCTCTCCCCTCCGGTAATCGGGTTTGCGGCGGAGCCCCTCTTCTGGCCGTCGAGATGGACGCCGCTGCCCGGCGCCGGGGCGACCTAACGTCGTTCGCGGAGCCGCGGGCGCGAGATTGCGAGAGGCGCCCGCCGTAGAGATCACGGGAGCGCCGATCCAGATCGCGCTCCGTCAGCGGCTCGAACACCGGGAGACACGAGACAGGTACTGTTCTTGTCGCAGTCCCGTGTCGCAGAGAGGACCACCTCCGACACCGCTGTGTTTCTTGAGCTTGCACTCTATTAAGTGCCGCCCTTTGCAGTTTGCTTTGTACGGCGGATGTAGGATGAAATAACTACCTGCTAAAATGTGTGGTTCGACAATCATATTATGTGTGTGTCTTTACTTTGCTTTTCCAAAAATCTTTCACCCCATACAGTTGGACAGCTAATGGAATAACCAGATTTATCTTACACTAAATTTTAATCTATTTTATTAATTATCAATTTTTAAGTTAACTAATTTTTTGGGGGGAGGGTGTTATTTAAGCTTTTGTTATTTTATTTGTAACTAATATAGGACTCTGGATGAGAGGTGGTTTAAGTAAGTTAGAATTCCTCGCTTAGCAAAGCCAATGTCAAACGAGTGCTCCCCTGATTGGCCGCAAACCTAACCAGTGGCAGACGAGGGCACTCCTAATTGGTCTCGCAACTAGTCAGTAGCAGGCGAGGGCTCCCCTGATTGGCCGCGCACCTAGCCAGTAGCAGACGAGGACTCCCCTGATTGGCCGCGCACCTAGCCAGTGGCAGGCGAGGACTCCCCTGATTGGCCGCGCACCTAGCCAGTGGCAGGCGAGGGCTCCCCTGATTGACCACGCAAATAGCCAGTGGCAGACGAGGGCTCTCTCAATTGGTCGCGCATCTAGCCAATGGCAGACGAGGGCTCCCCTGATTGGCAGCACACCTAGCCAATGGCAGACGAGGGTTCCCCTGCTTGGCCGCGCACCTAGCCAATGGCAAGCGAGGGCTCCCCTGATTAGCCGCGCAAATAGCCAGTGGCAGATGAGGACTCTCTTAATTGGTCGCGCACCTAGCCAGTAGCAGGCGAGGGCTCCGCTGATTGGCCGCGCACTAAGGACAGACATACGGAACGTGAGTTGCACCCTTCGTGTCGGCCGGCAGGCTGGAGCCGGGGGACAGGCGGTCGCCGTCGCCGGACCCGCGCGCGCCGCCCATCTTCAGCAGCGCGCTGCACGCGGCGGTGTGGCACGGCTCCGTGGACGTGGCCCGCCTGCTGCTCAAGTACGGCCTGGAGCCCGACCAGGGCGGGCGGCCGGAGACCCCCGAGCCGGCGTGTCGCGCGCCCGGGGGCGCCTTCTTCGCGCTGGGCAGCCCCGACAGCAAGACCGACCACACAGGTCAGTGCGCGTCTGCAGCCCACTAGCGCTCTTGTTCTCTCTGCAACCGTGCGGTGTTTAGGGGCAACCTCACAACCTGGAAGTCTTTAAGTTCTTCAGAAGTAGATGTTAGCAGTCTTAGTTTATTTGTGGCTGTTCTTTGCTGGGAACTTTAACCGTATTGTTTTTAAGAGGCAAGCAGCGTCCTCTTTAGTAGAAACCACCCGTGCCACGAGGTGTCGGAGGATTGCCATTGGTGCAGTCTAGGAGAGGTTTTGAGGATCTCTCCTCCTATTTGATAACTCAGCCTTCATGCCTAGAAGGATTTTTAAGGCAGGGCCCCCATGGGCATGGATGCGGATAAGCCGCATACGCAACCAGGAGGGTGTTAGAGCCGTTAGCTATGCACAGAGGCTGAGGCTACCCATCCCAGCTTATGCACCACCTCCAGCCCCCTACCCCACTCAGCTCACCAGGATAGCCGGAGCCGGAGCGGTGGTGTTGGTCGCAGTGCCGCCGACGACGGCCACGCCCTCCTCGGTGTCGCCCGCCGCCCAGCCTTGCGCGCGCCGCGTCAGCTGGGTGCGGCGCCCCGCCCCCAGGAGCCTGCCGCGCCAACGCTCCTTCTCGCTGGAGAGCGACTCCGAGCTGCTGCGCCCCGCCGGCCACTGGCAGTCGGAGCGGCGCAGCGTGTCGCTCAAGTCCAGCCCGCTGGTGTCGCCACGACCGCCCACCCCGCCCCCGCAGCCTCCCCCCGCCCCCGAGCGCGGCATCTTCGCCGAGCTGCGGCGCAGCAGCGACATCTTCAAGAGCATCCTGCTGAACCTGTCGACCCGCGAGGAGGAGCCGGGGGCGGGGGAGGGCGCGCCGGGGGCGGCGGGGGCGGCGGGCCGGGGGCGGGTGTCCCCGGAGCTGGACCTGGCCGGGCTGCTGGCGGCGCACGAGAGACGGCGCCTCGCCGCGTTCCGCCAAGAGGAGGCGTCCAGCAGCGACGCCTCGTCGACCTCGTCGTCGTCCTCCTGCCCGTCCAGCTACTCGGCCAGCTCGCTCAGCAGCGAGGGGGAGGACGAGGCCGACCCGGGGCAGCCCGTGCTGGAGCTGAACCCGGGGCTGCGCGCGGACCGCCTGGCGGGGCTGGCGGGCGTGTACACGCGCGGCTACCTCTTCAGCCTGCCGGCGCTCTTCCTGGCCGTGGTTCGCGGCAACTCCACGCTCGTGTACCTGCTGCTCAAGTACGGCGCCTCCGTCAACTTCCAGGTGCGTTCCGGTTCCAGACCTGAGTAGTGTGTACATGACGGTCCGGGCGCCGAACCGCCATCTTGGATTGTGACGTCACGGCGGCCGTCTTGTATGACCGTGACCTTTAACTTTGACCTTGACCTTCGAACTACTAATTTGCCAAATTTAGCTAAAACTTGCCCAAAATTCCTCAAAATTCGCCACAATTTCCATTTTTTTTTAAATTCCGCCAAGAAATCTAAAAAAATTTGATAATTAAAAAATTATGATTTTGATACATCTTAAAAGTCTTTTTGCCTTAGAAAGAACTCAAAATCCTAAATGTGGCTTAATAGTCCTAAGAGATAGCCGCTCTAAGCCGCATAGGTCATGACCTTGAAAATTAGGATGCCATGGCAGCCATTTTGAATCATGACGTCACCGTTGCAATTTCCGTTACGGCCGCCATCTTGGAAATCTTTATTTATTATACGATTTTAATGAAAAAATTTAAAAAATTTTTAAATTTTTAATTAATAAAATTTTAATAAAATTTTTTAAAAACATACATTTACGAAATGGAGCTCGGAGTACTCGGTACGAACCTGGTGAGGACAAAAAAAATTAAAATGGCGACCGATCCTTTCCTCATGGTGGCTGCTGGCAGAATGACATCTACCAATTTTTTCATAGCATATATAATCAGTTAGTATGACAACATGCCCGCCATCTTGAAAATCCGTAATTTTAAAGCAAGAAAATGAGGAAAAAATGTAAAAATTATAAAAAATATATATTAATTAAATTTTACAAAAGTTTTAAAAACGACATTGCCCTTTTCGTTATGGCCATCATCTTGGAAATCCGTAATTTTTATGCTAAACATTTGGAAAAAAATTCTAAAGTTATAATAAAATTTTATTAATCACATTTTAATAAAATACTGAAACACACACCTTGATGTCTTCGGTTTGAACACAGTAAGACCAAAAATTACAAAAATGTCGATAGATCCTTCTTCCATGAAATCCACCTGCCGATTGACCCACCAATACCAAGGTATATATATCATCAGATGGTATGATGTCATGTTCGCCTTCTTGTATTCGTGTGCTGGATGCTACCATCTTGTTTTTGGCTCCTAGAGTGTGCTGACGCCATGTTAGTGTAATTTTTACCCTCTAGAGTGCAGTTATCATTTATTATTACCGTGGCACCCGTCATATTGAAATTTGGACGCCATCTTGGAATTGAGTAATTATTTAGCTAGAAATTCGGGAAAAATTCCAAAATTCATTAAAAAAAATAACTTATTAATATACGGAATGATTCGATAGATTCCCGTCCTTGGTTCGATCTCTGAACGAAGCTAAAAATATATTTAATTAAAATACCAGAAAATTATCCGTTTCGAGGAATAAAACACCGCAAGTTCTTTTACAAAAATTAAATTTATTACATAATTTCTATTATACTACAGGAACAATTGTGAAAGTTATTAATTTTAAAATCATTTAGGCCTGCATAGTCGTTAAATGGCTAATTCTTAGCTCCAATCGGTTTATACTAGACAGAGACCAACCAGAACCTTTACAGACATAGTCCTCCTCTTCTTGACAGAGTTTCTGGATACCGTTTTTAACAGTTTGCTTCACATCGTCAGAACTGTAAATTACTGTAGCCGATGTCTTGGATGCACACTTCTTCACTTTGTCATCGAACGGATATGGCTTTACATACATTCAGTCCAACCACAAGTTATATTTCAAAGGTTCGTTTGTTGCTACGTCATCAGTAAGCTGATTGATTATGTTCTGTCTAATATCGTCAAAAAAATTACAAATGTCTTTTGACTCACTAATCGTATTTAGATAATAGTAGTCCTTCAATGTTCCACGAAATGCAGACTGCGCCAAGTAGAAGCCATTATCATTCACCTGTAGAGCACCGATAACAGTCTTAGATTTAGTTTCATGTCCAGACGTCATACTAATCGATTGCTGCACATCTGTTTTTTTTTTTGCCTGTACGCTCACGAGTCTTCAACCTAAACCGAGGAGTTTAAATTTCTGCAGGTAGTTCAGCAGTAGGCGCACGGACTTTACCGTTGCATTTTTTCGCATGTCGTCGCAAACTATCAATTCGAGTAAACCATTCATGACACTCATCACAGCGAAACTTCATGCGAGAATGATTCTTCTTGCATTTACTCCGTTCATGTCACCGTGCATCATGAGAAAATGCGAATGTCATATCGCAGTAGCCGCAAGGATACCGTGATGATGAAGACAAACCTTCCAGACCTGAACCAGTTAACGATGTTACTGCAATTGTACCATTTCCAGGCCTACTCTTATGCACATCAATCATTCGTTGTTAAACCGAAACCTTTACTTTCTGGCGCGCAGCTGGACCTTAGCATGTCTTCACGTGCGTTTTTCATATTATCTTTTCTGGCAAACTGCTTATGACATTTCTCACAAACAAACATTTTACGATATAGGTTCTTGACACATTCGCTCTTATCGTGTCGTCGAGCATTGCTGCTGTTTGAGAAAATCTTGTCACAGTAACAGCACCGATGTTCGTTAGTTGTTTTCAAATCAGCAACCATTGAAGTCTCCATCGAGGACGAAACGTAGTTCATCGTGGTTTCCTGCACAGCCAGCTCTGTAGTCATTAAGCTCTCTTCTGCTGGTGGTACCACGACTAATGATGTCTCCTCCAATGTTGACGTCGTCGTTGCCAACGGGATCTGCACCGTCTTCATCGTCGCTGACGTCAGGGTTCCCGTAGACGATGGTACATCGTCCATCAAGTTCGTCGTTATAGTTGGTAAAGATACCATCGAGTTTGCAAGAACAAGTAATTACGCGACTTATGTATCAGATGAAACAAACTAGGTGATCCTTACACCGTCGAGGTCAGTAACAAACTGAACGGTCTGCTGTATAGGACACGCTTATATACATGCACCCGATGGAATAATACTGGTCAGTAGGTAACTGCTCCCTAATGATGGTGACTGCAATGTCAACCGAAATATTGGTGAATTATTTGCCAAGGATACGACTACAACCCAGAAGCCAAGCTACTTCAGACAATGGCCGTGAAAGCCTGCGAACATTGTATGTGTGTCTGTTGTTCACTAGTTTCATTTCAACATCAAATAGGTGCTGCACAAAGTACATTTCTTGTGTTGTTTTCACTTAAAAATGTTTGGTGTGCCTACGTAATATTTGTTGTTAATGAACTGTTTTTAAATAGCTTAATTGAAATTTTATTTTTTGGGTAATGGGTATTATCTGATATACTAGTGTTGTGGTGTTCGGCAGGTTATTAAATTATAAAGTAATTAAAATCTATACTATCTGAATATATACTAACACAGTTTTACATTATTATATCTTATTAGTCAAGAAAAAAGGTTAACTGCTAAATACATTCCAAAATAATCATACCCAACCATTTAATGCAACGTCATATTGTTTTAACCATTTCTATTCCATTATTACTTTACTGTTAAAAGATTATTTTAAGACAGATATCACACACTAAGAAATTTTAAATTAAAAATTAACAATGTCTATCATCTGTTTTATTACAGTTTTACTCATTACCACAGATTATTCAATTCTAAATGCCAGACTTCACAAGGAAACCGTTTATAACAGTCGGTAACTATTTTCTTCGGGCATCCCACTAGATTATAAACTGTGCTTTAACGGAGCAAAAAAATTTCAAAATGTAAAGATTCATTGTTTGTTTTGACTTTGAGAAATTAATGAAAACCAAGAGATCGCGTTTCGGTGCCTCTCTCTCTCCACGTTAACTACGGTCGTAGTTCAACTTGTTATCTCCAGGGACGGGTAGCTGAGGGGAGTATAGTTACGGTGTGGAACCGAGCCGTCAGGACTGCCTGCGTCTCTGCTACCCTCGGCGCCTGAATGGGGCTCGCTAAAGTAAACCAATTATAATCTCCTCGAGCTACCGGGGCCGCGTGTCCACACAGCCACTCGACCTGCGGGGGCCCCCGTGTTAATTGAGCGTGGAGCTTCGTCTGTAGGCTTCCCCCTCCACTCCCCCCCCCCCCTGGGAAAACCTCGCGGTGTGAATAGGCGCGGCTTCTCCGCGAACAAGAGAGGTCTCTTCTGCTTCCGGTCACAGTTCGTCGTCGCGACCCCTACTAGGTTCCGCACTGTTGCAAATAATCCGGCGATCCTCGTAGTCAGAGTTAGCTTCATTTCCAACAATAACTCAACGAGAATCTCGATCCTCGGGTGTTGGTAAAATATTCAATAATTTGCCGTGTCTCCAGCAAAAAAAAAAAAATACTCTTCCTGCTTCCACGTGTACTATCCCGAGCGGCTGGGAAGATGCATATAGTCCATCATTGCTTGATGGTAGTGTGGGGGTGTGATAATTAGGTGCAGTAACACAATATGACAATTAATTCCTGTAGTGAGGTCGTTTTATTGAACAGTTCTTTATACAATATCACTCAGATACACTGTACGTATTGCTGCGGACTTATACACATTCAGACGAGAGCTCACACAGTGTACGAACGTCGCACACTGCCTGGGATGCGTTACAGCGATTCCCCTGTGGTCCACACGGTTCCCGGAGCGAACACCTTTAATGAGCTGTCTTACCACGATGCTCCAAGAGGTGCTTATCAGCCATGGTATGTCTTACCACGATTCCCCTAGTGGCTGCTGCCCTGCACTGCCGGGATAACTCTGAGAAACTAGTCGATGAGCTCTCTGATATAGGCCGCACAGGAATGACCCTTGTCCCTTGCTTGAGGGCCGTGTGACAGAGCGTGCGTGTGAAACGCTTCCCAGGGTTCGTGTGCAACGACCCCCACCAAGTTCCACTGACACTTCCCCTGCCTCGTGAGGGGAGTTGACCCTTGACCTCTGCGGCGTTGCGTTCCGTCTTTACAAGTTCTTATGGAGGTACAGTATGACATTACAAGATACATTACAAGATACATTCTGATATTACACACGTACGTATCTATCCTCCTGACAACACGGCATCTGGAAGTCGTTAGTTAATACAAATATTCTGTTTCATGAAAGTTTGAAATATATTGGATATAGTTATTTGTTCACACAAACCTTTTTATTGACTGTAATTTTTAACAGTGAAAACATTGAAAACGACCAACATTTAAATCTAATTTTAAATGCAGTATCATTTCTTTAACATTGAAGGTGATATGGTTCCCTCAACTTCCAAAAAGAAAATTTACATTAAAATAATTTATTGTGCGTTATTTGTAAAGAACAAGAAAGCAATTATAGCACAGGGTTTTAAGTTTTACCCTTTGCCAACGTCACATTTTGTTTCAGTGGACAGCAACTATCCTACTTATATTATAAACGCGAAAGTTTGTAAGTATAGATTAATGTTTGTTACTCTTACACGTAAAAACTACTAAATGGATTTGAATGAAACTTTACAATAATATAGACTAAACATCAGAATAACACATAGGCTACATATTAATATGAAATTCCAACCTTAAGGAGTGAAAAAGTGAAAATTTCATTTTATAACAGAAAAAATCATAGGTCATAGACTTACAAATAGTGAGTGTCATTTCTCTATGTCTGACACACGATCATACACATAGTAAGGTCTGGCAAATTAATATTTTTCTCCTTGGTGAGACCAGTCCGCTTAGTGGAGCTCGCAGCGGCTAGTAAAATAAAGGTGCTAATAACAGTTTGGTTCTTAACTTCGTCAATAGATAGAGTTGCCTTGAATTTTAAACGCACCTTCGTTCGATGCGTTTGTCATGTCTTTAATTTTCGTTTGTTTGTGCCGTATGTGTTCCTATACTATTCATCCGATTGCGATAAAATTTTGGTGAGTTGTTATGCGGATGCCCGTGAAGGTTTCTGAGACGATATAACTATTTTGCAATAGTTGGAGCACGAATCGTTTCAAATAATGTGTTTATTTCATATTATATAGCGGCACTTGATCTGTTTTTGTTGTCTAAGTGTGCACGCATGAGACAATTTATTTAAATATAAAATAGAGACAGAGATAGAGTGATATATATACAGAGTGAGATTGAGAGAGACAGAGAGATAAGTTAAGATAGAGCGAGGTATAGAGAATGAAATGTGTTAGATAAAGATATATATAGATGTATAGCGCTATATAGAGATTTATATATAGAAGAGATAGAGATAGTGGGAGTTATATATCTATATATGTAGATATAAAGAGATAAATAGAGATAGAGATATACATATATATATATAGATGCGAATAGAGAAAAATATATATTTAGAGATATCGATGGATGATTTGTATATGTGTAACTACTTTAAAAATATTACAAAACAAACCTGAAATAGGCATTTCAATGCATGCTGAGCATTAGCTAGATAATGGAATCATTTCATTATTAGTCATCTCTTATTTTTCAGCTTTTTGACGTGACAACGTCTAATAAATCGATGAACGCCGGCTGCACGCACGAAAAAGTGTCCCACTACGGATGTCCCACTACGGATGTGACGTGTTTGCTCATTGTACGCATGCGTTGCATCTCTCTTCATGCTCATTGTACGCATGCGTGGCATCTCTCTTCCACTCGATTGGAACAACCATCGATCTGACTTTTCAATCATATTTTCGTCGTTTGAATTATTAATATTATGTAATTTAACGATCGTCCACCGATTTTCAGCACAATTAGTACGGTTATTTAAAAGTAATGTTGAGTATTAAAATACGTTTTGAACCAACAATGGAGTTTTACAGTTACACATAATAATTCAAATTACACCCGGGATCATTTGCACAATGTTTTAAAAATTTTTATAACACATTATAAATATGTTTGGTGTATTTGGGGTGCGTATTTGTTATCAAATCGTGTTATAAAAACGAATTAATATTATTCCCCTACCCTGAAAAAAAGTTTATATATATATATATATATATATATATATATATATATATATGTCATTTACCAATATTTGCAAATTTCATGTATGGCCTCGTGGTCTTGCGAGCGCCGTAAATATTCAATCCAAAGGATGTCGGTTCGAACCCTGACAGGTGTAAATTTTTTTTGTACTTCTAAAAATAAATACGGCGCACGCAACATTTCGATAGTATTAAATGTATTTGAATTAATGAATGAATGCAACTAAAAGTAAATTTATTAATTAAATTGTACATTTCATTTCACTCCTTTGTATCCATACAAAATAGTGATAATTCAATAAAAATTATTCAAATTAAAAAAAATTTTCTTCCTCAAAGAATATAATATTTTTAATGCCTAAATGGTTCGGTTGCAGAAGCCTATTACGGCTCAGTCTCAGGCTGAATATGATATTTCCTTTTCTTCTGGATGAATCATTTCATCAATGTTTTGTTATGACGTTGTCACGTTAAACTATCGTCCGTAAACCGACTTTACAGACAACCAATTTTTTTCTATAGTGCTTTATAAAGTCTAGATTACATAAAGACCACCAATTTTTCGATATATACAGGTAAATTACTATACTCTGGCAGAACAACGTCTGTCGGGATCTGAAAGTGATATAAATTATTTTGCGCACTTGACATTCAAATTAAGAATACAATTACTTACTACATCTGATTTCGTAAAAGGTCACCTTCACCCTGTTTTCAGCCCGGGCAACGCCGGGTACTGCAGCTAGTGCTTAATAAATAAAATAATATTGTAAATAAATTCCATATCAAAACAATTTAAAGAAAGCAGTTTTGGTTTTCTAATTTGAGATTTCTATTAGGTACTACACGGCTTGAATTTATAGTATAGTCAAAATAAGTGTTTTCTTATTTATTCATGTATCATAACAAAAAAATTGTGGTCTTGTGGACTGTCATAGGACCGCAATGAAAACCCCTCTCATAGCAGCGATCGAAAGAATCGTGAAAAACAAGCAGATTAATACCCAAACAAAGAACACAGCAGTTGGAAATTGCAATAACGTAGCAAAATCAAGGAAAAACATTTTCAAACTGAAAAAAAAAAAGTGTGGTCTTCAGGTGAATTTCACGACCACCAAGCAGCTCACAAAGAAAAAATTAAGTTTTAATTATTTTTAAAATTATTTTGTTTCGCTTCTATGTGAATTTATAAATATAACGTAATCCTCAGCAAGACACGTACTGCGTTCAACTTCAAGTGGGTTGTTTTCCGTAATATAAGAATTTAACTACGAGAAACCTGGGCTTGTTGTTTACGTGTAGCTCAAGAGGAGTTATTTTTTCCCCCTTCGGTGAGCGTCAGAGCGATTCGTGTGGCTCAGGGATGTGAGATGGCAAAGAGAAACATCTTCGGGAGCATTCACAAGTGGACGTCTTAATGCCTACGAGAGGCCTTTCTTCTGCCGCCGAGGTTGTGGGGGGAAGGAGAGGAAGGGGGGTGGTTTTCATGGAACCGTCGTCGTAGTTTCTCCACCGAGGTTCGTTGGGGAGAAAAAAAAACGGTCGGAGATAGGGGGCAAAAGTCCGCGGCGCGCTTCTCATTTGAAGAGAACTTGCCCTCAGGAGACCTCTGCAGACAAAGAGGTCTTCCACGACTCGGAGCGTCCTACCAATTATCCTTCCTCTTTGCAGGACTTACAAGGAAAAAGAAATCCCGGGCCTTCTTTTATCGAGTTCCCGCTCACGCAAAAACCCGACCCCCCACTCCATCCCATCAAAAGATACTTATTTTTTATGGTCTTTGACCTCTGGGCCATCGCCCGAATCGTTTTGTGTGCAAGTTTCGAGCACCGGACGGCAAAATAATCCGCCTGCGCGGGGCACTTATTAACTGTTTTCAAAAGTTTTAATGGTTCGCCCGGGCGTCGGTGTCACGTCTGTTCCGAGTTGTTTGTCCGCGGGGGGAGTTGGCACAACTCCTTCCGGGACCGCGCCCTTTATTAGCCAACTGTTACTTTGTTCGGTGCGCTCGCCTGCTGTGCGTGCGAGGCCTCGTGGTACTCGTGGTACTCGTGGTCGCCGGGCTTCTGGGTGGCTGGCCCTCGGTTCCCTGTCAGGTACCGCGGACCCACAGGACACCGTGCCGCAAAGTGGCAACTTTTTAAGAAAGCAAGTTTTCCATTTTATTCAATTTGATTTATTACTAGCCAATGCCCGTCATGCGCTGCAATGCCTCAATCCATCTTTTTTTTTTTTTTTTGTAATTTTTTTGAAGTAAGTACGCATATATAGAGACTGTAAAAATTCGCGGATTCATTTCGCGACAGGCTAGAATCAAAACTCTTTTTACCTTCGTGCTGCTTCATCGATCGGGCCACAGTTCATCTGAAGGACTCTGAGCCGATGAAAAAACTCTAAGCAGAACAAGTATGTAATCACTGAGCAAACCCAGTTAAAAGGTATCACGAGTCAGTAGCCAATAATGAGCAGGCGTAATTTGGCCGAGTGCGTAGAGGATCGTGGAGTCTATCCTAGAGGTCTCTAGTCTCTAGTAATGGATGGTGTGGTACAGAGGGGGTGGGGGTTGCTGCAGGACGACCACGGCAACAGCCCGCTGCACCTCGCCGTGTGCCAGGCCTGTGTGCCCTGGGAGTGCGTGCTGGACCTGGTGGAGCGCGGCGCGCAGATCTCGCTCAGCAACCTGCACGGCGTGCGGCCGGCGGACCTGGCGCCGCCGCACCTGCTCGCCCGCCTCCAGGACCAGATGCTGGCCGACTGCTGGGCGGGGCTGTGCGGCCCCCAGCCGGCGCCGCCCCCGCAGCCGCCCCAGCCGCCCCCCCTGCTCAGCGACCCGCCCAGCCTCGCCTCCAGCGGCGGCCACCCGGCACGCCTGCTGCGCAAGCTGCGGGCCGGCAGCGCAGTGGCGCGCGGCGAGTCCACCGAGGAGGCGAGCTCCGCGTCCGTGGAGCAGCTGGTGCTGTCGTCCACCGGGTCCGTGCGCAGCCGCGCCAGCCGCCTCAGCGCCGACTGCGCCGGCGGAGCCAGGGTGGGTGGGCGCGCCCTGCTATCCTTGTGCCCTTCCTGGCCTTCCTGGCCTTCCTGGCCTTCTTCCTTTCGACCCTCCTTCCCTTGTACCCTTGTTCCCTTCTTCCATTCTTCCCTTCTTTCTTTCTTCCCTTCTTCCCTTCGTCCCTTCTTCCCCTCTTCCTTTGTTCCCTTGTTCCCTCCTTCCATCCATCCCCTCTTCCCTTGTTCCCTTGTTCCCTTGTTCCCTTATTTCCTTCTTTCTTTCTTCCCTTCTTCCCTCCTTCCCTCCTTCCCTCCTTCCCTCCTTCCCTCCTTCCATCCATCCCCTCTTCCCTTGTTCCCTTGTTCCCTTGTTCCCTTGTTCCCTTGTTCCCTTATTTCCTAGTTTCCTTCTTCCCATCTTTCTTTCTTCCCTTCTTCCCCCCTTCCCTCCTTCCATCCATCCCCTTTTCCCTTGTTCCCTTGTTCCCTTGTTCCCTTCTTCCATTCTTTTCTTTTTCCCTTCGTCCCTTCTTCCCTTCTTCCTTCCTTCCCAACGTTCCTTCTTGCCCTCTTATACTCTTCCTTTCTTCCCTTCTTCCCTTATTCCCCTCTTCCCTTGTTCCCTTCCCTTGTTCCCTTATTTTCTAGTTTCCTTCTTCCCGTCTTTCTTCGTTTCATCCCTCTTTCCCTCCTTCCCTCCTTCCCTCCTTCCAACCTTCCCTCCTTCCAACCTTCCCTTCTTCCTTTGTTTCCTTGTTCCCTTGTTCGCTTCTTTCCTTCTTCCATTCGTTCCTTCTTCTCTCCTTCCTTTCTTCCCACATTTCCTTCTTCCCTCCGCACTGTTTGCGCTGTTCGGAGGGGCGGGTACAACCCCCCGATAACCCCCGATAACTCAAAGTAACTAAACACATAAAAAATTGAATTTTTGATATGGTTCGTTCAATCAGCCTAAGGGTCTACCTTTACAAATCTCTATTTAAAAGGGAAAATTTTCTGTACCTGCCACCCAAAAAAAACACGGTCATTCGTATCCTCTCTTCCCCCATTTCCCCTCCCTTTCCCCTATAGTTTACGAAGTTGGGCTCCGTCCGTGGTGTGTAAGCCCTGCAATGGCATGAACAAACCGTCAGCTCCACTAATACACATTTCAGTTTAAGGTGTTTTACTGTCAGTGGGTGAGAACCATTAGAACTGGCACATCACGTATTTGTATTGACACTTGATAGGCTTTCAGATTCCCTAAGAAAACGTCTTCGAGAATTGTCGACAAATGATTTTTAAGTATTGCCTCGGAAATATCTTACATAAAAATACAAATTTATATATAAATTATCCCTATAATATATCCCTATATATTATTTTAATTTAAATTAAATTTTTCAAATTTACTTTTTAAAAAAAAACTTTTATTACTCGAAGAAAATTATGTAAAACATTTAAATTTCAGACCCTTTTTCTATTTGGTTTTAACTGGTATTAAAATTTGTTTTATAGTTTGAAATGCTACGACTGAATATTCATTTGACACATATACTTACACATACACACACACACACACACACACACCTTTGTAACACGAACAAAAAAATTTCAAGTGTATTCCCCAAGGAATTTTTTTCATTTCCCTGTACCGTTTATCTGGATATAAAAGTCAGTTTTATTTATATGGCCCATAAAGAAAGTTCAAGGAACGACCTTATCCGACCGATGTGCTTCGCTGGAGGGAGAGAGAAAGAGGAAAAGAGGAGGGGTGGAAGGATGCACGTAGCTACTCCCATAACTTCTTTTCTTATTCGTCTGCATTATTTCTGTTCGCTTCGCGAGCTCTCTTTGAACCTGCATCCTGGGCACGGAGCGAGGTTATCAGGCCGCGGGAGGCAGAAAGAAGCGAGTTCCACGCACCTGCCTGCACTTTCCGAGTTTCATTAGGAACACACCCGACCCGACTCGCATTCTTGGAGAGCAATACCTCATCGCTCGAGCGCGGAAAGAAAAGTAACTCATGGGTAGGGACTGGAAATATTCGCGAGTTCACTGACCTCATTGATAGACTCCATGATTCCCTACATATTCGGGCAAATGTCACATGCTCATTGGTAGAGACCGGAAAAATTCGCGGATTCATTTCGTGATAGGCTGAAATTCAAACTTGTGTACATTTCTGCTGGTTCTGCTATTGGCTCGCAGTTTAACTGGAGCTCTCTGGGTCAATGAGAGACTATCGACCAAAGAAGCGTTGAATCACAAGCTATCCAGTGGAGACGCCTCGAAATTTAGTACCCAATGAACACGTGTGTTTCCTTGATAAATGCAGAGGATAATGGAGGCTATCCTAGAGGTCATTGAATACGCGAATTTTTCTGGTCCCTACTCATTGGCTAATTACTTCTGAGACCTGTCAACAAGAATGCTTCCGATTCGATACTTCTTTGGTTGAAGGGTTTTTCACTGGCTCAAAGTCCTTAACATAAACTGTGAGCCAATTACATAAGTAATATGAAGGTACAGCTGTTTAGATCCCAGCGTAACGCGAAACGAACCCGCAAATTTTTCCTGTCTCTACTCATTGGCTATGAAAATTCTTCTGCGAAACTTACCTCAGTTTTCTGTAAACTGCACAAAATTCAATGCCATAAACAGTCACTTTTTTATATTTTTGTATTCAGAAAATTTAATTTTTATATGCGATGGGTTTATTTTAAAATAGTTATCATCCATTTGGCCTAAAATCAGGTGCAAAGTTCGTCGTTTAGTAATTATTTTATAAAAAAATAATTATCTAGCATCCTAGTTATTAAATATATTAGTACATATCTAAAAGAAAGTTATTTTTTGCACTTGCGAAAACAATTGGCAAATAATATACAATTGATTGTAGGTAAAATACCATGGTGTTTTTTATCTCCCGCAATACGGGTTAAAACTATTAAGGCTCAGCGATACTTCCCGATTGTGAATTATTTTTCACGCTGGCTTTGCGTGGAGCGAGACAGGCAGATAGAGGATGTTGGGTGTGAGAAGGAGAACATGCTAGGATGTGAACATCAACACAACCTAGATATAGTCTGTCTCGCCCTTAGATTGCAGTAAAGAGTAAATGTCGACTACTGTTACCAGATTATAATAACCCAGAAAATACAACAAAAAAATTGGTTGTCTGTAAAGTCGGTTTACGGGCGATAGTTTAACGTGATAACGTCAGAACAAAACATTAATGAAATGATTGCATACTTTTATGAATAAAATTGAATCATTTTTATTGAATTATCACTGTTTTGTATGGATACAAAGAAGGAGTCAAATGAAATCTACAATTTAATTGATAAATTTACTTTTATTTGCACTCATTAATTCAAATAGGTATATTACTTTAACGAAGAGATAATTTAAATTATAACTTTTATACATGTTTGCTATTTAACTTCTTCCAATCTGTGTTCTGTTAAGGATAGGACGATGATAGGAAAAGTAGGAAACGAATGGGAATGTTTAAAGTTTAATGTGCCTCGTTAAATTCAAATCGATGGTTGTTCCGATAGAGTGGAAGATAGATAGATGCGGCGCAAGCGTACAATGAGCGTAACGGGACATTTTTATGTGCGTGAAGCCGTCGTTCATCGATTTATTAGACGTCACGTCAAAAAATATTTTGTATATAATTCTTCATTATAAAAAGTGGTTTTACTTTACTTTTTGTTTTTAAGACAATACATCAGTGTCTTTTGACAGTATTGTCACAGTTGTAGTTATTCTGACAGAAAAAAATATTTCAACGCTAAACAAAAATTATTATTTCAAAGGATAAACGCTTTGTTGCAATGGTCACTATTATAAGCAAGGAATTACACAGCTATGTTCAAAAGAGCAAAAATATTTTATATCAAATGTTAAAAAAAACTATTTACAAAAACTGTTAGAACCAATATGGCATATTTCAATTACAACTCCTTAGAAAAAAAACGAATGAATACTATCACAAGATGCTCTAGATGAAATACAACAGTAAAATAAATTTTCAAAATTCTCATTCCAAATTTTACTTAACAAAATACAATATTTCGGATTTATTAAAATATTTTTTTTATTTCCTTTTGAAGTCATGTAGAACATGTGTTTGCTCTCTGTTGTATAATTGCCACAGAGCACACCGAAATGAGAACACCGCTAAAGGCAGAAATCGTGAATTGGAATGCACATTGGTAGCTAGGGATGAGCCGTGCTATAATTCCCGGTAAAATTTAAATATTCTACCTAAATGTCTTTGAGTATTAGTACTTCAAAACTTTAATTTTAAAATTTTAATTAAAATAAACTAAATCGATGTTAGCTTATAAGTAGAGACCTGTAAAATTCGCGATTTCAAATCCCTAAAGGATAGACTCCATGATCCTCTATGCACTCGTGCAAATTACATCTGCTGATCGGTTACCGACTTGTAACACCTGTCGACTGGAATGATCGTGATTCGCTAATTCTTCTGTTAAAGATTTTTCATTGGCCCAGAGTCCTTCAGATAAACTGTGGCCCAATCACTGAAGCAAAATAATGTCAAAAGTATTTGGACTCTATCCTATCGCGAAATGAATCCGCGAATTTTACAGGTCTCTACTTATAAGATATATCCGTGTCAACACTTAAAAATTTTTTTTCATCCAACTTGGTTGAATGCAAAATAATAATTTTAATATTTACAACCTGGGTAGTTATAATCTGGCAACAGTGGTCGCCATTTACTCTGCACTGCAATCTAACCGTGAGACAGATTATAGGTTGTGTTGATGTTCACATCCTCGCATGTTCTCCTTCTCACACACAACATCCTACATCTGCCTGTCTCGCTCTACGCAACGCCAGCGTGAAAAATAATTCACAATCGGGAAGTATCGCTGAGCCTTAATAAGAGTTTTATACAGTCACGTATCGAGGGAAATAAAAAAAAAACACTATGGTGTTAACATATGTACGTCCGGTGGCAGGGTTTAAGGTGTGGATTATGGATTTTTACCGCCATCTTTGTTTGTGACGACACGGAGGCCATCTTGGGTGACCTTGAACCTAAAAATTTGCCCATAATTACCAAAAATTCCTCAAAATTCGTCAGAATTTGGCAAAAAAACCGCCAACATTTCCAATTTTTTTATAGAAAAATACAACAAAAATCTATAATAAAAAATAGGGGAAAAGTTCCCTAATTTGAGGGGAAAATTCCCGTTTTAGAGACATTTCCCGTTTTAATCCTCAAAAATTCCAGTGGCTTGAAAAGTCCGCATCTACTAGCCGCCATAAGTCGCTGAGATAGTGACCTTGACAATTAGGATGCCATGGCCACCATTTTGAATTGTTACATAAACGTTGCAATTTTCGTTACGGTCACCATCTAAAAAAATCCGTAGTTTTTATGCTAGGAAAACGGGAGAAATTTTAAATTTATAAAATAATTAATTATTTTAATTTTAATAAAAACATTCCACCATATTGAAAATAGTCCACAATCTTAAAAATCAGTAATTATTATTTTAAATATTCGAAAAATATATATATTTAAGTGGTTTTAATAAATTTTTAATTAAAAAATAACTTACAGAATGGAGTCCTCGGTTTGAATTCGGTGAGAGCAAAAATATTTTGACAGATCTTTGCTCCACGGAGATCAATGACAGACTGAACTTCCACCACTAATACCAAAGTATATCACTAGCTACAATGACGTCACTTCCGCCATCTTGGATCCGACATATTGTTTTGTCTGCTAGAGGCCACTACCGCAATATTAGTTTAATTATCATTCGCTAGAGTGCAGTTACTATTTATTGCCAGAGTGCCCGCCATCTTTTTGGCCAACTTGGCCACCATCTTGAAAATTCCTATTTATTTTGCTATAAATTCGGGAAAAGTTCCAAAATTCATTTTAAAATATGCAATTATTATAATGATCGATTCGATCGATTCCTGTCCGTGGTTTGATTCTTGATCGATTGAGAAAAAAAATAATTTTATGTAAATAAATTTAATATCACTAAATATGGTGGAAGTTCCTAAAAGAAACTTAGGTTTCTGGTCTACCAGCCTCCAGGAAGACGTTGATTACATATTGGTCACCATCTTGGAAATTCGTAATAACTAACTTAGAAATTCGGACAAATTTCTCAAGATTATTAAAAAAAAGTCTTTAAGTGGAAGATGGACTTGATAGATTACCATCATTGGTTTGATTCTCACCAATGATAATAATAACTAAAGCTTGAAATATTTTAAATTCTGTTTCCCGTTACCTTTCGTGAAGTTCGTTAATCATTCACTCTATGAAAAACGACTCTATACAAGATACCTGTCCGACAAAATGAATACGTTGTCACTTTGCCTACCATGGAAGTCTAATCTTTAAAAAAAAAATGGTTATCCAGCAACCGTAAAATTACGAAAATAGCGGTAAATTTATGTAGATCCCTGGATAATGTGTAACCGGCTTTCTTCGAAAAATTGTCGGTGAAATTTTTTAACAGTGCAGCAGATGTGAGGCATTTGATAGTTCTTGCCAGCTGATGGCATACGTGAACTTGAATAATTATTTTTTTTATCGGTATACGGCATTTGGAGAAGTAATTTCGTGAATGGAACGGAAGTTGCATGAAACGGAAATATGTAACCATGGTGCTGCCGTATTTGGCGGATGGCAAGGACCAAAGTTCTTAATCCAAAGGAAAATTTTGTAGTATTAAAGATCTACTGAATTTTAACAAGATAGGTAGTATTTCAATGATATTCCTTGTCGAAAATCAGATCCAAAGCCGGGGCTTATTATGTTTTCAAGTATTAATCCTTTTATTATATAGTATATATTTCTTTATATAGTTGATAATTTTGTGTGCAAATCAAATGATTCAATAGTTGACGTACGTAGCTGTTCCGGCAACGAATTCCAATGGCGTGAGGAAATTGCGAGTGTCGCTTCAAGAAATTTGGTTGAAAACACAATTTATTATATTTTTCCCGCTTGGCATTATTTTAAAGATTTATACGTTGAATTTTATGTCCGAGTTTAATATTATAAATGTATTTGTAACAAGAGAACACATAAATTTTCTTGTACCGAGGTTAGATGTTACACATCTCTGGAGATTTCTGAAAGACTCTCTTTTTTAATGTGGTTTTTCATAGAACAAAATTCTTTATTATTATATGCTTCTACACTTTTACTTATAAGTTTCTCTTAGTGACTCCTCTGTGGTTTTTTTATTTTCGAAAGCTAAATACGGCAAGAATGGTTTCATTTTTCAACTTTATGCTATAATCGGACCTCCTTTTTTAAGGTATTGTATTATTCGTCGTCGAGGTTGGAAGGCTTTTGAATTTATTGTGTTTTACATGTTTGCTCCCTGAAGAAGTAGTTAAAAGTGTTATTTGCTCTCTCTCTCTGAGCCTATTTCTTGTCTTTCGTGTGATTCCAGAAGAGAAAGGCCCCAAGATAGGAACAGTTTGTTGATATTTGGAGAAAACATTAGTATTCTAATTCTTGACAGAACTTTTTTTGGTCAATCTTATTTCCTTTCTGGAATTTTAAAGAGAGGTAGAGAGCTCGAGTTAACGAACGCAAAGCTTGTTGCGAATTTCTTATGGATATTGTTCCTTCATTGTTAGGAATGTAAATTATTTTGAAGCGTTCCAGTCTCGGTAAGAAACAAGCCGGTTTAAGTCATGATTTGTGTACAAAGAACATGAAATAATTATTTAAATTTTGTTTTAAAATTCGCGTCAACAGCTCAACATGTAACTTTTTTATGTAAGACGTAGACAATGAAAGCATCGTAATTACATATTCTAACGATTTAATGTGGGAGAGAACTGGGTTCGTACGGGATAGCCCAATTAGGTTTTATTATTGCAGTTTTATTAATTACTCATATTTATAGTTCTAGTAAATATTTGTACTTAAAAATGTACGCTCACCAATCAGTGACACTTAAAAATTTTTATTCGCAAGTCAATCAAGTTTGCACTCCTGACTGGAGCTAGGCTTGACAGTGGTTCGCCCCTCACCTCGCGCCTGTCCACACACAGAGACTCGCACCACTCAGTCGCACTCGCACGGTCCCGTCGCACTTCGTCGCGCCACTCTCGAGGGGGATCTCTCACCCTCTTCGCCGATGTCGCACTTCCCTTCAATCTCTGAACTCGCCCGGAACTCGCCCTTTTATACTAGTGGGTCATCTTTCCAGAGCCGACGAGAGCGGCTGTGACGAGTCGTGTATCCTGGGCAGACCAAACGCCCCGAAAAGTCCAGAAAGGTGGTGTTCATTCGCGCCACTCCGCGCGGTGGCCTGCGGAATTCCCAAGGCCGCTCGACGACGGATAACAGCGCCGAGGAAGGACGATGCGCGGTTAGCGGAGAGGAGGAGGGGGTAGCGACGACACTTGTGATCCGGCCAGGCACGCGTGGCATGCTTTACGTCAGTGGACGGCACGTGACACGGCGCGTGACGCCATTGGCCGTGCGGGGCCACCAGCCAGCTCCGAGCCTGGCACGTGTTGCGTTCCTGTCTGCGTTCGTAACAATATTTTAATACATATACATGAACCACCTACAGGAAGAAAAAATTATTAATTACTTTTAATGGCAAATATTTTATTTTAAAGCAGCTATGATATCCTGCAACTGTACGGCTAATGAACATGTTTCGTATAGAAAAGCCAAATATTTCGAAGTCAATACAAATAAGTTTGTTACCCTGGGGGGGGGGGGGGGGGGGGGATCAATTTCGTCGTACCATTTAAAATTGCAGTCAGGGAGATTTAAAGTGAAGAATTCACTTTAAATAATCGCAAACGTTCTGTAACCAGTGTTCTTTAACTCAGCGTAGAAATGTTTCAAGCTAATAAGTAGAGACCGGAAAAATTCGTGGATTAATTTCACGATATGCTATAATCCAAAACATCTGTACCATTATATTGCTTCTCTGATTGGCTCACAGTTTATCTGAAGGACTTTGAGCTAATGAAAAACCTTCAACCAAAAAAAGTATCGAATCGCAAGCGTCCCAGTTAACAGGCTTCACGAGTCAATAGCCAATGAGCAGGTGGCATTTGCCTGAGTGTGTAGGGGATTGTGGAGTCTAACCTAGAGGTCATCCAAAGCGCAAATATTTCCAGTCTCTACTTATAAGTAGGGACCGGAAAAATGCGCGGATTCAATGACCTCTAGGATAGCCTCCATTATCCTCTGCATTTCTCAAGCAAACAAATGTTTTCATTGGGTGCTAACTTGTGAGGCGTCTCCAATAGAGGTAGCTTGTGATTCGATGATTCTTTGGTCGATAATCTCTCATTGGCCCAAAGAGCTCAAGTTAAACTGCGAGACAATAGCAAAACCAGCAGAGTTGTACACGTGTTTGTATTTCAGACTATCACGAAATTAATGCGCGTATTTTTCCTGTCTCTACTAATAAGCTACTGGTACAGCTACATGGAATGTCTGAGCGGCCACCCGTGCGCCAGACGAGGAGACACGCAGATACAATCTCCGAGGTTGTAGCCGGCGCGTGGGGGCCGAAGCACAGCCATGGAGGGAACGTCATCTCGGAAGTGGAGGACTCAGGTCGGAGACGGACGAGGAAGAAAGGTCCATGACGAGTGAAGTCGCGTCGCCCGGTGCTGGATGAATGGCATGGCTCCGTCGGCGAACAAAAGTGTTGCTTCGAGCGAACAAGAAAGGGTGTAATCCAAGGACCAGAGTCGCGAGTGGAAAGCGTTAATAACCTTGCTTCCCTCTTTCTCTCTCTTCACCCCTAGACCCTCTCGGATGTTTTTTTTCCCACGGACATTTTTTTTTCTTCTTCTATTAGTCGTTCTGTCTCCTTCAACTTTCTGTTTCGCTCGCAAACACTCGCTGTTTTTACTCCGCCCTGTGGTTCCGGTCTTCGCGCGGTGGACGTAGCAGCGGAAACGTCACGAGGCAACACTGCTCTAATTGGGTGCTTTCCTTTTTAAACAACTCGAAAATAAAATAACCTCTTTTATCGTCACTGTTTCCAGGATACATTATTTTCGTTTAAAGGTCCGTGTAATATAAAACATACAAAGCCCATACGTTTAAAGCTCCATGTGATATAAAACAAACATAAATTTTATTCCACGAATTTTAAGAAAATAAAATACGTTTATAATTCTGCAGTAATTTTTTTCTTCTTTTAATTGAAACTCATTTGTATTTCGAAAAAATGTTCCGCGCTAAATTATTTTTCAAAACAAGGTAACTCATTCTCTCTCTCTTTTTAGTGATTCATTTTAACAAAGTGCAGTTATTTTCAAATGAATAGCATTCGTTAAACAGTGCAGTGATCGCGTTGTAATTACTTTGTTTTCAAATTATAATTAAATAATTTTCATGTCGTAGCTAATAAGTAAGCAAATTTTACAAACGAAAATACGGTATATTCAAAGATAACAAACGTTGGATTCCATGAAATTTAACTGTCTCTAGCTGGTAAACATTAAATTTTCACAAATTATATTTTCAATCCATAAAATTTTACAGATAAAAAATAATGAATTGCAGATAAACTGAAGACTCAACGAGTACTTTAAATTTATGCGAGATCATAACGAAACAGTTTCTCTTTCTGCACAGAAATGTGCAGATTTTGTTATTGTGTTATTCGTTTCTTATCTCAAGAAAATCACAATTTGTTTTACACGTTTCAGATTTCTCTGTGGCAAAGTTCACAAAGTTATCTTATAACGTGCTGCCGACTCAGGACGGATTATTTTTACTCACAAAGGCTGCAGACACTGAATTAATGATTTAAGTATCGCTAAATTTTATTTATTAAAATAAACTTCGTGAGCCATTTAAGTGCGCCATCTGCCTGGGTACACATACGGTGCGCAGAGCTCGGGATAAAACCAAGCAATTTCAAAACTTCGCATTATATCAAAGTAGGGTCTTTTTACTAAAATTGCATATATAAAAATTCGCTGAGGGCCGAACATTACTTTTGAATTTGGATTAAGTTTTTAAACTGCGTTTTAGAGGAGTGAAAATGGCTAAAAGTCGTGTTTTCGGAGTAAATTTTAGGCGTAAAACAACTGGTACATATTCTTGAAAGCACTTAAAGAACTTGCATAAACACCTTTATCTTCATTTCTCCGCCATATAATGTTCTGTCACCGCTCAAATTTCACGTTGTTCCTGTGACGACGAAAAGACTGTGTGCCAGTTCACAACCTTGCGTTTAAAGACGATACCGTGCTAGAAATACCAGTGAGCGTCGCGCTTATCACCCCACCTCATTAAGCCAGATTCACACCGACCAGACGGTGCCCTTAAGTAGAAAAGCTTATAATTATAACACACGAAAAATTATGGCACTATTAGATACTTCGAACGCCAATTAGATTAATAATCTCTTGGACTGCGAAATACACATTTCCGAAAAGGCTATAAAATGAAAAACCCTATAAAACCAAAAGCCAATAACATAAACATAAAAATTCATATCACCGTATGAATTGCTACCGGAAAACCAGGGAAAAGTTTCACCAACCACAGCTGTCCACATTTACGCCACATTCTCAGACTTCACACAAACCACGTTTTTAAAGTGAATATCATGCTGCGTACAGCTGACTGTTGACCTTCAACCGTAGTTGTAAGGGCGGAAAAAATAAGTAAACCACGTGTGTTGTTTAACATATTGTTCTAGCTTCATTTAACCTAAGTTCAGATATAAGCTACCAGAGTAGTAGTTTACTAAATTTGATTGATCCTGCAGGATATAGCTGGCTGTGGTTTTGAACTATTTATTTGTGTCTTCCACAACTGCAGACGCTGCTTGAAAGAGAATGCATCTTAACGTTACCAAGTCTTATTTGCGGCTGTACGTAGGCCAGTGTCGCAGCAGCGGTGTTCGGCGGGTGGCGTGAATCCAGGGATAAGGAGCTGCAGGTATCGACCTGCCGGCAACTTGAAGTTGAGACGTTTTCGGTTGAGACAAAAAAAAAATAAAGCAGAAAGAGCTGACTTTCGTACGTGTGAAAATATCAACGATTTTCGAATTTAGGTTAAAGTTTTCCAAGTTGTATGAGTTGCTACATCAAACATTAGTGCCAAATGCATTGAAGCTGGTAACTACAGTTATATATGTCTCTTTGATTTTATTACAACATTAAAGAAATAAGAACTAGCCCCGGGCCTATCAACTATAGGGCAGGCTGTGTCGGGATGATGCGTCGTGTGATGGGAAGTTAAAAGAAAAAAAGTACTTAAGTTCCAGTCAACTGTTTATGTAAGGGTTTCCTTCGGAACTAACATCACTGTCAGTAAAACCAGGCCGTGACTATACACTGTCTGTGATGCCTGCACCCGTTCTATGCCCGGCGACGACCGCCATTTTAGCTTACTTCCTCTCCCTGCAGAGTCTGGTTCGTGTAGGCTGTGGTTTGTTGTAACCGTCGTTTCTTGCAATCACCATTGTATAAGTTCGCCATATGCCTCGAAATTTTAATTTTTTTCCAATTATTCTTCGTAATGTTTTTTCATTGTTGCTACATTGTAAAAGTTTTTAAAATTTTGAAAAACTTCGTTTTAACAGATACAAATTTTCTGCACGAAATTAATTTTATTTAATTTATACTGGTTAAGGTGCGTGTCAAATATATGCTCTTAAAGTAGAGGAGTCACCAGGAATAGAACGTCGATAAACATGACATTACTCGAAGTGACGTGTAAATGTAAAAAAAAAAACTGTTTATATTGACACATGAGTAAACCCTTTCCATAGCTTTATATAAACAGGCAACTCGGAAATACTAAGCCTGGTTAATGTTCTATAGCGTTTTTAAATCCATCCTGTTTTCGTTACACTTTACTTTTCAACAAGGCATCTTCATTTTAAGATGTAAAATATTTCCTGCCAAAATTTACGAATAACCCTGGTTACAAATTGTCCAAGGATCTTCTTTTATTTACAGTTATCTACGTTCGTTTACTGGTACTGATTTCACTTGCACTGAACATGAATCCACGAGACTAATCTTCGTATGCCAACAAAAACATTCAAAAACTTGTCAAGTCAACGGCGATAACAACCTTCTCCCTTACTTGCTTTGTTTGCCCTGTATACAGTGAAGCATTCACGGAGATTCAGCTATATTCAAATTACGAAGAACTCATAGTTTCTTTTTGGGTAACATCTTCTTTGAAAAATCCGTTAAAAAAAATTTACTGTGTTTGCTATAACGGTGTAAGACGTGTATTCTCGCCTGAAATGTTTCCTTGCAGAAGAGAGGCGGTCTCGCGCGACACGGTCGTAGAATGTCGACTACGTGATGTCGGCACTTCCCAGACGGCGTCGACGGGGACCCTTGCACGCCGCGAGGTCTGCCGTAAACAGACTACGTGTCCCGCCAGCCGGAGCAGGCCTCCCTCCTGAGAGGATCAGAGAACGAGGACTCCACCCCGTCATACTTCGAGCTGCGCCACTTCTCCGAATACTCCCTCTTCGCGACCACTTGCTCCTTACTCCTCCCCTTCTATGGCTGCACCGCTAGAAACTACAGTCCATTCACGGACTTTTACTCCTTACTCCTCCCGCTCTATGGCTGCACCGCTAGAAACCACAGTCCATTCACGGACTTTTACACCTTACTCCTCCCGCTCTATGGCTGCACCGCTATAAACTACAGTCCATTCACGGAATTTTACTCCTTACTCCTCCACCTTCTATGGCTGCACGGCTAGAAAACTACAGTCCATTCACGGAATTTTACTCCTTACTCCTCCCCTTCTATTGCTGCACCGCTAGAAACTACAGTCCATTCACGGACTTTTACTCCTTACTCCTCCCGCTCTATGTCTGCACCGCTATAAACTACAGTCCATTCACGGACTTTTACTCCTTACTCCTCCCCCTTCTATGGCTGCACGGCTAGAAAACTACAGTCCATTCACGGAATTTTACTACTTACTCCTCCCCTTCTATGGCTGCACCTCTAGAAACTACAGTCCATTCACGGACTTTTACTCCTTACTCCTCCCGCTCTATGTCTGCACCGCTATAAACTACAGTCCATTCACGGACTTTTACTCCTTACTCCTCCCCCTTCTATGGCTGCACGGCTAGAAAACTACAGTCCATTCACGGAATTTTACTCCTTACTCCTCCCGCTCTATGGCTGCACCTCTAGAAACTACAGTCCATTCACGGACTTTTACTCCTTACTCCTCCCGCTCTATGGCTGCACCGCTATAAACTACAGTCCATTCACGGACTTTTACTCCTTACTCCTCCCCCTTCTATGGCTGCACGGCTAGAAAAGTACAGTCCATTCACGGACTTTTACTCCTTACTCCTCCCCTTCTATGACTGCACCGCTAGAAACTACAGTCCATTCACGGACTTTTACTCCTTACTCCTCCCGCTCTATGGCTGCACCGCTATAAACTACAGTCCATTCACGGACTTTTACTCCTTACTCCTCCCCCTTCTATGGCTGCACGGCTAGAAAACTACAGTCCATTCACGGAATTTTACTCCTTACTCCTCCCGCTCTATGGCTGCACTGCTATAAACTACAGTCCATTTACGGACTTTTACTCCTTACTCCTCCCGCTCTATGGCTGCACTGCTAGAAACTACAGTCCATTCACGGACTTTTACTCCTTACTCCTCCCGCTCTATGGCTGCACTTCTAGAAACTACAGTCCATTCACGGACTTTTACTCCTTACTCCTCCCGCTCTATGGCTGCACCGCTATAAACTACAGTCCATTCACGGACTTTTACTACTTACTCCTCTCGCTCTATGGCTGCACCGCTAGAAACTACAGTCCATTCACGGACTTTTACTCCTTACTCCTCCCGCTCTATGGCTGCACCGCTATAAACTACAGTCCATTTACGGACTTTTACTCCTTACTCCTCCCGCTCTATGGCTGCACCGCTAGAAACTACAGTCCATTCACGGACTTTTACTCCTTACTCCTCCCGCTCTATGTCTGCACCGCTATAAACTACAGTCCATTTACGGACTTTTACTCCTTACTCCTCCCCCTTCTATGGCTGCACGGCTAGAAAACTACAGTCCATTCACGGAATTTTACTACTTACTCCTCCCCTTCTATGGCTGCACCTCTAGAAACTACAGTCCATTCACGGACTTTTACTCCTTACTCCTCCCGCTCTATGTCTGCACCGCTATAAACTACAGTCCATTCACGGACTTTTACTCCTTACTCCTCCCCCTTCTATGGCTGCACGGCTAGAAAACTACAGTCCATTCACGGAATTTTACTCCTTACTCCTCCCGCTCTATGGCTGCACCGCTATAAACTACAGTCCATTCACGGACTTTTACTCCTTACTCCTCCCCCTTCTATGGCTGCACGGCTAGAAAACTACAGTCCATTCACGGACTTTTACTCCTTACTCCTCCCGCTCTATGGCTGCACCGCTATAAACTACAGTCCATTCACGGACTTTTACTCCTTACTCCTCCCCCTTCTATGGCTGCACGGCTAGAAAACTACAGTCCATTCACGGACTTTTACTCCTTACTCCTCCCGCTCTATGGCTGCACCGCTATAAACTACAGTCCATTCACGGACTTTTACTCCTTACTCCTCCCCCTTCTATGGCTGCACGGCTAGAAAACTACAGTCCATTCACGGACTTTTACTCCTTACTCCTCCCGCTCTATGGCTGCACCGCTATATACTACAGTCCATTCACGGACTTTTACTCCTTACTCCTCCCCCTTCTATGGCTGCACGGCTAGAAAACTACAGTCCATTCACGGACTTTTACTCCTTACTCCTCCCGCTCTATGGCTGCACCGCTATAAACTACAGTCCATTTACGGACTTTTACTCCTTACTCCTCCCGCTCTATGGCTGCACCGCTAGAAACTACAGTCCATTCACGGACTTTTACTCCTTACTCCTCCCGCTCTATGTCTGCACCGCTATAAACTACAGTCCATTCACGGACTTTTACTCCTTACTCTGCCCCCTTCTATGGCTGCACGGCTAGAAAACTACAGTCCATTCACGGAATTTTACTACTTACTCCTCCCCTTCTATGGCTGCACCTCTAGAAACTACAGTCCATTCACGGACTTTTACTCCTTACTCCTCCCGCTCTATGTCTGCACTGCTATAAACTACAGTCCATTCACGGACTTTTACTCCTTACTCCTCCCCCTTCTATGGCTGCACGGCTAGAAAACTACAGTCCATTCACGGAATTTTACTCCTTACTCCTCCCGCTCTATGGCTGCACCGCTATAAACTACAGTCCATTCACGGACTTTTACTCCTTACTCCTCCCCCTTCTATGGCTGCACGGCTAGAAAACTACAGTCCATTCACGGACTTTTACTCCTTACTCCTCCCGCTCTATGGCTGCACCGCTATAAACTACAGTCCATTCACGGACTTTTACTCCTTACTCCTCCCCCTTCTATGGCTGCACGGCTAGAAAACTACAGTCCATTCACGGACTTTTACTCCTTACTCCTCCCGCTCTATGGCTGCACCGCTATAAACTACAGTCCATTCACGGACTTTTACTCCTTACTCCTCCCCCTTCTATGGCTGCACGGCTAGAAAACTACAGTCCATTCACGGACTTTTACTCCTTACTCCTCCCGCTCTATGGCTGCACCGCTATAAACTACAGTCCATTCACGGACTTTTACTCCTTACTCCTCCCCCTTCTATGGCTGCACGGCTAGAAAACTACAGTCCATTCACGGACTTTTACTCCTTACTCCTCCCGCTCTATGGCTGCACCGCTATAAAATACAGTCCATTCACGGACTTTTACTCCTTACTCCTCCCCCTTCTATGGCTGCACGGCTAGAAAACTACAGTCCATTCACGGACTTTTACTCCTTACTCCTCCCGCTCTATGGCTGCACCGCTATAAACTACAGTCCATTCACGGACTTTTACTCCTTACTCCTCCCCCTTCTATGGCTGCACGGCTTGAAAACTACAGTCCATTCACGGACTTTTACTCCTTACTCCTCCCGCTCTATGGCTGCACCGCTATAAACTACAGTCCATTCACGGACTTTTACTCCTTACTCCTCCCCCTTCTATGGCTGCACGGCTAGAAAACTACAGTCCATTCACGGACTTTTACTCCTTACTCCTCCCGCTCTATGGCTGCACCGCTATAAACTACAGTCCATTCATGGACTTTTACTCTTTACTCCTCCCCCTTCTATGGCTGCACTGCTAGACTACAGTCCATTCACGGACTTTTACTACTTACTCCTCCCGCTCTATGGCTGCACTTCTAGAAACTACAGTCCATTCACGGACTTTTACTCCATACTCCTCCCCCTCTATGGCTGCACTTCCACAAACTACAGTCCATTCACAGACTTCTCAACGAAATATTTAACTCAACGAATGAATACTTCTGAGTAATTTAAAAAAAAACTGGATCTTCATAGAAAATACTTTCTATTTAGACTTTCAAGTTGTATGTTTCGTTGTTAGTAAATGATGGACAAAATGAGAGTGTTTTTACTCTATACTTAACCAGTTTTTTTGGATGTTTTGTTAATATTCCAAGAATCTTTTTGGACTCATCCTCAACGTAAGTTTACTAAGTCCATAAATTGACGAATATCCCCGGGTAATTTTGCAACCGACTTTCTTCGTAAATAGAAGGTGAAAAATCTGTTAACAGTTTGAGACACGGGCATTTTGAAACACTCGCTACTTGATATATCCATAGGTCGGTATCTGGAGTCGCTGCGGTGACTCTTGGCAAAGAGCCTTGTATGCGTTCCTCTACCATTCATCCGATTGCGATGAAATTTTGGTGAATTGTTATGCGCATGCCCGTGAAGGTTTCCGAGTTGTTACTACAAGTTTTAAAAAACGTGTGTATTCCATATAGTTTAGCGGCAGTTTCTTGTGTTTTGGGTGTACGAGTGCACACACGTTACAGAATTTGCATGAATTAAATAGAAACAGCGATAATTCACAGAATTAACGTCGTGTTGGTTTATGTCCTCGTCGCCGCAGGAGGCTGCTGACGGCGTACACAAGCAGGACTCGCGCCGGAGGGCGAAGAAGAAGCCTTGGAAGGACCTGCGTCAGGAGCACTCGTCCTTCCAGATAGGTAAGCCAGCCTGTCTGTGCTTCCTTACGTTTACATGTCTGTGCCTCCCGTCTCGTCGACGAGGACGGACGCATGACGAACCACCGCGACGCAGCAACTTCGGGTACGAACCGGCCGTCGTCTGTGACGATGGGACCATCTTAACGTTTTCCTGGGTCGCAGTTCACAGAACTACAAGTCTACAAGTGACGAGACAATTATTCCCTTGATAGAAGCAGCTTGGCTTCTGGGTTGTAGCCGCGTCCTCGGCGAATGATTCACCGACGTTTCGGTCGACATTGCAGTCGCCATCATCAGGGAGCAGTTACCTACTGCCACTAAGTAACTGCTCCCTGATGATGGCGACTGCAATGTCGACCGAAACGTCGGTGAATCATTCGCCGAGGACGCGGCTACAACCCAGAAGCCAAGCTACTTCAGACAATGGCCGTGAAAGCCTGCGAACATTATTAATTCGCTTGATAGCTGACGGCAAAATTAGGGAAGTTGTTTCACAAATCTAAAAATGAACTCTTGCAATTACAAGTGCAGATTTACAAGACACAAGCTGTTTCTACAAGTGATATTACATTTGTGTTTCATTAAGTTTATTGGGCTTGTAATATTTTAACAATTTCTACTAGTCTTAACCCCAATTTAAAGTATTTTGCGAGGGAAATTTGTATGCTTCATATGGAAGTATAGCCTAATAAATATAATAAACACGGAAAATTTTAAAGGTGATATTGATGTTGTTAAGGTTAGGAGCCCGCATAATCCCAGACCCCGAGTAAATATGGATTTTGTGACAGTTTTCGAATACGTAAAAAGTCCTTTCTTATTTATATACTCATGTCTACCTCAATTAGGCTTAATTATATTGGCAAATATTTGTGGTAATAAATTTAAAGCATAACATTGAAACCAATTCATAATAACAGAAAAAATTAAAAGGATAGACTACTCACCAAAACTAATTCTACATAATCAATAATACTTTATGTTGTTCTGTATTTTATTTTTGTTTAGTTTCTCCTAAGAACATAGCTGATATGCATCCATTTTTCCTTTTTGGGGAAACAAGCTTTAACGAAGGGGAAAATTTTAAATTTCAGTTTACAAAATTATTTGGTCCTTGTTAGTGAATTTGTCGAAGAATGATCTTTATTTTTAGGAAGCGCTGACAGTTTGATATGATTTTCAGGTTCATAATTTTTTTTTTTTTTCACTTTAAACTTACTTTTTCAATACTAAAATCTCTCTCTCTTTCTCTCTCTCTAAACATAAAAAAAACCAACAGTATTGTACATATGTTATTCAGTTTTAAAAGTGTGTCAACGTTTACAAGTTAAAAATGTTTCGTTATGAATCAGTTCAGTTTTAGATTGTAAACCTTTCACTTGTAATAAACGCATTGTAGATTGCAGACTTGTAGTTACAAGAAATGTGGCACTGTAGTATTCTCGGTAAACTAAGGAAAACTATCATTTGAACCCAGATTCTCACCGGCGCTGTTCACTGCCTCGCCACGACGCAGAAAATAGTTTTCTGTACTTCTACAAATTTTCCTCTGAAAACCATTAACAAGAAATAGTTTGTAATGCTACAAGAAAGTATTGTAACTTTGAATAACACATGGCTATGGTTATTTTTGCATATAAGAAATACGATTTTCGAGACAGTTCTAAGTGTTTCTTACGAAAATTGGCACATAATTTTATTTTTAAATTAATTTTTCATTTAAGCATAATTCTTTTACCTGTAAAAGATAATCGAATATTCTAATAATCTAAGTTAAATGGTTATAACTGCTTATTGTTCTAAGTTATATGGTTCAGCGTTTATTGTTTCTATGATGCGTGTTTCTTATTAACAACAGCTCTACGTCATGTATTTGTAGGTTATGATAGTAGTAATATATAAATATATGCTCTGCGTCAGAAGTAGAAGTGTGAAGCCAAAGCCAATGTCCATAAATTTGATTTTTACGTCACAGGAGTCAACATGACCCAGACTTCATCTTGGGTAACCTTGAAATTTGATTTGGTACCCGGCGGACTTCTTCTATGACCTTTTTTGGCACTATATTTATGGATGTTCAAGATGGTGGGCGTTTTGCCATAATAAAAGGTGGTGCAAACTTTTTGAAACAAAATGGTGGCTATAACGTTATAACCCAAGACGGCTGAAAGCAAAATAGCGGCTGTGACGAAGATTGTAACTCAGAGTGGGGGGCCTCGATGGTGATTTCAACGTAACGAAAATTGCTTAGTTTTGGATTGAGGCACTCAATTCCAAGATAGACCCGGGATAAAGGTCATATAAGATGGTTATCTGGGTCAAGGTCATCCAAAACGGTGGCCGGAATCAAGGTCAAATTTAAACATCAAACAGATTCGTCCAATATAGTCGTCATTACTTCTCAATCCAAGATGGCGGGCACCTGCTCTAGCTTTACACTCCTACTCCTGCCGCAGGACTTGCATCTATTTACTACTGATAGTGCTAATTTACGTGTTTCTAAGTAATGACAGTTCTATGTTGTATTTTTTCTAAGTTGTTATAGTTGTAATGTATTATTTTTAGTTGTTTTTTATATTATGTGTTTCATAGTTATGACTATTCTAAGTTATGGGTTTATAAGTTACGGGTGTCTTATCCTAAGTTATGGTGCTAAGTTACGTGTTTCTTCTAAGTTTAGTAATTTTAAATCGTGTGTTTCTGAAGTGGTTGTTTCTGAGGTGGGTGTTTCTGAAGTGGGTGTTTCTGAAGTGAATGTTTCTGAAATGGGTTATCATAAGTGGGTGTCTCTGAAGTGGTTGTTTCTTAAGTGGTTGTTTCTGAAGTGGGTGTTTCTGAAGTGGGTGTTTCTGAAGTGGGTGTTTCTGAAGTGGGTGTTTTTGAAGTGGGTGTTTCTGAAGCGGGTGTCTCTGAAGTGGTTGTTTCTTAAGTGGTTGTTTCTGAAGTGGGTGTTTCTGAAGTGGGTGTTTCTGAAGTGGGTGTTTCTGAAGTGGGTGTTTTTGAAGTGGGTGTTTCTGAAGCGGGTGTTTCTGAAGCGGGTGTTTCTGAAGTGGGTGTTTCTGAAGCGGGTGTTGGTGGGTTGTGTCGCGGCGAGATGGCGACAGTTGTTGGGTGTCGTGTCCGCAGCGGAGCGGAGCCCCTGCGCCGAGGCGGAGCGCAGCTTCCAGGTGCTGCAGAGCATGGCGGGCAACCCGGAGTGCCTGGGCTTCCTGCTGCGCGGCCTGCTGGCGCACATCCCCAGCCTGCTGCGGCTGCTGCAGAACCTCAACCGCACCTCGCTGCACGCCGGCCTCGCCGCGCTGCTGCACCGCGTGCTCAAGGTGGGGGGGGGGCTCTCTCACCCTCTCTCCCTACCTCTCTCTCTCCCTCCCTCTCTCTCTCTCTCGCCCTCCCTCTCTCTCTTCCTCCCTCTCTCTCTTCCTCCCTCTCTCTTTCTCTCTCTCTTTCTCTCTCTCTCTTTCTCTCTCTCTCCAACACGTGTCACTGCAGCTCGCACTGGTGCACGTGGACAAGGTTCAAGATGTTTCGTTTATCCATTTTTCTTACAATTTATTTCTCCCTTATAGGTCATAACTAGAGACCTGAAAAATTTGCGGTTTCGATGGCCTTCAGGATAGACTGCACATACCCCTGTACACTCGGGCAAATAACGAAAGTTCATTGGCTGCCGACTTGTAAGTCGTTACAGCTGGTTTGTCTGTGATTCGATCCTTCTTTGATTGAGGGTTTATAACTGGTTGAGATTCGTCCAGATGAACAGTAAGCCAATAGAAAAATTATCTAAGAGGTATATGTGTTTGAATTCTAGCCTATCACCGAATGAATTCGCGAATTTTGCAGGTCTCTAGTCATAACTCATTTCAGCAGCTCGGCAGACTTGTGCAACTTCGTTTAATTCAAGGGGCCTACATAGTTGCTTTTAATAAACCCTGTTGTACCTCGGTGTCAATTGATTTTAGCCACCATGTGAGTAAGCAAAATTGGATAAATGAAACGCAAGAACGCAAATTAAGAAATCAAAACTTTAAACATAAAATCCACGGAGAACAAGTCTAAATCAGCCATGTCAAACTGGTAAGCCCGACGATGTACCTATACAGATATTACGGACTGACGCATCGATGAACCCAGTAGGACTAATATGACAAAACAGTTTTGACTAATTATCTGTTTATATTCATCGTTGTGCTCATATATTTGCTGCGTTTCCCATGTTTTGTTGTCTGCCTGCATTTACTGAAACTGTTTCGTCGTTGTTCACCCACACTTTTCGTCTGTGCTGTTATTATTATTTTTTTTCATGTCCAAATTCTTGTGTTGTCTGATATTTAAGTTTGAATGTGTTCGTTTGTGCTGTCGTCGTATTGTTGTCCATAAGGCCTGATTAGGTACATCGTTGGATTTTATATGTTTGACATAGCTGATTTAGGCTTGTTCTCTGTGGATTCATTATTTCTTTTAGTTTTTATTCTTAACTTGTGTTATTGAATTTTTTCCATGGCAATCAGTGAAAAACTGTAATGGCGTATGTGCAAGAAATTATATTGAATTACTGGCGTCGTAATCTACCTGTGATAAAATTTAATGTATCGTTAAATGAGGAGAAATATGGACCGGAAAAACACCAATTTGGCTTCAACAGTTTCAATGCCATTTTAGTTTTTGGTATGTAAATTCTTAGCTCTCGGTAGGAGTAAATTCGTGAAAGTAACGGAAGTCGCATGGAACGGAAATGTGTAACCGCGGTGCTGCCATCTGTGGTGGATGGCGTGAACCAAAAGTTCACAAAGCCAGAGGGAAAATTTATAGTATTAGCTGCTCAAAATTAGCAGTGTTTTAATAAAATTCCTTGTCGGGATTCAGGTCCAAAACCGGGGGTTAATGTTTTTTAATCGTTTAATACTAAAAATTTACTCTTGTTAAAGCTTGCATCACATAGTAAGAGAATTACAAAGACAATAACTGTATGTAGACAAAAGTATTACCGTTCCAACTATTCCCTAATAATCATGCAAAGAATAATGTCCAGCAGCAGCCAGTCGTAAATATATTTAAGGAGTTTCTTTCAATGTTATGCTAATGGAACAATGATATAGCTAAAACTTTTGAAACCAAGATGACGTTTTATGGTTTTATGCCTCCACCTTAGTTGACTTAAAAAAAACTTAAATATAATTTTTAATGTAGCCAAGCCCATAACTACCACTCCGACGTCCAGTATCCTTAAGGGGCCCGCCTAGTCAGGAGAGTGTGTGTGTCAGTGAGGCGGGATGATAAGTGCGACGCTCGCTGGTGCTTCTAGCGCGTTGTCGCCTCTAAGCGTAGTCTTCTCGTTGTGCACATGACAACTGTGAGATTATTGTGGTAACCATACCATTGTATGTCAGAGAAATTAAGGTAAAGGTGTAATGCAAGTCCCTCGTGTGCTTTTTAGAATCTGTACCGATTCTTTCATGCTCAAACGTTATTTTGAAAACACGTGGTTTAGCCATTTTCAGTTTAGAAATGAAATATGATAACCAAAATACTCATCCGTCCTCAGCGTATTTTCAAATGCTTTTTCGTAAACAGACTGACTCTGATATCTCGAGTAGTTTCAACTGACGTGATGTTTCTTCAGCTCATCACAGCGCGTGTGTGCCCAGTGGGACGGGGGTCTTAACACAGCCCACCTTATATTATATATATTATTTATGAAGGAGATTGTGAACCAAAAAAAACGCCTTATTGGTTTTAACAAATTCTGTGCCATAAACCTTTTTTTTTACGATTAACAATAAAAAAATTTTCATCGTTGAATCATACATCGCACATATACAGAATTACAAAAAAACCATATTGTCTACTGACAATTTCAACGCGGATATAGGTGTTCCTAAAAAAACGTTTGAATACCAAATAACTTTACTACACAAGCTTTTCGTTATGTAGCAGCAATAAATGATTTTCAGGTCTTGTTTTAACCAAATTAAATTTTATTTAAAATGTTTTTTTGGACGTACTTCATTGTCGAAATAGGGAGAGACCGCAGTAATGGACAAAAAATTGATGAACACGCAAACGCACAGACGAGAAGCCAAGCTCAGCCGGTATCATGAGTTAAATGTAGAGACGGCGCATGGATATCCGGTGAAGGACTAAATCAGAAAAAAAAAAATTATCGAAGCAGAGACGAACTCTCGTTACAAGAATCCATTCAAGCAAACAAGTTGGTGTTTTAAAAATCAAACGGTAGAAAATTGTTAGAGCCAAACATATTGGTGAGTGGAGTGGTTGTTTGTGGATCCCTTGAACTGGCCCTGGGGTGGAAGGAGTTGAGAGGAGGGAGACGTGGGGGGTTGAGGGTTGAGGGTTGAGGGTTGAGGGTCGAGGGTCGAGGGT
Source organism: Bacillus rossius redtenbacheri (assembly GCF_032445375.1). Lineage (NCBI taxonomy): Eukaryota > Metazoa > Arthropoda > Insecta > Phasmatodea > Bacillidae > Bacillus > Bacillus rossius. The sequence goes on from NC_086330.1 coordinate 12,431,926, forward strand.
TGTCCCGCAGACGGCCGTGCAGTCGCTGTCGTCGCGGCGCGAGCTGGCCGCCGCGCTGTGCCTGCTGCTGCGGGTGTGCCTCAGCCTGATCCACGGCGTGCACGACCTGCAGTACACGGCCATGGTCACCATCAACAAGGTCATCGACGTGTGCGTGGTGCACCGCCTGGCGCGCTGGCGCGTCCGCCCCGCCGAGGCGCTGCGACACCCCTGCGACCCGGGGTGACTATCTCCCGCCCTCCTGCCCCGCCCTTCTACCCCACCCTCTCCCTGCCTTCTACCCCACCCTCTCCTGGCCTTCTACCCCGCTCTCTCCCGCCCACTCCCACCTTCTCCGGCCTTCTACCCCGCACTCTCCCGCACTCTCCCGCCCTCCTGCCCCGCCCTTCTACCCCACCCTCTCCCTGCCTTCTACCCCACCCTCTCCCTGCCTTCTACCCCACCCTCTCCTGGCCTTCTACCCCGCTCTCTCCCGCCCACTCCCACCTTCTCCGGCCTTCTACCCCGCACTCTCCCGCACTCTCCCGCCCTCCTGCCCCGCCCTTCTACCCCACCCTCTCCCTGCCTTCTACCCCACCCTCTCCCTGCCTTCTACCCCACCCTCTCCTGGCCTTCTACCCCGCTCTCTCCCGCCCACTCCCACCTTCTCCGGCCTTCTACCCCGCACTCTCCCGCACTCTCCCGCCCTCTCCCCTCCCGCCAACTCTCACCCTCTCCTGTCCTCTCCTGCCCTCTCCTAGTCAAACTATGGCTAATATTTGAGTTTAGAGGTTTTTCGATGATTTTCGAAGCCAACTGTAAAAAATTCTACCAGAGCCAGATTTCCAAAAAAGGAATTTCTGTATATTATCCACAGAAAGATTATATAAAGTGCCCAAATTCAGTACTCTGGCTTGCTTAAGTGCACAGTTGTAGGACATAAAACTCAACAGAATCTACATAAATCACTTCTGTGCCGTCCACAGCAATCCTTACTTTGGGCTCTAATGCCGTTAACATCTGAGTTAGGCCATCAAAATTTTACACAAATACCTTTAAGTCATTTGAGAGCATTAGGCCAAAGTTTAAACAAAATCGAAGATGGCCGAACTGAAGTCATTTGATGAATCGACCTGGAATCAACCTGTAGCTTACCTAACCTAACCGCCTAACAAACTGTCCGCATCATTATAAATTATTTTTAATGTGCTAAACCTAACCGAAAATCCTCACAATACAACAGTATTTGTGATATGTAACCTAACGTAACTACTTTTTAAAACGGTAAACTACTGGTAAACCATTGAAGTATCACACGCTCTCTTTGAAAATGATCGAAAAATATTTTAGGAAGTAAAAAAATTTATTTGTAAGTTAATTTTTTTTTCCAGAATTAGTATTGATAAGTTTTCAAGAAAATTTAACTTACGTTTGTGGAATTTTACGAACATTTTACAGAATTTCGTGAAAATTCGGTATTAAACGCACGTTGGTGGATAATCATCAGTGAGTGGCCACATCTGCATTATAGAGACCTGCAAAATTCGCGGTTTCGATGGCCTTCAGGATAGACTGCACATACCCCTGTATACTAGGGCAAATAACGCAAGTTCATTGGATGCCGACTTGTAAGTCGTCTCAGCTGGTTTGTCTGTAATTCAATCCTTCTTTGGTTGAGGGTTTATAACTGGTTGAGTTTCGTCCAGATGAACAGTAAGCCAATAGAAAAATTATCTAAGAGGTATATGTGTTTGAATTCTAGCCTATCATCGAATGAATCCACGAATTTTGCAGGTCTCTATGCATTAATACATGGTGACCGGATGAAACCTTTTATCAGACCGTGGTATGCACCACGTTGGTTATACGCCCAAAACATTGTCTAAAGTTTAATATTTACAATTGGGAAACAGTTTATAATGAATGTATTTAAGGTAAGTAACTTTTAAATGACTGTGATTCTAATTCATACTTAATACCCATCATTGGACGTTATCAAGCACTATTCCCGCATTATCATTAGTCATTAGAATATGGCGAAGGATAGGTAAAAAAAAGTGACTTTACGTCTGCTGACAATTTTTTAACTCCGAATGGACGTTGCCATAGAGATTTAACACACCGTGAAAATTTGAAATCTACAATACAGTTGCTCTGGTCGTTTTTCTTCGAATTTAGTTACGATCATTGGTAAATCCCACTAAGACCTTTGTTTTCGGTTCAGTAGTTTTTTAGTAAAACTTTTACAAATAAAAAAAAATTCATACACTTTAAAAAGTTACCATTGATTACATACCCAGACCAATTTGTTCTGTTTGGCAACATGCAGATTTTTACTTCAAATTCGTTATATATATATATATATATATATATATATATTATATATATATATATATATATATATAACAAGCATTTAAAACTATATATAGTTTTAAATGCTTGTTATATTATGTGTAGGCACTTTGCAAATTGTGGACGAATAAAGAAAAATGATTTAAAGTCTGCAGTGATAATTGCCTTCCGAAGCCCGCCGTCAAAGACAGAGCCACCACAGGCGCTCGAGATATCGCCTTCTTCAAACAGGACGATGAAGAGGATTCATTCTTGGAAAACACGTCAGCCGTGGTGAGGATTGCGGTCGGCAATAGGAGAAGAGGGGGGGGGGGGGGGAGATGTTCGTTTTAACGCCGGGAGAGAGGTAATCGCATTAATTACGCCGGGAAGCTCGGGGAGAACTGCCACTTCGTTACCTGCTTCCCCTCTCTTCACCCTCTGAACAACCCTCGGGCGCACTTGGCAGAGTTGCCGTGGCAGCTGCTAACTTGCCACTCCCGCAGCCGAGGCGAGGCCGCCCCGTCGGCGCACTGGCGGTCACCGCGCGCCCCTCGTCGTCATTGGCCGCTCTAACATGGCGCAGTCGTCAGGATCGTGAAGAAAAAGGAAAAAGGCTGAGAAGATGGTGGCAGGCTGGGGTGTAAAAACTCCCGCCAGACCTGGACCTGCGAATCGAAAACAGCCTTTAATGACTGATCTCACTTTCAAAAGTTTTTATACCATTACAATTTTTTTTACAGTTTAACTTCAAATCGCAGTGTGTAATTAATAAATTAGAGTCCGAAGTTAATATTGATTAGTTGCTACAAAAGGTTTTCTTGAGGTAATTGGCGTTTATTATTTCATTAAATTTTGAAGATGACTGTAGTAAAATGGTCAATATACACATTTTATAGTTTTTTTTGTAAAAATCTTAATGCGTGCTCTTTGATACAGAATAATGCCTATATTCAATATTATAAGAACTGTTGGATCACTATGGTGTCGACAGCACGACACATGTTGTGAACACGCGAGGGCCCGCTGTTGCCCGCAGAAGCGGCTCCACGCAGGGCCCCGACGCCCAGCAGCCCGCGCCTGGCGGCCAGCAGGAGAACCACAAGCGAGGCGCCAGGACGGGCGCCAAGAGACTGCCCTCCGTGTGGAAGCACGTGGCCGGGGAGCAGCAGGAGCAGGCGCGGCGCCTCCTCCCCGAGGAGCAGGACAGGGAGGAGTCCGTCATGGGTGAGTGGCACGGTGTCAGGCCAACTAGGAGTCCGTCATGGGTGAGTGGCACGGTGTCAGGCCAACTAGGAGTCCGTCATGGGTGAGTGGCACGATGTCAGGCCAACTAGGAGTCCGTCATGGGTGAGTGGCACTGTGTCAGGCCAACTAGGAGTCCGTCATGGGTGAGTGGCACGGTGTCAGGCCAACTAGGAGTCCGTCATGGGTGAGTGGCACGGTGTCAGGCCAACTAGGAGTCCGTCATGGGTGAGTGGCACGGTGTCAGGCCAACTAGGAGACCGTCATGGGTGAGTGGCACGGTGTCAGGCCAACTAGGAGTCCGTCATGGGTGAGTGGCACGGTGTCAGGCCAACTAGGAGTCCGTCATGGGTGAGTGGCACGGTGTCAGGCCAACTAGGAGTCCGTCATGGGTGAGTGGCACGGTGTCAGGCCAACTAGGAGTCCGTCATGGGTGAGTGGCACGGTGTCAGGCCAACTAGGAGTCCGTCATGGGTGAGTGGCACGGTGTCAGGCCAACTAGGAGTCCGTCATGGGTGAGTGGCACGGTGTCAGGCCAACTAGGAGACCGTCATGGGTGAGTGGCACGGTGTCAGGCCAACTAGGAGTCCGTCATGGGTGAGTGGCACGGTGTCAGGCCAACTAGGAGTCCGTCATGGGTGAGTGGCACGGTGTCAGGCCAACTAGGAGTCCGTCATGGGTGAGTGGCACGGTGTCAGGCCAACTAGGAGTCCGTCATGGGTGAGTGGCACGGTGTCAGGCCAACTAGGAGTCCGTCATGGGTGAGTGGCACGGTGTCAGGCCAACTAGGAGACCGTCATGGGTGAGTGGCACGGTGTCAGGCCAACTAGGAGTCCGTCATGGGTGAGTGGCACGGTTTCAGGCCAACTAGGAGTCCGTCATGGGTGAGTGGCACGGTGTCAGGCCAACTAGGAGTCCGTCATGGGTGAGTGGCACGGTGTCAGGCCAACTAGGAGTCCGTCATGGGTGAGTGGCACGGTGTCAGGCCAACTAGGAGTCCGTCATGGGTGAGTGGCACGGTGTCAGGACAACTAGGAGTCCGTCATGGGTGAGTGGCACGGTGTCAGGCCAACTAGGAGTCCGTCATGGGTGAGTGGCACGGTGTCAGGCCAACTAGGAGTCCATCATGGGTGAGTGGCACGGTGTCAGGCCAACTAGGAGTCTGTCATGGGTGAGTGGCACGGTGTCAGGCCAACTAGGAGTCCGTCATGGGTGAGTGGCACGGTGTCAGGCCAACTAGGAGTCTGTCATGGGTGAGTGGCACGGTGTCAGGCCAACTAGGAGTCCGTCATGGGTGAGTGGCACGGTGTCAGGCCAACTAGGAGTCCGTCATGGGTGAGTGGCACGGTGTCAGGCCAACTAGGAGTCCGTCATGGGTGAGTGGCACGGTGTCAGGCCAACTAGGAGTCCATCATGGGTGAGTGGCACGGTGTCAGGCCAACTAGGAGTCCGTCATGGGTGAGTGGCACGGTGTCAGGCCAACTAGGAGTCCGTCATGGGTGAGTGGCACGGTGTCAGGCCAACTAGGAGTCCGTCATGGGTGAGTGGCACGGTGTCAGGCCAACTAGGAGTCTGTCATGGGTGAGTGGCACTGTGTCAGGCCAACTAGGAGTCCGTCATGGGTGAGTGGCACGGTGTCAGGCCAACTAGGAGTCCGTCATGGGTGAGTGGCACGGTGTCAGGCCAACTAGGAGTCCGTCATGGGTGAGTGGTTCGGTGTCAGGACAACTAGGAGTCCGTCATGGGTGAGTGGCACGGTGTCAGGCCAACTAGGAGTCCGTCATGGGTGAGTGGCACGGTGTCAGGCCAACTAGGAGTCCATCATGGGTGAGTGGCACGGTGTCAGGCCAACTAGGAGTCTGTCATGGGTGAGTGGCACGGTGTCAGGCCAACTAGGAGTCCGTCATGGGTGAGTGGCACGGTGTCAGGCCAACTAGGAGTCCGTCATGGGTGAGTGGCACGGTGTCAGGCCAACTAGGAGTCCGTCATGGGTGAGTGGCACGGTGTCAGGCCAACTAGGAGTCCGTCATGGGTGAGTGGCACGGTGTCAGGCCAACTAGGAGTCCGTCATGGGTGAGTGGCACGGTGTCAGGCCAACTAGGAGTCCATCATGGGTGAGTGGCACGGTGTCAGGCCAACTAGGAGTCCGTCATGGGTGAGTGGCACGGTGTCAGGCCAACTAGGAGTCCATCATGGGTGAGTGGCACGGTGTCAGGCCAACTAGGAGTCTGTCATGGGTGAGTGGCACGGTGTCAGGCCAACTAGGAGTCCGTCATGGGTGAGTGGCACGGTGTCAGGCCAACTAGGAGTCCGTCATGGGTGAGTGGCACGGTGTCAGGCCAACTAGGAGTCCATCATGGGTGAGTGGCACGGTGTCAGGCCAACTAGGAGTCCGTCATGGGTGAGTGGCACGGTGTCAGGCCAACTAGGAGTCCGTCATGGGTGAGTGGCACGGTGTCAGGCCAACTAGGAGTCCGTCATGGGTGAGTGGCACGGTGTCAGGCCAACTAGGAGTCCGTCATGGGTGAGTGGCACGGTGTCAGGCCAACTAGGAGTCCGTCATGGGTGAGTGGCACGGTGTCAGGCCAACTAGGAGTCCGTCATGGGTGAGTAGCACGGTGTCAGGCCAACTAGGAGTCCGTCATGGGTGAGTGGCACGGTGTCAGGACAACTAGGAGTCCGTCATGGGTGAGTGGCACGGTGTCAGGCCAACTAGGAGTCCGTCATGGGTGAGTGGCACGGTGTCAGGCCAACTAGGAGTCCATCATGGGTGAGTGGCACGGTGTCAGGCCAACTAGGAGTCTGTCATGGGTGAGTGGCACGGTGTCAGGCCAACTAGGAGTCCGTCATGGGTGAGTGGCACGGTGTCAGGCCAACTAGGAGTCTGTCATGGGTGAGTGGCACGGTGTCAGGCCAACTAGGAGTCCGTCATGGGTGAGTGGCACGGTGTCAGGCCAACTAGGAGTCCGTCATGGGTGAGTGGCACGGTGTCAGGCCAACTAGGAGTCCGTCATGGGTGAGTGGCACGGTGTCAGGCCAACTAGGAGTCCATCATGGGTGAGTGGCACGGTGTCAGGCCAACTAGGAGTCCGTCATGGGTGAGTGGCACGGTGTCAGGCCAACTAGGAGTCCGTCATGGGTGAGTGGCACGGTGTCAGGCCAACTAGGAGTCCGTCATGGGTGAGTGGCACGGTGTCAGGCCAACTAGGAGTCTGTCATGGGTGAGTGGCACTGTGTCAGGCCAACTAGGAGTCCGTCATGGGTGAGTGGCACGGTGTCAGGCCAACTAGGAGTCCGTCATGGGTGAGTGGCACGGTGTCAGGCCAACTAGGAGTCCGTCATGGGTGAGTGGCACGGTGTCAGGACAACTAGGAGTCCGTCATGGGTGAGTGGCACGGTGTCAGGCCAACTAGGAGTCCGTCATGGGTGAGTGGCACGGTGTCAGGCCAACTAGGAGTCCATCATGGGTGAGTGGCACGGTGTCAGGCCAACTAGGAGTCTGTCATGGGTGAGTGGCACGGTGTCAGGCCAACTAGGAGTCCGTCATGGGTGAGTGGCACGGTGTCAGGCCAACTAGGAGTCCGTCATGGGTGAGTGGCACGGTGTCAGGCCAACTAGGAGTCCGTCATGGGTGAGTGGCACGGTGTCAGGCCAACTAGGAGTCCGTCATGGGTGAGTGGCACGGTGTCAGGCCAACTAGGAGTCCGTCATGGGTGAGTGGCACGGTGTCAGGCCAACTAGGAGTCCATCATGGGTGAGTGGCACGGTGTCAGGCCAACTAGGAGTCCGTCATGGGTGAGTGGCACGGTGTCAGGCCAACTAGGAGTCCATCATGGGTGAGTGGCACGGTGTCAGGCCAACTAGGAGTCTGTCATGGGTGAGTGGCACGGTGTCAGGCCAACTAGGAGTCCGTCATGGGTGAGTGGCACGGTGTCAGGCCAACTAGGAGTCCGTCATGGGTGAGTGGCACGGTGTCAGGCCAACTAGGAGTCCATCATGGGTGAGTGGCACGGTGTCAGGCCAACTAGGAGTCCGTCATGGGTGAGTGGCACGGTGTCAGGCCAACTAGGAGTCCGTCATGGGTGAGTGGCACGGTGTCAGGCCAACTAGGAGTCCGTCATGGGTGAGTGGCACGGTGTCAGGCCAACTAGGAGTCCGTCATGGGTGAGTGGCACGGTGTCAGGCCAACTAGGAGTCCGTCATGGGTGAGTGGCACGGTGTCAGGCCAACTAGGAGTCCGTCATGGGTGAGTGGCACGGTGTCAGACCAACTAGGATTCCGTCATGGGTGAGTGGCACTGTGTCAGGCCAACTAGGAGTCCGTCATGGGTGAGTGGCACGGTGTCAGGCCAACTAGGAGTCCGTCATGGGTGAGTGGCACTGTGTCAGGCCAACTAGGAGTCCGTCATGGGTGAGTGGCACGGTGTCAGGCCAACTAGGAGTCCTTGAATGACGAGCACATAAAATTTTAAAAAATCTACAAATTTCTTTATCTGATAATATGTGACAACGAGAGAATTCGAATTATGGCAACATCGTATGAACACCTTGGATTAATTCGATTATGGACAGGTTGTGGAAAATAAACTGAAATTTTGGGAGGTCTCTATTCAAGGGCTTCGAAAAACGTTTTGATAAACTGCCACTTCAAATGTTTTGTATAAATAATGAGTAGAGACCTGTAAAATTCGCGATTTCAAATCCCTAAAGGATAGACCCATTTATCCTCTATGCACTCGTGCAAATTTCATCTGCTGATTGGTTACCGATTCGTAACACCTGTTGACTGGAATGATCGTGATCCGCTAATTCTTCTGTTAAAGATTTTTCATTGGCCCAGAGTCCTTCAGATAAACTATGGCCCAATCACTGAAGCAAAATAATGTCAAAAGTATTTGGACTCTATCCTATCGCGAAATGAATCGTCTCTAATAATGAGATATATGAAACCTTGTAAAAATTGGGTATTTTTAACCTGAAGAAGAATAATTAGTGGAAAGCTATTTTGAAAGGTTGGTTGCCGGTTTATAGCAGGAAAATGAAGTCACGGCACAAATGTTCCAGACGTGCTGTCGAGCGTGCACGCCTTGTCGGTGCTCAACATTCTGCACAACGCCTTGACCCTGTACAAGCGAGTGGTGGGCAGCCGGCAGCAGTGCTCTCCCAGCCAGAGGTGAGCAGGTGAGATACGCTCACACACGTGCCGAGAGCGGGATCCCTCTGGCACTCCCAACACCTGCCCTCTCCTCGTTTCCACGGCCTGGCGGGCTCTCGGAACACACGCACCAATTACAAGTTCATCCCTCCCGCGTGCCGTTATCTCTCCTTCACTTCCCTGAGTCCCTTCCTCGTGTGCGCAACCAGCCCGGCAGCTAACAATCGCACCAACCGTGGACTTCTTAGCATCCTCCTTTGACTATTCCACTCCAACCTCTAATTGTGTACGTGGTCTCGCTCTCCCAGCTGGCCAGCCACGCTGACAACCACACCAAGTGAGGATGTTCTACCTTCCTCCCTTTAACCACCCATCCTCTCCTTATATCCATGTACTCGCTCTCCCGGCTCGTTGGATACACAGAAAATAGTACATGGAGAGAAATTCTTACCTTCCTTCAGTTTCACAGTCTCCAATATCCCGCTCCATATTTTCCTTGTATCCGTGTTATGGCACATCCAGCTAGTTTGATATGCTGGCAATCATACCAAGTGAGAACACCCTAATTTCCTCTCATTACCCAGCCTTCATTATCTCACGCCATGTTCTCATGTATCTTTCGTGTCGCTCTCCCAGATAGTTATACCTATGTGCGGAAAAAGGCATCATGTGAAAATTTCCTACTTCGATTTCATCACACTATCTCAATTATCCCACTCAATACATGGCATGGCTCTCCCAGCAAGTTATAAATGCTGACAATCTCACCAAGTGAGAACACTTTACCTTCCTCTCAATACCTATCCTTTATTATCACATTCCATCATTTCATATATCCATGGTGTGGCTCTCTTAGCCGGTTAGATACGCTGTTAATCGCAACAAGTTAGTTGTATCCATGGCATGGCTCTATTAGCTGGTTAGATATGCTTAAATTCGTAGCAAGAGACGTCTTCCTTCCTTCCTTTCATTTTACAACCTCCACTATCACTGTTCATCCTGCCATACAGGCATCGTCCACCCAGATTGTAGGATACGCTGACAATTGCACCAATTAAAGACATGCTACCTTTCTTTCGTTAACCCCCCTTTTTTTTTGTTATCCTACTCCACCCTCTTCTCGTGTCCATAGAACGGATCTCTTATCTAGTTAGATATTCTGGCAATCGCACCAAGTGAGGACTCCCTATCTTCTTTCCATTACTAACCCTCCATTAGTCCACTCCATCCTCTCGTACATGGCATAGATTTCTCAGCTAGGTAGATAAAGTGACATATGCACTGCCTACCTTTGTTCTCTCACCTACTCTTTATTTCCCCATTCAACAGTCATTACAACAGATACACCTGTACACACACTGAGTGAGGGCTTCATCTCTTCTTACCTTTCCTTTGGGTATAATCAGCAATAATGACCTTGGTGGCAACTGTTGTGAAGTGATCAGAACCACCTTCCACCAAAACCATGTTATATATAACTGTAAAATGTATTTACAACAGTTCCTATTTATAAATCTATCAATAACTTCGATGTTAGTGATATAATGATAATCTCATGTTTTTAAACACGTAAAAGAGCTAGTCATATACAGCTAATGTTTGTGTGTGTGTATGTATGTGTATGTATATATATATATATATATATATATATATTCCTTGTAATTTTTTTTTTGACAGCCAATCATATGCTATTAAAGTTGCAATATTGCTAATCGTTTACCAATTATTGTCAGATAGAATTTAAAAATTGTATAGATTCGTCAGGACCTTTACCACTCATCCAACAATTCTTCTGTGTACAAACAACTTGACCATCTAATGCAGTCGATTGGCGAACTCGTTTGGTGACATCGCAATTGTACAATGTCGTGCAAAATAGCATTAGTTATTTTTGCTTCGCGTCATAACGTAGTAGAAGATAACCCCTCTGAAACAAGCCACAATGCTTCGGAAATTACAGCAACAGTGAGGGAGCTTCTTTAGTAGATCGCAAACAAAACAAAAAAAAACGCCCAAGACTTGGTCGTGACAGATGAAGTTATTGTTTGTGGGTAAGTTAACGATGTGGATTTATGATTTTCTATCTGCAGCGAATGAATCAGTTAAATTGTTTTCGTATCCCGGTATTAGGAACTGTTGTCGCTGCGGTAGGGATCGCTGTTACCTTTACGGCAGGAGCGGGAGGTATCTGTTAATGAGCACACACTTCGTCGAGTCAACAAATCAGCTGTCCGGCCGCGGAGTGTAGGGGGTGGGGGGGGAGGGTTGTGGGGGTAGAGACTTCCCTGCCTGGGGATCCGTGGCGGCGGATAGTTCGCAGCTCTTCCCTCGCGCGCCATGAACAGACGCGCGGCGTCGACTTAATTGCTCCGGCCGAAACGACGGCGATGCAATTTCCTTCAAAAGGGTCGGGGTCTGATAACTTCCCCCCCTCTGCTTCATCCCTGGTCGGTTCGCCGCGTCCGGCGGGGGGCTGACGGACAGGCGGCGCACAAAGAGAACTCGTTAGCGCTGGGCGCGGGCTTCCAAGGCCGCCGACCCCGGACTGCACCAGGGACTCTGCCTGCAGACAAGCGCTCGGCCCGGGGCTGGTCCGCGCGGGGGACGCACCACAACGCCGAAACACCACAACGCCGAAATACCACAACGCCGAAACACCACAACGCCGAAACACCACAACGCCGAAATACCACAACGCCGAAATACCACAACGCCGAACGTACAATAACTACCGAAAACCATAACGCCGAATGCCAAATTGACCACAACGCCGACAGCTAGAAAACTGCCGTGTACCACAACGCCGAATTACCACAACGCCGAAATACATTAACGCCGAAAAAATGTCATTGCAGAACTGCCACAAAGGTTAGGTTAGGTTATTAGGTTAGGTAAGGTTAGCACACAAATTCATTCAGTTGTTTTTAATTTTGCTCCTGTGCCCCCTCCCCTCCCCGCAGCAATATTTTTCGGCGTTACTGTATTTCGGCGTTGTGGTACACAGCAGTTTTCTAGCTGTCGGCGTTGCGGTCAATTTGGCATTCGGCGTTATGGTATTCGGCGTTATTGTACGTTTGGCGTTGTGGTATTTCGGCATTGTGGTAACGACCCGTCTGCGCGGTGCTCAACACCGCCACGCGGGCCTTTCCCGTTTCTACATGCCTTTCCTATCCAGTCTTACGTGTTTACACCAGTGTACAAGGAAGAATTACATCTCATTGGCAAATTGTTTTAAAGCCTTGGTCAATACCTTTGGATTTCAATGATTTCACATTATAAAATATTTTTATAAAAATATATGTTTGCGTGTGCTTATTATGTAGGCGCATTAGAATTTATTCTTAGTTGGCGTAATAAAAATCTAACTTTAATTTGTCATGGAAATGAAAAAAGGACTGGAATGATGTTATAAATATGGCTGGTATACTAAAACTTCAATCAAATTAAAAAAATAAATTTTAAGTATTCAATATTAAAATAAACACATTTATTAAATTAACTATTTTATTTAGTTAAATAACGATTAAAATTTTTTAATTAACAGTATAAATAAATATGCTGAATGTTTATTCTATTTTATTGTTTTAGTTATTTATTAAGTAATAATGAAATAATTTTAATTGTAAATAAATTATACATACGGGAAATTAGTCTCACTTATATTAATACACTTCAAAATAAAATTGAAAAATTTTGAAAGCACACTTTCTGTGTCTTATGTTCACAATAAATAAATGTTTTAAATGTATGATCTATTATTCAATATCAATCACTAAAGTATAAGATTTGAAAGCAAATATATAATTATTATTTGTGTGTAGCATTTTTTCAATCTGTATTTTGTTGCATGATGTACATGGATCGCCAAAATTCCGTTTCAACATTTTTTTTTTTTTTTCATAACGCTCCTAAAGAAGTATAATATTCCCTTATGTAACGTAATTTCACCGGAATTTGATAGTTTGAGAATTATAAAATCAATTCAAGTGTAGGTACTTTAACTGGAAAAGAATATCGGACATGTTTAAGATAAATTAGAAAATCATCGTAAAATTTAAGTTTCATGTTGGCCTAAAACCGTTGTTTTAAAGATATATATTTTTTAAATTCTCTCAAGGAGGAGCCCTTTAAACCACACCATTTTTTTAATATCTGGGGTGGGGGGGTATCCATGTCTTGAGCGTCTCCCCAGTCCCTAAAATATTAGGGTCCCGCGTAAAAATAGCTCAAAACCTCGCCTAGTCTAGGACCGCCACTGCGTGATGTGCTAGGAAGCTTACAAGCCGCTACCACATTGTACCACATTTCTATTCTTTTTTAATCTTATATATATTAGAGTCCAATGTTTTAAAGTAAGAAATTTCCTAGACGCTATAAGCCTACATTCTGTAACTGCTATTTTCATTATTGATATAGTTTTTTATAATCGAGTTCTAATCTTAGACAATTTTTTTTCTTCAAACTTTCCACTGATATTATTTTAGATTAAGTTTTAAGATACAAAATTTCCTTTCTGCACAGCTTACAGGCGTAGGTAGATTTCGAAGTACCTATTTCCTCTGGAAATGTTTTGGAAACTTCTATAAATTCCTAAAACATTTTAAGAATATAAAGTACATAACATCCTATATGTTCGCCAATATTCAAAAAAGGATTGATTAAATTTTTTTTTTCATATTCGATGTAGCGAAAATATTTTGAATTTGTTTCACTCAATGCATCCAGCATTGACTGTCTTAACGAATATAATATTATTCCTACTAAGGTAGTTATGCAATTATTTTTGATATTCAAAAACTATTTTTCATCTCTTGCCCTATTATGTGGTCGTATAAAAATTTTTTGTTGGACAAATAGTTAAGGCAATATTAAGATTGTTAAAAATAAATTCTGACAATATGATACTAAGGAAATGTTTATATTTCATTTTTTATTTTCAGCACCTGATTTTACGATTGTAGTTAGTTTCATAAAAAATTGTTACAGCCAAAGGTTTTAGACAAAGTTTTGGAGTTTTACAATAAATTAAAACGGTTTTGATAGTATTTCATTAAAAAAGAAAGGCCTTTTTTCTACCCTTGTTATTTCCACCCCTTGCATTAATGGTTTGTTACACAAAATTTACTTTAAACCAAAATTGAAAAATTTAAACAAAAATAAACATTAATTCGGTAAAGTACATGGTATGAAAGTTTTATTTATTTTCTTATTTCAAACTCTTGCAGTAATGGTGTGTATTATAAAAAATTGTTTCATACGAAGGTTTTAGATAAAGATTATAAAATTTACATCAATCCAAACAATTTTTATGGTGTTTCTACAAAAGGAGCTGGGATTTTTTGTCATTCATCCCCTATTTATTCCCTACCTTGCAATAATGGTTGGTCGTACAAAAATTTATTTCACACGAAAGTTGTAGATAGTAATTTAAAGTTTTTTAATAAACATTATCCATTAAATACATACTTCACGTTACCCAACAATAATACCTAGAGTAATTTCCAAAATCAAACCATTTAAAAATCTATGGTCAACATAATTTGTTTCAATGAAAATATAACATATTTATCATGCTCAAAGAGAAATAAAAAATCAATCGTGACTCTAAGGTCGTAGAGTTAATGATTGGTGGAACTTCCCACTCTACCTACCATTAAAATACAAATAAAATATACTAAAAAATTAAATTATATATTAGTAAATATATAAAAATTAAATCACAGATAATAAAGCAAGTACAGTTCATGCTTCTGTGACCATGTTTTGGCACACTATGGACATTGAAACAAAAAAAAACTATATAAAGATTTTCTAGAAATCGCGCCAAACGGTTACAGTAAGCAATATTTCTTTGAAATCTAACTAAAACTATATTTTTATCATAGCATTGTTGCATCATGCAATAACTGAAGCTGCCGTATAAATTATTTTTTGCAGAAATGAAAAAGGTCATTATTTCTTAGACGATGCAGTGTGTGTATTGAGGCCGATGGAAAAAAAATGTTTAAAAATTACTTTAACTTAATAAAAGAACTTTGATATACTTCGTATGATTTCGAAATCCAATATCTGTCTCATTCTAACACACGTCAAACGACTTAACTGTCTTTCGCTTGACTTCTTAAATTCGAGAATTAATTATATTACTTGTATGTACTTTTATGTACTTTCACAGTACAGCATTCATTTAAAAATTATGGTCAATTAAAAAAAAAAGAATAAAGGTGTATATTTTAATGAACTGGGTAGTTAAGAACCACTTTTAAATTTCTTAAAAATATATATAATTTTAAAATTGATACATTTTAGCTAAAAAAAATTATATAAATTTGTGCAATCTTACTAAATGATGCTTCTTCATTTAATCCCCATTAATAAAGCAGGAAGAGAAATGAATTATCAATAATATATATATAAATAATGATATGAATACTACATGATGGTATTTAAGTTAAACCTTCATAACAGAGTATTTGGTTCACAAAAAGGGTGGAGAGAATGAACTCTAATAGGGCGGCCAACATAACTATTGTTAAAGTGCTGTTGGATGTAACCCAAAAGGGTCTCCAGTCATGAATACATATACAGATACTGAACAGTTCTAATTTCTCTAGCTGATTGTGTACGCCACATTAAATGGGAAGCCCGAAAATTCTGATAGCATTCGCACTGTAGAAATAGTTTTAAAAAAAATAATTATGTCAAATGATTGTATTAAACGATCAAAGATCTAGTTCATAATATATTAACAAAAAAAGGGGGAACAATGTGATCTGACCGTATGATAATGTCATCCGATAGCAGCACTACAGCTACCACTGTCTGCAGATCCTGACAGCTTCTGACTGCATGATGTGCAGATCCAGAAGTGGACGGAGGAGATGCTATGTGGCAGTGCGATGGTGTCTGCAGGTGGCGACACTGCAGCTACCACTGTCTGCAGATCCTGACAGCTTCTGACTGCATGATGTGCAGATCCAGAAGTGGACGGAGGAGATGCTATGTGGCAGTGCGATGGTGTCTGCAGGTGGCGGCACTGCAGCTACCACTGTCTGCAGATCCTGACAGCTACTGACTGCATGATGTGCAGATCCAGAAGTGGACGGAGGAGATGCTATGTGGCAGTGCGATGGTGTCTGCAGGTGGCGGCACTGCAGCTACCACTGCCTGCAGATCCTGACAGCTACTGACTGCATGATGTGCAGATCCAGAAGTGGACGGAGGAGATGCTATGTGGCAGTGCGATGGTGTCTGCAGGTGGCGGCACTGCAGCTACCACTGCCTGCAGATCCTAGCGGCCAGGGCGCTACTCTTCATGGCCGAGAGCCCCTCGGTGCAGGCGAAGCTGTCTCAGGAACCTCAGCTGCGCATCTTGGCGGCGGCGCTCGACTCCACGCACGACCCGGTCAGTGACATTCTTCACCTTATCCCATATATTATCTGCTTTTAGCCAGCTACTCTCTGGCTGCAATGCTGCGGCTGTCGTTAATATTAACGATAGTGCCTAGTAAGCATCATATAAATTCCTAATACTGGTAGTTATTATTCACAAATTATATTGCATTGCAGCAAGCCTTTTCTTTACTTTAAGTGGGCTTATGACGAAAGACTTACACAACAAGCTTGATCAGAATTAGACTTTACCATTAAGGCTGAGACTTGCGCTCTGAAGACTTGCTAAAATCTGTTATTTGGTTTCGTATTTATAGAATCTTTACTGAAATAATTTTACTTTCTGAATGTCTTAGACTTTTATTTCATATTGTTCTGGTGTTTTAAATAAAATTAGGATATTCTTTGAATCGATTATTCTTCCAGTCGCTGTTTCTCCTAAGTTACCTGACATGCGTCTGTACATTTAACTAAGGGAAATCTTTTATGTATTTACGGATTAGCTGTGGTGAGAAATTGGTTGTTATGATTCTCGAGTCTTTAGGCTATTGATATCCATAGCAAAACTTTTCACTGTGGGGAATTTTTGTAGATATGATTGAGTATAATAATTTTGCAGTTCGGCTCACATGGAGTATTTTATCGCTGTGCAGGACAAATATGCGACATTTTACTATTTCAATTTTGCTAAATCTCAAGGGGATTTTTAGGATTTGGCTTCTCAGTGCGACGTTGGAAATTATGAAAGACGCACCTGAGTTAACCTGATCGGCCATTGTTTTCTTGAAACATTGCTGAATATTTACAGCATTTAATACATATATACTTACATAAAAGTTTATTTTTCTTTTATTTATTAAATATCTTTGATCATTGTTATAGTTACATGCATGCTTTCACGAAACTTTACACACATTGTTCTAAATGGTACATAATCGTGTATAAAACCTTTATCTTTATTATGCCACAAAATTTAATTAAATTATAATTTTAATTGTTTATAGAGATATGTTCACCACAAAAAATTGAGTGAAGTGTTTCATGTTTATTGTAGTAATGTTTTTGATTTTTGAGCTAATTTCACCCTAGCGCCTCCAACCTTTAAGCATCGAAACTTAAGTATTTTCAGCCAGATATCAGGATTAATAATAGAGGAATCAGGGATGCACTAATTCACGATAAAAGCCAGAATGGTTCTAGAAAGGTCAGCATTTAATGGTCTTCCTCTTGCAAAGCCACACCTCAAACTTTTCTTAAGACCCTAACTTTAACAAATAAGTGCCACATTGAGTGTTATTTTGCCTCTGTTATCCTGAGGAACTAGAACGATGTTTATGTCCTTGTGGTTGTACTTATTTGAAAGTAACCCTTTTCTTCCAGAGCCGTATTACTGATATTAAATCAGTTTGTCATACCCCTTAAAACCGGAGTTTTATTATTAATTTTGCTGTGATGAGGTTCAGTTCTGAGAAAATTTTAAATTCCATGAAACATAATGAGAAGAACCTATCTAGCACCTACTCCAATATATCTATAATTGGTGGCGGTGTTGGTCAACTACCCTCACTTATTTGGGTAAAATTATAGGGACCTGATTAAATGAAGGAATCTCAGGGGAACAATCGCTCCCAGACAGGTCAGTTCAATAAGTAGCAATATTGCTCCAGAGCTTCACTGTTATAGACCAAAAGTAAAATTGAGGCTAGAGCCCATATCAGTTAATTGGTGTAATTTTATAATATGGTATCATTGTAAAAATATAGGGAATCATATGCATCCAAAGGTAGCTTTGTGTATTTTCCCTGTGGTGTGATCCAATGGTGATTTGCATTTAGTCTTCTTTTTACTTATGGGTTAACCATTTGTTCGGTGGTTTCTGCTGTATGACTTGAGCTACATGAATTGGTTCAAAGTTTTGCTGAAGTTAAACAAGTGGCAGAGAATCTTCTGATTATGTCAAATAAACATTGATCAAATCACAGAAATTGCTAATATGCATATGTTTATTTTAGACTGCAAGGATTTAAAATTTTCCTTTGTTTATAATTGACTGACTGAGAGGATCCAAACATAGATACTTGCCATAGACACAAAGTTTGATGTCCGGACAGTTATAAGCACATAACAACACGACAAGTATGTTGTTATTTGGTTTTAACTTTTAAGGTGCAGGGAGGGAGGAGTTGGGGAGAGCTGAACATGTTCCAAAAAAAATATTTATACTTTCTTTGAAGATTTCTTGCATTAGGGAAGGATTTAATATGTCTTTTTGGACATATGTCATTGCTAGTTACACTGTATTGTCGTGGTTGACACCCCCTGTGTCACACCACCACAAGTCAGACACCCGTCTGGGAACAGCCTTAAACACTCCACGTTTCAAATTATTATTTTGCGCGCTGCTCCAATAAACGAGTGCCCCAAAATTCTTAAATAAATTATTCAAAGACCTTTTGGAAAAGGAAGAGAACAGAGTAATAGTATTTAAAACGAAAAACACGTAATTACTTGCAATGCCAACAACTTTAATGGGACTACTTGCGCATGAACATGGCAGGCAATTTAATTGAAAACAAAATCTCAAAAAGATTACAATAATGCCTATAACCTTTTGCCCTATAGTGCTACAGAGGCTTTTAATAGAGCCACGTTTTAGTATATACCAATAAATAAATACTGTAATAAAATCAAACATTGATGACAAGCAGCTCCAAATATATATATATATATATATATATATATATATATATATATATATATATATATAATGAATTACAATTCTTTTTTAAATAAAAGTTAATAAAAATAAATGTCACTCTAAAATGTCTTAATTACACCCGGGTGATTTTTAATTTACGACGCTTCGCAGCAAGCATGATACGAGGTTCGTTAAAAATGGGTACCACGACGGAACATACACTCGAAGTTGTGGGCAGGGTCTTTTGGCAGAAGTTATTTTTCGGATTATTCACTCTAATTTTGGCAAAGTCCAAATCAACGCCCCGGGGTTACAGGGGCAAAAGTTCGGAGCCGGAATCACTTACTTGGATGAACGATGTACGTCGAATCACACCCCGGACCTCCTGGCCCGGAGTTTAGCGGGCTGTAATTTAGCAGAGGTGCTAAATGCTTCATATTAACTCTGCATTCAACGGAAAATGTAGCGTGAACTCTTCTTCTTCTTGGCAGCACCCGTGACAACGTAAGTATTCCCCAATGCTCAATACACGTCAGCTGATTTTATTTAAAAAGTATTCGCGAGCTTGGCCCGGCCCAATACCACGAGCCATCATCGCGCCCGTTACGCCCGAAGCGCACACGCGCCACACGGCGATCAGCTGACGACTCACGCACAGCTCATTCTGTCTCTCATTGACGTATTTCCCCCACCACCTTATAGCCTTGGAACAGTCCATTTGCATGCTCACAGCGGGGAAGCGTCGCACACAGTATTTTAATTAAAAGTCCAAAGCGTTATTATTAAATATTAAGAAAGTAAACCATTAACGTAATAAATAACATAATATAAAAACATATTTAAAAATAAGATTTACAAAACATATAACAAACCAATATTTTCTTTTAAAAAAAGGAAAGGGGCAAATATTAAAACTAAAATTACGTTACAGCCATAATTCAAAATTACTTAAAATAAATATAAAATCAAGTGGCCATGCCGCCTATGGCCACAGTATATTATTGAAACCTAGATGATGGACAAAAATATGACATCAGCAAACACACAAAGAACAAACCAAAATTAGTCAATGTAAAAATATTTTGAAAAATATACCGCACAAAAAATTCCGTGGAAGGAAATAATCAGAAAAAAAAAATATTACTTCTCAGACGAACACAAAATGATAAAAAAAGATGAGATAGTTGCAGCAAGAACAGAAAATAAAGACAAGCTTGGGTAACACAACTAGAAACAGACAAACCAAAACGATGATACTAACTAGAAAATGTGGACAACACAACGACAAAACAGAGACGCATGGGCGAACCCAGCCATTATGGACATCACCACGTCGAAAGCACCGACGAACACAGTAGTATGCTCCCTAAGACAACAGTTACGACTTTTCGGTAACTGAGATCTCTGGCCATCCTTATGCACAAACAGGCTGACATCGAGGTCCATCATTGAGGTACCTTATGACATACAATGTAGTCAGAAATGTCATATATCCAAAAAAAAATTGGTTGTCTGTAAAGTCGGTTTACGGACGATAGTTTAACGTGACAACGTCATAACAAAACATTGATGAAATGATTGCATACTTTATGATTAAAATAGAATCATTTTTATTTTAATAATAAAAGAATAAATACTTCAAATTATACTAGTAATCATATTTTTAAAATGCAAGAATAATTAACCTTTATTGCCGAAATTATTGTTGTAATGAGCAATTAAAACCACATTAACTGTTCACTTCACTTTATAAACATTCGACGAAACATTTCACGTGTCGATGACTTGTAATTAATTTTAAAAACTGGCGTTTAGCTATAAAGTTTAAATATAATTATGAACAAGTTTTCATATAAATAAAGTGTAATCAAATATCTATCATTAATTATATGAATCACCATAATTTTTTAGTCAATTGTAACAAAACCTATTATTACTGCACTCGCAGACAGCGTAACGCAACACAGCGTAACGGAACAATGAGCGTAACGGAACACAGCGTAACGGATCAATGAGCGTAACGAGACACAGTGTAATGGAACAATGTGCGTAACGGGACACATTTTCGTGCGTGCAGCCGGTGTTCATCGATTTATTAGACGTTGTCACGTCAAAAACATATTAAATCGAAATGTCTATGGTTGTAACGTGAAAGCATCGTGTTCCTGGTTGTGTCGGTGGCACGCGAGGTCGCTCCTGTTGAAGGCGGCGCGTGGTCCCTTGTGTTGTCGCAGCAACTACTGGTGCTGGTGCTGCAGATAGTGGCCACGCTCGCGCTGGAGCCCGACCACCACCGCGCCATCATGGACCAGGGCCTGCCCGACGTGCTGAGCCAGCTGCTGCTGCCGTCCGACGAGTGGTACTACACCAACCACTCCACCAAGTACGCCAAGTTCGTCAAGCACCACGCGGCGCGCAGCCTGGTCTACCTGGGCCTGCAGCACCGCGTCAACCTGCGCTTCAGCATCTACGACATACTCTCCGGTCCGTACCTCCTGCACGTGTTCAGTTGTATTTCTTAAATTCCATCCGAGGGATCCTTTGAGTTGTCCGAGCAAGTAACATTTGTTATCCTTGAAAGATTTGTGCAATGGGAGTGCATGACTTGATGTAAGTTTTTGGACATACGCCATTGCCATTCTTAGCAACGGCGTGTGTCCAAAAACTTACATCAAGTCAAGTAACATTTGACATCAGCTGACATTACCTTCTTCTCGTTTTTGATTCGTTCGTCTTTTTTTGCCCATTCTTGAAGGCATCCAGCATAACTCAGCAATGGCGTACGTCCCGTGTTATGATGTTTGCACTCGTTTATTTTATTTTACTTCTTTGGGGCTAAACACATCTTCAACGAGGTCGTGTTACCTAATTAGTGCTAAACACGAATTTTTACTTCTTTAAGGCTATATACATATTAAATGAAGTCTTTTTTTAAGGCATTGGGGCTGAACCTAACTTCAACTATGCCATTTCACTTCATAGGTGCTAAACATGTCTTCAACAATGTCATTTTACTACTTTCGGGTTAACACATCTTCAACGAGGTCATTAGAAATGATAACGCACCACGATACATATTGTGACAGTAATCGGCCATGGTCAATTGAAAGGAGACATCCCATCACTTGCCTGAGGTGAATTCAAGAAACCATAGTAAATATAAATCGGGATCGCTGGACCCCAATTTGAACTATGGTTCTCTGGGATACGAGTCCAGTGTCTTATCGTTACGACATTTTGGTCAATTTTGGTTCATTGTATTTCGTAGAAACGAACCCATCAAAACCTCTGTTGGTCAGCATGCCTGATTAGTGTTTCAGAAGTACTTGGTATTATAACCTGGTTTTAAAGTTCTCCTCTCTAGATCTGATAATAAACAACTGTGGAAACATCTCTGCCAACCTAATCATACAACTTGTGAATAAAATAGGTAAAACCTTAGTGCATACAAATTGGATGTTATTCATTATAAAAATTTATCTAGTATAGGTATAGCGTATAGCCAGTTGGATTTATATTAGAAGGAATTTAAAATATGTTTTAGCGATAAAGCTATCAAAATAATAAAGATATCTTAAAGGCATAAAATTAGTAAAAGCTATTCTTTATAGTGATACCGGAGCTGGAGTAAAGTTGAGAACGGTCAATAAATTTTGGCATGCCATTTGAGAGATGTTCGTGCGGTGTTAATTCAGTAACCCACTTACAAATAACCTTTTGTTCTGGCCTCAACAGTTACAGTCAGTGCGAAATGGCCTAGTTGGGTAATCAATGTTCCCAGCTGCTGATGCAGTGTTTGATAAATAATATTCATATTTTTACCAAGGATTCTCAAATATTGACAAACCTAAATACTTTTTATTTAATTTAAAAAGATTGATGATTGTCTTTAGGTAACGTTGGATAGCTCCATTACCTAGTTATAGACTCTTGTTGTAGCTGGCATTCGATGATTTCGTCACACCTTGAGCGAAAATCTCATAAATGTTGCGGTTTTCACCCCTGCAGAGTTTCCGGAAGGTATAATATCTACTATTTTGAGCATAAATCATCATCATAATTGATTACTGAACTATGACTGAAATTTTTGAAAGTGTATTCTCATTGTGTTGTAAACAGTCAAGTGTGCGGACAATTCGCACCAGTGGGGGTGCCAGGCCCTAAGGAGTCTGTCGCCAATCCCAAACTTGCCTCGCTGTCCCAGATGAAGCCCCGCCCCCGACGCCCCTCACGGAGTCCTTGGAGGACACCTACATCGCCATGACGTCAGCCCCGCCGAGCGTGGTCACGTGTCCGCGGACCGGCAAGATCGCGGGTCTCTCGCCGGAGGGAGCCGTCATGAACGTCTTGAAGACCATCGAGGTGGGTGTCGGGGCATCCGAGGATCGCTTGGGGGGACGCACCACAACGCCGAAATACCAAATTGACCACAACGCCGACAGCTAGAAAACTGCTGTGTACCACCAGGGGCGCAACAACTAAATTTCTAAAGGGGATGGGGGCAATATACCTTTTTATAAAGAATCATCGATCCCCCCTATTGAAAATTATTATTTCAAGGTGGAAAATGGTGCTATTTAAGCAGTTTTACTCGCTAAAAATTTATTACACAGCACTTTCTTTGCCCCCGTTTGCCCCCACTTCAAGGTTTCAGAGGGGGGGGGGAAATACCCTTGCCACCCCCCCCCCCCCCCTGTTTTTGCGCCCCTGTGTACCACAACGCCGAAATACACTAACGCCGAAAAATGTCATTGCAGGACTGCAACAAGGTTAGGTTAGACTAGGTTAGGTTGGACTAGGTTAGGTTAGACTAGGTTAGGTTAGGCTAGGTTAGATTAGGCTAGGCTAGGATAGGCTAGGTTAAGTTAGGTTAGGTTATATTACGCTAGGCTATGTTAGGTAAGGTTAGGTTTGATTGTGGTATTTCGGCGTTAAGGTACATTTAAGAAACACACACAACTTCATTCAGTTGTTATTTTGGCGTTGTGGCACACAGCAGTTTTCTAGCTGTAGGCGTTGTGGTCGATTTTGACATTCGGCGTTATGGTATTTCGGCGTTGTGGTAACGACCCATTGCTTGGTATTTCTTGGAGTAAGCAATTTTAAAAATCAAGTAGAAAATCATTAATTATTTAATTAAGTGAATTGAATTTTATGTATACCACTTTTCTGTAGTTTATATAATTTTGTCAGTTATTAGTGGCTTATTTGCTGAACTTTTTTTAGCTCTATATAAAATGTAATTATTCAATAAGAATATAATCAGTATAATTGGTTTCAAAAAAAGTCAATGATAAATTATAGTGTCAAAGTTTTTCCCTATGCTGAGGTGAGTTAATAATCATATTATAATTTAACTGTGGTTATTATTGCCCATCCATTTTCCCATAAAGCTAATACATTTTTTTGTCAAATTAACTAATCTAGTTTTAACTTTAGTCAAAAATTCGTCAAAACGGACAGAGCTTATATGTTATCAGAACCAATATTCTTTTTTAAGCGTGAGTGGTAACTGTGGCTGTTTCCAAAAGTTAAGGTCATGCAACCTTAAACAAAATATCCACTAATTAGTGGGCTGCATTCAATGAGAAGCTATCCGTGAAAAGATGCCCACATTTTTTTCGGCGCTAACACAACTTGGTGCATCAAACACTAAATACGTTTTCGGCGGTAATTTTTGTGTGTGGTTTCTTCGCGTCGTATTCCCAGGCATAATTTAATTCGTACGCGATCAAGTTGATAAATTCACCATAAGAAACAAATGTGATTAATTTGAACAGTAGTTGGAGGGTTCAACCATTGACTCGTCACATTTCTATCGAAGGGAGTGCCATGAGGCCCTCAGAGGCTGGCTTCAATGATGCGTTAACGTTGAATGGGAGATTCTATAAGGATCTTCGCCACTCATCCTTAAAAATTTATTTTTCAAGGATTATTTAGGTTACATGGTCCTTTAAGTTATTAAATAACCTTAACCTTATTCATAAACCATGACCTTTGTCATTAAGGTCGCCTGTGCTGTCGAATATCACTTCAATAAAAACTGGGGATAACATTCCAATTGTTGTTTGAGACTCGTATGTCGACTCTGAATGTTTCAGTTTGATAAATGTCGTATGCTAGCTGCTGCATGTTTGTCCCAGACGCAACTGAACCAAGGACAGTCCAGCGCGGAGCTGACAAGCCTGCACTGGGTGCTGAGTGGCAGTTCGTACCGCCAACTGAACTGTCACGCCCGAGGTGGGTTCCGACTAATAGTGCACACTTAGAACATCAACTTAAAATGTTTTGCAGTCACTAATAATGTGTTTTTTGAAACCACACGTCGAAACAAACCACTCGTGGATTCACTCTGGAGATACTAAAAAGATATGGGGTCTATTAAACTATAGCTTCCGAGTATTTAAATTGTAACATAAATAATATATATTACAAATATTACCTTACTATCAAATATTTTTTTTTCACTGCAATACAGGTGCTAGATTTCCTAAGAATGTCGAAATATCAGTTACATGTATTATTTTTTTAGATAAACTTTGAGTATAACAGGGTATTAAAATTATATTATGGGTTGGAATTTTCAAATTCCTTTTTCTCTGGGAAAAAAGGTCAAATAACTAATGTAAATAATGGTCGTAAAATAATTTTGTGTAAATATAAAAAAGTATATGTGTTGTATATGTATGCATTGTATGATATTTAAGTGTATATTTGTATAACGATTGCCTGTATTGTAAAGTATATACCATTTATTACACCAAAAAAAATTGTACTCTTCTTTTTTAACGTATTTTGCATTTTAAAAATTCTTTTGAAATTTATGTAGGAAATATATAAATGTTGGCCTTGTATTCATTTGATGCAATAACATAAAGTCGAGGGCATAAGAAAAGCAGACACCAAAAAGTTAGATCTTACTTGATATTAAATAATATCTTATCTGGCATTTAAAGATGATGACTTAAGACATAAAAATTTTGTATCGTTTGAGTTTAAAATATTAGACTTCGTCCAAAATACAATATTTGTGGTGGAATGTCAGAAAATAATAGTGCCTTTCTGCCACAAAATACCACAAATGTCATTGGCGTTTATATTAAATTTATTTATGTGGAATGTCTAAATATATAATGACGCTCATAGTTAACAGTATGTCAGAGTCTGTATAAAACAAAAGTAAAAAAAAATTATACAATTTATTATCAAAGGCTGGTTGTATGTCTTTGAAGTTGTGGCTGAACAACATTTTAATTGTAAATGATGGGGAAAGCATTCAAGATGGATCTCTGTGTGTCGGATTATGTTTAACGGAATGAAACTCCACAACCTATCTGAATTTTTTTTAGCTATCGCAAAGTTATGTTAGTGAAATAATTTGAGATAACATCTTTATTTTTTCTATATATATTTGTGACATGTTACCATCCACAATTATTTAAATGAACAATTATTTTTTTTCGAAAGCTATGGTGGTAGTGAAACTTAATTTTGAAGATTAATACTCTAGGTATTCATTGTTCTGGCCATCCCATCACTTGCCTGCGGTGACTTCAAGAAACCATAGAAAACATTAATCGGGATCGTTGGACCCCAATTTGAACCACGGTTCTCTGGGATACGAGTCCAGTGTCTTGTCGTTACGACATTTTGGTCAATTTTGGTTTATTGTACCTCGCAGATGCTTCAGCATGCCTGATTAGTTTTCACGTGACAACGTCTAATAAATCGATGAACGCCGGCTGCACGCACGGAAAAGTGTCCCGTAACGTACATTGTCCCGTTACGCTGTGTCCCGTTACGCTCATTGTACGCTTGCGCCGCATCTATCTCTCTTACACTCGATTGGAACAACCATCGATTTGACTTTTTCGAGGCACATTAAACTTGAAACACTCCCATTCGTTTCCTACTTTTCCTATCATCGTCCTATCCTTAACAGAATAACACAGATTTGAAGGAGTTAAATAGCAAACATGTATAAAAGTTATAGTTAAGATAAACTCTTCGTTAAATTAATAACCATATTCGAATTAATGAGTGCAAATAAAAGTAAATTTATCAATTAAATTGTAGATTTCATTTCACTCCTTCTTTGTATCCATACAAAATAGTGATATGTAATTAAATAAAAATGATTCAATTTTATTCATAAAAGTATGGAATCATTTCATCAATGTTTTGTTATGACGTTGTCACGTTGAACTATCGTCCATAAACCGACTTTACAGACAAGCAATTTCCCCAGTGGTTCGAGGCGAGGCCCGAGCACTGACTGGGCTCGTGTTGCAGGGCAGGTGCCGGCTAGGCGTAAGCCGTCCGACCCGGGCTCGCCCCTGCTGGTGCAGAGCTTCCTGCCCTGCTTCCCCTGCGTGCTGAGCCCCGTGGTGCTGCTGCGGCTGCTGCTGCACCGCCTGCTCACCACCGCCGCGCACATGCAGCGCTGGAAGAGCTGCGCCTCGCGGTCCAGCTTCGCGTCCGCTTCTGCGCATGACGTGCCGCGCAGTCCTCGCTCCAGGGCCTCCTCCACCGACACCGAGCCCAGCTCCTTGCGCAAGAGGAGGAAGGTAACTCTTGCCACGGCCCACCAACATGTGGTGCTGCATAGCATATTCTCTTCCAGACACAGAGCCCATCTCCTATGTAAGGGAAGCTAGGTAACTCTTGCCACGGCCCACCAACATGTGGTGCTGCATAGCATATTCTCTTCCAGACACAGAGCCCATCTCCTATGTAAGGGAAGCTAGGTAACTCTTGCCACGGCCCACCAACATGTGGTGCTGCATAGCATATTCTCTTCCAGACACAGAGCCCATCTCCTATGTAAGGGAAGCTAGGTAACTCTTGACCATGGCCAACCAACATATAGTGCTGCTTAGCATATTCTCTTCCAGACACAGAGCTAATCTCCTATGTAAGGGAAGCTAGGTAACTCTTGACCATGGCCAACCAACATATAGTGCTGCTTAGCATATTCTCTTCCAGACACAGAGCCCATCTCCTATGTAAGGGAAGCTAGGTAACTCTTGACCATGGCCAACCAACATATAGTGCTGCTTAGCATATTCTCTTCCAGACACAGAGCCCATCTCCTATGTAAGGGAAGCTAGGTAACTCTTGCCACGGCCCACCAACATGTGGTGCTGCATAGCATATTCTCTTCCAGACACAGAGCCCATCTCCTATGTAAGGGAAGCTAGGTAACTCTTGACCATGGCCAACCAACATATAGTGCTGCTTAGCATATTCTCTTCCAGACACAGAGCTAATCTCCTATGTAAGGGAAGCTAGGTAACTCTTGACCATGGCCAACCAACATATAGTGCTGCTTAGCATATTCTCTTCCAGACACAGAGCCCATCTCCTATGTAAGGGAAGCTAGGTAACTCTTGACCATGGCCAACCAACATATAGTGCTGCTTAGCATATTCTCTTCCAGACACAGAGCCCATCTCCTATGTAAGGGAAGCTAGGTAACTCTTGACCATGGCTAACCAACATATAGTGCTGCTTAGCATATTCTCTTCCAGACACAGAGCCCATCTCCTATGTAAGGGAAGCTAGGTAACTCTTGACCATGGCCAACCAACATATAGTGCTGCTTAGCATATTCTCTTCCAGACACAGAGCCCATCTCCTATGTAAGGGAAGCTAGGTAACTCTTGACCATGGCTAACCAACATATAGTGCTGCTTAGCATATTCTCTTCCAGACACAGAGCCCATCTCCTATGTAAGGGAAGCTAGGTAACTCTTGACCATGGCCAACCAACATATAGTGCTGCTTAGCATATTCTCTTCCAGACACAGAGCCCATCTCCTATGTAAGGGAAGCTAGGTAACTCTTGACCATGGCTAACCAACCAATCCTGCTGTAGAGCCTGACCAACACTTCCTCTACTAAGTCCAGCTCCCAGCCCGTCGAACGGGTTTTTGTGAGGGGCCGGGGAAATCTTTGTAATTCAGACACATGGGGGGGGGGGGGTGTTAAATTTTATGACTTTCATTGTGTGTACTTAACCTGATAAAAGGACAAAAATTACAAGTCTGGAAACCTTAAGAGTATTATATAATATTTCCTCTGGCGCTGGCTTCCGGATGTGGTGAAAGTGGGGTCGACCGCTATCTTGGATTGTGACATCACGGCGGCCATCTTGGATGACATTTACCTTGACCTTTGACCTTGAACTTTACCCCGGTAGCCATCTTGGATTCACTTTTTTGTTTTCTAGATCTTTCAGCCATTTGAATTCCGCCATTTTGTTTTCTTGAACTTTTCGTCTTCTTGGAATCGAATGCCCCAATCCTTTATGTTGCAATTTCATTACAGATACTGTCTTTAAAATCCGTAGTTATTATTAGATGAATTCGAATAAAATTTCGAATTAATAAAAAATAATAAAAATGTTTATAACACTCTGCAATCTGGGATTATGACATCACGACCACCATCTTGAAAATCCGTAAATTTAGCTAGAAAAACAGGAAAAAATTAAAATTTATAAAAAATTAATTAATCAAATTTTAATGAATTATTATTTTTAAAAACGCAATTTCGTCAAACAAGGTGACGGCAAAAAAATAAAAATAAAGACTGATAGATTGTTCCTCCACAGAAGCCACCGACAGACTGACCTCCCACCACTAATGCAGAGTATAAATAATTATTGTCGGCTAGTATGTCATGTCCGCAATCTTGTTTCGTTTGCTGGAGGCCACCATCTTGTTTTCGTCTGCTAGAGTGCGCTAATGTCATATCAGTTTAATTTTTACCTACTAGAGTGCAGTAATCATTTATTATTACTGTGGTTCCCGCCATCTTGCCATTTGTATGCTGTCTTGGAAATCCATAATTATTTAGCTAGAAATTCAGGAAAAATTTTATAATTCACCAAAAAATCCACAATTAATATATTGATTGATTCGATCGACTCCTGTACTTGATCGATTAAAAAAATAATTTCAATAAATATGGTGGAAAGTCCTAATAAAAGCTTAAATTACTCATCTATTAGCCTCCAGTAAGGAGATGATAACATATTGATCCCCATCTTAAAAATTCAAAATAATACCGTAAAAAATCGGAAAAAATTTCAAAATTTATCTAAAAAATAATTATTAATTAAATGATTGTTTCGATCTACACCACGCCTTGGTTCGATATTGATCAATGCAAAAATATTATTTTTGACAAAAAATACTTATTTAATTTTAATAACTAATGTTAAAATTATAAAGACATCTTTAAGATCCTCATATACCAGCCTCCTATAAGCCGATATGATAGTCATCTTGTAAATTTGTATTTATTGACCTAGAAATTAGGAAAATAATTCCAAAATTCATCAAAACAATAGCATATTAAAATAATGAATGATGCGATTGACTTCCGTCTTTGGTTTGATTTTTCGCCAGTGATAGGAAAACTAAAGCTTAAAACAAATTTCTAATTTTATTTCCCTTTTTTTTCATGATTATTTGTAATTTTCTTCTGTGATTTTCTAACATTAAGGAAAACGTGCCTTAATTTACTGCATGTGTTCCTGGTCATTCCTGTTAGTATTTTGATGGTTTTCCTCGTGTGCTCCTTATTATTCCTCTCGAGACTTCTGCTGATATTCTACGAATTTTTCTGGTTATTTCTGAGAAATCAACCTCTGCACGAAAAAAAAAAGAAAGTTTACTTAACGAGTCACCATTTTTATTTTAAGTTAATTTTAATTTGTGAATTTATGCTACCAAACTATCACTAAAAATATTTTATTTATCAGGTGGATTTCAAACAAAAAAAATATATATTACTCGGTCAAATAATATGCCTTGAGACAGCTGAGAAGCACCATCATGCAAGACGAAATTCCTTCACCTTGATGTCTAGCGAAGCCTTCCTTCTTTTGCGATCGTCAGTGAGCATACCGCATCCCACTTAAAAGAAACGCATAATTTTTACCTCAACACAACGCATAGCGTCATCGGTTTGGCAAGAATCTGTACTAATTAACAACACGTTCTTTTGCATGAGATAAATTAACTCACGCAGCATAATAGAGTCAACGACAGTTAGACCCAAGTAGTCTCGTAGCCTCGTAGAACTGTAGCTTCGTAGCCTCGTATACTTGTAGCCTCGTAGCCTCGTAGACTTGTATCCAAATAGCACAGCTAGACCGAAGACAGCTGGAGACAAAGAGAGCTGCAGCTAAATACTTTTGGAGCACAAGACTTTTTGGAGTCAAAACTGCTGGACCCAAAGACTGTTAGAGCCAAGGACTGTTTGAAACCAAATATTTTTTTTGGAGCTAAATACTTTTGGATCCAAAGACTTTTTGGAGTCAAAGACTGTTGGAGCCAAAAGACTGTTTGTGCCCATGAATTTTGGAGCCAAAGTCTGTTGGAGCCAATTACTGTTAGAGCCAATTACTTTTGGAGCCAAAAGACTGCTGGAAGCAATGACTGATGGAGCCATTACATCCTATCGTAAAATTTACGATCGCATCCTACTGAGTTGAATGTTCGTGAAAATATATGTCGTTTAATGTACTGCTGAGAACGCGTTGATTGTGCTTCCAATTGTGCTTCATTTATGTTGATTGTTCTTCCAATTGTGCTTCATTTTCGTTGATTATTTAAACAATGTGTTACATGAATATTTAAAATTTATTTTAGTTTGTTTAGTCACTAAGTTTTATTCAACGTGTGATTAAATGTACTTCAGATGTATTTAAACATATATGTACTTGTATTGTAAATTAATTTTAACGTGAGCACTGTCTTGATTAAATGGTAGTCAGCAAACACACTTACTTGATTCGAGGACGATTTATTTTGATGACTTACTGAGATGTACAGTTTAACCAGTACAAGTGTTTAGCAGTGACTGCAACATCCCTGGGATCTCTGCACAGGCATGCTCTGGTATCTCGCGATGTTGTGCTGCAGTTGCTTCTCCTACATCCCTGGGATCTCTGCACAGGCATCCCCTGGTATCTCGCGATGTTGTGCTGCAGTGGTTTCTCCTACATCCCTGGGATCTCTGCACAGGCATGCTCTGGTATCTCGCGATGTTGTGCTGCAGTTGTTTCTGCTACATCCCTGGGATCTCTGCACAGGCATCCCCTGGTATCTCGCGATGTTGTGCTGCAGTGGTTTCTCCTACATCCCTGGGATCTCTGCACAGGCATGCTCTGGTATCTCGCGATGTTGTGCTGCAGTTGTTTCTGCTACATCCCTGGGATCTCTGCATAGGCATCCCCTGGTATCTCGCGATATTGTGCTGCAGTTGCTTCTCCTACATCCCTGGGATCTCTGCACAGGCATCCCCTGGTATCTCGCGATGTTGTGCTGCAGTGGTTTCTCCTACATCCCTGGGATCTCTGCACAGGCATGCTCTGGTATCTCGCGATGTTGTGCTGCAGTTGTTTCTGCTACATCCCTGGGATCTCTGCATAGGCATCCCCTGGTATCTCGCGATATTGTGCTGCAGTTGCTTCTCCTACATCCCTGGGATCTCTGCACAGGCATCCCCTGGTATCTCGCGATGTTGTGCTGCAGTGGTTTCTCCTACATCCCTGGGATCTCTGCACAGGCATCCCCTGGTATCTCGCGATGTTGTGCTGCAGTGGTTTCTCCTACATCCCTGGGATCTCTGCACAGGCATGCTCTGGTATCTCGCGATGTTGTGCTGCAGTGGTTTCTCCTATATCCCTGGGATCTCTGCACAGGCATGCTCTGGTATCTCGCGATGTTGTGCTGTAGTTGTTTCTGCTACATCCCTGGGATCTTTGAATAGGCATCCCCTGGTATCTCGCGATGTTGTGCTGCAGTGGTTTCTCCTACATCCCTGGGATCTCTGCACAGGCATGCTCTGGTATCTCGCGATGTTGTGCTGCAGTTGTTTCTGCTACATCCCTGGGATCTCTGCATAGGCATCCCCTGGTATCTCGCGATGTTGTGCTGCAGTGGTTTCTCCTACATCCCTGGGATCTCTGCACAGGCATGCTCTGGTATCTCGCGATGTTGTGCTGCAGTTGTTTCTGCTACATCCCTGGGATCTCTGCATAGGCATCCCCTGGTATCTCGCGATGTTGTGCTGCAGTGGTTTCTCCTACATCCCTGGGATCTCTGCACAGGCATGCTCTGGTATCTCGCGATGTTGTGCTGCAGTTGTTTCTGCTACATCCCTGGGATCTCTGCACAGGCATCCCCTGGTATCTCGCGATGTTGTGCTGCAGTGGTTTCTACTACATCCCTGGGATCTCTGCACAGGCATGCTCTGGTATCTCGCGATGTTGTGCTGCAGTTGTTTCTGCTACATCCCTGGGATCTCTGCATAGGCATCCCCTGGTATCTCACGATATTGTGCTGCAGTTGCTTCTCCTACATCCCTGGGATCTCTGCACAGGCATCCCCTGTTATCTCGCGATGTTGTGCTGCAGTGGTTTCTCCTACATCCCTGGGATCTCTGCACAGGCATGCTCTGGTATCTCGCGATGTTGTGCTGCAGTTGTTTCTGCTACATCCCTGGGATCTCTGCATAGGCATCCCCTGGTATCTCGCGATGTTGTGCTGCAGTGGTTTCTCCTACATCCCTGGGATCTCTGCACAGGCATGCTCTGGTATCTCGCGATGTTGTGCTGCAGTTGTTTCTGCTACATCCCTGGGATCTCTGCACAGGCATCCCCTGGTATCTCGCGATGTTGTGCTGCAGTGGTTTCTCCTACATCCCTGGGATCTCTGCACAGGCATGCTCTGGTATCTCGCGATTTTGTGCTACATCCCCGGGATATCTGTAATGTCGTGCAGGTGAACCTGACGGTGGACTGCTCGGGCGGCGAGGGGCCCGCGCCAGACGACCAGCCCCCCGGGACCCGGGCGCGCGGCAACCAGCGCCCGGCTGGCAGCGTGTCGGGCCTGGGGCTGGAGGCCACGCTGTTCGCCTTCTCGCACCTGCTGCGGTCCGCGCCGTCGCGCGAGAGCCTGCAGAGCGGCCCCAGCAGCGAGGGCCGCACCACGCCGGCCCCCGGCTCGCCCACCCGCCCGCGCGCGGCGCTGCGCTTCTCCAGCCTGCGCCACAGCGGCAAGCGGCGCTCCAAGTCGCACGCCAACATCGCCAAGGCGGCGGCGCAGAACCCGCACCTGGCGCGCCACACGCCCGAGCACGAGATCCTCGCCTTCCAGCGCCAGCTCCAGAACCTGCCTGACTTCGACTCCCCGGAGCGCCCGGAGCCGGCGGTCTTCCCGGAGCAGCGGCCCTACCTGAGGCCCCGCTCGCGCTCCATGCCGCGCGTCGCCTACGAGACCTCGGCCTCCGCGTCGTCGCGCTTCCTGGCGCTGCCCGAGGCGGCGTGGGCCTGCCGCCTGCACCGCGGCCGCTCGGCCGGCGCGCTGGAGCGCCACGCGCCGCCCCCGCCGCCCCCGCAGCCGCCCCCCGCCGCCCCCACGCCCGCCGAGCCGGCCAGCCGCCGCAGCAGCCTGTCGCCTTCGGAGCGCGCGGCGCGGCGGCGCGACAGCCCGGCCTGCCTGCTGGTGGAGGCGCCGCCGTGGCACCGCGCCATCCTCAGCTTCGTCGAGGTGCGCGCTCCAGCTCCTGCTCCTCCTCCTCCTCGCACCTCGTGATGCTTCCCGAGTAGGGTGGCCGAGACCAGCTGCAAGGACAGCCTGTAGATACGCTACGCTGTACCGGAATTATGGTACACTGTTCAAGAAGCACGGTATGTTCTGTCGGTAATTATGGTACGCATACAAGGGATTAGGGGTAAATTATCGTACTCATATTATACGCCAATTACGAGTACAGGAAAAAAAAAACATTATAAATTTGTAGAACAAATTGAGGGCGTTATATTTGCACATATGAAATAAATTTTTTTTTGTAAACAATGCTGGATACTTCTTGGCGCGCTTACGAAAATTGGCGCGTAGTTTTAAATATTTACTATTACACAATTTTACATATTTTTTTAAACTCCGTAACAACTGGACGTTTATTTTGATTTATTATTCCCTGTTAATGTCACCCAGTTGATACTGGAAAGCTTTTCAGGGGAGTATTTACATATAACTTCAAGTATTGCAGGTACTTTTCAAGAATCCGAACCCAGTATTACTGCAATATTTTTTTTTCGCGATACAGTTGCTTTCATCTTAATGTAACAATTATCAAATATTTAAATTTTACAGTTCCATATACGAATAAATTTTTACTTTAAAACAAAAAAATATATTTGTCTGAGCATTTTGGCATTTATTTCTCACAGTAGTCCCTCTCAAAACATACCCGAAAATCACTTTTTAACATACCCCCTTCTTATACCTGTTTATTACACAGGACAATACATTAGGACATGTATGCTTATTATTTTATTTGAAAAACAGCAAGAATTATTGATGTTTTAATTAGCTATAGTGCAATTGACATAGTAACTTTCCCCAAACTTAAGAATAAGTTTTAATTTTATAGCAGTTCCGAGTGCTGCATGAACATAATATATTTTTTACCTAAACCTAGTTTAACAGACGATTTCATATTTACGGTATGAAAGTTTGTATATAGGCATAAGCTATTTTATTCCACCGACCATATATATATATATATACATTTTTTTTACAGTGTTCTCGAAGTATAACTGCAATATTATTTCTTAAGGGAACTTATTTTGGATACATTTAACACCCTCGCCATAGGGCCTTATTTGTGACACAAAGAACTTCAAACTCAAAGGCGATGTGTTGTTCTTTACATCTACAGTGCAAATAGTGTTACATAATTGTAGGAACTGTATGTGTAAAAAAAGCGAAGGGTAGAAACTGTCACCAAATTATAAACCCCTATGAACTCAATTTTCAATCGATATCCTAGAGCTCAAGATAAGTATTTTATTAAAGATGCTGTATCCAGTGATGAATAGACATTCTATGTGTCAGAAAATCTGCATCTGATTGTGAAAACACAAACGTGATATCCCTGGGATAAAGGTTTGGTATGCTCCCTCAAAGAACATTGTAACTGGTACACATCAGAGCAAGTTGCTAAACAATAAGCGGTGCTTGAAATGCATGCACCCAGTAGGTGGAAGATATGTAGCTGCGTGTGTTCTTCCAGCAAAATGGAGCGCTGGTATGTTGGGGATCCGTTTTTCCTTGATATCACACCTCGAAACAATTTAATGGATCTACGATCGTTAGTGGCATCCGACATTTGAAATTCTTCCATCACACAAAATTTATAGAACTATGCATGAAATGTTACTGCTAATCGGTTCTTTGGGCGACGAACATAGCTCATGTTTATGTTTTCTGAACCCTGCTAAACTCTCCTGGGAACAGGTTTTGTTACCACAAAAAAAATGCTTCGTGATATCATCCCTTTTAAAAATTTTGATTTTACTTCTTGAAATGGGGTCAGTAAATTATGGACAGCCTTTCAAATATAGTTATACTGTGATCGTGAAAAAATAATTATGTTTCATTTTGTTATTAATTGTCCTATTAGTTTGACCACCTTATTTCTGCTTATAAAATCTTACTTTATAATTATTTTGTTTTAAATTTTTATATAGGTTCCATTCCTTCAATTTATGACTTTGGTTATGCCTATCAGTGAAACTTATTAAAATTATCGCAATGACAATTTGTTACTATAATGATTTAGAATTATCATATAATCCCATCCACATCACTTGAAGGTGAAATTTTTCTATCTTCTTTGCTCTCGAATAAGCAAGACTTTTTCTTCAGGGGTAGTTTATTATCATGGAGACTTCGATGCAGGGACTCACCGAGTAGATCATGGTTCATTGCTGGAGTGACTCGCGGACCTATCATTGGTATAATTACTTAGTTCCTGAACACTAATCTCTTCCCGTTCTTTCAACTCTCAGCATGGAGCTTACAAATGACGATGGACAGCTATGGACATATCTAGCAATTAGGGAAAGAAAATGAAAGGAAGGTAATAAATAAATACGGACGCAATAGACAGAAAATATCATGTTTGCATCTACATAACACGGGAATCCCTTTTTCTTATTTTTGTCAATTCGTGTTACAGAGTCCAGTGACTGCATTGGAGTGAAGTGGTAAGACACTGGACTTGCAACTCTTGCAAGTGGACTTGCAACTCTTGCAACTCGAAGGACCCGGGTTCGAATCCCCGTAAAGCAGATATGATTTCAACTTCCCGACCTACTCCAGACAAAGAGTGGGCTATGGGTTTTGTCCTGTATATCCTTGTTTGTGTATCGTTGTGCATCGTCTTTAAGGCTCGTTCTACAATGGCACGGAATCGGAGACGGATAACGTAAACGGAGACAGATCTTACGGAACAGAGTTTCTACTATGGCACGCAGACGGATCTGTGCTCTTCCGTTTACGTCGCTCCGTGCGACCAATAGAAGCCGATCACTTGGCTGCGATGGTAGCCATTTTTGTTTTTGTTCCAAATACGTTCAAAAATTGTTTCAATCACAAGAATATAATGTATATAGATGAATTTTTGTTTGTTTATTTGTTTGTTTGTCCCTTATGCGTTCCTAAACCATTCATCTGAATGAGATGAAACTTTGCATACTTTACTTTTGAAACACTACGAAGATCACTGTCTAGATGAGATTTCGATAAAGACAATAATTCTTAAAGTAAATTTTCAATATAATTGATGATATTCGCAATATCATTGTTTATGTATTGTTTATTCGATCTCTAAGAAATTTTGCACACTTGACCTTTGAAACACGAGGAATGTTACTGTCTAGTTGAGATAACAAACAATAGGTGGCATGCGAATCGTATCCATGAAGGTATTAGTCTAGGGAGTGTGCGTTTGTTCTGCAGTTGAAGTCAACAAATGGTTAATACCTGCGAAGGTTTCTGAATTAGTACAGCAGTTTTACAATAGGTGATGCGAGAATCGTTTCACCAAATCTGTGTTTTTTATATAGTTTAGTGGCAGTTCGATTTTTTTGTGTACATGAATGCCCACACATGACAGTTGAAATGAATTAAATTTTAAAGAGAGATAGGGAGATATAAACAAAGATAGGGATGTAGATATATAGAGAGATATAGAGATAGAGGAAGACAGAGAGATAG
Organism: Bacillus rossius redtenbacheri; assembly: GCF_032445375.1. Taxonomy (NCBI): domain Eukaryota; kingdom Metazoa; phylum Arthropoda; class Insecta; order Phasmatodea; family Bacillidae; genus Bacillus; species Bacillus rossius. The sequence continues at coordinate 12,469,810 of NC_086330.1, forward strand.
AGAGGTATAGACAACGACCTAGAGATATATAGACTGCTTGTCACCCTGCTTTCAGCGCCAATTGCTGCTGTCGACGGCATACTGGGGAACTACAATCCGAGCGAGAGAGACAGAGAGCTGTTTTGACAGAATGGTGGGCAAAACATAGCTGCAAAAGCATTGGTTCTTATGGGAGAAAGATGCAAGTTGCTAGTAAATTCCCTAAAAATGTAGGTTTTCCGCAATTTTACAGTTTTTGCGGGTAATACTTAAAGATGGAACGAGTGAAATATAATTTTAAATACAGTTTCATTGTAATGTGATGTGTATTTACGACATTAAATGCGCTAGAAAATAGCTAACCCTTCTTCGACCCAACGTTTGTGACCAATATATGTACATCAGTTATTGAACCTATTAAATATGTATTTCGTGTATGTAATCTGATACAGTACGTGGAATTTATCTCAACTAAGTACTATTAATTTAAAATAATCTACTGCAATGGAATAATGACCACTTTTAAATGGTGTGTGGGTTTGTTATTATTGTAGTCGTATTCGTTCATTACGAGTTTTAGTTGTCTCTTTACTGTTAATATTTCAGATTCAATGCAATTTCATAATTAACTTAGTACACTGCCACTTTTCTGCTGTCAACGTATGTCGTCTGCTAACAAAGCACTGTTTGCCCACCATTCTGTCAAATTCAATTGGAATCAAAGATGGCCTCCCACTAGCAGTCTATATATCTCTAGGTCGTTGGGTATAGATAATTATATAGAGAGAAATACATAGAGAGATAGAAAGATATATGTTTATAGAGGAAAGGACAAGGAGAGATAATGGGAGATATAGAGGGCGATATATATAGATATAGAGATACTGAAAGAGATATATAGATATCCAAAAAGATATATGGAGAATTAGAGTGAGATAGAGATGCTTTGCATATGTGTATCTACTTCAAATAATTTTCAAAAAAAATTAAATGAGGCATTAGCTAGAAGTGTTATATTATTCAACTTTGTCACTTATTTTTATTATTTATGTAAATTATGCCCGTGCTATGACTACGATGCATATAATTTTTAATTTAATTAATTAATACCATATCATTGGTTACTGTTTGTTATTGGAAGCAGCAGACATGATGATGAAATGTTCCGAGCGATCCATCACCATTTCCGTAAAGTTGTAGAACGGGCCTTAGGCTTACACTCTCGCGCTGAGTTGTGAGTTTGTGGTTGGGTCACAATTTTCTAAATTTAAATTTTTTTAGTTATAAATAATCATGCAAGGGATTGTAATTATGAACACTTGTGTCACTTTGTAGAGATATTGTAGGTGTTAAATCAATATGTATTTGTAGAAAAAAAAATAATTTGGGACAAAGAGCTAACGTAATATAATTACAGGAAAATCCATCACTTAAGAGTAATTACCAATAGTGTATCCATCTGAAAACAAACAAAAGTCGGGGAAGGTGTTTTTTTTTTTCAGAGCCAAACCCCTTTCATAAGAGAAGAGGGACCATAATAAATGGGCAAAGAAGTTGTTTGGCTGCTAAGTTGTAACCGCATCGAAGGCGAAGACTTTACCGACGTTTCGGTCAACCTTGAAATCTCTGCCATCGACGCGGCAGCAACCAGCAGCCAAGCAACTCCAGACAATGACTGTGACAGTCTGATATCCTTTTTAACAAATGTAAAAACAACACTTATTAAAAAAAGAAACTATTTTAAGCAAAGGTTTGCGAGGATTGGTTACATATTTTTCTTGAACTACAAGGCAATGCTCCTTGTAACAGGAGGAGGGGAGTACACAAAACGAAAAACCCTCAACTCTCTGTACTTTTACAAAAGATTCCTTTGGAATTCCAACTGCCAAGAAATAGTTTGTAATACTACGAGAAAGATATTGTAACTTTTAACAACACTTGGCTACGGTATTTTTTTGCATGTTAGAGATGGCAGTGAGTATTTGTGAATAATCTTATGTTTAATTATATTTGATTAAAGCTTATTTTCATTCAATAACTGGATTTTATTTATGTGCGCGTTTAGTACTGGAAATATATTCAGGGCATGGGTTTAGCTACTGGAGGTGCTGCTACCACACAGAGCACTGATGAACCCAGGGTCACTGCGTGTGCATGTATGACTCGAGGACGACGAGGCAGCCTGCAGAGTGAAGGCGGGGTGTGTTGCCGCAGGAGTGGACGCGGGTGTCGGGGGTGGAGCTGGACAGGAACCCGCCCTTGTGCCGGGAGCTCAGGGACTTCCTGGCCAAAACGTCGAGCTGCGGCGCGCCCTACCAGCAGTGGAGCGCCGAGATGCGCGCCGAGTACCCTGCCCTGGTGAGACCCGGCTCTGCCTGCTCTGCCTGGCTCTACCTGCTCTACCTGCTCTACCTGCTCTGCCTGCTCTACCTGCTCTACCAGCTCTACCTGCTCTGCCTGCTCTACCTGCTCTGCATGCTCTACCTGCTCTGCATGCTCTGCCTGCTCTACCTGCTCTACCTGCTCTACCTGCTCTACCTGCTCTGCCTGCTCTACCTGCTCTGCCTGCTCTACTTGCTCTGCATGCTCTGCCTGCTCTACCTGCTCTACCTGCTCTACCTGCTCTACCTGCTCTACCAGCTCTACCTGCTCTGCCTGCTCTACCTGCTCTGCATGCTCTACCTGCTCTGCCTGGCTCTACCTGCTCTACCTGCTCTGCCTGCTCTACCTGCTCTACCAGCTCTACCTGCTCTGCCTGCTCTACCTGTTCTGCATGCTCTACCTGCTCTGCCTGCTCTACCTGCTCTGCATGCTCTGCCTGCTCTACCTGCTCTGCATGCTCTACCTGCTCTGCCTGGCTCTACCTGCTCTACCTGCTCTGCCTGCTCTACCTGCTCTACCAGCTCTACCTGCTCTGCCTGCTCTACCTGCTCTGCATGCTCTACCTGCTCTGCATGCTCTGCCTGCTCTACCTGCTCTACCTGCTCTACCTGCTCTACCAGCTCTACCTGCTCTGCCTGCTCTACCTGCTCTGCATGCTCTACCTGCTCTGCCTGGCTCTACCTGCTCTACCTGCTCTGCCTGCTCTACCTGCTCTACCAGCTCTACCTGCTCTGCCTGCTCTACCTGCTCTGCATGCTCTACCTGCTCTGCCTGCTCTACCTGCTCTGCATGCTCTACCTGCTCTGCATGCTCTACCTGCTCTGCCTGGCTCTACCTGCTCTACCTGCTCTGCCTGCTCTACCTGCTCTGCCTGCTCTACCTGCTCTACCTGCTCTGCCTGCTCTACCTGCTCTACCTGCTCTGCCTGCTCTACCTGCTCTGCATGCTCTACCTGCTCTGCCTGCTCTACCTGCTCTGCATGCTCTGCCTGCTCTACCTGCTCTGCATGCTCTACCTGCTCTGCCTGGCTCTACCTGCTCTACCTGCTCTGCCTGCTCTACCTGCTCTACCAGCTCTACCTGCTCTGCCTGCTCTACCTGCTCTGCATGCTCTACCTGCTCTGCATGCTCTGCATGCTCTACCTGCTCTTCCTGCTCTACCTGCTCTACCTGCTCTGCCTGCTCTACCTGCTCTACCTGCTCTGCCTGCTTTACCTGCTCTGCCTGCTCTACCTGCTCTGCCTGGCTCTGCCTGCTCTACCTGCTCTACCTGCTCTACCTGGTCTACCTGCTCTACCTGCTCTGCATGCTCTACCTGCTCTACCTGCTCTGCCTGGCTCTACCTGCTCTACCTGCTCTTACTGCTCTGCCTGCTCTATCTGCTCTGCCTGCTCCACCTGCTCTGCCTGGCTCTACCTGCTCTACCTGCTCTGCCTGCTCTGCCTGGCTCTGCCTGGCTCTGCCTGCTCTACCTGCTCTACCTGCTCTACCTGGCTCTACCTGCTCTTACTGCTCTGCCTGCTCCACCTGCTCTGCCTGGCTCTACCTGCTCTACCTGCTCTGCCTGCTCTACCTACTCTACCTGCTCTACAGCTCTGCCTGCTCTACCTGCTCTACCAGCTCAACCTTCTCTGCCTGCTCTGCCTGGCTCTACCTGCTCTACCTGCTCTACCTGCTCTGCCTGCTCTACCTGCTCTACCTGCTCTGCCTGCTCTGCCTGGCTCTGCCTGCTCTGCCTGGCTCTACCTGCTCTACCTGCTCTGCCTGCTCTACCTGCTCTACCAGCTCTACCTGCTCTGCCTGCTCTACCTGCTCTGCATGCTCTACCTGCTCTGCATGCTCTGCCTGCTCTACCTGCTCTACCTGCTCTACCTGCTCTGCCTGCTCTGCCTGCTCTACCTGCTCTGCCTGCTCTACCTGCTCTGCATGCTCTACCTGCTCTACCTGCTCTACCTGCTCTACCTGCTCTACCTGCTCTACCTGCTCTACCTGCTCTACCTGCTCTTACTGCTCTGCCTGCTCTATCTGCTCTGCCTGCTCCACCTGCTCTGCCTGGCTCTACCTGCTCTACCTGCTCTGCCTGCTCTGCCTGGCTCTGCCTGGCTCTGCCTGCTCTACCTACTCTACCTGCTCTACAGCTCTGCCTGCTCTACCTGCTCTACCTGCTCTACCAGCTCAACCTTCTCTGCCTGCTCTACCTGCTCTACCTGCTCTGCCTGCTCTACCTGCTCTGCATGCTCTACCTGCTCTACCTGCTCTACCTGCTCTACCTGCTCTACCTGCTCTACCTGCTCTACCTGCTCTACCTGCTCTTACTGCTCTGCCTGCTCTATCTGCTCTGCCTGCTCTACCTGCTCTACCTGGCTCTACCTGCTCTACCTTCTCTACCTGCTCTTACTGCTCTTACTGCTCTGCCTGCTCTGCCTGCTCCACCTGCTCTGCCTGCTCTACCTGCTCTGCCTGCTCTACCTACTCTACCTGCTCTACAGCTCTGCCTGCTCTACCTGCTCTGCCTGCTCTACCTGCTCTACCAGCTCAACCTTCTCTGCCTGCTCTGCCTGGCTCTACCTGCTCTACCTGCTCTGCCTGCTCTACCTGATCTGCCTGCTCCACCTGCTCTGACTGGCTCTACCTGCTCTACCTGCTCTACCTGCTCTGCCTGGCTCTGCCTGGCTCTGCCTGCTCTGCCTGCTCTACCTGCTCTACCTGGCTCTACCTGCTCTACCTGCTCTACCTGCTCTTACTGCTCTGCCTGCTCTGCCTGCTCCACCTGCTCTGCCTGGCTCTACCTGCTCTACCTGCTCTACCTGCTCTGCCTGCTCTACCTACTCTACCTGCTCTACAGCTCTGCCTGCTCTACCTGCTCTACCTGCTCTACCAGCTCAACCTTCTCTGCCTGCTCTGCCTGGCTCTACCTGCTCTACCTGCTCTGCCTGCTCTACCTGATCTGCCTGCTCTACCAGCTCTGCCTGCTCTACCTGCTCTACCTGCTCTACCTGCTCTTACTGCTCTGCCTGCTCTATCTGCTCTACCTGCTCTGCCTGCTCTACCTGCTAAGTCTGCTCAACCTGCTCTACCTGCTCTACCTGCCTCTGCCTGCTCTGCCTGGCTCTACCTGCTCTACCTGCTCTACCTGCTCTTACTGCTCTACCTGCTCTACCTGCTCTACCTGCTCTACCTGCTCTGCCTGGCTCTACCTGCTCTACCTGCTCTACCTTCTCTTACTGCTCTTACTGCTCTGCCTGCTCTATCTGATCTGCCTGCTCCACCTGCTCTGCCTGGCTCTACCTGCTCTACCTGCTGTACCTGCTCCACCTGCTCTACCTGCTCTGTCTGCTCTACCTGCTCTACCTGCTCTACCTGCTGCACCTACTCTAACTGCTCTACCTGTTCTACCTGCTCTGCCTGCTCTACCTGGCTCTGCCTGATCCACCTGCTCTGCCTGCTCTACCTGATCTACCTGCTCTGCCTGCTCTACCTGCTCTAACTGCTCCGCCTGCTCTGCCTTCTCTACCTGCTCTAACTGCTCTGCCTGCTCTACCTGGCTCTAACTGTTCTACCTGCTCTAACTGCTCTGCCTGCTCTACCTGATCTAACTGCTCTACCTGCTCTAACTGATCTACCTGCTCTAACTGCTCTGCCTTCTCTACCTGATATACCTGCTCTACCTGATATACCTGCTCTACCTGCTCTACCTGCTGTCTGTCGCACCTCCATGGCTCTCAAGTTGGTAGTAGTACGTGAAGAATCCACGAAAGATGGAACGGTGACCCGCTGAGGTTTCCTCCAAGGCCCTGGATTTTGATTGGGTAGGACTCGTACTTGGTGGTGGTGCTCCGATCGCTTGGAGCAGGCTCCAAGGGTTCCCTAGCCCGATGCGGAGTCGACGTGGTGAGCGACGACACAGCTCCGGTACCAGTCTGGACAGCTAGCAGAGGTTGGATAGTCCTCCACCGGACCACGGGTTCACTGGGTCCCAGCGTGATGTGGGAGATCGGGGTAGGCGCCAGCAGTGCTGATAAAGTCTTAGGGCTCAGGATACAGCCAACTGTCTGGTCAGCTGAGTGCGGTAAAGGGGCTGAGGCGGCGACTATGCTGAGTTGGTGGCCCCAGACGCTGGTCGGCGCCGAGGCCCTAACACCCTCCCGATCAACAACAGGGAGCGATCCCTAGCAGTTCAGTTTAATTTATATAGATCTGGAATGTTTTAAAAGAGAACTTGAAGATACTCCCACACTACCCTTTAAGGGCGCATATGTGGGAGGGGAACGCGAGAACGCCGGCCGTAAGGTCGGAATAATCTGTCTGTCGCACCGCCATGGCTCCCACAAGGGTGGAACTGGGTGGACCCTTGGACCCAGCCCTGTTTATTTTCATCTCAGCGTGTGAAATACATATACATAATCACTGTGGTTATTTCAAAGTAAAATAATTTTATAAATAAAGCTTAGTTCGGACTTATAAAAATAGTAACCATAATTTTACCCTGTATTTTCAGGTTAAATAAAGTTCTAAAAAGAGTGTAGGTATGAAATAACCATGCAATTGTAATGTAGCACGTGACTGTAAAATTGGGGTTTGGGGGTGGGGAGGTCCGTAATAGAATGTGGGGGCCATGCACTCCTGGAGTTAGACTTCTCTGCTCGTCGGCAGGTGGAAGAAACCTCAGTTACCCTCACCTTACAAGCATTTTACCGACCATTTTAATTTTCAGGAATTCCAAACTTTCTGGTACTTATAGGTATTATCTGTTTGTTTTTTATTTATGGCTAGACACCTTGAAATATGAATAAGATAAAGCTTGACGTGCAAGTTCGAGTGTCATTACAAGTGAAAGGCTCTGTACGCCGGTACTTTCAGGACCTCAGGCTAGCCGGATGATCGACAGAGCTTGAATGGGAATACAAAGAAAAAAATAATTTATTGTTCTCCTGACACCAACACAAACACTTGCAATCGGATTTCTCAATGTTGTTTCGTGTGTTTTTATATTCGATTACTCGTATTCCTGAACACGTTATGGACGAGTTGCAGTCGGCGCCCTTTCGTCCGGCACATTATTGCAATCCGGCACTCATCCAGCCACTCTCATTCGGATTTATTAACGCTTTTTTAACCTTTACTGCGTTCACCGGCCTTGGTTTCTTTAAACAGTAACGCTTGCCATATAGCAGATTATTATAGATGTTTTCAAAACATTTCACTTTACATTACATTTTTTTTTTGATGTTATTCCCAGTAAAACTCTATTGACGATCGATCATCTGGCAAAATCGCTTATCCGGCAAGCCTATGGTTCTGAAAGTAACGGATTACAGAGCCTTTACTCTATTAACACTCGAAATTGCAGTTCATCATTGTTACTTTAGCTTTATTTTATTCCTCTGTGTGAATCATATTTTAAAGTGTCTAGACATAAAAAGAAACAGGTAAAACCTGAAGTGACAGGAAATTTCAAATTCCTGAAAATAAAATCTGGAAATGGTCAGGGAAACACATGTAATGTCAGGGTGAAAAAATCGTTATAAAAATTTTCTTCCCGCATTATTGAGTTCAGTGTTTGCTGATGTGCCACGTATTATTGAGTGTAGTTTTAATTTCCAGAACGTTGGGTTGAATTCCATGTGTGGTGGTGCGATATAATAAAAAACACTTTGTGCATAGTTCACGGGATTTTTCTACCGTTTGATCAGTTTTGTCGCAACATCTAAGAATCAGTGCGTTGTAACTAGAGCAGTGTTAATAAGTTAGGTGGCTAGGACCTGTAATAACTAGCGACCGGAAAAATTCGCGGGTTCAATGACCTGTAGGATGAACTCCATAGTTCTACGTACACTCGGTCAAAAGTGAACCACTCATTGGCTGCTGAATTGTGAGATGTCCCAACGTAGCAGCCTGTGATTCGATAAAGCCTTAGGTTGGGTGTTTCTTATTGGCCCAGAGACATCCAAGTGAGTTGTGAGCCAATAGCAGAGTCAGTACTGAGGTATAACTATTTGTATTTTAGCCTATCGCGAAATGAATTCGCGATTTTTTCCGGTCTCTAGTAATAACTTACGCAAGTCAGCGTATGTGAATGGCGTAGCGCAACAAATGCGAATAATCGGTGTTGTAATGGATATATCTCGCTAGCTGTACGCTGAAACATTATGAGTGTTTCAGAATCGTGACCCAGACCTGGAGAACGCAGACGATCTGGAGGAAACCGACCAAGAGTACTACCACGTGAGTACCTGACGCTTTGAAGAGTGCTCTCTCTCTCTCTCTCTCTCTCTCTCTCTCTCTCTCTCTCTCTCTTTAGCTGTGCCGCATTTGCCAAAGTTACCATTTGGCGAGCTATTATTATCTGCAGGTTGCATGTACTTTGTAATTTACGTTAACTGCTTAGAAGAGCAGTAAGATGTTAAGATGAAGTGCGTAGCATTTCACGGTATGTCTAGATGTGGAATGCATTTTTGATACAACATAAACAATTTTCTTAATAAGAAAGTGATAATTTTATACGATTTTATATTAAACTATCAAACAGTTTTTTTTTTTTTTGATTCTATTGCGATTACAATATGTATACCAGCACAAATTGGTGATGGGGAATTTACACACGGTTTATTATTTTTAAATACCGACATAGCAATAAAGAATACTTAAACATCTGCCCATAATCTACATGCTTTTTTAACCACTAAATAAAAAGTTCATCGTTACAAAAATATTCTTTAATAAAGTAACTGATTATATTTGGAAGTTCGACTGTCTTATACAAATATACAAACTTCACACACATGCAATTCTGATCTAAAATATTACGCTCAGCAGGTTAGAGCAGCTTTCTTCCAGCCACACCATAACAAGGAGCAAAATACTGGTGTTTAAAGCATCTCTTAGATACAGATTCGAATAAAATAATTCCATGCGTTCGTGCAGATACGATTATAATTTGGTTTTCAAAATTACATTTCGTTAAAGTACCCTAGAAATAATTTGCTAAAGTAAGTAAATTAAAACATACACAGCTGTAGCTGCTCTTATGCTTTATGGTTCAATATAAAATGCGAGAGTACATCGAAACAGTTGAGTATCCACCTCATATTAATTCTGGAAAGTCGATTCAAAGAAACTACTGCATACAATATAGATATTTGTTTGACACGTGTTCAGCACCGAAGAACTACCATCCTTTACGGATCAGTAGGAACTAGAATATTTTTCGGATTGATTCAGCAACAGCATTGACTGTAAACTTGTATGTTTGCGCTGCTCCCTCATTGGTAGAGGCCGGAAAAATTCACGGATTCATTTCGCGACAGGCTAGAATCAAAACTCTATTACCTTCGTGCTGCTTCATCGATTGGGCCACAGTTTATCTGAAGAACTCTGAGCCAATGGAAAACTCTAAGCAGAACAAGTATGTAATCACGAGCAAACCCAGTTAAAAGGTGTCACGAGTCAGTAGCCGAGTGCATAGAGGATCGTGGAGTCTATCCTAGAGGTCATTGAAACCGCGAATTTTTCCAGTCTCTGCTCATAGGATCACGAGTCTTTAAGGTGAGGCCACACAGAAAGCTAGGCTATGTCCGCTGTGTACGGCATGTTCGCTGCGCTAGGAGGCCAGGCAGATCAGCCAGAGAGACGCATGCCGTGGGATTCGAGTGATGATCCCGACGATTAAGATTTTCCGCTGGCTCACATTATGCAAACGTAAAAAGAAATGGGTTTATTAAGTTAATCAAAAAAAATAAAAGAATATTAAAAGTATCATCATTTGATGGAGAAGCTGAGTGTGAGGAGCAAGCCAAATTCATGGATTATTACAGAATAAATAGATCTCCTGGAAATCAAATCCCAGGTGTTGCCCTGCATACCCAGCCTTCTATATTATTCCAATGGATTATTCCATGTATTATGAAATGGTCATTTTTCGTTCTTCTTCAGTGAAATGAATTCTTTGTCTAACCTTCAAAGTTTATCAATTCTCTGGCATTGGCTTCTTTCGCAAGCATCCGCCATCATGCAGGCATTCCATATTCCAGCCTTATAAGCGTCTAGAGTTATTCGCTAGCGAGAAAAAAATATCAGTGTTCCATCACTGTTAATAATTACAATAGATTTACGGACTTTTCAACGAAGAATTCACCTCGAATAAACGAAGAGATCTTTGTCATTTCGCGTAACTGGATCTTCGTAGAAACTACTCCTTATTTCAACTTACGAAAAAAAAAAATTCTGTATGAAAACGGTAAACGCAAACGAAAAAAAAAAAAAGTGTTCTCTTCCATGTCTCTAAAACAGTTTTTTTAATGTATTTTTCTTACATGCCAAGATTATTCTTACGAGTTCGTGTTTTAAAGCAAGTGAATTTTGTACCCGTACATTTGCGAACATGACGATTGATTTTGGAAGATCCGTGGATGATTTGCAACAAGCGTTCTTCGTGACTTTAAGAGGCCACTCCAGTGTTTCAGGGGCACTACGCAACCCGCGTTAACCTCATATGATTCAATGCTATTTTCATTTTGCTTATAACTAATTAACTATTATAGATTTCGAAATGATGCTTGCTTGATATGTAAGACAACGATGCTCTTATCAAAGCCCCTTTCTTCAAAAACGTGCATAAATTATGGTTCAAACCTAGACAATACACTTATGCATATTACTAAAGATTAGTATAAAACCATAATTTATGCACGTTTTTGAAGAGAGGAGGTTCGATAAGAGCATCGTTGGCTTACATATCAAGGAAGCATCATTTCGAAATCTATATTAGTTAATTAGTTATAAGCAAAATGAAAATAGCATTGAATATTATTATTTTAACGCGGGTTGCGTAGTGCACCTGAAACACTGGAGTGGCCTCTTAGGGAAGGAATCTTTAAGCATAGCACGCACGCGGCGTCGTCACACAGCCGTGGCGGTGTGCGAGAGAGCCCAGCGGTCGCCAACAACGTCCGCCACGTTCCCCAGCAAGGGCTCAGAACACTTGCTTAATGAAGCGAACCCCAGCAGTCATTCCCGACTGGCTGACAGGGATCTCGTCATCGCCACGGCGCGGCGGGCCTAAGAGCCGAATGCCTGGACTTGGCATCGAACCCCGAGGCCCGCAAGGAGTACCAGGCCGCGGGATGCGGCCCATAACCTCCAGTTTTGGTTTTTAGAATTTTTCAGGGTTTGACGGGACATAGTAAAAAATGAGGGGTTTAATAGCTGCGAAGCTGTATTGTGATAATTGGGTGGCCCAGTTTTAAGTTTTAATGTTTAATTTCGTGGAGAAGGTATTGTAAATTGATTTTAATTTCGTGTGTGGAATCCAGCCTTCTTAGTTATGACTAGCGACCGGAAAAATTCGCGGGTTTAATGACCTGTAGGATGAACTCCATAGTTCTACGTACACTCGGTAAAATGTCACCCACTCATTGACTGCTGTCTTGTGAGACGTCCTCCCAACGTAGCAGGCTGTGATTCGATACAGCTTTGGTTGGGTATTTCTCATTGGCCCAGAGTCATCCAGGTGAGTTGTGAGCCAATAGCAGAGGCATCACTGAGGTATAACTATTTGTATTTTAGCCTATCGCGAAATAAATTCGCGAATTTTTCCTGTCCCTAGTTATGACTGGCCCGGGAACTGCTCGGCCAATAGTCAGCGGGCTGACATCCCGTCCTGACACGCTCCTGCCGTCGCCTATTGTCGCGGAGCGCGGGCGAAAGCGACACAACAGCCAAAAATAAAATTAAAATATATATGAATTATTTGTTTTTATGCAAAGTCATCTATGAATAGAACCGCGGAGATTTTGCGGATTCATGGTTTAAAAAGAAAACAGACTCAAAGCTCATCTACGAAGATGATTATACTGCAGTGCTCTTGAAACGCCCTTGAAGATTATAAACAAATTAAACAGTTATAAACAAGGAGAGCAAGTTATTACCCAGTCCCGTGTAATCCCCCAAAATAAGTGACAGTGTTTTTGTTTTTCTTTTTTTACTAATAAACATCCTGAAATGCTTGATTAACTATGGGTAAGTTCAATACATTCTTGGAGGAAAAGAATCTGCGGAATAATTGTGACTCTGTTTATAAACAATCATAAATGCAGCGCAGTTAGAACTAAGTCCATCAGACGTGTTCTTAGAGTTTTTCATTAAAGATATTTTAGAAACTTGATACTGAACAATTTTTATTTTTAATAATTGATCTCCCACGGATATTTTTTTTTGTCACTTAGATCGCTTTGCCCCGGAGCGCCTCCAATGTTTGCGAGCCGCTGCCTGCTCCGCTGTAATGGGCTGCGAGGTAAACAACCACACCTTCGCCATCCGGAAACAGACGATGTTCCCCTCGCTGCTCGGGGTTTTCATGGTTCCAGGGATTTGGGAATATAAATAATAATATGCAAACGATCGTGAAGGTCCCCAGCATTTACGCCCACCCTGTGAAAGCGCGGGTAAGTTTACGTGGTTCTCAGAGTTTATTTATTCTACCCATCTCCAAGCTCAACGAGAAGAAACCGTGCCATTTAGCAAAACACCACAGACCTGTAACGCAGTTCATCCTAAAGGTTTTTTTTTTTTGAGAACTGCTTAAAAATTTACTTTCAGTGTTCCTCCGCCAAACGGGAGATCCCACATTTCCGCGGGTCGTCTATCGCGTGGAACAAAAAAATATATATATATACTTTTACCCCCAAACTTATTATAACGTTTATAAACAAAAAGAACGTATTTTATTGGCCAGTAATTTTCAACATAGGTTTTTAAATAAGGAACTATTTTTTAGACTTCCTGGCAATCTAATAGTATTTCAACCACGCTTCGATTGCATTGAGTTGTTCACAGATACGGTGGGTGAATTTTTTTTTTTATATGTTAGTTTCAAAAGTGTTTAGTTAAACCCCTGAACTGTATGTACTCGTAAATTGGTAAATTAATCAGTTGTTCGTTGGATGCCTTTTATGTAATGACTCAAGTCCCTGCTCTAGTCGGTCGCTGTTCAAGCTGGCCACTGTTTAAGTCAACCATTGTGAAGTCAACAACCTTTCAAATCGACCACTGTTTACATCAGTCACTGTTAAATTCTATTACTGTTCAAATCGGTAATTGTTTACGTCAACCGTTGTTCAAACCGGCCGCCGTTCCAGTCAGACACTATTCAATTTGATCACTGTTCAAGTCAACCATTTTTCCAGTTGGCTACATTTGGAGTCAGTCGTTCATTGTTCAAGTCGGTCACTGTTCAAGTCAACCCATTTTTCCAGTTGATCATTGTTTAAGTCAACCTTTTTTCAAGTCCACCATTGTTGTAGTCGGCCATTGTTCGAGTCGGCTACAGTTCAAGAGGATCATCATTGCTCCCGTTGACCACTGTTCAAGTTGGTCAATGTTCAAGTCGACCATTATTCCAGTCGGCCACTGTTCATGTCAGCCACAATGCTACTGGTGGTCCGATCACTCATTGGAAAGATGTATATGTATTTTAATTCCAGCATGTTAGGTAACGTGACTATGCAATGTGTTTATCAAAGAGAGAGCCGCGCTGAGAAATATACAGTTCCGTAACCGGTTTACAAGGTTGCCTATCAATAACCAAGCTTCAGTAGCAGCAGTGGAATGAATTGCTGACAGTAAATATCAAAACATAATACATAAACATTTATTTTTATTGTAGTAACAGTTGAATTGTAATTTAGACTCGGTGTATTGTTCTTGCTGTATTTATAGTCTGGAAATGCCGTGCGTATATAATTTTGGTTCATATAAAACACTTTTTTTTTCTAATGCAGCCAGTTGTATTGTAATCCGTGCTGAAACCACTTCGTGTCCATTCGCAATCAGTAATATCGCCTACATGATAATGCAACCTAACAGCTGATGCACCGCTGGAAAGGCGTAGCTATTGTATCGCTACATTCTATAGTTCACTGCCTTTGATAAAAGCAGCTGTGTTCTCAGTGGTCGGTTCCAAGTGCGAGACAAACGTCTTTTTCTATATTATTGGCCCCGCCTACCTCAGCACGCATACTGTGCGCAGAGTTTCAATAAAAAAAAAGGGGGTTGTCTGTAAAGTCGGTTTACGGACAATAATTTTACGTGATAACGTCATAAGAAAACATTGATGAAAAATTGCATACTTTATAATTTTCAAATAATTTTTACAGTTTATGCAAATTTAATTTAAATAATTTGTTTAAATAAAATCACGAACGATTAGTTACAAATACTGCCTTAACCTGTTTGATATTATAGAAGATTTTCTCGCACGGTGGCTGGCCGGTTCTGGCATGCTCGGCTCAGGTGAAACGTGACACTGAGTCATGCTTTTTCGTGCGTGCAGCCGGAGTTCATCGATTTATAAGACGTTATCACATCAAAAAACACGTGATTTAAGAATCGCTGAAGATGTCAGGGTGGTGTCTGTTTACGAAAAGCATTTATGAACACACTGAGGCGAATGAGTTGTTCTGTTTACGGAATTCGTTTATAAACTGTATTTTTAGAAGAGTTAAATTGGCTATGATGCGTGTTTTCAGGAAAAAAAAATCCCAGTGTAGATTCTCGAAAGCACTCAAGGGACCTATTAATACAATTTTATCTTCATGTTAACGGCATCAGATGTTTGTGGTTATAACACAAATCTCATACTTGAACTATGCATGACGTAAATGATTTGGCGCCAGTTCAGAGCCTTGCGCTTAGAGGCGATACCGCACTAGAAGCACCAGCGAGCGTCGCACTTACAATTCCGCCTCACTAACACAGATACAATCCATGAATAGACATGTTTAAGAATTTTACCAAATATTTCTTACATTTGCGCTCTTTCATTTATATCATTCCTAAATAATCCTTGAGAAGTTACATTAGTAGAATTAAAATACAAAGACAATGTTAAAAAAACTGAACATTGCATTTTTAATGCATGAAAAAAAATATATACGCCAATTCATATACGTTAGCTGAAAGAAGTTAAAACACTATGGTGTCATTTATAAGACTATGTCGTAAAAGTAAATAAGCAGCGTGAGTCTCCATTGCTGAAGGCGTTGTATGTTTAGTGAGTGGACCACACATTGGGATTTCAATTTCATAAATTGTCAAAAAAAATAGTTGTCAATTTGTGCTCAATTAAATGAAAAGTTATAGCATATGGTAAGGTGATCGCCAACTTTATGTCACGTTGATGAACACCCATTGAAAATACTTTTTTTTTTTTAATTATTTTATCTGAGGAATTAGTGCTCAATTTGTGCTGCTCACAGCCGAAATTTCGATATTTGTGCTAAGTAAACAAAAAACTTTATAGCCTTTAATGTGTTTGAAGCGAATTGACAGCTGGCAAACACACATCAGAATTTCGAACTGAAACTCTGCCAAATATTATTTAGTGCTCCATTAGTGCCAATTTGTGTTTTAGAGAATACAATTTGAGCTCCATTACATTAATGTAAAGCAATAGCAAATAGTAAGGTGAAAACTATAAAATTCTTTGGAATTAATTTTACGTCCCGAGTCAGTGCTCAATTTGTGGCGCTCTAAGTCAAAAATTTTGGAATGTGTGCTACGTTAACAAAAAAGACACCCGGGCTGGCACCAGACGTGTGCGTGAAACAAAGCCAGCCAACCACGAAACAAAGACAATGAATGCTACGAAGTCTCGCCAAACAGCTGGTGACTCTGAGAGGAGTGCTCGTCTGGAGTCTGGACAGAGTGCGCCGCTGTGCAGCAGCTTGCTTGGTGCGCGAGGAGGGGGAGGGTGTGGGGGACCACGAGAAAGGGTCTGCGGGGGAGGGGGGGGGGGGGGAGAGGCCAGAGCCCGCCAGTGCGCGAGTGGTCAGAGCGGCAGCCGGACAGCCGCCCATTCAGCACGGCGCGCCCCCAGACGACGGTGAGTAGAAACATGCCCGCCGCTGGCCGCCCGTCGCCCGATACTCCTCGGGTCGGTGCGGCCAACTAACTCTTACGTCACAAAACAGCGACACTGTCTCTTGAAAGTCCTTCTCGTGCTCCAGCCAGATCACAAAGCTCTCTTGGTTGTCTGAGATGTGGTTCCAGGGATGTGGTGAACTTGGTCAAGCACCTCGTGATACTCTTAGGATTGGGATCCGTCTGGGTCGACCACTTGTCAGCCGAATGTTTAAATGGGAAGGGAGGGGGGTTTGCAATGATGCTGGGATGGTCCATCTCAGCCTATCGCCGTAGCTCCTCCTCAGACACCTCCGAGTCGCGTTGAAATGGCGTATTGTGTTAGTTTCGTCTTTTCGTTTTGTCGTGGTTTTGTCTGTTCCAACTGTTGTACTGAATTTTTTTTGGGTTCAATATTTTTGTGCTGTCATCATCTGTGGTTTTTTTTCGTTCTCTTCTGTTTTGGAAAACTATTGTGTTTGTTTCGTATTTTCGTTTTTTCGTGTTTTTGTCTCGTTTAAACTGTTGGGCTGAATTTTTTGGGTTCAATATTATTGTACTGTCATCATTTGTGGGGGTTTTTTCGTTCTCTAAGTCCATTTTTTTTTTCTTTGTTGATCATATTCCTGTTATGGAATATTATGTGGTGTTTATATCCTGTTGACAACAGTAATTGTTTGCTTAATTTGTGTTTTTGTCTTTTGGGTTTTTTGTAGTTTTCTTCTACAGACATACATGTGCTTAGCAATGGCGTATGTCCAAAAGCTTACATCAAGTATCCATTTCCCCCCACGGCTCTACGGAGCTCTTGTTGGTGGGGATCCAACCCTTACGGGAGATAGTTACCGACATTCCTCCTAGTCCTGCATGCGTGATGTAGGCGCCGCCTGCGAGTACTGCCTTATGCATCCCGCTACACTGTATTGTTCTGCGTATAGCCTAATGCCATGAATCCGGGGGCTTTGCTAAACAATGACAAACAAATGTGTAAATATCAAACAAACAAACTGAAAATAATTTTATTATTGTATTGTCATCCAGTTCTGTAATATGTTCAAAATTTCTTGTCTCTATCTCATCGGGAAGATAGTTTAAAATCAATTTCAAAATATTTACCGAATATAGAAACAGACAGACAAGAAAAAGAGTACATAGAAAACGTTTTATAATAAGAAAAAAACCTCTTTTGTTTATATTAGGTATATTAAGATCCCTTAAAACTGCTAATAATAAAGTTTAATCAAAACATAACTTAAACGATAATCAAAAGACTGTTACCAATATAAAGATAAAGTTTTTTATTTTTAAATTACTAACGCTCAGATTGTGATCTTGGCCACAGAAAAATATAGCTAGAATGGTTTTACGTCGCCCGGCCTAGTTTGGAACTGGCCATTTGCACGATGTATTCACGCTGAAAACATGCAGCCGGGTACCAACACACAGAGGATGACCATGTCTACGTGATTACATTGTAATTGTGAGAAGCCGTTCATATATCTTCATCTAATCGTTGCGTCATATTGGTTAGATGCCCAAAACATTGGCGGAGGATTAGCGTTATGCATTGTGAAAACATTTTTAAATAACATTTTTTTTTTATGGAAGTGACTTGTTTTTAACGACGAAGATTATAGTTGGTAGTTACAACCAATGTCAGAAGTGGTCAACCACAATTTGGGAAGTGTTTTTGGCGGGAAAATATGCCGATGACGAGGTTAAAAAGTGGCTACAACTACGTCGCAGCATGACGTCTCCTGGAAGTTCCTTACTCCATGCCAACACACAGTAGCTTCAATAACGTCGCAGCAAAACGTCTCCTGCCAGTTCCTTACTCCATGCCAACACACAGTAACTTCATTTACGTCGCAGCATGACGTCTCCTGGCAGTTCCTTACTCCATGCCAACACACAGTGGCTTTAACTACGTCGCAGCATGACGTCTCATGGCAGTTCCTTACTCAATGCCAACACACAGTGGCTTCAACTACGTCGCAGCATGACGACTCCAGGCAGTTTCCTTACTCAATGCCAACACACTGTGGCTTCAACTACGTCGCAGCATGACGTCTCCTGGCAGTTTCCTTACTCCATGCCAACACACTGTGGCTTCAACTACGTCGCAGCATGACGTCTCCTGGCAGTTTCCTTACTCCATGCCAACACACAGTGGCTTCAACTACGTCGCAGCATGACGTCTCTTGGCAGTTTCCTTACTTCATGCCAACACACAGTGGCTTCAACTACGTCGCAGCATGACGTCTCCTGGCAGTTTCCTTACTCCATGCCAACACACAGTGGCTTCAACTACGTCGCAGCATGACGTCTCCTGGCAGTTTCCTTACTTCATGCCAACACACTGTGGCTTCAACTACGTCGCAGCATGACGTCTCCTGGCAGTTTCCTTACTCCATGCCAACACACTGTGGCTTCAACTACGTCGCAGCATGACGTCTCCTGGTAGTTTCCTTACTCCATGCCAACACACAGTGGCTTCAACTACGTCGCAGCATGACGTCTCCTGGCAGTTCCTTACTCCATGCCAACACACAGTGGCTTCAACTACGTCGCAGCATGACGTTTCCTGGCAGTTCCTTACACAATGCCAACACACGGTGGCTTCAACTACGTCACAGCATGACGTCTCTTGGCAGTTTCCTTACTTCATGCCAACACACAGTGGCTTCAACTACGTCGCAGCATGACATCTCCAGGCAGATTCCTTACTCCTTACCAACACACAGTGGCTTCAACTACGTCGCAGCATGACGTCTTCTGGCAGTTTCCTTACTCCATGCCAACACACTGTGGCTTCAACTACGTCGCAGCATGACGTCTCCTGGCAGTTTCCTTACTCCATGCCAACACACAGTGGTTTCAACTACGTCGCAGCATGACGTCTCCTGGCAGTTTCCTTACTCCATGCCAACACACTGTGGCTTCAACTACGTCGCAGCATGACGTCTCCTGGCAGTTTCCTTACTTCATGCCAACACACAGTGGCTTCAATAACGTCGCAGCAAAACGTCTCCTGCCAGTTCCTTACTCCATGCCAACACACAGTAACTTCAATTACGTCGCAGCATGACGTCTCCTGGCAGTTCCTTACTCCATGCCAACACACAGTGGCTTTAACTACGTCGCAGCATGACGTCTCATGGCAGTTCCTTACTCAATGCCAACACACAGTGGCTTCAACTACGTCGCAGCATGACGACTCCAGGCAGTTTCCTTACTCCATGCCAACACACTGTGGCTTCAACTACGTCGCAGCATGACGTCTCCTGGCAGTTTCCTTACTCCATGCCAACACACTGTGGCTTCAACTACGTCGCAGCATGACGTCTCCTGGCAGTTTCCTTACTCCATGCCAACACACAGTGGCTTCAACTACGTCGCAGCATGACGTCTCTTGGCAGTTTCCTTACTCCATGCCAACACACAGTGGCTTCAACTACGTCGCAGCATGACGTCTCCTGGCAGTTCCTTACTCCATGCCAACACACAGTGGCTTCAACTACGTCGCAGCATGACGTTTCCTGGCAGTTCCTTACACAATGCCAACACACGGTGGCTTCAACTACGTCACAGCATGACGTCTCTTGGCAGTTTCCTTACTTCATGCCAACACACAGTGGCTTCAACTACGTCGCAGCATGACGTCTCCAGGCAGTTTCCTTACTCCTTACCAACACACAGTGGCTTCAACTACGTCGCAGCATGACGTCTCCTGGCAGTTTCCTTACTCCATGCCAACACACTGTGGCTTCAACTACGTCGCAGCATGACGTCTCCTTGCAGTTTCCTTACTCCATGCCAACACACAGTGGTTTCAACTACGTCGCAGCATGACGTCTCCTGGCAGTTTCCTTACTTCATGCCAACACACAGTGGCTTCAACTACGTCGCGGCATGACGTCTCCTGGCAGTTTCCTTACTTCATGCCGACACACAGTGGCTTCAACTACGTCGCAGCATTATGTCTCCTGGCAGTTTCCTTACTCCATGCCAACACACAGTGGCTTCAACTACGTCGCAGCATGACGTCTCCTGGCAGTTTCCTTACTTCATGCCAACACACAGTGGCTTCAACTACGTCGCAGCATGACGTCTCCTGGCAGTTTCCTTACCTCATGCCAACACACAGTGGCTTCAACTACGTCGCAGCATGACGTCTCCTGGTAGTTTCCTTACTCCATGCCAACACACAGTGGCTTTAACTACGTCGCAGCATGACGTCTTCTGGCAGTTCCTTACTCCATGCCAGCACACAGAGGCTTCAACTACGTCGCAGCATGACGTCTCCTGGCAGTTTCCTTACTCCATGCCAACACACAGTGGCTTCAACTACGTCGCAGCATGACGTCTCCTGGTAGTTTCCTTACTCCATGCCAACACACAGTGGCTTCAACTACGTCGCAGCATGACGTCTCCTGGCAGTTTCCTTACTTCATGCCAACACACAGTGGCTTCAACTACGTCGCAGCATGACGTCTCCTGGCAGTTTCCTTACCTCATGCCAACACACAGTGGCTTCAACTACGTCGCAGCATGACGTCTCCTGGTAGTTTCCTTACTCCATGCCAACACACAGTGGCTTTAACTACGTCGCAGCATGACGTCTTCTGGCAGTTCCTTACTCCATGCCAGCACACAGAGGCTTCAACTACGTCGCAGCATGACGTTTCCTGGCAGTTCCTTACACAATGCCAACACACGGTGGCTTCAACTACGTCACAGCATGACGTCTCCTGGCAGTGCCTTACTCCATGCCAACACACAGTTGCTTCAAATACGTCGCAGCATGACGTCTTCTGGCAGTGCCTTACTCCATTCCAACACACGGTGGCTTCAACTACGTCGGCGCATGACGTCTCCTGGCAGTTCCTTACTCCATGCCAACACACAGTGGCTTTAATAACGTCGCAGCATGACGTCTTCTGGCAGTGCCTTACTCCATTCCAACACACGGTGGCTTCAACTACGTCGGCGCATGACGTCTCCTGGCAGTTCCTTACTCCATGCCAACACACAGTGGCTTCAATTACGTCGCAGCATGACATCTCCTGGCAGTTCCTTACTCCATGCCAACACACAGTGGCTTCAATTACGTCGCAGCATGACGTCTCCTGGCAGTTCCTTACTCCATGCCAACACACATTGGCTTTAACTACGTCGCAGCATGACGTCTCCATGCAGTTCCTTACTCCATGCCAACACACAGTGGCTTCAACTACGTCGCAGCATGACGTCTCCTGGCAGTTCCTTACTCCATGCCAGCACACGGAGTCTCCTCTTGGCACCGAGGACTTGCCACTGTTCACGTCGAGGAGAAATGCGAAGCCGGAGAGGAGCGGAGAAGATGGTGGCGCTCAAGCGGGAGAAAGGGGAAGCACTGTTTTCAAAACACCGCAGGATGTTCCCTGCCCTAACGCGCTGGCGCCTGATTTAGCCGACAGCTCCAAGGCCCCTCGCTGGCGGATAGAACTCCCGCTCATTTAGTCTCGGTTTTGGACTGAATTCAATCTACGGTATATTGCTTCTAGCGCCAAGGAATTTCTCATTTCACATTGGTAGGGACACCTGTATTTCGCGAATACATTTCGTCTCGAGGTATTTCACAAAATACTGTATCCTTTCTCCTGTGGTTATTGGTTGAGGACGGTGAGAGGTGTCGTCCTGCTCTTGACGGGGCCAATGAGAATGCGGTCACCGTACTGCTGCACCCTCACAATTTGCCATGACTCTTAGAAAAAGCTACAGTGTTTTGTGAAATACCTTGACACAAAATGTATTCGAGAAATATAGGTGTTCCTACACATTGGCTGATATTTGTTTGTTCCTGTGCGTTTCAATATCCATATTTTTGTACATTCTTGGGTTTTATTTCTGTGATAACCACTGTTAACGAGCACTGACGCAGGTCCATTTAATTTACTTTTGATCAAGCCTCCCCGTAGCAAGAACCTTTCAATGAACGCGTGATTTATTCCTGATGAGGCTGAGTTTTTCTCCGACGCCATTGGTGCAAGTTGATAGGCACGGAAACACAGAAGTATCTGTGTGCGAGTTTAACTCTTATTTGGTTAAAGTTTTTTTTAAATTTAATTTATTTTATTTTACTGCACAACGTTTACTGAATTTTCGCCGTTGTTTTTATACTATAGCAAAAATTCGCTTACGTTTGTTATTTGTTTGTGTGTTATCGTGTGAAACATTTGGTTTTTCAGTAACGTACACAATTTTATTTATACGCTAATTCAATGACAATTGATCTCAAACCTATTAAATTCATTAATTTTTTGTTTGTGAGTATTGTATTTAAAGGTTTTTTTAATAAATAAACAACATGAATAACATCCTCATTTTTGACTTTATTAAAACTTGCTGACAGGGAGAGAATATAACGTATTGTAACATATTTTCGCACGGTGTTATTACAAGGAACGTAACAATTGGGCTAATGTACAAGTACAAATATTCAATAGTCCAAAACTATAATCTGTGCTCTGTCAGACCATGAAATTTTATAGGACATACGTAATATCATGTGAAGAATAAGTAAAGGGAGGGCAATATGACAGTTCTGTAGTAGGTTTACATGTTACACTGTAAGTAATGTTTGTTAATGTACTTAAACATGAAAATTGACGTATTAACCTACACAGCTGCATGGTATATGGAACATTTACTATGCATTTGACTTTATTGTAAACATGTGTGGGTGCCATGTATCCATGGGGTTGTTCCCATGCAATTATATACTTTAATAACTTACATTACATGTTTAGAATCTTAGCAAAAATATTTAGATTGTACCAGCAAAACAACTTCATGTAGGATAATCAGTAAACAGAACATTCTAAAACACAGTTTATAGCAGTTCCATGTGTTGTATGGCACTTTAACACAAGTTATTGTTGTCCATTAAGTGTATTGGTATGGATACTCATGTCATTACGTTCGAAGTGCAATTATTTGTATACAGAAGTCTACAACACTAGTTCACAGTAATATTAAACTATTACCTTAATATATATATATATATATTTGTCCAATAAAGAAGTTTAAGAATAATGTGTTAAAATTTCATAAACTGAAAATAAAGTCGAAACAAATAGAAAAATGAATTTCCTAAAAAGTTACAATTTTGTGGCATGGCCTACGTCCGTGGTACAAATTCATTAAAGTTCTGAGCTCTGGAGGCAAGAAATTAGGGAGTGGCTGGGTGCAATCATGTTAGTAATTGAAATCAAACTGACAACGACACAATTTTGAAAGCGAAACCTTTTTTTTATAATGAATTTTAACTCTAATTCCTTGCTGATGTGTTATTAACGTCATTTTTTTTGGCGTGACAACGTCTAATAAATCGATGAATGCCGGCTGCACGCACGAAAAAGTGTCCCGTTACGCTCATTGTACGCTTGCGCCGCATCTATCTCTCATCCACAACCATCGATTTGACTTTTTGAGACACATTAAACTTAAAACACTCCCATTCGTTTCCTACTTTTCCTATCATCGTCCTATCCTTAACAGAATAACACAGATTGGAAGAAGTTGAATAGCAAACATGTATAAAAGTTATAGTTAAAATAATCTCTTCGTTAAAGTAATAATCATATTTGAATTAATGAGTGAAAATAAAAGTAAATTTATCAATAAAATTGTAGATTTCATTTCACTCCTTTGTATACGTACAAAATAGTGATAATTCAATAAAAATGGTTCAATTTTATTCATAAAAGTATGCAATCATTTCATCAATGTTTTGTTATGATGTTGCCACGTTAAACTATCGTCCGTAAACTGACTTTACAGACAACAATTTTTTTTAACAATATTCACGTCATTAAGGGGTGATTACACAGATAGAGTAAACAGGATAGTAACTAGGAAATGTAATGCTATCCCGTTTACTCTACCCTTGTAAGTGATCCTGTTACTTGCCCTAGTTGCTAATCCGTTTACTCTACCCATTTGTTGTAGTTTTCACTATATTTGGTTGAAGGTTTTTCACTGGCTCAAAATCTTTAACATAAACTGTGAGCCAATAACAGAGGTAATATGAAGGTACAGACAGCTGTTTGGATCCCAGAATAACGCGAAACGAATCCGCTAATTTTTCCGGTCTCTAGTAATTACAGATAAACTTGTAAACTCTTTCAATTGTTTAACTTTCACGAAATGAAAAAATATATACAGCGCCTACTTTTTGCATAATTTGATACCAAAGTTACATTTTTAACGTTTGTTGGTTGTACAAATAAGGAGAATTTAATCTATTGCAGAACTGAATCTTTTTAGGTTAAACTGCAACGCAACTGACTACTTCATGATATGGTTTGGATTTCTTTCAGAAAATATTAATTAATTTTACCTGGCATTTCAAAATTCTCAAATTTGTTATGATTTTGACAGTCAAGAAACATGAAATGAGTTGTGATAGAAATCCAAATCCATTTCATGAAGTAGTCAGTGTCATTGCAGTTAAACTTAAAAATTTTCCGTTCTGCAATATATTAAATTCTCGTTTTTTGTACAACCCAAAAACATTAAAAATGTAACTTTGGCAGCTAATTGTGCAAAAAGTATGCGCTGTATATATTATTCATTTCGTGAAATTTAAACAATTGAAAAAGTCTACAAGTTTATCTGTAATTACTGTAAGTATAAAATCTTTAACTGAAATGGAGGAACCACCTGGGGGTGCGGGAGGCATTGCCTGAATTGGAGCAGCGACTACTGGAACCACTGAAGCAAGGCATAACCTTGTCTCGAGACCACTACGAGTTGAAGTTGAAGGACCTTAAGGAAGAGTATGTGCAGAATGCGAAACTTAAGGACTCTAGAGTTTCCTTAACTGTTGGGGGTAAGACTAACCTGCCGAATGGAGAGCAAAGTTTCCGTTGTTAAATCTGCTCTCCAGTGTTTTGATCTCATGGAGTTTTCTTTGGGTCAGGTCCATGACTGCATGCGAGAATTAGGTCTAAGAAAATAGTGAGTTTTTTGTCTTCTTAACTTGGTAAATATATTAATGGAGGTAATTCTGATGGAATGTATATTGTATATGATCATCAAAAATTGTCACAGCATATTTTCAAAAAAAAAACTTTTATCTTTGTTTGAAATTAATTTCAGCCCACAAATATTAATGTAACTCTTTAAACACTGCTTGAATAAGATTAAAGTCCTGATCCTTGTGTTTCACTATGAGCTGTAAAAATAAGCAAGTTGGTTGCTCGCTGCTTTGGATTATTCTAAAGCTGGACTCCCAATCATCCGTTTCATCCGTCCGTCCGTCAATTTCGGTCTGTTATTTCTCTCGGCAATTATTACCGACTCTCAACCATCCGCCATCCGTCCGTCCGTTACTATACTAAAATATCAGTGCTACAACTTTCCGCCACATACTTTCTCAATTGTAGGGAAACTTTTGGTGAAAATAATTTACTTGAGATAATTAACTTTTGTTTTTACGAATGTGATAGGCTAATAAGTTGACAGGCGGGAACCGTGCTTTGGCAAGTGGATTAAACGGGTGCCGTCTTAAAAATAACATTAGTCATGCCAGCAATAAATAAAATTATGCTTCTTTTATTACTGCGTAAAAGGAAACAGAAATAAGCTATTTCTATCCAGGCTTTTTTTCTCAGTTACTTATCCCAATAGTCTTTGCTATATATATTATACAAACGCTCCCTGTCCCGGACGTAATTTATCAGCATTTCTTCCGAAAAGCTCATTCTCATAAGCAATCTTTACCGTTATTACGACAATAATAATCGGTCAATACGACACAGCCTTCTATAATTTGCAAATTAAAAAAATCGAACACTGTTTTCGGAAAGTCGTATTGAAGACGATTGACTTAACAAGGCGGTGGACCATCCGTTGGTCCGTCAAAAGCTAAAACTTGGCAAGGTTTTGACGGACGGACGGATGGAATTTTTCGGGCCATCTGATTGGCTGCAGGTCACGTGATTGACGGACGGACGGGTGACGGACGGATGAAACGGATGATTGGGAGACCAGCTTAAGGAGAAGGGCGCGGGGACGGATGGCCACGAGGCCCGTGGGTGCAGTTGGTAGGCGTGTGGCCACCCCTCGTTTGGGCCGCTGCGAGCGGGACGTCACGGCCAGTGGCGCCTGGAAACGCAGCAGTTGGCTGCACTGCCGCATGTCGTAACTCTCTCCTCCCCCGGCCCCCCCAACCCCCCCCCCTCACTCTCCTGTAGGGCTAGGAGGAAGAGGCGAACCTCAACCGGGGGGGGGGGAGGGTTCCGTGGGCTGTCAGCGTCTTTCCCGGAACACGGCATCCCGCAAAGACAAGCCTGCGAGCGCTGCAGTGTTGCCAACAACACCGTCAATATTCCCTCACGTAAACAAACGACGGGAAGCCTTCTTTTCACAGTCGAGAGAGCCAATACCCGAATTTCCCCGAAGTTCATGCTTTTTTTCCGTATCTTTAATGTAGCTATCCTAACCAAATCAACCGTCCACAATGTTTAAAGTATTTATAATGTAGGTAACCTAACCTAATTGACCATTAGTATCCTTTTATCAACTCCGCCATATTTATTTACAATGAACCAAAAAAAAACGAATATGCACGATCGAACGTTTGGCTGTCTCGTCTGTGAAAAGAAGGCTTCCCACAATCGACACGGACATTATTTACGAACGCGCTCGCGAGCGGATGGACTTTGTTCGACGTGAAGTTTTGTTCTGAAGGGCGTGAAGGATGGACTCTTGTCCGTGAGGCGAGATGGTGAGTGCGATGCTCGCTGGTGCTTCTATTTCTGGCGCGGTATCGCCTCTCAACTGGCGCGCAGTCTCCTCGTCATATTATATGAGGTTAGAGCTGCAAACATAACCTAAGACGAAGAACTGAATATAATAGTGTATGCAAGTCTCTTGGATGCCTTTATGAATCTCTACCGGATGTTTCATGTCTAAAAAAAAAGTCAGTCATGGAGATTGGCGACAGAAGTGAAAACTTAAAATTTTGTTTTTAAATGTGTAATATGAAATCATTTCTACGTCAAATGTACGGAAGAAAATGATTTTGGTATTATATCACTAGCATGCCGGTGACGCGAACCCATAAGTTTTGCCCCTATCAATAATAACTTTAAAACTAGAAGAAATGAAGTTTTTTCCATTGAAAGAATAAAAAATTATTAATTTAAATCTACAAATAATCAACATTATCTCTAATAAATCAATAACCTGACATTTGAAGAAATTCACATCGTAAATAAATAAACAAAAGAAAAAAACATAACTTCAACTTAAATACCTACTAAAAAATATCCAATATGTAACACACAATAACGTTAAAATTTCCTTTGAAAATAAACATAAAATTAAAAACTTGTATCTTTAAAAATAGAATAAATTAAGCTTTATCCTTGAAATATAAAAAAAAAACACGTCATTCTGAAGACACGCGTTTTAGCAATTTTTTTTTGGCCGTGGGTGTGTGCAGTCATGTTAGTGATTGAATTCAAAATGAGAACGACACGCACTCCCTTTACAATGTAGAAAGCAAAACTCTTTATTTTTTTAATGAATTTTAAAGTTAATTCCTTGCTGATGTGTTCTTAATGTCTATGGGCGATTACATGGGTATGGTAAACAGGATAGCAACTAGGAAATGTAATGCTGTCCCGTTTACTCTACCCTTGTAAGTGATCCTGTTACTTGCCCTAGTTGCTAATCCGTTTACTCTTCTCTGCTCTATAAAGTTACTGTACTCTATATACTTACTATATTTCCCAACGAGTTCCCTTCAAGCTACTAAACAAACTTCTAGCATTAACCCAAAATCTAAAAACACAGTTTCAAATGTAAGGGTGTATTATGGTGGTGTGCCATTACTATACAGTATCCATTTAAATTTACTATTACATAATTATTATTTATTTATATGATATATACATATATTGAGTTTTATTGCGGGTCTGTCAAATATTGAAATAGTAAAGGTGATTGGTATATATTACTGTTTTGGAATGCCCAATACACAAATCATGTACCTAATATAAGGAACCAAACACATGTATTAAATTATATTTTGTAGGTATACTAGCAGGAAGTTATGTAGGGTCCAGCTTTTATCAAAAGTCCAGATCTAATCGAATATTATTGTTTATGATAATTATTAAGAAACAATTTGAACTAGAAATATTCTCGTATATCAATGTTGCCTCGACTTCAGTTCGGTAGATTCAGATACTCGTAAAGTCGGGTACACATCGTTTGCCCTACAGGCGTTTGCCCTAAACGTAGGGCAAATGCCTGTAGGGCAAACGACTTTAGGGCAAATGCCGTTTAGTGCAAACGACTGTAGGGCAAACGCCGGCAAGCACTTATGTTTTGGATTAACGAAACCACACCAACTTTTAGGGCAGACGCCTGTAGGGCAAATGCCTGTAGGGCAAACGACAGTCGAAAAACTTATTTTAGGGCAAACGCCTTTAGGGCAAATGCCGGAGCTTGGTACGAATGGGATTATCAAACATTTTGTGCAAACGCCTTTAGGGCAAATGCCTGTAGGGCAAACGCCTGTAGGGCAAATGCCTTTAGGGCAAACGCCTGTAGGGCAAATGACTTTAGGGTAAACGAAGTTTAGGTTATTTGGGTAATGTAGGTTCTTTCAATTATGTATCGATTCAAACAGTGTTCTTGTAGTTTATATTTCCTCCGCAGGTGGCAGTACCTAAATAAATGTTTTCCCTCTAAATGCAAAGTTTACAAAACCGTCGCTAGATGGCACTTTTGTAAGCCTATATCGAGGTTTGGTGGGAATTCATGTGGTATGAACTTCCTAGATTCACCAACAGATGCGCTAAGTTCAATGTTATCGAATATTTTTTCTGTAAAATATTTCGGAACATTAGGTGATGTAAGGTCTTCGACCAAAAAAAATCGTATAATAAAAAAACAGTATTGGCGATTTAACAAAAATATCGCTGGGAAAAGGTTCAACTTTTTTTTCCGGGGCTTTGCTTATTTCAATTTCAGCTGTCAGACGCGCATTACGCTATGATTACTTAAAATATTACGAGCATATAGGTAAATAATGCGAATACTAGCTGTTAAACATTTTCTTAATTAGCATAATATTAATAATGCGGTTAAACTCCTACATATTGTTCATACTATTTTATTCTGGAATGTATTCACAACATACAGCTGAAGTACACAATGAAGAAGTATTCCAGTTCGTTTTGTTCTGGGTTTTCCATAATTGGCATTTAGTTTGTAATGTTTGTGCTAGATCATTTTGACGTTCAGTTATAAGAGTTGGCCGATAATAGTCATTGGTTGGCACGATCCTTAAAATAGGCTACATCCGTAATATAATATATATTTAAATATATCCATAATATTTCCATAGTGGATTCCACTTATATTCCCAAAATAAAATAATGAAGATACGGAATGATATTTCTCAATAATAATAATAATGTGACTTTAGCCCACCGCACACAGAACTACTTTCCTTGCGGGATTGTATGCATATTTGTTTGTTCCACAATATTCCTTCCTTCTTCCAAAGTGACTTGCAGTGACGCGATGTAATGTTCACACTTACTTAATAGTTCATTTTCAGGAATATCACACCCTTGTACATCAGTAACTAGCCCTGATGAGGATCCATAGTCAACATTTGGTTTAGTCGATTGGAGTTCACGCCGTTTTAGTTTCAACCGACTATCTTCTTGGCAAGCCAGTTTACGCCAAGTTGTGCCGTGTCGAATCTTTTTACGAATGACTTTCTTGATTATTGAACCAGGGCTCCTACCTGACATTTTTTTGAAAGGACTCTTCTCACAAGCTAAACCTTTCTTGAATCTTGTCCTGCCATGTAACATTTACGCTGAAAAGAGCCTCGCTGTGTGTGTAGGTAATTTATTATTTTGCGTCCATTAAATTTGGCAACGAGGCTCGTATAGAATTCTGCCGAATCACTGGTTTTGTTTTCTTTGAGATATCTGTCACAAAAAATATGTCTTATTAAAAACTTAAAAACCTTTCGTTTGAACAAGATTGTTTTAGATATGAAGCGTATGTGTGCATAATAGTGTGAAATCATATATCCCATAATTATAAATGAAAAATCCTCGATGGCAGCCAGTCGGAAAGGTAGATTTCGCCGTGCGGCCTAACAATATAAAAAAACTTTCTGAAAAATTCCAGAAGTTTAATAACTATTTAAAATCTTGTGAATATTTCTAGAATATCCAATGTAACAATAAATTGCAAATTATTTGTTGGCTCAACAATATGTATGGGATATAAATCCAATCCAACAATACATTAGACATTCATATTTACCTCAATTAGAAATTCTGAAATTCATAGGATCTAGATCGGAGAAAATATCGTGAAATTTTCTGTAAGTCGCTCTGCGAAATCTACCTAAAAACGATCTCATGAGAAAAAAATATATAGTCACGTACAAACTTAATTTGTGGAGATGAACTGCGCGTGCACAACTAATACTATTTTTGATACATGATTGTTATGCTAACAGTTTTTGTTATGTTTTGCTGTCCTGTAAGCCACCCCGCACGACGCCCAATTGCTGCTTTATATTCTATTATACCCATGGGTATAAAAGTGGGTATATAAATTTCATTAGCAGAAGTGAAGAAAGAATTCATTACTCCATACACACGATACCCAGAGTTCTAACAGAGAAAACAGCC
Source organism: Bacillus rossius redtenbacheri (assembly GCF_032445375.1). NCBI lineage: Eukaryota > Metazoa > Arthropoda > Insecta > Phasmatodea > Bacillidae > Bacillus > Bacillus rossius. Next base: position 12,500,789 of record NC_086330.1, read on the forward strand.
AACATATTTGCCGACCAAGGCAAGCAAGTCGGGTTGGATAAACCTATTGCGTACATTTAACCAAATACTGTGTATGTATATATATATATATATATATATATATATATCGTGCTCACTGTTAAAGTCGTAAGACTGTTTGTGGGCATGTGACAAATATGTTATTAACTAAATAAAATTGCAACGGTTTATTTAGAAAATTATGTAATTCGGTGAATTTTTTTTTAAATATTTATTTTCTAAGCTTCACTTGCAAAAAAATTAGAGAAGTTGATTCAGTGTTTTAAAAACAAGATCATAGCAAATTTGAAACTGAATTGTTTTGAAAATATATTAACTAAAATTGCACTTTTTTTGCTGATTCATTAGCATCTGAAACAGAGTTATATTTAATGATCTTTCTTTGTGTATTATACTTTTACGTAATTCATTATTGTACAGTCCACGACATATCAAAATCGTTCCTAGTTTACACTCATACCTATGACATTCATTCAAATATTGTGGCAATATGGATGATATGATTAAATGCATTTTGAAAAGTTGTACATTTCATTGGCTGTCACACATAAAATCAGTCTTTTATTATACTTCACTTGTTCCCATAACACTTATTAGGGGTTAAGCTATAGATGGTCTGAGCGAATCAGCAAAATATGCACACTCTCGATGGAAGTATTTTCACCGCATTCTACAAACATATTAATAAAACGACAGATCCAGTTGGGCACATGTTATATAAAAATTGAAAATATGCATGAAGGTCTCGGAGGCTATTTTAACAGTAACTTTTTAACGCCGAAAATGATTTTATAAATGCATATGTTAAATCCTCTGCCTTAAATTATTTTAGGGTCATCGTTTTTAGGACGACTTTAAGTGAAAATTTCAGCAGGCAAGGATAATAAAATTTTGTAAGCTCCTTTTGTTAACGCTTGTTTTTATATATAGCAGCAATATTAAATTAAGTCAATTCGTTCGCTAGTTAACCCCCCCCCCCCCCCCAACCCACCATGGAAAATATTACATCATCAACCTCTATGTTAAAAAATGATTTAAAAAATACAATCCAGTCACTGAGATTGGCGCAACATCTGTTGTAAGGTTCAATTACAAGCTGCATTCTTAGACTTCAACGTTGGGAAAGCCAACTGTATGTGCTGCCATCTAATTTGTGAATTTTGTACTTTGTACTCATTTGGAGAATGGTTCCAACATTTGTCAACAGGGCCGACACACGTAAGGACATCTATCTTCGAAAAGGTTCGTAGGACAAACGTCTGTAGGGCAAACGACTTTAGGGCAAATGCCTTTAGGGCAAACGACTGTAGGGCAAACGCCGGCAAGCATTCATTTTCGGATTATTGAAAATTCGCAAACTTTTAGGGCAAACGCCTGTAGGGCAAACGCCTGTAGGGCAAACGACTGTCGAAAAACTTCTTTTAGGGCAAACGCCTTTAGGGCAAATGCCGGAGCTTGGTCCGAATGTGATTATCAAACATTTTGTGCAAACGCCTTTAGGGTAAACGCCTGTAGGACAAACGCCTGTAGGGCAAACGCCTGTAGGGCAAACAACTTTAGGATAAACGCCTTTAGGGCAAACACTTTTAGGGCAAACGCCTGTATGGAATGAGGAATGCGAGAATATGCTTCGAAAATGCGTTTAGGGCAAACGCCTGTAGGGCAAACGACGTACTCCCGTAAAGTCTACAAGACTCCTGATTTTAACACAAGTTATGGTAAGGAAATATTAGTCTTTGCAGGCTGTTTGTATTACTGCTGCTATGAAATGGTCCCAAAGCTTTATACCTAGGTATCACAATGTCATTGAATTAACTTATTTCAGTCTTTAACACATGTTTACATAGTTTTATACATATAAAATTATTTGTATATTATTTTTGTTTATTCTGAGAGGTCATTACCCGCTCACAAAACTAAATACGCCCTGAGCGTTGACTTAAATGCTTTTCGTAAAGAGACCCCCCACTCGGGTATCTTGAAGTTTTTCAAATCGCGTTGATTTTTCCCTGAAACTCTGCGCGCCCCGTGTGCGCCTGCGTGTCCACTGGTGAACCACACCATAGCTTCAACCAAGCTACACCTGAGACTGTCACGTCACATGTTTTTTAACGTCTGGGGCATCAATGCCAGGGCAAAGAGCGTTCTCGTCCACATCATCGTGAACCCACAGAGTACACAATGCAGGAAGTCTTAGTCCGTTACCCCCGACGATGCCATCAATGTGCGACACGTGGACCTAACTGTTTTGTATTTTGTACCAGCTAATGCCCGGCTCCCGGCATGCGTTGCAATGCCTCAATCAATTATTTTTGACGTGACAACGTCTAATAAATCTATGAACGCCGGCTGCACGCACAAAAAGTGTCCCGTTACGCACATTGTTCCGTTACGCTGTGTCCCGTTACGCTCATTGTTCCGTTATGCTGTCGGCGAGTGCAGTAATAATAGGTTATATTACAATTGACTAAAAAATTATGGTGATTCATATAATTGATGATAGATATTTGATTACAGTTTATTTATATGAAAACTTGTTCATAATTTATTATATTTAAACTTTATAGCTAAACGCCAGTTTTAAAAATTAATTACAAGTCATCTACACGTGAACTGTTTCGTCGACTGTTTATAAAGTGAAGTGAAAAGTTAATGTGGTTTTCATTGCTCATTACAACAATTTCGGCAATAAAGATTAATTATTCTTACATTTTAAAAATCTGATTACCAGTATAATTTGAAGTACTTATTTATTATTTTATTACTAAAATAAAAATGATTCAATTTTATTCATAAAAGTATGCAATAATTTCATCAATGTTTTGTTATGACGTCACGTTAAACTATCGTCCGTAAACCGACTTTACAGACAACCAATTTTTTTGTAATTTGTTTGAAGAAGGTACACATATACAAAGCATGTATCTATCTTTCTAATTCTCTAACTCAATATATCCATCTATGTATATCACCATATCTCTCTATATCTCTATCTACATATATATCTACGTCTCTATATATCTCTTTTTTATATCAATAAATATATATATCCCTCTACATCTATCTCTCATATATACCTATATGTATACATCTCTATATACGCATGTCACTCTATAGAATGAAAATATTACAAATCTATCTTTTTGCCTATCTATATTTTTAATCTATGTTTTTACCTGTCACAGTTATGACGTAGGTATATATAAAAAACGCGCGTATTCGAAAGCAACGTTGCATCAAAATTTCCAAAAAATTGTTGAATAACTTTCGAAGATATAAGATTTGTGACTAACGAACATTTACATTTTCATTTATACAGATTTACGTGATACGGTGTGTAACATTTAGACATTTACAAGTGAAAAATATTTCATTAAACCAAAACAAACAAAAAATGTATCAGTAGTGTATGTTCTGTGTTTATAGCTGGCAAAGTACAATTCTAAACATTTTGGCGAGCAGAAAAAAAAAGGAATACATAAAATATTTGGGGTTAGAAGTCAATGTTATTGGCTACCTCTTGACTTAATTATTATTTACTCAGATTTATTTGTGAAATAGTTTTTTATTTATTAAAAATCGAGTACATTATTATATTATTTAGATAAATTTACGTGTATTTCTTTTTAAAAAATTACAATTTGTAAAATAACGAGGAGCAATTAATTACACCTTTGGAAGTTTAAGTTAAGTTATGAATACATTTTTTTTCTAAATCTGAACAAGTAGCGGAAATGTAAAAAAACTTTGTGACTTTGATTGACAACTATTCAAGAAAATGTGCTACATATTTTGTTTTAGTTATTTTCATGAAAAAAAAAACTGCTTGTTAAAAGTCTACATGTAGGACAATGGTTCGTGCAACAAAAGTTTAAAAGCACTATATCGTTTATTAAATCATTGCAGACAGACAACAACGTTATTCTCAATATAAAATTTTTATTCTTTGGAATCACGTGTTTAGTTGTTTTCAGAAACTTCTAAAAGTTTGAACAAAACTCTTGTTACAACTTTTTCACATTATGTAGACTTAATCATTATCTCTTGTAACATATGCAGTACAAATGTATCATTATTTAAAAAGGTCGCTATCGTATGATAGTAATTTAATAGTCGCAAGTTAAACTACGGTGTTAAAAATTTGTACCTAAAATTTACTGGTAATTAAGTTCACTAACTTTGAACATGAATGAACAAGAAATTTTGGTATTTAAGCGAATCAGTCAAAAAATCTAGATTTCTGCAAAATACACACTTATTTCTTCCACGTGTGTTAATCCTGATAATACCGAAAACAGAAATCGAAAGTCAAAATACTGCATAGTTTCTACGAAGATCCACTTAAATGAAATTATGAAATACTCTTTGTTTATTTAAGTTGAATTCTTTGTTAGAAAGTCGATAGGTAAATATAAAGGATCCATAAAAGAATCTCCCAGTGACAATGGCATATTATAACCGTTTAAATTAAACTATTTACAACTAATCATACATAAAATATAAAGTAAACCTAGTTTTTCTTACTAATGTTCAATATGTAGAGACCGGAAAAATTCGCGAATTCATTTCGCGATAGGCTAAAATACAAATAGTTATACATCAGTGCTGCCTCTGCTATTGGCTCACAACTAACATGGATGACTTTGGGCCAATGAGAAACACCCAACCAAAGCTGTATCGAATCACAGCCTGCTACGTTGGGACGTCTCACAAGACAGCAGCCAATCAGTGGGTGACATTTGACCGAGTAAACGTAGAACTATGGAGTTCATCCTACAAGTCATTGAACCCGCGAATTTTTCCGGTCCCTTTCAATATGTACCACTTTATATATACTGCACACATCCAAACTAAAGTTCAATTATTTCCACACCTGAGTTAACACGCCCGAAGTAATTGAAGCGATAGCCTCTTCAATTTTGTCTCTCAAATCTGGTCAATCATTAGGTAGCGGCGGAACGCAGACACGATCATTTATGAAGCCCCAAAGGGGACAAAAAAATCGCATGGCGTTATGTCAGGTGAACGTGGAGGCCAGCTAAAAAGACCTGATTGGTCAGGGACTTCGACGTTCAACCACTATTGTAAAAATATATTCCAATGGGGAGGGCTTCATCCTGCTGCCAAATAAAGTTTACAGGTTCACCCTCTACTAATTGGGGAAAGAGCCATTTTTTCTACATAGGTGGCGCTGCGAGCGAGGAAACACCGACCCAGCAGTACTCGCGCGTGCACTTATCTAGAACTGTTTGAGTTACTCAATAGTTGCGACCTCGTACCAACACACTACATCGTTTACAGGGGTCGTTACCACAACGCCGAAATACCACAACGCCGAATGTCAAAATTGACCACAACGCCGACAGCTCCACAACGCCGAATTACCACAACGCCGAATGTCAAAATTGACCACGACGCCGACACCTAAAAAAATGCTGTGTACCACAACGCCGAAATAAAAACTGAATGAATTTGTGTGTGTTTCTTAAATGTATCACAATCAAACCTAACCTTACCTAACCTAGCGTAATATAACCTAAACTAACTTAACCTAGCCTACCCTAGCCTATCCTAACCTAGTCTAACCTAACCTAGTCTAAACTAACCTAGTCCAACCTAACCTAGTCTAACCTAACCTAGTCTAACCTAACCTAATCTAACCTAATCTAACCTTTGTGGCAGTCCCGCAATGAAATTTTTCGGCGTTAGTCTATTTCGGCGTTGTGGTACACAGCAGTTTTCTATTGGCGTTGTGGTCAATTTGGCATTTCTGCGTTGTGGTATTTCAGCGTTGTGGTCAGTTTAGCATTTCGGCGTTGTGGTATTTAGGCGTTGTGGTGCGTCCCCCCGTTTACCGTAGATACTATTAAATGTTATGGACGTACTGAACTGTGAATTCTAACAGTGTAAGACTGCAGAGCTGGGAGACGGGCTGAGACACGCTAGGACAGTGACGAGGGATTCCCTGGCAGCCGTCCACCCTCCAGCTCGCCAGCACGTGGGCCCACAGCGCGGGCATTTGACCGTCACCCTCAATGGCCAGCGGTAACTGGGCCGAGGCTGCGTCGCTCGTCGGCGGCCAGCCAGCATTCCTTATACCTGCTCCCCGGTGATACTTCTTCGGGCGCGATTACAGTAACATTTCAAGGTCAAATTTTAAACACAAAGATTACGTAAAATGTTGTAGTGAAACGTTTCTGAACGCGAAAAAGACAGATAAAAATATATAAAGAGAGCACCATGCTATAAACGTTGCAGGACTCACTTTCTCCTCTTTGTGCGATGATTAGGGACCGGAAAAATTCGCGGATTCAGTTACCTCTAGTATAGCCTCCATTATCCTCTGCATTTCTCAAGCAAACACGCGTGTTCATTGGGTACTAAATTGTGAGGCGTCTCCACTGGGTAGCTTGTGATTCGACGCTTATTTGGTCGATAGTCTCTCATTGGCCCAGAGAGTTCCAGTTAAACTGCGAGCCAATAGCATAACCAGCAGAAATGAACACAAGTTTGAATTTCAGCCTATCACGAATTTAATCCGCGAATTTTTCCGGTCTCTAGCGATGATTCTTCCCCTGACCAAAAAGAAAAAAGAAACTGAGAGAGTTAGATGATAGAAAAAATAATAATACAGAGGGTGTGCACATGCACTAGTTTCAGAAAATGGATATAGGTATCTTATATAATCAGCTGTGAATACCTTGAATTTTATATTTGCTAGCAGCGCGCTCACGTTCCTCCTTGTTCAACCAGCAGCGTAGAGAGACCGGTTGAGACAGTCCCTGCATTTCTCGCATAGATAGCGTTACCTGTTATGAATTTCATATTTGGTTCAGAGATTTAGCGTAATCCAAATGGCAGAATTGTTTGAAGAAATACTTACATCTCCAATTTTTCTTTACAGTGTGAGTATTATAACAGTGAGTAATATTTATTGTTAATTAATCATTATTGATTGATCAATAATTTTGTATATCTTGAGGATTTATTTTGAAGTGTGTTATGCTTTTGTTAAATCATGTTTAATAATTTACTTCTATTTTTATCAAATTAATAATAAATAAAAAATATTAGGATTCTTATACACTTTAAAAATAAATGAAAACAAAAAACAATAACCTGTGCTGAGTAATTTTTAGAAAATTGTCTTCTTTTTCTCTCTCTTTCTCTCTCTCTCTCTCTCTCTCTCTCTCTCTCTCTCTCTGCCGTTATTCGCTTCAAGAAATGTAGTTAAAAACACAATTTGAGTGCATGTATCACGCTAGCCATTATTTTAAAGAATTTCTTCAATAATGTTCGTGTCGGGGACGCACCACAACGCCGAAATACCACAACGCCGAACGTACAATAACGCCGGAAACCATAACGCCGAATGCCAAATTGACTGCAACGCCGACAGCTAGAAATATGCTGTGTACCACAACGCCGAATTACCACAACGCCGAAATACATTAACCCTGAAAAATGTCATTGCAGAACTGCCACATAGGTAAGGTTAGGTAAGGTTAGTACACAAATTCATTCAGTTGTTTTTCATTTTGCTCCTGTGTGTGCCCCCCAACCAGCAGCAACATTTTTCGGCGTTATGGTATTCGGCGTTGTGGTATTTCGGCGTTGTGGTAACGACCCGTTCGTATCCTAGTTTAATATTTAAAGCGTATTTGCAACGTGAGAACACGCGAATTTGCTCGTCACCGATGCTAGATGTTTACACATCACTGGTGAGAACTGAAACACTTGCTCACTTTTTTTTTCCTTCTTTAAACTGTATTTCAAACACTTAGCGAATTACGTTGCGGCTCAGCCTTGGCGTATCACTTAAAAAGATGAAAAAAAAAAAACATCGTCGAGGGTGAAATATTAGTTTCCAAGACAAGGACGGCATCGCTGAGGTTGTTCACCCTCGAGCAGATACGTCCCCGTAGACAGGGGTCGCTGAGGCCAGGTTTGCGCACAAGCTAGGAACGAACATGCAGCCAAAGCGAGTTCATCACGGTAATGTACGAAGCCCTGAAGTCGCAAGACTCTACAACTTGAAATAAAACAGTAGAAACTAACTTCCTACCCTAGCTTTTTTTTGACGTGATAACATCCTATAAATCGATGAACGCCGGCTGCACGCACGAAAAATTGTCACGTTCCACCTGAGCCGACCGTGCAAGAACCGGCCAACCACCGTGCGAGAAAATCTACTATAATATCAAACAGGTTAAGGCGGGCTCTTTAACTAATGGTTCGTTATTATATTTAAATAAACTATTTAAATTAAATTTTCCAAAAAAACTGTAAATAATATTTGAAAATTAAAAAGTATGCAATTTTTCATCAATGTTTTCTTGTGACGTTATCACTTAAAATTATCGTCCGTAAACCGACTTTACAGACAACTCCCCCCCCCCCCCTTTTTTTTGTTATAGCTACATGTTTGTCACGAAAACATATGAAATAGCTTAATAGTTTAATTTGAAAGAGTTAATTTTCTTCCACTGTGTAAAATGTTTAGCAAATGATAACGTCATGTTTATGGTAGAAACAACACCGAGGCCTCCTAACGTAACGTCTGCGTGCATAATCCAACACGGAAGACGGAAATGCAAGAGCTTGCGTTTCGTTTCTGCGTGACCCGCGCATGCGCCAAGGGTCGGCGTGACTCTTAAGGCCCGTCTGCAACTGCAGTTGAACTGTTTCCGACGGACGCTGACCACTGGTTGGCCGGGTCGTTACCACAACGCCGAAATACCACAACGCCGAAATACCACAACGTCGAACGTACAATAACGCCGAATACCATAACGCTGAATGCCAAATTGACCGCGACGCCGACAGCTAGAAAACTGCTGTGTACCATAACGCCGAAATACAGTAGGCCTAACGCCGAAAAACGTTGCTGCGGGGAGGGGGGACCACAGGAGCAAAATGAAATACAACCGAATGAATTTGTGTGCTAACCTTACCAAACCTAACCTTTGTGGCAGTCCTGCAATGACATTTTTCGGCGTTAATGTATTTCGGCGTTGTGGTAATTCGGCGTTGTGGTACACAGCAGTTTTCTAGCTGTCGGCGTTGTAGTCAATTTGGCATTCGGCGTTATTGTACGTTCGGCGTTGTGGTATTTCGGCGCCCACGTGACCCTCTGACGTCACGCGTGACGTGGACGAAGGTCAACTTGAACTTTATTGTCCAAATCCGTGTCCTTTTGGTGCCACAGAAGGAAGAACACTCGTGATATTTGATGTTTCCTGTTCTCGTTTTCAAAAAGTAAATCGAAAATAACGGACATTTATAATAGCGTGTTGCTTTTGACTTACAGAATGAATAAATATTACTGAACTCCCACAGATTTCAAAAATTAACTAAATATTCAAATCTTTGCTGCGTACACATTTGCAAAGCATTAAAATAGTGAGAGAAAAAAAATATTTTGACGCTCTACATATGAGTAGATGTATTTGGTTCGTATGGGGGCACCGGTGGGTGGTGGGGGATCGGGGATCCGATCCAGCCACCTTAACGCTTCGCTTCATCAGCCATGTTGGATTACGTCACTTCCGCCGGCCATACACGCACGAAAAAGTGTCCCGTTACGTTCATCAGGCATGTACGCACGAAAAAATGTCCCGTTACAGTAGTTGGAAATAGGGGGTTCAAGCACAGGCGCAGGAGCCAGGAGCCCGCCATCTTGGATGACGTCATCGGCGGCCATCTTGGATGACGTCATCGGCGGCCATCTTGGATGACGTCATCGGCGGCCATCTTGGATGACGTCATCATGACCTTTGACCTTGACCTTTGACCTTGCTAATCTATGCTAATCTATGCTAATCTATGCCAATCTATGCCAATAAACGCTAATATATGCCAATCTATGCTAATCTATGCCAATCTATGCTAATCCGTATGCTAATCTATGCTAATCTGTATGCTAATCCATACTAATCCATATGTTAATCCATGCTAATCCATATGCTAATCCATGCTAATCCATCCGCCATTTTGTATTTCTAGAAATTTCCACCAACTTCGAATCGTGACGTCACCGTTGCACATTTCGTCACGGCCGCCATCTTGGATTCGATTTTTTTTTTTCGAACTTCAACTTTTCGAAATTCGATGTAATCATCAGCCGCCATCTTGTTTCGTCTGCTGGTGGCCGCCATCTTGTTTTCGTCTGCTGGAGGCAGCCATCTTGCGACGTCATATAGTTCTGTTGGTCGCCACCAGATAGCAGCAGGGATTATTTTATTTTTTTTCTTTAACTAAAATAATTTCAGTGCCGAGGCTGGGATTCGATCCATGGGACGTGAAAACGTCCAGGATGTCGTGGTTACGAGGCGGACACCTTGACCACTAGACCACGAGACCAATTGGGATATGGTGGAATAAATAATCTATATATGCTACGTACGATGGCGCTAAATTCAAAAAATTAGTTGCCAGAGGTGCCGCCATCTTGGTTCTCAAGATGGTTGGTAGATGGCGCCACCGTCGCCATATTTTAGTTAATATAATCGATACCAGATGACGCCACCGTAGCCATCTTTAGTTCCTAGTGTTGCTACCAGAGTGTGCCAAATAAAGGTTCTATATTAAAATAATAAGCAGTATGTAGGTATTATCATATTTATTTAAATAACCTCGAACGCTACAAAACAAATTCTGGAATAAAGAAAAATACATACACATCAAACGAATCTATACAACAAAAAATGAAACCATATAGCAAAAATGGAAACTATACAACGAAAATGGAAACTATAAAACAAAAAACGGAAACTATACGACAACAATGGAAACTATTAAACAAAACAAAACAGAAACTATACACCAAAAATGGAAACTATACACCAAAAATGGAAACTATACAACAAAATGAAAACCATAAAACAAAAAATGGAAACTATACGACGAATGGAAACAGAAACCAAACTACCAAACTATTTACAACAAAAACTATTTACAGAAAAAAAAATTACTCGTCACCTCCGATATAGCCGTGGGGGACCGTGCGGATGCCGTCTTCACAGATTAAACGTTTGTCATCCTCCCACGTTATGGCTAGCTTATTGCTGTATTCGCTATACAGCACATGCTTTCTCGACCGTATGGCTCTAACACCTGCCCTCCTTGTGCGGTGGTCTTGCAGGGCATCCAGGTAATCACCGAATGTGATGTGGTTTTTGACCACACAACGCTGGATGCCCTTAGCCTTCTTCTCAACCTTGCCACCGCACATGTATGCATAGAGTTTGGCCCGCAGACTGACAAACTCGCTCATTACTTCTCCCCCACATTCATCTTTGAATTTGCCAACAACTTTCTTGTTGATGGGGGAGAAGCATGGGTGGTCAGGAGGGTAGCAGCTGGTGTCGAATTCAGACATGAACTTAGGGTCGGCTCTTAGATCATGGTAGAAGTCCTGTGTTTGAATCTCATACACAAAGCTGTCTGTATCCATATATAACAGATGAATATTTTCCTGATATTTTGGTTTCATAGTATTATAGTGGAAGTCGTACATGAGTGTTTTTGATAGATCAAGTACTGCGAGTCCGGCATAAATCGGCTTGTCGAAAATTATGGTCTCATGGTTCAGGTGGACAAGAGACAAGTTTGGCTCATACATCGTGCGGTCCTTGAAGGACGGACGACACACCAACTTCTTAAATCTCTTCTCAGAGCACACCAACTCCATTTTGAGCCTACGCCTCTTGTTTTCCATCAGTTTACCAAATGTAGAGTTCACAGCGAGCTTGAAGAACTCCTTCTCGAACTCGTTGGATGCTGCTTTGCGCTTGTTGGTGTTCAGCCGAATATAAGGCTCCAACCATGCCGACTGCTCAAACTGAAGAACTTTATGTAATCTTATGATTTTTAGACCATGCGATACTGCTTGCTGTAGGTTTTTGTAGTGAACGATGTAGTGCTCTTTATTTCCCAGCGTTGTCATCAGCTTTGAGTGCTTTGAGCCGGGCGGACACTGATTCACAGGGAGAAACGGAAGGTCTTTGTGACTTTCGTGGAGTTCGAGAGGGTACTCCACATCACACTCGATAATGTAGCCTGTGGGTGAATTTTCCGGAATAGACATGATATCAATTGATGTGTCTGTCCATTGGAAATGACGAATGGGGAGCGGCAGAGACATCGCCCACCCGTACAAGTTGTTTGCATCAATGTACTCCAGGAATGTGGATGGCTTGGAAGCATCGTGTGTTTCTGGTATGTATGCGTTATTGGCTACGCAATGACGTTTAATGCTTTGAGCTACACCACCACGAATACCAGCCTCCACAAACATATACATGTCGTAATCTGTGAGTAGCTCTAGCTGTACACCTGTGGTTCGAAGCATCGCGTCGAAAGCGAACCCAGGACAAGAAATGTAGTGAGATGGATCTAAACTATATGTTTCCAAGCAAAGACTGCGAAAATTCTCAAATACATCCGCCAAAATCAGAACATCCGTCTTCAGGTACAAGTCAGCGTACTCCCCCAAAGTAGCACACTGAAACTTGTCCCAGACATTTTGTGCGTGAGCGTAATCCGCCTCGGAAATACCAGTATCAGTCAGAATATTAAAGAACTCATCGATGGATGGAAGACTAGTATCGTCTAGTCGAGAAAAAGAATCAACGAAGTCGTATGGGAATACTCCTTTGCGGGTAACCAACTCCAACTCATCAGGAGCGAAAAACTCAGCAGTACTTATAAACTTGTCTGCAGGCAAGAACTCGGCGAGCGAAGCAAGACCCCGACTCATAAAACGGAAAGTATCAACAAACTGGATACTGAACTTATCGCATAACTTTTTGGAAAAAGTTATCAGCTTCTCTTCTGAATTCGGAATTATGAAAATATCTTTAGTATCATACCCCAACTTCCTGATAATGAAGTTCTGGTCGTATGCCAGGTTGTGGAAGAACACAATCAACTTTTTTGGTCTGCGCCTGAGAAGGTTGCAGTCATTACATGCAGACCCAATAAATTCACCGGTGAAGTGATTATGGTCACGAACTTTCTTTACAGTTCCTCCGAACTTTCCCCCACAGTAGCAACAACACCTTGCTTGCAGAAAAGCAGTGTTCTGTGCATGTGTGAGCGGAGTCATAGGAACAGATGTAGAAAAGATTTTCTGTACGTCATGTCCAATCTCCACAATGCGGGATATGAATTTATCTTCTGCATCACACCCCCTGTATACTTCAGGCTGTGAAGGAAGTGCAGAAGTGAGGTGTGCTGGAATGACTGTATTATCTGCTTTTACATAAATACAGTAGCTGTATGCTTTATGCTTTTGGTATTGCAGCGTGTATGACTCATCAGGATTCGGGTGACAGGTATGGATTTTCTCTAGAATAGCTTCAAAGTCACAATATACCACGATGGGCATCTTATCAGCATGATGGAAGTTTTTGAACTGCAGAACAGGAGGCTGGCCATTTTCATCAAGCTGTGGCATTTCCATCCTAACAGCAGCATGCTGTTTGCAGAGCTCACTGTGTTTTGCCAAACACTGAAGACCAGAGAGCCCACTAACCTTTTCCCGATCATCATAATGCTTGAAGCATCTTTTACATACATGAATAGCGTCGTGATGTGTAGTGATTTGGGACCGAACCAGGGCAGAAAAATTAGTGATGTAGGTGAAATGGGACGAATTGTCATTAACCAAGAGCAGAAGATCGAAATGATGCTCTTTTTCTTCCGGAGAGACTCGTGCAGGTACAATGTTCTGGTTCTCATCGATACTGTAGATGTTGATGGAGACTCCAGGGTTCTGTTTTTCGAACAGTGGTATTTGCTTGATTGGAGTAGGAAACTCGATGTTGTTGAAGTTGAACTTCCCCTCCAAGTCATGGTAGCGCTGGTTGACACGTTCAGGATTCCATCCTTCCACATACTTGACAAGAATTGACCACTTAAAGCACATGTGGTCTTCGAGGTTTTGCGGATTGATCACTGCGAATTTGTCTTTGATGGAAGTAGGTAATTCGATGTAGGAGCTGGCACGGAGTGGATCGAGCTTGTTTATTCGTAGTTGAAGTCGCTTAACGGCCGACAAAGTCCATCCAGACCCCTTCCCCATGTAGTCTTCCTCCTCCTTGCAGATCTTAGAGATGGATTCAGTAACTGCTTCCTCCACCTCATGAACTGCGTAGAGGGGAACATTCATGGTTTTGAAGGCCCTCTTGTCTTCACAGGCATCTACTGGTTTTTCGTAGTCGCACTCAAGAACGACATTAAACTTCAGCGGTCCATTCTCTTCAATCTCCTCCTCAAGTTGGCTTATTATTTTTGCCTTGATGGAGTCCAGGTACGTACAAATGTCCTTGGCAGAACTTGACGTATTTACAGCAACATAAGTCTTCAAGTTACCCTTGAATCCCACTTCGGCGGTGATGAAGCCATGGGTATTGGCCAAACCCGCGCCGGTCACCACCTTTGTTCGGCTGGTCGATGGTTTAGGCAGTACTGCTGGCTTAACTGCTGCCATCCTCTGCTTCTTTGTTGGAGGCGGAGCAGACCCCTTGCACACCTTAATGTGGTTGCGAAGAGTGTCAGCCCTGACGAACTCTTTAGCACAGTTCGTGCAGGAATGTGCTATGCGGTTAGGGTTAAGACCGCAAGCCGACTTCTCATGTAGTCTGGCGACATCAGCACGGGCGAAGGCCTTATGGCAGAAGCTACACCGGGTGCCTGATGTCGTGGCGACAGCACCAGTACATGTTGAAAGGTGCTGCTGCATCTTGTCGCTGCGTGCGACCATCTTCCCACACAGGCGCCACTGCTGGAAGTTACGAAGCTGATTCTCAGCACACTGACGCTCGTGCCGGTAGCGGTTGTTGCCTGCCGTGAAGGTAGCAGGACAGAAACGGCATTTCTGCATGGTTGATGCCATCACAGCTATCTGTAGTCCGGTCTCGACGTACGGAACACGCGAAGGAAGCTCGACGTACGGAGAACTGTAACAAACGAATAAAGAAAACAATGTAGCTAGATGTTACACGAGAAAGTTGCAAACATAACCTCAAAACTCTAACCCTCAATCTTATTAACCCAAACTGTTGGCAATGTTACTAAATAAAAAATTTGCAAACATAACCTCAAAACTCTAGTCCTCAAGCTTACTAACCTAAACTGTTAGCAATGTAACTAAATAAAAAAGTTGCAAACATAACCTCATAGCTGCTCCTTCATGTACAATCCAAAAAATGGTATAATATTTAAAGTACTGGTAAAAGTTAAAGCTGAAAAAGTATTCAATGTTAACTAAAAATGATTGATTACATAACCTCAAAACTACTCTAATGCACATCCCAAAAATGCTAGAATATTTAAAGTACTGTTAAAAGTTTAAGCTAAACAATTCCTGTTTACCCACACATAAGTGTACAGAGAAAAAACTAGCTATCTTATAACCTACAAAAAAGCTGAGAAACATAAAAATATTAACGAAACATGTAGCATACCTCAGAAAACGTTGAAGTGGAGCTGCAGAAGATGATGTAGCGTTGGCGGTAGGAATCGTGGTAGCAGCGAAACTCACTCACGAACTAACTCACTCAAACTCTAAGAACACACTGAAGCTCCGACAGCTAATCCCGGCCTTTTATAAGCAGTTCTGCTTTTCAACAACAGATGACACCAGGTGTTGTGTTGAGTCATAATTTATTTAGTTCTTTTATGTGGTATGCGGGATGCTCACTAACGTTCGCAAAACAAGGATGGCTTCGCTAGACATCAAGGAGAAGGAAGTTTGTCTTTCATGTTAATGCTTCTCAGCTGTCTCAAAGCATATTATTTGTCTGAGTAAAGTTATTATTTTTTAAATCCACCTGATAAAAATATTGTATGTTCTGATTTATTGACAGAATTTCACTGATTAAATGTAACTCTGAATAAAAATGACATGACTCAGTAAGTAAAATATTCTTCTTGCAGAGATAGATCTCTAACAAATAATCAGGAGCACTCGGTGAAAACCATCAGATGTCTAGCCAGGAATAATCAGAAACACTTGGAGAAAGCCATCAATATAATATCAAGATTAATCAGAAGCACTCGGAGAAATCCATCAGATGTCTAGTTAGGTATAATCAGAAGCACACGGAGTAAACCGCCATAATATTGTCAAGAATAATCGCAAGCTCACGGAGTAAACCACCATAATATTGTCAAGAATAATCAGGAGCACACGGAGAAAACCACCATAATATTAACAATAATAATCGGAAGCACACGGAGAAAACCACCATAATATCGTCAAGAATAATCGGAAGCACACGGAGAAAACCACCACAAGTTTTCTTTGATATCATAAAAATACAGAAAAAAATATTTAATAAATAACTAAAAAAATAATAAAAAATTTTAAATGACAAAATAAAATACAAAAATACATAAACAGATTCTGCTAGCTTGTGAACTTCTCATTGTTGAGCAAAGATATAGTTCTAGTACAAGCCAGAATTTTATGTATTTTTGTATTTTATTTTGTCATTTAAAATTTTTTATTAATTTTTTTAGTTATTTATTAAATATTTTTTTCTGTATTTTTATGATATCAAAGAAAACTTGTGGTGGTTTTCTCCGTGTGCTTCCGATTATTCTTGACGATATTATGGTGGTTTTCTCCGTGTGCTTCCGATTATTATTGTTAATATTATGGTGGTTTTCTCCGTGTGCTCCTGATTATTCTTGACAATATTATGGTGGTTTACTCCGTGAGCTTGCGATTATTCTTGACAATATTATGGCGGTTTACTCCGTGTGCTTCTGATTATACCTAACTAGACATCTGATGGATTTCTCCGAGTGCTTCTGATTAATCTTGATATTATATTGATGGCTTTCTCCAAGTGTTTCTGATTATTCCTGGCTAGACATCTGATGGTTTTCACCGAGTGCTCCTGATTATTTGTTAGAGATCTATCTCTGCATGAAGAATATTTTACTTACTGAGTCATGTCATTTTTATTCAGAGTTACATTTAATCAGTGAAATTCTGTCAATAAATCAGAACATACAATATTTTTATCAGGTGGATTTAAAAAATAATAACTTTACTCAGACAAATAATATGCTTTGAGACAGCTGAGAAGCATTAACATGAAAGACAAACTTCCTTCTCCTTGATGTCTAGCGAAGCCATCCTTGTTTTGCGAACGTTAGTGAGCATCCCGCATACCACATAAAAGAACTAAATAAATTATGACTCAACACAACACTTGGTGTTATCTGTTGTTGAAAAGCAGAACTGCTTATAAAAGGCCGGGATTAGCTGTCGGAGCTTCAGTGTGTTCTTAGAGTTTGAGTGAGTTAGTTCGTGAGTGAGTTTCGCTGCTACCACGATTCCTACCGCCAACGCTACATCATATTCTGCAGCTCCACTTCAACGTTTTCTGAGGTATGCTACATGTTTCGTTAATATTTTTATGTTTCTCAGCTTTTTTGTAGGTTATAAGATAGCTAGTTTTTTCTCTGTACACTTATGTGTGGGTAAACAGGAATTGTTTAGCTTAAACTTTTAACAGTACTTTAAATATTCTAGCATTTTTGGGATGTGCATTAGAGTAGTTTTGAGGTTATGTAATCAATCATTTTTAGTTAACATTGAATACTTTTTCAGCTTTAACTTTTACCAGTACTTTAAATATTATACCATTTTTTGGATTGTACATGAAGGAGCAGCTATGAGGTTATGTTTGCAACTTTTTTATTTAGTTACATTGCTAACAGTTTAGGTTAGTAAGCTTGAGGACTAGAGTTTTGAGGTTATGTTTGCAAATTTTTTATTTAGTAACATTGCCAACAGTTTGGGTTAATAAGATTGAGGGTTAGAGTTTTGAGGTTATGTTTGCAACTTTTTCGTGTAACATCTAGCTACATTGTTTTCTTTATTCGTTTGTTACAGTTCTCCGTACGTCGAGCTTCCTTCGCGTGTTCCGTACGTCGAGACCGGACTACAGATAGCTGTGATGGCATCAACCATGCAGAAATGCCGTTTCTGTCCTGCTACCTTCACGGCAGGCAACAACCGCTACCGGCACGAGCGTCAGTGTGCTGAGAATCAGCTTCGTAACTTCCAGCAGTGCCGCCTGTGTGGGAAGATGGTCGCACGCAGCGACAAGATGCAGCAGCACCTTTCAACATGTACTGGTGCTGTCGCCACGACATCAGGCACCCGGTGTAGCTTCTGCCATAAGGCCTTCGCCCGTGCTGATGTCGCCAGACTACATGAGAAGTCGGCTTGCGGTCTTAACCCTAACCGCATAGCACATTCCTGCACGAACTGTGCTAAAGAGTTCGTCAGGGCTGACACTCTTCGCAACCACATTAAGGTGTGCAAGGGGTCTGCTCCGCCTCCAACAAAGAAGCAGAGGATGGCAGCAGTTAAGCCAGCAGTACTGCCTAAACCATCGACCAGCCGAACAAAGGTGGTGACCGGCGCGGGTTTGGCCAATACCCATGGCTTCATCACCGCCGAAGTGGGATTCAAGGGTAACTTGAAGACTTATGTTGCTGTAAATACGTCAAGTTCTGCCAAGGACATTTGTACGTACCTGGACTCCATCAAGGCAAAAATAATAAGCCAACTTGAGGAGGAGATTGAATAGAATGGACCGCTGAAGTTTAATGTCGTTCTTGAGTGCGACTACGAAAAACCAGTAGATGCCTGTGAAGACAAGAGGGCCTTCAAAACCATGAATGTTCCCCTCTACGCAGTTCATGAGGTGGAGGAAGCAGTTACTGAATCCATCTCTAAGATCTGCAAGGAGGAGGAAGACTACATGTGGAAGGGGTCTGGATGGACTTTGTCGGCCGTTAAGTGACTTCAACTACGAATAAACAAGCTCGATCCACTCCGTGCCAGCTCCTACATCGAATTACCTACTTCCATCAAAGACAAATTCGCAGTGATCAATCCGCAAAACCTCGAAGACCACATGTGCTTTAAGTGGTCAATTCTTGTCAAGTATGTGGAAGGATGGAATCCTGAACGTGTCAACCAGCGCTACCATGACTTGGAGGGGAAGTTCAACTTCAACAACATCGAGTTTCCTACTCCAATCAAGCAAATACCACTGTTCGAAAAACAGAACCCTGGAGTCTCCATCAACATCTACAGTATCGATGAGAACCAGAACATTGTACCTGCACGAGTCTCTCCGGAAGAAAAAGAGCATCATTTCGATCTTCTGCTCTTGGTTAATGACAATTCGTCCCATTTCACCTACATCACTAATTTTTCTGCCCTGGTTCGGTCCCAAATCACTACACATCACGACGCTATTCATGTATGTAAAAGATGCTTCAAGCATTATGATGATCGGGAAAAGGTTAGTGGGCTCTCTGGTCTTCAGTGTTTGGCAAAACACAGTGAGCTCTGCAAACAGCATGCTGCTGTTAGGATGGAAATGCCACAGCTTGATGAAAATGGCCAGCCTCCTGTTCTGCAGTTCAAAAACTTCCATCATGCTGATAAGATGCCCATCGTGGTATATTGTGACTTTGAAGCTATTCTAGAGAAAATCCATACCTGTCACCCGAATCCTGATGAGTCATACACGCTGCAATACCAAAAGCATAAAGCATACAGCTACTGTATTTATGTAAAAGCAGATAATACAGTCATTCCAGCACACCTCACTTCTGCACTTCCTTCACAGCCTGAAGTATACAGGGGTTGTGATGCAGAAGATAAATTCATATCCCGCATTGTGGAGATTGGACATGACGTACAGAAAATCTTTTCTACATCTGTTCCTATGACTCCGCTCACACATGCACAGAACACTGCTTTTCTGCAAGCAAGGTGTTGTTGCTACTGTGGGGGAAAGTTCGGAGGAACTGTAAAGAAAGTTCGTGACCATAATCACTTCACCGGTGAATTTATTGGGTCTGCATGTAATGACTGCAACCTTCTCAGGCGCAGACCAAAAAAGTTGATTGTGTTCTTCCACAACCTGGCATACGACCAGAACTTCATTATCAGGAAGTTGGGGTATGATACTAAAGATATTTTCATAATTCCGAATTCAGAAGAGAAGCTGATAACTTTTTCCAAAAAGTTATGCGATAAGTTCAGTATCCAGTTTGTTGATACTTTCCGTTTTATGAGTCGGGGTCTTGCTTCGCTCGCCGAGTTCTTGCCTGCAGACAAGTTTATAAGTACTGCTGAGTTTTTCGCTCCTGATGAGTTGGAGTTGGTTACCCGCAAAGGAGTATTCCCATACGACTTCGTTGATTCTTTTTCTCGACTAGACGATACTAGTCTTCCATCCATCGATGAGTTCTTTAATATTCTGACTGATACTGGTATTTCCGAGGCGGATTACGCTCACGCACAAAATGTCTGGGACAAGTTGCAGTGTGCTACTTTGGGGGAGTACGCTGACTTGTACCTGAAGACGGATGTTCTGATTTTGGCGGATGTATTTGAGAATTTTCGCAGTCTTTGCTTGGAAACATATAGTTTAGATCCATCTCACTACATTTCTTGTCCTGGGTTCGCTTTCGACGCGATGCTTCGAACCACAGGTGTACAGCTAGAGCTACTCACAGATTACGACATGTATATGTTTGTGGAGGCTGGTATTCGTGGTGGTGTAGCTCAAAGCATTAAACGTCATTGCGTAGCCAATAACGCATACGTACCAGAAACACACGATGCTTCGAAACCATCCACATTCCTGGAGTACATTGATGCAAACAACTTGTACGGGTGGGCGATGTCTCTGCCGCTCCCCATTCGTCATTTCCAATGGACAGACACATCAATTGATATCATGTCTATTCCGGAAAATTCACCCACAGGCTACATTATCGAGTGTGATGTGGAGTACCCTCTCGAACTCCACGAAAGTCACAAAGACCTTCCGTTTCTCCCTGTGAATCAGTGTCCGCCCGGCTCAAAGCACTCAAAGCTGATGACAACGCTGGAAAATAAAGAGCACTACATCGTTCACTACAAAAACCTACAGCAAGCAGTATCGCATGGTCTAAAAATCATAAGATTACATAAAGTTCTTCAGTTTGAGCAGTCGGCATGGTTGGAGCCTTATATTCGGCTGAACACCAACAAGCGCAAAGCAGCATCCAACGAGTTCGAGAAGGAGTTCTTCAAGCTCGCTGTGAACTCTACATTTGGTAAACTGATGGAAAACAAGAGGCGTAGGCTCAAAATGGAGTTGGTGTGCTCTGAGAAGAGATTTAAGAAGTTGGTGTGTCGTCCGTCCTTCAAGGACCGCACGATGTATGAGCCAAACTTGTCTCTTGTCCACCTGAACCATGAGACCATAATTTTCGACAAGCCGATTTATGCCGGACTCGCAGTACTTGATCTATCAAAAACACTCATGTACGACTTCCACTATAATACTATGAAACCAAAATATCAGGAAAATATTCATCTGTTATATATGGATACAGACAGCTTTGTGTATGAGATTCAAACACAGGACTTCTACCATGATCTAAGAGCCGACCCTAAGTTCATGTCTGAATTCGACACCAGCTGCTACCCTCCTGACCACCCATGCTTCTCCCCCATCAACAAGAAAGTTGTTGGCAAATTCAAAGATGAATGTGGGGGAGAAGTAATGAGCGAGTTTGTCAGTCTGCGGGCCAAACTCTATGCATACATGTGCGGTGGCAAGGTTGAGAAGAAGGCTAAGGGCATCCAGCGTTGTGTGGTCAAAAACCACATCACATTCGGTGATTACCTGGATGCCCTGCAAGACCACCGCACAAGGAGGGCAGGTGTTAGAGCCATACGGTCGAGAAAGCATGTGCTGTATAGCGAATACAGCAATAAGCTAGCCATAACGTGGGAGGATGACAAACGTTTAATCTGTGAAGACGGCATCCGCACGGTCCCCCACGGCTATATCGGAGGTGACGAGTAATTTTTTTTTCTGTAAATAGTTTTTGTTGTAAATAGTTTGGTAGTTTGGTTTCTGTTTCCATTCGTCGTATAGTTTCCATTTTTTGTTTTATGGTTTTCATTTTGTTGTATAGTTTCCATTTTTGGTGTATAGTTTCCATTTTTGGTGTATAGTTTCTGTTTTGTTTTGTTTAATAGTTTCCATTGTTGTCGTATAGTTTCCGTTTTTTGTTTTATAGTTTCCATTTTCGTTGTATAGTTTCCATTTTTGCTATATGGTTTCATTTTTTGTTGTATAGATTCGTTTGATGTGTATGTATTTTTCTTTATTCCAGAATTTGTTTTGTAGCGTTCGAGGTTATTTAAATAAATATGATAATACCTACATACTGCTTATTATTTTAAATATAGAACCTTTATTTGGCACACTCTGGTAGCAACACTAGGAACTAAAGATGGCTACGGTGGCGTCATCTGGTATCGATTATATTAACTAAAATATGGCGACAGTGGCGCCATCTACCAACCATCTTGAGAACCAAGATGGCGGCACCTCTGGCAACTAATTTTTTGAATTTAGCGCCATCGTACGTAGCATATATAGATTATTTATTCCACCATATCCCAATTGGTCTCGTGGTCTAGTGGTCAAGGTGTCCGCCTCATAACCACGACATCCTGGACGTTTTCACGTCCCATGGATCGAATCCCAGCCTCGGCACTGAAATTATTTTAGTTAAAGAAAAAAAATAAAATAATCCCTGCTGCTATCTGGTGGCGACCAACAGAACTATATGACGTCGCAAGATGGCTGCCTCCAGCAGACGAAAACAAGATGGCGGCCACCAGCAGACGAAACAAGATGGCGGCTGATGATTACATCGAATTTCGAAAAGTTGAAGTTCGAAAAAAAAAATTCGAATCCAAGATGGCGGCCGTGACGAAATGTGCAACGGTGACGTCACGATTCGAAGTTGGTGGAAATTTCTAGAAATACAAAATGGCGGATGGATTAGCATGGATTAGCATATGGATTAGCATGGATTAACATATGGATTAGTATGGATTAGCATACAGATTAGCATAGATTAGCATACGGATTAGCATAGATTGGCATAGATTAGCATAGATTGGCATAGATTGGCATAGATTAGCGTAGATTGGCATAGATTGGCATAGATTAGCATAGATTAGCATAGATTAGCAAGGTCAAAGGTCAAGGTCAAAGGTCATGATGACGTCATCCAAGATGGCCGCCGATGACGTCATCCAAGATGGCCGCCGATACGTCATCCAAGATGGCGGGCTCCTGGCTCCTGCGCCTGTGCTTGAACCCCCTATTTCCAACTACTCATATGTACTTTAGAAATCCGTATATTCGGACATGGGACAGGGCAGTTGTAGACTGGGCTGTTTCCCGCGAGACAATGTGACGTCATTCACATTAGAATAAAGACACGGGCCGCCCACATGTCGTGACTGTTGCAGACCGGCCTCAAGGACGTAACTAAAAAAGGAGGGGGGGGGGAGGCAGGGCTCGTGCCCCGGGCTCAACATTTGGGGGGTAGCCCCCCCCCCCCCTTCCCGAACTTGCAGAATAATTAATACTATAGATATTTACTGAAATATTGTATTGTTAGAACCCAAAAAAAAAAAACATTGGAGGGCAGAAGAACTGAATTGTTTTTATTGAAGGATACATACATATATATATATATATATATATATATATATATATGTATATATATATCGTCAAATATTAAAAAAACTGTTTATTTGCCCCATGCTATCCAACTTGCGATGTATTAAAAAATTGAAATTACTGCAAATAAAGCTATTTATTTGCCATCTTAGTTTAATCAAAAAACATTTGGATTGGTGTGATTATTACGTGCTGGTGATTCGTGGTGTTGTTGGGGAAAGGTTTCGGTTTGGCTGGTCTAGAAACAAGGGTGGAGGGGGGGGGGGGCGGTTGCCAAGATGACTTCTCGCGCCGGGCGGAACTTCACTCCCCCGCCGAATTAGGTACACGTAACTATTATAGCATTTTTACACAACCTACCAGCGCACACACAGGCCCGTGTGGCAAACCTATCCCACAAGACACGCACCCCCGCCGACTGGCCCTAACGACGCTAGCAGATGAGTTCCGCAGAGCGCGCCCGGCCTGGGGCTACGTCATGATGACGTCACACGCCCGCGCAGGGACGACCCCTCGGTGCGACGAGTCCTGGGTTCGAGTCCCGGCTCTAGGCCAGTCTTTGCAACACATTTAACAAACCCAACATTAACTGGAACTCATGAGCTAGAAACCGGAAAAAAAATCGTGGATTCGTTTCGCGTTAAGCTGGGATCCAAACTCCTGTACCTTCATATTAATTCTGTGATTGGCTCACAGTTTATGTTAAGGACTTTGAGCCAGTGAAAAAAAACCTTCAACCAAAGAAAGTATCGAATTAGAGGCATTCTCGTTGACAGGTCTCGGAAGTAATTAGCCAATGAGCATGTGGCATTTGCCCGAATATGTAGGGAATCGTGGAGTCTATCCTAGAGGTCATTGAACTCGCGAATATTTCCAGTCCCTACTCGTGAAAAGTTGACTCGTTGATATAAAAAAAAATTTTACTAACAAGAAATTGGATGCAGTGGTACACAGAGAAAAAAAGAAATTGTTCTGAACTTTTACAAAAAATTCCTTTGGAAACCAGTTCCCAAGAATAATTTTTTTATACTACAAGGAGCATGGCTATGATTATTTTTGCATTTAAGAAATACTTTTTTTTCGAGATATTACTGATTATGTTCGCACGAATATTAGCGCATAATTTTATATTTTAATTCAAGCAAATGTTTTGTAAAACTATGAAAAAGATAATAGGATATTCAATAATAGGACTTTATTTTGTTTTATTATGCTTATTAATGTGCGCATTACATATTGAAAAGCTATTCAGGGAATGGTTTATGTATAACTTTTAACTATTGGAGGTAGGCCTACTGGTATACCACAAAACATAAATTCCGGGGTAAAATATCTGAACCCCGTATTACTGAGAACATTTTTTTAATTATACAAATGTTTTTTATATAAATGTACAAAATTACAAATATCTGTTCCATTTACATAAAAAAAATTTACAGCGTAAAACACTGAACCTGTGTTTCGGAGGATACGAGATCCACTCCTGGTGTGACCATCCTAGATTTGGTTCTTTTTTTTTATCACTTCAGGCAAATGCGGACATGGCTCTTCACGAAGGGCCATATCCCTGCTTTGTAACCTTTTGTGTTTACGTTTGTAAACACCTCAATGTGAATGTTACGTACACCTCTGTTTAACAAAGACATGTTTTTGACGTGACAACGTCTAATAAATCGATGAACGCCGGCTGCACGCACAAAAAAGGATGACTTATTGTCACGTTACGCACATTGTACCGTTACTCTTTGTCCCGTTACTTTCATTGTACGCTTGCGCCGCATCTATCTCTATTCCACTCGATTGGAACAACCATCGATTTTACTTTTTCGAGGAACATTAAACTTGAAACACTCCCATTCGTTTCCTACTTTTCCTATCATCGTCCTATCCTTAACAGAATAACACAGATTGGAAGAAGTTAAATAGCAAACATGTATAAAAGTTAAAGTTAAAATAATCTATTTGTTAAAGTAATAAACATATTTTAATTAATGAGTGCAAATTAAAGTAAATTTATCAATTAAATTGTATATTTCATTTTACTTCTTCTTTGTATCCATACAAAATAGTGATAATTCAATAAAAATGATTCATTGTTTATTCATAAAAGTATGCAATCATTTCATCAATGTTTTTTTATGACGTTGTCGCGTTAAACTATCGTCCGTAAAATGACTTTACAGACAACCAATATTTTTTTTATTATTGATTAAAGGAATTCATCGACAGAGTATTATTGGAAGTTCCCACAAACGCTGATTGTTTAACTGATAAGTAAGTCGAATCTCACAACCGCACATCACCCGGGAATCGAATTCAAAACATTGATGAAATTATTGCATACTGTAATGAATAAAATTGGATCATTTTTATTTTAATAATAGAAGAATAAATACTTAAAATTATACTAGTAATCAGATTTTTAAAATACAGGAATAATTAACCTTTATTGCCGAAATTGTTGTTGTAATAAGCAATGAAAATCACATTAACATTCACTTCACTTTATAAACAGTCGACGAAACAGTTCACGTGTAGATGTAAGTTGTATGCTGCCGCTGTCTTTCTTCTCCTCGGACGCATAGGCCAATCGAGTGGAAGAGAGATAGATGCGTTGCAAGCGTACATTGAGCGTAACGGGACACAGCGTAACGGAACAATGTGCGTAACGGGACATTTTTTCGTGCGTGCAGCCGGCGTTCATCGATTTATTAGACGTTGTCACGTCAAAAAAACGATAGCAAAAATACAACTTTATCAATTGTAATTTATTCGAAAAAAATACTGTACATTTTCTTCGTACAGCCGGTGTAGTGGTTTAAAATGCGCTGTTCACTCACGCACGTAGCTCTCAGCTCTAGGAAATCCTCCGGATGGATGCATACGTTTAGTGGCCATTAAACTGTACAGTTTACGCGCTTGCGCTAAGTTTAGTCCGCGAGTGAAGGCGGTTGTCTCTCGTCCTGCAGTCACGTGCCGTGATGAACTGTCAGTCAAATGCAGTTCCGCAGAATATCTTCTTTTTTTTAGAGGGATTTAACTGTTTGTGTAACTAGGATAATAATATTATACTTCCCCTCCCCCCTTCACCGAAGACGATGGTGATTTAGTGGTTTGGGGGGGGGGGGGGGGAAATACTTTCAACGAAAATGCAAAACATTTTACTCAAATTGCTGGATTACTTTTTTTTCGTAACTCACGCTGTTTCATTCACAAAGAAATTTTACGGTGTAGTAGCTTGGCTTCTGGGTTGTGGCCGTGTCTTTGGCAAAATAATTCGCCGACGTTTCGGTTGACGTTGCAGTCGCCATCATCAGGGAGCAGTAGGTAACTGCTCCCTGATGATGGCGACTGCAACGTCGAACGAAAAGTCGGTGAATTATTTTGCCAAGGACACGGCCACTACCCAGAAGCCAAAGCTACTTCAGACCAATGGCCGTGAAAGCCCTGCGAACATTATTAATTTTACGGTGTAGTTGAAATGTTCGTTAAGTTCGCTGTGGTGTACCTGAGAGTGCCGCCTTGTCACTCACTGGCCCGAGGTGTTGTCAGCTGGCGGCGAGGGAACCATAGGGGAGAAACTCTAATTACCGAGACTGAGACCTAGTTTTTTGAAGTAGTTATGGGTAGCGACACCTGTATTTCACGATTTCATTTCATGTGAATGTATTTCACAAAACACTGTAGCTTTTTCTAAGAGTCATGGCAAATTGTGAGGGTGCGGTGACCACATTCTCATTGGCCCCGTCAAGAGCGGGACGACACCTCTCACCGACCTCAGCCAATAACCACAGGAGAAAAGCTACAGTATTATGTGAAATACCTTGACACGAAATGTATTCGCGATATACAGGTGTCCCTAGTTATGGGTCCGTCCGCTAGATAGTAGTTTTCATATTATATTGCTGACATTAACTACGTTAATTTAGTAGGAGAAGTAATGTATAGGCTATTATCAGGCAAACAAACCAGTGAAAATTCACTCTATTTAGGTAGCCACTAATTTTGTGGTGTGTAATACAATGAGTTTTTGCACCTCCTACTCCTTTATTTATTACATGACGGTTAATTACAAAACAGCATTAAGTATTTTCGCATCGATTAAATTAGTTTTGCGCCGCCAAGGAGATAACTTAACATAACCAAAAAAAAGTATTAACTACGAAGTATCGGCCCCCAAGGACTTGAAAGTTGGAAGGGGCCCAGTGCCATGCTATGTATCAATTATTGTAAATATCTTTCTCTTGTTTAATGTATTCAAATTTTCTCCTCCATGTGTATATATTTTTGTATGTACCTCTCATTGTCAACAAAATGAGTGAAATTTTGGCGGGGCGGACCCCCTGGGTGGGTCCCCCATTAATAAAACAAAACACTTTGTATGAGAACCTCTATTCCGAATTTTTTATGTGCTGGTAGTTATAGGCCCGCCCAACAGATAGCGACACATGGTTTCAGTTTCCACTGTAAGAGTCGCACTTCTTTGTGGAGGGAACTGCGACGCGGCGACGGGGCGCCGAGGTGACTCAGCCGAAAGAACGTCTCTTTCCCAGAAGAGCTCTGGTCGAACACACCGCTCGCTCGGCCGGGCCTTTCTGGTGGGCGCAGGACTCTAGCCAAGATCTCCCTTGCTTGTCAGAACTGCAGGGGCGGACAGCTGTCGCTAGCCGGCGCCCTTGGAGTTTCCTCGGAGCAGATGTTGTGGAACAATGCCACTTCCGGTATGCGTGACACGTGCCTAGTTCTGGGAAACACACGCGAGTCTAACGTAACTGGCTGCTGAAAAACAAATCACACGAATGTTCCCCCCCCCCCCCTTCAGTGAATCCCCTGATTCATTATTAAAACCAGTTTATTTCTGAGTTTTGACACACCTTTCCTGTGTTATTCCAAATTGAGTTTCACCTCCTTTTTACCCGCTGTGCTGTGGTCTAGAGCAGGGTTTCTCCCAATTTTTCAGCAACTGCGTACCGCGTGTCATTTTTAGAGACGTCGATGTACCACTAGGCACTAGGTCTACTTCATGTTTTAGTTTTAGATACTAAAAAATAAGATATGATTATTATTTTTGGATTTAGAAAAAAAATGAAATGTCTATTGCAAAATGACCGTTTAATTTATAAAACGTAACTCTGAAAACAAACAATTATAGGCCTTGATTCAAGTTTAACAACTTTACAAACAAACAATTTTACACTATTATTTCAAATTGAGTCGAAAAATCAAGAAGCTTTACGCTCAGGAGTCGCCATTTTGCGTAGGTGGTGCTGAAACCAAGAAAACTACAAAGAAGTACTGCGCATGCGCTTATCCAAAACTGTTGCGAGTTAATTTTTAAATGCGACCTTGAACCAAAACTTTACTAGGTACGCTTACAGTTTATAGTATTAAAATTAATAACTGGGATATTTATTTTATGGACACACTGTAGAATGCGCTACGTTTTGACACTTTATTCGTTTTCATATTTTAAAAAAACTATCGCTTTGTGGAAAATAAAAGCCCGTCAGCACATTTACAAGTGTATTTAAAGTAATTAAATTAAAAATACCGTAGTGTTTTTTTTTTTACTAAAATTGGGATAAAAATACTTTTTTAAGGCTTTGTCTCACTCACTATGATGGTTATTTTAATTTTCCTAGTCATTATAATTAGGGATTTTCCTGTGAATTCATCATATAACTCGCTTGTGTTTTAATTTTTACCGATAGATATTTATTAAATTTTATCAATAATTGCTAAAAACGTAATGAAAGTATACATAATATTGGTCACTTATGTGAACATTTTACAGCACGACTAAGAATGTTTAGTAAATATCTGACCAGAAAGTTTGTGAGCTACCACCACCATGTTCGTCCCTGCTGACTTAGTTGTTTCGTCCAGAGAATCTGTTCAGTTGCATCACTGGGTTCATCTGTAACTGTGTTTACCGGGGTTACTGTTCCTCTGTATTGTTCTGGTTGAAACTTTCTCAACAATGTCCGCTTATTGTTTTTGTTAGTGCTATAATTTTTTCTGAGTGAATTCCTTCCAAGGAATTTCTCTGTGTTTTTCAAGCAGGTAGCATTTTATATCAGCTAATATTGGCTAATTTTCGGTGTGTTTATGTAGTCAAAATTTTTATCCATTCCCGTCTTTTTCTTTGTGTGTGGCAACCAGCATAAACATGCACCTATGTTTTCCACATGTTGTGCTAAATAAATCTTCTCGATTGAAATAGGTACTCATTCAAATAACTGAACAAATACAAGAGGGATATCGTAATTAATTCACCGGAAACTGCCTTAATTAACAACGATGACAACAATACCCACCTCGGCCCACCATATACTACCAGGGTCCATTTATTTAAGTCATATCGTGTAAGTAACAATTACATCAATTGTAAGACATGAGCACTTATCACACGCTTTTACGAACAGGCATTCCACGTAGATTGTCTGAACTTGAAAGTTTTCGATGTGTGTAACAAGTGAAGTAGTACGCACAATTTTAACTAATAAGACTTGACAAAATAACCACTCATAACAAACGCAATTTGACGACATAACCTCATTTAATCAACAGTTATTATTGTTTATTTGTGGCATGAATTTGTTTATGATTTTATTTATTTGTTTTTTATTTTAACTTGGTAGGGAATAAAACTAGACCAAATTCTTATAATATAATTATTAGTGAACTTGTAATTGTAACCTACTTACCTCGTGAGGTAGGTAGAAAATTATCAGTAGACAACAAGTATCAACTACAATTATTTTATAAGCTACAATTTTCACTAATCCGCAGTTTCTAGGAAGCCTGCAAGTAAATTATATGTAAACTAATGACAATTCACTCATCATTACAAGTGTACAAGACATGAAACACTTGTAACGCTACATTTTAATAAATTAGTAGAATTTTACTCGTTGGTTACAAACTTGTACTGCAGCGGAACAGGCTCCAGACGTAGTTCCCCTGGAACATGAGGGCAGCCACATATGCATGGTTACATGGTAACTGTGTGAAACAATTTTTCTCCTTCGGCTAATTGTTTCGCTGTGTTGGTTGGGCATCCAAAACATTGGCTGAAGTGTAGTGTTTGTATTATGGAAACAGTTTTTAAATGACGGAGATTATTATTCATACTTACTTACCATCATCAGGCGTGGTCAAGCACTATTTCTGCAACGTTTTGGGCGTAAAAATATGGCGACGGTGAGGTTAATGGAGTGCCTCCCGTTTCAGATCAAGATTTTATATTTACAGTAATTACAGATAAACTTGTAGACTTTTTCAATTGTTTAACTTTCAAGAAATGTAAAATATATACAGCGCATACTTTTTGCATATTTAGTTGCCCAAGTTACTGTTTTAACATTTTTGGATTGTACAAATAACGAGAATTTAATTTATTGCAGAACTGAAACGTTTTAGGTTTAACTGCAATGCCACTGACTACTACAAGAAATGGTTTTAATTTCTTTCAGAAAATATTAATTAATTTTACCTGGCATTTCAAAATTATCAAATTTGTTACGATTTTGACAGCCAAGAAACATGAAATGAGTTTTCGCGATAGAAATGCAAACCATGTGATGAAGTAGCCAGTGGCATTGCAGTTAAACCAAAAAAAGTTTCAGTTCTGCAATAAATTAAATTCTCATTATTTGTACACAAACCAAAAACTTTAAAAAATGTAACTTTGGCAGCTTATAATGCAAAACGTATGCTCTCTATATATTTATATATATATTTTTTTCAATTCGTGAAAGTTAAACAATTGAAAAAAAATTGGTTGTCTGTAAAGTCGGTTTACGGACGATAGTTTAAAGTGACAACGTCATAACAAAACATTGTGCATAGTTTTATGAATAAAATTGAATCATTTTTATTGAATTTTCACTATTTTGTATGTATACAAAGAAGGAGTCAAATGAAATCTACAATTTAATTGATAAATTTACTTTAATTTGCACTCATTAATTCAAATATGTTTATTACTTTAACGAAGAGATTATTTAAACTATAAATTTTATACATGTTTGCTATTTAACTTCTTCCAATCTGTGTTATTCTGTTAAGGATAGGACGATGATAGGAAAAGTAGGAAACGAATGGGAGTGTTTCAAGTTTAATGTGCCTCGAAAAAGTCAAATCGATGGATGTTCCAATCGAGTGGAATAGAGATAGATGCGGCGCAAGCGTACAATGAGCGTAACGGGACAATGTGCGTTACGGGACACTTTTTCGTGCGTGCAGCCGGCGTTCATCGATTTATTAAGGTGGATCTATACTGTATAACAAAACAAGTTATAAAATGTTATATTGCAAAGTTATACAACATGTTACAAAATGAAAAGAATGAAAATTATATTACAAGTTATACAACAAAGTTATATAACTTGTTAAGAAAACGTGAAGAAAAATGTTATATAACACCATGTTTTATAACAAAATAAGTGTTATAAAACAAGTTATATGTTTCCCATGCAGTGTCGGTAAAGATCAAAGGAAGTTAAATAACTTGTTGTATAACATGTTGGCCGTTTGTCCACACTGGTATACATATTTAAAAACATGTAACATGTTATGAAACAAGTTGTATTACTTGTTTTATAACTTATTATTTAACTTGTTATGTAACATGTTATGAAACAAGTTGTATAACTTGTTTTATAACATGTTACAAATATAACATGTTTTTGTTATATAGTGTAGACCCACCTTTAGACGTTGTCACGTCAAAAGTCTAAACGGTGATCAGTGATTAATATAAATTTAAAATTATGGCCTGAAATGGGAGGCACCCCCTTAAGAAGAGACTGCAGTTACGTCACAGCAAGCCGCCTCCTGGCAGTTCCTATCTCCATGTCTGGAATCGACGCAGCTGCTCCCGCGCCGGTCTGCGCATGCGTGGCGGGCTCACATGTTGAGGAGGTGGTGGTGGGGGTTGGCAGTAGGGGGGAAGGGGTGGTCGTGCGTGCTGGGGAAAAGAGCAAGGAAACGCGGAGTGGAAAACCTCGCGCGCTTCAAAGGTCACCTCGACCATTGAATATATATATATTCAATGCCTCGACTGAGTCGCAACGCATTCCGCCATATTTTGTAATATAATGAATGCTCGCTCCACAAAGATAAACTCTCGAGCTTTGCCGGTTGGTTTATAGTTCAACAGCAATTAACTGCATGTCACGCAATTTTATGTCAAAAACACTCCACCTGTTGCTCTGTACCTACCACTACTTAAAAAAAAAAAAAAGCAACGTCCTTGTCTTCAGTTTTTCCAACTTAACACTTGCATATCAGAACTGTTGTCTACCATATGTAGGTTCATTCTATTTTCCACTCATATAGGAATATTAAATTTTATTTATTTATATGAACTTTAATGTGTATAAGATGGCTTTCTGTGCTGAATTTGTATTTTCAAACTTTTGATACATAAAAATTGAACTAATTATGTGTGTTTGAAATTTAAATGAATGTGTGTGTACGTGTGTTAATATGCAGTGCATACACAATGTACGTTAACACTTTTTACGATGAAATTTTCGAAATCTTTTACTACAAGGCCCGTTTCTTAGTCATTTAATGCATGTTTCAGAATGTGAAAATTTTTGAAGTGATTTTTTTTGGCGCGTTATGAAAAAATGAAGAGATTGAATTTTTACAATGCGGAGCACCATGCAACGAAATTCTCAAACACTGTTTAAATAATTAAACGTAGCATATGTCCACCTGGAATAATGGAGATTTATAACAGTGAAAATATTTTTTCATGTGTCCAGTAGTTTTTTCATTTTTACTTCTTACAAAAAGAAAACTCAAATATATCTTTTTAATATTAATATAGATCAAGAATATCTATCATGATGTAGATATTTTCTTATAGATTCCCATTTCTTTATGAATACTGTGGAAACTCAAACAAATGAACATCTGGCTGGGAACCATTACCTAATTTGTCAAACGAAAATGCTTAGTCTGATTTCTCCTTAAAATGACCGATGTGTAGGTTTAACAGGTGTAAAAATATGAATAATAAATATCAACATTAAGCAATGGTTTGTAGCGAACTATTTGTGAACGAGAGAACGACATCGAGGTTGTTGTTGGAGATAGGTGAAGGGTGTAACTGTGAGACGGGCACATAGAGAATCAAACAATCAATGGTGGCAGGTGCGTAGGAACCGGGGGGGCCGACCCAGGCGACTGCCCGGCCATAACATTTCATGGCCGGGCAAAGTGATGGTTTTGCCCGGCCATTGAATCAGATGAACAAGAAGCATTGTCTTCATTGCAATGCTAAGTGGTTTTGTGGGATTTTCTTGTCTGTGCGTTACTTTATTCTTTGCCGAAGATTTCAATCTAGACAGTCTCCTTACACAGTTGCAGCTATTGAAGAATCTTCGTGGAAATGTACCCGACACTTGTGCAGCATTCGCTGAAAAGTTGGGTAAAGAGAGTGATACGGCTCGTGCTTTGCTCGATCAAGTAACTCGACTCATGATACTCATCATGACTGTGCCTGCTTCATTTAGTGCACTTCGTCGTTTGAAGACATACTTGCGATCTTCAATGTCCCAAAGACGTCTCACTCATTTGACTTTGCTTCATATCCATAGTGATAAAACTGCATCAATGGGCATCAAGTCGGTTATGAATGAATTTGTCTGGCGCAAGGACGAGAGAAAGAGCGTTTTTGGTAAAGTTTAATTTTTCTGTTGCTACTCATCAAAACATGTACATCAAAACATGCTGTAATAATTCTTTCCTTTACATCAAAACTTGTGATGCCATTTCTAGTAGCTGTGTAGCTGTCAATGAAAAAATACGGATTGTTCGTACAAATAATTCTGAGAATTTTGAGAATGTTTTTATGTATTGTAAATTCAATTATAAGGAACATAAAAATGCTATGATAGTAATATATCGAACGGCTCACTATTCCGTGTTTTGTTATATTGTGATTTGACTTTATCAATTTGAATGTGTTATTTTGTCATATAACTTATCATAAGATATTTAGATTTTCAGATTTGTTAATGGTAAAGCAGTTTTTCTGTCACGTTTTAAATTAATATTCAGTGGACACTTACACCATATGCTTGTGTCATTACATTCTGAATATTGGCATCATCTAAGAATATTTAATTAAAGGTGTGTAACATTAAGAGTTCTCCTGTCCTGATATTCAAATGAATGTACTTAAGAGTGGGCAATGAGTGGGATAATGACGTCTTTGTTAAATTGTTTACTCAAGGCTCAGACTCACTTAAATATTTGATTATAGCTTCTTTGATTATTGCAGTTGTTTGTTAGCACATATTAAGAAAATTTAATTATAGCTTTAGATAGTTGGCAAAATATATTATCTCACACTACAAATATTAATCTTCAACCACCGTCATGTAATTATGATGCAATTAGTCAAACAAATTTTTAATTATAAATACATCTTTGCCTTTTCTACAGCTCTAGATAACTTGATGATATCTGGGGACTAAATTTGAAGGTGCTTGTGATTTATGTACTTTGTGCAGTGGGAAAATTCAACAAATTGTCTTTAAAATGAATTCTAGGAGGCGAAAACTGAAAAGTGAACACTGTTTTGTGATGCCGAGCCTTAAGTAAATTTGTTATAAAAAAAGTTAAAATTTCTGCTAGTAGTACATTCTATTTTTATGTACGAAAGATGCTTAAATAGCACCATTTTGCTCCTTAGAATACAATTTTTTTTTCTACCGGGGGAGAGCCCCCGGACACCCCATTTGTTAAATCCACCACTTATAATGATACTCTCCTTTGCCCCCCCCCCCCCCAATTAAATATTGGCTTCCTACGCGCCTGAATGGTGGAAACGGGAGTTCATCGAGAAAACCCTCGCGGCAATTTCCACCACGTTTCCAAGGGGCAAAAATTCCGAGTTTGACCCCCGATAAGAATCGAACCTTGGTCACTTAAGTTTTTTTTGAGCATCCAATAACTTTGAGGGTAATCCTAATTTTTTTTTCTTGTCATTAGAGTGTCACGTATTACCATTACATTTTTTCCTAATTTTTCTGCATTTTATAATGCAAAAAATTTTATCCCACAAATATAGATAGTTGCCTTCTCATGAAAATCGTCAAAATATTATAAACGATGGTTTGTTTCACGTATTTAAAAGTTTGTCAGAAAAAAAAATAGTGACAAACTACAGCAAAAAACAAAAGTGAGAATACTGGCGTAGCAGCCAACAACACGTTATTTTAAACTTCGCTTCGCCACACGAGTTGTTTATGAACTTGGCTGACTCATTCACGTAAACAAGCAGCCTTTCTGTGTGAGGTGTTGTTCTGTTCCTCCGGGCGCGCGGAACTCCGAGCAAATGGCACTTGAGTACTCTTTCACTTGCGCGTGGCCGAGGTTTAAAAGCAGAGAACTCCGGCGAGAAAAAAAAACTTCTTCCCAAAACTGTGGTTTCCCCAGACCAAAAAAAGGGGGGGGGGTGTAAAGTCGGTTTACGGACGATATTTTACGTGATAACGTCATAAGAAAACATTGATGAAAAATCGCATACTTTTGTTAATTTTTAAATGTTATTTACAGTTTTTGCAAATTTAATTTAAATAATTTGTTTAAATATAATCACGAACAATTAGTTAAAAAAGCCTGCTGTTTGATATTATAGAAGATTTTCTCGCAGGGTGGTTGGCCGGTTCTTGCACGCTCGGCTCAGGCGCAACTTGACAATGAGTCATGCTTTTTTCGTGCGTGCAGCCGGCGTTCATCGATTTATGAGACGTTATCACGTCAAAAAAATTACAGGTTCTTGTTTTGAATGCCATTCGTTTACGTTAAAATTTGTTTATTTTTAAATATGATACATATTTATTGTTGTGTCGTATGGGCAGATAAAAGTAACGGTTGAATCATAAAGGTGGCATTACATTGCTATGTCACTGAGTCCCTTGATGCTTTATTACTGTGCCGTTAATTAGTAAATTCGACACGATATATTTTAAATTTTTATTATGATTTTAAATTTTTTTGTGTGGAAATTTTATTTGCTCTACTATAGTGTAATTTTAATTTGTTAGTCTGGTGTACTCCTCTGAGTTAAACTTTGTCTCAGTGCCCTGAAGCCCCTTTCCCATCGGCGTATCGGATATTTTGCTGGCCTAATCTCTGACTGGCAGACAGCTTACCGTTTCCCCCGCCTTCAGTCACGCCTCAAGCCTGTAATATCATTTCTCTTCGTGACCCTAACTGCATAGACAAGCCTGTAGCCTGCAGGCGACCAGTTCTCAGAGACGAGCTGAGATTGGCCTTTTTCATCACGTCTTATTGTTATGTTCGCTCCTCTGCAGCCACGACGAGACGTAGTTTCTCAGCGTCGTTGCATGTTACCCTCACCTCCCCCCCTTCTCAGTTCCAAGTAAGACCAATGACCGGTCGTAACCCCCTGGACAACGGTGACCGTTCTCAAGGTCTTCCCGCAAAAAACGAGTGCGCCAAAACTGATCGCAAGAGCCACCTAGCGACCAAGTCGCGAACTTCTCCGCTTGCCTACCCTAGGGCGCCAGAGAGCAGCACCTGCGCTCCCTTGAGTTATATGGACGCCGTGCGCGAGTCGATTGTTTTCAACTCAGACCCCTCCGACAGAGTTCGCTACTGTCGCCCAGTGAGGCCAACTTCAAGACTCCTGCTAGAGTTTTTTTTCTCGCCCGCTTTCGGGCAAGTTCGGAATCTTTCAGCGGCCCAGACCCCCCTCCACCTGTTAGAGCCGGCGGGCACTTTTAATTACGAGACGCGGTTTGCCGCGACACAGATCATCTCGCGTCGCGCCTGCAGACAGATCTCCAGCGATTATCGGAGAATCGGCAGACTTCATCCGACCGCTAACGACTATGTAGTCGCTTTGTATAAGGGATGCTATCCCTCAAGTCAATTCTAGTAGATTAGTCTGTCTGCATAGTTTAGTTATTTGCCTTAGAAATTTTTCTCATTTATATTTAATCATGAAGAAATCATCCGCGTCCTGCCGCGCAATTCGCGAGCTCCAGACCCTGGCTGACTCCACGACTACAGCGTGCTGAGCAACTCCCCTGTTTTGGTGAGTGATAATTCGCGACCCCCCTTTTTTTTCCCTTAAATTTTTTTGGGCATTTTCTGCCCCATAGACTGCCTGTATACAAGTTCTAATCAGTTTTGATTTGGACTGTTGCAGACAGGGTCGATGACGGGGAGAGATTGATTGCTCCCATCTCGTGCCCCCCCCCCCCCCCTTCTGTTCCGTGGGTCACATTAGAAGAAACGTTTCGACTACCCGACGTGATCGTTTGAAGACCCCGGGTGGTAATGTAAATTCAAAATTTCCCCTTCACCTAGCTACGAACTATCTTAAGCGGATGACCAAACCACCAGCGACCAGTGTTTTTCTCAAGAAAATGTAGAACGAATAGAAATAACTATCAATGTAATCATCGGATCCATCCAACTTTGAGTGTTAAACTTATAATGCAAATGTTCATATGTCAAACTAAGAATGTAAATTGTTTTAAAGATTCGCGGGCCGGCCCCATGATCGTTTTTCTTTTTGTTAATCTTTGAAACTTGTTAAAACCTTGTGTGTGTAAAATAATGGAAACAAGATAATTCATCAGGGCAAATAAAACAGGGAAACTATAGATCAAGTTAATCGTGTAGTTTTTATTTATTGATTTTAACGATCCACACCAACTTCCTCCTTGCTTGTTACAGGAAGTTCCTAAATTTTGTTTGTTCCCCACCTCGTGTCGCCTCTGGTAAATCAATTTATTTAACTAATTTTTTTTCCAGCAAGTTTCCAAGGCTCTTTTTTAATTAATTCCAATTAATTCAATTTTGAGGCACGAGGGGTGTTACATTACTGAGAGATTGACTCGTCTCTGAGAAGAAATCCACTAGCCTCAATGCTATCGCTATGTACCCACATGCCTAATTACACGTGCGAATTTGTAGCATTGATTCAATCTGCATTTTCGGCGCGCTTGATCGGACATTTTTGTTCAACTTGCGTGGTAGGACTCGGATCAACAGCAAGTGGGAAACATGGCTGACGTTTCAACGAGACAGTGGGTTTCCTCGGGGTACTTCTATTCCCATACAAATTAATTATTACTTTGCTGTTTCTATGTGAACATCACTTAACTACTCATAATCTACCATAAATGACATTCATATCGATGTAACATTAAACAGTTCATTCGTTTAGTATATTTTAAAAAAAATTCTAGAAATTGTATTGATGTATATTGTTATCAGTCATCGAACAAACAAATAAAAATATGTTTCTGTTCGGAATACGCCATATAACTTTAAAAAAAACATTTAAAACAGTTAAAACTCAAATAATGCCAAAAAATCCACATAAATAAGAACTGTATTAGTTAGAACATAAAAAACTTTGAAAAATGCAACTTATAATCATAGAAATTTATTTAGTGCTAACTTAGAATATTTAAAAATTACCCACAAAAATTCAGTCTTACAAAATATTAACATGAATTGGGTTTGCACTGAATATTAACACACTGTAACCACTCCCTTACCTTGCTTTAAGCCAACAAATTCTAGGGAAAGAAAGAGAATGGTAAAAACCAAATAAACTATCAAAATAAGTGAAATTAGTTCTAAGATTCTTACATAGATCTGTAATCTAATACCACCATACACCAATAAAAAGATCTGACAGGTTGGTGCATTTCCAAAATATTTTATTTGCTCAATCATGTAAATAACTACATGCAGGGGGATTACATGTAGATGGGTCCTGAAGCAGTGGAAACAGGATTGTAACCTTTACAATGCCACAATATACACTGCACTTAATACTATCATTAGATAATCCTCAAACCTATACAAACACATGCAAGTTAAATATGCATAAACATTGATATGAATAAAAACAACTTACAACACTTCATAAATTTCTCACCAATAATTTACTAAATATAGAAGCCAGAGATAACTTTAATTTTATACCAACTCTCAATTATAATTAGCACTTAATTTCATTGTAAACACAAAGCACAACCAGTTAAATCTATTTACCAACAGTGTAAACTCACTTCTAAATTATTTGGTTTAAATAAATAATATATTAACTAAGTATTACATTAAAATCTATTATGAACTACAAAAATATATTTAATTATTTGCTAAAATGCATTGATTGCCCCCACATGATCTGCTAAACTTAGGGCTCGCAAATCAAGGCTGCAAGAACATTAACTCAACAGCTTATTATATGCCTAGAGCAGACCAGTCTTATTTCCAAAAACAGCCTGCACAATATTTGTTGTTTGTTCAAATAACAGTACCTATTAGTTAAAAACATTTTATGTCACATTTGAGTTCTTAAAAAGGTAACTTCACAACTATTTTACACCTCAATAAGTTGCAGCCACTATCTCCAACTATGACTCTACACAATTTATGTGCCACTACTTTACACCGCAGTAACATGTACGTTAATATCTGATAACTCTTCTCCTCCGTATAAAATATCAACAAAGTCACAAATAAAATTTAAAACATACACCATAGTATTGACAAAATGGATTAATCAGATTCATGCTGCTTTACAGTAACAATATAATCGCTACTGTGCCATATCCAGCAAACATCAGCAGCATGCCACCTTTCAGAAACTTGTATTTAACAAACATAAACATTAAAATCTTCCGCTAATTACTCAGTACATTATGAAGATAACTCTTAGGTACGACGAAAACTTTTGTACAATATAGCCGTGGTCAAAATTCCGCGAAAAATGTGGGCAAATAACCAGTACCACATCAAATTTTAAATTCGACCTTTACAGTTAAAGTCTCGCTAGAAGAAATTGCCGTGTATTGCAACCAAGCGTACAGGCAAATTTGCCGCTTTTAAAACAGGCAGGATGCAGTTCATTTCCCACAGCATGGGAAACCAGCGACACCACTGCAAAATGGCGCCCGAAGAAATTCGACATCTCTTGTCAACGCCCTCCAAAACGATGTGAAAATCGCGAAGCACGAAGAAAACATTTCGACTTAAGTAGATTCACTGCAGCAATACGAATAATACGTCTCTTCGTTAGCACTCAGCTAGCGGCCATATAAAACACACACACACACACTCTTGAACTCTCGCAGCAGACGTTCCCAAACATTAACGCAGCTAAATTATGAATTGTGCCGCACAGACAGACGGATCCCACTTCCCATTTAAGGACTTCGTTTGCATCGACACACCCGCTCGCTACTACCACTTGTTTTTTCACTCAAAAACATGTAGCCAACTCCTCGCACGCATGCGGAGAAACTAATCACCAACCTCCGCGCGCACAAAACAAAATTTTCCAACCAACTATCGCCACCCGCGCGCCATCGGGCGGCAAGCACTGACACTACCGCCACGACTACCACCGGAAAGTGCTGCTCTCAGGCGGCAGTCGGAGAAACAAGCTCACAAATGCAACGTCAGCGCGTACCGCTGGCTCACTCGCCCCTGCAGCGGCCAACACCGCCACAACACACACACATTTATTTTATTCTGATGAATTATAAAATAATTATTAAAAATTGAAACGCACGTAATTGGTGTTTTTCTTTATCGATATGAAAATAAATAGGCTAATGTCCACAGTATGTTTAACATATAGTAATCGGAAAATATAATTACTAAATTAACTATTTAATTTCAAAAATTTAATATTAATATTGACGCAATATTTAATTACACTTTAAACATAGTGTGTATGAGAATAGCTATTGCGGCCCTTGTCACCACGAAATTTTAAAGTACTTTATTTTTTCGGATAAAATAGTTTTAAATAGTTAATAAGTAATTGAGAAACAATCATCAAGACATTAAACCTATCACATTTATTAAGTAGTAGTACAAACACACAACATAAAACTGTCAGCAGCTCGAAATATTCTAAATTAAAAAAAAAAATTGAGTTGGAAACTCATACTTAAAAACAACCATAAAGTATAAAATTCTTTTTTTAAGTTTTTTTAAATAACGTAGAAAAATGATAAAATTATGTTGTTTTTTTCTAGTGCGTGGGTTTCTAAGTTATGACAGCGCCGCGTAGACTTCGTCGTCGTAAATCTCTCTTCGTCATGGACTTCCTCTCGCGGGACTATTGGCTATCCCCTCTCCCTTCCCTTTCCCTCTTCCACAATGGGCGCCGGCCGGCGAGTTGTTCACCTGCAGCGTGGCGGACTACCCGGGTCCCGCCTGGGCGCAGGGACCAGCAGGTGTGCTGCGCGCCACGTGCTGACTCAGCCCTCGCCTTTCGCTTCAGGCACTAGCGGGTTTGTTTAGTGCACCGCACTGCTGATGGCTTTCAACTTCCTCACTGACCTTTCTACATCCATTCTGAACACGGGAACAATTAGGTGTGATGTTCGTTTAGTCGTACCGCAGTTTGCCTGTTGTTATAGACGCACAACCATCATTCAGACTTTATTTTTCTCCGGTTGTTTTCAGCATATCAGTTTTCTTGATTTAAAAGAATTATCTATGGAAATAAAATATAAATGTAGATAAACCATAAGAATGAACAAGAAATATAACCACACAAACGCACAGAAACCCAGCTAAGATCAGCAATGTCAAACTCCGTGGAAAGAATGGCGTATTTTTATGAAGGAAAAAAAAATTCCCTACTGCAAGTATCATTAAAAGAATGCATTAATTTTGGTTTTCTTGTAACAAAATTAAAATATATTTGAAAAATAATAATTCAACTCAGTTGTCAGAATTTTTTTGGATTTTTATATAAATCCAAATTAAATAGATATTAAAGGAATAGTTTTGTTTATAACTAGGGACACCTGTATTTCGCGAATACATTTCGTGTCAAGGTATTTCACAAAATACTGTAGCTTTTCTCCTGTGGTTATTGGCTGAGGTCGGTGAGAGGTGTCGTCCCGCTCTTGACGGGGCCAATGAGAATGTGGTCACCGTACTGCTGCTCCCTCACAATTTGCCATGACATGACTCGTAGAAAAAGCTACAGTGTTTTGTGAAATACCTTGACATGAAATGAAATCGCGAAATACAGGTGTCCCTATATTTATAACACATTCTGGAGGTTTTTCGTCGCCGTGGCGTGGTGTCGCAGTGTTAGGGCACTCCAGATGAGCCAGCCGTGCTGGTTCTTGCACCCGGCGCGCGGCTGGCCGCGGGCCAAGCCTGAGACGGCGGCACTAGAGCGACTCCTCGGTAATCTCCGGGCGGTGTCGGTTCCTCCGCGGCGCGGGGCAGCACCGGGCAGTCAGTCGGCGGGACCGCGCGGAGCGGGGAGGGAGTGATGGTGGGCCCGTGTGTGCCGGTGTGTGCCGGTGTGTGCCCGCGGACATGACTGACGCCGAGGGCCCGCGCGACAGACACCCCGTGGTGGGCGCCACGTGGTCGCGCTGTCGCCGGGGCGTCTTCACCGTCACCTACTGCCGCCGCGTGCGTCTGCGCTCCTTCTCGCACCTCCTGGAGGACCCGCGCGTGAGTGTCCCCCCCCCCCAACCCCCCTCCCCAGGGTGTTCACGTCCGAGGGCGAACCTGTACTCGGTTCTTATACTCAGGAGTGTCAAAGGGGGTTGTCTGTAAAGTCGGTTCACGTACGATAATTTTACGTGATAACGTCATAAGAAAAACA
Organism: Bacillus rossius redtenbacheri; assembly: GCF_032445375.1. Taxonomy (NCBI): domain Eukaryota; kingdom Metazoa; phylum Arthropoda; class Insecta; order Phasmatodea; family Bacillidae; genus Bacillus; species Bacillus rossius. Next base: position 12,544,058 of record NC_086330.1, read on the forward strand.
TTGATGAAATTTTGCATACTTTTTTTTTTAATTTTCAAATATTATTATTTACAATTTTTTGCAAAATTTAATTTAAATAATTTTGTTTAAATACAATCACTAACAGTTAGTTTAAAAAAAGCCCGCATTTAACCTGTTTTGATATTATAGAAGATTTTCTCGCACGGTGGTTGGGCCGGTTCTTGCACGCTCGGCTCAGGCGGAACGTGACAATTTTTTTCTTGCGTGCAGCCGACGTTCGTCGATTTATAAGACGTTATCACGTCAAAAAAAACGCGTGTACTCAGGATAATGTTTAGACGTGAACCTTTCCGGTACAGATTATTGAAAGCACTCAAGGCACTTGCGTTACAAATTTCATCTTAAATTTTTCCGCATGCAATTTTTATGGTTACCGTTTTAATATCGTACCTTCTCTCCCTGTGTACGACGCTCGCCATGTACGCTATGTTCCACGTGGCCAGACAATTCAGTCCACTTCGCGATGTCGGAGAAACTCGTGCCGTGGGATTCGAGTGATGTTTCCGACTTTTACGATATTCTGCTGGCTCTCGCAGCATACAAACGTAAAATAAATGGTTCTTAGAGTTGATTTTAACAAATTGGTTGTCTTTAAAGTCAGTTTACGGACGATATTTTAACGTGACAACGTCATAACAAAACATTGATGAAATGATTGCATACTTTATGAATAAAATTGAATCATTTTTATTGAATTATCACTATTTTGTACGGATACAAAGAAGGAGTGAAATGAAAGCTACAATTTAATTGATAAATTTACTTTTATTTGCACTCATTAATTCAAATATCTTTATTACTTTAACGAAGAGATTATTTTAACTATAACTTTTATACATGTTTGCTACTTAACTTCTTCCAATCTGTGTTATTCTGTTAAGGATAGGACGATGATAGGAAAAGTAGGAAACGAATGGGAGTGATTCAAGTTGAATGTGCCTCGAAAAAGTCAAATCGATGGTTGTTCCAATCGAGTGGAAGAGAGATAGATGCGGCGCAAGCGTACAATTAGCTTAACGGGACACAGCGTAACGGGACAATGTGCGTAACGGCTCACCATTTCGTGCGTGCAGCCGGCGTCCATCGATTTATTAAACGTTGTCACGTCAAAAAGAAAAGTATTACAGGGTGTCATCGTATGATGAAGCAGCTGGGTGTGAGGACGAAGGCAAATTTATGGATTATAAAACTCAGTTTGATGACAATTTCTTGAAATCAAAGTCTAGGCGTCCTGCATATCTTGCTTTCTCTTCCATCTACGTATTCCATGAACATGGATATTTTTCGTTCTTGTTTAACTTCGGTCTATATGAATCGCAACACTGAGATAAACGAAACTTAATGAAAAGCAAAACGCAGAAGTACAGCGCAATTCCGTGCGAAAAAAAAAAAAGATGTATTGTGGTTATCTGCGCATGCGCGAAGTCAGCGACGTTTGTAAAAAATAACTGAGAACCAAACACCCGGCGACGTCGCAAGGATCTCCGGCATAGCAAACACAGCGGAAACAGCTTGTTGTGGCCAGTGACCTTGGATGCAGCTGGCTGAATTTTACTCGCGTAGCGACAAACCATCGCAAACATAGCGAGCATAGCGCTCTGTGTGGTCGGAGCTTAGTGAGGCAGGATGATAAGCGCGACGCTCGCTGGTGCTACCAGCGCGGTGTCTCCTCTGGACTGGCGCGCAGTCTTCTCGTCGTGCACGGGACAACTGTGAGATCTGAACGATAACCGTAACATTATATTGCGGAGAGATGAAGATAAAGGTGTAATGCAAGGCCCTTGGGTGCTTTCTAGTCAAAAAATTCTTACGAAAACACGCGTTTTACCCCTTTGCACTCTTCTAAAAATATCGGTTAAAAACGAAATAGGAAAACAGAAACACCTATCTGCCTTCAGCGCATTCTTAATGCTGTTATATTGATTATTTTTCAAATGGCGAGGTTTGTTCTGAAGTTCTGCACACCGTGTGTCCAGCCCGCCTCGCAAACACCAACACACTGGGCTCCCAACCACTCGACCATGCACCGACCCAGTGCTCATGTCTGACTCATGACCCCGCTCATGAGCGGGACCCGCGGCCGCCACGGACCCCGGCCTGGAGCTTTGTCGATGAGCAACATCTCAGCTCTTGGTCTGCGGCGTCTGGCAGGAGTACTCTCGTGATGTGCTGCCATCTGTGACGGATAGCGCGAACCAAGGTTCACAAAGCCAAAGGGAACCTTTTTTAGTAGACTGTTTAGCTGTTTAACGAATTTTAACAAGATGGGCAGTATTTTAATAAATTTCCTTTGTGTGAAATCAGGTCCAAAGTTGGGGTTTATTATTTTTTCTAATCTTTTTTTTTTTTTCCGCTTTTGTCGGAGCCGTTTTATTATATAGTTTAAAATTTCAGTTTGCAAATGGAATGTTTGGCTAGTTGACTTATCTGCTCCGGCTGCAAATTTAGCGGCGATTGCGGAAAGTACGTGTGATAGGCGTTCAATACTTAATTTGCGTAGCCTATTTTTATGACGTAACCGAGATTCGTATAATACGTGTATTTGCAAAATGAGAACACATGAATATGTGGTTATATGTGACATTTATCTGGCGATTGCTGGAAGACTCGTTCCCATTTTATTGTTGAGTGGACTGATGCAGCGAAGCACTTAGGGTGACAATGGTACGTGCATCGAGCACATAGTCGCCTCTACGCGCAAGTCCGCGAGCGGCGGGTGGGCGCGCCGTCGTCTCGTCGTCATGCTCGAACCTACGTCGCTTCGAAGCGCCCGCCCATTAGCGTTATTTTTGGAAAGTGTGTAACAAAGTTTAAAGGGAACGCTTTGGCTAGTTTCGTAGTTCTCCGTAGAAGTGTTCGTCAAAAGCCAAATGTCCTGAAAGTGTGCATCCGGCCGGATTCTGTTAGAAATTATATTGCGAAATTGTTGAGAGGTATCCTGTAAAAATTATTAAATTTGTAGAATTGTCCCGCGAAAATAAATATGTGTGGATAATTAACAGTGTATATTTCAAAAACAGGGACATAGGTATAACAGACAGCATATGAGAATATTGTTTTCTTTCTTCTATTCTCTTTTTTTTTTGTGGTTAAACAACAAAAAAAAAATTGAAGGTCTCAGTGGAATAGTAGCCAGCGACAAGACAAACTTGTTTTCTACAACTGTGATTTTTATTCATTCAAACACATTTTACAATTGCACATTTTGAAAAGAATGTTAACAACTATACATATTTCACTTCCTTTGGATATGAAGGCCTTTCTGTGAAGCAACCATAACAGGGGAGTATTATTTTTTTTTGCCATAACAATAACAAGTTACAATTAATTCTTCAGAGACTTTAAACTGCTCTTTATTGAACGACTTATCTTAAAGAGACCATCAACTCTATCCCAAGAATTAATTACTCAGCCTATATCATAAGAACAACAATATAGACCTTCAACTCTACCTTCAGACATCTTTACTTGTCATGCGGCATACCAATAATGGGTTAAATTCACATATTTGACGAGACATACTTTATTAGATTCAGGAGGCCTAAAAGACTAATAATAAAAATTATATTAAGTGGTAGCTTGGCTTCTGGGTTGTAGCCGTGTCCTTGATGTATAATTCACCGACGTTTCGGACGACATTGCAGTCGCCATCATCAGGGAGCTGTTACCTACTGCTCCCTGATGATGGCGACTGCAATGTCGACCGAAAGGTCGGTGAATTACTCATCAAGGACACAGCTACAACCCATAGAAGCCAAGCTACTTCAGCCAATGGCCGCGAAAGCCTGCGAACATTCAAAATTATATTAGTTGATAAACTTCAAGTATTAATTTTATTTTGACATGGGGCTCAAAATGATATCTTCAATTCAATATCTTTATTCTTACCACAAGAGTATTATTAAATCTATCAATATTCCCAAATACATGTCTTAACAGATATCAGCCAGAAATAATTTTATTTCAGGATTAATCATTTTTATCGTGATGCGAGGAAAAAGCGTCGTGAATTTAAAATGGCTACCAACCACAGCTGTTTTGTTTACATGCTGACCATGAATGAGACTGAATCTAATGCTATGTTAAAAAGATTTTAATGAAATAAATTGTAAAATTTCTGAAGAAGCACACACAAATAAATCCTATTTATCAAATAAAAATTTTATTGCAATACAACATCACTCAGCAACAGATGTTTATTTCCCCACTCCAGTAACACAACTTTTCACAACAACATACTCTTGGTGTCCAATACGAGTCCTGTGACCCGACTTCGTCATATTGGCCACCGGAAGGCGTGGCTCGTGGGAAGAGTATCTTATCTTCTCGCGTCGGCCACTCAGTCCTCGTTGCCGTGCGCCACTCAGGGAAGCCTTCATTTCACAGACGAGAGAGCCACACCCGAAGTTCCCCGAAGTTCTTGCACGCTTTTTTTTTCCGTACCACAACAGGTGTATTTATTTGGGATGTAGCTTACTCATACGTCATACGCCGTTCTATCTCATTGCATAAACCGGTGTGGCATTAAATTTTGCGGTCGATTAGGATAGGTTAGCTACATTATAAATACTTTAAAACTTTGTGGTCGGTTGGTTATGTTAGGTAAGTATAGCTACATTAAAAATATGTACTGTAAATCATTTTATGGTTGCTTAGCAAATAATTTTTTTGATATGTAGCTATCCAGCGCTAGGACCTTTTAGCATGATTTCACAGTATCTTTAATGTAGCCATCCTAACCAAATCAACCGTCCACAATGTTTTAAAGTAAGTAATTATAATGTAGCTAACCTAACCCAATTGACCATTAGTTATCATGAATTGTCCAAAATAAACATTCACGGACACACGGCAAACGAAAAATATGGCGGCGTACAAATAAATACCGTTTGCCTTGTTTATGGTCTTTCATTTTATCAACACCGCCATATTTATTTACAATGAACAAAAAAAATATCGAAGATGCACGATCGGGTGTTTGGCTCTCTCGTCTGTGAAAAGAAGGCTTCCCCGCCACTCAGCCCTCGTTGCAGCGAGTGGTCCGCCCACGTGCTCGCACCAAGTGGACCCGGCCAGTCCCTACTCGCCGGAGAACTCGCCCGGCGAGTCCACGTCGCCTCTCGCCATGTCAGCGGCTGAAGGTCGCGTCCTGCGAGCCCAACGAGCGGGCGGGTCAGAAGACAACAACCTCTCCTCGCCGTGCCGGTCTCGTGGTCAAATCAAATTCAAAATTCAATAGGTTTTTTTATTAATCACAATTTTTTTTTTCACTTTACAGATTTGGTATTTACAACTCGGGATTCTTCGTCTCCACCGAAAAGTCACGAATGGGTCAGTCACAATGTTACCAAATTCACAACTCTTCCGTACGTCCAGACGGCACAAAGACGGGAAAGTTCGGAAGAAAAAATAAAAAAAAAATACCATCTCATTGAAATAAACAAATCTAGATTCACTAATCATAGCAAATAAATTCCGTTAAAAAAAAAATGGTAAACGGGTGACGCCGTTACCAACCCAGTGGTAACAACCACTCAGTGCTCTTTGGCCTAATTGGGCATTGCTGGGGGATTCCATTACCGAAAAATATTTGTTGTTTAGAAAAAAAGCCTGTTATTCAAATTTATGAATTACTTCCTAAGTTACCATGTAAACAGCGCGGCGGAGGTCCTCAGAGGCCCTAGTGCGACCTGTACAGTTGTTGCCTCTCCAGTTTTATTTTTGACGTGATAACGTCTTATAAATCTATGAAAGCCGGCTGCACGCACGAAAAAGCATGACTCATTGTCACGTTCCGCCTGAGCCGAGCGTTCAATAACTGGCCAACCGCCGTGCGAGATATTCTTCTATAATATAAAACAGGTTAAGGCGGGCATTTTAAAATCAGCAATTTAATCTTATGACGTTATCACGTAAAACTATCGTCCGTAAACCGACTTTACAGACAACCCCCTTTTTATTGATAGTAGACACCTGTAGGAAGGTCCTTGCGTATTAGGTCTATCGGCATCATTGCACGTTTTGATGTGGAAAAATTGAAACCGGGATTAAAATTGCCGCAGTTGCGTGGAATCACGTAGACCGTTGTTGTCCCAAGCTCTCTGTACATGACGCTGGACTGACTGCACTGATGATCTTCTTAACGCCTGAACTGTGGCTCACTCGCCCAGCGTGTGGCTTTGCCTCAGTCACCAAAATGGCCGCTGTTCCCTTCACAAGCAGTTCCTGGGACGACTCGCTAACACAACACGGTTAACTACTCGTCGTCTCCACTCGTTGCCTCGCCGTCCTTAATTATTTTTAGTTTATTAATTATTGCAATAGCAAAGGTTTGAAATACGTACTATTGTACGTTAAAAATACATTTTTACACAGCACATGCTTCAGCCTTACAATTGGCTCTTTCATGAATACATCACATACTTAATAACTAACAAACTTGATTTATAGGTTAACATAACATATACATAACAAGGAAAATTTCAAAAAACCCTGTAAACAGCAACACAATTTAGACATAATTAACCTTATTACACAAATTAAAAGCACAAGTGCTTGCGATTCAATTAAGGAACAATTACAAAAAACATGAACTATATATGTAAATTTAAAAGCACATGATCAATTACAATTGCAATTGGGTGAACACATCACGTAGCTTCGGCGCAGTGTGTCCGCCACTGACTGCAGTCTCTGGTGGCCGCACCCCTGTTTATACCGTCCCGCCAGACTTCTAGAACGTTCGACTTCGTTCTCCGCTGGTCTGGGTGTCAAAGACATTCACATACTCAGAGTCTGATTCGCGCCCCCAGAGGGGGGAAGCCTATTATGTACATTCTATATTGCACAGACCCGAATACTCACGTTGGCAAGTCTTCTTTTCACAGACGAGAGAGCCAAACGCCCAATCGTGTATCTTCGGGTTTTTTTTGTTCATTGTAAATAAATATACAACTCATGATAACTAATGGTCAATTAGGTTAGGTTAGCTACATTATGAATACTTTAAAACATTGTGGACGGTTGATTTGGTTAGGATAGCTACATTAAAGATACTGTGAACTCATGTAAACGGTTTCCTAGCCCTGGATAGATACATATTAAAAGGTTATTTGCTAAGCAACCGTAAAATGATTTTACAGTATCTTTAATGTAGCTAAACTTACCTAATATAACCAACCTTCCGCAATGTTTTAAAGTATTTATAATGTTTGGCTCTCTCGTCTGTGAAAATAAGGCTTGCCAACGTGAGTATTCGGGTCTGTGCAATATAGAATGTACATCATAGGCTTCCCCCCAGAGGGCCCTCACCTTGTGCGCGTGGCGCTCGCTTTCACAGGTTTGCGGTCAGGCGGCGATCTCACACACGCTGAGAGGCGTTGAGCAGAAATTGCCTGTAACATCTTCTAAAGATTCCTGTACCTCTTGCAGCTACGCGTTTGCATAATTTTTTCAAAATTTTCTTAAGATCCCGATGACGAACACGACTGCGCGTTGTATGCTAGAAGCCACTTCTGTACTGAAATGTCTCAGTTTGTACTTCTGTTTGTGGACAGATACACTGCCATGTATAGGATTGTAGAATGGTCAGGACAGTTCACTTGCCCTGGGTGGGCTTTTGGGTTGAGGTTGCGTCATGGTGCGTCTGCGATCTGAAAACCAGGCCTGCCAGTGTGACGGTCGTGGAAGACTGATATCATCATTCTGCAATGTGTCAACGTTCAGCTGTCATATTTATTGGAATCATTCTTGTTTTCGTGACATTTAAAAATTAAGTTGCTGAATCTTTTAACATAATTATCTACTCAGGTTTATTATTTTAATTTTTTATGAATTACTATACGGAAAAACTAAATACAGATTTTAGAAATAGAGCTTTTCAGCATTAAAGTTACTGCTACTGGCTACTCATATTATAATTGTAATATTTTTGGCATAGATATTTTCAAATAATTATTTTTAAATATCGATACTATAATAAAGTCAGGAGATTTATCTGAGAAAAATGTCAGTTTTATGATATGATGGCCAGAAGCATTGTTTATTTTAACCGGTCACAAAATTGACTCGTGAAATTTCCAGTCCACCGTAGCCACGCTCAGGGTAATTTTGTCAATTACCGTCATCGATGTCACTAAATTATTTTATCTTGCGATGAATATTACAAAGCAATGTTTGCTTTTCTCCACCATTATCTGTTCAAGTGCATTTCTATGTTTGTATTTCTATGGATTCAAGTGAAATTCTGTTTTATTGTATTTCTGTGCTTCTTTTAGTTTCCCTTATTCATACATATTTATTTTATGATAGACCACGCGCTCAACGATATATCAAAGTATGACCAAATTCATGAAGAATAAAGTAACTGCAAGTAGGAAAATTATATCGCCATGTATTTTTAATATATTTAGTATAAAAGAGCATGTGTAAATTTTTTTCTCCGCTTGGAAACTATGTAAATTGTAGTCTAATATATTAGCACTGTTTTTTCTTAAACTTAGTAAATGCAGTAGGGAAGAATACACATTTGGCCCTTAGGTATAAAAAAAATATTATACTATTTATTAACTAGTAGTGGTAGTTAAAGTGTTGAACTGTAATGGAGAAACTCGCTGCTGAAATATATGTCATTGCAAAAAATTTGATATGCCATAATAAATTTACAAAAATATTCCTTCGCCTTGCTTTGTGATTCCACGTAGGCATTTGCAAGTGAATTAAAACCAACAATTGTTTGGGAAGTTTAATTACTGGCCCAAACAATTAAAAAGGTTGTTTCTAAATCAAACGACCGCCTACGTGTAACCATGCAGTTTTGCGAAATCTTCCAGGCACAATATTTGAAACTCTCCTGTATGTTTTATTTTTTTTATTTGTAGCTGGATTGTAGCTTATCATTGGACACACCTGGAAAAATGGCTAACGACTAGCTGGTGCTTATACAAATTCATGAAGGCTTTGTGTGAAAGAAGTCGTTTATGACAATTTTTTTTACGTGACAACGTCTAATAAATAGATGAACGCCGGCTGCACGCACGAAAAAGTGTCCCGTTACGCACATTGTTCCGTTACGCTGTGTCCCATTATGCTAATTGTTCCGTTACGCTGTGTTCCGTTACGCTGTGTTCCGTTACGCTTTCAGCGAGTGCAGTAATAATAGGTTATGTTACAATTGACTAAAAAATTATGGCGATTCATATAATTGATGATAGATATTTGATTACAGTTTATTTATATGAAAACTTGTTCATAATTATATTTAAACTTTATAGCTAAACGCCAGTTTTTAAAATTAATTACAAGTCATCTACACATGAACTGTTTCGTCGACTGTTTATAAAGTGAATTGAAAAGTTAATGTGGTTTTCATTGCTCATTACAACAACAATTTCAGCAATAAAGGTGAATTATTCTAGCATTTTAAAAATATGATTACTAGTATAATTTCAAGTATTTATTCTTTTATTATTAAAATAAAAATGATTCAATTTTATTCATAAAAGTATGCAATCATTTCATCAATGTTTTGTTATGACGATGTCACGTTAAACTATCGTCCGTAAACCGACTTTACAGACAACCAATTTTTTTTTTATTTTAAAACGTTTTTTAATGGCCTATGTGGCCCGCGGTGCGATACATCTCCGTTTCTTCATCGCTGCTAAAAAAAAATCAGGAAACCACAACATGCATTATTTGCAGTAACACGGTGGCTTCAAGTACCCACAAATTCGAATGTTTGAAGGCAAATATTTGTTTGACTTGAGGAAAAATTAAAGAATTTTAAGTTTCATGCAAGTCTTGCCAGTTTAGCTGTAAGGGAACGCCTTCTCAATGTCGTACATATTGCAATGCATAATTTCATAAAAATTTCAAAGCAAAGTGAAATTCCTGTAATCAAGATGATTGAATGGATGCAAAATAATTTTTTTCTACTTTAGTTATGTTGAAGTTTAAAATGTGTTCCAATTCATGTCCATTATACCTCTAGGCACGTTAATGGAATGGTTCCCTGCTAAAGCTAACGACGATACCTTCCCAGATATCATTGATTTTTGTCGAGACAAAGCCGGAATCACAATAGCCCGTCGCGTCCGTCCGTCTGTCATCCGTCCATCGATCACGTGACCTGCAGCCAATCAGAGGGCCCGAAATACAGTATGTCCATAAAATAACGTCCCAGTCACAATGGTATATCATAACCAGTTTCATTTAAACTATTTATAACAAATCAAACATCAAACTGAAGGTAGGTTTTCTTACCAATGTTCAATATGTGCACCTTCAGTTATATGGCACAAATCAACCCTAAATTCATATTCATCCTACACTTTGGTTAACAAGTCCGGAGTAATGGAAGCAATAGCCTCTTGAATTCTATGCCTAAACTCTGGCCTATTAGGTAGTGGCACCCTTGAAATGCCGAGCAACCAATAAAGCTCACTGATCCTAGCCTCAACAATAGATGCAAGGGTTTATGTTTGTGAACCAAGATTACCGTACTTGTACCCTTGGTACGTAGTTGATTTTGGACAGTAAACAAATGCTTTGCTACTACAAATTTTGCCACGTTACATTTTTGGATGATTCATACAGCCTGGGTATGCGAGATTGGTAAACGCACCAGATATCACAAAAATTGTATAGGTTCCACCCTGGAATTCCCTTATGTATCGAAACGCTAAGCTACAAAAATTTAAAGTGAGCTCTAAAGTGCAACACTCATCCCTTGGTAGTTGAATAATTATTTTGTAAGTTCTTTCACTTTAAAGATTTAAGAGGTATAGATCTCGGCCAATTTTTTTTTCCTTCAAATATTTTGCCATAGATTAATGAACAGCATTCGCGTTAATTTTTTTTTTTTTTTTTTGGCTTGACGTGACATAAGACTTAGTTTTGGGAACATAGTGAAGTCAATAACAAAGAAAGATGTGATACATGCCTTTCATGAAAAATTTGGGAAAAAATAGCTAAATGTGTAAGTCCTAGCAAAAAATAAAAATCTAAGCTGGTAAAGCCTCATCTCGCTTAAATGAAGTCTTCAAAATTGCTCCATTTTTGCGTAAAAACATTAAGGCAATATTATAAGTATTTTGCTGCAAAAACATGAATTTCATACACTCTTGGGCACATTTTCACAGAAGTTAGACGGACCTATTTTATTACTACTGTTATTTTTTGCAACACACCAGCGTATCAGTTTTTTTGCATTTAAAGATACCAATCATGTTCAAAAAATTAGCTTATAAATATTATTGCATATTTTTGTGCCAATTCATAAAAACAGAAACCTGTCGATGTAAATTTCGGTTTTGTTTTCGCACTAGTTCCTCATTGGCCGAGATCGCCGAGTAAACACACTCACTAGTACAGGGACAGTGGTACAGTCCCAACTCCTTGGCATGACTCCATTATGAGCATCTAGACGCGTGTTGTGAACACACTTGAATCTTGGTGTTCCGTTATCTCTGGTTCCGTCCGGCTGAAGCATTTAGGACGACATTGGCCTGAGAATCACCTGCTCTGTCGTCCTAACGCGCCCGGGCGTTGATTGAACTGGAGTGCAGTCTTTTATTTGGTGTTACTCTTCATCGGGACTTCGGACAATGCCTCTTAAATTTTTTTGGCATAGTAATAAAAATTATAGTGTAATGCATTCTTTGAATGATTCATGTGAAGAGGAATTTTGATTGAAAACAATTCTCTGGACATACGCCATTACAGTTCTGCACTGTTTATCAAGGATCAGTCTGTTTGTGCCTGATGGCGGGAACATGTCATTTCCCGAAACGTCGCAACCTTTTCTTGCAATAGAAAGCCTACTTGTGTTCGTCGGTGCTGTCGCCGTTGTGTTGCTCATAATAACTATTTATTCTCATCTTTGTGTTCGTATGTTTGCTATGATGTCCATGTTTGTGGTCTGTTTGCATTTACTGTTCGTCGTTGTTAGCCCACTGTTATCGTCTGTGCTATTATTTTTTTCATGCCACAATTCCTTCCACGGTATTATTTTGCTCTCTGGTAATGACGTGACGTCTAATAAATCGATGAACGCCGGCTACACGCACGAAAATAGTGTCCCATAACGCACATTGTCCCGTTACGCTGTGTCCCGTTACGCTCCTTGTACGCTTGCGCCGCATCGATCTCTCTTCCACTCGATTGGAACAACCATCGATTTGACTTTTTCGAAGCAAATTAAACTTGAAACACTCCCATTCGTTTCCTACTTTTCCTATCATCGTCCTATCCTTAACAGAATAACACAGATTGGAAGAAGTTAAATAGCAAACATGTATAAAAGTAATAGTTAAAATAATCTATTTGAATTAATGAGTGCAAATAAAAGTAAATTGATCAATTAAATTGTAGATTTCATTTCACTCCTTCTTTGCATCCATTCAAATTGTGATAATTCAATTAAAATGATTCAATTTTATTCATAAAAGTATGCAATTATTTCATAAATGTTTTGTTATGACGTCACGTTAAACTATCGTCCGAAAACCGACTTTACAGACAACCAATTTGTTTTTAAGTTTGACTGTGATCGTCTGTGTGGTCGCCGCTGTGTTGTCCCTAATACCGGCTTAGTTTTATCGATGGTTATCTGTTCGCTTAGTTGTCCAGGGTTTCTTGTTTTTGCATTCTTGAATTCTTTTCAACAAAAAACAGTGCAAAACTTCAGTGGCTTATGTCCAAAGAATTGTATTAAATCAGGTGTAATACATATCGTTCTGCTTCATTTTACTTCCGTTTAAGTCATTTATTCCCCCCATAGATACAACTACGAGAAGAAATGCAAGAACAGTATAAATGTCGTCACCCAATGAATTTCTCTAAAGTCGTGTCCTCTCAGCACAGAACTCAGCTCGTGAGAGAATGCTGTGTGCGGTGCGCCAATCACTTGCATGGTTCCGATCAGTTTCCATACGAGCTGAGTGTACCAGTTCGAAGCGTGTACAGTGGACGACTACCGTAAGCATCCTGAAAAAAAAATTGTCTGTAAACTAATTCGTATAAACAAGATACACTCAGAAATCTTGAGCAGATTTCGATTATCGTGCGGTAAATCTGAAGCCGTGCAGGCCCTTAAACGTCTCGGGGCATAGAATATATTACTTTACAAAAGCGAAATGGCATGGCGGATGTTCATCTGACATGTGCATCGACTCCCTGCCCAGGTCTGAGGGAATTACCATAAATAAAGTTCGGTTTCCATACTTAATAAGATATGCGGCTCGGGATTAAGACATAATTGCTAATAATTTTTAGTGGGAAACCTAATAATATTTGCAGCACCGGGCTCTGATTGGCAATCTGTGTTCCGCCATTTATGCGGCCTTCTTGGTGCTGATGTTCATGATGGAGCCGTTCTACTTACAAATCCTAGGTTTTTCTGTGCCGTAGTTTTCTACGTAACACAAATATTCTATGCTAACTACTTTTAGAGTCAGAGGTAGCTAGCGGACACTGTTTCCATTGGGCTTCAACTATGTATGCCACGGTGGGATTGACTCCGTAAATTATTTTTCCAGTCTTGTTTCGCCCAGTCCAGGACATCCGCAATAATCTTCCTCGCAGGCGCTGGTTACCGTAAACAACGCTACTCTCATTCCCGCCCCCCCCCCCCCCCCCTCCCTCGAACGCTGACGCTCGTGTTTTGATTGGTCGCTTGCCATCTCTCGGGCCAGAGTTCTGGCCACGGATCTCACTCACGCATTTATAAGCCGCATGTCTATACGAAAAAAGGCGGAGGGGGGAAATGTAGGTGCGGTGGTTTGCGGAAGTGTAAACATCGGTGCAGGTTTTTTTTTCCACCAGCCGTTAAAAAAAAAAAAAAACTACACTACAAACATCTAAAAGAGCATTTAACCTAGTTAGATGGTATCCGCGTGCAAAGAAGCTGCCGAAAAGCTAGTGACTCGCTGCGTTGACGTTTTGCTGTGTGTTTGGGGAACAGTTCACAGTTCACAGTTGTTGGTGCGAGGCAAAAGACAATTTTAAACAAACAAAAAAAAAGGTGAGTGAGTCTTTTAGTACTCGCCAGAGATGTGTAACTTCAAATCTCGGGAACCAGCAAATTTCGTGTGTTCTCTTGTTTCAAATACACTTAAAAAGTGTAATTCGAACACGTAATTTAACGTAGAATTCTTTAAAACAATGCTGAGCGTGATAAATATATATGGGCAAATTGTTTTTTCAACCACATTTCACGACGCGAACTACACAATGTTTCCGCACACGCTGTTATTATTCGTTTCCGGAGCAGCTACGTTGACAATTGAATCATTTGTTTAGCAGACCAAAATTATAAACTACTTACCTATCTAATGAAACGGCTCCAATAAAAGCGAAAAAGACTTTGAAAAAAAAAAATTACTAAACCCTGGCTTTGGACCTGATTTTCAACAAGGAAGTTAATTTAAGTGCTGCCTGTCTTGTTAAAAAATTCACTGAACAGTAAATACTCTTAAAGTTTTTCTTTGGCTTTGCGAACTTTTGGTTTCGCGCCATCAGCCACAGATGGCAGCACCGTGGTTGCAACATTTCCGTTCCATTCGCGAAAATACTGCTACCAATTGAAGCAGAAAAGGGGAAATAAAGAGGAAAATTGGATTTTCAAAGTTATGTTCGCGTGACAACCGCAGTATTTTGGTTTTTTCAATGAAACCGTTCGTTGGTTGAAGCAAAACAAACGCATGGATTCTACCTCTGGGACTCGCGTCTGGCAGTTACCAGTGGCTGGAGGGCCTGTCTGGACAGGCGCGTGTGTGCGAGGGGTGAGAAGGGGGGGGGGGGGGGGAGAGACCTCGCTGGGAGGACAAGCAGTAGTGCGTGCAGAGGTGACGCGGAGTCCTGGTCCGACACCGTCTCAGCGGAGCGACACAGTGGACACGCGATGCCCCAGTTACCGCACGACACAGCCGCCGCCGGACCAGCCCCAAGAAAGTAGTCCGGCGCTCGCTGCGTGCTCCTCCGACGTACACGGCATTTCGTCGCCTGAGAATTGGAGTGTTCTATGTCCATTGAAGTAGGAACTGAGATATAAGCATTTGAAAGTTCAAATAACTATGAATAGCATGACATAGAGCAAACTAATATTGGTCTTAAATTAAGAACAAACATTTTTATGTGCGTTAGACGTGTGTGGATATAGTACAAATGAATACTAATATTAATTTCGTGTCCATAGCATAATAAACCTAAAAAGTGGACATAGAACACTCCAATACTCAGGCGGCGATTTGCTAGCGGTCAATTTCGTTAATGGAACGTATGTCACGTGGAACGGAAATGTGTGACCACGTTGCTGTCGTTTGTTGGCGCACGGCGCGAACCAAATGAACACAAGACAAATAAAATTCCTTGTGGAAAAGCCTAGTCCAAAGTTGGGGTTGAATATTTTTTTTTCAAGTCCTTTCCGCTTTTATAGGAGCCGTTTCATTATATAGTTTTAACATTTCGCTCTGAAAATGGAATGATTCGATATTTTACTTAACTGCTCCGGCCATCGAATTCTAGCGGCGGGAGCGGAAACTACATGAGAATCGCGTCAAGAAATGTATTTGAAAACACAATTTTCCTATATACTTATTACTCTGGGCATTATTTTAAATAATTCTACTTTGAATTTCGTGTTGTAATTTTGTATAATAAGTTTATTTTCAACATTAGAACACATGATATATATATTTTTTAAATTCTTTATTAAGTTGTTTCATCCGAATAGTTTAGCACCATGCCAATCCTTATCCGAATTAGCAAAATCATGAACGTTGTGCATCAAAGGCATGTAACTATGATCCTGTTACATATGCTTAATTCGGCTAGGACTTTAAAGCAAATTAACACTAAATTATCTGGCACCTACCAGAATACCCAAAACATCTCTTCTTAAAATAATCATTTAAGCAGTTTTGTCTATGTAGTAAGTTAAAAGTAAAAGTCAATTGACATTCCAAGAGCCACGTTTATTACGCGAATTCATTGGGCAACAAAATAGACGGAAAGCACATGTAAGTCTGGTTCACTTTGATGATTGGACTACAGCGCTCTTGACAATCATGTCCCTCTCCCATTTTCCACCGTAACCCGACCTTTTGGATTGGAAACATTTCAAATATAAAAATATATATATATTTTTTTAAAATTTTCAAAATTTTCGGTCATTTAACCCTCTACCCCCATAGGGACATAGTCGACCCCGGGGCAAATTTTCACCATGCCCCGACCTTATAGATACATAAAAAGCATTGTTCTTACTCATAGCCTGAAATTAGTGGATTTTTAACCCTAAGGTCATAAGTTATCAAAATATTGTATTTTCAACAAATTATTGTATATTTCAAAGGTTCTTTATATTGTGGGCACAATTTCAACACATTCTGGCGTTGTAAAGTGGGTAAAAATTGAAAGGAAAGATTTGTTTACACAGTCCATTCATCCATACATACAGGTCAAGCTAATAAAAGCGTGGTAAATAAAAATACGAAACCCAGACTTTGGGCCTGATTTTCGATATGGAATTTTGTTAAAATACAGCCCATCTTGTTGAAATTCATTAAAGTTGTAATAGTTCGTTAACTTTGGTTTCACGCCATTCGCCACAGATGGCAGCACCGTGGTTACACATTTACATTCCTTGCTAATTACGTTCCATTCACGTAATCACTCCAACCAAATGCGCTGTACCGAGAGCTTGGATGTTACAGAACATAAGTAAGAAATTTGGCGTAAGTTCAACTACTACGCCGTGGAGGTGACGACGTCTTCTAGAACGACGTGGCCTCATTACGGTCTCCGCACGCAGCGTCGTCATTTATGTACTTCTGCGTCCCTATGAGGTATCGGGGCTCGCAGAGGAGAGAAGTCCCTCGTCCTGATTGGTCACAGCACGGCTCGCGGCGAGCAAATGGCCGGCGATCAAGTTGTTACGGAGGTCACGCCTCTCGGAAGGTTCAATGACGGGCGCGTGTTGCCGTCGGCTCTTATTTGGCCATGAGAGTTCCGCCGGGTCGTTACCACAACGCCGAAATACCACAACGCCGAACGTACAATAACGCCGAATACCATAAACCCCGAATGCCAAATTGACCGCAACGCCGACAACTAGAAAACTGCTGTGTACCACAACGCCAAAATACAGTAACGCCAAAAAATGTTGCTGCGGGGAGGGGGGGCCACAGGAGAAAAATTGAAAATAACCGAATGAATTTTTGTACCTAACATAACCTAGGCTAGCCTAACCTAACCTAACCTTACCTAACCTAACCTTTGTGGCAGTCCTGCAATCACATTTTTCGGGGTTAATGTATTTCGGCGTTGTGGTAATTCGGCGTTGTGGTACACAGCAGTTTTCTAGCTGTCGGCGTTGTGGTCAATTTGGCATTTCGGCGTTATGGTTTTCGGCGTTATTGTACGTTCGGCGTTATTGTACGTTCGGCGTTGTGGTATTTCGGCGTTGTGGTGCGTCCCCGTAGCTACCGACTCTTGAGTGGAATTCGTGGAGCAACAGGTAACGCGGTGGTGAGACAGGTGGCTCGGGAAGTAGACTGAAAGTTGTATGACCGACCGGCACCAGACCGACAGACTTTTCGTCTACCGACTGCTACGAGAAAAAGGCCCCTTACACACGATCAGTCCAGGTGCTCGGTACGAACTGATACGATCAGTCTTGCGGTTTGCTGTTGCTGATGGATGTATCGTTTCACCGTGGGATATGGAAGGAACTTTAGATGCTGCATTTCCATTTGCACTTTTAGTTAAAAAACAAAAACAAATAAATTCAAAGCAACCAAAGAGTATGAACAAAGATGTCTGCCCCGACACTCAGCTAATGGACTGATTGTTTGGATTGGCGAGACGTTGTTCCCACAACACGGCAGTTCGGACTCGATGGCTCTTGAGCCCGCAGTCCGATCTGACGGGAAGTCCATCAGTTCCGACTGAGCAGTCCGCCGTACTTGCTCACACCAGGTTGTCCACAGTTAGTACTTTCGTACTAGATCTAGTACTTCTATAAGTTTTTTAGTGGTCTAGTACATTTACGCTCAGATCTAGTACTTTTTCTTTAATATAATAATATTACAGTATCTCCATCATGTTTTATTATTAAGTGTAATTATTTTTGAAAAATATGGAATGTATGTGTGTGTGGTGTGATATTTAAGTTAGAGCATTGCAATGTCATAATAACTTCCTAAATTGTTTAAACCATAACACATTATAATGTAGTACTTTTTTTTTTCTCAAATCTAGTACTTTTTTCTCGCCTAAGTTGGTACGACATATTTAATTTTTTTCCTTGTGGATACCCTGTCTCGCACATGGCAGTTAACAACTGATAAAGTCAGAGAGCTGTCAGAGCTATCTGCTCGTGGTTCCGGCCCCGTGCTACTCCGGTCCTCCTGGTGTCTGTTCCCGAGGTGCAGGCGCGTCTGCAGCAGCCTCGTCGAGTCCCGTCGACCAGAGCCCTCCGACCCCCAACCAGTCTCGCCCCACTTCCATGCGACATTTCCTTCAGATGTTCCATGTCTAGCGACCGGAAAAATTCGCGGATTCATTTCGCGAAATTCTACACTTCAAATAATTATACCTGAGTGCTGCTTATGCCGTTGGTTCACTGTTAATCTGGAGTAATGAGGGCCAATTAGAGATCCTCACTCGTAGAAGTGTCGAATCACAGGCCGCCCAGTCGAGGCGACTCACAAGTCAACAGCCAATGAGCAGTTGACATTTGCCAGTGTGTGTAGAGGATAGTGGAGTATATCCTGGAGGTCGTTGAACCCGCGAATTTTTCCTGTCTCTATCCATGTCACAAACATTCCATTTTGTGGTTCAATATCGAGTGTTTTTCCGCAAGATGTATGTATGCTACTTGTTAACTGCCATTTGTAATAAGTCCAAAGAAATAATATATAATAATATTTGCGTTTTGACTAATTGCATACCCGGCCACTTTATTAGGGGATTCATTTTCTGAGTTTCTCCAGCTGGGTAATAAATACATGCATATATAATTGCTTCTGTAATCTAATTTTGGAACAGTTTCTTTATGAAAATATGCGATGAGCGAAAAACAAATAATAATAATAATATAATAGAGGATGAAACCGAACGTTAAGAGTGGCACACAGGGGAAACAAAAAAATTTACAAAAGATTTCTTTGGAAACCAGTTGCGGATAAATAGTTCTTCAAGGAAGATATTGTAACTTTGTACAACACATGGCTATTGTTATTTTTACATATATGTAATTCTTTGTTTGAAATTATACTGAGTATATATTACGAAAATTGGCGCATAGTTTTGTATTGTATTTAATATTCAATTCAAGAATGAACGTTTTAAAACATGGAAAATATGAGTGGATATCACATAATTGAAACTTATTTTTTATTATGCTTTATCAATATGTGCAGTTAACGCTGGAAAGCTATTCGGGGAACAGTTTACAAACGTGTAACTTATAACAGTTGGAGGTTCTGGGACAACACAAAGCATAAATTACCCTGGTAATAAACCGAACCCAGTGTTACTGCGAACACTATTTCGTTCTTGATACCGCTGTTTTTCATATAAGTGTACTAATTTACAAATATCTGTAATTCCTAGAGACCTGTAAAATTCGTGGATTCAATTCGCGATAGGATATAGTCCAAATACTTTTGACATTATTTTGCTTCAGTGATTGGGCCACAGTTTATCTGAAGGACTCTGGGCCAATGAAAAAAATCTTTAACAGAAGAATTAGCAAATCACGATCGTTCCAGTCAACAGGTGTTACGAGTCGGTAACCAATCAGCAGATGTAATTTGCACGAGTGCATAGGTGATCATGGAGTCAATCCTATAGGGATTTGAAATCGCGAATTTTACAGGTCTCTAGAACTCCACATGAACATACGTGTGTTTCGCTCACGGGAGGAAGATATGACGGCGTGGCCGGGGCGCGAGCTGACACACACGGGCTGCTCCCAAGGTCGACCGGTCCCCTGCGCCCAGCACGCGATAGCCGCACAAGCCTTGACGGCCGGCGGCGCGACGAGCGCGTCTAGGTCGCGGGTGCGTTGACCCGCGAGATGGACTGCACAGTCTCCTGCGCGCAGCCGCCCGTGGACCGCCCGTCGGCCGGCGTGCCTCGAGGCCCCTCTAGTCCGAGCTGCCGTGTGCGAGCATGGACCGTGGACTGATGAGCAAATGATAAACCACCGACCCCTCTTAGCCGAAACCTTTTCGGGGTTTTCTTTAATTTTTTAAGGGGAAATTATTTAATATTTAATTATTGATTCTATGCATTTTGTTTCTACTATATATTCATACAACCATCCAGGACAGGAAATCTCCTTTGAGGTCCCTCGGGTGTGAGCCACCCAAGAGGTGTGTCCACCCCAGAGGGAGGCGGTATTTAGTTTGTAGTTCGTTTGTATTTGAGCTCCAGTTGACACGGGGAGCCACGGGGAGGCTGAGCAGTCCGAACTGGTGGCTTCCCCGTCAGATCCGACTGTTAGCCCTCTAGTCCGAGCTGCCGTGCGTGCGTGGGAACAGCGCCTCGCCGGTCCAAACTGCCAGTCCGAACAATCAGTCCGTCAGACGTCCTTGTTTGTACTCTGTGGTATCCATGCTATCTAACTAAAAGTGTAACTAACATTTCAAACATCCTAAGTTCCTTCCATATTCTATGATGAAACGACACATCCAACAGCAACCGGAAAGACAGTTCGTATGTGGGGGAAGGCTTCAGTACAGTCTAAACTGACGGTTCAGACCGTTCGTTCCGAACAGTTTAAGCTTTCAGCTCGGATTGAGCAGTCTGAATTATGAGCTGGACTGATCGTGTGTGGGGATCTCTAATTTCAGGTGATGTTTACTACCGCATAGATCTTAGCGTGAACTGTACTTGATAGCTTTTTAAATTGGTATGTATCTTACTTAATAAAACTCTAACACTTCTGAATGACAGACTTACTGAGAACGCACAGCTTAAACCGGTGAATATAGGAGCAAAAAAATTTGCATAGCAGTTCCTTATATAGCGTAGGTGAACATTAAGAAAGGATATTTGAAACTTCATCCCCTATTTAACCCTTCTAGGGGTTAAGTAGAGGATTTTAAATAGAGTGGGTTAAATAGCGATTTGAAGTTTTAAATTTTTTTTAGTTCGAAATATGGAAATTAGTGTTTAGGCTTCTGTTTATAAAAAAATCAGTTGTATCAGCGTTTTTGGTAATTCCTAAAAAAAAAAAAAAAGAGGATCAAATACTCTCCCACCGGGTACACGGCTAGTAGGCCTATATACTTTAATGAACACTCTCATTAATTTTCAATGAAGTCAAAAGAGAAGTGTTTTTTAAATTATATATTTTCGATAAATTATAGATTAAATAAAAGTATTTATGTAGGTGTTAATAGTTAAAATGTGAATACTATCTGTATGGAAATAAAAACACTAGAGTTTTTTTGTCAGCTTGTAGAGTTACAGCCCTTATTATGTTTAGGATACGTAATACTTTATTTGGCTAACACAATGAATGGAGATTGATTAAAAGCACACAATGTTTTTTTGGTTTTTTAATTTCTGTTAATGCGACGTGACACACAGAATTATATATATATTTCACAAAATTCGGACCACTTTATGAGATTCCGTGCAACAAACACATTGGTGACTATCGCCATTTAATTTAATACAATTTTTTTGACATACATTGCAGTTTTGCACTGTTTGTCATGACTTAATTCCTTCCATGGAATTTTTGTGCTGTCTGATATTTAATTTTGAAAGTTTCTGCCTGTTCTATCGTTATTTTGTTGTTCATAATACCTTCTTAGGTACGTTGTTGGGTTTATCTGTTCGACATCAGCTGATTTAGACTCTGTGGGTTAATTTGCATTTACGAATTTTTCCCGTGACAAACAGTGCAAAACTGAGTCAGTGGAGTTCAGAGCGAAGTCGGGAGTTTTCCCGCGGCGGAGTTTCCGGGCGATAGAGTCGCGGGCGCGGCGGAGTCCCGAGCGAAGTTGCGAGCGAGGCGTCGAGTAGATCCTCGGCGAAGGGGAAGTGCGTCGGCGGCGGCGGAGTGCGGCGACGGAGTCCCGCGGCGGAGACCCACGAGGGGTGCTGCGGCGAGAGTTGCGCCAGAGGTGCGGCCCAGCGAGGTGTGCGGAACGAGTGACTGGGGAATATACATTTCTTTAAGTGTAATTAATTATTTGCCAATTTAAAAGATTATTTGTAAGTGACAAGTAGTGGTAATAAATAAATCTGTGTGTGTGATAAAAATCTTTAATTCAGCTATCCTTTACAAACCCGCGGTAAATCGTAACAATATTACTGTATAATTATTTTATAATAATTAATAAAAGTATATTATTGATTTATTTCATAGTCATAACTAGAGACCTGCAAAATTCGCGGATTCATTGACCTCTAGGATATACTCCACAGTCCTTTAAATACTCGCGGAAATGGCACCTGTTCATTGGCTACTGACGCGTGAGACGTCTCAACTAGGCTGTCCGTAATTCGGCACTTTCTTGGTTTAGTGTTTCCCATTGGCCCACAGTTCCCCGGATAAAATGTGGGCCAATCGCAGAACCGGTACGAAGGTATAGTTGTTTTGATGCTAGCCTATCGTGAAATGAATACGCGAATTTTGCAAATCTCTAGTCATAACGTATGATGTCCACTACAATGTAGGTTCTCAATAGCCCACACATTAAAAGTTTGATAAACTCCATGCGTCACTGAGATATAAAGGGCTAAACAAACTTGAAGCATATCAGCCGTAATACAAGCCATAGTTTGTTTTGCTACCCAGATGCTAGCCAGTTGACGCGAACTGCAGGAAAGACGCCCGCTCCATAGAGTCATAGACTCAAGGGTGTTCCACGGTCAGGTAACCGCCAGCGCCCCGCTAGCTATTTCACTACACCGACGCCCCTGCAGAGTGAAATGATTGTCGTTGAACTAAATGTAAACATATTTTTTTTTTCGGATTTTATTAACGCTAAATTTATATTTATTATTATTAATTTTGTTTAGCTTTCGACATGTAAATAAATTAGCAAAAGCATCGTTTAAGTTCACCGTTGGTTTAAAAAAAAAAGATTTATTTAAATAGTTTGTTTTTCAAATATTTCCGGGATTCCCCTTTTCTCTGGGAGACTGTTTTAACCACTAAAAAGGGGGTTGTCTGTAAAGTCGGTTTACGGACGATAATATTATGTGATAACGTCATAAGAAAACATTGATGAAAAATTGCATACTTTTTAATTTTCAAATATTATTTTACAGTTTATGCAAAAATTTAATTTAAATAATTTGTTTAAATATAATCAACGAACAATTAGTTTAAAAATACCACCTTAATCTGTTTGATATTATAGAAGATTTTTCTCGCACGTTGGTTGGCCGGCTCTTGCACGCTCGTCTCAGGCGGAACGTGACAATGAGTCATGCCTTTTTTCGTTCGTGCAGCCGGCTTTCATCGATTTATAAGACTTAAAAGGGGGAAGGGAAGCCTTTGGTGAAGCCACTCTCTCCCAGATGGTGTTTGTTACCCCTAGCCCGCAAGTCTAGGGCCGCCTCTGCATGAACCAACACGGCGCGAAGTGCGTGGGAGGAGACGGCTGCAGTCCGGGCGAGACAGCCCCTGGCGGGGACAGGGGGAAGGGGAGGCTCAGCCAGCTGACCCAGGAATGTGGCCCCCCCCCCCCCCCCCCGCCTGGTAAGCGGTCACCACGTGGCCTGGGCCGTCCAGCCGGGGTGGACATTCCTCACCTGCGCTCCGAGGCCGGCTGACATCGCGCACCTCTGAGGCCCTCCCCCCTCCCCCTGCCAGCATCCGTGCAGCCACCATCACGTGTGCTGTCGCGAGACAGCCCCTCTCCTCTCCGTCGTCGCTGAGAACTGAAACACGTGTGACCAACTAACTGCTTCAACAATCCCTGCTCAGACTCTCCCAATGCATGCATAAAACAAACAGTGCGTAACGTACTGATATTAACGTTTTATCTATTGTGTCGTTTTCGGTTCATTTCATGTGTTAAATATTTTCCAATTATGATTTTTACTTTTTTGTCTCTTGTCTTATTACTTCAATATCATTAAAATAAAACAAGATATCAAAAAGCAAATTTTAAATCTAAAATTTTTATACTTACACATTTCCTTGTTATGTTTCTCTGTCGACCATGTATGTACAGTAACATCTATATACACTTCTTTTATTTTATTTACTTAGAAAAAATCGCACATAGAATCCAAATAATTTTATTTAGTCTACATAGTAGGCTAAATAATAATTTAGGGTTTTAAATAAAATCCTAAACCTAATATATATTAAATTAATTGTATACTTTATAGTTATATTGAGGTAATTGTGAATTTCAGTTCATTTCATGTTTTTCTTTGCATTTCGGAGTAATGAGGTGTAGTGACTTCAATTTCGCTGTTATTTCTGTTTTATCTCTCGCTATTCACTATAACATCTTGCCTATATCCTCATTAGCCGACGTTCTTGTGGGACGTAGCTCAGCTTGCACGCTTCATCATGACTATAACACTCGCTGCTGAGGTGTCGCACCTCCACGGCCAATAGGACGGGCCAGGCGAGCTTAGCGAGAAGTGCGGCGATTGCAAGGAGGTGGAACATCGAGCTCCCCACTCCTCGCTCTCGCGCAAGCGTCAATGAAATGACGCTACAGTGCTGCATTTTTTGTTACACTTGAAGCGAACAAACATTGTTATCTTAAAAAATTTAATTAAATTAGAATTGTGAAAAATTTAAATACATTTCCAAATGTGTGTGTTTTGTTGTTGAGCGATTGAGTACATTTTTGTTTAGTTTTTCTTCCAAGAATATTTTTTTTATCGTTGAAGTGGATCATTGAAGTGTGTAGTTCCACTCAAAACGACGTGTGGCTTTCACGCATCCATTTTCATAACTTTTTTTAATTTGAGATCCCGTGCTCATAACATCCTACATTTTTCGAGCACAGGCTACTTAACTAGATTTTGGGAGTTAATTTTTTTATGAATTAAATTATTTATAAACAAGTCTCTTTAAATCCATAAGTACACTAAATAATGGAGTAAAAGGGTAGTACAATTATTGTTATAAAATTTCTGCTATGCCGTTAAGAATCGAGTTAGGAAATGAACCGCTTCAATTACTACATGTATTGTGTGTTGCAAAATGCTGGTAAAAAGAAGACTTTTGCAGGAAGAATGTTTGGTGAAATGCGGGAGGTGTTTTTACTTCAAGATTTTTTCCTCAAGTCTAACAAATTTCTGAATGCCTATATTGATTAATTCATTAATTATTTTCCTACTGAAAACAATAGTGTTTGTTGTTTTTTAAAGTGAAATTTATTATCTTTTGCGAATCCAAGTTGTATTGGTTAGTATAAACGTATAGGAATTTAGTTGAAAAATACCATGGTCTATTTCGGGGCTTCTTAGATAACAAAGTAGACTTGAAGCACATATACATTATAACATATACATCTTCCTCACGTTGATTATTTGACTACAGTGCTCTTGTCACGCCCTTGACGACTGTAGTCCAGTTATAAACAAGGAGAAGAAGTGGTTACCCAATCACGTGTAACACACCAAAATACGTGATCTCTTTATCGACCAATGAGCACTCTAAACGAGGCTTGGTTATGTATGGGATAGTTGAGTCCGTCTTGGAGAGAGTCAACGGACTTAAAGAGTACTCCTAGGACTCGGTATTAATAGAGGTGTGTATTTTTCGCTCGTAATTGGCGGCCGTCTGCGAGAGAAGCCATTGCCCTATTTGGCCGGGCCAGTCAGGACGTGTTTGCTTCCGCGCTGGATTGTGATTGGTGTGCTGGCAGTAGCCATGCAACTGAAATAAACCCAGCCAACCACGAGACACAGACACTGCTACATAGAGACCGGAAAAATTCGCGAATTCATTTCGCGATAGGCTAAAATACAAATAGTTATACCTCAGTGCTGCCTCTGCTATTGGCTCACAACTCACCTGGACGACTCTGGGCCAATGAGAAACACCCAACCAAAGCTGTATCGAATCACAGGCTGCTACGTTGGGACGTCTCACAAGACAGCAGCCAATGAGTGGGTGACATTTGACCGAGAGTACGTAGAACTATGGAGTTCATCCTACAGGTCATTGATCCCGCGAATTTTTCCGGTCCCTACTGCTACATAGTTTTAACACGTTGTTCCTGAAATGATTTCACTTAAAATACATGGCCCTGCGTAAGAGTGTTTCCGAGCAGGTAACGTGTGATTGCTCTGTAATTTTTGTTGTTGTAAATGAAACTTAAAAATCATCTAAAATTACAGATATTTGTAAATTTGTGCATTAACATGAAATCAACTGTATCACTGCAAACAAAACGTTCACAGTTCTACTTTGGTTCGGATTCTTTTCCGGGAATTTATGCTACATTACGTAGTTAAAAGTATTTGTAAACCGTTGCCTAAATAGCTTTCTAGTATTAACTGTGCACAAGCATAATAAAACAGAATATTTGATTAACTTTTTCATGATTTAATAAATTTATGCTAGCACAAACATCAATGAAATTTTATTTTATGCGCCAATTTTCGTAAGCGTGACAAGAAATATTTAGTATTGTTTCCAAATACGTATTTCATATGTGCAAAAAAAATCATAGAAATCAGTAGTACAAATTTACATTATTTTTCTTAGAGTATTACATAGCTACTATTTTTTTTTTTTGGAAACTTGTATCAAACAGTGTAAAACATTTTTTTTTGTTTTTTTTTTACAAGGAAAATCCTTGTAAGCTCAGTTGCGAACAATATAACTTGAACTGGAAGGCAGAGCTTTGCACAGAATTAAATGGTAAAAAAGCTTTGTCTTGTAGTTTTACAAGTGATATCGTTGGCAAATGAATTTTCAAGGATATTCCTTGTATAAGTTACATCAATTTATTTGGGTGAAAGTAATCTTTTGTAAAAGAACCAAAAAAAAAAATTCTGTGTGGATATTGCTTGCCACGCATAGAGGAGCGAGAGATAAACTATGTAAGTACGTGCTGATATCTCTCCTTTGTTACGTCATCAGGCAGCTGGCATCAGTCCCACGCGATATTACTTTCGTCGCAACGTATTTCACAAACAACTCTCCAGTTAATGTGGATTAGAAGTTAATAGACGGAGTATGCAGGGTATATTGCATGTTATCATTAGAGACCTGCAAAATTCGCGGTTTCGATGACCTTCAGGATAGACTGCACATACCCCTGTACACTCGGGCAAAGAACGCAAGTTTATTGGCTGCCGACTTGTAAATGTCGCCTCAGCTGGTTTGTCTGTGATTCGATCCTTCTTTGGTTGAGGGTTTATAACTGGTTGAGATTCGTCCAGATGAACAGTAAGCCAATTTGAAAAATTATCTAAGAGGTATATGTGTTTGAATTCTAGCCTATCACCGAATGAATCCGCGAATTTTGCAGGTCTCTAGACTCATCATACGTTTAAATATATATATATTTTTTTCATTGTTAGAGCCAGTTGTGTTTTTTTGCGGATCCATTTCGCTCTTCAGGATAGACTCTACTTGCCTATGTATAGTCTTGCTTTTTTTTAGAGTACTCATTGGTCTATAACAATTCAACATCCTTTGGCGGGTTGCACGCTCTTGGGCAGCCACTTCTCCTCCTAATTGCAACTGGCTCAGGTTTGCTTCCCAATAAAGTCGCGATTACACGGGTAAACTCTTTACACGCTATAAGAACAATGCACCAATAAGAAAACACTAAAATTAAAACCATCCAACCGTATGGAATCTGGACAGATGTTTAAATGTGGCTGTGTCCAATGTGCAAAAGACATTGACTTGTTTGTGCCCACAAAAATGTAATCAGGCTCGGAACAGAAAAAACTCATGTTTTGCTGATCAACAGGGATTAGTCATCTCCATTTTTATTTATTTTTAGTTTGCTTATTTTATCAAAATTTTTGGCATGGCATGGCATGATTAATGTGTTCGCCAAGTTTTCGTAACATGTGACTATTTGATATTAATCATAATAGTCCATGCACAATGCTGTATCTCATAGGCGTGCCCAGAATTTTTTTTTGGGGATGCCAGTCCATATGTTTAAGAAAAACTCCATAATAGACGGTAAAAATTAAAGTTTACTATAATATATAAAATACCATAAACTTTTCATCGGTAACTTTTATATTTTTCCCATTTTTTATTCTGCTTTGTTACGTATAAAAATAACAAATAGCATTACTTATTACTTAAAAATAAACAATATAAAACCTAAAAATTAAAAATTTCATTAACCGGGAATTTGGGGAACATGTGTGATATTTTAGATAAGTTAGTTTTAAAACGGTCCTTAGCTTACCTGGCTAAATAAAATAAAAACATTAAACTGGAGTAAAACTTAACTTAGTAGAAAAACCTCTTCAACCTTTGATTCTATTCCAGTGAATTTATTTATTTTTTAAGTAAATAAAAATAATGGCAGTGAATTTCATTTTTCAAAACTGGGCTATTATAGGTTTGTAGTTTGTTCGCAATTTTTATTTCAATTGACGTAAGTATGTTTACATTACAATATTTAAATACCTACATAACCCTAATAAAATATAAAAAGATTCATTAAATAAGTACAATTCTATTACTACTGTTGCCAAAAAAAAATTAAAGTAACGGACCTAAGTAGGCACTTTACACACTTTCAAACTTATCTCTAATAAGTTGACCTTGGCCAGATAATACGATTTATATATAATTTGTAAGGGTGTTAACAACTAACAAGTGCAGTAAAAGAGAATTTTAAAAAAATTAACCTAACCTCTCTATCATGTGTCGGGATTTACAAATATTTTTAAGCGGAGGAGAGCCAAAGATAGGCTGTGGACTGTACTATCATATAAATATTTAATAGTATGTTAACTATATATGTTAGAATATGTAATCACAGGGCCAACATTTTTAACCTGTCGCTCGTAGAAGTTATAAAATGGGTGCGCTCCACTTAAAGACGTAGCGATACTTCTCCACAGGATATAAGAACCCACGCATTGACATGAGACCACTGAGCTACTGACTCGAACACATCTTCACGCCTTTTTGCACTCAATGTGGTCCGTCTCATCTGAGGCGGGAAACTCAAGTTTCAGATTGCCAATGTTTGTAACCGTCATTTAAAATTACGCATCTCGCGATAATCTAACGTTCTTCTTCGTGTTGTACGTACAGTATTCAAACGAATGCACCTGACTTCATTAAACGACCAAAAAACGTTTTTTTTCCCTCCATGTTTTAACAGTTTTTAATGGAGTTGTGTACGAAATTAAGTCGCAGTACTGCAGTCACTAATGCTACCCAATGCGTAGTTCTGTAAAGCAAAACAAAACAAAAATTGAAGTTGTGTTGTACTGATTAGTCCAGAGACCAATCACCACGATTCGAGAATTGAAACAGACCAGTCACGAACCAACCTCTGCGTTTCTACTTGGTTTACGTTAGAGCTCACCAGCTGGCCTTTTCGGTGACGTCATGTCACTCGTCGCTCGGTGCGAAACTTCAGACAATGAGCTTCCAATGACACGAGAGTTCACAATTGTCTTGACTTTATTTCGGGGGGAGGGGGCCTCGAACCCCCAAAACACATACCCCCGTCCGTCTGGGTACGACCATGCTGTATCTACAGGAGGAAATCACTGATTATTTAATACTGGCAGATACAACTAATGAAACACCAAATGTTATCTTCCGCAAGTACCCAAAGCTGTATTCTATGCTCCTCCCAGCCTTAAAATCCAATACAGAATTTCTGATGATAGACCCAAGAACTATGTCTGAATAATGGAAATTGTTTACATCCAGAATGACCTACGTGAACTGAATTATAGAACTGCACGAGTCTGCATAAATGTTAGAAGAATGAAACGTTGACACTACTAAATTGGCTGTTAGTTGGTGAACCAAACACTTCATTTCGCTCTGGCAACCAAACAAATATTATCATTGAAAACTGCACTAAAATTTCTGGGTAAACGTCCGGGACTGCAATAATACTCCATTTTTACTTTTGCTGCTAAGGGCGACCTGGCAACGAGGATCAAACACATCACCACCTTTACGTGAGAGGCACTGAACAGACGCACGGTGTTTTAGACAGCTACATGTCTCCTTGGGCATTTTTGGTGTTACCTTATCTTTTTAACTGCAGGATAAGAAAGATAAATTTCAGCTACAAGTCACAAATAACCCTTTCATGTTTTTGTAACAAATAAGTCATATCTCTAAACGATTTTACTTTCCCCCTTATATAAACCAGGTCAGTCGAATCACGCAGGATCCTTGCTAGCTAACTAAATTTATATTTAACTGTTGATTTTTAAATATAGACTGTGTCCTAAAACTGAAAAACTTTCAAATCCGTAGCTGTGGCCTAAATAATCTTTTAATACCACCTCATTCTTTTGTTTTATATTACTAAACAATTGTCACATTCCATTTAACGAACTGTTAACAACGAAACACCGAATGCTTATGTAAATAATTTTAGACCTACAGTCTGACAATTGTAAGGGTGTGAATCAAACAAGATTTATTTTTGTTTTGATTATGTCAAACAATACATGTTCTGCGAAAGTTATACTTACGTATTGTATCCCGTTTACGAGCTTAAAGTTCTCTGACAAATATAAACCGACGAGCATATAGACAGACATAGTTACCGCCAAATCAGTGTTTCGCTACAACCTTTTCAAAAACCTCTGTGAAAGGGTCAAATACTACAAGCTGATATTTGCCCCCTCCTTACACCTGCACTCTCCCAGTTGAAGCATTTAATGCGCCGCGTTATTTTTAATTGCTTTTTTCGCGTAATAAAGTAACGATTTTTTAGTTATATTGTAAGAAACGTTTGGTAACCAAATATAAAATTATAACCTCTAAATAATTTTGTTATGACATTAAAACCTACGTCTTAGTAAAAAAAAATTAATTTATCATTTATTTTGGAATACGTACTTACGTTTCATTTTTTTATATATATTTATTTCTAGGCGAGTGAAAAGTTATGAACAGGCGTGATTGTGTTCAACACTTATCTGATGTTAAAATTAGCAGTGAAATATTTTATTCATGTATATTATATATATATATATATATATATATATATTGATGTATTAGTTTACTGAATTATATTTTTCGTATTAAAACAGGGTTTTAATTCGTCATGCTGAAGTTACGTGTAGGATCGACGATTCAGGCATGCTTTCCGTCGCGAGTGACACCGCTTTCACCGCGTGTGACGTCAGCGGGCTACGTGACGTGACGTTGACGGGACGCTGTCCTGACGCTATCGCGCGCGCCGACTCGCGATGCCTGGCACGAGGCGAGGCCTCTCCTCGCCGGGGCCGTACAGACATACAAGATGGCCCCAGAGCGCTCCGTTTAGCGGGCCAGCAGCGTCGCAGCACGTCCTGCGCGCCGCCACGTGTGGTTGGCAGCCCTGCCGCCGGCCTGCCAATCAGAGGGCCATCCGGCATGCATTGCGCGCGGCGGTGCGGTGCGGCAGCGTGGGACCCGTGTCCGTGTCAACCGAGGAACTCCCTGCAACAACTGCCTAACGGCCCTGCCGCACTTATGCTGCCAACGCCTTCCAGTTAGGGACCGGAAAAATTCGCGGGTTCAATGACCTCCAGGATGAACTCCATAGTTCTACGTACATTCGGTCAAATTTCACCCACTCATTGGTTGCTGTCTTGTGAGACGTCCCAACGTAGCAGCCTGTGATTCGATACAGCTTTGGTCGGGTGTTTCTCATTGGCTTAGAGACATCCAGGTGAGTTGTGAACCAATAGCAGAGGCAGCACTGAGGTATAACTATTTGAATTTTAGGCTAACGCGAAATGAATTTGCGAATTTTTCCGGTCTCTACCTATGAGTAGAGACCGGAAAAATTCACGAATTCAATTACCCCTAGGATAGCCTCCATTATCCTCTGCATTTTCTCAAGCAAACAAGTGTTTTCATTGGGTGCTAACTTGTGAGGCGTCTCCAATAGGTAGCTTGTGATTCGATGATTCTTTTGTCGATAATCTCGCATTGGCCCAAAGAGCTCAAGTTAAACTGCGAGCCAATAGCAAAACCAGCAGATTTGTACACGTGTTCGGATTTCAGACTATCACGAAATTAATCCGCGAATTTTTCCGGTCTCTATCTATGAGCTGTTGTGGATCACCGGGTTGGGAAACGTGGCGGTATAATCTCGCGCGCGCGACCTTATGTCTCTGTGACTTGTAGCCCTGGTCTTCCCCAGTGCGCAGACAGCTTCGAGCGGACTCGCGCCAGACGCCAGACGCCAGTGTCCCGCGCGGGGTCACGTGGCCAGCGGACATCCATCTGTCCGGCCGTCGCACTACCTGCCGCCGCGGGGCAGATTTACCGCGCCGGCCCCGCCTGCCAGGGACGGGCACAGATTAGCCCCAGGCCGGCCCCTCCTTCCCCCTTCCCTGGGGTTCTGACCTCCGCGTCGGGGGAGTTTTTTATTTTTATTTTCCTAACCTAACTAACAACTAGAGTCTCGGAAATTTCGCGGATTCATCTGGCCTCAGGATATAATTCAAAGTTATAGGTGTGCTCGACCCATGTTTACTTGCCCATTGGTTGATTTCTTAGCGAGAACATTTTTTTCCTTGTTATTTGGCACTATCTGATTCGCTTACTTCTCTCCTAGCTGGACATCGTTGGCTCACGGTCGTAGACGGGCGTGTCCAAACAACTGCTGGCCAATCATGAACACAGTGCGAGAGTGTGAAGATTTTCATTCTAGCTTGCGACTAAATGAATCCGCGAAATTTCCGGGTCTCTACTAATAACTAAGTGTATTTGGGAGTGGTCTGGGTAGGGAAGACTCTAAGTGCGTCTCACGCCGAAGCCTATACGCTCTAAGCATGCAGGTTATGAACCATGCAGGAGAGGAAGCATGCATCATGTGCTAGGAGGGGATTGGCCAGCCATGGCAAAGTTTTAGCCATGACTTGAGACCGGAAAAATTCAAGAAATTCATTTCGCGTTAGGTTAAAATACAAATCGTTATACCTCAGTGCTGCCTATGCTATTGGTTCACAACTCACCTGGATGACTCTGGGCCAATGAGAAACACCCAACCAAAGCTTTATCGAATCACAGGCTGCTAAGCTGGAACGTCTCACAAGACAGCAGCCAATGAGTGGGTGAAATTTGACCTAGTGTACGTAAAACTATGGAGTTCATCCTACAGGTCATTGATCCTGAGAATTTTTCCTGTCCCTAGCTATGACTAACTCCCCTCACTGACTATTCTAGGTTAAAAACTAGATAAGTTGGGCCCAGGTAAAACCTGCATAGACACAGGGTAAACCCTGGGCACTGACATGCGGGATGCAAAAATTTCGTGCATTAATTACAAGCAGGTTGGTTACAGGAAACAGAAGGATGGTTCTGGAAGAAGAGTTTGACAGAGTAGAAAGACTACTATGAAAATGGGCGGGATCTTGGACATTTTGTCCGCATTTTGTTTGGTGGCACTGTTTTTTTTTTCTAATTTATTTATTTTGACGCGATAACGTCTTATAAATCGTTGAACGCCGGCTGCACGCACGAAAAATTGTCACGTTCCGCCTGAGCCCCGAGCGTGCAAGAACAGGCCAACCACCTTGCGAGAAAATCTTCTATAATATCAAACAAGGTTTTAGGCGGGCTTTTTAACTAATTTTTCGTGATTATATTTAAACAAATTATTTAAATTAAATTTTCAATAAACTGTAAATAATATTTAAAAATTATAAAGTATGCACTTTTTCATCAATGTTTTCTTGTGACGTTATCACGTAAAATTATCGTCCGTAAACCGACTTTACAGACAACCCTCTTTTTCATGTTAAAATTCTCAACTCTCCGTATACAGAATTTATTAGGATTAACTTCGTGAATGAAACGGAAGTCGCATTGGAACGGAAATGTGTAACCACGGTGCTGCCATCTCGGACGGATGGCGCAAACCAAAGTTCACAAAGACAGAGGGGAAACTCTAAAAGTATTAACCGATTTATGAATTTTAACAAGTTAGGCAGTATTTAAAAAAAAAATCATTGTGGAGAATCAGGTCTAGAGCAGGGGTTTAGTATTTTTCAAGACTTTTTCGCTTTTATCGGAGAAGTTACACTATATAGTTTAATAAAAATAATAATTACAATTGTTTATATATATATAGATAAGTGGACAGTTATAATTAATTATATGCACACTGAAATTAAAAATACATTAAGCCTCTCTGTAAACATTTATCTTCTTCTTTGGGTGTTTTAATTTCAGGAGCAAACACAAACACTGTCTCGAAATAATATCACGCATACGTGACCGTTCCAATTCTCATTCTTAAATTGACGACAAGATTGAACTAATTTAAAAACAACTTAAAAATAATTTTAAAAAACTTAAAAATTCACCATTACTCAAATTAATACTAGGTTGCAAATAAATCAATGCTCGTATTTTATTTTGACTTTACAATGAAAATATAATGATTAAAATTTTTTACTGCGTGTTTTTATTTTTATTATCTCCACGAAACCATCAGAGTGACCTTGTGTGTGTAATGGGCGCAGACCATAGCTGGAGGAGATTACCTAATATTAAAAATAAATAAAAAACTTCGCATCGAGATAGTTTTGGAAACCACTCTCGCGGCCGTAATCTCAATCAGCTTGTATTGTGAGTTTTTGCCGCGTCATGTTTAGTCGACTTTCCAAATCTAAGTGGCAAAAAAAAAAAACACCATCCACGCCAATGTAAGTGTTTGCAAAAAAATCATACGTACGTTCTTGTTACGTTTACGATCCAAACAAGCACACACCCCCGCTTGAAATTACGAAAGAAATAATATGTGATATATCTGTGAAGGTAGTAAGTTATTTTGGGTGATTAAAAGTAAGGTGTTACAACAAAACCTGGAATTAATAAACACATAAGAATAGTGGCGTATGTTTAGAATGATAATGAAACTGTCCAAAACCCGCGTTGTTGACGGTGTTTTTTTCTCCCAAATCCCCTCCCGAGATAAATTTGTGCATCCGCCACTGATTCTACGGAACCTTTTATATATATATATATATATATATATATATATATACGTATATATACGTGTATATATATACACGTATATATATACGTATATATATACGTGTATATATATATACACGTATATATATACGTATATATATACATATATATATATTTCTTTAATTAATTTGTAATTATAAATAAATACCAATATTAGTGGGTGTGTAATAGTGGTAAACGCAAGTTCTCGTACTGTTAACCTCTCTCTCTCTTTCTGTCTCTGACTGACGTCATCTAGCGGGTGGTTGGACCGGACCTTAACATCTTCTCCCCCCCCCCCTCAAGCCCCCCCTCTCTGGACAAACAGGTGGGTAGCCCGTGCGGTAACCGTCTCAATAGCGACATTACTCACGATCGCGGGTCGCCTGATACTCGCCCGATCATACTCACAAGTTCACTGCTTGCCCGTGCAAAAACCCCAGCAAAATAAGTACCGAATCACAAGCATCCGCGTTAACAGGTGTCACGAGTAAGTACCCAATCAGCAGTTTTAGTTTCATCCGAGTACATACAGTATCGTGGAGTTTATCCTGGAGGTCATCGAAACCGCGAATTAATCCAGTTCCTAGTTACAGTCCTCCAGGGCGTGTGTTTTAAGTCGAGATCCAGTAAATGTGGCCATTCAACGGATTTGCGTTCTGGACTGTGGTAAAAAAAAAAAATACGCGAATTTGACAGGTGCCTCTAGACACTATATCATCTACCGTCGTAATCAACTAGTGGACTGAAATTCTAACCGGGGGCAGTGCAAAAAAAACATGAACATGAGATACATATCATCCAGGAATCTACGTAAACTGTAATAGTACTGAGTTTCCTCCACTTATAACTGAACCGCAAGAATCCTACTGGAGAGTTAATGAAAATTTCACAGAAGTTTTAAGCATCCAGCAGAAACACTCGTATTCCTCCCACACGCTTATTTTTTACTAGGTTTCCATTGGAATAAATAACTCTGATGTCAGAAATTGGCTTTGTTTTCAAGAAGACCTACTTAGACTATATTAAAGTATGAAAAAACCATTTGGTCCTACACTAGCCAATGGGAATCATTTGGTTTTTTTTAGCTCCCAAATTCTAAATGGACAAATTAGGCAAGGATGTGACTTTCAACCCAAAAGGCACACAATGAAGAACCCACTGGTGTATGGAATGCATAGAGAACTGTGCAGGTTAACATGTACTATGTGAAATGGTAAATATCCCTGAATATAGGACATTGATAACTTACAAATAAATTTTATTTTATTTAAATCAGACATGCTTCAGCTAATGGCAAAAAAAAATTTGTTCCCGATAAAGGCTAAGAAATTTCTCTGATTTTTTTAACGGCGTGTGGAACTCCAACACCTGTAAGACTATCTAATTTCTACAATTAGGTCATAGTTCTTGCTAACTTCAGATAAAATTAACCAATAACAAAACCAGTAGCACCTGAACGGTCGAATGACATTCAATCAATCAAGACTGAAACTGGTTTCTCACTAGGACAACTGCCATGAGTAGAGACTTGCGAAATTCGCTTTATTATTTGGAAAGAGGCTGGAATCCGTGCCACATCACACTCGAACTGCGTTCTCATTGGCTTAAAGGTAGTTTTGACATGCCCCAAAGTACAAGAAACCAATGACAACACTACAAAATTCAAATGACCCAGTCACAAGCAATCCGGCCGGAAAGTAATATGTGGCAGCAGCTAAAGTATAGACTGGACTAATTCGCGGATTCATTTCGATATAGACTAAAAATACAAATACGCTTTTCCTTCTTTCTGCTTCAGTGATTTTCCCACAGTTTCTTTGAGGTACTCTGGGCCAATGATAAAACCTCGAGAGAAAAAAAAATTGGTTGTCTGTAAAGTAGATTTACGGACTATATTTTAACGTGACAACGTCATAACAAAACATTGATGAAATGATTGCATACTTTTATGAATAAAATTGAATCATTTTTATTGAATTATCACTATTTTGTATGGATACAAAGAAGGAGTGAAATGAAATCTACAATTTAATTGATAAATTTACTTTTATTTGCACTCATTAATTCAAATATGTTTATTACTTTAACGAAAAGATTATTTTAACTATAACTTTTTTACATGTTTGCTATTTATCTTCTTCCAATCTGTTTTATTATGTTAAGGATAGGACGATGATAGGAAAAGTAGGAAACGAATGGGAGTGTTTCAAGTTTAATGTGCCTCATAAAAGTAAAATCGATGGTTGTTCGAATCGAGTGGAAGAGAGATAGATGCGGCGCAAGCGTACAATGAGCGTAACGGGACACAGCGTAACGGGACACTTTTTCGTGCGTGCAGCTGGCGTTCAACGATTTATTAGACGTTGTCACGTCAAAAAAAAAGAAGCATCGAATCACAAGTATCTCAGTTAACTGGCGCTACAAGTTGCAAGCCAATGAACGGTGTAATTTGCCCAAGCATGTTTATCAGCAACTCGAACACTAGTTTGACTGTGACTTTTATATAGGGAGAAACCAGTTGCCAAGAAATAGTTTCTAATATACTACAAGAGAGACATTGTAAATTTGTACAACACATAGTTGTGTATATATAAATGAAATTTGTTTTTCGAGATAATTCTGAGTATTTATTATCAACATTGACATATCATTATTAATGTTTCATACATAACAATGGAAAATATAATAAATATTCAACAATTATTTTTGTTTTTAATTTACAGTGCTTATTAAAATGCGCAGTTAATACTGGAAAGCTATTCAGCTAGTGGTTTACAAATAACTTAAACTATTGGAGGCATTTGGATAACACAAAGCTTAAATGTCCTGGTAAGAATTCGAACCCAGTATTACTGCGAACAACTTTTTTTTTAAATGTAAATGTGCATATAAACAAATATATGTAAATGTTTATAAACATTTGTGACTTGATGTAAGCTTTTGGACATACGCCATTGCTAAGCACATGTATGTCTGTAGAAGAAAACTATAAAAAACACAAGACAAAAACACAAATTAAGCAAAAAATTACTGTTGTCAACATAATATTCCATAGCAGGAATATGGTCAACAAACAAAGGAAAACAAAGAAAAATTGACTAACAGAACGAAGAAAAAAAAACACAAATGACGACAGCACAAAAATATGCTTAGCAATGGCGTATGTCCAAAAGCTTACATCAAGTCATGAACTCCCATTGCACAAATCTTTCAAAGCTAATATGAACATTTGTGTTGCATTCACGGGAAAGAAAGCTGGCAGTGTCGGGTCGCCAGGAAACAGCTCGTGTTGGGGAGGGAGGGTCACTGCTGCCAACTGTGCGCGGTAGCCACTGGTCGCCGCTCAGCCACAGGCACGGGCCACAGTGCTACCTCTGTCCCTCACCCCGGACCCCGCGTGGCCACACCAGGAAGCGTGCTGCGTGTGCGCAAGACCGCGTCACACCGCGTGGACGCTCTGCAAACATTCCTTTTACAGAGAATATCCCCGCCCCCTTAAATGTTAATTCCAGAGGTTTCTTGGCTTGTTACAACTTAACTGCGTCACACGTTTCATTCGACATTTGCCGTCGCCATCGCCAGGGCAAGTCTCTCACTGAGAGATGTTGGGAGATCTCGTCACCCCCTCCCCAAACATACCTGGATCATCACGCCGTGCGCCGGTCTTCAGAACAAAACCACGCGATTTGAAAACTTCAAGATTTCTGAGTGGCATCTGTTCGCGATTAGTAGTTCTGTTTCCGTGTATATTTAGAAGAGTGAAAGTGGCTAAAGAGGTTTTTTTTTTCTTTTGACTTGACAATGTCTAATAAATCGATGAAAGCCGGCTGCACGCACGAAAAAGTGTCCCGTTACGCACATTGTTCGTTACACTGTGTCCCGTTACGCTCATTGTACGCTTGCGCCGCATCTATCTCTCTTCCAATCGATTGACCTATGCGTCCGAGAGGAAGAAAGACAGCGGCAGCACACAACTTACATCTACACATGAACTGTTTCGTCGACTGTTTATAAAGTGAAGTGAAAGTTAATGTGGTTTTCATTGCTTATTACAACAACAATTTCGGCAAAAAAGGTTCATTATTCTTGCATTTTAAAAATCTGATTACTAGTATAATTTCAAGTATTTATTCTTTTATTATAAAAATAAAAATGGTTCAATTATATTTATAAAAGTATGCAATCATTTAATCAATGTTTTGTTATGACGTTGTCACGTTAAACTATCCTCCGTAAACCGACTTTACAGACAACCAATTTTTAGAATGGTTGTAGGTATGAAAAATTCGGTACAGATATTTGAAAGCACTCAAGGGAATTTTATCACGCGCGTATCTTCATTTCTCCGCCATATAATGTTGCCACTCAAATCCCATAGATGCTCTATATACGGCGAGAAGACAGCGCTCCAGTTCACAGCTTCGCGCTTAGAGGCGACACCGCACACTGTTACGAACATTTTGACGAAGAATTTAACTCAAATAAACGAAGAGTTCTTTATAATTCCAAATAACGGTTCTTCGTAGAAACTACGTCGCGTGTCGATTTCCGAGTTGCATTTTTCGTTCAAATGGTGTTAATTCAAAATATTTAATAGATGTTTGACAGGTTAATTGAAGAGCGCGTCAAACGATTGACTCAATTTTTTGATCAAACGATTGACCATATAGGGCCTCCTTTAGAGAAGTCAAATTTTCTACATTAAAGGACTTAAATTTTTTTATGGAATAATGAAACTATTAAAAACAGTAAGGCTTCTTTCTAGCCTTATCTCTTTCCGCTCAGGAGAGTAATATCTAACTCCCCAACTTGGGTGGTTAAAAGTATTGCCCACAGCTCGCACAAGCCCATTAGTTAGTCTACAATTGACTCAGTTCGCCATAAGGCGCACTATTAGACTCGTGGTTTAATGTGGACGCAACACAAAGTTAATTGTGTTTGGAGTTTGTGCTGTTGCCGAATCAGATCGTAACATTTTCGAGTTAGTAAACACAGGATCTAGCTTCCAACCTTTTTTAGGACTCTGTCTCAAACGTTACTTTTTTTCTATGTATCGTCATTACATTTATTTAAGGGTTCTTTATGAAATTCTAACACAATTCATCCGTTGCATTTCTTGACTGTTACCGAACTTTTCAACATATATTCACTAAGTGTATTTGTTATGTGTAGAGACCTGAAAAATTCGCGGATACATTTCGTGAAATGCTAGAATTCAAATAATTATACCTTAGTGCTGCTTCTGCCAATTTTTTCACTGTTAATCTGGAGTAATGAGGGCAAATTAGAGACCCTCACTCATACAAGTGTCGAATCACAGGCCACCCAATCGAGACGACTCACAAGTCAACGGTCAATGAACAGTTTGCATTTGCCCGAGTGTGTAGAGGATAGTGGAGTATATCCTGGAGGTGATTGAACCCGCGAATTTTTCCTGTCTCTAGTTATGTGTTGAATTAAAAGGCTTTTTTCTGAAATTTTAACTCAATAAATCCTTTGAATTTGTAACTCTGTAACCAAAGGAAACTTCTGGAAAAGTAAAGCTATAAGTAGGAACTGGAAATATTCGCGAGTTCAATGACCTCTAGGATAGACTCCACGATTCCCTACATATTCGGGCAAATGCCACATGCTCATTGGCTAATTACTTCTGAGACCTGTCAACGAGAATGCTTCCGATACGATACTTTCTTTGGTTGAAGGGGTTTTCACTGGCTCAAAGCCCTTAACATAAACTGTGAGCCAATCACAGAAGTAATATGAAGGTACAGCTGTTTGGATCCCAGCATAACGCGAAACGAATCCGCGGATATTTCCGGTCTCTAGCTGTAAGTTATTCCAGAAACTGTGTTCTAGAAGTCACGTAACAGTACAATGACCTATTCTCCAAGTGTTTATTTTCCCGCTAGTTCAGAGATCGTCCGGTAGAGCGCTCACTGCGCATGTTGTACTCGCGACCACGTCGCTACGTGGATGTGGAAAGAAGTAGAGCAGCTTCAGAATCATCCAATCATCTCTTTCTTGGAATGTCATTACGAGAACGGAGTGATGTACCACTCCGTGGTTCCAGCGCTCGCAATGGCAGGAGTGGTGTTTAAGACCGAGACCCGGTCATTA
Organism: Bacillus rossius redtenbacheri; assembly: GCF_032445375.1. NCBI lineage: Eukaryota > Metazoa > Arthropoda > Insecta > Phasmatodea > Bacillidae > Bacillus > Bacillus rossius. The sequence continues at coordinate 12,585,345 of NC_086330.1, forward strand.
ACCGTCACTTTCACATTCCTAAATTGCAGGTTGTGCGAGCTAAACATGGCTGCGACCTTCCACTGCCGGAGTGGCCGAGACGAAACGATCGGAAGTACGAGCATTTTGGTCACTGGGGTTTGATTAGCAGATCTGTTCAGATTCGGCTCTAGACCCTAATTGCGAGAGCGTGAACGAAAAAAAACAAAATTGGTTGTCTGTAAAGTCGGTTTACGGACGATAGTTTAACATGACAACGCCATAACAAAACATTGATGAAATGATTCCCTACTTTTATGAATAAAATTGAATCATTTTTATTTTAATAATAAAATAATAAATACTTGAAATTATATTAGTAATCAGATTCATTTTCTTATGTACATTTGACGTAGAAATTAAACTCAAGAATTTGACCGAATATCGCGCAAGTACAGGAAACAAGCTCAGTTTACCCGGTAACGAAATACTTGTTTCATTTCTTATCACTGGCTTTGTATATATATATATACAAAGTCACTGGAGATTCTACCATTTCGTAGTACTTATTTTCATCACTACGTCACCATTCAAACATCCGTGCGTCTCTGCGTGTTTTACATTTGTCCATATTTGATATGGTAATCATTACAGACCGGAACAATTCGCGGATTCATTTCACGATATGCTAGAATGCAAATAATTGTATTTTTATGCCACTTATGCCATTCGTTCGCTGTTAACCTGGAGGCCTGTGGGCCAATTATAGAACCTCAGTCAAAGCAGTATCGAATCACGAGTCTCCCAATTGAGACGCCTCACAAGTCAGCAGCCAATGAACAGGCGACGTTTGCCCGAGTGTGCACAGGATCGTAGAGTCTAGCCTGGAGGTCATTGAACCCGCGAATTTTTCCAGTTTCTAGTAATAATTTAACCATCGGTCTTGTGACTCTTGTGTGTACCAGTTAAATACGGAGATGGCAAGGGAACGGAAAAATTCGCGAATTCATTTCTCGATAGGCTAAACTACAAATAGTTATACCTCAGTGCTGCCTCTGCTATTGGCTCACAACTCACCTGGCTGACTCTGGGCCAATGAGAAACACCCAACCAAAACTTTATCGAATCACAGGATGCTACGTTGGGACGTCTCACAAGACAGCAGCCGATGAGTGGGTGACATTTGACCGAGTGTACGTAGAACTATGGAGTTCATCCTACAGGTCATTGAACCCGCGAAGTTTTCCGGTCCCTAGAGATGGCATTGGTGGGCAGCCAATCTAATACGCACCCTGGGAAACCATGAGCCCTCTTCTCACCAGGTGAATGAATCAGCGGTCACGGAGAGAAGAGAGTGAAGGTAGGAACAAGGAGTGTGGACAAGTGTGGACGGAAGATAGGGCAGTCCTGAGTAGGGCAGGTCTGGTGACCCGGGGGAAGAAGGGCCGTCACTAGTGCTGCTTCGTTGTCTCCAGGGGGGGGGGGATCCTCGGGAAGCCTTCTTTTCACAGACGAGAGAGCCACACCCGAAGTTTCCCGAAGTTCATGCTCGCTTTTCCTTTCCTTTCTATCTCATTGTATAAACCGGCGTGGCATTAATTTTTTTGCGGTCGATTAGGAATGGTTAGCTACATTATAAATACTTTAAAACATTGTGGATGGTTGGTTATATTAGGTAAGTAGCTATGGCTACATTAAAATACTGTAAAATCATTTTATGTTTTGCTTAGCAAATAACTTTTTAATATGCAGCTATCAAGGGCTAGGAAACCGTTTACACGATTTCACAGTATCCTTAATGTAGCTATCCTAACCAAATCAACCGTCCACGATGTTTTAAAGTATTTATAATGTAGCTAACCTAACCTAATTGACCATTAGTTATCATGAGTTACAATGAACAAAAAAAAAACCGAAGATGCACAATCGGGAGTTTGGCACTCTCGTCTGTGAAAAGAAGGCTTCCCCGGGTGACTTCCGGCGCCGCCCGATGCGCGCGCACTCTCTCTGTCAACACGGGCGGCGCGCACTGAGCAGGCCTTCTGTCGCCGCTGATCCCCGATATCCGGCCAGGCTGTTGACTCGCCCTCCCCCCCCCCCCCCTCCCGCGCCGGGCCCGCGACAGCCTGCTCTGACGACGGCGTCTCCTTCCTGGAATCCCGGGTTGCCTTCGTGGCCGCCCCGACCAGCCAGGGAGGGTGCGTTTCCCTTGGTTTTGGCATTCAAACAGACCCTTTTGACGTGATAACGTCTTATAAATAGAGACCCGGAAAATTCGCGGGTTCAACGACCTCCAGGATAGACTCCAATATCCTCTACACTATCGGGCAAATGCCAACTGTTCATTGGCTGCTGACTTGTGAGTCGTCTCGACTGGGTGGCCTGTGATTCGAAACTTCAATGAGTGATAGGTCTCTAATTGGCCCTCAGTCCTCCAGATTAACAGTGAATTAATGGCAAAGGCAGCGCTAAGGTATAATTATTTGAATTGTAGCATTTCACGAATTGAATCCGCAAATTTTTCAGGTCTCTAATCATTAGAGACGCTTAAAAGGTATGAATCGGTGAGATTGAGCAGTGTCGGAATAGGTAGGTAGGGGGAACGGGAGCACACCAATAAAAACCACCGACTCACGGCAACAACTGCCACGTTTCCCGCTTGCGAAAAATCCTTGTTTGTCCGCGCCGGGAATCAAACCCGGGCCACCTTGGTTGGAACGAGCGGCCTGACTCTCACGCTGTGGCCCCTTCAGGCAGTTGGTTGGTGCTCACGCCGACATCGTCTGTCCACTGGACGATGACTTGGGCGGGAGACGTGACCTGGAATGGGCGTCCTTAGAGACCGGAAAAATCCGCGGATTCATTTCGCGACAGGCTAGAATCAAAACTCTATTACCTTCGTGCTGCTTCATCGATTGGGCCACAGTTTATCTGAAGGACTCCGAGCCAATGAAAAACTCTAAGCAGAACAAGTATGTAATCACGAGCAAACCCAGTTAAAAGGTGTCACGAGTCAGTAGCCAATGAGCAGGCGTAATTACCCCTAGTGCATAGAGGATCGTGGAGTCTATCCTAGAGGTCATTGAAACCGCGAATTTTTCCAGTCTCTAGTCGTCCTCCAAAGAAATTGCTGCAGCGGTTTTTTTTCTTCCTTTTTTATTTCTGATCGCTATGTTGCGACAGCAAATGCTACGAAGAAATAAAAAAAAATTTGAACACGTATTTTAGGGCCTAGTACCCGACATTGATGCGTAACATCTGATCTCGGTAACGAGCAAATTCACGTGTTCTCATGTCGCAAATACACTTGTAATACGAAACTCGCTTACACGAAATTTAAACATAGACCATCTTAAAATAATACCGAGAATGATAAATGTACGCAAACTGTGTTTTCAACTGCCTTTATGAACACGAATCACTCGTAGTTTCCGCCCTCGCCGCCGCCAGAGCAGCTGCATCTAGTCTCGAATCATTCCATTTGCAGAGCGAAATTTTAAACTATAGGTATAATGAAAAGGCTCCGATATAAGTGAAAATAAGGGGGTTGTCTGTAAAGTCGGTTTACGGACGATAATTTTACGTTATAACGTCATAAGTAAACATTGATGAAAAATTGCATACTTTTTAATTTTCAAATATTATTTACAGTTTTTGCAAATTTAATCTAAATAATTTGTTTAAATATAATCACGGACAATTAGTTAAAAAGCCCGCGTTAACCTGTTTAATTATAGATGATTTTCTCGCACGGTGGTTGGCCGGTTCTTACACGCTCGGCTCAGGCGGAACGTGACAATGAGTCATGCTTTTTCGTGCGTGCAGTCGGCGTTCATCGATTTATAAGACGTTATCACGTCAAAAAGGAGTTTTAAAAATACCAACACCCGGATTTGGATCTGATTTTTAATGGAAAATTCTGCCCATCTTGTTAATATTCATTGAACATTTGATTTAATGAAGTTTCCCTTTGGCTTTGTGAACTTTTGTACGCGCCATCCGCCGCAGATGGCGGCACCGCGGTTACGCAGATCCGTTCCACGCGACTTCCGTTCCATTCATGAAATCGCTCCCGCCGAGTGCCGTGTGCCGGGAGCTGAGCTGTCACACACCAGCAGTCGCAGGCGTCGCGCCCTGCTGCCCTGGAGGCGGGACTTTGCACTTGGACGCGCGATCCAGGGGAAGGTTGTCGGTCCTGTCATCCGGAACAAGCTTCCACCGGTCGTCACCAGAGCGCAGTTGGAACCAGACATCGACTGACTGTGTACCGAAGTAGTTACGTTGGAGAGCCATAACTAGAGACCTGCAAAATTCGCGGATCATTCGGTGATAGGCTAGAATTCAAACACATATACCTCTTAGATAATTTTTCTATTGGCTTACTGTTCATCTGGACGAATCTCAACCAGTTATAAACCCTGAACCAAAGAAGGATCGAGTCACAGACAAACCAGCTGAGACGACTTACAAGTCGGCAGCCAATGAACTTGCGTTATTTGCCCGAGTGTACAGGGGTATGTGGAGTCTATCCTGAAGGTCATCGAAACCGCGAATTTTGCAGGTCTCTAGCCATAACTGAACTGACTTGATGTAAGTTTTTGGGCATACGCCATTTCTAAGCACGTGTATGTCTGTAGAAGAAAACTTAAAAAAACCAAAAGACAAAAAACACAAATTATGCAAAAATTGCTGTTGTCAACAGGATATATACACCACATAATATTCCATAACAGGAATATGGTCAATAAACAAAGAAAAACAAAGAAAAATGGACTAAGAGAACGAAAAAAAACCACAAATGAGTTCAATTAATCATTTATAGTTATATATATTCAATGGTATTACAAACTATTTCTTGACAACTGGTTTCCAAAGAAATCTTTTGCAAAATAGAAAACAAATTTTGTGTACATTATCTAATTTATTTTAAAGAAAAGCTTGGTTTTGTTTCCATTCTATTTAAAGTTTTTTTAAATACCACCGTGCTGTATATAAATTTTTCATTGGTATTCCCGTAAGACTACATTAATGTTGAATGTTCAGGAAAATAGCTCATTTGGCATGGACGTAGTCCCGAACTTATGGATTATGTTCATTTCACTTCATTATGCGTGTCCGAAGCCTTAAAGCGCAGAAGGCACTAAGGGTGACATTCGCCCGTGCATTAAATGTTTCAGCCCTCTGCGTGCAATACACTGGACTCTAGTGCGGTATTTTCGTCATCGACTCTGTGAGTTCAATCAACGACTCTCGCGCACTGGTTGTTCAAGTTATCAGTCTGCAAACTGGTTGGGGGCCACTCTGTATGCCCCTCCCATCGTGGGCTTATTTTTTCAGATCTAAATAATTAATACTTTCAACGTCTGATATTATTACCTTTAAATTACCCAGCCTGAGTCCACCTCAAAGTATGCTGCCAGTTTCTGTTTTTCCCCAGCATTACTTATTGAACTGATCCTGAAATAACAACTTTTTTGCTCACAGGTAAACGTATTTGTACCTGTAAATATTGATGTATCGGATTATTTCGACGGTGGACAATTATTTATTTGGTGTTCCTGGTGTTTGGTACTTTATAACAGCAAATCACGGCTTGCTAAGATTGTTCCACGCTGAGGAAGATACGGCATTCAGTTGCTAGTAATCCTCGATGGTAGTTGCAGCAGAACACGCAGAAAAGTTAGAAACATCGGTGTTTCAGAGTTGCTTCAGCCCGAAAGCCAGGATGCAGTTTATTCACGCCAATCTCTATATTTAATCCTGCACGATCGTATTCTCATCTGTAGAGACCGGAAAAATTCGCGGATTCGACGATGAGGGTTGATGACATGCGGATTCGTTTCGCGCTGTGCTGGGATCCAAACACTTGTACTTTCATATTACTTCTGTGATTGGCTCACAGTTTATGTTCAGGACTTTGAGCCAGTGAAAAACCGTCAACCAAAGAAGTATCGAATCGGAAGCATTCTCGTTGACGGATCTCAGACGTAATTAGCCAATGAGCATGTGTCATTTGCCCGAATATGTAGGGAATCGTGGAGTCTATCCTAGAGGTCATTGAACTAGCGAATATTTCCAGTCCCTACTCATCTGCTATTTAGGCTGTAATTTCCGTTGGAAGTCACGCTCCAGATCAAGTAAATATTGTGCAGTTTGGCAGATCAATATTTAATTGTTTTCCACAAAGTTGTGTAGTGTGTGACATATCTAAATACATGCAAGAAAAGACTGTCACTAAATACGTCTTAATTGTCAAGTATATCCTGAAGGGATAGAATTGCTTATTACCAGACAACAGGTAAATTATAAATATATTGCTCTTGTAGAAAATAATTTCAATAGCCATACTTTCAAACATTACAGAAAATCGTGACATTGATGTAAAATTTGATGCTTGTTTCACTAATAGATTTTCAGATGAATTTTTGAGTTGTTTGTATGGTAAATGATAGTATTTAAGCAACTTTAAACGTATCTGTTTTTTAGTACTTTCTTTAAAAGTGTACCTATTTGAATGTTAGTCAAAAATTTCAAAGCGATTGATAAGGCGTATATTTTCCAGTAAAGTAGCAAAAATTATTAGATACATGTGCTACATGCTTTCATGTTTATTAGTGTTTTTTAAAATGAGGTGCTCTGACCTGCGAATGAAATTGCTCGTAAAGGTTGCGGTGGGAGTGCTGGTCTGTAAGGGCAACACTGTTCGTTCCGCTGAAGGAGGAGAGATAGCTAAACAACAACAATCACAAAAAGGGTGTTTGAGACGTCGTAAAAGTTTAACAGTGCAGGCTGTGAATTACGAGCGGGGAAATGGATTCAGCGTGGCTCCTCCGGAGGGATTCGCGGCGGTCTCTCCAAGAGGTGATACTCTTTCTGGCCGAGCAAGCAGCCAAAAGCTTATTTGAGTAGCGGGTCGCAGTGCTGGCGTGGTCGGATCAATTCTCTCACTCCCCCCCCCCTCCCTAATGGTTCGTTTCCTGGTCGGATGAATCCCGGATTTTCCGCATGTTAAAAGCGTGATGGTTTCTTTTTTTTTTACGGGGTATTTCAGTTTCCTCCACCCATTTCTTCCGTGGATTCTCTATTCTCCTTCATCACCCACTACCATCACCGAGTCCTGCGATGTCTACGAGTCGGTAGGCCATACGGCATTGGTAGAGACCTGCAAAATTCGTGGGTTCAATGACCTCCAGGATAGACTCTACTACACTCTACACACTCGGGCAAATGCCACCTGTTCATTGGCTGCTGACTTGTGAGTCGTCTCGACCGAGGGCCTGTGATTCGACTCTTCTATGAGTGAGGGTCTCTAATTGGCCCTCATTACTCCAGATTAACAGTGAACCAATTGCAGAAGAAGCGCTAAGGTATAATTATTGGAATTGTAGCATATCACGAAATGAATCCGCGAGTTTTGCAGGTCTCTAGGCATTGGTTAATTCATTGGAGTGAGGGACGAAGCAAATAAAACAGACGCACGAAACACAAACAAAGAGGAGCTTCACTTGCGGAAAAATGATAATATTAATAAAAATAAATTGTGAGAAAGTCTTCAAGTACTCGCCAGAGATGTGTAACATCTAACCTCGGTAACGAGCCAATTCATGTGTTCTCTTGTTGCAAATACACTTGTAATACGAAACTCGTATTTTTTTTCTTTAAAATAATGCCGATCGTGATCAGTATTCGCAAATTGTGTTTTCAACTACATTTCTAGACAACCGAATCTTACATGGTTTTTGTATCCGCTGGGATTTGCTGGTAGGATACGATCGCTAGAATCGATCGGCAGTATGTGTAGGGACTGGAAAAATTCGCGGTTTCAATTACCTCTAGGATAGACTCCGCGATCCTTTATGCACTCGGCCAAATCACGCCTGCTCATTGGCTACTGACTCGTGACACCTTTTAACTGGGTTTGCTCGTGATTACATACTTGTTCTGCTTAGAGTTTTTCATTGGCTCAGAGTCCTTCAGATAAACTGTGGCCCAATCGATAGAGACAGGAAAAATTCGCGAATTCATTTCGCGATAGGCTAAGATATAAATCGTTATACCTCAGTGCTGCCTCTGCTATCGGCTCACAACCCACCTGGATGACTCTGGTCCAATGAGAAACACCCAACCAAAGCTTTATCAAATCACATGCTGCTACTTTGGGACGTCTCACAAGACAGCAGCCAATGAGTGGGTGGCATTTGATCGAGTGTATGTAGAACAATGGAGTTCATCCTAAAGGTCATTGAACCCGCGAATTTTTCCTGTCCTTAAGTATGTGGCAGGATACGATGGACAAGATAGATAGAATCTGGCTCTATCTGTCTTCATTTGCTCGTAGTGCATTTGGCTACAACTACCTACAATGGCTACAGCTGCTCAAACAGATTAAAATTGCGTTTTTGCTTGAACTTAGTCATTGGCGACGATTTTTACATCCTTAAGTTAGAAATTTTACTACAATAAATAAAACAATCACAAACCAAATAATGTATATATATATATTCATCTTTATTAGCACGCAGGTTTTAAATTTTATCCACTGTATGTAACCCGCATGTTTCATTTCATGAAGTATATAGTCTGTGTTTATTTGGAGATATATACATGTTCGACATTCTGCGAAGCAAGTAGAAGTCTCAACCGGTCGATCGATACGTCAATATCTCTCCGTGACGTTGCACGTCTATGACAAGGGGAAACAAGACACACGTTTGGGACGCTCAATTCATAGGGACTGAAAATATTCGCGAGTTCAATGACCTCTAGGATAGACATCACGATTCCCTACATATTCAGGCAAAGCCTCATGGTCATTGGCTAATTACTTCTGAGACCTGTCAACGGGAATGCTTCCGATTCGATACTTCTTTGGTTGAAGGTTTTTTTTCACTGGCTCAAAGTCCTTAACATAAACTGTGAGCCAATCACAGAAGTAATATGAAGGTACAGCTGTTTGGATCCCAGCATGACGCGATACGATTCCGCGAACTTTTCCGGTCTCTTATACAATTCAAATTCAAATTCAAAAGCTTTTTATTACACGTATTTGCACTTTTCACAGTTCTGTGTTAATACATGAACTTCACAGCACTCAGTGCTCATACAATAAAATTAATATAAGTGGTTATTTTATTAATTTTGTACAGACAAAAATAATAAAAATATTTGAGAATAAAAGGGAAAATTTAAAAAAAATTGATTTTGGTTTTTGGAGCATTTGCTCCATGTCATTTATGAATTATGTGATGTTTCTCAATTTTTTCACTGCAGAACAAATTACATTATTTACATTATTGTTTTTTTTTCTGCAAACGGTAACGTACTTATGTTCACTGGGTTATTTACGATACTATATGTACCATCTGGAAAACTGCAAATTTTAGCACGATGAGACTAATTTCTAGAGACCGGAAAAATTCGCGAATTCATTTCGCGATAGGCTAAAATACAAATAGTTATACCTAAGTGCTGCCTCTGCTATTGGCTCACAACTCACCTGGATGTCTATGGGCCAATGAGAAACACCCGACCAAAGCTTTATCGAATCACAGGAATCTACGTTCGGACGTCTCACAAGACAGCAGCCAATGCGTGGGTGGCATTTGACCGAGTGTACGTAGAACTGTGGAGTTCATCCTAGAGGTCATTGAACCTGCGAATTTTTCCTGTCCCAACTAATTTCTAATTTCCTTTGGCTAATTACACTCGTGGAACTAATGGTGGGTGTCCATTTTATTTGTAACGGCTCGTCCATGGCAGATCTGCCCCGCGCTCATGCGCGATTGGTGGCAGAGATGTGCGCGGAGTGTCTTGCCACGTGGGCCGGGGGGGGGGGGGGGTTGTGTGCCAGGATCTTGATGCGAACAGCAGCCCGGCGTAGCTGATCTGCGCCCGAGATCACACGGTCGCACTCCCTGCCGAGTTGGGTGGTGACTGCCTCTCTTGCCGCCAGCCGTGTGTTCGGGCGTGCGTTCTCTCGTCCGGCATCGTGATCCGTACTCCGTGAAATGGAAAAAGAAATAATATTCGTGTAAATTTGCAGATATTTCCCAATATGAAAAAAACTTTATATGGTTTAATAGAACTGATTCCTTAATGAGCACTTTAATACAATACTCTCCCAAAATAGTAAATAATAATTAGGTTGTTTTTGCTACGGTGGTGAACCTGAGTATACTTCAGATGGTCGGCAAGTAAGTACAACCCTGAAAGTTTGCACTAGGCGTGATTTTCTCCCAAGTTGATTTATCCAACTCTATTTCACGCAAATGCTGTTGCTTAACACTGGAGCGCTGACAATTAATAAATTAGTACCTGCATAGCTCTAGGCTACCCCATGAAGGTATATAAAACTAATTGTTCCCAGTTTTTGTGATCGTGCGTTTTTGAGAATCCTATTGGGTGCGCTATCCAATCGTTAAAGAGCAGATTTAAAAAAAATTCAATAAATTTAATATTTTGAGCGCTCGTAACAATGTGAGCTTTTTAAATGCTAGTTGTCAACATTATTTGACATGTAACGTGTAGTTAAAGTTCGTGCCACACGTTTTCCAGTTCGTCTAGCGCTAAGTCTTACACAAAACTCGAGACCAAAAGAAATGTTTTCTTGTTGGTGTAGATGGCTCGTGTGTATTTTTGCAGGATAATTTTGTATTCAAATCACATCGTTGCAAAAACTCAGTTTTTAAGTATACCAGTTTTTTTTTTTACTTGCGAGTAGAACCCTCCCAAGTCTATAATTACATAATCAAGCTCTGGCGGCTTGACGAAAAAAAAAAAATTACCTTCAGATTTTTTTTCAAGTCATGTATGAAAATATTGACAGCAGGTATTTCATTATGAATCGCTCTTGCGCGAATCAAGGTCGCCGGGGGAGTCTGTCTAGTTTGTAGGGCGAGTAGCGGGGGGTAACTTAATAAGTCACCGGTGGATGCGTGAGTTTACTGAACGTTATTGGGTTTGTTCCTGCCTGCATACACACACAAACACACATTACAGCTTTCACGAACATTCCCTGCGCGAGTTGAAAGTTTCCGCTTCTCTTCAGACACTGTTGGTAGAACATAATATGGATAATAATTACGGATTTTCACTATGGCGGACATTGCGTCATAGTTAAAGACAGAGGAATTCAAAATGGCGGAAAGTTCTAGAATCCTGATGGTGGACGTGACGTCATAATGCAATATGGCGGAGTCTATCATGGCAGAAAGTTCTAGAAAACAAAGTGGCAAACGTGACATCAAAATCCAAGATGGCAGTTGTGGTCAAGGTCAAGGTAAAAAGGTCCCCTCCAGTGGCTTACTGGAGGCTGGTAAATGGAGAATTTATGTATCTTTTGAGAGAATTTCGTTCTTTCAAAAGCAAAAGCACTTTGAGGAGTGAACTATTTGAAAATTTTGAATTTTTTATTATATTATTCTTTCAAAAAGATAATTTTTTGAATTTTTCAAAATTTCTTTTAGATTTTTTTTTGTAAAAATTTACCCCCAAAATTTAGGGTCAAATTTTGAAGGTCAAAGTCATAGGTCAAGGTAAGGGTCATCCAAGATGTCTGGCGTGGCGTCATAATCCAAGATGGCGGACACCGTCCCGATTATGTACTAGCCAGTTACATACTACTACCTTTAATTTAGCTAAACTCAATTGCTTTTCCAGGAAAAAAAAACATTTGGGACTTTACTTTTCTCGGTTACAAGGAACGGTTAAAGGCCCCCGCCTACCCGGGCACACACACGGTGCGCAGGGCTTCAGACAGGAACACGCCATTTGAAAAACTACTCAAGATATCCAAGTAGGTTCTGTTTACGAAAAAAAAAGAAGAAAAAATCATTTAAGAACACGCTCAGGGCGGACGAGCAGTTCTGGTTCTGTAATTCTTTTTTTTGAACTGTACTTTTATGAGCTTGAAACAGCTAAAATGCAATATTTCAGAATTGCACATCCTTGAAAGTAATCAAGAGATGTTTTTCTCTGTCGTATAATTAGAGACCGGAAAAATTCGCGGGTTCAATGACCTCCAGGACAGACTCCACTATCCTCTACACACTCGGGCAAATGCCACCTGTTCATTGGCTGCTGACTTGTGAGTCGTCTCGACCGAGTGTCAGTGATTCGACACTTCAATGAGTGAGGGTCTCTAATTGGCCCTCATTATTTCCAGATTAACAGTGAATCAACGGCAGAAGCAGGACTAAGGTGTAATTATTTGAATTGTAGCATTTCATGAAATGAATCCGCGAGTTTTTCAGGTCTCTGTCGTGCAATGTTGTCGCAATGTTATAATAAAAAATTCAAAATTTTCAAATTGTTTACTCCTCAAAGTGCTTTCGCTTTTGAAAGAACGAAATGGTCTCAAAAGATACTTAAATTTTCCATTTACCAGCCTCCAGTAAGCCACTGGAGGGGACCTTTTTACCTTGACCTTGACCACAACTGCCATCCTGGATTTAGATGTCACGTCTGCCACTTTGTTTTCTAGAACTTTCTGCCATGATAGACTCCGCCATATTGCATTATGACGTCACGTCCACCATCTGGATCCTAGAACTTTCCGCCATTTTGAATTCCTCTGTCTTTAACTATGACGCAATGTTGTCGCTGAGATGCACGCCGGTCCAGAGGCGACACCATGCCAGAAGCCAGAAGCGCTTGTCCCGCCTCGCCGACACGGACACGCCCCTGGGAGTGCCCCTGCTGGGGAGGGGGTGGCGGCGGCCTGGCCCGGACAGACGGCGCGCCTGGCGCTGACGCCGAGGACTCGTCAGCCGCCCCTTGAACCGCGCGCTATTGTCCTCGGCCCCGGGTCGCGTCCGAGTGGCCGAGCCGCAGAGCAAGGAGGGAGATAAACAAGTGCGACTCTTACAGTGGGAACTGCAACCATGTGTCGCTATCTGTTGGGCGGGCCCACAACTACCAGCTAGAGGCCGGAAATATTCGCGAGTTCATTTCGCGAAAGGCTGTAATACAAATTGTTGTACCTCAGTGCTGCCTCTGCTATTGGCTCACAACCCACCTGGATGACTCTGGGCCAATGAGAAACACCCAACCAAAGCTTTATCGAATCAGAGGCTGCTACGTTGGGACGTCTCACAAGACACAGCAGCCAATGAGTGGGTGACATTTGACCGAGTGTACGTAGAACTATGGAGTTCATCCTACAGGTCATTGAACCCGCGAATTTTTTCCGGTCTCTACTACCAGCAAATAAAAAAATCGGAATAGAGGTTCTCATACAAAGTTTTTTTCAGTTAATTTAATTTTTTGTTTTGGTTATATTAAGTTATCTCCTTGGCGGCGCAAAACTGATTTATTCGATGCGAAAATACTTAATGATGTTTTGTAATAAACCGTCATGTAATTAATAAAGGAGTAGGAGGTGCAAAAACTCATTGTATTACACACCACAAAATTAGTGGCTACCTAAATAGAGTGAATTGTCACTGGTTTTGTTTGCCTGATAATAGCTAATACATTACTTCTCCTAATAAATTAATGTAGTTAGTTATGTCAGCAGTATATTATGGAAACTACTGTCTAGCGGACGGGCCCATAACTACTTCAAAAAACTAGGTCTCAGTCTCGGTAATTAGAGTTTCTCCCCCGTGTACTGAGCCACGCACAAGCGCGCCTCTCGCTAGCGAAACTTCACAGCTGAAGGTTCCAGGGAGCAATGTGGGTTACACAAACAGTTAAAAAAAAGTGTACAAAGTGTGCGAGTGGCGATTGTATGAGAATGTGCGTGATTATCTGGATGCGAAATCATGCGATTGAGCAAGTCGGCGAGTTAACTCGCCAGCTAAAATAATGTACGTGAATCCGTTTTCAATTTGGTACACGATGGAGGTCCGCACCAGACGCTCACGAATGTAATGAACGTGGCGATGGAAAACCCGCAGAGAGTCGTATGGCGGTCTGACTCGCTGTTTTATTCGTTATTCCCCCCCCCCCCCCATCGCCCTCCTCGTATTAACCACCGACGCGCCACTGTTGAGCCTGAGTCATCACCTAGACGTACCCCACTGGTTGTAGAGAAGTTTCTCTTCAATGTGGATAATTGAATCCTATCCTTGTCAGTACATCTGCCACAATTCCTACCGTATCACTATGAAAATGCCTAATCCACTTATCCTGAAAACCAACAGAATTTTCTAATAAAAAAATCAAATTTAGCATCAAAATAAATATTTAAGCCAGTGCTCTTGCAAAATATCCCGAAGAATTCGAAAAACTGACTGAAGAGTTGGGAAAACTTACTGAGGAGTTGGGAAAACTGACTGAAGAGTTGGGAAAACTGACTAAAGAGTTGGGAAAACTGACTGAAGAGTTCGGAAAACTGACTAAAGAGTTGGGAAAACTGACTGAAGAGTTGGAAAAACTTACTGAAGAGTTGGGAAAACTGACTGAAGAGTTGGAAAAAACTTACTGAAGAGTTGGGAAAACTGACTGAAGAGTTGGGAAAACTGACTGAATAGTTACGAAAACTTGAAGGAAGAGAAGAAACTCGGTGAGAAATTTTGCAACCAACTTTCCAAACTTTGAAAAAACCGAATATTTTCAAATTTATTATTGGTTTTAGCGTAGCATGAAACATCTCAATAGTTATTAACTCCTCCGTCTAAAATATTTGTAATTCACAGAGCTTCGCCAGTCTGGTCTCCACTTTCCTACTCACACTCGAGGGTTGGTGAACTGTGAACTGGCTGCCGCTGGTAGTTGACGCAGTCTCAGTCCTCCTCTGGTCCACATGGGACTCGCCCAACCGAGTATTAAACCATTTTTTGTTTGGCTCGAAGTCTTCCCGGATTGTCCTGTAAACCACGGCGCAGTCACAGAAGTCGCAGAGATGCATCATTTTTTTTGTGTGTGGAATACGGCTAGTAAAATAGGATATCCTTAAATGGCAAGGTCTATAACTGTGAGGCTCATTTTGACATAACGGCATGACACGAGATCGTTAGTAAGACCAAAATAACATATCAATTTAAAAATAAAACAAAAAAAAATACTTCAGCAATAAAATTCACGCTTACCTGGAATAATTGCTCTTCTTATCTGTACAGAAACCAGAAAGCGCTAAGGGCGATATTGTTCGTGCATCAAGATCCTTTTTGCTTTGGGGATGCAGCAGTAGGCCAAAAATCACTAGACCGAAAGGCACTAGACCGAAAATCACTATATAAAAAGGCACTATACCGTAAAGCATTATTAAGAAAGGCACTTGACCGAATAGGAACTAGACCGAAAGGCACTAGACCGAATAGGGACTAGACCGTACAGTCTCTAGACCTACCTATAGAGCTTAAAATAAAATTATGTAAATAAAACCATTTGCGCCTAATGTCAAACATACTAGCTAAATCTTTAAGGGAAAATTTCTTAAAGCAAAATTTTAAATTTTTGCTTCTACTAAAAATAATTAAAGTCACGGGAAAGAAATAATTATCATGTCATTAATTAGTCCATAGCATTTAGGTACTTTTGATCGCGATCTTTCCATTATGTAATTATTTTCTTGCTCTTAATGGTAAAGGTACCCAATAGTACGGGTCAACAAAATGATTAAAGTAAGACTTTTACAGCCAATTATGCAAACATTTGTAACGGTTATGGGTAAAGACAGAAAAAATTCGCGAATACATTTCGCGATTGGCTAAAATACAAATAGTTATAACTCAGTGCTGCCTCTGCTATTGGCTCACAACTCACCTGGATGACTCTGGGCCAATGAGAAACACCCAACCAAAGCTGTATCAAATCACAGGCTGCTACGTTGGGACGTCTCAGAAGACAGCAGCCAATGAGTGGTTCACATTTGATCGAGTGTACGTAGAACTATGGAGTTCATCCTACGGGTCATTGAACCCGCGAATTTTTCCGGTCCCTAGTTATGGCTATTTTTTTTTAAATTATGTATTTTAAGTATCTGCACTACTAAAATGATCAGTGAACACAGCTACGTAGCGGAGTGAATAGTGTCCAGGCACCGGCAACACCCCTGTGCTAGCCAGGCCGCAGGGGTGGCCAGCCTGGTGTCGCGGAGAGACGAGAGACGCTCGCTGGAAAGCTTTTAGAGCCCCGCTGTCCGCCGCGAGGAGCGAGTAAATGGAGCCAGGGACAGCAGATAGCGGGCGACAAGCGCTAAAAGCGTATTCCCAGAACGGTTTCCCAGACACACAAAAATTCTTCTGTAGTAAAAAGGAACCGTTTAACGATAATTCTCACAAATAGTAAGCTTTGGCAGGCTGGGCCCAATTAAGATTTTTTTAAACGGAAGTGTAAAACTCAGCTCAAACGCAAAGTATAGTATAGGCTTTGAATATATATACTGTATAGAAGTCGCCAGCCCAGGTTAAAATTTCTAATACGGTTTTGAGGTAGTTGGTTAATTCACCGCCGCAATCGCCACCATCTCTAGGGCATCGACTTGTGGTGGTCCCTAGCGGACAAGTGTCGAACTCTTCAAACACCCCTTCCCCCTCCTGTTGAAAGACCTTGAGCTGCAGTGAATGATAGGTGGGGGTGCGGGGAATGACAGCGGGCGACAGTGCTGCGCTCTAAGGTGTAAATAACAACTAAGACGATACAGGGCGTTACAGCAGCGCACTGCAGCGGTGAAGTTCTTAAGCTGCTCATCATACGCTTCTGAAAAACGTAGAGTAAATCCTATCCACTCGCGGCTTCTATACAGTATATATATTCAAAGGTATAGGCAAGTGCTTTTGGATCGGAATTTGTGTGGTCCCTTTTCGGGCCCGGTCTTATTGCCTGTTCTTATTCCGTACATGTATTCTTTGTACAACACATTGCTATGACTATTATTGCATATATTAAATAGGTACGTTGTATTTCTTACGAAAATTGGCGCATAATTTCACATTTTAGTTTATGATTCATACAAGCATATTTTTTTTTCAAACCATGGAAAAATTGATCGAATATTCAACAAGTTGACTTTATTTTGTTTTAATATGCTTATTAATGTGCGCAGTTAATACGGGAAAGATATTTAGGGAACGGTTTACAGATAACTTCTTCAATTATCGGAGGTACCGGGACAACACACAAAGCATGAATCCCCGGGGAAAGAATCTGAACACAGTATTATTACTGCGAGCACTGTTTTGTAGTGATACGGTTGTTTCCGTGTAAATGAACGAATTAAAAAAAAAATTGGTTGTCTGTAAAGTCGATTTACGGACGATAGTTTAACGTGACGTCATAACAAAACATTGATGAAGTGATTGCATACTTTTATGAATAAAATTGAATCATTTTTATTGAATTATCACTATTTTGTATGGAATCAAAGAAGGAGTTAAATGAAATCTACAATTTAATTGATAAATTTACTTTTATTTGCACTTATTAATTCAAATATGCTTATTACTTTAACGAAGAGAATATTTTAAGTATAACTTTTATACATGTTTGCTATTTAACTTCTTCCCATCTGTGCAGTAGCGGATCCAGAGGGGGGGCTAAGGGGCTCAAGCCCCCCCCCCCCCCCCAAAAGCATCTTGGGTCCACTATTGTTTTAGTGTTTGCCTTGATAAAGCATAGCCTCAGCTGGGTCAAGCCCCTCCCAAACCAAAATCCTGGATCCCCCACTGCATCTGTGTTATTCTGTTAAGGATAGGACGATGATAGGAAAAGTAGGAAACGAATGGTAGTGTTTCAAGTTTAATGTGCCTCGAAAAAGTCAAATCGATGGTTGTTCCAATTGAGTGGAAGAGAGATAGATGCGGCGCAAGCGTACAATGAGCGTAACGGGACACATCGTAACGGGATAATGAGCGTTACTGGACACTTTTTCGTGCGTGCAGCCGGCGTTCATCAATTTACTAGACGTTGTCACGTCAAAAATATTCTGTAACTTTGGGTGAGTAAATCTGTGTAAAGTCGTGGGAACTGTTTCCAGGAGTTGTTTGATTCGTCGGCGTGCGTAGCTAAGTGGCAAGAGCTGTGCGGGTGTAGTATGTGGCAGGCGCGGCGTTCCGACCAGCAGGCTGGCGTCCGTAGGGGTAGGTGTGTGTAGGGAGGGGGGGGCGTTTGTTGTCCAGACGCCCGCAGGGAATGTTTACAAGCACCCATTGGTCTGTTCGAAGAAAGGGTGGCGTCTATTCTCGCTGAAGCCAAGGCCGATGAACAACCTGTCGTGACCTCAGAAAGATTAGGGAAAAGGGAGGGGGGGGGGGTGACTTCACCGCTTCGTGAACGATGGTGTGAAGCGGGGGGGGGGAAAAGGTTTTATAACCGTCTTTTCAGCTGCGTGTGTGCGCGCGCGCCTGTCAGTGGCCTAAAAGTCGCTACTAAACACGAGGCCTGCTGTACTTCTTCTTCTTCTTCGGGGCCTGAGTTTTATTGCTGTCAGAACATATTTTTAGAAAGCTTACCAACAGACGCTACCCGGCCCTGTAGCTCTTTGAGAACGAGTCAATTAATAGCGCTGATTAGTCCCAGCCGCTTGCCAGAGCCAAACGATGAACAAATCATTAGATGAAAATTATGTGTCTACTTGCTAGCGCCTGGCATGCGTTGCAATGACTCAATCAATTTTCTTTTGTATAGGTTTTGAAATACGTAGGTACACACAGCTATACAAAGCATCTCTCTATCTCTGTCTATAATGTTTAACCTATCTAAACATGTATTTATCTCTCTTTATCTCTCTCTATCTCTCTATATTTATTTATATCTTCCTCTATATATATACCTTTGTAGATATCTATATATGTCACTCTCTATAGCACAGGAAAATATTAAAAATCTATTTTTTACCTATATATATATATATTTTATCTATCTTTTTACCTGTCACAGGTGTGACAAAGGTGTATAAAAAACACGCGTGTATTCGAATGCAACATTGTGTCATAATTTCAAACCAATCGGTGAAGAACTTTCCTAGATTTAAGATTTTGAACGAACGAACACTTACATTTTTTATTTTTATAGATTAAATGGTCGTGGATAATGGAATTAGTTCTCATTTGAATATTATATAAATTGGAAATTTTATGTTATTTTTTATTTATGTTTTTTTTTATTTGGGGAAAGTAAACTACTGAAAAATATATATTCCAATTTATTTATTTGGATTTAAAAATTCAAAAGTGAAAATAAATTCTTTTCGGGACATGCAGATTACTTACGCATTTATTTTTCTGCAGCATGAGATGATAGGGTCTCAGCTTTTAGCAGCACAGCTAACATGTCGCCCGTAATCTCGACCTTTAGCCAAGTTACGTCCAGGTCTCGGACTCCAGATTGCCGTGCTTTTTGTACAAACCTGCCAGATTCGCGCTATTTTCCGGTATCACGACTTACCTGTACACAAGTACGTCCACTGCCCCTTGACTGCTGCCTCACTTTTAACTTTCGGTCGGATTGGCACGTGACTGAGTCATTTGAATTCTGTAATGATTCATTATGATCCTTTCCATTATGCATGTGGAGAGAAAAACCGTCGGTATGTTAAAGAAAAATGTGTAGAGATGTTTGAACATTATTCCCCTGTTACCATGATAGCTTGCATATTATTAGAGACCTGTAAAATTCGCGGATTCATTTCGCGATAGGATAGAGCCAAATACTTTTGACATTATTTTGCTTCAGTGATTGGGCCACAGTTTATCTGAAGGACTCTGGGCCAATGTAAAATCTTTAACAGAAGAATTAGCGAATCACGATCATTCTAGTCAACCGGTGTTACGAGTCGGTAACCAATCAGCAGATGTAATTTGCACGAGTGCGTAGAGGGTCATGGAGACTATCCTTTAGGGATTTGAATTCGCGAATTTTACAGGTCTCTAGTAATGAAGTTAACGGTTTCTTGTCCTTCGGGGGGTATCAACAAAACTTATGGTCCGAAGAGAACGCAGTTCACACTCCAATTTATTTATTTTTATTTGTAAATGGAACAGAAATAGTCATGAAAAATTAATGATACTTGTAAGTTTGTACATTCACATGAAAACAAATGTATAACATCAGAAAATAGTGTTCTCAGTGCTTGGTTTTGTCCCAGTACCTCAACATAGTTAAAGTTATTTGTAAACCATTCTCTGACTAGCTTTCCAGTATTACCTGCGCACATTAATTAGCATAATTAAACGAAATAAAAGTACAATTATTGAATATTTGTTTATATTTTCCATGGTCCGAAAAAACTCCGCTTAAATGAAACATCAATTAAAAGATATAATTATAGCCAAATTTTGTAATAAATACTCAGTTTTATCTCAAAATCCTATTTCATGTATGCAAAAATAATTATAGGCATATGTTGTACAAAAGTTACAATATCTAAATGTAGTAGTATTACAAACTGATTCTTGGCAAATGGTTTCCGAAGTAATCTTTTGTAAAAGTACAGAAAAAAAAAAGTTTTCTGTGCAAGTGTTAAATGGTATGCATTAAAGCTAGAGACCGGAAAAATTCGCGGATTCAATTACCTCTAGGATAGCCTCCATTATCCTCTGCATTTCTCAAGCAAACAATTGTTTTCATTGGGTGCTAACTTGTGAGGCGTCTCCAATAGGTAGCTTGTGATTCGATGATTATTTGGTCGATAATCTCTCATTGGCCTAAAGAGCTCAAGTTAAACTGCGAGCCAATAGCAAAACCAGCAGAATTGTACACGTGTTTGCGGATTTCAGACTATCACGAAATTAATCCGCGGATTTTTCCTGTCTCTAATTATAGCCTCCTTCCAAATAATTACGTGATAGACGCATGTCCCTGTTAGTCATTCCTAATTGTTGGTGTTGAAGTCGCGGGTGTTTCATCTCATGAGTACAAGGAGACTTCGCATCTATCCTCACAGCGCAGCGTTGGGTTCAGAGCCCACTCATCCTCCCACAGCGCGCCATAGAGCTGTATTTCATTTCATTTCGGCAGGAAGATGCTGTAACCACTTCAATCTCTGTTTACTTCTAAATTATTTCCTTTTGTTGGTGGAGATGATAGTTTTTGACATGACAACGTCTAATAAATCGATGAACGCACGAAAAAGAGTCCCGTTACGCACATTGTTATGTTACGCTGTGTCCCGTTTCGCTCATTGTTCCGTTATGCTGTGTCCCGTTACACTAAATGTCCCGTTACGCTGTGTTCCGTTACGCTGTCGGCGAGTGCAGTAATAATAGGTTATGTTACAATTGACTAAAAAATTATGGTGATTCATATAATTGATGATAGATATTTGATTACAGTTAATTTATGTGAAAACTTGTTCATAATTATATTTAAACTTTATAGCTAAACGCCAGTTTTTAAAATTAATTACAAGTCATCTACACGTGAACTGTTTCGTCGACTATTTATAAAGTGAAGTGAAAAGTTAATGTGGTTTTCATTGCTTATTACAACAAAAATTTCGGCAATAAAGGTTAATTATTCTTGCATTTTAAAAATCTGATTACAAGTATAATTTCAAGTATTTATTCTTTTATTATTAAAATAAAAATTATTCAATTTTATTCATAAAGGTATGCAATCATTTCATCAATGTTTTGTTATGACGTTGTCACGTTAAACTATCGTCCGTAAACCGACTTTACAGACAATAAATTTTTTTTCCTAACATAACTAAAACTAAGTGTACCTACTTGTTTGAGAGCGGTTCTGGATTAGGGAAGACTCTAAGGTGCATCCAAATCCGAAGCATTTACCCCAAACGTGCTGGGTTTCGGCCATGCATAATGTGCTGTGTTCGGGGATTGACCAGCCACGGCAGCGATTTATGCCCTGACTGACTCCCCTTTCTTAGATCTAGATCATAACTAGTTAAGTTGGGCCCAGGTTAAACCTGCATGGACACAGGAGAAAACCCTGGGTTCATTCATGCGTAGGGACCGGAAAAATTCGCGGGTTCAATGACCTGTAGGATGAACTCAATAGTTCTACGTACACTCGGTCAAATTTCACCCACTCATTGGCTTCTGTCTCGAGAGACGTCCCAACGTAGCAGCCTTTGATTCGATACAGCTTTGGTTGGGTGTTTCTCACTGGCCCAGAGACATCCAGGTGAGTTGTGAGCCAATAGCAGAGGCATCACTGAGGTATAACTATTTGTATTTAGCCTATCGCGAAGTGAACTCGCGAATTTTTCCGGTCTCTATTCATGCAAGGTTAAACAGTATAAGCATTAAGCAGACAGGATGGATACAGGATGGACCAGGGAGTTGTTCAGGGGCAGTTAGTTTCTACCATGCTGGTGTCAGCCCGCATTGTTTCTTGTTTGCAACACTCTGCTAGTCAGCGCGTGTGCTTGAAGCTAGAAAAAAATAATTGTATTATGTTAATTTAATTATGTTAGTAAATTGCGAGCTGGCGCGTCGGTAATCACTCCAGAAGGGCTAGAGCGTCCGGCCACATGTCGCCAGCAGAAGGCTGTCAGTGCGGAACCCCAGCCGCAGCAGGTACGCTTCAGGAGCCACTAGCTCGGCCTTCAGGAGCTACGAGCTCGGTCTTCAGGAGCCACGAGCACTCGGCCTTCAGGAGCCACGAGCTCGGGCTTCAGGAGAAACGAGCTCGGTCTTCAGGAGCCACGAGCTCGGTATTCAGGAGCAACGAGCTCGGTCTTCAGGAGAAACGAGTTCGGCCTTCAGGAGCCACTAGCTCGGCCTTCAGGAGCCACTAGCTCGGCCTTCAGGAGCCACGAGCTCGGTCTTCAGGAGCCACGAGCTCGGTCTTCAGGAGCCACGAGCTCGGCCTTCAGGAGCCACGAGCTCGGCCTTCAGGAGCCACGAGCTCGGTCTTCAGGAGCCACGAGCTCGGTCTTCAGGAGCCACGAGCTTGGCCTTCAGGAGCCACGAGCTCGGGCTTCAGGAGAAACGAGCTCGGTCTTCAGGAGCCACGAGCTCGGTATTCAGGAGCCACGAGCTCGGTCTTCAGGAGAAACGAGTTCGGCCTTCAGGAGCCACTAGCTCGGCCTTCAGGAGCCACTAGCTCGGCCTTCAGGAGCTACGAGCTCGGTCTTCAGGAGCCACGAGCACTCGGCCTTCAGGAGCCACGAGCTCGGGCTTCAGGAGAAACGAGCTCGGTATTCAGGAGCCACGAGCTCGGTATTCAGGAGCCACGAGCTTGGCCTTCAGGAGCCACGAGCTCGGGCTTCAGGAGAAACGAGCTCGGTATTCAGGAGCCACGAGCTCGGTATTCAGGAGCCACGAGCTCGGTCTTCAGGAGAAACGAGTTCGGCCTTCAGGAGCCACTAGCTCGGCCTTCAGGAGCCACTAGCTCGGCCTTCAGGAGCTACGAGCTCGGTCTTCAGGAGCCACGAGCACTCGGCCTTCAGGAGCCACGAGCTCGGGCTTCAGGAGAAACGAGCTCGGTATTCAGGAGCCACGAGCTCGGTATTCAGGAGCCACGAGCTCGGTCTTCAGGAGAAACGAGTTCGGCCTTCAGGAGCCACTAGCTCGGCCTTCAGGAGCCACTAGCTCGGCCTTCAGGAGCCACGAGCTCGGTCTTCAGGAGCCACGAGCTCGGTCTTCAGGAGCCACGAGCTCGGCCTTCAGGAGCCACGAGCTCGGTCCAGGAAACACGAGCTCGGCCTTCAGGAGCCACGAGCTCGGTCTTCAGGAGCCACGAGCTCGGCCTTCAGTAGCCACGAGCTCGGTCTTCAGGAGCCACGAGCTCGGTCTTCAGGAGCCACGAGCACTCGGCCTTCAGGAGCCACGAGCTCGGGCTTCAGGAGAAACGAGCTCGGTCTTCAGGAGCCACGAGCTCGGTATTCAGGAGCAACGAGCTCGGTCTTCAGGAGAAACGAGTTCGGCCTTCAGGAGCCACTAGCTCGGCCTTCAGGAGCCACTAGCTCGGCCTTCAGGAGCCACGAGCTCGGTCTTCAGGAGCCACGAGCTCGGTCTTCAGGAGCCACGAGCTCGGCCTTCAGGAGCCACGAGCTCGGCCTTCAGGAGCCACGAGCTCGGTCTTCAGGAGCCACGAGCTCGGTCTTCAGGAGCCACGAGCTTGGCCTTCAGGAGCCACGAGCTCGGTCTTCAGGAGCCACGAGCTCGGTCTTCAGGAAACACGAGCTCGGTCTTCAGGAGCCACGAGGTCTTCAGGAGCCACGAGCTCGGCCTTCAGGAGCCACGAGCTCGGTCTTCAGGAGCCACGAGCTCGGTCTTCAGGAGCCACGAGCTCGGCCTTCAGGAGCCACGAGCTTGGTCTTCAGGAAACACGAGCTCGGTCTTCAGGAGCCACGAGCTCGGTCTTCAGGAGCCACGAGCTCGGCCTTCAGGAGCCACGAGCTCGGTCTTCAGGAAACACGAGCTCGGTCTTCAGGAGCCACGAGCTCGGTCTTCAGGAAACACGAGCTCGGTCTTCAGGAGCCACGAGCTCGGTCTTCAGGAGCCACGAGCTCGGTCTTCAGGAGCCACGAGCTCGGCCTTCAGGAGCCACGAGCTTGGTCTTCAGGAAACACGAGCTCGGTCTTCAGGAGCCACGAGCTCGGTCTTCAGGAGCCACGAGCTCGGTCTTCAGGAGCCACGAGCTCGGTCTTCAGGAAACACGAGCTCGGTCTTCATGAGCCACGAGCTCGGTCTTCAGGAGCCACGAGCTCGGTCTTCAGGAGCCACGAGCTCGGCCTTCAGGAGCCACGAGCTTGGTCTTCAGGAAACACGAGCTCGGTCTTCAGGAGCCACGAGCTCGGTCTTCAGGAGCCACGAGCTCGGTCTTCAGGAGCCACGAGCTCGGCCTTCAGGAGCCACGAGCTTGGTCTTCAGGAAACACGAGCTCGGTCTTCAGGAGCCACGAGCTCGGTCTTCAGGAGCCACGAGCTCGGTCTTCAGGAGCCACGAGCTCGGCCTTCAGGAGCCACGAGCTTGGTCTTCAGGAAACACGAGCTCGGTCTTCAGGAGCCACGAGCTCGGTCTTCAGGAGCCAAGAGCTCGGCCTTCAGGAGCCACGAGCTCGGTCTTCAGGAACCACGAGCTCGGGCAGAGGCTCTCACACTCGGCCACTGGTGAGTCAGCGCGTCGCCTCGCGACAGCGGCCGCAGTTTGAGGATCCGACACGAGACTGTATCACGGCGGGGGTTGGGGTGAACAGGGGAAGAGGGGTTGAAACAGTAATCGCATTCCGCCGAATCCGATTGTCGGCGATGACCACTGGCGCACCTGGTGAGTTCCCAGCTCAGCCCTGGCGCGGCGTCTGTAAGCTTCCTCGTCTCCTGCGCGCAATTACAAAAAAAAAAACCCTTCCTAGACAAGTGATCAAAATTATTATACAGTACATCGCCAGTAAATTTGCCATGCAAATACTGATTAAGGTGATGATGATCGTGGGGTTATTATCCCAAAGACTGGACTGCATCCCAGCCATCGACATGCAGAGCTGGCGATGGCGTAGTTGGGCCGAACCAAGCGAGGTGATACCGCAGTGGTTAGCCACTACTTGCCGCTGTATTAGACTTGAATTAGACTTGATTGTTCCGAACTAGTCTACAGTTATTGACTGGCCACCTCCTAGAGATCCCTGTTGAGGGTACGCTAGGTTTTTTTGACGTGACGTCTAATAAATCGATGGAGGACGTCTGCACGCACGAAATAGTGTCCCGTTACGCACATTATCCCGTTACGCTGTGTCCCGTTACGCTCATTGTACGCTTGCGCCGAATATATCTCTCTTCCACTCGATTGGAACAACTATCGATTTGACTTTGTCGAGGCACATTAAACTTGAAACACTCTCATTCGTTTCCTACTTTTCCTTTCGTCCTATCCTTAACAGAATAACACAGATTGGAAGAAGTTAAATAACAAACATGTATAAAAGTTATAGATAAATTAATCTCTTCGTTAAAGTAATAAACATATTTCAATTAATGAGCGCAAATAAAAGTAAATTTATCAATTAAATTGTAGATTTCATTTCACTCCTTCTTTGTATCCATACAAAATAGTGATAATTCAATAAAAATGATTCAATTTTATTCATAAAAGTATGCAATCATTTCATCAATGTTTTGTTATGACGTTGTCACGTTAAACTATCGTCCGTAAACCGACTTTACAGAAAACCAATTTTTTTTTTAATAACCAGTTCTCTCTCTTCAGTTCTGTAATCTTGGATTTTCTGATATCTTCATTATATAACTTAAGCATCCATGATATGCAGAAAAACCAAGTTATGATAGGGTGAATGAAGTAAAACGTAATGTTTTATTTTTATTAAATATTTCCCGTCACATGATCCCTCTATTTCCTTCAGCCCTAATTGCTGCATCTCCAGTTTCGGTCATAAAGGGGGAAAAGGGGAGAAAAGGAAAGTAGGAATATATCCTCACCTCCCAATGAAGTTATGAAATATATGTGAGATTCAGTGAAGGCACAGTAGGCTATGTTATTTTTAATGATGCAAGGTGAGCTGCTACAACACGTGGAATCACAAGCCACTATGACAGTAGTGCATGTTGAGAATTATAGTGTAACTATCCGAACTCTTTGTTGTTGTTGACGTAATGGAGTTGACGGATGGAGTCAACCAATGTTCACAAAGTCAAACTAATTTAATTAATTTTAACAATATGGGCAGTATTTTAATCAAATTCCATGTCGTAAATCAATGCAAAGCCGGGGTTTAATATATATTTTTGACGTGATAACGTCTTATAAATCGATAAACGCCGGCTGCACGCACGAAAAAGCATGACTCATTGTCACGTTCCGCCTCAGCCGAGCGTGGAAGCGAGAGCGCGGAACAAGCGATAGAGAGGCACGATCGGCCTAAACGTTCGGATTGCTACGGCTTGAGAATTATAGTGTAACTATCCGAACTCTTTGTTGTTGTTGTTAACGTAATTTTTTTAGTACAAAAAAATATTTGTTTTTCAAATCCGCTCCTTAAATAAATTCGTGTAACCGCCACTGCCTCCCACCAGCGGGCAGAAGTTTCGAGCATTTCCAACACGGGGCGCGGCGCTGGTGGCGCGGCGCTGCGGCCGCAGTGGAACTACAGCACGGTGACGTCACCCGGGGAGTCCTGTGCTCGCGGTCCCGGGCGAGATGCGAGATACCACCTCAGGACTTTACCCCCTCCCCTCCCCCTCAGCGGCTACGTCATCAGTCATCACGTCATCGCACGAAGATGAACCTTCGCTGGAAGGTCACGTGCGCACGTACCAACCGAGTGCGTGTTACAAGCGCAGGTTTCAGGCCAAGACAAACATCTGGTTTCTGGCGGTCGTGTTGCAGAATTATTGAATTGTTACGTTTATTTACCACAGTGTTTTGTTTATTCTGCAAGCGCTGAATCTACTTTACAAATACTACAGAAAGAACAAAGACAAACAAAAATACAAAAAATGATGTTTAACTATAATGAAGTTAATGTCCAATTTTATGCTTGCTAAATAGTTATGTAAACAGTACTTATTTGCGTATGGGTATGTGACGATTTACAGTTACGGGCAGGCATTTTTCGCGGAAAAAATCTAAACACCCATTAGACTGCAAAAAAATATACCCACAACAGCGGTTTCTTCCTTGTGATTGGCGGTCGTCAGAGAGAGAACCAAGGCCTTATTTTACCGTGGCACTCAGGAAGTGTTTGCTTTCGCACTGAATTGCTGTGATATTTTTGCTGACAGTGGATAGGCAACTGAAAGAAATACACCCAAACACGAAACTACAGTGCGCTGAATTTCAACTGGTCTCGAAATCTATTCGCGAGAAATGCATGCCTCTACCTACGATCGTATTCCCAAATCAGTGCTGTTTACTGTACTATATCTAGAGACCGGAAAAAATCGCGAATTCATTTCGCGATAGGCTAAAATACAAATAGTTATACCTCAGTGCTGCCTCTGCTATTGGCTCACAACTCACCTGGATGACTTTGGGCCAATGAGAAACACTCAACCAAAGCTGTATCGAATCACAGGCTGCTACGTTGGGACGTCTCAAAACACAGCAGCCAATCAGTGGGTGACATTTGACCGAGTGTACGTAGAACTATGGAGTTCATCCTACAAGTCAATGAACCCGCGAATTGTTTCGGTCCCTAACTAAATCTAAAAACATTAGTCAGCTCTCAATAATTATAACAATGGATTTATTGTAGGTAAAGAGTTTGAACATGCCACAAGTCAAACTTTTTCAGTTATTTAAATGTTATGCTTCTATTAATCTCGTGTACGAAGTGGTGATTTTTGACGCTGAACATAAATTTTTAAATATTTAAATCACAGTTTCCGAATGTTTAATTAAGCTGCTCTTCTCCATCTTTGAAACTAAACTTATCATCAAATACATTTCACAAAAAAAAGTCACCACACCATTATTCCTGTAAAATTTAACAACACTTTTGTTTTCTTAGTATTTTTTTTTAACAAATTTTGTTCATAACTAAGGGTGGGTATTTTACGTGAATAAATCTGACCGCTCATTAGACTGCAAAAGGTATGCCAACCTTACTGATTGTTTAGTTGTGATTGGTCAGCAGTCTGCAAGAGAAGCCATTTCTATGTTTGGCCGGACTAGCCATAAAGTGTTGGCTTCCACACTGAACGGCTACGATTCGTGTGCCGATAGTAAATATGCAAAAATGAAAGCCAACCAGTCACGAAACACATACGATTATAGACCGGAAAAATTCGCGGATTCATTTCGCGACAGGCTAGAATCAAAACTCTATTACCTTCGTGCTGCTTCATCGATTGGGCCACAGTTTATCTGAAGGACTCTGAGCCAATGAAAAACTCTAAGCAGAACAAGTATGTAATCACGAGCAAACCCAGTTAACAGATGTCACGAGTCAGTAGCCAATGAGCAGGCGTAATTTGGCCGAGTGCATAGAGGATCGTGGAGTCTATCCTAGAGGTCATTGAAAGCGCGAATTTTTCCAGTCTCTACTCGTGGAAAATGACATACATCAAAAGCTAAGATGTAAAAAAAAGGGCTGATGATGGCAATTAAACGAAGCTGCGGGCGATACACTCCGGGAGGACTGAAGAAGCACGCCAAATGTGTTATTGTCGTGGAATGTTTTGAGTTCGCGTGTTTTCCGCGGTGCAGCGTGGTGTTTAAGAGGGGTTGGTAGGAAAGGGGGGGGGGGGGGGGGGAGTGGCGGGTTATTCTCGGGGATGTCGGAACCACCTGCGCATCCAGGGTAAACACTGCTCAACTTCAAACACAATCGCCTGTTCAACAGCACCTCTTGTTGTTTAACCCTGCCGAAATTAGTCACTCGCCGGTAAACAACTAGGGGGCGTGGCCTGTCCAGCGCAACACTGGAAGGGCGTTGCGAAACATTATTACGCTGAACAATGAACCCGGTAGTGAAACTAATATATTTATTTGGTAGCAACATAACATATTTTGTGTAGTCCGGCCTAAGCTGGCGGGTACACAGATGAAGTTACGTACCTACACCATCGGTGTATAAAATCTATTATTTATTTTGTGCCGAAATATTATATTAAGATGTGGTTTTTGAGTTTCTTATAATATAAAATACGTATTTTACACGCAAAAAAACTGGCTATTAGGTTCTATCTAAAGCCAGATATTTTAAACTATAACTTCTAATTAGTAATAGCTACTTATGAACCCACTATACAGCCCCAAAAAAAATGTATTTAAAGAAAATTATCAAGAAAAAGAACGTTTTAGTAGTGTAATTGTTTATATCGATTTAAACGGCTCGATTTCTACGTATTATTCAAATTTCGGAGCATTATAAACAATTTTTTCTTCTTTTTATACACTCTAAGAAATTACAGTAAAGTTACGGACTTTCCATCGAAGAACTAACATCAAAAAAACGAAATGTTCTTCGTAATTTTAAATAACTGAATCTTCTTATAAACGACGCCGTATTGTGATTTCCGAGTTGCATGTTTAGTTCTGAACAAAGATAGACTAACATTTGGACAAAAGAAGAGTGTTCTTAACAAGTGTTTGAAAGTTTTTGACGTGACAACGTCTAATAAATCGATGAACGCCGGCTGCACGCACGAAAAAGGATTACTCCTTGTCCCGTTACGCTCATTGTACGCTTGCGCCGCATCTATCTCTCTTCCACTCGATTCGAACAACCATCGATTTGACTTTTTCGAAGCACATTAAACTTGAAACACTCCCATTCGTTTCCTACTTTTTCTATCCTTAACAGAATAACACAGATTGGAAGAAGTTAAATAGCAAACATGTATAAAAGTTATAGTTAAAATAATCTCTTCGTTAAAGTAATAAACATATTTGAATTAATGAGTGCAAATAAAAGTAAATTTATCAATTAAAATGTAGATTTCATTTCACTCCTTCTTTGTATCCATACAAAATAGTGATAATTCAATAAAAATGATTCAATTTTATTCATAAAAGTATGCAATCATTTCATCAATGTTTTGTTATGACGTTGTCACGTTAAACTATCGTCCGTAAACCGACTTTACAGACAAACATTTTTTTTAATCTACTAAGATATATTCTTTTAAGTTTCTTTTTCAAAGAATGTTATCTCAGTGTCCGTAAATTAACGATGATAGCCGCAAGCTTACGAAGATCTTTGGATAATTTGTAACCAGCGTTCTTCGTAAACTGAAGATGAAAATTTTTAACAGAGTACGAACCTTTTTTTTGACAGCTATGTGTAAACAACGTGTGACTTAAGTTTTGTTATTTGTGTTGCTTAATTTTTCTTTAAGTAAATATGCGCTTACAAAGAATGTAAGTTACTTTAAAAATACTGGCGCAACGGACCTCGTTTTTTTTTTAACTATTCAGTCATTCCTAGAAACGTAAGTATGAAAAAAATGTATTTGTTTCATCCAATAATATGTGTATTTGAGTTAATTTAATTATTTGGTTGGGTAAACGCAGTATATATCTTAAGAAAAACGTTGTTTTATTATTTTCACGAATGAGTTTGGTCTTACAAGATCTAAGTCTACAGTTAAGAGAATAGAAATGACGCATCGTGAATGAATGACGAGAATGTAAAAACAATAAATAATATGTAGAATCTGAATGACTTGGCAGAATTCGATAGGGTTTTTTCCGGCTAGATATGTTCATTACTGAAGCCTGAATGTACAGAAACAGTTATTACATCGTATAGTTTTTTTATTGCAATTAGTTTTTCATAAAATAAGGGCTTGAAACTCAAAATTAACAAATATGAAAACATTTTGGCTTTAAAAATATTAAAATTACATACGAAAACCTTTTATGATAGCCAAATAATATTCTGAAAAGTATATCACAAATTTAAGCTAATTTTGTGTTATTTCAAAATGAAATATTCGCACTAAATTTTGTTATCATAGAGGGTATTCTTAAATGATTTCAATAATTTTGCAACCAAACCTTTTTTTTCAAGTACATATTTTAAATAAAAAATTATTTGCAATTTTTTTGGTACTTCTGAACATTTGGGTGTCCGTAATGAATATCAAGGCGACAAAACAAACCCCATTCGATTTCTGTGAAGTCGTTCAGATTCTACTATTGTTTTCACATTCTCGTCATCCATGCGCGTTGCGACCTTTCCTATATCCTCTTAAGTTGATTTACCACGAGCGTGTATTAAAAATACCCGCGGGTGTTGGTAACCGCGCGCCCCGGACCCCCCCAGGTTCATGGGCGCGGCGAGGCGGCTAATCGGCGCGACGAAGTGTCGCCGCGCGCGCGCGCCTGTGATCGCTCATCAGTTGCGCCCGAGCTGTCGCGCCCCTTTCTGAGCGCGCCCTGCCGGAGACTGCAGCGCACCTTTGCGAACGCGCCCCGGCTAAAACCCTTTCCCCGGGCCGCGCGGGCACCTTTATGAACGCGCGCGCGGGCTCTCCAGCTACTTTGTGAACGCACCCCCGCTCTACGGCGCGCCCGAGTGTGTGTGAGCTGCGCCCTCCTGCTCGTTCTTCCGGCGAACGCGCCGCGCGCCGCTTCGGCTGTGTTCGGCCGTGTTCGGCGGTCGAGCGAGCATTAGCAGCGATGATAGGGGGAGGGGGGAGATGCTCAAGGACTTGATCCGCGGCGTTATCGCCTCGGAGTATTCGAATATTGATGGGGGAGGAGGGGGGAGAGAGATTTCCACGAATCACGTGCTACCAAGCAACAACAACACAAAATGGCTGCAACAGATCAAGTCAAGACGCCGCGCGGAGGAGAAATACCAAGAAACGTTGCCTCGGTCTAGAAGCAAAGATATGTTCACTTATACATGTTCAAGTATGCAATATTTATTTTGTTGCTCGCTAATAATACTGACGCGTGTTCGAAGGAGGGGGGAATGGGGTGTTTCTGATTGCAACATACGTCGGAAAGAATTAATTATATTTTCAAGGAAACTGTGAAGAAGAAAAAGAGAGGTCAGCGTGTCTCAGTTCTCTCCAGTGATGTGTAATATCTAACCTCGACAACGAGCAAATTAATATGTTATAATTTTGTAAATACAGTCATAAAACGAAACTCGGACACGAAATTAAAAGTAGAATTCTTTGAAATAATGCGTAGCGTAATAAATATATACTCCAATAATGTTTTCTACTACATTTCTTGACGTAAATGACACGTAGTTTCCGCACCCGCCGCTAAAATTAGTTGCCGGAGCTGTCACGTTGACTATCGAATCATTCGTTTTGTGGACCAAAATTTTAAACTATTTAATCAAAACCTGGAAAAAACACTTTAAAAATTTATAAAAACCCTGGCTTTGGACCTGATTTTCGATGAAGAATTTGATTAAAATATTGCCCGTTATGTTTAAATCCATTAAACATTTATACTATGAAGTTTCATTTTGGATTTAGGAACTTTGGTTTACGTCATCCGTATGGACCTGCAAAATTCGCGGTTTCGATGGACTTCAGGATAGACTGCACATACCCCTGTACACTCGGGCAAATAACTCAAGTTCATTGGCTGCCGACTTGTAAGTCGTCTCAGCTGGTTTGTCTGTGATTCGATCCTTCTTTGGTTGAGCGTTTATAACTGGTTGAGATTCGTCCAGATGAACAGTAAGCCAATTTCAAAATTATCTAAGAGGTAGGTATATGTGTTTGAATTCTAGCCTATCACCGAATGAATCCGCGAATTTTGCTAGTCTTTAGTCATCCGAAACACATAGAAACACCGTTGTTACACTTTTCCGTTCCATTCACGAAAATACTCCTACCAAATGCTAAGATGCTACACATAAAAAAAATTTAAATATTAGTTTTTGATCTCTTGCTTTGCCCCTTCCCCTTCGTCAGGAAAGTATGACTACGTTTGTAATCATTAGAGACCTGCAAAATTCGCGGATTCAATGACATCAAGGATAGACTCTACTACACTCTACACACTCGGGCAAATGCCACCTGTTCATTGGCTGCTGACTTGTGAGTCGTCTCGACCGAGTGTCTGTGATTCGACACTTCTACGAGTGAGGGTCTCTAATTGGCCCGCATTACTCCAGATTAACAGTGAACCAATTGCAGAAGCAGCGCTAAGGTATAATTATTTGAATTGTAGCATATCACGAAATGAATCCGCGAATTTCGCAGGTCTCTAGTAATCATCTTCAAAATCATGTGTCGACTAGCCAATGGCACGCTGAGAGCTGTCCGACTGCTCCCTCTACCAGAGAGCAAGCAGCGCCGCTCTAGGAGAGCAGTCGGCAACACTCTGATTTTAATTTTGTTAGCTGGCGCCTTATTACTAGAGACCGGAAAAATTCGCGGTTTCAATGACCTTCAGGATAGACTCCACTACCCTCTACATAGTCGGGTAAATACCAATTTTAATTGGCTGTTGACTTGTGAGTCGTCTCGACTGGGCAGCCTGTGATTCGACACTTCTATGAGTGAGGGTCTGTAATTGGCCCTCATTACTCCAGATTAACAGTGAACCAACGGCAGAAGCAGCACTAAGGTATAATTATTTGGATTGTAGCATTTCACGAAATGAATCCGCGAATTTTTCAGGTCTCTACGTTATCACTATAAGTATATAGCCATACACCCCTTGTAATGTATATTGGAAGTGAAACGTTTTTGAGCGCGATGGGAGTAAAATTCCAAGACTGAATTTTAATGCAACGTTTTCGTGAAACATTGTAATTTTTTTTCCCTAACCTAACTAAAAACTAAGTGTGTTTTGGAGAGGTCTGGGTTAGGGAGAGACTCAAAGTGCTTCTCAGGCCGAAGCCTATACGCTCTAATCATGCAGGTTATGAACCATTCAGGAGAGGAAGCATGCATCATGTGCTAGGAGGGGAATTGGCCAGCCATGGCAGCAATTGGTGCCATGACTAACTCCCCTCACCGACTATTCTAGACTAAAAAAAATTAGTTATGTTGGGCCCAGGTAAAACCTGCATAGACACAGGGAAAACCCCGGACACTTACATGCGGGATGCAAAAATTTAATGCATTAATAACAAGCAGGTTGATTACAGTAAACAGAAGGATGGTTCCGTAAGAAGAGTTGGACAAAGTAGAAATAAACTACTAAGCAAAGGGCGGGAACTTGGACATTGCTGTCCGCATTACATTGGGTGGCACTGGTTGTTTCGGGGGCGACTTTTTGTCGTTTCCCGCCAGGCTGCCAGCCAGCCTATGCGTAAATCTGAGTAGGTATATTATTACTAGAGACCGGAAAAATTCGCGGGTACAATGACCTGTAGGATGAACTCCATAGTTATACGTACACTTGGTCAAATGTCACCCACTCATTGGCTGCTGTGTTTTGAGACGTCCCAACGTAGCAGCCTGTGATTCGATAAAGCCTCAGGTTGGGTGTTTCTCATTGGCCCAGAGTCATCCAGGTGAGTTGTGAGCCAACAGCAGAGGCAGCTCTGAGGTATAACTATTTGTATTTTAGCATATCGCGAAATGATTTCGCGAATTTTTCCGGTCTCTAGTAATATGTAGGGCCATGTAGTTTTCACGAAACGATTTATAGAACAGCTTTTTGTTAAAAGACTGTAGCAACGTCTGTGTTCCGTGATTGCTTGTGTTTCTTTCCGTTGCATGTTTACTGCCGGTCGACATATCACAGTCGTTCATTGCGGAAGCTAACATGTTCTGACTGGCCCGGTCAATTAGGGCAATGGCTTCTCTCGCAGATGGCAGCCAATTGCAAGGAAACAATCGCTAACGCGAACGTAACTTTTTGCAGTCTAACGAGCGATCAGATTTATTCGCGAAAAACACCTGCCCCCAGTAATATGCTTCGGCCATGCCGCGAACTGCCACACTGCAGACCCGCCTCCAACGTCTACAGTGGGATGAATCCGACGCGTCCTCGCAGGCGTCTCGCCCTGCCGGGGGAACGGCGAAGCAGGAAGCCGCTAGAACCCGCAGTCGGTCAGCGGGTGTTCGGAACGCATGCGTCTCGGGCGACCGACGGCTAAACTTCCTGTTCCGGCGGCGAGGAGGGCAGCCGGCCTCGCAAACAAACAGCCGTCGGGACGAGTTGAAGCGTCGCACGTTGCTTCTGCAGTCCCGCTTGCGTCCTCTTTGTACGGGTCGGGTTCCGGATGCCACTCGACAAACTTCAAATGCAGGGTCATCACGACTCATGGTTAGAGACCAGGAAAATTCGCGGGTTCATTTCTTGTTATGCTAAAATTCAAATAATTATACCTTAGTGCTGCTTCTGTCATTGGTTCACTGTTAATCTGGAGGACTGAGGGCCAATTAGAGACCTTCACTCATAGAAGTGTCAAATCACAGGCCACCCAGTCGAGACGACTCACAAGTCAGCAGCCAATGAACAGTTGGCATTTTAGAGGATAGTGTAGAGGATAGTGGAGTCTATCCTGGAGGTCATTGAACCCGCGAACTTTCCGGGTCTCAACTCATGGTTACAGACAGGAAAAATTCGCGGTTTCAATGACCTCCAGGATAGACTCCACGATCCTCTCCACACTCGGGCAAATGCAAACTGTTCATTGGCTGTTGACTTGTGAGTTATCTCGTCTGGGCAACCTGTGATTCGACACTTCTACGAGTGAGGGTCTCTAATTGGCCCTCATTACTCCAGATTAACAGTGAACCAATTGCAGAAGCAGCGCTAAGGTATAATTATTTGAATTGTAGAATATCACGAAATGTATCCGCGAATTTTGCAGGTCTCTACTTATAGTTAGGTTCAGTAACCTTCAGGATGGACTCCACAATCCTATGCATACTCAAGAAAACGTTACATTTTTCACTGGCTGCTGACTTGTGAGGTGTCTCAGCTTGGTAACCTATGATTAGAGACCAGAAAATTTCGCTGATTCCTTCGCGATAGACTATCATCCAAACAAGTATGCCTTCGTACCGCTTCTGCGATTAGTCCACATTTTATCTGGAGAACTGTGAGCCAATATGAAACAATAAATCGAATTACGGACAACCTAGTTGAGACGTCTTTCGTGTCAGCAGCCAATGAACAGATGTCATTTTCCCGAGTATGTAAAGTACTGTGGAGTCTATCCTGTAGGTCAATGAACTCGCGAATTTTTCCGGTCTCTGCCCACGATTCGATACTTCTTTAATTGAGGGTTTATAACTGGTTGAGATTCGTCCAGATGAATAGTAAGCCAATAGCAAAATTATCTAAGAGGTATATGTGTTTGAATTCTAGCCTATCACTGAATGAATCCGCGAAATTTGCAGGTCTCTACTAATAGGGTAAGAGTCTTCTAGACTAACAGTGAACCAATTGAAGAAGTAGCATGAACTTATAATTATTTGAATTTCATTATATCACGAAATAGAACAGCGAATTTTTCCATTCTCTTACTTATGGTTAGGGCCGTGTATAATCCACGGAAAGATTCCGAGGCTATATGAAAGTTAAAAAAAAAAGTGTCGCAACGTCTGTGTTTCGTGATTGGTTGAGTTCCGTTTAGGTACACGTCGATTGGTACAATACCAATCACAGTAATTCAGCGTGGATGCAAACGCGTCCTGAGTGGCTCGGTCAAATAAGGCAAGACTTGTTTCTCACATGGCCGCCAATCACAAGGAAGAAGCCGCAGGTGAGGGTATGCCTTGATGCAGTAATGGTTCGCGAATTTTTCCTGTCTCTAGTAATACATATTGACCGGAAAAATTCGCGAATTCATTTCTCGATAGGCTAAACTACAAATAGTTATACCTCCGTGCTGCCTCTGCTATTGGCTCACAACTTACTTGGATGACTCTGGGCCAATAAGAAACGCCCAACCAAAACTTTATCGAATCACAGGATGCTACGTTGGGACGTGCCACAAGACAACAGCCAATGAGTGGGTGATATTTGACCGAGAGTACGTAGAACTATGGAGTTCATCCTATAGGTCATTGAACCCGCGAAGTTTTCCTGTCCCTAGTAATACAGTAACCAGTAGACGTAAAACATGGGAAAAGCTTAACCTCTCACGAAAAAACAGACGATACTGTAGTGTTTTAACTCACATTCTAAGAATATTTTCGAGAAAACAAAAACATAATTCTAGGTATGTTATAAACACGTAGGGATAAAAATATATTCTTTTCATTTCTGTCATCAGTCTATAAACTACCCGTAAAGTATTTTGGGAAAAGTATAGAATTATAAACAATATTCCGATCGTATCTTTGTTAATTGTTTATCGCTAAGAGTTGCTTCACGATAAAATATATCACCCTTTTGTTTTCTTATTTTAAGAGCCTATCTACGTGTTCCTCTTAAAACGGAAGGCTTGATGTGAAACGGATGACAAACAACTATAATCTCCCCCCCCCCTTTCTCAAAAACAAACATTCGTACGCAGATGTGAGTAAGCTACGCATTCAACGCTAGCAAAATTAAACTTTGAATATGCTAAAAACGAAAAGCAAGTATATTTCGATCGCTATGAGCGAATAAAAATGTTTTTATTCTTGAGTCGGCAACGTGTGGCAGGTTAGATAAAATTGTCCCTGTTCGATGGAAACCCATCAGTACAGTTGCGGGACCAGACACATGGGCACCACTCGACTTGAGGTCCATTTATATCTGGGCACAACGCTTCATAAAAAAAACCACGTGATTTGAAAATTTATATTAGAGCGTAATGGGGCGTGGGGAAGTTGTTAAAGAAAGAAAAAACATTTATAAATACACTGAGGGCAGATGCTTTGTTTTCTGATTCCGTATTTTTGAATTTTAATTGTCTTTTTATAAGAGTGAAAATGGCAACAAAAAAACGCGTGTTTTGAGGATAGTTTTTAGATATGAAACTCCAGGTTTAGATTCTTGCGTTGAATTGTACCTTTATCTTATTTCTCCGCCAAGTGATGTTTATATGTTATATAATAATGTTAGTGTTATAAATAATATGTAGGGACTGGACATATTCGCGAGTTCAATGCCCTCTAGTATAGACTCCACGATTCCCTACATATTCGGGCAAATGCCACATGCTCATTTGCTAATTATATACTTCTGAGACCTGTCAACGAGAATGCTTCCGATTCGATACTTCTTTGGTTGAAGGGTTTTTCACTGGCTCAAACGTCCTTAAAATAAACTGTTGAGCCAATCACAGAAGTAATATGAAGGTACAGCTGTTTGGATCCTAGCATAACGCGAAACGAATCCGCGAATTTTTCCGGTCTCTAATATTATGTTATGGTTATATAGTGGTTGTATAGGTAATGGCTGAAATCTCGTATCGACGAGAAGACTGCGCGCCAGCTCAGAGGCGAAGCACAGGCTGGAAGCAGCTGCGATCGCCGCTGACCCTGATTAGGCGCGGCCCTCAAATCGCGGGTGAAATGCGATTGCTGCGGCCAGCGCAGGAAGAAGGGGGTGGAGGGAGAGTTG
This sequence comes from Bacillus rossius redtenbacheri, assembly GCF_032445375.1. Classification (NCBI taxonomy): domain Eukaryota; kingdom Metazoa; phylum Arthropoda; class Insecta; order Phasmatodea; family Bacillidae; genus Bacillus; species Bacillus rossius. Next base: position 12,624,047 of record NC_086330.1, read on the forward strand.
AAGGAGCGCGTTGTTGCGTCTCGCGGGATGAATGCCCTGGCCCATGGGGGAGGGGGAGAGAGAGAGAGCGAGAGAGAGAGAGAGAGAGAGAGAGAGAGAGGACAGTACCTCGGCAGACCAGCCGTCTCGTCGCCCCCCAGAGCACGGCTGCCAACTGTCGAGTAGGGACGAGAGTACACGAGGTGCGACCACAAAAAAAAAAAATACTTTTATATTTTTATTGCGAACAAGGTAATAATTACTAGAGACCTGAAAAACTCGCGGATTCATTTCGTGAAATGCTACAATTCAAATAATTATACCTCAGTCCTGCTTCTGCCTTTGGTTCACTGTTAATCTGGAGTAATGAGGGCCAATTAGAGACCCTCACTCATAGAAGAGTCGAATCACAGGCTACCCAGTCGAGACGACTCACAAGTCAGCAGCCAATGAACAGTTGGCATTTGCCCGAGTGTGTAGAGGATAGTGGAGTCTATCCTGTAATTTATTGAACCCGCGAATTTTTCCGGTCTCTAATAATTATAATTAGTAGGGACAGGAAAAAATTCGCGGGTTCAATGACCTCCAGGATGAACTCCATAGTTCTACGTACACTCGGTCAAATGCCACCCACTCATTGGCTGCTGTCTTGTGAGAAGTTCCAGCGTAGCAGCCTGTGATTCGATAAGGCTTTGGTCGGGTGTTTCTCATTGGCCCAGAGTCATCCAGGTGAGTTGTGAGGCATAGGCAGCACTGAGGTATAACTATTTGTATTTTAGCCTATCGCGAAATTAATTTGCGAATTTTTCCTGCTCTACGAACAAGGTAATAATCAGGAACAAGATTATATCGTAAATCGCGATAAAACCGAAATAACAACGCATAACACCGACAGGTACACCACCATTATATCATGGAATTAATTAGCATTTAACGAAAACTTAATTTAAATCGTAACAAAAGTAATTTTTAAATGTTTCTTTTAAATCAAGGAATGTTATTTCCTGACAAAATATTGTACCAAAATGCGTGGATCAGGAAAATTAGTTAAATTTGTTTTATTGTCCATCCCTTATTTAAGCCTCAAATGATTGCTTATTTATTTATTTTTTTGTTTTACTGAATGTAGATAACTGGTTTAGAGCTATTTATAACAAATTATGTTATCGTAATAATTCAGCATAGAAATTTTACGGCTATTTTCGTGCAGTTTGTATTACAAAACGGCTTTTTTATGTAACAAAAACAGTAACACCGAATTATTCTGTTTGAAAAACTAAATTGGGCTAAAAATAAAACCCAAATACCTTGTCTCTTGTAATAAGTTTGCATCCAAATTGAACTAATTCTCGTTCAAAATACTTTCCTTGGCTAGCGATGTACACTTTTCCCTTTTGTTGATTCTATGATGGAAGCGTTTCTGGATTTGGACAGACAGGAACCCCTTTTTTTTAGCCAAAAACTCCCGGATCCGAATCGAGGTGTCTCACGGCGGAATGTCGTGACGAAGGAGAAAGTCAGGTAGTGCCAATTAACAAGGACAAATATGTTCTCGTTAAGGAATCGACCAATGGGAAAGCAAACATGGATTGAACACACCTATGACTTGGAATCCTACCCTGATGCCACGACTTCGCGAAATTTACGGGTCCCTATCTATGATGCGCGACAAACACGTTACCAAGACCTCTCTCTTCCGAATCTGGAAGCCGTCTGACAAGTCACAACTTGTCCAAACTTGACACTGACTATCTCAACGGCTCAGGCTATCGGGATTATTGCATCAAATAGCTGTAGCGTCAGCAGTTGCTGCTATGAAATTTCATTCGACGTATTTTTTTTAATACCCCTCGTATGGTGAATTGCTATAAATCCGAAATAACACCTACACCATAACATAACACCAACATGTAAAAATACAATATAACACAAAAGGAAAGTTAATATACCATAAAGCACCCAAATGTTACTAAACTTCTTAAATTATCAGCATTTTTAACAAACACTTTAAAATAATCTTTTAATATATTAAATACAATAAATATAATTAATTTAGCATGAAGATTGTACCGAATTGCATGTGCTCAATAGACTGGAAGAAATAATTTTCCTATTTTTATCTTGCAACAGTTATAAGTAACCCTTTTTTACATTACGACGTTGGTACATTTTTTTTCAACGCACAAATACTTGCCAAATTTTTTTCGTTGTTCCGAGTAGTTCTGTCCTAGAAATGTTTATTACGTATTATTATATTTTAAAATAAATGTTTTATCATTCAAAATGACACTGATTTGGTAAAATAAATATCATGAAACATTTAAGTGTCATTTGTTCAATAATATGCTATTTTCATGATAATATATCATTCATACAAGTTAAATAGTACCTAACACCGAAAGCACGTGTTTGAAAGACGAAATTGGCCTAAAAATAAAATCATAAAATCTTGTCTCTACTACTAAGTTTACAAAAGGTAACAGTTGCCGCCCTTCTATGCCAGCAACAGAATGATGGTTTAGAATGGAACCTAGTCCTACTGGATCTGTTTGGAGTTACCTCAGACCTGGATTGTCGTTGTCGTTATATGAACTGTCTGTATTAATTGTGAGCACCAAATTAATTCCTGCAACACTAATCTAATCCAAGGAATCTGACGGTAAGTCAAATTTACCAAAATACTGGATGTTACCATTTAGCAAAGTTCGCTCAACTCTCGTCAAAAACTGACAAACCCCAATTGATCGAGGAGACAGTAAAGCCATCTAGGGGCCAATTATTACAGTAAATTTATTCAAATGGACAATTATAAACATACTTCCAAGTGTACGGATTGTTGGAACGGCCTTCGATTCTGACTTGGTGCGCATGAAATACTGGTTTACAGTCGACCGGTTAAAGACGCATTCTCTCTTTTCGTCACCGACGTCTATTCTCTGGGAAGTCAGAAAATTATAGCGGAATTTTTATTAATAAAATCTTTTCGTGAATGGAGCGGAAGACGCATGGAACGGAAATGTGTAACCGCGGTGCTGCCATCTGGGGTGGATGTTGCGAACCAAAGTTCACAAAACCAAAGGGAAACTCAATAGTATTAAATGTTTAATGATTTTTTAACAAGATAGGCAGTATTATTTTTATATAAAATTCTTTTTTCGAAAATCAGGCCCAAAGCCAGGGTGTAGTATTTTTTCAAGTCTCTTTTGCTTTTATGAGAGCCGTTTCATTAAATACATTTCGCTCTGCAAAGCGAATGATTCGATAGTCGACGTAGATGCTGCGGCAACGAATTCTAGCGGCGGGTGCGGAAACTACGTGTGATTCGCGTTAAGAAATTCAGTTTAAAAAAAATTAAATTTGCGTTTTTATTTATTACACTCGGCATTAGGTATACCTACATTAAATTTCGTGTCTGAGTTTCGTATTATAAGTGTATTTGCAACATGACAACACATGTATTTGCGTGTTACTGAGGTTATATTTAGGGCCATGCATATTTCGCGAAAAGATTCCGAGACTAGCTGAAAGTTAAAACACTGTAGCATCGTCTGTGTTTCGCTATTGGGTGAGTTTCTTTCAGGTACATGACGATTGTTAAAACACCAGTCACAGTAAATCATTGCGGAACCAAATGCGTCCTGAGTGGCTCAGGCAAATAAGGCAACGGATTCTCTCGCAGACGGTCGCCAATCACAAGGAAGAAACCGCCGGTGCGCGGGTACCTTGTTGCAGTCTAGTAGGCGTTCAGATTTATTCGCGAAAATTGCCTGCCCCTAGTTATATGTTACACATCACTGACGAATACTTAAAGACTCGCTCACATTTTTTTTTCCTCGTTAGGGCTTATAGACACGTGTGGAGATGCCACAGCCCACCCCCCTCCAACTCCCCTGCGACGGGGCTGGAGGCGTGCCGTGATTGGTGGCTGCAATACCCGCCGCCGCGCCGGGGGCCAATAGCTGCCACGAGGCCTGTCTGTGACGTGGCGAGAGTGACAGGCAGTGTAGAAAGAGGAGGGTGGGGGGGGGGGGTGAATGGCCACCCTAGGAGGATTGATCCTTGCACCACGAATACAATAATGCTGCCAGTTGTACTCGCTTTTCGGAACAACCAATTTAAGCGGACATGATCGTGTTCCTGCAAGGGAGTTGCGAATTGTTTCGTTCTCCAAACCTTGTTTTTTTTTTTTTTTTAAGTTATACTTCTAATGCGACTTCCAACAAGGTTGCGTTAAACTTTTAACGCTACCATGGAGAATAACGCTACCATGGAGAACTATTTTCATGCAATTAAAAACTGTTTTTTAATGATTCCAAAGAAGTATAACTTCTCACGCGCGTACCTAAGTACACGCACCCATTTCCCCCCCCCCCCCCCCACTTCTTGCAGTTATGTTTGGTCGCATTAGAATTTAAATTCAACAAATTTTTTTTAGATTTTATTCTAACAAGATATAATAACTAATACGCATCAAGGGAGTTATAGCGATATTTTTCAACCTTCCCAAAACACTGTCAGCTGATCGTTCGCTCAGGTGATCTGTCAGTTGCGTGGGAAACTTTGCGATGACCGTGTCGAAAATGAGGAAAGAGCCTCGTTTAATTTTTTTAAACGTACAAATTTTATAAGGTTTTAAAGTTAGATGTACTCTCGTATTGAACCACATGGTAATCGTGAAGTCTGGTTGCAAGAATAATTGAGCAACCATCTATCATATTTCCAGAGAACTGACACAATTTAAAGGACAAACTTGAGAGACTTGTGATAAACTGAGCTGTGTCTACAAACACTCAGTTCAGTTTATTTTTCAAATCAGGATTCAGGTAAACCAGGGTTCCTTCACTTATCTGTAGAAGACTTTCCCTGTCTTTTCCATATCTTTTCACGAAAAGTGTTACAAATTTGTCCTGATGAATTTTCTAAAATTGTTTATTATTTATTTTGTAATTTTCTCAACCAAAAAAGGAGACAATCCGTCCTCCACCATCCCTATGGTTGTATTATTTAAAACAGAACCTTGCTCACGCCATTTTACAGTGTATATGAGTATGCATTAAACACCATCTGGGAAAAAAAACGTGTATTCAAAGTCTGGGTTATGGCATACCGAAGCATAAAATTACTATCACGGAAGGATTTATATGATTCTTCCAGGTTTTAAAATAAATTTCTTGTCTTTCCCTGCAAGTTTTAACTTTCCCGACATTTCCTTGACTTTTCCCTGACTTTTCCTTAACATTTACCTGACCTTTCCTTGAAATTTACCCGACCTTTCCATGATATTTACCCGAATTTAATTTTTCATCAACCGAATTTTCTCTGACTTTTCCCCTGGCATTTCACTGACATTTCCATGACATTTACCTGACTTTCCCCTGACGTTACATTTGCTTTCTCCTGACTTTTTCATGACACTCCTAACTTTCCCCTGACAATTCCCTGACTTCTCTGACATATTCATGACTTTTCCCTGACAGTACCCAGTATATCCCTTGCATTACCCTGTATTTATCTGACTTTTCCCTGATATTACACTTAATTTCTCCTGACATTCCACTTAATTTCTCCTGACATTACACTTACTTTCTCCTGACATTACACTTATTTTATCCTAACATTTTCATGAACTTCCCTGACATTTCTCTGACTTCACTGACATTTCCCGACTTCCTTGACATTTACCCGACTTCCCTAACATTTCCCTGACACTTCCCTGACTTCCTTGACATTTCCCTGACTTTCCTGACAATTCCATGACTTCCCTAACATTTACCCGACTTCACTGACATTTCCCTGACATTTACCCGACTTCCCTAACAGTTCCCCGACTTCACTGACATTTCCCCGACTTCCCTGACATTTACCCGACTTCCCTAACAGTTCCCCGATTTCACTGACATTTCCCCGACTTCCTTGACATTTCTCCGACTTCCCTAACATTTCTCCGACTTCCCTGACATTTCTCCGACTTCCCTAACATTTCCCTGACTTCCCTGACACTTCCCTGACTTCCCTGACTTTTCCCTGACACATACCCTGTATTTCCCGGACCTCCTCAGTGTGTGGACACGTGTGAAGTGGGCGGGGCGCGCCGTGTCGCAGCTGCTGAACCTGGTGGTGAGCGGGGAGCTGCACTGCAGCAAGGAGGAGGCGGCCTGCCTCGCGGGCATCCAGCTGCGCATCGAGGAGTCGTGGGGGCGGCCCTTCGACGGCGGCGGTCCTGCCCCCGGCGCCGCCCCCGCCGCGCCGCCCTCGCCCGACGACCCGTCCGCCCTGCGGCCCATCTCCGAGGACAAGGTGGGCGGCGCACTCACCGGTGGACACTAGGATAGCCTCCATTATCCTCTGCATTTCTCAAGCAAACACGCGTGTTTATTGGGTGCTAACTTGTGAGTCGTCTCCACTGGGTAGCTTGTGATTCGACGCTTCTTTGGTCGATAGTCTGTCATTTGCCCAGAGAGATCCAGTTAAACTGCGAGCCAATAGCAGAACTAGCAGAATTGTTCACATGTTTGAATATTAGCCTATCACGAAATTAATCCGCGAATTTTTCCGGTCCCTAACTATGGGCCGTGTTTTTATTGTGTGGATACATAAAAGGACAAGGATATATCTAAACAACTGACAAGTCTTTATTCTGGCTGCTGGCACGGCGGTAATAACAGAATGGATAAGTTATTTCTGGTAAAGGCCCTCGGAATGGTTGGTATTTATACCTTTTACAGGAAACATGGAAGAACAAACAAGGCCAACTCCATCCACGGGTTCATCCAAAACAAGGGTGTGCCTGGATGGTAGAAGAAGAAAAGTAGTGCTCCTAGCACACCCTAATGGGTTCAGTTCTAGGGGGTGGAGGTGGTGAGGCCAGGCCGGGCTTTGCCCGGAAATAACCTGTTCATCTGGACGATTCTAGGCCAGTGAGGAAACCCTCAGCCAAAAAGAAGTGTCTAATCACAGGCAAACCAGCTGAGACGACTCACAATGAACAGAGGACTAGTGTAGTGCATACTGAAGTTCATCGAAACCGTGAATTATTCCAGTCCCTACGTCACTAGACTGCAATAAGTTATAATCCCCCGCTAGCGATTGGTGGCCATCTGCCATTCAGGACGTGTTAGCTTCCGCACTGAATTACTGTGACTGGTGTTTTAACAGTATTCAGTATTCATGTGCCCGAAAGAAACACAGCCAACCTCGAAACACAGACAATGCTACCAAGTTTTAACTCACAGATGGTCTGAAAATCTTTTCACGAAAAATGTATGGCACATGAGATGAGTTACTGTTTATATTTTGTTGTTGCAGACAAGACATGTATATTGACAGTAAAATCAATCATGTATCGTAATTTAATTGGCGCAACAAATTTTATAATGAAAAAAGTTGGCTACTATTGCTATATATAAAAGTCTTTTTACAATCCCTATTATTGCTGTCTGAAAGAAATATATATATATGTCCAATTAAACCAAGTCTATTAAAAAATAACAAGCAATAATATTTTTAATTTTATTTTTGATTTAATGTTCGGTTTATTTAACGAATAAAAAATTGATTTAGAATTTTTTCTTTACTTTTTATAAAGTGTTATAACTGTGAGGTGACTGCAATAATTCATTTGTTTTGTCCAACTAGAGATTCAACTTTTATACAATTGTGCTAGTATGAATGTAAAATACATATTTAAATCCACGACAGTGTTAAAAAAAAAACATTATAAATGGCTATGCCACAGCAAAATTACTCAGGAAGATTTAGGAAGGGAATCAATCGTTCTTGACCTATGGCAAGAAACAATCTCAAAATTGGCCTGGAATTAAAATAGGAGTGTTGGGTGTGTTAAGGGGCTTTAAGTACATATGAGTTGATAATCGTCTTATTTATATGCTTTCATTTATGCTCTGTGCTCAACCAGAAAATACTACCTGTGGTATTTTTGGAAGGCACGCCATTTCGCCGCTATGAGCTGCGTTATTGGACTTTTATATTACAGATATTTTGTGAGCATATCGCACGTGTGTCTAACCATGGTGTTTAAAAATCTTTTTTAACGTTTGTTAATTTTAAAAATGAGTTTCAACAATATTTCTAAGAGAAACATTCATATTACGTGCATCATCGAAACCGTAGTTTGTAAGCATGTTCATTTACTTATCAGTAGAGACAGGAGAAATTCGCGGGTTCATTTCATGATATGCTAGAATCCAAACAACGGTATCTTTATATTGCTTCTGTGATTGACTCACAATTTATCTGAAGGACTTTGAGCCAATGAAAAACCTTCAACCAAAAAAAGTATCGAATCGCAAGCGTCCCAGTTGACAGGTGTCACGAGTCAGTAGCCAATGAGCAGGTGGCATTTGCCTGAGTGTGTAGGGGATTGTGGAGTCTATCCTAGAGGTCATCGAAATCGCGAATTTTTCCAGTCTCTACTTATCAGACATAAAGTGACACCTGTGTTGATGGTGCTGAGGTCTGCTTCTGACAGTGAGGTCGTCATTCGAATTCCCAGTAGACGAACATCTAGCAAGCGATAAGCCCACTTACGCCCTGCTTCACGATGAAAATTGGAATATGATCTTTTTCGAATACCGAACAAAAATCACTGTAAACCTGTAGACGAATTTTTCGTATCGGAAGTTCTAACGGATGGGAACGGACAGATATTGTGCTTGCATACATAATCAAGAATTCATTGGCTTTACTGTTGTTATTAGTGTAAAAGACTTGTTGATTTTTTTTTAAAGAAGCACAGTGTGTGATGCTTAGGTATTAACGATTTTAAATGAAGTTTATTGCTTGCGCCACAATCACTTTTAGCCGCAGAATTGTTGGCACAACGTCCAGAGTGCTTCTTCGTGTTATCTTTAAAAATTTGTGCAATGGGAGTGCATGACTTTATGTAAGCTTTCGGATGTACGCCATTGCTAAGCACATGTATGTAGAAGAAAACTTCAAAAAAAAACCAAAAGACAAAAAACAAAAAAATTAAGCAAAAATTGCTGTTGTCAACAGGCTATATACACCATATAATATTCCATAACAGGAATATGGTCAACAAACAAAGGAAAAACAAAGAAAAATGGACTAAGAGAACGAAAAAAACAACACAAATTATGAATTGAACCCCAACAAAAATTCAGCACAACAGCTGAAACGAGACAAAAACACAACAAAACGAAAAGACGAAAACAAACACAATATTTTTCCAAAACAGAAACAATCCAGCACAACAGTTGAAACGAGACAAAAACACAACAAAACGAAAAGACGAACAAACACAATAGTTTTACAAAACAGAAACAAGCGACGTTTCGGGAACTGCTATCTGCTCCCGACCTCAGGCAGAGACGCACATGGTACGAAAAAAAAGTGCTTCTTGAGGAAAGGTTTTTTTTTTCGGATCGACTGGCAGAATGGCGCAACAGAATGGCGCAACGTACCACTAGTTAGCTCTGTTGACGGTCGCAGGAAGAAGCCTTGGCAGTGCGTAATATTTTCTTACCTGACTTGATGTAAGTTTTTGGACACTCCCATTGCACAAATCTTTCAAAGATAACATTTTCTTACCTTTTGCTTGCTACAGAGGGAAGTGCACTATTGTGTTGTTCCAGCAGCAATTATTTGACAAAGCGTAAGCTGCTCTCTGTGTGAACGAATAATGAGATCGGAATATTTAATTACTCGTGAGCCACTAACCTTGCAGCCAATAATTTTTATATATCTTTGTTTTATATGTATACCTCAATCCAAAAAGCGTATCATTCACTTTGGTTCATTTCGAACCTTTTTTTTTCATTTCGTCCTAGGACCACGTAATAATTTTAGCTGTCCTCTTCCTCGGCCATCTGCGTTTGCCCAACACTCCGCACTCTTTGCCCCTGCAGTTTCTTATCTGCTCCCACAATCCACGTATTTAATATTAATTTTTTAAACTTCGACTATTCCTAATAATTCCGAGAGATTTTGGAGATTCTTCTGTAGTGAATCGCATTCCTGGAAGTTTTTAAGAGTGATTACCATCCAATGTAGATATTTTTCAGGCGCTTAAACTTATCTTATAAGTTAATTGTGTTTTAATTATTACTGTTGGTGTAATTTTTTAAAGAGTTGCATTGTTATTACTGAATATTTTGTTATTTATTGAGTGTATTATTGTTTTTATAACTATTTAGGTATTGTTTGCGAGGTGGGACTGAACAAAGACATTGGACTCGCATTACTGAGATCGTGGTTGAAATACCAGTTGGGAAATCTTGATTTGGGTCTTCCAAGGTTTCCCGAAAAAAATACATCAGTCTGGGGAAATCCTTTGTATGTATATGTATAAGCCAATAGTAGGGTCACCTGTATTTCGCGAATACATTTCGTGTCAAGGTATTTCACAAAATGCTGTAGCATTTATCCTGTGGTTATTGGCTGAGGTCGGTGAGAGGCGTCGTCCCGCTCTTGACGGGGCCGATGAGAATGTGGTCACAGTACTGCTGCACCCTCACAATTTGCCATGACTCTTAGAAAAAGCTACAGTGTTTTGTGAAATACCTTCACATGAAATTAAATCGCGAAATAGAGGTGTCCCTGGCCATCAGGTATCTCGGTGACCGATGAACGGCTGGCGGGTGATCTGTGCAGGAGAGCTTCCAGCTGCCCGTGCCCAGCCTGAGCGTGGCGAGGCCAGTCAGCCCGCTGACAGAGGAGCAGGAGGCGGCGGACAGTGGGGCGTGGCGCAAGGTGGCGGCTGTGGCCGCCCCCAGGGGCCAGGCCCCCACCACCCCCGCCAGCCTGCTGAGGCGCTGCTACCCGTCCAGTTCGTCCCAGGCCCCCTTCCTGCCGGCCGGCCGCCTGGAAGACTGCCTGCCGCCCTGCTACCTCGCCGCCAAGACCATGGCCAAGCTCATCAAGGTAGGTGTCCCTCCGTCTCATCGGCGTGAGGCACTTCTCCCAGCCGTACAAGGTGAGAGTGCCTGTCCTTGTAGCCAACTGCCTGCCGCCATGCTACCTCGCCGCCAAGACCATGGCCAAGCTCATCAAGGTAGGTGTCCCTCCGTCTCATCGGCGTGAGGCACTTCTCCCAGCCGTACAAGGTGAGAGTGCCTGTCCTTGTAGTCAACTGCCTGCCGCCATGCTACCTCGCCGCCAAGACCATGGCCAAGCTCATCAAGGTAGGTGTCCCTTCGTCTCATCGGCGTGAGGCCCTTCTCCCAGCCGTACAAGGTGAGAGTGCCTTTCCTTGTAGCCAGCTGCCTGCCGCCCTGCTACCTCGCCGCCAAGACCATGGCCAAGCTCATCAAGGTAGGTGTAACTCTGTCTCATCGGCGTGAGGCCCTTCCCCCAGCCGTGCAAGGTGAGAGTGCCTTTCCTTCTTGCCAGCTGCCTGCCTCCATGCTATCTCGCCGCCAAGACCATGGCCAAGCTCCTCAAGGTAGGTGTCCCTCCATCTCATAGGCGTGAGGCCCTTCTCCCAGCCGTGCAAGGTAGGAGTGCCTTTCCTTCTGGCCAACTGCCTGCCTCCATGCTACCTCGCCGCCAAGACCATGGCCAAGCTCATCAAGGTAGGTGTCCCACCGTCTCATCGGCGTGAGGCCCTTCACCCAGCCATACAATGTAAGAGTGCCTTTCCTTCTTGCCAGCTGCCTGCCTCCATGCTACCTCGCCGCCAAGACCATGGCCAAGCTCATCAAGGTAGGTGTCCCTCCATCTCATCGGCGTGAGGCCCTTCACCCAGCCATACAAGGTAAGAGTGCCCTTCCTTCTTGCCAGCTGTCTGCCACCCTGCTACCTTGCCGCCAAGACCATGGCCAAGCTCATCAAAATAGGTGTTCTTCCATCTCATCCGCATTAGGCCCTTCTCCCAGCCGTACAAGGTGAGAGTGCCTTTCCTTGTAGCCAGCTGCCTGCCGCCCTGCTACCTCGCCGCCAAGACCATGGCCAAGCTCATCAAGGTAGGTGTCCCTCCATCTCATCGGCATGAGGCCCTTCTCCCAGCCGTACAAGGTGAGAGTGTCTTTCTTTGTAGCCACCTTCCTGCCTCAATGCTGCCTCGCCGCCAACACCATGGCCAAGCTCATCAAAGTAGGTGTCCCTCCATCTCATAGGCGAGAGGCCCTTCTCCCAGCCGTGCAAGGTAAGAGTGCCTTTCCTTCTTGCCAGCTGCCTGCCTCCATGCTACCTCGCCGCCAAGACCATGGCCAAGCTCATCAAGGTAGCTGTCCCTCCATCTCATAGGCGTGAGGCCCTTCTCCCAGCCGTGCAAGGTAAGAGTGCCTTTCCTTCTTGCCAGCTGCCTGCCTCCATGCTACCTCGCCGCCAAGACCATGGCCAAGCTCATCAAGGTAGGTGTCCCTCCATCTCATAGGCGTGAGGCCCTTCTCCCAGCCATGCAAGGTAAGAGTGCCTTTCCTTCTTGCCAGCTGCCTGCCTCCATGCTACCTCACCGCCAAGACCATGGCCAAGCTCATCAAGGTAGGTGTCCCTCCATCTCATAGGCGTGAGGCCCTTCTCCCAGCCGTGCAAGGTGAGAGTGTCTTTCTTTGTAGCCAGCTGCCTGCCTCCTTGGCTACCTCGCCGCCAAGACCATGGTCAAGCACATCAAAGTAGGTGTCCCTCCATCTCATAGGCGAGAGGCCCTTCTCCCAGCCGTGCAAGGTAAGAGTGCCTTTCCTTCTTGCCAGCTGCCTCCCTCCATGCTACCTCGCCGCCAAGACCATGGCCAAGCTCATCAAGGTAGGTGTACCTCCATCTCATCGGTGCGAGGCCCTTCACCCAGCCATACAAGGTAATAGTGCCTTTCCTTCTTGCCAGCTGCCTGCCTCCATGCTACCTCGCCGCCAAGACCATGGCCAAGCTCATCAAGGTAGGTGTCCCTCTATCTCATCGGCGTGAGGCCCTTCACCCAGCCATACAAGGTAAGAGTGCCCTTCCTTCTTGCCAGCTGTCTGCCACCCTTTACCTTGCCGCCAAGACCATGGCCAAGCTTATCAAGAAAGGTGTCCTTCCATCTCATCGGCATGAGGCCCTTTCTCCCAGCCGTACAAGGTAGGAGTTCCTTTTCCTTGTAGCCAGCTGCCTACCTCCATGCTACCTCGCCTCCAAGACCATGGCCAAGCTCTTCAAGGTAGGTGTCCCTCCATCTCATCGGCGTGAGGCCCTTCTCCCAGCCTGTACAAGGTAGGAGTGCCTTTCCTTGTAGCCAGCTGCCTGCCTCCATGCTACCTCGCCGCCAAGACCATTGCCAAGCTCATCAAGGTAGGTGTCCCTCTGTCTCATCAGCGTGAGGCCCTTCCCCCAGCCGTGCAAGGTGAGAGTGCCTTTCCTTCTTGCCAGCTGCCTGCCTCCATGCTATCTCGCCGCCAAGACCATGGCCAAGCTCCTCAAGGTAGGTGTCCCTCCATCTCATAGGCGTGAGGCCCTTCTCCCAGCCGTACAAGGTGAGAGATCCTTTCCTTCTTGCCAGCTGCCTGCCTCCATGCTACCTCGCCGCCAAGACCATGGCCAAGCTCATCAAGGTAGGTGTCCCTCCATCTCATAGGCGTGAGGCCCTTCTCCCAGCCGTGCAAGGTAGGAGTGCCTTTCCATCTGGCCAACTGCCTGCCTCCATGCTACCTCGCCGCCAAGACCATGGCCAAGCTCATCAAGGTAGGTGTCCCTCCGTCTCATCGGCGTGAGGCCCTTCACCCAGCCATACAAGGTAGGAGTGCCTTTCCTTGTAGCCAGCTGCCTGCCTCCATGCTACCTCGCCGCCAAGACCATGGCCAAGCTCATCAAGGTAGGTGTCCCTCCATCTCATCGGCGTGATGCCCTTCACCCAGCCATACAAGGTAAGAGTGCCCTTCCTTCTTGCCAGCTGTCTGCCACCCGGCTACCTTGCCGCTAAGACCATGGCCAAGCTCATCAAGGTAGGTGTTCTTCCATCTCATCGGCATGAGGCCCTTCTCCCAGCCGTACAAGGTTTTAGTGCCTTTCATTGTAGCCAGCTGCCTGCCGCCCTGCTACCTCGCCGCCAAGACCATGGCCATGCTCATCAAGGTAGGTGTCCCTCCATCTCATCGGCGTGAGGCCCTTCTCCCAGCCGTGCAAGGTAAGAGTGCCCTTCCTTCTTGCCAGATGCCTGCCGCACTGCTACCTCGCCGCCAAGACCATGGCCAAGCTCATCAAGGTAGGTGTCCCTCCATCTCATCGGCATGAGGCCCTTCCCCCAGCCATGCAAGGTTAGAGTTTCTTTCCTTGTAGCCAGCTGCCTGCCTTCATGCTACCTCGCCGCCAAGACCATGGCCAAGCTCATCGAGGTAGGTGTCCCTCCATCTCATAGGCGTGAGGCCCTTCTCCCAGCCGTGCAAGGTAAGAGTGCCTTTCCTTGTAGCCAGCTGCCTGCCGCCTTGCTACCTCGCCGCCAAGACCATGGCCAAGCTCATCAAGGTAGGTGTCCCTCCGTCTCAACGGCGTGAGGCCTTTCTCCCAGCCGTACAAGGTAGGAGTGCCTTTCCTTGTAGCCAGTTGCCTGCCTCGCCGCCAAGACCATGGCCAAGCTCATCAAGGTAGGAGTTCCTCCAACTCATCGGCGTGAGGCCCTTCTCCCAGCCGTGCAAGGTAGGAGTGCCTTTCCTTGTAGCCAGCTGCCTGCCGCCCTGCTTCCTCGCCGCCAAGACCATGGCCAAGCTCATCAAGGTAGGTGTCCCTCCGTCTCATCGGCGTGAGGCCCTTCTCAAGCCGTGCAAGGTAAGAGTGCCTTTCCTTGTAGCCAGCTGCCTGCCGCCCTGCTTCCTCGCCGCCAAGACCATGGCCAACCTCATCAAGGTAGGTGTCCCTCCGTCTCATCGGCGTGAGGCTCTTCCCCCAGCCTTACAAGGTAGGAGTGCCTTTCCTTGTAGCCAGCTGTCTGCCGCCCTGCTACCTCGCCGCCAAGACCATGGCCAAGCTCATCAAGGTAGATTTCCCCTGCGTCTCATCGGCGTGAGGCCCTTCCCCCAGCCGTACAAGGTAGGAGTGCCTTTCCTTGTAGCCAGCTGCCTGCCGCCCTGCTACCTCGCCGCCAAGACCATGGCCAAGCTCATCAAATTAGGTGTCCCTCCATCTCATCGGCGTGGGGCCCTTCTCCCAGCCGTACAAGGTAAGAGTGCCTTTCCTTGTAGCCAGCTTCCTGCCTCCATGCTACCTCGCCGCCAAGACCATGGCCAAGCTCATCAAAATAGGTGTTCTTCCATCTCATCCGCATGAGGCCCTTCTCCCAGCCGTACAAGGTGAGAGTGCCTTTCCTTGTAGCCAGCTGCCTGCCGCCCTGCTACCTCGCCGCCAAGACCATGGCCAAGCTCATCAAGGTAGGTGTCCCTCCGTCTCATCGGCGTGAGGCCCTTCTCCCAGCCGTGCAAGGTAGGAGTGCCTTTCCTTGTAGCCAGCTGCCTGCCTCCATGCTACCTCACCGCCAAGACCATGGCCAAGCTCATCAAGGTAGGTGTCCCTCCATCTCATCGGCGTGAGGCCCTTTTCCCAGCCGTACAAGGTAGGAGTGCCTTTCCTTGTAGCCAGCTGCCTGCCTCCATGCTACCGCGCCGCCAAGACCATGGCCAAGCCCATCAAGGTAGGTGTCCCTCCATCTCATCGGCGTGAGGCCCTTCCCCCAGCCGTGCAAGGTAGGAGTGCCTTTCCTTGTAGCCAGCTGCCTGCCTCCATGCTACCTCACCGCCAAGACCATGGCCAAGCTCATCAAGGTAGGTGTCCCTCCGTCTCATCGGCGTGAGGCCCTTCCCCCAGCCGTACAAAGTAGGAGTGCCTTTCCTTGTAGCCAGCTGCCTGCCTTCAATGCTACCTCACCGCCAAGACCATGGCCAAGCTCATCAAGGTAGGTGTCCCTCCGTTTCATCGGCATGAGGCCCTTTCTCCCAGCCGTACAAGGTAGGAGTGCCTTTCCTTGTAGCCAGCTGCCTACCTCCATGCTACCTCGCCTCCAAGTCTATGGCCAAGCTCTTCAAGGTAGGTGTCCCTCCATCTCATCGGCGTGAGGCCCTTCTCCCAGCCGTACAAGGTAGGAGTGCCTTTCCTTGTAGCCAGCTGCCTGCCTCCATGCTACCTCGCCGCCAATACCATGGCCAAGCTCATCAAGGTAGGTGTCCCTCCGTCTCATCAGCGTGAGTCCCTTCCCCCAGCCGTACAAAGTAGGAGTGCCTTTCCTTGTAGCCAGCTGCCTGCCTCCATGCTACCTCGCCGCCAAGACCATGGCCAAGCTCATCAAGGTAGGTGTCCCTCCATCTCATCGGCGTGAGGCCCTTCTCCCAGCCGTATAAGGTAGGAGTGCCTTTCCTTGTAGTCAGCTGCCTGCCTCCATGCTACCTCTCCGCTAAGACCATGGCCAAGCTCATCAAGGTAGGTGTCCCTCCATCTCATCGGCGTGAGGCCCTTTTCCCAGCCGTACAATGTAGGATTGCCTTTCCTTGTAGCCAGCTGCCTGCCTCCATGCTACCTCGCCGCCAAGACCATGGCCAAGCTCATCAAGGTAGGTGTCCCTCCGTCTCATCGGCATGAGGCCCTTCTCCCAGCCGTACAAGGTAGGAGTGCCTTTCCTTGTAGCCAGCTGCCTGCCTCCATGCTACCTCGCCGCCAAGACCATGGCCAAGCTCATCAAGGTAGGTGTCCCTCCGTCTCATCGGCATGAGGCCCTTCTCCCAGCCGTACAAGGTGAGAGTGCCTTTCCTTGTAGCCAGCTGCTTGGAAGACTGCTTGCTTTAATGTTACTTCGCCACCAAGACAAGTTCATCAATGTAGGTGTATGTACCTCCATCTTTAATGTGAGGGCGTCCAGCCACACAAGTTAGTGTTGCTCTTCGTGAGCTGCCTAGAGCCTTAGGCCATACAAGGTAGGGATACCCATCTTGCTAATAGCTGCCTGGATAACTTCCAGAGCTGGCGTGCCACCTCGTCACCAAGACAATGGCCAAGTTCACCAAGGTCGGTAGTCCCTCAGTCTCTTCGACGTGAGGTCCTCTTTCCAACCGCAAAAGGTAAGAGTGCCCTTCCTCATTGCCAGCTGCCTGTAGGACTGACTGCCTACCGGTCTGCTACCTCGCAGCCAAGACCTAGGTCTAGCTTATGAGGTAGGTGTTTCACTTCCTTTTTGAACCGAGGTTCTTCTTCCAGTACAAGTCACAGACAATTATTCTACTTCTGATATTTTTTGCCACTCTTCCTACTGACCAGAGTAAAACCTTCTTTTTGATGATCAATTTATATACTATTTACTGCTAAAAATGTTACATTTCATATTTCTTTTACTCGAAGTAGTTTTAAATACCTCGTTCGGTTCCATTTAGGTACTGCTTTGATGTCTACATGGTACATCTACAACGGCTACGAAGACATTTTTACCTGCTAATTTGATAGAAACATGTTTTCCAGAAATGTAATTTATTGAATTAAATTTTTTGTTTGCCTATATATGTTACCTAATAATACAAGCAAGCATTTAAGTGCAGAAATTTATTTAGGTAATTCATTAAACTACGATATAATATTTATCGCAACCAAATTACATTATTAATATTTAGGCAAAAACTTTTCTTAGGGTGTTCCATTTTTTTTTGCAATAATATTCACTAAAGTGACGTAGCTACAATTTCTATGGGCTGAATATAGTTCTTTATCTTCGTGTTTTGATGTTGCAAATGAACTCTGAGAAGATCGTTAAGTCCATCGGATGTTATCACTGGCATACGAAAATAATTAAAAGTATTCTTTTCATCTTGTCACAGTTCTTGAAATAGAAGAAATGCGCTCCTTTTTAATCTTTCTCATTAAAAGAGGATGTACTCAAACCAGTATAGTTCGCTTTTTTTTTACATCTTTGAATCAAACTCAACACATCGCATAATTTCTGTATTCTGTGCATGGCTGCAACAACCGATCCAATTCCGGAAGAATATGGTGTAGTGTTAAGTGACAAAAATAATTTCTTTGTGCGTCCATACTGCAAGGATAATGTGAAAGGAGCCGAAGTAGTAACTATATCTCGTAAGTCGTGATTACAACTCGGAAGTTATAATACTATAACTCGAAAGTAGTGACTATAACTCGGAAGTAGTGACTATAACTCAGAAGCAGTGACTATAAGTCGGAAGTTATAATACTGCAACTCGGAAGTAGTGACTATAACTCGGAAGTTATAATACTACAACTCGAAAGTAGTGACTATAACTTAGAAGCAGTGACTATAACTCGGAAGTTGTAATACTACAACTCGAAAGTAGTGACTATAACTCAGAAGCAGTGACTATAACTCGGAAGTTATAATACTACAACTCGAAAGCAGTGACTATAACTCAGAAGTAGTGACTATAACTCGGAAGTAGTGACTATAACTCGGAATAATTTTAAAAAAACCTGTGCATAACCTACTGTCACTGGTTAGTCACGTGATGAGCACGTAGTTAAGTGAGAGAGGGGGTGGGGTAGTACTCAAGCAGATGTCTGCTACCTGAGAACATTCTTCTCGCGTAGTCCGAGTTACACGATCCGACTCTCGGAATGGCTTACACGTTGGAACTTAAATCTCATATTGGATCGGGTACACCACGCGAGAACAAGCAGGGGAGAAGTAAACAATGCTGAACACATTTCAATGTTACTGTGACGTACGATGTTGCTGAAACAAATAGTGCTGCGGTAGATTTTAAACAATTGAACGAAAATTGTGACAAGAGGGGAAAAAATCAAAATCAGGTTGACTTTTTTTGACATCTTCAGGTAAGAAAACATAGCACAGAAACGTAATTGAAGTGGACGGAGAAAAATCCACGGGGATTATTCTCAAAAAGATTTGGCCTGGCCCTTAAATAACTTAAATAAGCAGGTAATGCTATGAGAACAAGAGCTGGAACAAAAATTCAAATCGAAGAGAAATATTTTGGTATAAACCTGTGGATTAGCTGCTAGGTGAGGACGCTCTCTCGAACAAATAAATGAATGTCGGGAAGCTAGCAAGCAGTAGTTAACGTCGAAAAAAACACTCATAGTGTAATTTCTTGTCGGCAGTAAAATGCGGAAATTGACGTCAAAAATCCATTAGGGGCAGGTTCGCAATTAATTATTGTGCATGCATATGGGGGGAAAAAACTTTGTTCTAAATGGTTCACTTATTTTTAATTAGAAGCAGAAGTCTGGAGAATAACTCGATGATATGAATTTTGAACATTTTTCAATGAATTTCAAAAGTAATTTATTGCCTGATTTGCCTGAAAATTCAGTTAGCAAAAACGAACAGCATCATTTCGTTTAAACAAGGGATTCAAAACTGGCTGAATAGCAACATTTGCGAAAGCGAATCTATTGTTTTTATTAAAATTGCGCAAAAAAATGGTTGCGTGTTCTTATGTACGCACGGTAGAAGTTATAGTTACTTGGCGTAATAAAGAACAAATATTAATTTTGCATGCAAATTATTAATAACAATAAAATTATAAATGAGTGCTATTATAAATTCGTTTGGTAAAGTATAAATTCAATTCAATCAAATCAAAAAATTTGAATAAATACTAAGTATCCAACATTAATATAAACATGTGTATAATATTAATGATTTAAGTATGTAAGTAAAATAATCTAAATAAGTTTTAATTGATAATGTAAATCAATAAATATGCTTAATATTATAATAATTAATGTATTTTAATTATTCGTTAAATAATTTAAAATGGAATTAAATAATACATTAGGAGAAATAACTTCACTTTTAAAAATATAATTAATGTACACTTGAAAAAGTTTATAAACAGAATTTTTATCAGTAATATTCACAATAAATAAGTGTTTTTAGTGATATGGACCAGTTTTAACTATCAATCACAAAATTTTAAGATAAGCGCATGTGAAAATTTCGTTTGCATCGTGCGCGCGCATCTTAAAAATTCACTCTCATAATTTTATTCATAACACGCCTAAAGAAGTATAACTTCAAAAATTAAAATAGTTTTTAAACGTGTTTCTTGTTCTCTAACGGTGGTAACGTTTACTCGTGTTTCAGTGTGAAGCGGCACATACATATGTATTAAATGGATAACAAAGCA
The DNA here is from genome assembly GCF_032445375.1 of Bacillus rossius redtenbacheri. Taxonomy (NCBI): domain Eukaryota; kingdom Metazoa; phylum Arthropoda; class Insecta; order Phasmatodea; family Bacillidae; genus Bacillus; species Bacillus rossius. The sequence continues at coordinate 12,644,074 of NC_086330.1, forward strand.
TTTTGGTAAAATATGCTTTTAGGTATGCCAGAAATTGTATTTGGTTAGTAGTTAGAGACCCGGAAATTTCGCGGATTCATTTAGTCGCAAGCTAGAATGCAAACCTTCACACACTCGCACTGTGTTCATGATTGGACCGCAGTTATCTGGACACGCCCCTCTAAGACCGTGAGCCAACGATGTCCAGCTAGGAGAGAAGTAAGCGAATCAGGTAGTGCCAAATAGCAAGGATAAAAATGTTCTCGCTAAGAAATCAACCAATGGGAAAGTAAACATGGGTCGAGCACACCTATAACTTTGAATTCTCTCCTGAGGACAGAAGAATCCACGAAATTTCCGGGTCTCTAGTAATAGTTTCTTCAGCTATGTCTTTTCAAGGGCCTTTAAGTTTATGTATATCAGAAAAACGTTTATATACGTATTTGTGGTTTAAACAGCGGATTGAAACATATCAACAGTTTCCAGTCAAATACCTATACATTAAAGCAAACAAAAATAATAATGTTCAAAACCAAGAGGAACATAATATTACCTGGAGATAATTTTTAAAAATCTGAGACGTAATTAAATAACTAATCGATTGATGAATGAAGCTCCTTAGTGACGTCATGGCTGCTCGTGTAAGACAGACTCCAGCGGCAGGAGGGGAAAGCTGTCGATACGCACAGTGAAGTCCAACAAGGCATTTTTGTTTCTTGTCGCATTGTACTTGCCTGCTCCTGAAGGCTTCACTGAGACAATAGTTCCGTTGCATGGACCAAATTTCTGTGCTTCTAACCCGTCTGGACTGTTAATATAGCGTCAGTTATCTGGTGTACAACTGTTCCTTCAACACGTGTTACTTGTGTTACTGGCTTTTAGAAATCATATTTCGTGTTAGTAGCACTGTAGCTTTATAGCTGGTTCCATGTAAACCAATTACATACATTTTTTTTGTCCATTCATGGTTCATTTTTCTTAGTGTAAAACCATATTTATCATATATTTAGAGACTGCTATTTCATGTTCAACAATAAATGTATGTAGCACCTTTCATCTACTCGTCAAATCATGCTTTTTGAGGTGAGTGCTGTCCCCTGCATTTCGAACAGCAATGTGAGCCCCGTTGTGGTCTTGAATAACTTTCTAAATTTATAGAACAGTTAGGTTTTTAATAAGTGCGTAATCTGAATAATGCAGGCATATTTGCAGGTTCAGTTTTTTATTATTTGTGCGTCTAATTAAGAAGTTATGTCGGAAAGTTCAAACGGCTAACGCGGTGGTCTGTTTTTTTTATTTAATTTTACTACATGAGTTTTGTAATGTTAGTACCATTAATTTTTTTTAGTGTAATTGCACCTAAATCATATTAAGAATATGATTTTTATTGGTAGTAAACATTTTGATACTATATTATTCCTACACAAAGCTAGGGCATTATAGATGTTACAAAACTGGAGTAACTTAAATTAATACTCCTAAAATACTCTATGGTTTTTACAGAACCTTAAAAATAATTAGAATCAATAATTGTTTAAGTATTTTATCGATAGACAGTTTTGGAAAAGCTTTTAAAATTTAATCCTACAAAACTAGTAGGTAATTGGGACTTGATAATTCAGGCTATGAAATTATAAACGGATCGGGAGTTCATATTTTCCACTAAAAACAAAATAGTTTCAAAATTAACACCAACACAATTGAATAATCATAAAAAACTAATAAAGTACTCGTATATCCAATTAACTACATCAAAGGTAATAAACGCGCGCTCGTTAAAACAAAAGATTCACCCATAAAACAAGCTATTTCCAAAGCATTAACTGAAGTACACAAGAGGATATGCAAACTAATATAATGTTCTATTACTCAAAACAGTTCTTTTCGCTTAACGCCAGTTAATAACTTTTTTTCGTAATAAATTTTTATGTAGCACCATATTACTTCTGTAAGGAAGGACACCTCTACATATTGTTAAGTGGACAGTAGTATCTAACTTCTTTCTGCCTCATTTTCCTCACCTTCCTTTTTTTTAAAGCCTGAAATACATTTCACCAGCAAAGATTTTAGGAATACAACTATTACTTGTTAAGGTATACCATTAGCTTGATATTTGTATTGCACTTTGTTTTTCACGTGAATACCTCTATAACATTGCTTCCATAGTGGGAGGAAATTCAAAAAAACAATGATAACAAAATCGGGAGATACAGTTTGGTGTTGCAGCTACATATCTATGATCTCCATCCAAAATTTTATTGCATCACTGGATAGCTAAAGGGTCACAGAATTCGTTACGCTAAGTGAGGACTGTGACCAATCGCGCGCGGTGGAAGGGGAAGCGCCGCCATTTTGAGGTCATTTTGCTGCGTTTCGAGATTTCCATTTGGTGTAAGTTTTGACTCGGAGAAGCTACGACGTTCGTTTGAGTTACAATCGTCAGCTCTGGTCAAAATCTATTGAGTGCATATATAAAACGTAACTGTAAAACATTTACAGTGAATATATGGTGTTAAAATAAAAATAAAAATATATAATCATTCGTATATAATGTCGGCTTTTACGCGTAAAAAAGCCAAAACCAAATACAGAGATTGTGTACGGTTGGAAAGGGCTTCCCAAAAGCAATCGAATGATACCAATAAAACACCATATGACCGAATGAAGCAGTGCCGCGAACGTAAAAGAACGAATGCGGCCGAGCAGATCAACGACGGTTGCCAGTACATCTGCAACTGGGGGCGGTTGAAATTACGCAAGTGGATGATGAAATCGCTTCCATATCGACGCCGCACTGTGTAGGAATCGATTGTGTACGATCGTCGAGTGGGAAGCAGCTAGTGCACGTTTCGTGCCCGAAGGACTTACTAGCGTTCAAACATGATTATAAATTTCATAAAATAGCGTATTTTATATTTTTTGTACAGAAAATATCACCTGTTACGTGTCCATGACACAGCCACACCCCATTTTTTTTAACGTGAAAACGTCTAATAAATCGATGAACGCCGGCTCCACGCACGAAAAAGTGTCCCATTACGCACATTTTCCCGTTATGCTGTGTCCCGTTACGCTCATTGTACGCTTGCGCCGCATCTATCTCTCTTCCACTCGATTGGCCTATGAATCTACTATTACATTAAATAGGTTAAGGCGGGCTTTTCAAAAGTAGCTTTAAAATTTAGTACTTTAACGAAACTATCATTTCATCAATGTTTTGTTATGACGTTGTCACGTTAAACTATCGTCCGTAAACCGACTTTACAGACAACCAATTTTTTTTTTTTGTAGTTCACGCTGTAATGGTTTTAGATTCACAAGTGAATTATTTGGGGAAAAATTTTTCAAACAGTTTTTCTTTGGTGGATGATGAAAGGCGGTCAAAGCAGGCGTGCGCCGGTCGCGCGTGAGGTGGTCCCGAAAAAGGGCCGCTGGGCGTGCCCACGTGTCCGCGACAGTGACCCTGCTCCACCCCTTGTCGCAGTGACCAGGCACGCCCTCTTTGTCGCGGCGACATGTCCGCACCGTCAGCCAGGCGTGCTCCCGGGCGCCTTCTTCCTCTTCACCGGGCGGGGCGCCGTTCGGCCCCCGAAACAGGCGCCGTCCGGTCGACCAGCGCCGCTTCCTTTGTCCCCCGCCCCAGCCCGGATCACGTGCTCGGCGTGACGCGAAACACCGGCTCACTTTTTTTGTTTAGTTGTTCTAATTTGGCCGCCGGGAGCCGGCGGGGTTCGCGCTTGGACGCTGGCGCGTGGCACGAGGGCGCCCTACCCTCCCCTCCCCTCCCCTCCTAGCGGCGCGCTCGACTGCACCAGCGACTGGGCGCCGACTTTGTAACGACGCGACGACGCGAAAAACAACGTAACGAAATTTCGATCGTCCGCGAAGCACGAGAATCCTCGAGACGTCTCCAAAACGACGTATTCGTGAAAACAACAAATTGTCATCAAGTAGTAATATTTTCTTTTACCACGCAACGGTTTAAAATTTTTAAGCGTGATATAAACACAATTAAAAAAACAACACCGTTGCCTTCTAAGCCTATTACTAGAGACCGGAAAAATTCGCGAGTTCATTTCGCGATAGGCTAAAATACAAATAGTTATACCTCAGTGCTGCCTCTGCTATCGGCTCACAACTCACCTGGATGACTCTGGGCCGATGAGAAACACCAAACCAAAGCTTTATCGAATCACAGGCTGCTACGTTGGGACGTCTCACAAGACAGAAGCCAATGAGTGGGTGACATTTGACCGAGTGTACGTAGAACTATGGAGTTCATCCTAGAGGTCATTGAACCAGCGAATTTTTCCGGTCCCTACCTATTACTTCTGAGTCTCAAAAAAAATTTCGGGTTACTTCGCTTCGAATATCGAAGGCGGAAAACGCAAGTCGGAAAAGCAAGAAGTTGAAAGTTGGACGGTTCTTGCGTTGCTTTTTTTTCTGCACCGTGCAGTGAGTAGTTTATGGACGGGTATATTTGAAAACGTTGCTGTTGAAATTTTCGCGTCTTGCGTTCCTTGGTAGTTCACAGAGCGCTCTAGCGGCCGACTGGAGCATCAGAGCTGGAGGCAACTGGCCGAAAGCACTAGCGCTGAATTGACGCGTTGCGTGGATGGAGATCTCTTACTCGCAGTAAACACAAGAAAATTTCTCACGCGATTTTAATGTAATATTTTTTATTAAAATCTGTAGAATTATCTGCATTTTGCGATGGAATAACAAGAAATAATTACTTTCGTAATTGGTTCTATCTTGCATGAATTGGACCGTTTGCAAGTATAAGTGTTTCACTTTTCGTAGCACGGTTCACATGTTTTTGGGCAATTCTCTGATTACACATGCGTGGCTTTGACCCAGAAGCCAAGAATAAGTATTGTTGCCACGGAACTCTAGTATCAAGAATTTTAAATGACAATGGAAAATGTCTACTACCAAGACAAAATAAATTAAAATTAACATGGATCATACAAAAAAGTTTTCAGCAACACCTTTAAACACTTATTTACGCTGTATAGTCTATTCATGTAACTGCCATACATTTGACAGCTTTCAAATTAGTAACAACTGTCACTTACAAAGCATCACAAGTTGTTTTTTACGAGCATGAAAACTACATGAAGGTACAAACGCTGTCGACATTTAAAAAAAATGGTAGTAGAAGTATAGGTAAATCATTGACGCTACTCTTCACGTTTGATATAAGTCACACGAGACAGTATATATTGCATCCGTACACAGATGGCTAAACGCGTCTTTCTCGCGTAACGGCAGAGACGACTCCAGCTCCCCGGGTCGAACATTTTCATGTTTATATTTGTCCAGTTTTCTTCTTTAAAATATGCACATTAATAGGGAAAGTAAGATTGAAATGATTTTAGCATTAAAAAAACAACAAATGGAGTTTTCATGATTTTGTATTCAAAGCATTCAAAGATTTAATTGTCTCGAAGCGATTTCACAGAAATTTAATCGTTAGCATTAATAAAATAACCCAAGTTTAATTTATTAGAAAAGGATATCCCAATTTCTTAAAAAATTATTAAAACCATCGTTGTAATTGAAGTTCCAGGTTTTAAAGAAAATTATTTGTAATCATTTTTTTAGGAAGGGTCTTTCATCCCATATTATTTTGGGGGCCCAAGGTTAGGCATCTCTCCTAAATTAATATTAGGGACCCCTTTAAAGTCTAGGACGATACAAAGCTGAATATATTTTGTAGTGCGTTTGCCAGCCTATTGACGGTGCACACATTCTTACCATTCATCTGTCCACGTGTGAATGTCAACCACACGTCATGTTTGCAGTTCGAATAATGGACCATTCCCACGCATTCACCGAAGAAGGCGCGCGCCTACACAAAAACCTCTTTGCGTTTCTCGTCGTGGTGGTTGTTGGGGCGCTCCTGTCCGACCTGAAGCCATCGACGAACAGAGTGATCGGTAGAGACTGGAAAAATTCGTGGTTTCAGTGACCTCTAGGATAGACTCCACGATCCTCTATGCACTCGGCCAAATTACGCCTGCTCATTGGCTACTGACTCGTGACACCTTTTAACTGGGTTTGCTGGTGATTACATACTTGTTCTGCTTAGAGTTTTTCATTGGTTCAGAGTAAGGACCGGAAAAATTCGCGAATTCATTTCGCGATAGGCTAAAATACAAATAGTTATACCTCAGTGCTGCCTCTGCTATTGGCTCACAACTCACCTGGATGACTCTGGGCCAAGTGAGAAACACCCAACCAAAACTTTATCGAATCACAGGATGCTACGTCGGGACGTCTCACAAGACAGCAGCCAATGAGTGGGTCACATTTGACCGAGAGTACGTAGAACTATTGAGTTCATCCTACAAGTCATTGAACCCGCGAAGTTTTCCGGTCCCTAGTTCAGAGTCCTTTAGATAAACTGTGGCCCAATCGATGAAGCAGCACGAAGGTAATAGAGTTTTGATTCTAGCCTGTCACGAAATGAATCCACGAATTTTTCCGGTCTCTAGTGATCGGACCGTGGGAGGAGTCGGTCAGAACACGCAAGTAGTTCGAGGACGCTGAGAGCCAGCAGAGGAGGCTTACACACAGCTGAGGAACTATCTACGAGCGGAAAGGGGGGGGGTTATCCCGGGGTGCTCTTTGTATTTCGCGCCATTTCATCCCATCACTGCCACGTCTCGCGATTCCCCCCGACCCTCATCGTGCTGTCGACTGGCTCGCCGATGAGACACGAGCCACTGTTGGCCGACGATAGCCCCGGGGCATGCTGTTTGCGACCGAGTAACGTCGTAGCGCCTGGAGCATATGCAACCAGAGCAGCGAGGCTGCGTTGCGGGCAGCGTGCGGCGCGGGGGACCCGGGGGGTTGTTTTTTTCCAGCCGCGTGCAGATTTAAGGCTCTGCCGGGGCTTGCGTCCAGCACACCGGCTCATGCGTGGCACACGTCGCTACGTGGCTGTCCGCAGATGAGCGAGACCTGCGCGTGAGCGCGTGATTGCACGCGGACGGCGCATATCGATTGTCGTTGGCGTCGAAGACGGGGGATGGTAGGCTGGTAGAGGGGTTGGGGAGGGGGGCGGGCCGCGCGCGGTGCAGGTATATAGCGGCGGGCGCGGTGGCGCGCTGTTGCCATAGCGACGGCGGGCAGCGATGCGGGCGACGCCGAAGTCCCGCGGCGCGCAGTCAGCACGTGTCTGCGCCGTGGAGCGGTCGCACAGCTGCAACAGGTGGCGTCGCCGCGGCCCTGCGTGAGTAGCCCCCACGGGCGAGCCGACACACTCGCGCCCACGCCTGCCTCTGCCCGCACGGACATTTGCTCATACGTGGCGGAACAAAATATTCACTCGGCGGAACGAAATATTTTTTGTCATTTCAACCAAACTCGTTAAGAGGCCACTCCAGTGTTTCAGGGGCACTACGCAACCCGCGTTAACCTCATAAGATTCAATGCTATTTTCATTCTGCTTATAACTTATTAACTAATATAGATTTCGAAATGATGCTTGCTTGATATGTAAGACAACGATGCTCTTATCAAAGCCCCTTTCTTCAAAAATGTGCATAAATTATGGTTCAAACCTAGACAATACACTTATGCCTATTAGTAAAGATTAGTATAAAACCATAATTTATGCACGTGTTTGAAGAAAGGGGCTTTGATAAGAGCATTGTTGTCTTACATATCAAGCAAGCATCATTTCGAAATCTATATTAGTTAATTAGTTATAAGCAGAATGAAAATAGCATTGAATCTTATGAGGTTAATGCGGGTTGCGTAGTGCCCCTGAAACACTGGAGTGGCCTCTTAAAGCAACGAAAAAAATTTTGTTACACCCAACCAAATATACATTTCAGTCGACAAAATCATTTTGTCGGGTCGACAGAATCTTTTTCCTACTACAAAATATTTTGTTTGAATTAAAAAATATATATAATTAATTTCGCCACGTATAAGCAAATATTTTGTTTGAGGCAAACAAACCATTCTCTCAGCGTGCTCTCTTCAGTTCACTTAACATTTCATTTGTGTTGTCTGCATTTTTGTACAATGATATCACATTGGTTTTTTTTAAATAACAGTTTCAAAGCATACTCACAGTCTCAATTTGTAATATTAATTAATTACAATGCTCCTGGCTCCACTGTACATTTATTTTGTAACAAATATTGTTAAATTATTAATTTTTCACAGTACTGAAAAGTTTTGAAGTGAATTATAATTAATTATAAAAACATGTTACTACACGCAGATTTTACAAGTGACAGTTTATCCACTGATAGTAATAATTGTCTAACCGAATTCTCATACAAAAACAATGCGAGCGAGACTTTCAGTATTCCACAGTGACGTGGAACATCTAAAACCGGTAACACGCTAATTCACGAGTTCTCCTGTTGCAAATTGATTATAATGCGAAACTCGGACACGAAATATAACGTAGAATTCTTCAAAACATTTCCAAGCGTAATAAATATACGCAATTTGTGTTTTAGACTTTATTTCTGGACGCAAATCACGCGTATTTTTTTTAAACCGCCGCTTTGATTCGCTGCCGGATCAGTTACGTCGATTATTTAATTATTTGATTAACCGAACGAAAATTTCAATAGCTCCGATAAAAGTGAAATTTTTTTTTATAAATAGTAAACCCCTGCTTTGTACCTGATATTCGACACGGAATTTTATTAAAATACAGCCTATGTTGTTAAAATTCATTAAAAAAAATTGGTTGTCTGTAAAGTCGGTTTACGGACAATAGTTTAACGTGACAACGTCATAACAAAACATTGATGAAATGATTGCATACTTTTATGAATAAAATTGAATCATTTTTATTTTAATAATAAATACTTGAAATTATACTAAAATAATCAGATTTTTAAAATGCAAGAATACTTAAACTTTTTTGTTAAAATTGTTGTTGTAATAAGCAATGAAAACCACATTAACTTTTCACTTCACTTTATAAACAGTCGACGAAACAGTTCACGTGTAGATGACTTGTAATTAATTTTACTGGCATTTAGCTATAAAGTTAAAATATAATTATGAACAAATTTTCGTGTAAATAAACTGTAATCGTATATCTATCATCAATTATATGAATCACCATAATGTTTTAGTCATTTGTAACATAACCTATTATTACTGCACTCGCCGACAGCGTAACGGAACAATCAGCGTAACGGAACACAGCGTAACGGAACAATGAGCGTAACGGGACACAGAGTAACGGAATAATGTGCGTAACGGGACACTTTTTCGTGCGTGCAGCCGGCGTTCATCGATTTATTAGACGTTGTCACGTCAAAAACTCACTAAAGTATTTATTTCACGATAGTTTCTAAGTCAAACCAGGTACTTACTGGTCATGAATAATTGCATAAAATTGTTATGAATGTAGATCCTACATATTTTTCGACTTGGCATATAATACATATTTCTAACCGTTAGTTATGGTTGAATATTTTCAAGAATTTACAGACTGCAAGGACATTTCCTTTAAATGGATACTTATAAACACTAGCTTTACTTCTTTGTTGGTGCTGATTGTATGTCATTCCATTTGTTAAATATGGTTCCGTGACATCGATTCTCACTCTATAATACAAAAGATCTATAAGACACCGAATTTTGTATGTCCTAGTATTAACGTCGGTGTTTCAGTAGAATGTTTTTTAATAGTTTTATTTTATTTCAAATAATGTATGTATGTATGTTAAATGTGCATTATTTGAAGCCGCACGAACATCAACCCCTCCCAACCCTTAGTTTTTTTTTTTTTTTCAGAAGTGCACTGTCACATCGTATGTTTACCAGTATAAACGTCACCAAATATTTTTAGGTGATAGAAAACTAATTGTGCAGCCTTAAAAAAGGGAAAAAAAGTTGGTCACTAATAAGTAGAGACCCGGAAATTTCGCGAATTCTCATGGGGCCAAGCTGAAATCCACAGCCTTGTATTTGCTCTACCAACGTTTGATTTTCGATTGGCTGATTTATAAGTGAGACACCGGTTTTTTTTCTCTCATTACTTGCCACTACCTTATTCGCTTACTTCTCTCTTAGCTAAGCATGCCGTAGAGGGGCGTGTCCAAAAAACTGTGGTCCAATGACGAACACATTGTATGAGTGTGAAGATTTGCATTCTAGCTTGCGACCAAATGAATGCGCGAAATTTCCGTATCTCTACTAATAAGTAGAGACCTGAAAAGTTCGCGGATTCAATGACCTCTAGGATAGCCTCCATTATCCTCTGCATTTCTCAAGCAAACTCGCGTGTTCATTGGGTGCTAACTTGCGAGGCGTCTCCACTGGGTAGCTTGTGATTCGAGGCTGCTTTGGTCAATAGTCTGTCATTTGGCCAGAGAGCTCCAGTTAAGCAGCAGAATTGTTCACATGTTTGAATTTTAGCCTGTCACGAAATGAATCCGCGAATTTTTCCGGTCTCTACTAATAAGCAACTTAGTCAAATTTTTTACAAATTTGTTTGTTGTCAACGCAAAATACTTTCTGGAGTTTATACGGACCAAAATATTATGTCACCGCAGCAAACTAGTTGTGAATCACGTGCCACTCAAACGACGTATGGAAGTACAGGTTAAATTGTGATAGTCAAATTGGGCATGAGCAGTGTTGGTTGGTTGACTAGGCAATACGGCACCATTGCGTCGTTCAGATACCTGAGAAGTTAATGTTCCACTAACCTACGAGCTTCGCTTTCTTGAAGTGTCATTTCAAACAATCAACTGAAAGAACCAGACTGAGACTTCGTGGTAGGGTTTTGTTTCCAGTAGGAATACACCCAAAACTTTGTGATTCATCACCTGTAACATCAGCCGAATCACTTGTTGAATTCAAGTTTAACTTTTAAAAATCCGCGTAAAAACGGATGGTTCCCATCCTCGACTTAGCCTACTGATAATTTCATACCCTGTAATGCCTTGAAATCAAAACATTTTGTACGCTTTTGGTAATATATCAGTTGGCATTCTTATGGAATATCTTTTGATTATGATCAATTACCTTCGGGACCAAGGGAAGGAAACAAATTTTAAATCATGATCAGTTCACCAAAAAAACTGTAGTTGCGCGTCACAATGTCAGGCATTCACAGAGCTTTCTATAGTTTTCATTTACATTGAAATCAATTCTTCTCTGCAGCAGTTGTCCTGTATTCTCGTTCTCCGAGTAGCAACCGATTTTCCGCTACACATCATGTTTCCTAAAAGAAAATCTTGCTTTTGAAATCTTTAACCAAACTGCGTATCTCAATATGATGATGATGATGATGATGATGTTGATGATGTTGATGATGATGGCCTCGGTTATTTGCTCTCTGATACACGCATATTCTTGATGAGACACCCCTAACCAGAACGGTCTTCATCTCTTCGCAGTACAATGTGTGGAGCGGCGAAAGCGAGATGATATTCTTCGCTCGATCGAACCATCTATCAGCTGTTCTTCCCCTTCGTCATCTGCTTACTGCTTCGCCTCGTAGTACGGTCTTGGGTCACACTGCAGCGGCGGTAGATGGACTCTATGGAGGGCGTAGATAAGACTCTTTGCTCGTTAACACTCGTACACTCACCAAAGCTAGCTCGTGTGTGAGTTCAAATATTGTAATTGATGCTTACATGCTGTTTTTTTTACTGAATTACACCATTGTAATATTTGCTTGGATTTAAATAAAAACTTTTAGTTTAGTTAAATATTTTGGGAGAAAGGTCATAAACGACACGGTTTCATGCCTTCTGACATTTAAGTGGTTTTGAGGTTATTCCGCAGTTGCCGGGAAAACTAGCTGAATTTGAAGGCTGGGAGTATCCATTTGAAATAATTATTTCACTACTACTCGAACATTGTCTTCAATGTTCAAGAAGCTGTTTAAAGATGCGTGCTACGCCTTGTTGAACGACAGAACGTAGTACGGCATCTGTACTGCAAGTTTGATTTTTGAAATCCCAGATGGCGGTGATGTTCGTTCATCCCCGACCATGGACGTAATGGTACACACCACGCTTATAAGCTGCGCAGTTGAGATATCATGGGCTCATTATTAAACAAACACAGAGAGATAGGCAGAGACACGGACAGAGATAGAGGGACATAGACAGCCATTTTCCGGTATGATTGTCAGCAATATGTCTCATGGTAGATGCAGGTGTAAAAAAATGTTTTATTTATAAAATATCATGACACGTTGTATTTACTTGTTACTTTGTAAATATTACATCCAGATATGTCAAGTATAGATATAAATCCAACTTTACATGCAGGGCGATTTATGATGAGCAACAACACTTACAGGACCTATTTTTTGTGCCATTAGGTGCAAAATATTTCAATTCCCTATTTTGACTAATTAATTCAACGAATTTTAAATGCCTAACAATGAACAGCTCCTTGCGCATAATGATGGATCAAGAACATTGTTCACCAAATGACTGCATAAAACAAGAGGCACATGCCGTTTGAGCCGTGCATGGCGACATAGAGCAGCAGTTTGGTTACGTAAGCTTACGTTTTTGAACGTCTTTCGTAAGCTTGTTACACGCAAATGAGATGTGATTTTAATACGGTGTGCTAAAGCGTCACTGCGTTTATCCTGTATAGTAATTTGAATAGAAGCGTGAGTCGGTTTGGAGTAACGGTTTAAAAACATGAACACGAGTCGCTGATCGTGGAAGTTATGTCGGAGAATCGCAAGCCAATGCGTGAGTGATGCGCGCGAGGCAAGAATACGGCTGCAGCAGTCACGTAACCTCCCGGCGTGGCGTATCTCCTGACATCTTTATCGCGCGACCTTCTTCCCTAGGGCCCGCCTGCGCGCGGGGCGCATTAGTGTGATTGGAGCGTGGTGCGGCGCGTCATCGGCCGAACACGCCCGAGCACGCCCGAGCACGTCCGAGCACGCCCGATTTTTTTTTTCCTAACCTAACTAAAACTTAGTGTATTTTGGAGGGGTCCGGGTTAGGGAGGGACCTAGGTGCGTCTCAGGCCGAAGCCTATACGCCTAGTCATGCTGGGATTAGTCATGCAGGGAGAGGGTCGCATGCATCATGTGCTAGGAGGGGATTGGCCAGCCATGACAGCGATTGGCGCCATGACTAACTCCCCTCACTCTTAAATCTAGACTATAACTAGAGATAGGTTGGTCCCAGGTAAAACCTGCATAGACACAGGGAAAACCCTGGGCACATTCATGCGGGATGCAAATTGGCATCCATTACGTGTAGGAATTTACAGGAGACAGAGGATGGTCTGAATGAAGTGTTGGACAGAGTAGAAAAGAGTCTACCATGCGGGGGTTGGGCACTTGGACTCGTGGTCCGCTTTGCTAATTGTCCAGTACTGGATTTAGCGCCCCTGGTGGTGAGTGGTTGCACTGACCACTCACTCCGCCGCCAGTCAGCACCTAAAAAACTAAGAAACTAAGACAGAAAACAGATAAATGACTTACAAACTAGGCATTTCGTTACGAAATATGATTTTTTTAGTTTAAGAGTTAGGTACGCTAACCACACGCCCACGCCCGAGCACGCCCGAACACGCCCGAACACGCCCGATCACGCCCGAACACGCCCGATCACGCCCGAACACGCCCGAGCATACCCGAGCACGCCCGAACACGCCCGAACACGCCCGAGCATACCCGAACACGCCCGAACACGCCCAAACATGGCCTCGGCAGCAGTGACTGCCGCTGGTTTATGCGCCACTGGCGCGAGTGATGCGTTAAACAAGGCTACTTCTAACGATTTCCCGGAAGAAACAATTCAGACGTTTGTGTCTAGTAAATAATTTATTTCTATTACAGAAACACAAGCAACATATTCTATGTAATTTTTTTCTGATGCCTTTTGCGTTAGGTGATGTTGGGTTCTACCTAAACTGACATAACATAACCCACCAGCACTACTAATATTATTATCAGATTATTAGACTTAGCATGAAAACTAGTTCATGATCTTAAAACAAGGCTTTTAAATACTCCTAGATGCTGTAAACAACATATGACGTAGATACCTGTAAAATTCGCGATTTCAAATCCCTAAAGGACAGACTTAATGATCCTCTATGCACTCGTGCAAATTACATCTGCTGATTGGTTACCGACTCGTAACACCTGTTGACTGGGATGATCGTGATTCGCTAATTCTTCTGTTAAACATTTTTCGTTGGCCCAGAGTCCTTCAGATAAACTGTCGCCCAATCACTGGAGCAAAATAATGTCAAAAGTATTTGGACTCCGTCCTATCGCAAAATGAATCAGCGAATTTTACAGGGATCTACATATGCGTTGATGTGGACTGTCTGGTGTGTTGGAAGCGACGCAGTTGGGAAGACGCGCGAACAAGTTAGCCGCGGCCACGCCCACAGAGTCGACTCCCAGCATGCACCGTGATTCCTCGCCACGTCACGGCCAGCAGCACCATGCTGCGGTTTTTTTACTATATTGGTCACAAAATTTGTTACGTAAACTATTTCGTAGAAATTACTGTAGTGTTCAAACTGCATGCATTGCCGTGGAAAATCAGCAAAAATAAATCAAGAAAGGCACAGTTTGTGTCTGCGCAGTTGAAATTTCGTGAAAACATCGGGATGAAATTATAACAACTATTTAATTTTTATCAATCGCAACAATCACGCATGCGCCTACCCTAGCAGATGACGTCACAGGCAAATAAAAATACTCCGTGACAAACCATGCACAGACATGATCTACCCGTTAGTTAATTGCGATTCAAATCGGAAGACAATTTGTCGCACAAGAAAGCTCGTCCGACTAATCACTGTAATGAGTGAATAGACATTTTAAGGTAAAAAAAAAAATACCGACTTTTATGAACGTATGGCAATATATTTATCAATAAACTTTTCTACGCAAAATTATATTACGCCATAGTGGTGATAGGTTTCGTGGTAATTACGCGGAAAAAAAAAAATTCCTTGAAAATATAATTAGCCTGTCACGGGACCAGAACACAATGTAACCAGACTGTTGTGTGCAGCGTCCTGACCACGCGACGCTAATTAAATGGAGAGCTATCCCCTCCGTGCTACACGGGGGCTGGAGGGGTGAGTGGTTGAGTGGTTGAGGGGTGCGGGGTGCCGCGTGAGGCGACGTATCACGGCGAGTGGCTCTCCCCGGGCCGAAGTGGCTAGACCACTCACCGGGCGCGCAGCTCTCTGGGCAGCCAGCTCGCGCGCCAGCTAGGTCGAGACTCGCCAGCAAACCAACGTCAAACTCTCCCTAGTGACACTCTTGTATACGTCGTTTGACGTGACAACGTATAATAAATCGATGAACGCCGGCTGCACGCACGAAAAAGTGTCCCGTTACGCACGTTGTTCCGTTACGCACATTGTTCCGTTACGCTGTGTCCCGTTACGCACATTGTTCCGTTACACTGTGTCCCGTTACGCTCATTGTACGCTTGCGCCGCATCTATCTCTCTTCCACTCGACTGTTTATAAAGTGAAGTGAAAAGTTAATGTGGTTTTCATTGCTTATTACAAACAACAATTTCTGCAATAAAGGTTAATTATTCTTGCATTTTAAAAATCTGATTATTAGTATAATTTCAAGTGTTTATTATTTTATTACTAAAATAAAAATGATTCAATTCTATTCATAAAGTATGCAATCATTTCATCAATGTTTTGTTATGACGTTTTCACGTTAAACTATCGTCCGTAAACCGACTTTACAGACTATCATTTTTTTTTTTACTAACGGAATATACAAGTCTTGTTGAAAAACCCCAAGGAATTCTACCTTTAGTGTAAACGAATTGACGATGTTATTAGGTGATATTAAATTCCGTTACTTTGTCATTGGACCTTTTCTTCCTTTAGAGAAAATTGAAACTTAATAATACACTGCGTCTTTGCCACCCAGGCCACACTAAAAACACGCGCCAGTTTGAATTACTTCTTTAATTAGCTGGAGATAGTTCAAGAAGCTTGGAAAAACACTATAATTAGTGGAACCAATTACGTGTAGTCGGGTGAAAGTTAAATTGTTTCATCCTGGGACAACTAATAAAAACCATCAAATGAATTATAGCCGGGCTTGTAATTTTAGTATATCGTTACATAAGACTCAATTACACTTGCAGAGTTTATTAAATGTTGTTGCATTCAATGTATTCACAGCAATAAAACTATTAGGTGTAGTTTGTGCGATAATTTTACTACGGCGAAGGTTGAAGGGGAGGAAAATACAAATCTTTAAAAATATGTGGATGAAAAGCTGGCCGACAAGACGGGAAAATATGGCGTATACAGTACTTAGATTGCAAAAGGTAGAACGAGATTTACAAAGATTAACAGTATTTGTATCAATTGTCTGAGGTCAAAGACTTACAAGTCCGCAGCAACAACTGCAGTAAAACAATGAGTTCCAAGTATAGCAAAAATATCCTATGCCGGAAGCTTCACTGGGTTCGGCGCGCCTGCTCAGTTGACAGTCACTGAGTTGGTGTCCTTGGAAAAACGTTGAAATGCGCACGATATTACTCGCTGATGAGCAGCTAGTATTCTTGCTCGGTTTAAAAAAAGGGGGTTGTCTGTAAAGTCGGTTTACTGACGATAATTTTACGTGATAACGTCATAAGAAAACATTGACGAAAATTTGCATACTATTTGTTTTTTTTTTTTAATTTTCAAATATTATTTACAGTTTTTTTTTTTTTCAAATTTAATTTAAATAATTTGTTTAAATATAATTACGAAAAATTAGCTATAAAGCCCGCCATAACCTGTTTGATATTACAGAAGATTTTCTCGCACGGTGGTTGGCCGGTTGTCACACGCTCGTCTCAGGTGGAACGTGACAATTTCTCGTGCGTGCAGCCGGCGTTCATCGATTTATAAGACGTTATCACGTCAAAAGTTTAATCGACACGTCATCTTGTCGAAACCAGTACGTAGTGAAGAAGGGAAATGTTTTGAAGAAACAAATAATTATTTTGGCAATCAATCTTTAAATTAGTGGTTACGTGGACTCTGTGAATTTTGTTCGTGTAGGTATGACAACTCATTTAGCCGACACGTGTATTTGAATTGGCTTGGCTGTGAGTTTCCTCTCGCTCAGGCAAACCAAACAGATGACCCATGTTGTTTCTCCAGTCGGAAGGGAAGTCGCGCTGGCGAGCGGCTTTGACGTGGGGTGACAGCCCCCGGGTGCGCCTGACGGGGCGTTATGCAAGCCCGCTCGATAGCTGCGTTGCGCCCGCTGCCTACCTCCGCAGGGGCAGAGATCTCTGTTTCATCTGCCCTGCGTCATGGATAAGCGTCGGGAGGTTTAGTTAGCGCGGTTTTCCTGGGGGGAGGCCTTAAGACGCCCGCCTTGTCAGGCGTGTGTTTGTGTCGGGTGAGGCGGGATGTTAAGGCCCCCGCCTACCCGACCACACACACACACGGTGCGCAGAGCTCCAGGAAAAACAACGCGATTATAAAAATACTCAAAATATCCGAGTGGGGTCTGATTACGAAAATCATTTAAAAGTTCACTGAGAGCTGATATGAAGTTTGGTTACCTGATTAAGTTTTTAAACTGTATTTTTATACGAGTTAAAACTACTAAAAGGCTTGTTTTTAGAGTAATTTTACACATTAAACAACTGGCACAGATTCTCGAATGCACTTAAGGACTTGGCATTACATTTCATCTTCTTTTCTATGCCTTTTAATGTTACGGTGACCACTCAAATTTCACATTTGTCCTGTGCACGACGAGAAGACTGCGCCCCAGTCCAGAGGCGACACGCTATAAGCGCATGCGAGCGCTCTGAACAGTCTTAAATTATTTCAAAAATTTCTTACAGTTTTATTGCAATTAAAACTAATGCAATAATTTTGTCATTAATTGGGAAGTCTTTGAAATTAAAAAAACGGTATTTTTAATGAACCAAGGAAAATAGTTTTATTTTTTATATATATAATTTTTTTCCCTTGAATAGCATTATATAAAGTGATTTTAATGCTTTCTGGTCACAAAAATTAGACAATTCAAATTCTCGAATACCAAATAAAAAAATGAGCTAAAGATAATTTTGTAAATAAATTAATTAAAAATATTTTAGATATTAGACCATTTTTGACTAGAAAGTAGGTAAACTTTTGCTTACATTTAAATGTAATTTCGAAGTAATATTTTTATCTTTAGTTTGCGTTTATTTCGTATAAGCATCTACATCTTTATATTTTCAATATAAATAATCATGGACACGTTTAAACGCTTATTTGATATCTTACCCATTTTAGGTAAATACAGAAAATATAAATCTTGGTATTGAATTCTTAAATCAATTTAAGTACGCAAACAGACAATCTTGCGATGCAGGTGCAGAACCGAGACTGTATAATGCGGATAAAAGTGAGCATGATGTAAACCGTTGATGAGCTCACGAGGAAGTAGGGAGGAAGGGTGGGGGGAGGAAACTGTCCAGGTCGTCACCCCCTCCCCCTCCCGCCAACGCAGCCGTGTGACGTTTTACAACGGGCGTTGCCCCGTTTAACGACCTACTTTCATGGCGGACACGAGGGAATTGGCGGGCTTTTTACCCGCGGACGCTCTTTATTGCGAGAAGTTTTTACGTCGATACTGTTGCGTCACGTGTCCTCGCTGTCCTGTGTACCCTTTGTACGCACGCCTTTTAAGTGCTGTGTGTGTCAAACCATCCGCGAAATTCCCCCCGATAACAATTTTGACACGCCTGGCGGGACGAACCGGGGGAAATGGCACTCGTTCACTAATGCATTTGAACAAACTCGTCCGTCATATTCTCAGCGGCAGATGCTGTGGTAGGGGGTAAAGACCCACCCTGGGCACAGGTGTCGTTCAGTCCGCTACCAAGTCCACCATCGTGAGCCAGGGCGTTGATATCCTCCAGACTAGCGTCTGCCCGCACAAGGGCGTAATGTGATGACCGCTGGAGCCTGCAAGAACAAAATGTTGATAAAGAAGGGGGAAGGTGACTACTATTGTACCAGTCTTGTGGCCAATCCAAAATTATTTGGTACTGATGACAAAACATTTGGCAGGGCGAATATCACAAAACAATTTTTTTTTGTTTTTGTTTTTACTTGAGACTAATGTTATCTTTTCAACCGTGTTCTTTTAAGCACGAACCTTTAAAAATAAATTACTCATAAAAAATTGGTTGTCTGTAAAGTCGGTTTACGGACGATAGTTTAACGTGACAACGTCATAACAAAACATTGATGAAATGATTGCATACTTTTATTAATAAAATTGAATCATTTTTATTGAATTATCACTATTTTGTATGGATACAAAGAAGGAGTGAAATGAAATCTACAATTTAATTGATAAATTTACTTTTATTTGCACTTATTAATTCAAATATGCTTATTACTTTAACGAAGAGAATATTTTAACTATAACTTTTATACATGTTTGCTATTTAACTTCTTCCAATCTGTGTTATTCTGTTAAGGATAGGACGATGATAGGAAAAGTAGGAAACAAATGGGAGTGTTTCAAGTTTAATGTGCCTCGAAAAAGTCAAATCGATGGTTGTTCAAATCGAGTGGAAGAGAGATAGATGCGGCGCAAGCGCACAATGAGCGTAAAGGGACACCGCGTAACGGGACAATGTGCGTAACGGGACACTTTTTCGTGCGTGCAGCCGGCTTTTATCGATTTATTAGACGTTGTCACGTCAAAAATTTAATAAGCATTTACAGAGTGACCGTGGACCACTAGGATTGTCTACAGCGAAGCGTTAGTCATAGTAACACAACGCCCATCCATCACAATCACCCTCCACTTTCTTTATTTAAAAAAAAAACCTTGCAAACGCCGTTTAAACTGTGTATGTCCCTGAACTCAAATCTTCCGGGAAAAAAATTAAATAATTTCACAGTCTTGGTGACTGGTATCTGTTTGGAATGAGAAAACGGAATCACTAATGCGATTTAAATCCATGTACTCTAGGGATCAAACATGTGACGTCACGCTTAAGTTGGCATTTTTATGGAATATCTTGTGATCATTATTAAATTTCTTGGGGACCAAGAAGAGGAAATAACTCGCCTAGAGGAAGAGTGAATGATTTCTTAACGATTTTATTTTAAATTGTAATTGTTGTCTGTTATTGATCAAGTTGGTTGCAGACAGCGAGACACGTAACTCGGCAAGAGCGCAAGAGGCCGGCCATGGCGTGTTTGATGGACATACCCGCAGTTTTCCAGGAGTTGCTTCGAGGAACGAAGGAGAACAGAAATCAGGGTTTATGGCCAGGGGTTCGAACCTGGGTCCTCGGGAAATGGAAGACCCGTGCGTTACCACTGCGCTACCTCGCTCCGTCTCAACCAGCAAAGGAAAGAAATTAATTTGCCAATTGTCACAGGAGGAAGTTAACAACTTGCTGCTTCAGGCGCATGTGTGGTTACACTGGCGATGGTGGTCAGGTGTTTCTGCTCTGCTCTCAGCTAAGCGACTATAAACTTATTTCATGGTTAGAGACCCGAAAAATTCGCGGGATCATTTCGTGTTATGCTAAAATTCAAATAATTATACCTTAGTGCTGCTTCTGTCATTGGTTCACTGTTAATCTGGAGTAATGAGGGCCAATTAGAGAACCTCACTCATAGAAGTGTCGAATCACAGGCCACCCAGTCGAGACGACTCACAAGTCAGCAGCCAATGAACAGTTGGCATTTGCCCGAGTGTGTAGAGGATATTGGAGTCTATCCTGGAGGTCACTGAACCCGCGAATTTTTCCGGGTCTCTAGCCATGGTCAGTAACCGGGTCAGTGCGAGGATTCCTTTGCACGGTGGTTGATACTGCAGGGGTTCACCCATGCCTTCTTATGCAGTTAATGGGCGATGAAGAAAAACTTCTCTTGGTGGCCTTCATGAGAAACCATGGTACATTGAAATAAAGTTTTTTTTTTTACCTTCTAAATGCTAGTGAGACGACTAGGAATCAAAACAGGAATCTTTGACACATCAATATATCTTATTAACTGACCTAAATGTTATTGAAAAAAAAAAGTTTCAAATTTTGTCTTCAACTTGGTGTTCAATCTCAAGTTTGCTTCATGTTCTGATGCTGTACAATATTACTCTCCATTTAGTGAATCGCTACTTGTCGGCAACGCTTCAAGGTTGCTTGGCTTCTGGGTTGTAGCCGCGTCGAAGACGAAGATATTTTTCACTGTACGTTTCGGTTTGCCTTGCAGTCACCATCATGAGAGCGGGTGTTGCCCAGAGCTCCAGAAAACAATGGCCGCGCGATACTGCGATCCTTATTGGAATTTCAAGATATTAAAACTATGAGGTTTGTCTCGTCTCTGGCCGACAGGGATGAGTTCTGAGTCCTCGCGGACGTAAAGCAAAACGCGCTCATCTTGTGCATTGCAGGCCAGGGAGGATTTTTAAGGGTCCACAAACCTTCAGGCGAGTCCTCGCGAACATCAGGGAGGGAAAGTTAATTATTTAGGATTATGAGTCGCCGTTCCCAGCCCCTCCCCCTCTATCCTACACCCTCCCCATAACTCTCGACTGCGAGCGTAAAGACTTTCCAGTTAAAGTGTTTTATACGGAGGATTAGCGCCGCTTCTTAACGGAAATATTCCTTTATTTTTAATTTTAGCCGAAATTACTTTACGCGCAGCGCTAATCTAATAACCAGCTTATGGAAGTCAGTCAAAGAAGTTACAAAGCATCAACTGAAACGTCGTAGATTATTTCGTCTCTCAAAACTTCCTGTTTTGAAATTTCAAGTATGAAATAATTTTCCTACCCATGGTATCAAAATATTTAGAGGGTATATAAAGGAAGAATAACCTGCTTCTAAGAGGGAAAGAAACGTCACTGTTATATTTTGAACATTTAAATTCGATTACCTTGGAAGCCAACCAAGGGTCTAGCAATAAAAATTCACTACTTACTGCACAAGGGGCTGTCACTAGATAGCAACTACGAAGCTTTCATTTTTGGTTGGTAGCTCTGCTAATACCAAACTCGAAATGATTCAACACATATGATTTAAGGGCATGCTTTGGTTTTGAGTGCAAATAATTATTTACAAAGAACCCAAATATCTTTATTTTTAATTGAGAATTTTTTTTGATAACAAAGATTTTCATTTTTAGTATCACATTTGTTGTGGACATTTAAATAAAAATTATTTTTAATGTTAGCGACACTGTTACATATGTACTGTTTACGGAAGATATTATATTTTGCACGTGTATAGTTTACACATTTTTTCTGAAAAATTCCGAATGAATTCGTTTATAAAATCGAAGTTGAACATAAAAATATGTTGGGTGAAAGTATTAAACAAAACAAATCCCTTAAACGAGTGATTGTTGACAAAATAACGACGTAAGAAAATTAAGTTTTAAAAATTCCGCTCTCTATAGATCTAAAAATAAGTGTTTTTAAAATGTAAAGTTAAATATAATTACTCTAAGAAAACCACATACATACTTATACTTATGATTGTTTCCTTACATCTTATTTGTTGTTTTTATTCTCCGTCTTTGTTCATTAAGGCTGGTACGTATACAACGACTACTACCAACCCACCAACCCCAAAAGAGACCAGCCAATAAAGAAATTCTGTTTCTCTTTACGTTCGAACGTCTCATAAAACAGCAGCCAATGAATGGGTGACATTAACCCGAGTATTATAGAGCCTATCTTGGAGGTCATTTAACCCGCGATTTTTTCCAGTTCCTAGTCCTACACTAATGCCAATGGCTATTTGCGACATTGCAGACTTTTATGTTCACTGAAAGCATTAAAAATTTAACGAGTCAATTAATACTGCCAAATGCAACATGAATTGACAGCAAAGAATACGTTAATAATGCCAACATATTCATTTATAGTGGGTATAAAAAACTCACTATTTTTGCAGCCACCAAATAAAAAGCTAAACATCCAGAATAGATGCATGCTTTAAAAATTAGATAGGTTTTTTTCTAATATAGACATGACGGCAAGGACTTGCTGGAATCACCTACTTTGAAGATTTGTAGATTTGTTTTGACAATAAGATTTTGAAGTTCTTCTATTTAGGTTTGGAAAGAATTTTTAATTTATATTATTTTTTCGTTCAAATGTGGTAATAAATTACAATATAATTTTTACCCTTCCAATATAACATATGTAGTATTAGTTGTAATGTAATATGTTTAATTACATAGCTCCAGTTTTTTTCCCTTTCTGAATAAAAAGATTTTAACCATGGCATAAATTAAATTGAAGTTAGTAAAATTATTGATATGCGGTAAAAACCAAAGACAAAACATAAGAAAGGAAATAATTTAATGAGGGGTGCTAGAAAATACAAAAATATAAATGGCCCAATTAACATATACATGAGACCAATACTCTAGGGTGGTTTTTAGATTGAAAAAAAAAAACAATTTTGTCGAAATAAATGAGTATTTCTCGATAGAAAATGCAGGGAATCAGGCAACTTCTCAAGGCTAAAATATTTTGTTGGTATTGATTATAAAAATTTTGCACTTGGAAGTTTTAAAATGACAGACGAAATCATCGTAATAACGTAACAACTTTGAGTGTAGGTATTTAACAGTATAACGCCATAAACGAGTGGTTAAAAAACTGTTATCACTGGGGTGCCAGATGACAATGGAAATAACATTGGAGGCAGCGTCGTAACTTTAAACACAACATTTACTCAAAATTGTAATGAACCAGTTCACAATAATAACAAGTGACATTCATCAATCCTTTATTCAATATTTCAATGCTTCGAAAGTATATACCGGTTGTTACTTAGAGATGGCATTACTTTTCGTGCCTTGATATCATTATACACAGGCAAAAAAAACAATTAACAACACGATTAGATCGTCATGTAAATATGGCTTTTCGTATCCCAAAACATAATCATTGAAAAGGGACATAAAGAATATAAGCCATCCGAATTTATGTCTTAAAATACAAGTCCTCGCCCACACAATGTAAATATAAATAAAACAAGAATATTAATGCCCAATTAACAACGGAATAACAATATTATAAACGATTATACTCTTTAATATAAAATAACATGGGCAGTTTCAGCAGACAGTTGTTAATACAAATTCGCTAGGGTAACTGTGTGCACCAAAGGACTAGTGCCAATAAGGTACATAATTATCTTTGAAAGATTTGTGCAATGGGAGTGCATGACGTGATGTCAGCTTTTGGACATACGCCATTGCTAAGCACATGTATGTCTGTAGAAGAAAACTACAAAAAACCAAAAGACAAAAAACACAATTTAAGCAAAAATTGCTATTGTCAACAGGATATATACACCGCATAATATTCCATAACAGGAATATTGTCAACAAACAAAGAAAAACAAAGAAAAAAGGACTAACAGAACGACAAAACCCCCACAAATGATGACAGCACAAAAATATTGAACCAAAAAAAAAATTCAGTAAACAGTTGAAATGAGACAAAACACGACAAAACGAAAAGACGAAACAAACACAATAGTTTTCCAAAACAGAAGAGAACGAAAAAAAAACACATGATGACATAATGATACATAATTACCAACAAACGTTAAAATATAGATATGTTATCAGGGCACTGCGCGTGTTCAGAGTTAGTGTAGAACAGTTACTTCTGTAAGTAGGAAGCCACCACTCGGTTCTAGTGGTCATGAATATCGTCGTAACTCGCCTGGTTTCTGCTGCGCTGCGGCCGAGTTCCCACTCGCTCGCGCCTTCTCTAGTAGTGTCGCCTTAAGGGCTCCGCCTACCTGGTCACACAGACGGTGCGCAGAGCTTCAGGAAAAACAACGCGATTTCAAAACTGCTCAAGATTTCCGGGTGGAGTCTGCTTACTAAAAGCATTTAAGAGTTCGCTGAGGGCTGAAAAGTACTTTTGATTTTAGATTAAGTTTTTAAACGGTATTTGTAGAAGAGTTAAAATGGCTAAAACGCATGATTTCAGAGTAATCTTTGGGCGTAAAACAACCGGTACAGATACTTGAAAGCACTTAAGGGACTGCATTACCCCTTTATCTTCATTTCTCCTCCATATAATGTTACCGCTCAAATTCCACAGTTATCCTGTGACGACGAGAAGACTGCGCGCCAGTCCAGAGGCGACACCGCGCTAGAAGCACCAGCGAGCGTCGCGCCTCGCTAACACACATACACCCCTGACGAGGCGGGCCCCTTAACTCGCTCCGGGTCGAAGCGAGTGAACCACTCGCGCACCGACGCCGAGCTGTCAGATGATCTCCCGGCACCAGGTCTTCCGGGCGCTCTGCAAACAGTTGAAACAGGCACTCGTGTCTCCACAAGAGTCGTCGCACAGATCAGACACACCACCACCTTTGTCCCTTGGCTGAAGACTGTCACTGCCTACTCGCGGCCGTTAACAAATGCGCTTTCTTTACAAGCGCGCGACTATCTCATGTAACTCAACTGAGACCCCACTTTAAGGCACTCGCGAAAAAAATAAAAAAACACCTCGGACATTTATTTTTAATGAATGCCCTTCCATGCTGAGTTTTTAATCTGCATGATGGTTTTCCTATTACGTAAGTGTAACACCTCTTACGTAACTCATGCGAGAACACGTAAGCACCGTTGTCTCGTCCATGAAATTAAGTCCAATATTTAAAAAAACTCGCCGCCAGCAGGTACCATCAACCGCCGACCAGTTCCAAGTCTGCAAGCATAATCGTCACCGGCATCAAAGTCCAGAAGTAAGTGTCTAACAAACTCTGCGGCGAACGGTAGCGTCTTCCCAAAATGACTAAGTCCGAACTTGTCTTAGAATATTTATTTCTAACCTCTTTCTGCAGTATTCCACTTCAGAAATATTCTACCACCTCAGGCTCAAAAATATTAATTCACTTAATTACGACTTAGCGTTTCGTTGCCAACCCAGAGGCGCGTAGTTCCTACGGCGTTCGGGCGTAGTGACGTCCTGGGTGCGGCTGGAACCGGCGGACTCCAGGGGGTTATATACCCGCAGCAGCGCCGATAGGCCCGGGGCAGAACGTCCTAGAACACTGTTCTAAGTAGTCGCAACAATGGCCGCATTCCGATGTTACGTCATCTCCGGGTTTTTCCTTGAGACACTCTTTTCTTTCCTTCTTAGCAGAACCACGGCTCCCCTGGCTGTTAGATTGCTAACTTGATGAGCGAGCATTCGAGCATTGCGAGTAGCAGACCTCGCAGGCGTCGTGTTAGAGATATTAATAAATAATTGCTAGACAAATGCCCACCTATGGCACAACAAAACAGAGTATGTACATATTTAGGTATTCATAATATCAATTATATTTGGAAGATGAAAATGTGACTCTTTTGGACTATATTATAAAAAGCCACAGTCCTATGCTAAAATATGGTGGCGTTGTTTTAAGATATTCGATAGATAA
This sequence comes from Bacillus rossius redtenbacheri, assembly GCF_032445375.1. NCBI lineage: Eukaryota > Metazoa > Arthropoda > Insecta > Phasmatodea > Bacillidae > Bacillus > Bacillus rossius. Next base: position 12,670,464 of record NC_086330.1, read on the forward strand.
ATACAATTTATTTCTTCTTTTTATACTTCAACATCATTATTTTGACGTATTTAATATGTATATTACATATATAATCTTGTGAGACTGTAATAATAGCTTGAAAGATGATAAATTGAGTAAACATTTAAGTCATATTACTGAAAATATATGTATTGTTTGGCCATTTTAACCTAAACTTACGTGATACGAAATTCGATTTAATTCTCAGTTATTTATGGTCACATAGTCCAGGATTCTTCAGCTGAATATACAATCTGAGAATTCTACCCTAGCTCGCTCCATTTACGTCACACTTGCGCCAAACAACTGCCAACCCTACAATAACTTCCTCCTGTCGATACGCCCGCGTCTGCCAACACAAACACTCGCGGAACTGAATCCACGAAAGGTTCAAGCCGCAACGGAAGTGAGAGGAAGTCCTTTCTCGTCAGACATTTTAGAAAAATTGCAAATGAATAACATGTCTTTATTGTTATGGGTGAAGCATAACTCAATACAAACATCATATTTCTATTGCTCGTCTACACAGCGATCAATACTAGAAATATCTTTAACGTTAAATGGTGTAATTCGGTGACTTGAATATTTGTAGACTTAATAAATCCACAAGCAGTGATAATAATTATCTTGCACTCGAAATTTAAATATTTACATTTATAAATTTGCTTTTTACCCAGGTTTACTAAATTCATTAAGATTGTTTGAAATATATTCGAACGAATTTGATGCTAAGGAAGTTTTGAATGGTTTTTGTTATTATTTCAATCCCTGTTTTTCGGTAATAATTCGTTTCATCAAAAATTGTTTTAGCCAAAGTTTTGCATAAAGTTAAGGATGTATACAATAAATTATAACGGATTTGATAGGATATCTATTTTTACAAAGTGAATTTTTGTCCTTCAACCCTTGTTTTTTTTATACTCCTTGCTATCATTGTTGGTCGTATAGAATAGTATTTCGGACAAAATTTTAAGGTTTTACGTTAGATAAGAGTGGATTTAATAGCGCCCATGGTACGGAAGTTATTTTTTTTATTTTACCCCGGTTTTTTACCACTTTATTGCAATGGTTCGTTTTATCAAAAATGTTTGTAGATAAATTTTTCAGATAAAGTGCATATGATTAACAAAAAATTTGAATGAATTCGCTAGCATGCCTACTAAGGAAGTTATTATGTTATGTCCTCCAACCCTTTGTTTTTCCATCCGTTGCATTTATGTATCAAAAATGTATTTAGACAAACGTTTTTGGTGTTGCTCCTACCTGTTATCATACGTTCAAATGGATTATATGTTTGTATAATTATGGGAGTTACAGCGATTTTTCTGTTTTTCAAAAAACCTTCTCCATTTCAACTCCTTTGGTGGAATTTTGCCCATTAACGAACTCGACCGAGATTTTCCATTACCATATTTTATGTATCAGTTTGGAATTGATTCGTACAAAATTACGGCATTAATGTGTCCATAAAATTGAGAACTATATACATATATAACTTATGGGTTGACGATGGTTTTGGGGTCTATGGACCATGAAACGAAAAACTGTATGGAAAGTTTCCGGAATTCGCATTAGGTAGTCTTTCTTCGAAATAAACCTTAAAATGAAGTATCCTCTTTCAAATTTGTTTTTTTAGCGTTACCATGTCTGCGAATTAGAAACCTTTTCGGGGGGAAATGCACAACGAATGAATAATGTGTCATGTGGGTAGCTTCAAGTTCAGTTCGAGCTCTATGGGCTCGACTGAACAACTAAACTGAGATGGATAGCCTTAATAAGAGTTTACATCTGTTGAATTCAGCAGCGTTGTGTACGCGGTATTTATTTAATAATCACAACTTTTCTTTTCACTTTGTCAGGGAAAATCTGCCGGCAGCTTTTTACTCGGAAAAAAAAAACATTCCTGTCATAAGCCCACGCTCGAGGTTCAAATGTCAAAGCAAAAAAAAATTAAACACGAAGATAATATTTACGAGGTACTTCCAGATTTTTTTTTTACCGAACAATGGGAATAACGCTCGAGCTTATTTGCAAGTACGCAATGAATGATACAATTCACTTAGTGGAAATAGCCATAAACAAGTATAACTCTATTGAAAATTTTGAAACTACATGAGAATAATTTATTGAAAATCACTAATAGGCTTATCATTATCTGAGGATTTTAATTATCGCTTGTAAATGGGCCATGGTACTAATTTTAAGGCAGTAATATTATTTGTTAAGATTTTACGAGCAAAAAGATATAGGTAATAAACTATATGAGAAGACCTACACTATTACTAATCAACTGAATACATGCATTGAACACGAACAACCGTGAATCTGTTACAAACATTATTAATTTTTTCGACTGTAATACTATCCCTTGTAGTGAATGAGAACACATAAAGCAAGGGAAAATAATATTTTCATATTTAAAAATTATTCAAATAAAATTTTACTAGACCTTTATTATTTAATTTTTTTTTTATATTTCAGACATCTTTGAAGCAACTCACCATGTTCTCTTTCCTGGGTAAATTACTTCATTTTCTCTATGCATATCTCATCACGCGTTTTCTGCAGTCTGCTTCAAGTGTACCCCGCTTGATTCAACATTTCTTATCCTTTATCTTTTCCTCTATAATTAACTTCATTGATACTGGAAGTCTTACAATAAGTTCAGCTAGTCCGTTTTCAATAATACATTTTTTTTATTTTGCTGTCGTTTGTCACTCGATCTGATTGTAGAATTTTCATCAACCGTCCATAACGCCTACGTTATTTTCTGTAATATCACTAGTTTATGTTTCAAAGGGAGATTTGTTACACAAAACAAATGTAATAATACTTTTAAACAGGGAACTAGGTTTTATGGAATTTTACCGACTTGTAATATACCAGAATACTGGCAAAAATACTTTTCAAAGTCATGCATATTGAAAAAATCATAACATAAATATGTTATGTTTGGAATTGGTGAGTTAAATGTAATGTATCTTAAAAAAATTTAATTTGGTGATTTCGTATTCCATAGTTTCCAATTAATTTGTATTTTTTCAATAAAATGGGAAAGGAAGAAGGAAAATTCATAAATATCACTCGACGCATCATGAATATATTCATTGGATTCCAATAGGAATCTACATTTTTGCCCAGTTTTTTTAGTTACAAAAAATGTAATGAATCTTAACCGAGTGCAGCTCTGCGTTTTTAATTTCAGTAAGCCGGGATTAAGGTATGTTTACAGTTGCAAATAAGTCGCGTAATGCACCTTTTCCGTGTCCGAAGTAAAGCCTCCCCTCACCCTAACCCGGTAGGGGGGAGGGGGGTAAGTCGACTGTGCTATAGAAGCTACGAAAGAGACGAAACTATCACAAGTAGGGACAAGGCTACACTACGAGCTGATCCAGTTAGGCTGAATAATCCCCTCCAGCCATATTCAAACACTCTAAGATGATATAATTTTATTAATGTGTACATGTTCGCATGGGTATGTGACAAATTTATAGGTAGCCTAACGCGTTTTTCTGAGATGTAAATAATTCAAATAAATAAATTCATGGAAAATACAGTTTGATATCTTACCGTTTAAGTTAAGTTCGGTGAGTAAGGTACGTTATTAAACTAAGTTTTAAAGGCTGAGCAGTGTCGTGCGGTGGCGTGTACTGACGGGCTACTTCTCAGCACAGCTGGCCACTTCAGGGCTGAGCTGATTCTCAATCAGTTCTCAGCCCTGATTGCAGCAATACAGAGTGAAACGTCAGAACATACTACCGCTGCGAATTGGTTGAACCTTGAAAGCCAGGATAGTTTATCAAACACTAGACGTAATAGCCTGCAACCCACTTTAAGGTGTAGTATTAATTCAATCAATAACATTTTACTACTAATTCACTGTAATTAAGGGGAATTGGAACAATCCAACATTTTGTTTCAATTTTTTTTGCTATGTCAAACGTTGTAGTGATCAATTATCATCTTCCCAACTTTTTAAACTTTATAACAGGGTTTTATTTATTAAAATGATCCAGTCCGTAGCCATTAAGAGGAAATGGCTGATTATTTATATTGGTTGGATAAACTGCCATCATAATTACACCAACCAATACACGAACCTTATATTAACCAACTGTCGGAAGCTGCGTGTTACATACTGTCGAATCTTGAAATGTGGATGGAAGCTTAATGTGAACTATGCCTTCGTATGGAAAAATAAACACAGTTTTTTAACTTCTCATTCTGGCCGTTACCGAGCAGCACCGTGTGCCCGTGACGTATCTATGTATCTGGTGGGAGTGGAGTGTCTTATTGTGATGCTCTAGTCTTTGGTCGGGGCGCCGTGTAGCGCCTGCTGGCAGACTTCCCTCTCTCGCGGTGTTGTGTGCGGGGTTGCATCTCCCGAGGGGTTGCCTTTCTGCAGCACAGAGTCCGCTAAGGTTTGTGTGCAACCCGCCTTTGTATTCCCCATTCCCATCAGAACACGTGTGAAGGTCTGTATCTTCAAAACAAGACACTCCCTAATCTATTATCTTTGAAAGATTTGTGCAATGGGAGTGCATGACTTGATGTAAGCTTTTGGACATAAGCCATTGCTAACAACATGTATGTCTGTTTGTTTCGTCTTTTCGTTTTTCTGTGTTTTTGTCTCGTTTCAACTGTTGTGCTGAATTTTTCGGGTTCGGTTTTTTTGCGCTGTCATCATTTGTGAGGATTTTTTTCGTTCTGTTAGTCCATTTTTCTTTGTTTTTCTTTGTTTGTTGACCATATTCCTGTTGTGGAGTATTGTGTGGTGTTTATATCCTGACAACAGCAATTTTTTGCTTAATTTGTGTTTTTTTTAGTTTTCTTCTACAGACATACATGTTCTTAGCCATGGCTTATGTCCAAAAGCTTACATCAAGTCACTCCCTAATCTAATTTCATTTGAGATGCTTCAATCTCTGAGCACAGCCTCCAAGACATATTGCATTCCCGATCTGTTGTTAGCACGTGGATAGTGTGTGGAACAGGGCAGACGTGTCTTTGGAAACTTCAGACAGACTTGACTTGAAATCTCAAGTAGGGAACATCCCTCTCTTTGAACAAAAGCTGCCTGCTAGATGAAGTAAAAAATATGACTTACCGCGGGTGGATACACGTTATAGGTATGGAAGTTAGCTGATTCCATATGCAGGGTGTATCTAAAATACGCGTCAAAACTTTGGGTACGTAAGACCAGAATTGTCAGCGACCGTAGGTCTGGAAATGGCTTTCGTTTATCGATATAGCCGTTATTATTTACAATTAAACACACTTAATCGCTGATGTGGGGACTTACATATCGGCAAGGTACCTGCACAACAAACCATGCCGGTACCCGTAACATGAAGAACACACTGTTAGAAATTACAATAAATTTACGGATTTTCCAACGAAAGGTACTCCGTACTCCGTACTCCGTAATTTCAAATAACTGATTCTTTGTAGAATCTGGACTGAATTCACACGTCAGAGTTTCGTGTTCAATCGTGTTCAATGTAAACTAGCACGTGGAAGAAAAAAAAAGTATTTTTTTTTTGCTGTAAACTTATCAAGTTCTTGAATGTTTGGTTAATTAATATTCAAAGTAAGTAAGTGAATAAACAGAGATACGAGAACAATTTACGAAGATGTCTGGATTGTTTTGTAAAATTTTCGGTGGAAATGTTTAACAGCGCAGTGTAAAATGCACGAGCACAGTAGTGTAGCGTGTGGTTGCAGCACACCCTGAGTTCGGATGTAGGGTGTGCACGCAGACAGGGATCTAGCTTGGGGACGCACCACAACGCCGAAATACCACAACGCCGAACGTACAATAACGCCGAATACCATAACACCGAATGCCAAATTGACTACAACGCCGACAGCTAGAAAACTGCTATTTACCACAACGCCGAATTACCACAACGCCGAAATACATTAACCCCGAAAAATGTCATTGCAGGACTGCCACAAAGGTTAGGTTAGGTAAGATTAGCACACAAATTCATTCAGTTGTTTTTCATTTTGCTCCTGTGCCCCCCCCCCCTTCTTCACCCGCAACAACATTTTTCGGCGTTACTGTATTTCGGCGTTTGTGGTACACAGCAGTTTTCTAGCTGTCGGCGTTGCGGTCAATTTGGCATTCGGCGTTATGGCATTCGGCGTTATTGTACGTTCGGCGTTGTGGTAACGACCCATCTAGCTTGTGTGATGGCACACGATGACGGCTCTTGCATCGCTGACGTGTCTGCCTCCACGGCTCGCACTGCGCTGGCGCCAGGGACTATCCGCCCACCAGACGATCGTCCCGCAGTGCGGTCCGGCGGTAATGGATGGGCGAGCCTTGGGGGGTGAGGACCCCCCTACCCCCACCACCCTGTTCGCATCCCCTCATATCCGACCCATTTTCTCCCTCCCCTCCGTCCGTCACTGTCCGGCGACGTCCGGCGCGAGATGGGGCTACTGCGTCTCCGCGGGACAGGAGTTGACGCCTTCGTCGGGGTTCCTCCAGGTCACACGCGCCATTGCCGATTACTGCCCCGACGTAGCTTGTTTGCGTCCGTCCTTGTGCGCTACCGTGAACCAAAAAATAATTATTTAATTCTTTAAAATAATGCCGAGCGTGATAAACTTACGCTGATTGTGTTTTTCAACCACATTTCAGGACGCGAATCGCACGTAGTTTCCACACCCGCCGCTAGAATTCGTTGCTAGAGCAGCTACGCTGACATGAAACAAATATTATTAAACCCCTGCTGTAGACCTGGTTCACGACAAGGATTTTTTTTTTTAAAAATACTAAAAAAAAGTTAATACTTTAACGTTTCCCTTTTTTCGGAGTGAATTTTGGTTTCACGCCATCCGCCACAGATGGCGGCACATTTATAACATGTTTCTGTTGCATATTTACGAAATTACTTCTACCAAATGCCGTGCATCGTGGAGGACTCTAGACAAGTGAGACACAACCCGGGCAAGTAAGTGTCGAGTCACAGACGTCTCTCAAGTAGCATACGGACAAGTGACGCTAGTCCGAGTGTGCAGAGGACTGAGTGGAATCCATCCGAGAGGTCATTGACCCCCAGAGTTTCCCAGCCAGTAATAACGTGGCATCATCGCCTCAAAGTGTACGTACGGAACACGGCAGTTAATGTAAAGTCTGTTCAACTCCAAAACCGATTTATACCTGTCATCGAATGAGCCAGTGTACCTATGTTGGAGAATTACCGCCGGAATCAATTTTTAAAACAAGAAAATATTACCTGTTAATCATTTTTTTATTACAGTTGCTAAAATATTGCACGAACATTCTCAATATTTTTATCTCAACATTTTAAATATTTCGATTTTCGCAAATGACTGTTTATAGTCTCGACGCTCAACAGCCAATCAGAAGCTCATTCAGAAGATATGTCGTTCTGAATTACTTTGCCAGCCTGTTCAAGTTGAATGAGGGTTGGCCTCGAACGAAACACGTTCAGACTGTGTGTAACCACACGCAGAAGCTGAACGTGTTTACCTGAAGTATCACCTGAAGAGTCACGTGTAAGCGCTGTCGAGTCGCGAGTGTCGATCCTTGCTCGTGGACTCTAGCGCAGTGCTGTACCGCCTCCCCGGAGAAGTTTGGCCCTCGGGTAATTGAGTTGTGGGGTAGTGGTTGTGGGGGGGGGGGCTGGGGGTGGTTCTTCCGGACAGGGTCTTGATTCCGGGTAACAAGCCGCGCTCAATCACCGGCCCCTGAATAGCTCGTCACGCGGTCCGTCAAGCAGTCGCGCCCCTCCCCTCCTTTCCCCTTCCTCCGCCCCCCTGTTTGTGGTGGGGGGGAGGAGAGTGCTTCTTGGACGACGACGTCATCGGCCCTTCGAGGTAACATGACTGCTCTCGCTTAAGGGAAGTTTGTGCTTCAAGTTGCGTCGCACCTACAGCGAAATATGTTAGTCGACCTCCTCAGGAAGTGATATTAGTTTTTTTCTTCTTAACAGATTTTTTTTTCGAATCAGTACGCAAGACCACACAATACAAGACTTGATGTAAGCTTTTGGACATACGCCATTGCTAAGCACATGTATGTCTGTAGAAGAAAACTACAAAATACCCAAAAGACAAAAACTCAAATTTTGTCTTTTGGGTATTTTGAATTTTCTTCTACAGACATACATGTGCTTAGCAATTTGTATGTCCAAAAGCTTGCATCAAGTCATGCACACCCATTGCACATATCTTTCAAAGATAACACACAAAACAAAGCTTTATATCTAAAACATATTACTGGGTGATATATGAGGTATTGTGAAAGAGTGTTAAATAATTTTCTTGGTCATATCAATTCGATTTTTTTTAGCTTTTACATCCCTTTCATCTTTCACGCAACGGGAAGATAACAGCTGAAAAACTTTTGTAACGCTGTAATTAGAGACACGGAAATCTCGCTGATTTTTTTTTCGGTCGCAAGGTAAACTGCCAACGCGTGTACCTCTTACATTGACAGTTGTAGCTCTAATACTGTAATTATATAAATTGACAAAAATCTTATTTTGCAAATTGAATAATGGAATAATCTTATTAAATTAGTGTATTGTCATCAGTCCTCGATAAATCTACAAAGCTTGAATGATATCTGGCTGTTTAAAGTGGGTCAAAATCACACCCAAAGGAGTCGGTTACAAACATACAAACATACAGGTGAAGCTAATATAAAGCGTGTAAAAACAGTCAACTACCAGCTAACAGCAGACACGTTCAGAAGAAGGCGAGATTCCATGTAAGCAATGAACCGATATGTGTAAAGTATAGATGTAATTTTGAATTTTAGACTGACATGAAATGAATTCCCGATAATTTCTGGTCTCTTGCTTAATATCATAGCAAAGCCACTTTCAGCTGTTCGACATGTAGTTGAAGAGCGGAGTTGGCAGGACACATGAAAGCTGGGTCTGAGACATGCATGTCGTCGTACTCATGGTTGTTATGGTGTCGGCCGCCTCCTTGCTCAGACCGAGGTCTGCCAGGCGTCGACGGCGACGTCCGTCTGACGCCACGACGGCCGTCCAACGCTATGACGGCCGTCTGACGCTACGACGGCCGTCTGACGCTACGACGGCCGTCTGACGCCACGACGGCCGTTTGACGCCACGACGGACGTCTGACGCCACGACGGACGTCTGACGCCACGACGGCCGTCTGACTCCACGACGGCCGTCTGACGCTACGACGGCCGTCTGACGCCACGACGGCCGTTTGACGCCACGACGTCCGTCTGACGCCACGACGGCCGTCTGACGCTACGACGGCCGTCTGATACTACGACGGCCGTCTGACGCCACGACGGCCGTCTGACGCCACGACGGCCGTCTGACGCTACGACGGCCTTCTGATTCTACGACGGCCGTCTGACGCCACGATGGCCGTCTAACGCTACGACGGCCGTCTGATACTACGACGGCCGTCTGACGCCACGACGGCCGTCTGACTCCACGACGGCCGTCTGACGCCACGACGGCCGTCCAACGCTATGACGGCCGTCTGACGCTACGACGGCCGTCTGAAGCCACGACGGCCGTCTGACGCTACGACGGCCGTCTGATACTACGACGGCCGTCTGACGCCACGACGGCCGTCTGACGCCACGACGGCCGTCTGACGCTACGACGGCCTTCTGATTCTACGACGGCCGTCTGACGCCACGATGGCCGTCTAACGCTACGACGGCCGTCTGATACTACGACGGCCGTCTGACGCTACGACGGCCGTCTGACGCCACGACGAGAGGCGATCCTCACTGGCCGTCGTCACCTGGCCCCTCGCGCGCTAGAGGCCTGGCGTCAAGGGCGACTCCAACTGGCTCATCGTAGGCCCCGTCGCCTCTATGAGCGGGGCTATTCCGTCGATCCGTGCGCAATATTGAAAGCCTTAAGCTGCGATTCACGGCACGCAACGAACAAGCTTATCTTATTTATGAATAAACCATAAAAAACTGTTTCATCCATGCACTTAACTGAGCATTAATGAAATTGACACGCGCGCACATAGGCTAGTGAAACGTAGCTTAAATGCTGTTTGTATTCGTGCCCGACATCAGAATGTTTACTAGCTGTGCAACAACGAACATATTTCTAAGGCTCTGCGCACTTATTAGTGCATCGCCTACGAAGGCTTAGAATGGGGCGGTTTAAAAACCATCAGCACCCTCAATCAGGACTTTAACCCACTACCCCAGAGATTCAAAGCTACGCGTGCCAGAGTTCCAAAACTCTCGGCGCTGTAGCTGTATACCAGACTACCCGCCCAACACTCTCGCTGAGCGGGTTGCGTCTCAGCGTTCGGCCAGGGGCTCCAGGTGGGCATGGCCGCAGTATGCCATTTAGTCCAGAGATCAGGGCGCTTAACCGATGTTACGGAGAAATCTGGTTTGATTCTAGACAGGATAAATTAATTTCGAAATAATACTACATTTAGCATATGTACGTACGTTTTTTTAAGATCAAATAAAAATAGTTTTGAAGTCAGACTAATGTCCAATGCAATAGACGAATAACTGGGCCTAAAGTTAAAATAACACGTCATTAGCTCTGGGGGTCACATGGGTTCGGGTCGAACATCGGTTAAGGGTATGATCAGGAAAGGTATTTTAAATGAGCCTTCTCTGGCACCGTCGGAGGTTCATACCAAGCTCCCGTAAGACCCTTAACCCCCCCCCCCCTCCTCTTTAACCCGCCCAAAGGTCGTGTGTCGTCTGCCGAGACGCTGCGCAGTTCTCCATCCTGCCTTCACCTTGTTGCCCTCAGACCCCCCCCCCCTCCTCTTTAACCCGCCCAAAGGTCGTGTGTCGTCTGCCGAGACGCTGCGCAGTTCTCCATCCTGCCTTCACCTTGTTGCCCTCAGACCCCCCCCCCCCCTCCTCTTTAACCCGCCCAAAGGTCGTGTGTCGTCTGCCGAGACGCTGCGCAGTTCTCCATCCTGCCTTCACCTTGTTGCCCTCAGACCCCCCCCCCCTCCTCTTTAACCCGCCCAAAGGTCGTGTGTCGTCTGCCGAGACGCTGCGCAGTTCTCCATCCTGCCTTCACCTTGTTGCCCTCAGACCCCCCCCCCTCCTCTTTAACCCGCCCAAAGGTCGTGTGTCGTCTGCCGAGACGCTGCGCAGTTCTCCATCCTGCCTTCACCTTGTTGCCCTCAGACCCCCCCCCCCTCCTCTTTAACCCGCCCAAAGGTCGTGTGTCGTCTGCCGAGACGCTGCGCAGTTCTCCATCCTGCCTTCACCTTGTTGCCCTCAACCCCCCCCCCCCCCCTCCTCTTTAACCCGCCCAAAGGTCGTGTGTCGTCTGCCGAGACGCTGCGCAGTTCTCCATCCTGCCTTCACCTTGTTGCCCTCAACCCCCCCCCCCTCCTCTTTAACCCGCCCAAAGGTCGTGTGTCGTCTGCCGAGACGCTGCGCAGTTCTCCATCCTGCCTTCACCTTGTTGCCCTCAGACCCCCCCCCCCCCTCCTCTTTAACCCGCCCAAAGGTCGTGTGTCGTCTGCCGAGACGCTGCGCAGTTCTCCATCCTGCCTTCACCTTGTTGCCCTCAGACCCCCCCCCCCCTCCTCTTTAACCCGCCCAAAGGTCGTGTGTCGTCTGCCGAGACGCTGCGCAGTTCTCCATCCTGCCTTCACCTTGTTGCCCTCAGACCCCCCCCCCTCCTCTTTAACCCGCCCAAAGGTCGTGTGTCGTCTGCCGAGACGCTGCGCAGTTCTCCATCCTGCCTTCACCTTGTTGCCCTCAGACCCCCCCCCTCCTCTTTAACCCGCCCAAAGGTCGTGTGTCGTCTGCCGAGACGCTGCGCAGTTCTCCATCCTGCCTTCACCTTGTTGCCCTCAGACCCCCCCCCCCCTCCTCTTTAACCCGCCCAAAGGTCGTGTGTCGTCTGCCGAGACGCTGCGCAGTTCTCCATCCTGCCTTCACCTTGTTGCCCTCAGACCCCCCCCCCCCTCCTCTTTAACCCGCCCAAAGGTCGTGTGTCGTCTGCCGAGACGCTGCGCAGTTCTCCATCCTGCCTTCACCTTGTTGCCCTCAGACCCCCCCCCCTCCTCTTTAACCCGCCCAAAGGTCGTGTGTCGTCTGCCGAGACGCTGCGCAGTTCTCCATCCTGCCTTCACCTTGTTGCCCTCAGACCCCCCCCCCTCCTCTTTAACCCGCCCAAAGGTCGTGTGTCGTCTGCCGAGACGCTGCGCAGTTCTCCATCCTGCCTTCACCTTGTTGCCCTCAGACCCCCCCCCCTCCTCTTTAACCCGCCCAAAGGTCGTGTGTCGTCTGCCGAGACGCTGCGCAGTTCTCCATCCTGCCTTCACCTTGTTGCCCTCAGACCCCCCCCCCTCCTCTTTAACCCGCCCAAAGGTCGTGTGTCGTCTGCCGAGACGCTGCGCAGTTCTCCATCCTGCCTTCACCTTGTTGCCCTCAGACCCCCCCCCCCCTCCTCTTTAACCCGCCCAAAGGTCGTGTGTCGTCTGCCGAGACGCTGCGCAGTTCTCCATCCTGCCTTCACCTTGTTGCCCTCAGACCCCCCCCCCCTCCTCTTTAACCCGCCCAAAGGTCGTGTGTCGTCTGCCGAGACGCTGCGCAGTTCTCCATCCTGCCTTCACCTTGTTGCCCTCAGACCCCCCCCCTCCTCTTTAACCCGCCCAAAGGTCGTGTGTCGTCTGCCGAGACGCTGCGCAGTTCTCCATCCTGCCTTCACCTTGTTGCCCTCAGACCCCCCCCCCCTCCTCTTTAACCCGCCCAAAGGTCGTGTGTCGTCTGCCGAGACGCTGCGCAGTTCTCCATCCTGCCTTCACCTTGTTGCCCTCAGACCCCCCCCCCTCCTCTTTAACCCGCCCAAAGGTCGTGTGTCGTCTGCCGAGACGCTGCGCAGTTCTCCATCCTGCCTTCACCTTGTTGCCCTCAGACCCCCCCCCCTCCTCTTTAACCCGCCCAAAGGTCGTGTGTCGTCTGCCGAGACGCTGCGCAGTTCTCCATCCTGCCTTCACCTTGTTGCCCTCAGACCCCCCCCCCCCTCCTCTTTAACCCGCCCAAAGGTCGTGTGTCGTCTGCCGAGACGCTGCGCAGTTCTCCATCCTGCCTTCACCTTGTTGCCCTCAGACCCCCCCCCCCTCCTCTTTAACCCGCCCAAAGGTCGTGTGTCGTCTGCCGAGACGCTGCGCAGTTCTCCATCCTGCCTTCACCTTGTTGCCCTCAGACCCCCCCCCCTCCTCTTTAACCCGCCCAAAGGTCGTGTGTCGTCTGCCGAGACGCTGCGCAGTTCTCCATCCTGCCTTCACCTTGTTGCCCTCAGACCCCCCCCCCCCCCCTCCTCTTTAACCCGCCCAAAGGTCGTGTGTCGTCTGCCGAGACGCTGCGCAGTTCTCCATCCTGCCTTCACCTTGTTGCCCTCAGACCCCCCCCCCTCCTCTTTAACCCGCCCAAAGGTCGTGTGTCGTCTGCCGAGACGCTGCGCAGTTCTCCATCCTGCCTTCACCTTGTTGCCCTCAGACCCCCCCCTCCCCCGCAACAGAGGTCGGGGGCGCTCGTGACCGGCGAACAAAACACCCTCCCCCTCCTCCTCCACCCCGGTCCAACTCTCGGTTCCTCTTTTAATCCGTCCCTTTATCACCTCCGTGTCACCGAGACGTTAAACCCACAATCATTCGTTCATTCATTACAAATGCAGGTGCTGGCTTAGATTGCTATTTTACTGTCATCATCATCTTAAGAAAAATTTTAAATTATTATAACAGTGTTAAGAAAATACGAGAGTAGGTTGAAAAGTAATTCCTCGTGCTCATAACTTTTTTTAATTGTTTTTATTATATGTTTAAAAATATATATATATATATATATATATATATATATATATATGTTGTGAGCCTGCCTGCTGAATGCCAGTGTGTGGCGGGAAGTCGCCCACCAGGAGTCCTGGGCCGGCACACTGCGGGTAGTCGCACGTACAGGCGCGCGACCGGCTGAGCTTTCGTCTGAAGCCGAGTGCTCCTGTTGCAGAAACAAAATTTTTTAACATTTATAAAAGATTGCTACATTTTATTCCATTCTTATAGCAACATGTAATGCAATTTCTCTGATACATTTCCTTAAACAAATAATTAGAGTAACAAATCGATCATGGTACCAAAACACATTTAACCTATTTGACAGTTGACATCAAACTAAACATCAAATATAGCTAAAAATGTACAGATACTTTACAGACATGTTTGCCAACACTACAACGAAAACAAAGCACGAATCTGACTAATACAACCCGCGAAATTATAAAATTAAACGTTTCTTTTTTTAACTCACCTCGTATGTGTATGTAATGTTTAAATGTTGTGCCTAATATATATGTGTGTTTTTTATTGAGATTTTTTATTGATTTGTAATACTTTAATGTTTTCATGACGCTCGGTCTAATAGCAAATATTATAATTGATACAAACCGATGTATCGAAACTGTGATTGCTCGTATAGAATACGTATCTGTGATTTTAAGCTGCGATCCGATCACAGTCCAAGCACTTCTTGTCTGCTGTAATGGTGAAAGTAATAATTGAGTGTAAACGGAATGTGTTAATGGCGTAACTTAACGATTGCGAGTTGTTTCAAAACATTTATTAATAAAAATGCAATTTAATTTTACAATTATATTTTTACCTGAAAGTTACACTTGTCCCCTGACGTGATGTACTATAAACATTTTGACATTGTCCCCATATCTTCCCATGCATCTGCGTCAACTCGTGACTCGTCTGGCAAACAAACGGTATAGTCTAGAGGCATTACTTTCCAATAAAGCCTCGTATATATCGATACTAGTACAATAGCATAAATAATGTCCAAAAAATAATGTTCCAGTTTCAATGGTATATTATAACAGTATAATTTAGACTATTTACAAGAAAACATTAATCGAATTAAAAGTAAACTACCCTAGTTTTTCTCACAAGTGTTCAATAGGAGCAACTTTATTTATAAAGCACACATCCAACCTAAAGTCCACTTGTTCCCACACTTTGGTTAACCATTCCGGAGTAATGGAAGCAATAGCGTCATCAATTCTGTGTCTCAACTCTGACAAATCATTAGGTAGCGGCGGAACATATTCACGTTCTTTTATAGAACCCCAAAGGAAAAAAAAATTGGGTTGTTTGTAAAGTCAGTTTACGGACGATAGTTTAACGTGACAACGTCATAACAAAACATTGATTAAATGATTGCATACTGTTATGAATAAAATTGAATCATTTTTATTGAATTATCACTATTTTGTATGGATACAAAGAAGGGGTGAAATGAAATCTACAATTTAATTCATAAATTTACTTTTATTTGCACTCAATAGCATTAGCTAGATAATTCAAATAACTTAGGTTTATTACTTTAACGAAGAGATTATTTTAACTATAACTTTTATACATGTTTGCTATTTAACTTCGTCCAATCTGTGTTATTCTGTTAAGGATAGGACGATGAAAGGAAAAGTAGGAAACTAATGGGAGTGTTTCAAGTTTAATGTGCCTCGAAAAAGTCAAATAGATGGTTGTTCCAATCGAGTGGAAGAGAGGTAGATGCGGCGCAAGCGTACAATGAGCGTAACGGGACAACGCGTAACGGGACAATGAGTCATCCTTTTCCGTGCGTGAAGCCGGCGTTCATCAATTTATTAGACGTTGTCACGTCAAAAAAAAATCTCATGGCGTTACGTCAGGTGAACGTGGAGGTCATTGAGAAATAGCTCTGCCGTCTCGAATTCCTCCTTCCATCGGCGGATGATTTTGCCGCACGGGGATTGCAATTAACCGAAACGCAAATCGAAATGAAATTACAGATTCGCTCTTGGCAAATTGCAGAGCGAAAAATCGATGTACGCTCATGAGTCGCACATTTTTGCGTTGGTGGCGCAGCAGGCGATAAAAAAAAAACAGCAAAGCAGTACTCGCACGTGCGGATATCTGAACCTGTTTGAGTTGCACATTAATAGTTGTGACCGGAAAAATTCGCGGGTTCAATGACCTGCAGGATGAACTCCATAGTTCTACGTACACTCGGTCAAATGCCACCCACTCATTGGCTGCTGTCTTGTGAGACGTCCCAACGTAGCAGCCTGTGATTCGATACAGCTTTGGTTGGGTGTTTCTCATTGGCCCAGAGTCATCCAGGTGAGTTGTGAGCCAATAGCAGAAGCAGCACTGAGGTAAAACTATTTGTATTTTTAGCCTATCGCGAAATGAATTCGCGAATTTTTCCTGTCTCTACTCATTAGTTGTGACCTTGAACCAAAATTCTACAACTCTTACAGTTTATACTATTAACGTTTATAACTGTGACGTTCTTTTATGGATACGCTGTGTTATTGATGTTTGGTGTACGAAGCGGTTTGAAAATCGTTAGTGGAACGCAGGAATTCATTGCTCGTTTTTTTTTTTTTTAATCTCTCTTTACCAGCGGGCAGAAGCGTGGCTGCCTGCAATTATTCCGCGCGCAGTTTCGGAACGCTCGTTATGTTTAATCGACAAAGCGGTCCGCGGGCGAGTAATAGTTTAATTGGCCCGCCCACACCCCGTGTCCCCCCCGCCGAGCCGGGATTAGCGGGCCTTTGAGCAGCCTGACCTTGGAAGCCTCGGGAAGGGGGGGGGGGGGTTGTCGAGTGACAAGCCCGTTGTGAGCGCGCAGAGGAGGTGTCACTCCTCCACCCCCCTCACCTTTGTTCATTAGCCTTAAGTCTGATACACCATGATGAGTGGTCACTACCACCAGTGTACTGTAACACTATACCTGTCCCGTGTTTGTTGTGTTACACTGTATGTCGATAAAAGAATGTTCCAGTTGTAAATCTTAAGGGAAGCCTTTTCACGGACGAGAGAGCCAAACGTCCGATCGTGCATCTTCGGTTTTTTTTTTTTTTTGTTCATTGTAAATAAATATGGCGGTGTTGATAAAAGATACTAATGTTCAATTAGGTTAGGCTAGCTACATAATAAATACTTTAAAACATTGTGGACTGTTGATTTGGTTAGGATAGCTACATTAGAGATACGGAAAAAAACATGAACTTCGGGGAACTTCGGGTTTTGGCTGTCTCGTCTGTGAAATGAAGGCTTCCCAAATTTTATTAGTGTCACCTGTAATCTTTGAAGAGTGTTTGTTCAAAGTTACAATCGAAAGAGCTAACTCAAGCAGTTTTAGAATAAGTGCGTGCGCGAGTACTGCCTTGTTGTCATCTCGCTCGCAGCGCAAACCTATGCAAAATGGCGACTCCTGAGCGTAAAATGTTTTTGTTGTTCAGCAATTCGCTAAGAGCGAATCTGTGATTTCAGTTCAACGTGCGTTTCCTTTTAAAGTTTAATTTGTGATCCCCCGGTGAGGCCAAAACATCCGCCGATTGTACAGGCAGTTCGAGATGACACGCCTGCCTCCACGTTCACCTGACAATAACGTCATGAGTAGAGACCTGCAAAATTCGCGGTTTAGATGGCCTTCAGGATAGACTGCACATACCCCTGTACACTTGGGAAAATAACGCAAGTTCATTGGCTGCCGACTTGTAAGTCGTCTCAGCTGGTTTGTCTGTGATTCGATCCTTCTTTGGTTGAGGGTTTATAACTGGTTGAGATTCGTCCAGATGAACAGTAAGCCATTAGCAAAATTATGTAAGAGGTATATGTGTTTGAATTCTAGCCTATGACCGAACGAATCAGCGAATTTTGCAGGTCTCTAGTCATGAGATTTTTTTCCCTCGGTGCTTTATAAAAGAACGTGAATATGTTCCGCCGCTACCTAATGATTTGCCAGAGTTGAGACACAGAATTGAAGAGGCTGTTGCTTCCATTAATCCGGACTTGTTAACCAAAGTGTGGGAAGAATTGGACTTTAGTTTGGATGTGAGCCGTATAACTAAAGGCGCTCATTTGAACCTTTGTAAGAAAAACTAGGTAGGTTACCTTCAATTAGTTGTATTATTTGCTGTAAATAGTCTGAAATTAAACTGTTATAATATACCACTGGATTTGAGACACTTATATGGTATGCCTATATATTGTTTGTAATTTTTATCACTTGCGCAACTTTTTACAGCAATTATATCATATGTACTTAGTAAATATCTCTTCAAAATACTTGTGTCTGTACAATAACTGCAAGATAAGTATATTGTTAAATTTATAGCAATTGGCCTCAACTAAAATATTAATACAGAGAAAATGAAAAAAAATCAACATGGCGTGCGATATCCTACCTTAAGGCAGTTTCCTGTAAATGCGTTTCCATACCACTCTTGCATTTGTTGATGGTAACAAATTTTTCTTACCAGATAGTTACTCAACTGTGTTTCAGAACCAGTGATCAGAATTATGTCCGCTATTAGATAAACCTGGTGAATATATGTTGAGTTTTGAGACGAGACATATTATGCAAGAGCGCTATCGTGATACATTTAGAGGAAAAGTGCTCAAATAGAAGAAAAGACCAAAAAATAATATCTTGTGAGTCCTAGCCTTAATCACTAGGTTGACAAATACATGGTTGTGGAGAGAAGAAACTGTTGGTATTGGAACTAAAATAAGCTCGGATTGAGAACTATATTATAACCCATGTTTTGCCATATAGTATAGAATATTCTGTATGCGAGTTATTTCGAGCTTAAGGGCAAGAAATAAGACCCGAGAGACGCCAAGTTGGCTTGAAAGGTTTTTAGGCTACACCGAAATTTTATGGTTTTATTTTGAAAAATTTTCCTTCGTAAAGCAGAGATCGAACATCGATATTTTCAAAGATCATAAAATGGTGTTTGTTGGCAGTATTAATAACATTGTAGCCAGGTCCAATAATGAATTCAATACTGAACGCAATGACTTCATCAAGGGAAACTATTTGTAGCAGCAACTCATTATCAACTTCAGACATTCCCTGGAATTACTTAGTCCGCTTTACCGAAGCCGGAATTTGAAAATCAAACGATAGAAAATTGTTATGGCGTGTAGAAACTAGGTTCATATTTTTTAGTGTATTTCTTAAGTTTGGTTACTGCTTCCTCGTGAAAGTGTAACAGAACTGTTGCGTTGTCATTTCTATTGCTTATTTATCTCAGTGCAAGCTTCAAACTAGGGAGCAGTCCCACCGACTTTCAGTAAGCAACTATGGCTTTCTGAGCGGTCACTTTAATACTTCAAAGTGCAATTCAAGTTTCTCCGTGGGGCTCTAAAGATCCAGTTCTGCAGTGTTTCTATCCCGCACTTTCCGAGAACACCAGTCTTTACGCGCATTCACTTTACTAAATATATGCATTTAGAGATAAAATGCGAGAAACACTACCATTCCTAAAAAAAAAAAATGATTTGTCTGTAAAGTTGGTTTACGGACGATAATTGTACGTGATAACGTCAAAAGAAAACATGGATGAAAAATTGCATACTTTTAAAATTTCAAATATTATTTACAGTTTTTAAAAATTTAATTAAAATAATTTGTTTAAATATAATCACGAACAATCAGTTAAAAAGCCCGCCTTAACCTGTTTGATATTATATAAGATTGTCTCGCACGCTGGTTGGTCGGTTCTTGCACGCTCGGCTCAGGCGGAACGTGACACTTTCGTGCGTGCAGCCGGCGTTCATCGATTTATAAGACTTTATCACGTCAAAAAAGTTCTGCGCGTTTTTCAAAATGAGTATGTTCATTCTTACGCTCTGCGCACTCTGTTTGAGGTACTAAGATAACTGTGCTGGAGTCAATATTAATGTTCCCTTGCTTCTGTGCCAAATAATGTGAACGTATCCTTAAACTTAAGACACTGATGGATGATACGTGTAAAATATGATACACATAAAGTACTCGTAGGTAAAGTAAGTGCAAGCGAAATTATATAAATCAGATAAGGGAGTAACAGACGACTAATGTAGTAGATGGGAAAAAAATGAGGTGTGGTTGTATCATGGACACGGCCGTGTGTTGTACGTGAATACGTGTACGTAACAGGTAACATTTTCTATACAAAATATAAAATACGCTATTTTATGTATGTTATAATCGTGTTTTCTTTTATTTTAACACCATATATATTCACTATAATTATTTTACACTAATGTTTTATATATGAAATAGATATTTTTGACGAGAGCTGACGAATGAAACTCAAACGAACGTCGTAGCTTCTCCGAGTCAAAACTTACACCAAAGGGAAATCTCGAAACGCAGCAAAATGACCTCAAAATGGCGGCGCTTCCCCCTCCACCGCGCGCGATGCGTCACAGTCCTCACTTAGCGTAACGAATTCTGTGACCCTTTAGCTATCCAGTGGTGTAATAAAATTTTGGATGGAGATGATAGACATGTAGCTGCAACACTAAACTTAATCCCCCGATTTTGTTATCATTCGTTTTTTGAATTGCCTCCCAATATGGAAGCAATTTTAAAGATGTCTTCATGTCAAAATATTTTTTTTTTTAAATAAGATTTGAAACATGTTGTATGATGCACTACATGGAAATGAACCACGTGACGAAGTGGGCTTCGATATTCCTCTAGTCCTCCCCAGTCCATCGTCTTCAAGGGGCTGGCCTCGTTTTCTCTTCATTCACCCTCCAGTTGGCAGCGCTGGTTGTGACGACCCACGTGCGCCGTGTAGACACGGGCTTGGGGCAGGGGGTGGTAGGGGGAGGGGGTGGTACTACCTGATCGGCTTCCTTCCAGCTGCAATCACCGCGCGATTCAGGCCCTGAGACACACACGCGCGGGGAAACTCGCTTCTGCACTTTTCCCGAGTGCGCGACCCTTGTTATCATCCGCGCGCCTCCTGTATCTCGGGTCCGTAGACTTGCATCGCGCATGTGCGCCTGCTTTACTCTGGCTTTACTGTCGCGTATCACCCGTCTTCTGTCGCACACGTGCAGAAATAAATCATTCAAGAAGCCACAGGATTCTCACGAAGATACTCAAAACTGTTGTAAAAAAAACCTTGTATTTTTTTTTAAGAAAAATCATTGGAAACTCAGGTAGCCTACGACATCGCTTATGAAACTTTAAGGCAGAGATTTGTAAAATTGCAAAAGTTACCTATCCTATTTTTGTTAAACTCAATTTTTCAAACTGGCATCTCGATTTATAAGGCTTAATCACGAAAAAATAATATTGAAAAAACTTTATTTAAGTTTAAAGAAATATCTCTGTTCTTCCTTCTCCAAGCATGCTACGGAGACTGAATCACCGGGCGAAAATCATTGGAAACCCAGGTAGCCAACGACATCGCTTGTAAAACTTTAAGGCAGAGCTTTGTTAAATTGCAAAAGTTACCTATCCTATTTTTGTTACGCTCAATTTTTCAAACTGGCTCCTACGAGTACATCCGTGCTCCGTTGTACAAATATCTGTAACTTCACTTGATTATTGCACTTCAATTGCAATTCAATACGGAAATACAATACAACCAGTTGATCGCTGTAATTGCAACATCCTGACATTGTGCAAAGGACTGCTTATACTCTCAACGCTCAACAGCCAATCAGAGGCTCGTGTAGAAGAGCTGTCGTCCTGGAATACTTTGCCTGGGGAAGTCAAATCGAATGTTAAAAAGAGATTCTTTGCAGTCGTAATATACCTGACGGAACCGCGGAGACGGAATCAGACGTAGTCCCGGTCATATTGTGTTTCGACCTCGAAGAATCACTCGTTTGATCAGAGCACGCGCTGCAGTTGCAACATCGCAGCATCTCTCGCTGGCGCGCGGCTGTGACGTCACGGACAGCGACCTGTTGAATAATTCAAGCCGGTCCGGGGATCGACCGGGAGGTAGGGTGCGGGGGTGGCTGGGGAGGGGAGGGGGCGGTGCATCGATCACGGGAGGGCGACATCTGTCGACGCTGACCTCCGCGTGACTCCTGTGGGAGGCTGACGGCCGCTACCCTGGAGGGGGGGGGGGATGTGTGCTCGCCAGCAGGTAGGGTGCCGGCGCTGCGAGGGAGACCCCACCCCGAACATTCCGGCGCCCACTAAGTAGGCCCACTTAAGAGGCCACTCCAGTGTTTCAGGGGCACTACGCAACCCGCGTTAACCTCATAACATTCAATGCTATTTTCATTTTGCTCATAACTCATTAACTAATATAGATTTCGAAATGATGCTTCCTTGATATGTAAGACAACGATGCTCTTATCAAACCCCCTTTCTTTTAAAAAACGTGCATAAATTATGGTTCAAACCTAGACAATACACTTTTGCATATTAGTAAAGATTAGTATAAAACCATAATCTATGCACCTTTTTGAAGAAAGGGGCTTTGATAAGAGCATCGTTGTCTTACATATAAAGCAAGCATCATTTCGAAATCTATATTAATTAATTAGTTATAAGCAGAATGAAAATAGCATTGAATCTAATGAGGTTAACGCGGGTTGCGTAGTGCCCCTGAAACACTGGAGTGGCCTCTAAACAACCCTGTGCCAATCGATAGAGACCTGTAAAATTCGCGATTTCAAATCCCTAAAGGATAGACTCCATGATCCCTCTACGCGCTCGTGCAAATTACATCTGCTGATCGGTTACCGACTCGTAACACCGGTTGACCGGAATTATCGTGATTCGCTAATTCTTCTGTTAAAGTTTTTTTTTTCATTGGCAAAGAGTCCTTCAGATTAAACTGTGGCCCAATCACTGAAACAAAATAATGTCAAAAGTATTTGCTTTGGACTCTATCCTATCGCGAAATGAATCCGCGAATTTTACAGGTCTCTACCAATCGAACATGCCGCAAAAGATACAATTGGTTGCATTGCAGTCTGCCTCGAAGTCAAACACCCCCCTTCCCCCCCCCCCCCCCCCCCGCGCAGTAAAGTTACAACAAATCCAAGAACTGAATTCCAGCAACTCTGCAACATCTGACTGGGACTTAACCACAGAGAAAGGTATTTGAATTTGTAAATATTTGACGTCACGGCTTTTCCGCAAAGTTAAAATAAAATTACGAAAGTTTTATTTTTCCAATACTAGACTAGTTCCTGTGTTTACCCTTAAAACAGCATTAATAAATTCCTACTTGTTTCTGAGTAATCCTAGTTTTCATAGCTCACATTGCAATATTTCCGACAGAGCTGTTTCATTCTCAAACCCGTGGCGGGGGGGGGGGGGGGGGAAATCACACTTCACAGAAGAAAAAAAAATCGCTGTACTTTTACAGAAAATTAGATTGAAAACTAGTTGCCAAGAAAAAGTTTATAATACTACACGAGAGATATTGTAAATTTGTACATCACATGGTTATGGTTATTTTTTCACATATGAAATACGTAGAGACCGGAAAAATTCGCGGGTTCAATGACCTCCGGAATAGGCTTCACTATACTCTGCACACTCGGGCAAATTCCAACTGTTCGTTGGATGTTGACTTGTGAGTCGTCGTAGCCTGTGATTCGACACTTCTTTGAGTGAGGGTCACTAATTGGCCCTCATTACCTCAGATAAACAGTGAACCAGTGGTAGAAGCAGCACTAAGGTATAATTATTTGAATTGTAGCATATCACGAAATGAATCCGCGAATTTTTCAGGTCATACGTTGTTCGTGATAATACTGACAATTTCCTACGAAAATTGGTACATCATTTTATATTTTAATTAATGTTTCAATAAACACATTTAAAAAAAAATCGTGGTAATGATAATTGAGTATTCAACCATTTGAATTAAGTATTGGAGCTACTGGGACAACAAAAAATTATAAATATCCCGGTAAGAATCCGAACCCAGTATTACTGCGAACACTATTTTGTAGTGGAACAGTCTCTTTTTTTCGTGTAAATTTACATATATTTAAAATAATATATTTAAGTTTACATGAATATTTATGTGCCATTTACAAGAATATAATTTTACAGTGTGCTGGAAAATATAAAATTCTGTTTGTCACTCAGTGACGCTCCAGGCAAAAAAAAAAAAAATTTGATGGTAATTCGGTTGAGCGCGCGGGCTTATGGCTGGATGGTCAGCGGCGCGCGGGGAGGGGAATGAATTACTGGTGATGTCGATAAATGGACGCCTGTGGCACGTTGAGTCACTGCTGAGCCGCTCAGCCGGGCATGGCACGTCCGTTGCACAGACCAGCTCGGCGCCCGGCGTGGCTTCAAGTTATAATGTTCGCAGGCTGTTCCTGCCAAAAACCTAGCTGGTGTGTACAAGATTCCTGTGGCAATGGTAAATATGGGACAAACTGGCAGGCGAATAATCACAAGGGTTAAAGAACACATCCAGTGACTACAAACATGAAAATCCACGATCAGCTATAGCTAGAGACCGGAAAAATTCGCGGGTTCAACGACCTCCAGGATAGACCACTATACTCTACACACTCGGGCAAATGCCAACTGCTCATTGGCTGTTGACTTGTGACGTCTCGACTGGGCGGCCTGTGATTCGACACTTCTACGAGTGAATATCTCTCATTGGCCCTCATTACTCCAGATTAACAGTGAACCAACGGCAGAAGCAGCACTGAGGTATAATTATTTGAAGTGTAGCATTTCACGAAATGAATCCGCGAATTTTTCAGGTCTCTAGCTATAGCAGAACACTCCATTGAAACCAGACACAGCATTGATTTCGACCAATTCCACACCATATCCGACATCCGACAATACAAGAAAAGATACATTCGAGAATCAGTAGAAATATTAAAACACCCAGCGAACATTAATAGAGAAGATGGCTACAAATTAAGAAAAAATATGGAACCCACTCTTTAGAAATCCTCAAAACATAGCTCCACATCCAACATCAGACAGATCGCCCCTGATTGGAAAAACAGCCCAGCAAACCAGAAGAAAGGAAAGCTTTGATTGGCCCACAGCTGCAGCCGATCAGGAAGCACCTTCCCCTCAGGCGAGAGTATATAAAGGCAGGGCATCTGGTAAGAACCTCAGTAGGCAACTGCTCCCTGATGATGGCGACTGCAATGTCGAGCGAAACGTCGGTGAATTATTCGCTAAGGACACGGCTACAACATAGAAGCTAAGCTACTGTATGGCTCCACGTAGTTTCAGAACTCAGCATTTGCGTGGTGTTTTTCTAAGCAACAAGAAATGAAAATATAATTTTTAATAAAAAATCTAATATTGTTTTTAAATCATATGCACAAGGACAATATTTTCACACGAAGGTCATTTCTGTTTATAAATAGTAACTTAGAAAAAAAACACAAATACACTGAACTATAATCAAAAATTAATTACAATTTGAAAATTTATTTATTTCAAGCTGGTCTATAAGTACACCGAATAAATATTGCACGTCTCTTAAATTTTTGCGAATCAAACTTAATTACGCAGTTAATTATATCTTTGGAAAACCAAATTAAGACATTTGTTTTGATTAATTAGGTAGACCAGTTACCGTTGGTCAGGGTACAAAAAAATATTTTTGTTGCTAAGACTTGAAGTTCTATTTTTAATATGTCGGTACATGTCTAATAGCATCAGTTTATATTTTATGCATGTGTTTAAGACAGTGCATGTTTGAAACGAAATCGAAGTGTAATTCATCAATCATTTTCCGTCAGATAAAACGTCAAACAGATCCGCAAACACTTGAGGATATTAAATTTTAATCAAACGCGAGTTCATCGTTTCCGTGCTTGTCATTTGGCTGAAGTTTCAGGGAAAGTGAAAATAAAAATGAGGATTGAAGCGGATTCCACAGTTTCCCCCTCCCCCCCCCCCCCTCTACAAAAAAAAAGGAAACCCGAAAATATAGTGTCTGCCAGCGTCACTTCTTCTGATTATATTATCATTATATTTATTTTTATTATAGATATTTTTAATCCAGTTCGGTGTTGATCGCAATGTTTAGCGGGAGGACCAGATTCAATTTATTAACTTGTCAAACAAAACTCCCCCCCCCCACCCCCTTCATCTATTCTTTTTTTCCCCTTTTTTTTTTCACTTTTCCTCATCCATCTCTCATGCCGCCCGAGGGAGCTCTTCGCCATTTATAATTTAAAAAGGGAGAGGGGGGGGGGTTTAGAATAGGGGTGTGTTAGGGTGGGAAGGGGGTAGCGGAAGAGGGGAGAGGGGAAGTCACGTGCGAGCGGTCACAACCGCAGTAATTGGAATGACGTACGCTGCCGAGGAGCAATAGGGTGAAGGGGGGAGGGGATGGCTCTGGAAAGGAGGGGGTGGGGGTATTTTGGAGAAGAGGGAGGGGGGAGGGGGGGACTCATCGTCGGGCAGATTCCGAGAGCGCAGAAGTGGAACCACCACATGAACACGCAGTATACATTTTTTTTTTTAATGGAAATAAAAATGTTAAATTACAGATATTTGTGAATTCGTATATTCGCATGAAAGCAACTGTATCGCTTAAAAAATATATATTGGTTTCCGATTATTGCCCGGGAATTTATGCTTAGTGCCTGCATTAGTTAAATTTGTTTGTAAACCATTCCCTGTACAGCATAATAAAACAAAATAAGTCAAATAGCTAAATATTCTATTTTTTCATGGTTAAAAAAAATGTTACTGGTATAAAACAATTTGCGCAAATTTTCGCAAGCACAACGAGAAATATTCAACATTGTCTGTCCCCAAAAACATATTTCATATAAGCAAAAATAACCACAGCAATGTGTTGTAGACAGTTACAATATATTTTTTTTTTATTGAAGTATCGCAGACTACTTTTTTTTTGGCAACTTGTTACCAAAAGGAATATTTTGTCAATGGATAAAATGTAATGTATTTTCCTTGTAGCGAACTTTCGCCACTATCACTGACGGTGTGACGTAACTGTCCAACACCCGAGGGACTTCGGGGGGTTAGTCGAATACCACCTGGTCATTGGCTGCTCGCTCTAGAGATGCGTTAGCAAGGTTGCGCGTGATAAGTAGAGACCTGCAAAATTCGCGGTTTCGATGGCCTTCAGGATAGACAGCACATACCCCTGTACACTCAGGCAAATAACGCAAGTTCATTGGCTGCCGACTTGTAAGTCGCCTCAGCTGGTTTGTCTGTGATTCGATCCTTCTTTGGTTGAGGATATATAACTGGTTGAGATTCGTACAGATGAACAGTAAGCCAATAGCAAAATTATCTAAGAGGTATATGTGTTTGAATTCTAGCCTATCACCGAATGAATCCGCGAATTTTGCAGGTCTCTAGTGATAAGATACTTTTCTAAGTGTATGTTCGTCATTAACTCAGACTCCCACACTCCGATTGTCGTGGAAGTAAAGTGAAATTTTTGAATATTAGCCTGCCACGAAATAAAACCGCGAATTTTTCCGGTCTCTACTAGTCAGTAGATACAGTACCAATCAATTTTGCGATATGTTTGGTCATCAGGATAGCCTCCACAGTCATGTAGATACTAGAACTGTTGCAGGACTGTTCATCTGATCGTGTAGAGTGAATACATAGGTAGAGCGCGGAAATAATGACGAGTTTCTGTGGCCATGCAAACACGTGACGCGTTCGCTTAACCAAACAGCATGAAGGAGTTGTATCGGAAAATAAAACGGTGGGATACAGTTGTTTTTTTCGTACTAAGATATATGTGGAAATACAACTTAACCAAAATTAAAACTACTTTGAAACCTATCATTTCATATAATCTTAGAATTTCATTGCCAGAAAAGATGTACAGGCTATACAAACCTGGGAAATAACTAAAAACATTTTTTCTTTCCCTACACGGTTGCGTATATGCCTATGTTGGCATGGTGCACAGTAGCCTGAAATGTTGTTATATCAATATTCACTCTACTGTTGACAGTCACGTCTCTGTTCGTATAACTGACGATCTAAATACGGTAAATGTATGTTCTCCGTCGGCTGATATTCGTGTGGAGAGACACCTGCTATCTATGGCTCAACCATGCTCAAGAAAGAAATCTAGACCTGTTGCAAATACAGCATTTTACTAAGAAATCACGTTAAAGACTCAACTAAATGTGACGTGTCGCGTCATCCCAGGCCGGCCCTAAGCCAGAAAAGTCAAGAAAGGCGGCGCCTATTCACGCCACTCCGCGCGGTGGCCCGCGGAATTTCCAAGGCCGTTCAGCGATAGATAACAGCGCCGTGGAAGGACGGAGCGGGGAGCGCAGGGGGGGGGGATGGATTAGTGACGACCCTTGTTATTCAGCTGTTCAATTTAATATTCACCCTCTCAGTCATGCGCACAATTAATACGAAACTGAAAATACATGCTAACGGCCACTGATACATTGATCGAGCAGTTTTTTTTTGACGTGACAACGTCTAAAAAATCGATGAACGCCGGCTGCACACACGAAAAAGTGTCCCGTTATGCACATGTCCCGTTACACTGTGCCCCATTACGCTCATTGTACGCTTGCGCCGCATCTATCTCTCTTCCACTCGATTGTAACAACCATCGATTTGATTTTTTCGAGGCACATTAAACTTGAAACACTCCCATTCGTTTCCTACTTTTCCTATCATCGTCCTATCCTTTACAGAATAACACAGATTGGAAGAAGTTGAATAGCAAACATGTATAAAAGTTATAGTTAAAATAATCTCTTCGTTAAAGTAATAAACATATTTTAATTAATGAGTGCAAATAAAAGTAAATTTATCCATTAAATTGTAGCTTTGATTTCACTCCTTCTTTGTAGCCATACAAAATAGTGATAATTCAATAAAAATGATTCAATTTTATTCATAAAGTATGCAATCATTTCATCAATGTTTTGTTATGACGTTGTCACGTTAAAGTATCGTTCGTAAACCGACTTTACAGACAACAATTTTTTTTAATATTATCAGTTTTAATAATTTCATATTTAGTGTGTGGGGCGTGTGAAACTATCGACGGGACGGTTCGATGACACCCAAGAGATAAACGCGCAGAGTTTTAAAGTCCAGCCCACTCGTAACTAATGACGCAAAAGAGCTGCGAATCCGCTCACCTGTATGCTTCACTGAAACACCCAAGTCTCCTGATCGAAACAAGGTCACGTGGTTCGCAGGAAAACCACTGCAAGATGACTATTTATAATAACGCTTATACTGCGCGAGTATGGATGTCATTAAAGGAAAAAAAAACGTGTTGCGTATAACAGATATTTTCGAAGTTGTAATAACGACAGGACTATTTTTTGACGTGATGACGTCTTATAAATCGATGAACGCCGGCTGCACGCACGAAAAAGCATGACTCATTGTCACGTTCCACCTGAGCCGAGCGTGCAAGAACCGGCCAACTACCGTGCGAGAAAATCTTCTATAATATCAAACAGGTTAAGGCGGGCTTTTTAAAAGCAGCAATTTAAATTTTTTTTATTTATTTGTCCCATTTCGTCATTTCAAATTAACAATTTATTGACATTGATTTGATTTCAGTTTATTTCTATAACTAATTGTTCGTGATTATATTCAAACAAATTATTTTAATTAAATTTGCAAAATATGTAGATAGTATTTTAATATTAAAAAGTATGCAATTTTTCATCTATGTTTTCTTATGACGTTATTACTTAAAATTATCGTCCGTCAACCGACTTTACAGACAAACTCCCCCCCCCCCTCTTTTTTGTTGTTGTTGTTGTTGTTGTTATGACGCGACGTCTGCTTGGAAGTAGACGTGAATGGAACACGCTCGGGCTGATGCTACGACGCTCTCGCGAATGAAGCGTGTAGCGGCAAAAGTCGGGTAAATTGGGCGCACCGCACGACAAGAATAACGGCGAACAAGGTTTCTGCAGGCGCCTGAAGTTTCCCGGTCGAAGCCTCCAAGGCCAGGCACGCGAGGAAGTGAGTTTACTCAGTCCTTTGATGTAAGAAGCGAGACCTCGGAGCGCACGGCACCGCTACGAGTCTTCTAGTTCCGGGAAATTACGTGTAGTTTGCGCACAGGTTAAGGGGCTGCCTCCCGTTTCGATTCAAGACTTTACATTTACGGTAATTACAGATAAACTTGTAGACTTTCTCAATTTTTTAACTTCCTCGAAATAAGAAATATATACAGCGCATACATTTTTGCATGATTAGCTGCCAAAGATACATTATTATTTTTTTACATTTTCGGGTTATACAAATAAGGAGAATTTAATTTATTGCAGAACCGAAACTTTTTTTGTTTTAACTGCATTGCCAAAGGCTACTTCAAGAAATGGTTTGAATTTCTTTCAGAAAATATTAATTAATTTTACCTGGCATTTCAAAATTATCAAATTTGTTACGATTTTGACAGCCAAGTAACGTGAAATAAGTTTTTGTGATAGAAATGCAAACCATATCCTGAAGTAGCCAGTGGCATTGCACATTGCAGTCAAATTTAAAAAGTTTCAGTTCTGCAATAAATTTAATTCTCCTTATTTGTAGAACCCAAAAATGTTAAAAATGTAACTTTGGCAGCTAATTATACAAAAAGTATGCGCTGTATAAATTTTCATTTCGTGAAAGTTAAACAATTGAAAAAGTCTAAAAGTTTATCAGTGATTGATATAAATATAAAATCATTACCTGAAATGGGAGACACCCCCTTAACTGGCTGCTTTCCGAAACTACATTTAAAATATTAATGCTGGCGTGCGCCCAACGAAAAGAAACCTTGTGCATAAAACGCTAAATTGATGTTCTTTAAATTACGCTAATTCTAGTTACGTTGTCCTCTGGTAACTAACTTCTTCACCTCGGTCACAAAAATACATGGAAACTGCTGTCTTACTCCTGCAGAATGGTAAGGATATGCTTCTTTCAACTGAGGAATGGTATAAGGTAATTAAATTTATGCTTACTTCTATGCGTAAATGTCTATCCCACCAAAAACATTCTGTAAAAAAATTAGCCAAGTCTCGATGGAGCTGCTTGTTTATCTCTAAAAAGTAATGAAATCTAGACAAAGTCGTGCCAAGTCTAAGGTTCCTTACTGCGATTTCTTTATTATTATAGTTAATGTTGTGTGACTTGGCCGTTGAACATTCTTTATACGTTAGTGGGTACAAGTCAATTTTGTTTACACGTAATGTTATATCTGTTTGTTAAGCGAGATAATAGCCCATACTGGTATTGGTAATTGGACGCTAGTGTCTCATTTTAGGCTGTTGTTGATTGTGAAACACATGCATTCAGCATTGACAATGCTGACTTCTGCTCTCTTCTTTTTGGAGCGTCAAATCGACCACCGATATAACATAAAATAGACGTACAGACGGACTTCTATCATTGATTAGAAATCTGTCTGTACTGGAAATAATTTTTTATACTGTTTGTTTCAGGCTCGCCTACACATAAGTATTATTGAAATACGCAGCTGTATCAAGCCTACAATTGACTGGTTATTGAATCAACGTTTTCCAAGTGGCAATTTTCCATCGTCAATGGGTAGCGGTTCTGGCGACAGATTGGTGCAATTGTGTCATGGAGCACCTGGTTTTGTACCCTTGTGTACCCTTCAACGGCCAAGTCACACAACATTAACTATAATAATAAAGAAATCGCAGTAAGGAACCTTAGACTTGGCACGACTTTGTCTAGATTTCATTACTTTTTAGATATAAACAAGCAGCTCCATCGAGACTTGGATCATTTTTTTACAGAATGTTTTTGGTGGGATTTCACTTCTTTTTTAGAAACGTGGGCATATTGATTTATTTTATTAGATTTTCTTATTTGACAATTTTTTTTCTTTTTAAGAGAATTTTTTTTATTATTACAAATTTTTCTTTTCTTTTTTTCCGGTTCTGATTTTTGTACAGTAGCAACAGTTTTTCGTATTGCCCATTCGCGTTCATTATTTATTCTTTTAGACGGTTTAGACGGTTTAATTTCTGAAAGATCGGCGTGGTATTTAGGTACGCCTAGTGGCCGCTTATGTAACTACCGGTAAAACGTAAACACTTTTTTTGGCCAGAATCGCCAAAGGAACCTCTTAGTATACCGTTCTCATACACTTAAAAAGTGAAGGGAAAGATTTTTCCAGCAGCCATAATCTCAGAAGCTGAGCCGTAGGTAGTGGGTTTCATCATATCGCTCGTGTAGGATTGCGCGCTCGTGTATACGTCACCATCAGCCTCACACGTGTACACTTGCATTTCGTCCCAATGTTCAGCAACGTATGCAACTATAGCAGATATGATACTGCAAGGTGAGTCAATTCTACCATACACCAAGAAAGATATTGAATGGAAGGGACAAGACCCGTCTTTGGGCATACCAACTACTTGGTAGCCACTAAGTTCATCGTCGTCTTTTAATAGTATCGACATTTTTTTACGATATTATCTTGCGAAATCAAACACAAATAAACTCAACGACCTTTAATATATGGACAACAAATCAGAAATACCGATAATATTTAGACTAAAACAATAATAACCTATATCTTTAAGACTTATTTTGTCTTAATAAAAAAAACTCAAATATATTATTATACTCAGCCTACTCAATCTATACAAACAATAAACAAAACGTTAACTCTTAATTATTAGACAAGTGTCAATATAATTAATTACATATCAAAGAAGTTTGTACCAAAGGTATTACCTACCTAGTACTGAAATACAGCTATATTAATGATATTTTTAAACGAAACGAAGTAATATCTACCGAAATAAACTAAACCTAGAATACTAGAAAAGTACTTACTTATAAACACGAACGCGATTCGAAGTACTGCCTAACTGTAAATTAAACCTATAAAACTAAGAGTACTTAATAACTAACAATTAAATAAAGTATTCAATTAAAAGTACTTTTAAATATAATAATTAAGTAATCCGTCACTAATTATAAATTTCCTAACATATTCAAATCTTCGAATTGTTATAATAACAACCTGCTAATTAACCCTAGCAAACCTCACGAAATAATTAGCGAAATCAACGAAATGCAAATAATCCCTCCTAATCCCTAGCAAACGTTTTCAAGCGCAGTAGAAGAATGTCGTAAACGACTGTAACACGGCCGGTTGCCACTTCGCCATATAAGGTTATCGGAAAAACAAACGTAAGCGCGTTTTAAAATACAGTCAGCGCCATCTAGCGACGTGTGCGGGTATCACCGCCACTCTTAGTCCAATGACTTATATTTTGAACAAATTTTGAGCGAAATTAATTAATATTTTAGAGTAATTTGTTTATTTAATTTGTGTAATGTTTGAGTAGAATAAAGTTAATCGTTCAACTATTTCTTCTTGTAAACTTGTAAGTATAAGTATAAAAGCCAGTCTAGTCTTATCCAGAGATTTCCTTTAATTTTATTTATATGCGTATTAAAAGCAGAAGGGGAGGCATTCACCCAGCAGTGGGAAGCAATAGGCTAGATTAAATTAGAAGATGTGTCCCTCTAAGCTGGATTTTTGCAATGACAGTCGATTTTTTTATGTACCAATAGTAGAAGGGGGCATTACCATATCTCTAATACAGCTGAGACAAGCTGAAGGTTCTTCATCAGATACTTCAGACCTTCGATTTTTGACTTCAAATGAAGAGGCAAACAAAGTTGAAATTTTTTGTAAAGGCGGTATGTCGATCTTTAATAGTTTGGTTGGGCTCTTGTGTTTTCAAATAAGGGTCACCAGGTACTCCAGATCTTCGATTATCCTAGTTTTTATAGTTTTCCCTTTATGTGGCCATTAAACCCTAACTCTGTACCAAATTTCAGCTCTCTGAGTTTATGGGAAGTACTAGTTCTATTCTGATGATCATGAGTGAATGAGTGTCATAAATGCGAAACATTGCTTTCGCTTAACTTCGGAACTAAATGACCTACAGACTTGAAATTTTATTTTAAGTATGTTATTTTATAGCTTACTGGATGACGAAAATTTCTGCGTTCTGGTCTTATCCAGGGGTTCTCAAATAGGGGCCTGAAAATGCGGCGAAATGGTTCCAGTAAAGGATGGTACGGCAGTGTTTGCTTCGCGCTCGACTTGGCGGGGCAACTGCCGTGCCCCCCGAAACTTGGTTATGCATGAGTGCATGCAATTAAGTACGCACACACAAACTTAGTAGAAAGTACCAAACAAATATGAGTGTTTTTTTGTTTTCTTTTTTCGATTTATTCTTTTAGCATCTTTTTAACATTCGCTCCAAACGGAAAGAAAAACAAGCCCCATTATTTTTATTTCAGCAATAAACTGTAAAATTATTATTCTGTGCGCGGAAAACTAAAAACAGCAAGGGGCAAAATAGGAAATGATGGTTTGCCATCACAGAATAATGATGTACACGCGTTTTTTACCCCAATAACTTTATTAATTTGTGAAAAAGCTTTCTATGAAAAGCCAAGATGTTCACAAAGTTGACGAAGGGGTAGTCGTATATCTAATATTTCTGAATGGCAACATAATACACTACAGTTTTGCTATGCTCAGTTACCTCTTTGTACGATCTACAGATATCTGGTTTGGTTCGGGTTCAGTTTTTTTTTTTCGGTTGAGTGTGTATTTTGGTGTTATAAAATGTGTTCTTCCACTCACTTTTCACAACACACTGTTGGTCACATACCTGCATATAAAATCAGTTGGCGCAAAATCCATTTGCGGGGCGTAATTTTTGAATTACACAAATATAATACCGGTATTGTTTCAACGCATGAATTATTTACCATTACCACAAAAAAAATATTCGAAAATACAGAAACAATTCTGCATGTCCAGTATTTTAGTTATTTCAAAACTGTTAACATGCAGACAATTGAAAGTTTTCATGCATATAGGAAAGATTTCTAAATAAATTTGAGGATATACAAATTCCAAATATTATATATTAAGGCCTATAGAAAACGAAGCATTAAACTTTAGGAATTTGCAAATCTAAGATTCGTGAATAATAGTTTGAGTTTGTTTGTCCGATGTAAACTAGAAAAATACTGGACCTATTTCAAGAATTATTTCATTGCTATAAATCTAAATTACTCCAGATGGACATAGATAAGTTTTATTTTTGGAAATATAAAAAATTTAATAGGACATTACTTAAAATTAACAGTGAACAAATACACCATAGATACATGTATATCTAGAAGACATGCATATCAGGAAGTAATAAAGTTACACCAAAGATATATGGAAGTGAGGATATAAATTGAGTGTGCATTAAAATAATTTTTGTTGCATTTTATTTGTGCTATCTTTCAATGGAAGTAAGAAAATGAGCATGAGCTATATTGCATTTTAGGTATTCAAAACAATTAAGGTTTCGTAAAATATAGCAATATTTTTAACTGTAACCAGATTTCTGCCAGATTAAACTGAGTCACCGATAACGTAGTTATAAATTTAGGCCACAATTCAAACTAAAATTTTATTGAAATTGTTTACGTTGGCATTATGCTCCTCCCTATTGCAATCTCTGTTGTGGCCAGTGTGGCCGCGCGTTATCACAATGAATGGAATTTAATATCCAAACCATAGATAACATATTGTTAAGAACGCGAGAGACCAGGCCGCGATGCCATGTTCGGAGCTGGCTGGCGGCCGTGCGCGGCCACTGACGTCACGCACCGTGTCACGTGCCGCCCACTGACATAAGGCCGGATTACAAGGGTCGTCGCTTACCCCACCCCCTCCGCTCCCCTAGCATCACCCCGCCTCGGGCTGTTATCACATTTAGCGGCCGGGGAATTCCGGTTAGGCCGCCGCGTGGAGTGGCGTAAACAAGCGTCGCCATTCTTGATGTTTCGGCAGTCGGGTCGACCCGGGATTACTTGTCTGTTCGAGAAGGGCGCCACAGGTACTTGAGCAGCGACGCAGGCCTCCGCGGCAGTCCCGTGGTGAGTTCTGTGAGTTCGGAGAGTTCCGCGAGTGGAGGGAAGTGCGACATCGGCGAAGAGGGTGAGAGTCCCTCTGGATCGAGAGAGTGCGACTGAGTGGCGCGAGACTGTGTGTGTGTGTGGACAGACGGGAGGTAACGGGCGAACCACTGTTGAGCCTAGCTCCAGTGAGTAGTGCGAACTGCGGATTTGACAAACACTGAGCGACTTGCGAATAAACATTTTTAAGTGCTGGTGATTGGTGATAATACAATTTTTAAGTACAATTATTTATTAGTAATGTAAATATTAGTAATTAATAATTTAATTAATTAATAATACCTTATGAACCCAGTTCTACACTCAAAGGGCGTAACAATATTTTCAATCCAGGGAATCATTTTACGAAATATATTGGAGAGAACACGGGAAATTCTTTTTTTTAATTGATATAAAATTTTATCTGCCGAACATTATACCGACTAGAACTAGTGGAACTACTAAACTAGCCTCTAAAATTCAGGTACTCCCAAGGAGGGCATCTTCAGCCGCCGAAGTTAGTTAAGCTACCCATAATTCACGTAGTCTATTATGAACCTAGTTTTGTCTTCAAATGTGCTATCGTGATTCAACTAATTCTGAGTATGTTGTTAATTCGCCGCTATACAAGTGTCATGCGGTAAGCACTAAGGGGGAATGTAATTGAGTGCTTGTCTCGCGCTGTTGGGTTGATAAAGGAGGGGGGGGGGACGTCTTCAGCACGCGCCAGAGTTATCGCTGCACGGGGGGGCGGGAAGCAAGGAGGAGGGGAGGGGGACAATGCAGGCAGGAGTGCCAACCCCCGCCCGCCCGGGCGAGCGTGTGTGCGGCGCCGCGATAGTAGCCCGGGGTTGGCAAGCCCTGCTCCTGTGTCTGGCGCGCGGCGCGGCCCGCCAGTTATTCCAACACGGCCGGGCCTCTTTTCAATTACCGCCCATAATGCCAGGTGTAATTGCCTCGCGCGAGGTCGCGCGCTGCGCCGCGCCGACGAGAAAAAGAAAAAATTTAAAAAAAAAATCATAAACGAAAAGAATAGCGGCTAGCGGAGTTTTGCATGTTCTGTACACTCGTGGCCCGGGAAAAACTGGCGTCCTGCGTTACTCGCCTCATCGATGAGTTACAATCTGTTATCGCTATCCCGGGGCATTGGTGCATTTCATGGCGTGACTACCCTTTCTCCTGCAAAATAACCAGAAAAAATATTCTTCCCAATGTAGTTAAAATTTAATCAAATAGCAAATCGATAAGCTGCAACTGTACATTAAATAATTTTGCCAGAGGTACCCTGTTTTCTCAAGTTTTATAATTCATGTTGTACCTGACTTATATTAAACATGTTGGATAAGTTTGATTCCAAGAACTACTCTACGTTTAGAACAAATTCCCCGCGTTGTTTTTTTTTTTTTTTCATTTACCCGTTATTACTTCTGAACAATATTTATTGATTCACTTATGCGGGTTTTTTTTAATTTGGCAAATTTATTTTAAGTAATGTACTATTATACTCACTCTGAGATATGTAAAAATGTTCCTTTTCTACTAATCTATTTTCTTTGTAATAATCTATTCGGACGCGACTGTAATGATACCATCGCTTATAAGACTCGTACAGTTTAACTTAATGGGCAGCTGTAATTTTTTCTTACGATCTGTCAGCTGCATCCATATTTGATTTAGTACCTCATAAAAGTACTTTTAGTGAAATACATCTACACAGTAGTAACAAATCCCTCAGCAGATACGTCAAAGTAAAAAAAAATCTCTTTAAATTTTTTTTTTACTTTGGAGTTCGTATAGAGAAACATGTTTCTCAAAACACGTATACAACTGTAATTTAAACAACACATTTCTGTGGAAACTTTTGTATGAATAGTGTGAATTTACATTTACGCAATATGCAGTAAGTAATGCGAAATTAAGCTTATGGGGTTCCAGATGTATTCTCTGCAACCAGTGACTCGGCTAAAATACCCCTTCCAAGCTACTTCAAGGTTGACTTCTTGTGTTGTCGAAGTTAACCAGCGATCCTTTTGATAAGTTAGAAGTAGAGGCAAGATTATATGGTGAACAGAAATAAAACTGAAAAACAGCTAAATTAAGTCAATACACCGCCAAAAACCGAAATGGAAGTCAGTAAAACCTCTTAACACCGAAATGCAGCAAAATCCATCTCAATTACTCATTAAAGCCATTGAAGTATAAAAATAATATCATGAATATTTAGTTTGGTTTTGTTTTAAAATCCTAGAATGGTATGTACTAACTAACAAATATTTAGTTTCTATCTTTGGTTTCTCAAAAGTAAATAAAAGCAGTTTATACTATACAAACATGGGTAAAGGCTTACAGTAAAAACATAACAAGTAAATGTATATAAGTTTAATAATTTTGACCTTTTAACATTGCATACTGATTTTTTTATTATTGCATGTTTTATTAGCAGTTTTTTGTTGAACTTACTCTCATTAGTATATGAAGTATTGTCTTATGTAAATATTTTAAGTGTATTAACAAAAATTGTTGAAACAAATGATCAGTGTAATTGTGCTTTATATTTACATATTATTACTTGTGTTTCAATTTTTAATAATGATAAAGACTGAATATACCATTTTTAATGACGAAATAAGCTAATTTATAACACCATAAAATTTTGGCTCTAGTTAGAAGTTATAGGTTTAATGGCTTTATTACAAACCGTGCTTTTTCTTTAAATGAAAATGCATAATTAACTGATCATTATTAATCATCATATTTACTGTGGCTGTACAAATTATAGTTTTACTCATAACATTATTTTTGTAACCCTTCACTATTTTGACACGAGATTAGTAATGCAATGATGCCCCAAAATTATATCCTAATGTTTGAGTAAACGAAAACGAGTTTCCTGCGTTTGTGAAAAAAGTCCTTTGAAAAAATGTTAATGACAGAGTCGTAATTTCATATATGTTACGGGTATTGCAATTAAAATGTTTTGTTTCGTTAAGGTTTGTTACAACATGACAACTTTTTTTTTTAATTTACAACTAGGTCTGTGTTTTTCCTTAGCACTTACATATTAAAATCTGGCTCTAAAAGAAAGCAATTGTAATTACTACAGTGCAGGAAAATTTTTATCATGAGGTATTTCGTAAGCAATAAACAAAGATGTTTGCTTAAAATAATATTAATTATAATTACAATTACTGTAAGAGTAAAATTAAATAAAAACTAGTATTTTGTTTTCCAACTTATTATTCGAGTAGGTAGAAAAATGCGTAACACATAAATTTAAAAATAAATTAAACAACATCCGACACATTGAAATTACGACTTGATGCAGGTTATAACTAGTTATATGTAGAGAATTCGAACAAACGTGAAATCCCTCCATTTCAGGTCCTTAGTTTTAATTACTGGCCACAATTCTGAGGACACTCTCTTGATAACTGAACATCTAGATGGCCGAATCATTTACAGCTCGGGTGAAAAGAACAATACTTCTCTTCTGGAAACCAGCCAATTACGATTCAAAAACAGGGTGCAACTGTACGCAGCTTAAACCGTTAGACCGTGTTCCTGGAAAATGTTTGTTCGTCGCATTGCTGGTTTCCAGTGCAAAGCGCGAGTTATCTCTTGCTGCGTGATTCATTCGGTTTGACAGTTTCATTACGCTTCGCCTGCCTCGTCCTCCGAGCCCGCTGCGCGCGCGCGTACTGCAGGTTGCCTGCCCACGCTGAAACAAGGCGTATCACATCACATGTCCCGAGGTGCCTTCAGACTTGCTGGCGCTCCGATTATTCTGCGAAATGATGGTTTTATCCCCGTAAAAAATGTGAAAATTATTATTTCGCACCATTTCTGCCGTTAGCGCTGTTCTTGTTTCGATGTGCTATATTTACTATACATACGCCATAGAGCACAAAGGTTTTAGACATAACTATATGATGTCATTGAATTTAAGGAGACTTAACTAAAAGAAACCATCTTGGTTTCAGCCGTTTTTGATAACTGAATTTTTATATTTTTATATTGACAGTTTTGGCTCTGCTTAAGCATAGTACATAATTTAATGAAATGTCTTGTTATTAATACTGACAGACTGGTACAAATAGTTCTCCTATGAAGCAATAATTTATTCAGCATAAATTTTTTTTTCGGAATGACTACAAATCTAATAGAACTGTCAAACACGGTTCTATGGTTTAAGAAAATTCAACAAAGAGTAAAAATTAAATAATTTTTTTAACTTATTTTAACTAACAATTGTAAACAAAATAAGATATTTAATGTTATCAAGCCGGTTTGTATCAATATGGAAACAGTAGTCGCTATTTACTCTGTACTGCAAACTAAGAGTGGGACACACTTTAAGGTCCAATAAACTATGGTCCAATCACACAAGGCGTGAAAACGCAAATATGTGTGTGTGGCGTCCTGGGGGCCTAATCTTGACGCTGTCGAAATCAATTCATTCCGCAAGCGGAATTAGTTCGACATAGATTTGCTAAATCCTATTCTTGAACACTCGATAGCGAAATTAATTATCGGAATGACGTTACAAACTGTCAGAATTATTCCGCCACCTCCTTTTCTGGCGGAATCGCAATTCCGATAGAGATCTGAGAGTTTGTTGTTCTTTGGAACTTTGATTTGTTGAAAATGGAGGCTCTGTTGTAGTTCTAAAATACTTTAAAATCGTGTGGATGGTTGGTTAGGTTAGGTTTGGAACGTTTAAATTAGGTAAAATAGTGCGAATAATTATTTATATTACGTAAACTACATTTAAAAGCAACAATAACTTATTCGCCTAGTTAAATTATGTTATTTATATTCAGTTTAAAATACGCAACGTGATACTGTAGGTAGGCCTATTACCGAGTCGTAGGTTATTTTATTGAAATTTAATTTATTTTTAAAGAAAACAAAATTATTATTTA
Source organism: Bacillus rossius redtenbacheri (assembly GCF_032445375.1). Lineage (NCBI taxonomy): Eukaryota > Metazoa > Arthropoda > Insecta > Phasmatodea > Bacillidae > Bacillus > Bacillus rossius. Next base: position 12,711,108 of record NC_086330.1, read on the forward strand.
TATAACTCATATGCGATGGGTTTAAGAATACAATAATATATACTGTATTTAAAAATTGCAACACGATTGCCATTCCAACCTTAAAAATAAATGTGTTCGTGACGAGAAAGAGCTTGTAATTGAACTTAAATTTAAAGTCTAATATTATATTACTTTCTGTTAGTTGACAATGTCAGTTTCTTAAATATTAGTTAACGAAAGTTTTAAGTATAATTTTTCGTTACTTAACATTTTAACTACTGTACATGAAAAAAAATGGAAATTTTCGCTGTGTAGAAATTGATACGGGTTTTATGATAAGTACTATTACATAGTTTCCGTATAACATAATTCCTTTTTAACAATAACAATTTTGAAAAAATGTGTCATATTTTGATTGTATCAGAACTAGAGTGGCAGGCTTATATAAGCTATGCACATTTATTCGTAAAAAATACATTTATTCCGAGATTGAAATGCAATCGAAATGAGTTCATTTATATATGAATTTCGATCAATTACAATCGATTGTTATAATAAAGGTTATCCTCTTTACCCTTCCCTATCTTGCAAACCTATCTAAAATTCCTGCCATGCAGAAAATATCGTTTAAAATAACATATACCAATACAAACCCACACAAGTATTATTAAATAAAGACAGAAAATATAGTTGCTGAAAGATTGTTTGATAAATACATATTATTATTTCCATGAAGCCCCTACTCCAAACTATTACAAAATTTATCCCATATATAATTGGCAAGAAATTTTCCATACAAGTAATGATTTTGTAATGACTTGCAGTGGTTACAAAAATCTTAATGTACACATCCATAAATGATTTGCTGAAACAAGAAACACAGCATAAAATTTATTTTCACTTCAAAGTATTCACAAAAATATGATACGAGTTAAAGTCAATTAACCAGAAACTAAAGACTTAAAAAAGGTGTCTAAGTGAATTTAAGTGAATTTTTTAAATACTAAAATACACATGAATCCGTAAACATTTTCATAAATATCTGTGTTTTTGTAGTACGTTTTGCAACAAGAAATGAAGTTGACAAATGCATTACAAAATGATATTTTTCCCTACTAAAACATTTTTTTTCATAAGTCATAAAATTTTCCGTTTTTCGAGCGTAACTTTACAACTCATTTTTAATTATTACTTATGTACTTATGCACATAACTACCACGTTCATCAACTAGAGAAAAGAGATGAACATAGTGAAATAAATTAACAAACTTTCATGAGAAATGGTCCTTCCCTCTTTGTGATTGGCCTTCTAACAGTGACGTCAACACTTAAAGCAACGTTGCCACACTTCCATAGAGACTTTTCATCAACCCGACAATGTTGATTCCGAAAGCCACTATAGTTGTTTCAAGAATATACATTTAGCTATATTTCGGAATCATTGTAGCGGATCATTCCGCTAGCGGACTTATTCCGACAGCGGACTTATTCCGACAGCTTCAAGAATAGGCTTCCTTCAAATTATCATTTATTTAACCAGATCTGTTCAATATGATGGCAAAAATAATAATTACAGAAAGACTTAATTATGATACGAACGCAACAGCATTAATAATTCAATAGCTGTTGCCAATGAAATTATCGGGAAAATGTAGTCTAAAACATGGACTGAAGAATTGTCAGCAGACGGCTTGAGGTGGCGTAGTTGAAATCACTTTCTTACCTCGCCAGCGCCATGTTGTATTCGCCCAAAACATTGTGGAAATAGTGCTTGACCGCATCTGGTGATGGTTGGCATGAATGAATTAGAATGCTCGTCGTTAAACATGGTCACTTCATCAAAAAAAATTATATTTTCAACTATTTTCACAATACGAACACTACACTACAGCCAATTTTTCAGGCGTCTAACATGGTGCAATCCATTATTTGCAGAACAAATGTGGCTTGGTTAAAATGCAATCATGCAGACTTGGCTACTTCCTGGTCAAAAATCGCTATAAAATTGGCATTCAAAAATTAAACGAACTATGAATAAAAATTTCTCTGAATTACAAAATGACTCCCTCACCTGGATAGTCTACTTTCCGGAATGCACGGCTCCATGCTCGCCGAATGCACGCTTCGCGAACCTCAAGCAGAGGAACTCTCTCTTTTGTTAATGCGGAATAAACAAGAAGGTATTCATACATGCCTAACTAGAGACTTGTTTTTCGCGGAACTGTTTTGCGTAGAGTAATTTATGAAAACACTCTCGTGTGGTTTGTTCTGGATTCGGCAGCGACACGCAACAGAGAGCTCTGGATACTGCGGCAGGAGTCGGCAGGATTGCCTGCAGCTACGCTCTTTAAGTGATCCGTGCCATGGGTAGAGACCCGGAAAATCCGCGGGTTCATTTCGTGTTATGCTAAAATTCAAATAATTATACCTTAGTGCTGCTTCTGTCATTGGTTCACTGTTAATCTGGAGTAATGAGGGCCAATTAGAGACCCTCACTCAAAGAAGTGTCGAATCACAGGCCACCCAGTCGAGACGACTCACAAGTCAGCAGCCAATGAACAGTTGGCATTTGCCCCGAGTGTGTGGAGGATATTGGAGTTCATCCTGGAGGTCATTGAACCCGCGAATTTTCCGGGTCTCTAGCCATGGGGAATTTGATTTAATACCATTTCTTGGACATACGCCATTTCAGTTTTGCACTGTTCGTTCGTGCCTGATGGAGGGAAAATATGTCAGTTCCCGAAACGTCGCAACGTTATTCGTCGATGTTGTCATCATTGTGTTGTCCATGATATATGTTTATTTTCATCGCTGTGTTCGTATATTTGCTGCGTTGTCCAGGTTTTGTTGTCCGTCTGCGTTGTTTGAAACTGTCCCGTCGTCGTTATTCCACTGTGTTCATCTGTGCTGTTAGTAATGTTCGGAGGCTTTCACGGCCATTGTCTGAAGTAGCTCGGCTTCTGGGTTGTAGCCGTGTCCTCGGCGAATAATTCACCGACTTTTCGGTCGACATCGCAGTCGCCATCATCAGGGAGCAGTTACCTACTGAGGTCGACTTCAGAAGGTAACTGCTCCCTGATGATGGCGACTGCAATGACGACCGAAACGTCGGTGAATTATTCGTCAAGGACACGGCTACAACCCAGAAGCCAAGCTACCTCGAATGCTGGACATGTTGGTGACGGGTCGTTACCACAACGCCGAAATACCATAACGCTGAATGTCAAAATTGACCACAACGCCGACAGCTAGAAAACTGCTGTGTACCACAACGCCGAAATAACCACTGACTGAATTTGCGTGTGTTTCTTAAATGTACCTTAACACCGAAATACCACAATAAAACCTAACCTAACATAACCTAGTTTAACCTAACCTAGTCTAACCTAACCTAACATTTGTGGCAGTCCTGCAATGACATTTTTCGGCGTTAGTGTATTTCGGCGTTGTGGTAATTCGGCGTTGTGGTACACAGCAGTTTTCTAGCTGTCGGCCTTGTGGTCAATTTGGCATTTCGGCGTTGTGGTATTTCGGCGTTGAGGTATTTCAGCGTTGTGGTGCGTCCCAGTTACGGTGACGGTTGCGGGAAGAAGCGGCAGAGTGACTCAAGTCGCTGAAGACTACTGGCAGCTGACAGTAGGTGTGGCGCGGGCTGGTTGCTGTGGACATGCAGAGCTTAGAGCCGGACATCAGAGCAGGGAGTTTCAGTGCTAAGCCGGAAACCGACGACGCCTGTAATTCATAACTCGTTGGCCAGACCACTTTAATAATAATTCTGGAAACACGCCCTTCCCACGCAGCCAGTAAGGGGAGGGAGCGAGTGAGTAATTACTGACCGAGCTTCAACAAACGGTGTTCCGTGACTTCAGCTGGTCATTATGAACTAGTCCAGTTGTCACGCTCCCGTCCGCCGCGTGACAGCAGCCAACATCACTTCTGGGCCAGAGAGTTAATGCTGGTGTTGAATTTACGACTACCTCCGTCGAAAATTAAAAAAATTAAATAAACAAATAAAATTGATTGTCTGTAAAGTCGGTTTACGGACGATAGTTTAACGTGAAAACGTCATAACAAAAAATCGATAAAATGATTGCATACATTTATGAATAAAATTGAATCATTTTTATTGAATTATCACTATTTTGTATGGATACAAAGAAGGAGTGAAATGAAATCTACAATTTAATTGATAAATTTACTTTTATTTCCACTCATTAATTCAAATATTTTATTACTATAACGAAGAGATTATTTTAACTATAACTTTTATACGTGTTTGCTATTTAACTTCTTCCCATCTGTGTTATTCTTTTAAGGATAGGACGATGATAGGAAAAGTAGGAAACGAATGGGAGTGTTTCAAGTTTAATGTGCCTCGGAAAAGTCAAATCGATGGTTGTTCCAATCGAGTGGAAGAGAGATAGATGCGGCGCAAGCGTACAATGAGCGTAACGGGACAATGTGCGTTTCGGGACACTTTTTCGTGCGTGCAGCCGGCGTTCATCGATTTATTAGACGTCACGTCAAAAAAATCTGCTGGCTAACGTCCATTCTGGCCGATGTTATCACGTGACCAGTGAAATCAAATCTCGGCCAATAGCCACGACCCAAACCCATGGAAATCAGCTTGAACACAGCCAGCTGTGCGTTACTTCCAGTTGAAATAAAGGCATCTAGCCAAGTAATTTTTTACGTATCAACAAAACGACAACGGTGAAGATGCTCACTGTAAAAGTGTCCATTTAACAGTGGCTCAGTTATATAAATCGTAAAATAAAATTTTAAATAATTTTGCATGAAATCCGCTTATTTTATCGTTATTTAATTTAATTTTTAAAATTATTGTTAATTTTAAGAATCGACCGACAGTTTGGTGCTAAACATCAACCAACGCCTTGAAAGAAGTTTGGGCATAAAGGTAACGATGCTCCGTTATTGGGCAAGGGGCGGTGATTGGAACTAATTTAGTGGTAAACTTACCCTCAGTACTACCCCGTGAAGAAGTATCAGCAGTGAAAGGATGATTCACAGTTTACTCATGATATAATCCCTTAAAGAAACACAAATAATGTTTCTTGTAATACATTTCAACTATGCCATGTATTGTTTTACTGGAAAATATTAATAATGGAAGTAATTTAAAAATATGTGGTGATAAAAAATCAAATTATACTCGAAATATGACGCGTTTTTTTTAAATATAATATAATTTACTATTCACTCTATGAAAAGCTTTCGGGAACATATTCAGAGGAATATCCGCTTTGCTCTGAATCCATCGCCTTGAATTTCTTAAACTTTGTTTACTCTTCCCGGATAGGGCGGCCGTTTTAATTTAGTGACGTAATCAGAATCAGCCTTCCAGGAGGTTGCTGTTATGGAAGATTGCCGTCGCTTCAGGCGCCAATCCCCACACGCGGTGCTCCGCTAGGGGTTGACGGGGGAGGCGGGGGGCCCTCCAGGTCCCTCGAGGTCCCTCGAAGTCCCCCCTGAAGTCTCACGAGTCTCCCGGCTGGCTTGTCGCCACGCCGGTGGTTCATTGCTATCTTCCCCTCGTTAGTTTCACTTAAATACATGTAACACCATACATCTGTTGCGTTTGCTCTGTCACAAATGTTTCTAGCAGATATTTACAGAGCGTGATATGATTGCTGTAAAAAAGTCGCGCAAGTGATAACAATTACCAACACTTGCGCGATATTTGAGACCCATTTCGTAACACATAGTAAACTTTTGATGAACATATTTGAGAAAGAACCACAAAAATGGGAGAGAAGTCTAGTGTTGAGTTTACATAAATAGACCTTAACTATAAGTAATGAGAAGATTAAATTTAAAAAATCAAAATGGCGTGCGAGAACCCGCCTTGGTAAGAAAGAATAATCGGTGAGGATAATACGCCAGTGAATTTTTAAAGGAAAAAGTGTTCTCGATAAATGTTGGGATGGACTGCGTTGAGTATAAAGATGAAATTATGCGCCAGGCATAAGTGGGTTACGGTCACAAAAACCAACCACGCCTGCGTGTAGGTCTACCAGGAACCGAATCTCCATTAAGACATCCTCCGAGAGCGCACTGCATCATGGGACCAGATTGTGATACTTGCAGCTCGGTACAACACATAGTTTTTTTAACACTAAAAATTGCAAATAACTGTTGATCGTAGTTGCTGTAGCCCTGGCTCTTGCCGCGAGGGTCGTTAGTTCGACCCAACACCTCGTAAAATCTCAAACACAGTCGTATCTCTCAGATTTATTTTTTTAGGGATACGTAGATTTTGATTGTAAAACCCAAGGCCAATTCGAAAATTTAGTGAAAAATAATACCTATTCGTGTATCTTTACGCCATTTCTCGTTATACTGTATGTTTTTAATGATTCGTACAGTTTCACAATAGTTTAATTTTTACATAAATGAAGACAGAACCTCGTGTCGTCGGTTCACTTCGTCGCCGCCAGCGCGGCTCTGTGCTGCGGCAGCTGGTGCAACTAGCGCGCGTTCAGCCTGCGTCAAGATGGCGACGACACGGCAACGTCAGGCGTTTGAAGAAGGGAAGCCTTTTTTTCACAGGCGAGAGAGCCAAAACTCGAAGTTCCCCGAAGTTCATGCTTTTTTTTCGTATCTTTAATGTAGCTATCCTAACCAAATCAACCGTCCACAATGTTTTACAGTATTGTTACAATTTACCTGCGGGTTCGTAAAGGATAGCCCAATTAAAGATTTATATCACACACAGTTTTATTTATTACCACTACTTGTCACTTACAAATAATCTTCTAAGATGGCAAATAATTAACTACACTTAAAGAAATGTCAATTCCCCAGTCACTCGTTTCACACACCTCGCTGGGCCGCACTTCCGGCGCAACTCTGACCGCAGCACCCCTCGTGGGTCTCCGCCGCGGGACTCCGTCGCCGCACTCCGCCGCCGCCGTCACACCCTTCGCCGAGATCCCACACGACGACTCGCTCGCAACTTCACTCGGGACTCCGCCGCGCCCGCGACTCTATCGCCCGGAAACTCCGCCGCGGGAAAACTCCCGACTCCACTGAACTCTCTCACTCCCTGCCCTGGAACCTTCGTCCAAGGACTTCGCCACTCTGCCGCACCTGCGGCACTATCGCCCGGAAACTCCGCCGCGGGAGAACTCCCCACTGAAATCCTCTCGAAGGTCGGCCCAACCTCCTTATATAGCCCTTGGGTTCCCGTCCAGAACAATCGGGCATGTCTCCGAGATATCGCGCGACCTTCGCCGTCGAAATGTCCAGAAACGCGTCGTAAGTCCTGTCGAAGGACGCGGCGGCTGCTCAAAGAACGCCGATAAACGCAACAAGCATGGGGTTCCCACAAAACGCGCCGATAAACGTGTCTGAGTCCTTTTATTCCGCAGTGCGGCCTCTTTTAAGTAACTCGATCTGAGGCAGGTGCGCGCTGCGACGGTCAGGATGTAGCGAGATAGTATGACACGAGATACCAGGGAGAGGATGCAGGTGGAAGGGGGTGCAGACAGGCCGAACGAGCACAGCGACGCCAAGCACTGCAGCCAAGCGCGATCGTAACAGTATTTATAATGTAGCTAACCTAACCTAATTGACCATTAGTATCCTTTTATCAACACCGCCATATTTATTTACAATGAACAAAAAAAAACGAAGATGCACGATCGGGCGTTTGGCTCTCTCGTCTGTGAAAAGAAGGCTTCCCTTTGAAGAAGGGTGACTTCCGTCGACATGGCGACTGTGTTGGTTATGTGACGGGAACTATCCAACAATGAGCATACTGAACGATGGATCGCCTGTCATGGGCGTACGGATCGCGCATCGCATCAATTACTTCCAAGGTCTCCTGATCTCGGTATGAGATCTCCTGTGGAAGGTTTGTCGAATGGACGAAAGATACTAACCGCAATCCGAACAGTTCCGAAGTTTACCGAAGTAATAGGTTAGGTTAGTTCATTGTAATAAATAATAATTCTATATTTTTTTTCCGGGAGGTAGGTTACGTTAGGTTATTTTAGGTTAGCGTTATTTGAAATACTCTGTGACTGTAAATATATAAATCCTTGCAATACGGTGTTCTTTTTTTCACGAGCGATCGGCTAACTTCGGAGAGCTTCGGAACTGTTCGGGTGTGGCTGTCACCCGTCCTGCTGAGGACAAACTGCGACGCCACATTGCAACAGCAGTGTCTGCAGTTACGATATGAATCCTCGCAACAGTTCGATTACCGTTAATACGTGTGCCATGTGTCCTGTGGAGGGCACATTGAACATGTTTAAGAGGTAAATAACAACTGTTTATTCTTGTCGCACATTTAAAAAGGCAACCCGAAGTTTTTATCTTAATTTATGTAAATTTGATAGCCTTGAAAAATCGAATGAATCGTTTGGAAGCAGTTTAGGAGCGTACGCAAAATTTCATTTCCAAGTGTTTACTTTCAAGTTCTTTCCATTATATTTAAAGATTTGGAGCGGGAGGGATAATCGAACTATTACCCCACCCCCTCCTTCGAGATACGTAGACCCCTGAGAAACATCCTGTGTTACTGGCAGACTGGACTTCAAAAATAGCTACATGTTTATTTCTTGACTTCGATTGGATTGGACTGTTGGACCGTCAACAATTCCACACGCGCCCTAGAAATGTCAGCTAGTGAAAGTTAACTCATGTCTTCAACTGTGGTTGAGTTATCATAGTTAGCCTATTTCTAAATGAAATTGGTTTCCGTCAGCGGCAGGTTGGAACACGGAAATTTTCGCCGGTGCTGCGCGTCTGTTGGTTTTCTCGTGTAGGGGGGGGAGGGGGGGTTTCGCCCCTCTATTCGCAACCCTATCACTCCAACAAGTCACGTCCGTGCTTGCATCTCGCCATTTCACACTGTCCATCCGATTGGCGGAAGCCAGCCTTCTGGAGAAACACAGCACGAGCTTCATCACGGATGTGTGTGGTCGAGCCTTAGTGGAGGTGATGTGACTTCCGCGCGCCTAACACAGTCGGGAAGCCTTCGTTTCACAGGCGAGAGAGCCACACCCGAATTTCCCCGAAGTTCATGCTCGCTTCTTTTTTCCGTACCACAACAGGTGTATTTACTTGGGACGTAGCTTACTCATACGTCATACGCCGTTCTATCTCATTGTATAAACCGGTGTGGCATTAAATTTTGCTGTCGAGTAGAATAGCTTAGCTACATTACAAATACTTTAAAACATTGTGGATGGTTGGTTATATTAGGTAAGTATAGCTACATTAAAAGTACTGTAAAATAATTTTATGGTTGCTTAGCAAATAACTTTTTAATATGTAGCTATCCAGCGCTAGGAAACCGTTTACATTATTTCACAGTATCTGCAATGTAGCTGTCCTAACCAAATCAACCGTCCACAATGTTTTAAGGTATTTATAATGTAGCTAACCTAACATAATTGATCATTAGTTATCATGAGTTGTCCAAAATAAACATTCACGGACACACGGCAAACGAGAAATATGGCGGCGATTACAAATAAATACCGTTGCCTTGTTTATGGTCTTTCCTTTTATAAACACCGCCATATTTATTTACAATGAACAAAAAAAACATAAACCCGAAGACGCACGATCGGGCGTTTGGCTCTCTCGTCTGTGAAAAGAAGGCTTCCCGTACTAACACAGTCGGGGCCCTGAGGGCGGTGTTAGTGCAGCGCTCTTCCGCTTGTCTGCGCTGCTGTCGCCACTCCCCTCCCCTCACCCCCTCCCCACTGAGCTCCCTCACCAACCGCCGCCAGCAAATTGTTTCTGTTTCACCCCGGCCGAGAGCGCTGCGTTAATGACATTAATTATAGCGCGCGCGAGCTTGTTTGCCGGCTGGAATGTTCGAGGGGGGTGGAAGTGAGTTCTGCCCCCCCCCCCCTTCCCGGAATTGGGGCCGGGAATGCTGGCACCGAGCGGGTAAACGAATTAAAGATGGCGAGCGGGATGCTGGGCGCGGAACATGAGGCTGTGGTCGGCGAAGCGAAGCCAAGTTGAACTTTCAAATTGTATAAATAAAAAATAAATAAAAAAGTTATTAAAATGTCCCAAATTTGTGGTGTACGTCACAACTGCGCCATCTTGTTTGGTCGGTGTGCAAGAAGTCCAAAATCTTGCAGAAGTGCCCATAAACGGTGTCTTAGGAAAATAAGCCATGTTATCTGAAGACAGTAGTTGTATAATTTACTATATAAATGTACACTAGATAACCCAGAACTTTTCTCGTGGTAACTTTAGGAAAATTTATATAATCTGATTTTATTTCACGTTTTAGAATGATCGAGGATATATTTAAAATTTAATGAATCACACTTACCTCCTTTTTATTTCAAGAGGTAGCCATTTTTTTAAAATGACAATAATGCACCTATTTAATTTTAATTAATATTATGCCATCGCTTGCACCTACAATTTTATTTATTTAATTTGTAGCTATGCTTAAAATAATATAATTATTTCAACTTTATTACAATTGTGTACATTATTTAAAAATATTTTTGAAACAATCGCATTTTTATTTAAAATGTAGATTACAATTATTATATTGATTCTTAGTTATGCTTAGTATTACTTAAACAATATTTCCAAATTTTTCAAACCTATCTTTTCTCTCACAGACGTCTATGTGAAAATTCAGTAGGTACTAAATGTTTTGTAAATACAACATTCAATATGTCTCGCAGTCTCGTAGTGTGTGTGTGTGTGTGTGTATGTATATGTATGTATATATATATATATATATATATATATATATATATACACACATATATATATACATATATATATACATATATATATATATATATACAGAGTTTTCGCCGTTTTCAGTTCTAAAAGGGGTTATGTGCCGTAAAATCACCTGCTACTAAAATAACTTAACGAAAAACTAAACAAAATCGCAGTCTATTGGACTGAAACTTTTAGATTGGAAAATACTTAAAAATAGCGCCGCGTTCGTAATGATTAATAGAACGAAAACAATGTTAAATATCTTTAACGCCATGTTTGTGCCAACACAATTTTCCTCCTAATCTTTCATATCTTTTAAGCGAGTGGCTTCCGTCATCATAGTGTGATAGTACATACCAGTTATTATATTTCCGTGTTTGACAATGACTACTAGATGACTGTCTCAACAGCACTTGACACGACCTCTTGAATGGGATCTTTCGAAGGCTTTTTTTTTTTTTCATTTTTGTTCTCCTTTGAAATATATCTACATAAAAGCTTATAATTAGAAAAAGAAAAAAAATGAAATAGAGGACGAGGCATAGCCTAGGCTTTGGCTGATTTTCAGATTTGCGCGTAGAAAAATTTACTGAATGGAGCTGTAGAAAAAATGTCACAGAAAATTAACAGCTGTTGACGTTCGGGAAATCACAATTTTGCCTGACGTTTTCAAATACAGCATGTAAATACTGGTGAAAATGTTAGTTACAAAAACCAATTTGCAATGCTTGTATACAGTATGAGACAGAATTCAAAAGGACGAATTTGTCCGAAATAATTCAAGGTGAAAACAAAAAGAAAATGTGTGAAACAATAAATGATGTTTCCTCCAATAATTATTAATTGACTGACAGCGAAATGTTTTCTATGGTTATGAAAGTTTGTGCGGTCAAAAATTATTCAGACACTTGGTGTTCCATCTTAAATACTTTCTCTGTTTGCCAGCTGTTCAATTTCTAACTCAAAAGCCGTGCGCCATCCCTGAGAAGCACTAGGTTAGGTTAGCTTAGCTTAGGTAAGGTTATGTTAGGTTAGGTTAGGTTAGGTTAGGTTAGGTAAGGCAAAACGCTGTTAGGCAAATCACCATTAGCAAAATGGCGTTAGGAAATTCGCCGTTATGCAAAACTAGGTTTTGTCATCATAGTAACATTTTAGGCAAAACGCCGTTAGGCAAATCGCCGTTAGGCAAAACGCCGTTAGGAAAATCGGAGTTAGGCAAAACGCCGTTAGGCATAACGCCGTTAGGCAAATCGCTATCAGTCAGAACTGCGTTAGGGAAAACACCGTTAAGCAAATCGCCGTTAGGCAAAACGCCGTTAGGGAAATCGCCGTTAGGCGAAACGCCTTTAGGCGAAATGACTTTAGGCAAATCGCCGTAACGAATTCATGTTTAGGCAAACCGCCGTTAGGCAAATCGCCTGTTACTCTTTAAAACAAATGCTTATTTTTTATGAAGTCCTTTAAATTAATGTTTTTTTTTTCCTTTTGTTGTATGAATATCTTGAAGCGCTTCACTTTAGATTATAAATAGGTTTCACATTTCTCACAATTTACATTTAGATATGATTAAAATACAAAAATTACATAACATAGTAACTATTTTCAAAATTCACAAAATTGAGCCTACATGATGTCCAGTTTGCAAAAAAAAAAAAAAATTGGTTGGCTGTAAAGTCGGTTTACGGACGATAGATTAACGTGACAACGTCGTAACAAAACATTGATGAAATGATTGCATACTTTTATGAATAAAATTGAATCATTTTTATTGAATTATCACTATTTTGTATGGATACAAAGAAGGAGTGAAATTAAATTTACAATTTAATTGATACATTTACTTTTATTTGCAATCATTAATTCAAATATGTTTATTACTTTAACGAAGAGATTATTTTAACAATAACTTTTATATATGTTTGCTATTTAACTTCTTCCAATCTGTGATATTCTGTTAATGATAGGACGATGATAGGAAAAGTAGGAAACGAATGGGAGTGTTTCAAGTTTAATGTGCCTCGAAAAGTTCAAATCGAAGGTTGTTCCAATCGAGTGGAAGAGAGATAGATGCGGCGCAAGCGTACAATGAGCGTAACGGGACAATGTGAGTAACGGGACACTTTTTCGTGCGTGCAGCCGGCGTTCAACGATTTATTAGTTGTCACATGAAAAAAAAATTAAAAAATCATGACAACAGGTTGACCTACATGCAACGTTACGGAGTGCAACGGCCCAGATGAACCGTTCCAAGGTACAGGTCGGAATTCCCATATAAACTGGCAGGAGAGTGCATGAACCCGACGAGTCATGTCAGACTTGGGACCACATGACCCCCGACTTGCAGGCCTAGCAGGCGTCAAGGAGGCCCTAGACCGCCAATCGTTTGATCAAAAGATTGGCTCAATGGACTGACGCAACCTTTTGATTAAAATTATTGGCCGTGTAAGGCCTGCTAAAGACCGGGGTTTATAAACTAAGCGAGAAAACGTATGAACGCATAACACGCAAGAAACAAAAAAAAAGAAGATTAAACAACAACTTTTTTCTCCTTTCAAATATCCGTTCATGACCACGCACGGTACCAACAAAACAAAACAAAAAAATACGCAATGCAAGTATCGGCCTACTTTAAACTTCTTGAGTTCCGGCTCGCGTTTTCGCATTACATTTTTGTCCCAACAATTTTTAAAGACGTAAATACAAGAAAAAAATGTTTTTTTTATAACATTCATCACGTTTTCAGTTGTTATACTTTCGCACAATGGAAGAAATGTACTTTTTTTATTATTATAAAGTTGTTGGTTGTTTGTACCGTGACGTTTTGCGATGGGAAGCTTAAGATGTACAACAAGTTCTTTCCCTGCCCGAACACACCCGAATATTCACCTTCGGCCAACCTCGGGTTCATTTATATATATTTATATTTCTCTGTTTATTTTAATGTAGCTATACTGACCTAACTAACCGTCCATAGTGTTTTAAAGTGTTTTAATGTAGCTAACCTAACCAACCACTTTTAATATTTGAATTCATTTTTCCTGCGCGAAAATAAAACGAATCCCGAGGTTGGCCGAAGGTGAATATTCGGGCGTGTTCGGGCAGGGACAGAACTTGATGTACATCTTGGGATTCCCATCATCCGCACGTCCGTCTTGTGGCAGGGGAGCCCATGAGGCCTCGAGCGTCGTGGGGGCCTCTTGGATTTTGAACATTCGATGATAGGGAAAATAAAAGGTTACATAATGTAATTTCTCTCTCAGCGGTGCGGGAAGCGTATACAGGTTTTCAAACATTTAAAAATAAATCATTGCATATAAATACTTGAGCGTGTCAGATATTGATAGTTTAGGTGCTCAAACGTATCTCTTATATCAAAAATATACTTATCTGCCGGCTTGCGTGGTGGGGGTGGCAAATCCAGAAGGGTGGAAAATTGAGAGAAAAAAAAAAATAATTCGACCACGTCAGATGTTCAGAGTTGATGTTGAGTGAATCCTAAAAATGCACCCAATTAAAAGACTGACGATTCATAAGTGACGCAAGAACGTAGGAAATTTTTTGAAAATGCAAAACAAAAAAATCGCCATTTGGAAATACTCGAGCGTATCAGATTTTTATACAGACGGTTCAGCTTGATGTCCCAGTCGTTCTAGCCTAAAATCTGACGATTATTTGGAGGGGAATTCTTAATCTGACGGCTAGAAAAAATCGTCAGATGCATACTTTTTTTCAGCTATAAATTAACCCTCCTTACTTTAATTTGATGCGCTTGAGTATTTCTGACAAACGATTTTTTATTTATTTATTATTCTGATGGGTTTCCCTAGACGCACTATGCATTTTCCGATTTAACATGCGTGATTCCTTACAATTCTATGCCTAGGGCAAATATTCTTTTTTTATCAAACATCAAAACTTTAAACACTTTTTCCGACTTATTTCTTCCAGGGATTCTATGATTTAACTTTTTGACGTTGGCTGTTTCAGGCGGGTTCTCTGCCCGTTATTGAAGTTTCTCGACGACACACGACGTAGCCAGCAACGGCGTGTGTCCGCAAAAAACCATTATAAATCGTGGTGCGGTGTTCGCTGACGGGGAAGCCTTCTTTCCACAGACGAGAGATCCAAAACCCGAAGTTCCCCGAAGTTCATGCTTTTATTCCGTATCTTTAACGTAGCTATCCTAACCAAATCAACCTTCCACAATGTTTAAAATGTATTTATAATGTAGCTAACCTAACCTAATTGACCATTAGTATTATTTTATCAACACCGCTATATTTATTTACAATGAACCAAAAAAAAAAAAATGAACATGCACGATCGGACGTTTGGTTCTCTAGTCTGTAAAAAGAATGCTTCCCGTTCGCTGACCGCAGGGGAGGAGATGAGTGTCACGTGACGGGTGGTCCCGCGCATGCGCGGCGGTCGCGCCAGTCCGCCGCGAGGAGGAAATAATTTCGGAAGAGTCCCTGATGAGCAGTCCGCTCCGGGGGCCGCCGTAGCCCGAGTCCCCGCGTCGACTCCCGAGCGGGCATTCAGCAAGGAAGGGAAACACAGACGGGAAGCCTACGATTCACGCCGAGTATTCGACATGCCCGAACATTACAGAATACCTGCCTTCGGGTGTCTTCGGAATTCTTTTTTTTTTTTGTAGGTGAAAAAACGTATGTTTTAAATGCCGGGAAATGTCAATGCTAACTTCTCCAATGCTACCAATGAGAATATCTAGTCAATGTGAGTGTTACATATACTGGAAAGTTATGTATGAATGAAAAAAGAAATAAAACACCATTTATGTTTGTTCTTCAAAATAATAAATTTGTAATTATTAAGGTGAGTAATTTTTATAAAAGGGAAAATAATAATAATAAAAACTACTTTTTGACAAGGTTTTTCTGACATTGTGATCTAATAGTTCACAATTTTAACAAATGATTAGGTTAGGTTTATGTATTGCAAATATGTGATATAGAGAATGAAAATGGTCAGTTGGGTTAGGTTGTGTGGACAGTGGGTTATGAAAGGTTAGGTCCATTTAATATTCTTTAAAATTAGGATGATTGGTTAGGATAGGTTAGCTACATAGCTAAACAAAAGAATTCCGAAGTCACCCGAAGGCAGGTATTCGGTAATCTTCGGGCATGTCGAATACTCGGCGTGAATCGTAGGCTTCCCGGAAAGATAGACGGCCTTGAGTTCGCTTCGAGCCTTGGCCGAGGACGGACGCGTCAAGCGGAGCTGCGAGATTCCAGGAACAGCCTGTTTACTCGCGCACAGGCCAGGTGGTATTCCCAGGTTTTTCTAAGAAGTGTAAGCGTGCAAAACAACCCGGGTTGTAGCTATCCCTACAGCCTAGCCACAACCCGGCTTAATGCCGGGTGCGTGGTCAGTGGGTGTTAGTACGTTGTAGGGTGTAACTAGCGACATGACTGATCAGTTAAGCGACGAGCAGGTGATGCAGGAGTGCATCGATGTGCCCCTGCCGAGCGACGACGAAACTGAAATGTCTAGCGACGACAGCTTTACAACAGTCGTCTCAAAAAAACAAAAAACGGGAGGAAAGGACGAAAGACTGCGCCCCCCACTGACGAACCCCGCGATCGCCAGGCAGCAGGCCGAGCGACTTCGCAAGCAGCCCGTCAGAAGGGCAAACAACTCGGCCAATCAAACGGCCGCCAACACGTCCGCAGGTTCGAGCCCTGCCCCGCCAAACCCTGCCCCTCAGGCAAAGAAAATGCAGGTGAAACCCCTGTATGTATTCGTGGATTCTGGCCACAGCTACCCGGCCATTAAAACAGTGCTGGATGCAGCACTGCAGGAGCGCTGGTCGTGCGTCAGTCGCGGCCATGACCAGCTCATGATTCACACTGCCACTGTGGAGGAGTACCACAGGGCAGTGCGTGCACTGGAGCAGGCCGGAGTGCAACACTCTGTGCTGCTGCAACGGGACGAGATCCCGAACAAGTTTGTGTTTTGTCGAGTGCATAGCAGCACCGACAAACAATTCATTCAGGCCGAGTTCACCGCAATGGGTCTTCCAGTGCAGAACTTCTGGTTTCTGTACAACAGGCAGACAAGGCAGCCTATAAATAAGTTAGTCGTAGAGCTCCCGAAGGCCGTAAATCCAGAAAGGATTTACGACCTGAAGTCATTCGGAGGCCTCAGCATTCGTGCTGAGGACTATCGACACCCCAAAGGCCCCCTCCAATGTGGCAACTGTCAGAGGTTTGGCCACCCCGCAAAAGGCTGCAGAGCCTCCCCTGTGTGCCGATGGTGCAGCCAAGGGCACAAAACCGAGGTTTGCCCCCAGGGAGGTGACAGGACGAAGGCAAAGTGCGCGCGATGTGAAGGCCCGCATTGCGCCAATTACAGAGGCTGCATGGCCTACAAGAGGGAGAACTGGCGTCACCTCCCGCAACAGGAGCGGAAAGACAGAGAGCTGCAGTCCAAACGCGCATTGCGCGAAAACAAGCGAGCAACAGCCGCGGCTCAAGTCCGCCCGCCCCCACAACAAGCCGGCCCCTCAGGCTACTGCCCCCAGCCCCCAAGGCAGCCGTGGCGAGCCCCGAGCTACCCCGCCCCCCCCCCCGCAATGGCAGAGCCCTAACCAATATTCAGTGTTGAGCGATAGACATGAACTGGAGTACCCTGTCTTGGCAAACCCACCCAGACCTAGAGGCCAGCCCCTGCCCCAGAGGCCCCCGAAGAAACACCATTCGGGGCACAAAAACGGTAAAGGCCGGGCGCAAGGTCAGGTGACGGATCAGCCAGGTACTAAGGCGCCACCCAACTCCACCCCTCCCCCCAGTGATTCCAAGAAAGTCGCGCAACAACAAGCCAGCCCGTTGCAGACAGACTCACCAACAGAATTGCCAACTGCTTCACCGCAGCTAAAACCCTTGGAGAATCCAGCGATGGGCGCGAGTGAATTTCTGAAGCTCGTAGGCCAATCGGATGCCATTGCACAGGACCCTAACCTTGCACACGTCCTGGAACCAATGTGCATTTTAATGGCTATTTGGTGTAATCCGTCCAAGTCAATAGAGGACAAAATAAAAGCCACCACGGGCTTCGTGACAGCATTAGCGGCCAGCTTTAATGCCGCACACCCTTAATTTAGGTTCTGCCATTAATACTACCCCCGTAGACAGTAGATTAAGTACCATCCTTTACTGGAATGCACGAGGAATTAGAAATAAAATAATCGAATTTACCGATCATTTAATTAAACATAATATTAGAATCGCGGCGATAAACGAAACACACTTAATTCCAACAGATCGTCTAACTATCTTAAATTACACTATTTATAGGCGCGACCGCGATACCAGAAGTGGAGGGGTTGCCCTACTAATCCACAGAAGTATACAACATAGTGAATTTCATTTACCTGAATTTAATAAATTAGAAGCTGTTGCAATTACTTTTAAAGTCAATAAACAACAAATAGTGCTTATTTCGATGTATGCACCACCGGGGAGGT
Source organism: Bacillus rossius redtenbacheri (assembly GCF_032445375.1). Taxonomy (NCBI): domain Eukaryota; kingdom Metazoa; phylum Arthropoda; class Insecta; order Phasmatodea; family Bacillidae; genus Bacillus; species Bacillus rossius. Next base: position 12,729,292 of record NC_086330.1, read on the forward strand.
CACTAACTGAAAACGAGCTGGACATCTTATATGGCTCAGCTCCCACATTTCTAGCAGTCGGCGATATTAATGCCAAGCATAAAGACTGGAACTGTCGGAGCAATACAGCCAATGGCCTACTGCTGCAAAGACACGAGTCTAACAAAAATTATCAAGTACATGCTCCCTCAGAGCCCACTCATGATAGCGGAGTACTAAGGCACAACCCCGATATTTTAGATATTGCATGAATAAGAGAGTTCAAACGGGATTCGAACTCAGAGTTTTTCACGAAATGTCGTCTGACCACTTTCCAGTACATATACTATTCGATGACGTGGACACTGACATCAGTCCGCCGAGAAAAATTAAAGACTACAAGAAAGCCGACTGGAGAGGCTTTCAGACGTATTTAGTCGATAATTTGCCTGCAGCCGATGCTGCCAACTTCGAAACGAAAGATAACATCGAATCAGCAGTCACTGAACTTACAGTTAAAATTCAAACTGCAATTAACTCGTGCATCCCAGAAAAGGTGGTTAGATTTAAGCAAGATGTACTGCCGGTGTATATTAGGGATTTAATTTCTCAGAAAAATAGATTAAGGCGCGAATATACTCGACGTAGGCAGCGCGACATTAAAGCGAGAATTAATGAATTACAGAAAATAATTTCCGATGAAATAACTCTATGGAGGAGCAGCCAATGGGAGACGAAAGTCTCTCAGCTACAGGTGCAAGATGGTAGCACCTGGAGTATGACAAAGCGATTCCTTCATAAGATAGATAAAATACCTCCGCTACAAACTCGCACTGGGTTCGCTTTACACCGACAGACAAGGCACAAGCCTTCGCGAATACCCTTGAATTAGCCTTTTAACCTAATATCGAACCCTGTGACCCGCAATTTAATGCCGGAATATACAGAGACCTTACAATCAAACTTAATCAGCCTTTAACTTCAAAACCTTACTTAACTCAATCTCAGGAAGTTAAACAGGCTATCAGGCGTATGAAACCACGTAAGGCACCGGGAAATGATGGCATTCAGGCAGTAGTCCTTAAGAAACTGCCCGACGAAATTTTGGAATAGGTACCTAGCTCAATTAATAAATGGAATACTTAAACTACAGTATTTTCCATTGCAGTGGAAAGAAGCGAATGTGATAGTTTTTCATAAATCCGGAAAAGATAAGACACTGCCCCAAAATTATAGGCCCATTAGTCTGCTGAGTACATTGTCAAAAGTAGCCGAATGCATAATTCTGCAGCGACTAAATGCTCACATTAAAGAAAATAACGTACTGCCGGACGAACAATTTGGTTTCCGCAGCGCGCATTCAACAACGCATCAACTGGTCCGTTTGACAGAACAAATAATAACTGCGTTCAATCAGAATAGCTATAATCTCGCAGCGTTTTTGGACATAGAAAAAGCCTTTGATAGAGTACTTCATGAAGGCTTAATTTATAAATTATATAAAACTGTCTTCCCCGATTGTTATATTAAATTACTGGCCTCGTATTTAGAAAATCGATCGTTTAGAGTCACGACAGAAGGAGCACAGTCCGATTTAAAAATAATTAAAGTAGGAGTCCCACAAGGCAGCATTTTGGGGCCGGTTTTATTCAATATTTATATCCATGATATGCCTAAGCCCGCACACCGAGCAGTTCAGTTTGGCTGCTACGCGGACGATACGGTATTGTTTAGCAGATCTAGTATTCTAGAACTCGCAGCAGACAGATTGCAAACCGCGTTAAATTCAATAGAACAGTGGTGCACAAAATGGCGAATTAAGGTAAACCCTACTAAATCAGAAGCTATAGTTTTTACGCGTAAACATCTCCCGCCACTCGAAGATAGACCACGACTAACACTTTTCAATGAGCAAATTCCTCACAAAAATGTTGTTAAATATTTAGGCGTGCACATGGATAGAAAACTACTATGGCGCGATCACATAGAGGCGAAAAGAAAAACAGCTTTCACTAGGCTCATGGCCCTCTACCCCGTCATGAGCAGACGTTTAGGTAGCTCTGTTAAAAACGGAATAATAATTTATAACGCACTAATAAAACCAATAATCACGTATGCAGCGCCGGTGTGGGCAACAGCAGCGGAATCTCACTTAATCAAGCTACAGAGAATTCAGAATAAGAGTATTTGTATTGCGACAGATGCGCCTGTGTATTGCCCCGTAAGGGCTATGCACAGAGAGCTCAAACTCGAACTTTTAAAACATTATTATTTCCGAACTGCGCAAAAATTCTATGATAAATGTGCCATAAGCAGAAACCCATATATTTCATCACTGGGCGAACAAGATCCAGAGTTGCATGGAAAATATAAAATGCCAAATTCAATCTTGGCTCACAGACCTCCGTAGTGTGCTGTGGCTGGCTGAGCGATCGGCCAATCAGTCTCCCGCGAGTTGAAACTTAAATTATAGACATTAATGAATAATTAGCTAATTAAAAATGGTCCGAAGCACGCAGGTGTAGGTTCGGCTCCCGGCTCACTGCCTGTTGTGTTAGGGCTGACTCCCTATGCACGATGGGCATGGCCCGCCTGGCAGGCTTCACCTCCAGTGCCGGTTGTGTTTCTGAAATACATGGGATTTTGAATTACAAGCTTGCAACAAATGCCAGAATGCGAATAGGTCTTGACTTAATACACCTGTAACTTTATACACCGACAGTTCCTCTATATTTAACTAGTAGTATAGTAGTAGATATTAGAGATTTGTAAATTAGTAATAAGTCCTAGATACTTAGTAATAGACATCAAAAATATATATTTCTAAAATAATAATAAAAAAATCTAAAAAAAAATAAAAAATAATAATAATATTAATAGTTATTATTTTAGTTTTATCTTAAGCACTGCACGTCCATCCCTGAGTTGGGAGTTTGCATATTTCGTAACGAAATGCCTAGTTTGTAAGTCATTTATTTTTTTCTGTTTTAGTTTCTTAGTTTTTTAGGTGCTGACTGGCGGCGGAGTGAGTGGTCAGTGCAACCACTCACCACCAGGGGCGCTTGCGTCCCTGGTCACTAAATCCAGTACTGGAAAACTGGAAAAGCGGACCACGAGTCCAAGTGCCCAACCCCCGCATGGTAGACTCTTTTCTACTCTGTCCAACACTTCATCCAGACCATCCTCTGTCTCCTGTAAATTCCTACACGTAATGCATGCCAATTTGCATCCCGCATGAATGTGCCCAGGGTTTTCCCTGTGTCTATGCAGGTTTTACCTGGGCCCAACCTATCTCTAGTTATAGTCTAGATTTAAGAGTGAGGGGAGTTAGTCATGGCGCCAATCGCTGCCATGGCTGGCCAATCCCCTCCTAGCACATGATGCATGCGACCCTCTCCTTGCATGGCTAATCCCAGCATGACTAGGCGTATAGGCTTCGGCCTGAGACGCACCTAGGTCCCTCCCTAACCCGGACCCCTCCAAAATACACTTAGTTTTAGTTAGGAAATAAAAAAAAATAATAGACGGCCTTGCGGGTAAATGAAAACACAGAAAAAAAAATTTTTTCCGTACTTTAACAAAAGATTCTTTAGAAACCAGTTGCCAAGTGATAGCTTGTAATACTACAAGAAAGATATTGTAGCTTTGTACAACACGTGGCTATGGTTATGAAATATCTTTTTATCTAGATAATACTGAGTATTTCTTTCAAAAAAAAATTGTCCCATATTTTTATTTTATTTTTATTTATGCTATATTAAAAAATAATATTTTAATCCATGGAAAATATAGTAAAGACTCTAGTACTTAGACATTATTTTTTGCTTATTAATGCGCGCAGTTAATACTGGAAAGCTATTGAGGGAACGGTTTACAAATAACTTAAACTAATGTAGGTACTGGGATAAGTGGGTAAGAATTCGAACCCAGATTACTGCGAACGCTTAATTTTAGTGGTACAATTGTTTTCGTGTAAATGCGCAAATATACAAATATCTGTAATTTTACGTGAAAATTTCCGTTTTCATTTACAAAAATAAGGTATCATGGACACGGTCGTGTGTTGTACGTGAATACGTGTACGTAACAGGTAATATTTTATATACAAAATACAAAGTACGCTATTTTATGTATGTTATAATCATGTTTTTTATATATATCTTTTAACACCATGTATATTCACTAACTATTTTACACTAATGTTTTTTTATATATGCAATCGATAGTTTTTGACGAGATCTGACGATTCAATTTCAAACGAACGTCTTAGCTTCTCCGAGTCAAAAGTCATACTAAATGTAAATCTCGGAACGCAGCAAAATGACCTCAAAATGGCGGGGCTTCCCCCTCCACCGCGCGCGATGCGTCACAGTCCTCACTTAATTCTTTGATCCTTTAGCTATCCAGCGGTGTAAATAAATTTTTGATGGATATGATAGACATGTAGCTGCAACACCAAACTGTATCCTCCGATTTTGTTATCATTCTTTTTTTAAATTGCCTCCCACGGGTCGTTACCACAACGCCGAAATCATAGGCGTGCGCAGGACTTCAGTAGTGGTGGTGCCAGATTACACAACAGCCATATCATTCACGGACCCGAGCCTAAAGTGGGGGGTTGGGGGGGTCCTCCCCCGGAAAAATTTGGATTTGAAAGTCCAAAATGGTGCTATTTAAGGTGTTTCCGAACAAAAACATTAAATACACAGATGTAAAAATTTTAACATTTTTTTATGACAAATTATGGCTTTGAACGTTTTAATCGCCAAGAAAACTACTAAACTATTTACAGTTTTAAGCTTTGTTGAGCCATAAAGTAAATTGTACAAATTGTTTACACGGAATTCATGCTGGTGGCTTTGAAAAACCGTACTTACATGTTTTCTGAAGACGCCAAATAAATGCTAGAAAAAAACATTCTCAAATGTTAAGTTTTAAAATCAACAAATCAAGGGAGTTTTTGTAACATACCTCAAATGTTTAAAATATTAAAATAATAAAAATACACAAATAAGAGTGGGCAAAAGTTTTTACTTTTGGAATACAACAAAAATGTTTTGTCGGCGACTGCATATAAGTCATCGAGTAATCCTTTTCGGGATCCGGCTTTTTAATTTTAATCAACCATTTATACATCATACAGACATATATATATATATATACAGCAATTAACGAACCATAACAACTGTCAACTAGTGAAAATAAAATGATAATTAATTAATGAGTGATCCACGTAACAAACACAGGCTGTACTCGTGTACTCATTAGAACAGTAAACTCATGAGTAAGCAGTAAGAGTAAACACTACACAGTAGTGCTACCTGGCGGACGGCGGCTACTAATCCGTGCGCCTGCCGAGTGGAGTGAACAGCGGACACCGAGCGCGCATTCTATGTAATTCGAGGAGAACTAGGAGAAGTATTTACATTTCAGAAGTTTCGTAGCCGCGGCCCGCGTGTACAACACAAGTAATTGCACCTGGCTTGTTTCCGGGTGTATAGGTAGTTGGTTCGATTGATAATTGATATACTGATAGTGTTATGAGCACATATCTGTAACTCAATACGATTGAAAAACATTTTTTTTTTGGAAATAATACGGTTTTTTGTAAGTATGTATTATTTCTGCTTGTAAAAAACAAAATAACGTTAACCCTAATGGTGGTGCCAAGGCACCTGTGGCACCTACCGTGCGCACGCCTATGGCCGAAATGCCAAATTGACCACAACGCCGACAGCCAGAACACTGCAGTGTACCACAACGCCGAAATAACAACTGAATGAATTTGCGTGTGTTTCTTAAATGTACCTTAACGCCGAAATACCACAATCAAACCTAACCTTACCTAACCTAACCTAACCTAGTGTAATAAAACCTCACCTAACTTAACCTAGCCTATCCTAGCCTAGCCTAATCTAACCTAGCCTAACCTAACCTAGTCTAACCTAACCTAGTCTAACCTAACCTAGTCTAACCTAACCTAGTCTAACCTAACATAGTCTAATCTAACCTAATCTAACCTTTGTGGCAGTCCTGCAATGACATTTTTCGGCGTTAGTGTATTTCGGCGTAGTGGTAATTCGGCGTTGTGGTAGGCCTACACAGCAGTTTCCTAGCTATCGGCGTTGTGATCAATTTGGCGTTTCGGCATTGTGGTATTTCGGCGTTGTGGTGCGTCCCCGCCTCCCACTATGGAAGCAATTCTAAAGACGTATTCGCGTGAAAACGCGTGGAGCGAGTACAATGAACTCGCCGAGGTAGGCGGGTTGTGAATGCCTGTTGCGGGGCACAGTGCGTGCCGGGCTTGTCGCCGCCGGGCGACGGGCGACGAGCGACGAGCGACGAGCTGCGACTGATGAAGGCCCGAGGCGCGGCAGGCTGGCGATGCGACGAGAACAAACAAGGGCTTGTCTCGGGCGCGCGCGGCAGATACGTCTGCACACGACACCGCCCGCGTGTTTAGGGGGGGGGAGGGGGGAGAGAGGATGAAGTATTTTTAATATTTTGCAAGACGAATGGCGACTTGTAAGTACCCATAAAAAAAATTGGATGTCTGTAAAGTCGGTTTACGGACGATAGTTTAACGTGACAACGTCATAACAAAACATTGATGAAATGATTGCATACTTTATGAATAAAATTGAATCATTTTATTTCAATAATAAAATAATAAATATTTGAAATTATACTAGTAATCATATTATAAAATGCAAGAATAATTAACCTTTATTGCCGAAATTGTTGTTGTAATAAGCAATGAAAACCACATTACCTTTTCGTTTAAATATAATTATGAACACATTTTCATATAAATAAACTGTAATTAAAATATCAAACATAACCTATTATTACTGCACACGCCGACAGATGCTACTTTTTTTAATAATAAAAGAATAAATACTCTAAATTATACTAGTAATCAGATTCATTTTCTTACGTACATTTGACGTAGATATTATTTCATATTACACATTTATAAACAAAGTTTTAAGTTTTCACTTCTGTCGGTGCGGCGCAAGCGTACAATGAGCGTAATGGGACACAGCGTAACGGAACAATGAGCGTAACGGGACACAGTGTAACCGAACAATGTGCGTAACGGGACACTTTTTGTGTGTGCAGCCGGCGTTCATCGATTTATTAGACGTTGTCACGTCAAAAAAGTTCCAGTTCCGACCTATTCCAAACTTCATCCTGTTTCTAAAATACTGCGGGTGATGGTGGCAAGCTCGTTTACGATTCAGGCAGCGAATTCTAGCGGCGGGCGCTGAAAGTAAGTGTGTGATTGGCGTCTAGAATTTTTTTTTATGTGAATATTTTATTATTCCGTATATTTATATCACGCGGGACATTATTTCAAAGAATTCTGCTTTAAATCTCGTGTCCGAGTTTCGTAATATAAATTTATTTGCAACATGAACAACATGAAAAAACAGCACTGGCGAGTGATTGAACACTCGTCCACATTATTATAGAAGTGATCAGGTGGTAAGATGTTATTGTAAAAAAAAAAAAAATCAAAATTATATGAAGCAATAATATTAAATAATTTTTACGACTGTTTATTATTTAATTCATGCATTTAATTTTTGCATAAACATTTCAAATTTTTTTAATGATAGGTATTAAGCTCCGTATGAATTCCTAAAAGAACCAGCTAGCTTCAGTGGCGCTACCTAGCGGGTCGACTGTGAACTACTTGGGCCGGCGGCGCGGTGACGCGGGGGTGGGTTCAAGCCGGACAGACGTGGCCTTCGCTTATCGACTGTTCAGGCCGTCGTTTGTTATGTTTTTACGGGTCGTTCGCAGCCGAGCCAATATCCCTGGCCTCCCTCCCCTGCTCGTATGGCAGCTGATACAGGGTGCTAAAGGGCGCTGGTGCTGTGTCCTCTCGCGCCGTCTGAACTCGGAGCCCGCGCATCTCTGCCTGTTATTGAAGTCTCCGCGAACCCGAAACCCCCCTCGCTCCACTCCCCCCTCTTCTATTCCCTCTTAAACCCCCCCCCCCCCCTCCAGGTGCTGCGCGCTCTCATTTCCCCTCGGATGGGACACGGCCTCACCCCCTTTTTTTTATCTCTCCTTATCTCCCTGTTTCCGAGCGTTACCCTTGTCGTTTACCGCGTCTTCGCTACGTCTCACAGGCCTTCATTTCCCTTACAACGTATTACAAGTTTGAATAGTCATCGTTCTCGAGCAACGAGAAACATATTTGAAAAAAAAAAATACAGCATGCCATTTGAACTTTTTTCCGTGAAATACGTGTTTTTTTTTACGTGACGTCTAATAAATCGATGAACGCTGGTTGCACGCACGAAAAAGTGTCCCGTTACGCACATTGTCGCGTTATGCTGTGTCCCGTTACGCTCATTGTACGTTTGCGCCGAATCTATCTCTCTTCCACTCGATTAGAACAACCATCGATTTGACTTTTTCGAGGCACATTAAACTTGAAACACTCCCATTCGTTTCCTACTTTTCCTATCATCGTCCTATCGTTAACAGAATAACACAGATTGGAAGAAGTTAAATAGCAAACATGTGTAAAAGTTATAGTTAAAATAATCTCTTCGTTAAAGTAATAAACCTATTTGAATTAATGAGTGCAAATAAAAGTAAATTTATGAACTAAATTGTAGATTTCATTTCACTCCTTCTTTGTATCCATACAAAATAGTGATAATTCAATAAAAATGATTCAATTTTATTCATAAAAGTATGCAATCATTTCATCAATGTTTTGTTAAGACGTTGTCACGTTAAACTATCGTCCGTAAACCGACTTTACAGACAACCAATTTTTTGGCGCCAATATTTTTTTTACAAAAACTGCAATGACAAAAAAAAACAAATGAACTATTTATTTTTCTAATGTTGTATTGCCTGGCACTGCCGCCGGCCCTGCAGTGGGCGTAGCTACGGCTTGGCCACACGTGAGGAAGGGGGGGAAAATGGAGAAAAGTGATGCACTGAACACTGAATAGAAACTTATTGTGTGTTTTAAATAACTACAACACGAATGTACATCAACGAAATATTTAAAATATCATTCAGTTGTTATTTAAAGAGCTGTCTGAGAAGCGTGGTTCTCGTAAATTTCGAAGCAGCTTGGTGCATAGCTCACTTGCTGAGGTAGGCTCTTTGGTTGCAAATAAAAAAAAAGCGTAAACATTATTTGAAAACTTATAGTTGCAAAATATTATGTTTTCATAATTTTTATTTAATGTAGGCCTACCCTTCCTTTTAAATTATTGCACAAGAATCTACAATTAGTACCTATTATGCTCTGTGAGAACACATAATTTAAAATAGCTTTATGAATCACAATTATTTGTGAAAGCGCGGTTTTAGTTGAACGTGTAGCCTATATCATTTCAAGTATTTTTCTCGGGAATTTTTCCCCTCGATTTTGTATCACAATACGTCTGTATTTTTCAATATCATATTATACTAACTGCAGCAACCCTATATAATAATTAAGAAACTCCTAACTGTTATACATAAAAGTTTATCCGGTTTATCATAATTGAGATCGGTAACTATTTTTTTTAACTAACTAACTTTCACTTTCATTTTTCCAGAATTCTAAAACATTTTTAACTTGGTCATATAAATATCTTAATATTACAATTAAGAATAAAAATGGGTGCGTGTACTTAGGTACACGCGTGAGAAGTTATACTTATTTGGCATCATTAAAAAATAGTTTTTAATTGCATGCAAATAATTTTCCATGGTAGCTTTATTCTCGATGGTAGCGTTAAACGTTTAACGCAACCTTGTTGGAAGTCGCATTAGAAGTATAACTTCAGAAATCGAAAACAAGAAATATCATCGCATTTCTAAACACAACACACGTCAGTAGAAGCGCCCAAAAGGCGTTGATCCTTGTAATAACAAGGATGTTTTAATATCGTCCTTAGATCCCAAAGATCCCTAGTGCTACACATATTGCATGGATACAGCTTAAGTTTATTTCATGATTCTCTGCCATATATTAATTCGTAAATTCAAGTTACAATATCATGTTTCTGTTGCCTTAATTTCTGTTTTGCTATCTTCCTTCTCTGCGTATTGGACCCGTCGTGACAGATCACGAACGACGAGGCAGCCTCCAGAAAAAGAAAGGAGAGCATTGTCATATTGCGAGGCCTCTTGAGAACACTTCAAGATGCAATTTCTTCTTAAACTCTCATCTCTTGTGAGTACCCCAGGTCAGGTTGTAGAGGGGTTACCAGCTGGGAAAGAAGTGAAAGCGATTTCCATCGTGCATTCGCTCGAGTTATGAGGAACTGTTGTTGGAACTCCTACAAGCATATCTGTTTTCTTTGAAGCTTCGAAAATTGCTTTTAATTTGTTAAACATTTACTGTTTGCATATAACAATAAAAAAGTGTTTAGTTTTGGAGTTACTTTCTCTCATAATATAAAATATACTTTTAGGTTGCCTATCGTCGACGGATTGGATTTAGATTTTGTAGAGTAATGTTGTATGCTTTCTTCCTTTGGTGGGTTTGTGATCAGCACAAGAAACAATTATTTTTTTTGGGAGACAGTTTTGAGAGAATAAACCGAACAAGTGCGAGTTGGACTCTTGCATCTGGGGTTCCATTAGCCTATGTCTTTTCTAAATGCGTACTCTCACTTGCGACACGTCTTAGGTGAGAGTATTATTGGGTTCAATATTTTTGTTCTGTCATCATTTGTGGGATTTTTTTCGTTCTCTTCTGTTTTTTGGGAAACTATTGTGTTTGTTTCGTCTTTTCGTTTTGCTGTGTTTTTGTCTCGTTTCAACTGTTGTGCTGAATTTTTTGGGTTCAATATTTTTGTGTTGTCATCATTTGGGGTTTCTTTTTGGTTGTTAGCCCATTTTCTTTGTTTTTCTTTGCTTGTTGACCATATTCCTGTTATGGAATATTATGTGGTCTTTATATCTTGTTGACAACAGCAATTTTTTGCTTAATTTGTGTTTTTGTCTTTTGTGTTTTTTGTAGTTTTCTTCTACATACATACATGTGCTTTAGCAATGGCGTATGTCCAAAAGCTTACATAAAGTTATTCTCAGTGAGCGAGCGTGAAATCTCGCCATTTGATTTGGCGATGGCATGAACTCCGGACGCTTGAGGTGCTGCCACAGCAGACCTCAGTTTCACAGATCTGGCATACTGCAGACCTTCAGACAATGAAGGAGGCAGACCTTCAGGCAATGAAGGAGGCAGACTTCAGAAAATGAAGGAGCAGACCTTCAGACAATGAAGGAGGCAGACCTTCAGACAATGAAGGAGGAAGACCTTCAGACAATGAAGGAGGCAGACCTTCAGGCAATGAAGGAGGCAGACTTCAGACAATGAAGGAGGCAGACTTCAGACAATGAAGGAGGCAGACCTTCAAACAATGAAGGAGGCAGACCTTCAGACAATGAAGGAGGGAGACCTTCAGACAATGAAGGAGGCAGACCTTCAGGCAATGAAGGAGGCAGACTTCAGACAATGAAGGAGGCAGACCTTCAGGCAATGAAGGAGGCAGACCTTCAGGCAATGAATGAGGCAGACCTTCAGACAATGAAGGAGGCAGACCTTCAGGCAATGAAGGCGGCAGACTTCAGACAATGAAGGAGGCAGACCTTCAGACAATGAAGGAGGCAGACCTTCAGGCAATGAAGGAGGCAGACCTTCAGGCAATGAAGGAGGCAGACTTTAGACAATGAAGGAGGCAGACCTTCAGACAATGAAGGAGGCAGACCTTCAGGCAATGAAGGAGGGAGACCTTCAGACAATGAAGGAGGCAGACCTTCAGGCAATGAAGGAGGCAGACTTCAGACAATGAAGGAGACAGACCTTCAGGCAATGAAGGAGGCAGACCTTCAGGCAATGAAGGAGGCAGACTTCAGACAATGAAGGAGGCAGACCTTCAGACAATGAGGGAGGCAGACCTTCAGACAATGAGGGAGGCAGACCTTCAGGCAATGAAGGAGGAAGACCTTCAGACAATGAAGGAGGCAGACCTTCAGGCAATGAAGGAGGCAGACCTTCAGGCAATGAAGGAGGCAGACTTCAGACAATGAAGGAGGCAGACCTTCAGACAATGAAGGAGGCAGACCTTCAGGCAATGAAGGAGGGAGACCTTCAGACAATGAAGGAGGCAGACTTCAGACAATGAAGGAGGCAGACCTTCAGACAATGAAGGAGGCAGACCTTCAGACAATGAAGGAGGCAGACCTTCAGGTAATGAAGGAGGCAGACCTTCAGGCAATGAAGGAGGCAGACCTTCAGGCAATGAAGGAGGCAGACTTCAGACAATGAAGGAGGCAGACCTTCAGACAATGAAGGAGGCAGACTTCAGATAATGAAGGAGGCAGACTTCAGACAATGAAGGAGGCAGACCTTCAGGCAATGAAGGAGGGAGACCTTCAGACAATGAAGGAGGCAGGCCTTCAGGCAATGAAGGAGGCAAACCTTCAGACAATGAAGGAGGCAGACCTTCAGGCAATGAAGGAGGCAGACCTTTAGGCAATGAAGGAGGCAGACTTCAGACAATGAAGGAGGCAGACCTTCAGACAATGAGGGAGGCAGACCTTCAGACAAAGGAAGAGGCAGACCTTCAGACAATGGAAGAGGCAGACCTTCAGACAATGGAAGAGGAAGACCTTCATACAATGAAGGAGGGAGACCTTCAGACAATGAAGGGGGGAGAACTTCAGACAATGGAAGAGGCGGGCTTTGCTCTGTCGTACACCGCGCCGTACAAAGCTTTTTTGAAGTGCAATAATCAAGTGAAGTTACAGATATTTGTCCATTTGTACATTTGCATCGCCTGAAAAACAGTGATGCTGTAACACTGGGTTCGGATTCTTGCCCGGTGAATTTATGTTTTGTGCTGTCCCTATACCTACATCAATTAAAGTTATTTGTAAACTGTTCCCTGAATAGATTGACAATATTAACTGGGCATAAATATAAGAATAATAAAACAATGAATAGTCGTATTGTTGAATATTAGATCATATTTTTCATTGTTTAAAAAAATTAATAAAATTTTTAATTATGCGCCGATTTTCGTAAGCGGGTCAAAAAACTTCAGTCCTTTTTCCCCCCAAAAAAAAGTATTTCATATATGAAAAAAAAACCATAGCAGTGCGTTGTACAAACTTACATCCGGTTTCTAAAGTAATATTTTGTAAAAGTACAGAAAAAATTTCATTGTAGGATAGATTCCATGCATGATCCCGTATGCACTTAGAAAAATTACACCTACACATTGTCTACTGACTCGTGAGAACTGTTAACTGGGAGGCTTGTGATTCGATACTTCTTTCGTTGCGGGTTGTTCATTGGCTTAAAGTCCTGAGGCTCACTACTGAAGCAGTCAAAAAAAAATTAACGCATTTGTATTCCAGCCTAAAGCAAAATGAAACAGCGAATTGTGAAACTAACACCCGGGAATGGACAGAGTTTCCTGAGACTTGCGTCCGACCTCTGCGGCTCAGTGAAGAAACACCTCAGTAGCACGATCGGTTGCACGCCGGGTCCCGGCGCGAGGGGTTGTGGGTTCGAGTCCCGGGTCAGGCGAGAGGCGTGGCTTCGCACCGCCTGAACTCCTCACGACGTCAAAGTCAACGAGGCTGGCGAAAGAAACTGCCAATAACAACCTAACGGAGGATGCACAATTGACGGGTTTAGGTTCAAAATGACCCAACGAGCCACGCATTGCATCGTGTCCACACAAATCTGTTATACAATTTCCCTGACATTCCCTGACCGATTTACCTGCTTTGAAATTTTATAAAAAAAAGAATAAAGATAATCCAGTCTCATCCATACCCATAGCTAGCGACACCTGTATTTCGCGAATACATTTCTTGTCAAGGTATGTCACAAAACACTGTAGCTTTTTCTTAGAGTAATGGCGAATCGTGTGCGTGCAGCAGTACGGTATCCACATTCCCATTGGTCCCGTCAAGTGCGGGAAAACACCTCTCGCTGACCACAGCCAATAACTACAAGAAAAAACTACGGTGTTTTGCGATGTACCTAGACACGAAATGTATTCGCGAAATACAGGTGTCCCTACCCATAGCTAGAGACCGGAAAAATTCGCGGATTCATTTCATGATAGGCTGAAATTCAAACTTGTGTACATTTCTGCTGGTTCTGCTATTGGCTCGCAGTTTAACTGGAACTCTCTGGACCAATGAGAGACTATCGACCAAAGAACCGTCGAATCACAAGCTACCCAGTGGAGACGCCTCACAATTTAGTACCCAATTAACGCGCGTGTTTACTTGAGAAATGCAGAGGATAATGGAGGCTATCCTATAGGTCATTTAATCCGCGAATTTTTCCGGTCCCTACCCATAGCTTACCTGGTATAAAAACAACCTTGCATATGCAATTATATAGAGTGTGTGACTATTTCCCTATGGACTAAAAAAACCTTTAAAAATAATATATTTTACAGTCTTTGATGGCAGACGCGAGTACATGACATTTACTTCTTAAATAATTTTACATGGTAATTTCTGCGACTTTTTCAGAATTTCAAGTAAATTACCTGACTTTCCAGAATGTGGACTTAGTGTTTTAAAAACAAGGAATTGGCTAGAGATAATGGCTGACGAACCGAAATCCCATGTCTCAGAGACGACAATTCACCAGAAGGCAATATAGTGGACCAGCGCCAACTGCGGGCGAGTGCAGAGTGCAGAGCGCAGAGTGTATAGTGTATAGTGTATAGTTTAGAGTGTAGAGTGTCGCCGGTGCTGTCCGCAGGAACAGAAGGGTAGAGGTTAGAGTGTAGAGTGTAGAGTGTAGAGTGTCGCTGGTGCTGTGCGCAGGAGCAGAAGGGTAGAGGGTAGAGTGTAGAGTCTAGAGTGTAGAGTCTAGAGTGTAGAGTCTAGAGTATAGAGTGTAGAGTGTAGAGTGTGGCCGTGCTGTGCGCAGGAGCAGAAGCGCAAGCTGTTCCACACGTCGGTGTACGACTCGGAGCTGCAGCTCAAGAAGCTGTACATCCAGACGTGCAGGCGGCTGCCGGCGTACGGCTGCAAGGTCTACCAGGTGAAGGAGCTACTCCGCAGCAAGACCAAGAAGAAGGTGAGTCCACGCTCCTACCTGCCGCTGCACCACGTTTCACACACCTTCTCGTTGCACACGTCCTGAAGAACAACAAACCGATATCAACTAATGAGTCTGAAGTCGACCGACCAACTTAGTCTGCAGGTCATCAAGACAAAACATTTTTCACGGGTCAACGTCTAATAAATCGATGAACGCCGGCTGCACACACGAAAAAGTGTCCCGTTACGCACATTGTCCCGTTACGCTCATTTTATATTGCTCTTTGCTAACCTGAACCTCCCAGCATTGCGACCGAGTCCGTGGCGTAATTCTGTTTTCATGCATTTAAATATAACATTTTCATTGCTCTTTCCTCACCCGTTCCTCCTAGCATTGCTGCAGAGTCCGTGGTGCAAATATATTATTTTTGGCTGCATCTTGGTGTTGGGTAAGCCATTTTCCTTCACATCATCCTTGAAACACTCCCATTCGTTTCCTACTTTTCCTATCATCGTCCTATCCTTAACAGAATAACACAGATTGGAAGAAGTTAAATAGAAAACATGTATAAAAGTTATAGTTAAAATAATCTGTTCGTTAAAGTAATAAACATTTTTGAATTAATGAGTGCAAATAAAAGTAAATTTATCAATTAAATTGTACATTTCATTTCACTCCTTCTTTGTATCCATACAAAATAGTGATTATTCAATAAAAATTATTCCATTTTATTCATAACAGTATGCAATAATTTCATCAATGTTTTTTATGACGTTGTCACGTTAAACTATCGTCCGTAAACCGAGTTTACAGACAATCGATTTTTTTTTTTAAATATACACGACTTATGGTCTCAAATGTTTCCCAAGGCCGTTTACGTTTTTGAGGATGTAGCTGAGGAGAAGGAGAGGAGATCTATTTCTCTCTCTCTCTCTCTTTCACTCCCGAGCCTTCTGTGACCCGCGCTTCCAAGATACAAGTCATTTCTTGGACCGCGATAGCTGTTCATTTTTCTCAGCAACTTTTTTTTTTCGGGTAAAGACTTAGGCCCGTGCTTACAGGGTACCCTGAACTACTTCACGTAAACATGTTTAACATTTGCGTGCGGTTACACACAGTCTGAACTTGTTTCGCTTGAGGCCTTTCCCCATTGAACCTAAACGGGCTGGCAAAGTACTCCAGGACGACAGCTCTTCTACACAAGTCTGTTGAGCGTTGAGAGTATAAGCAGTCCTTTACGAAAAACGCAATATCGAGAATTTTCCTGGCAAAAGTTCGTGTAATATTTTACCAACTGCAATACAAAAAAAAATGTGAAAAGGTAAATATTTTTATTGAATTCTCAAACAGGGGTACACTTGCTCGAAAAAAAAAGGGGGGGCCGTTGTCTGCAAAGTCGGTTTACGGGCGATAATTTTACGTGATAACGTCATAAGAAAACATTGATGAAAAATGGCATACTTTTTAATTTTCAAATATTATTTACAGCTTTTGCAAATTTAATTTAAATAATTTATTTGTTCAAAATGATCGCGAACAATTAGTTATAGAAATAAACTGAAATCAAATCAATGTCAATAAATTGTTAATTTGAAATGATGAAATTAGACGAAAAATAAAAAATTTTAATATGATGCTTTTAAATAGCCCGCATTAACCTGTTTGATATTATAGAAGATTTCCTCGCACGGTGGTTGGCCGGTTCTCGCACGCTCGGCTCAGGCAGAACGTGACAATGAGTCATACTTTTTTCGTGCGTGCAGCCGGCGTTTATCGATTTATAAGATGTTATCACATCAAAAAAAATAATATAGGATCCACAACTCATTCATTGGTTGACAGTAGACGATTGGTTTCGGAGCTGAACTCGCTTTGTACCAACTGCCGTGCAACCACGCACGCTTTAACGTTGGCAAACATGTTCACTTGAAGCTGTCCTCCTGGAGAAGCCTTCATTTCACAGACGAGAGAGCCACACCCGAATTTCTCCGAAGTTCATGCTCGCTTTTTTCCCCCGTTCTATCTCATTGTATAAACTGGTGTGGCATTAAATTTTGCGGTCGATTAGGATAGGTTAGCTAAGTTATAAATACTTTAAAACATTGTGGATGGTTGGTTATATTAGGTAAGTATAGCTACATTAAAAATACTGTAAAATCATTTTATGGTTGCTTAGAAAATAACTTTTTAATATGTAGCTATCCAGGGCTAGGAAACCGTTTACATGATTTCACAGTATCTTTAACGTAGCTATCATAACCAATTCAACCGTCCACAATGTTTTAAAGTATTTATAATGTAGCTAATCTAACCTAATTGACCATTAGTTATTATGAGTTACAATGAACAAAAAAAATTGGTTGTCTGTAAAGTCAGTTTACGGACGATATTTTAACGTGACAACGTCATAAAAAAACATTGATGATATGATTGCATACTTTTATGAATAAAATTGAATCATTTTTATTGAATTATCACTATTTTGTATGGATACAAAGAAGGAGTGAAATGAAAACTACAATTTAATTGATAAATTTACTTTTATTTGCACTCATTAATTGAAATATGTTTATTACTTTAACGAAGAGATAATTTTAACTATAACTTTTATACATGTTTGCTATTTAACTTCTTCCAATCTGTGTTATTCTGTTAAGGATAGGACGATGATAGGAAAAGTAGGAAACGAATGGGAGTGTTTCAAGTTTAATGTGCCTGGAAAACGTCAAATCGATGTTTGTTCCAATCGAGTGGAAGAGAGATAGATGAGGCGCAAGCGTACAATGAGCGTAACGGGACACAGCGAAACGGGACCATGTCCGTAACGGGACACTTTTTCGTGCGTGCAGCCGGCGTTAATCGATTTATTAGACGTTGTCACGTCAAAAAACCTGAAGATGCACGATCGGACGTTTGGCTCTCTCGTCTGTGGAAAGAAAGGTTACCGTCCTCGTGGAGCAGTTGGGCGCCCTGGTTTCAGCCAGCCGAGTCCCGCTGCTTGTCAGGAAGCGCTCGGCAGGAGACAGGGGCGTGTAACACGGGCAGAAGAGCCGCGCTCAGCTCCGGAAGGTTGGGCGGAGGGGGGAAAGAAGTAATGTCGCGTGAGACTATAAAATAATAAAGGTCTCGCTAAAAGCCCGCGCGGCGGCGGCCCATATCCGGTCCGGAAGCTGGTTGTTTTCTCCTCTTCCTTCCGTCCTTCCCCCGCCCCAGAAACGCGAGCCTGCACCCCCCCCCCCCCTCCCTTACCCATTCCACGCTCACAGACAAGCCTGCCAACACCGTGCGTCGCTCACACAGACGTGAAGGTCGCAGCATGCAGCTCTCTGATACCTTCTCCAGCAGACATGGATAGGAGATAATATTTAGGCAGCCCTACAATACACATTAATAATTTCGTTTAGTGTCCATGGTAGAGTGAATAGGCTTCGGCCTGAGACACACTTAGGTCCTCCCCTAACCTAGACCCTCCCCTTACACACTTATAATAACTTAGGCTAGGGAAAAAAAACAACAAAACGTTGCATTGAATTTTAGCCTTGAAATTTTACTCCCATCGCGGCCAAAGAAGTTTCACTTCAAAAAAGGTTTTAATTTTAGCTTATGACGAAGTGAAACCGCGAAGTTTTACGGTCCTTAAATAAAATTGAACGCTCTCTGCGTTTAGTGAATCGTTGGCAAATACAGTATTTAGCCTATGTCGTGCCACGAAATGAATCTAAAGTCTTTCAAATAACTGACATATTTCGTAAGCAATCTACCAGTTTAATTCGCCTTTTAAATTTGTTTCAATGTTATTAACATGATTATAACCATGGGCGTAGATCTCGTGAGGACCAGAGGGGCCTGTCCCCCTTCCCCCCTCACCATAAATTAAGAAGCCCCTCATGAGTGGGGCAGTTTCGCTTGTATGATCCTGACTGTGTAACGGGATTGATTAAACGCGAACAGCAAAACTGAGTTTTACGGAAAACTTGCTGTGTATTTCAAAGTTTTCTGCTTATTGCATGCTTGCAGGCCAAAACAAGGGCAGTATAAACATACGTGCGCCGTATCCAGATATGAGTTGTGTCTGTCGAAACCCCACACGCGAAGCTCAGCCGAGCGGGCCTCAAGAATCCCACATATTTGCGCCTCTGGTTATAACAGCTACCTTAATTTTGACGTGACAACGTCTAATAAATCGATGAACGCCGGCTGCACGCACGAAAAAGGATGACTCATTGTCCCGTTACGCTCATTGTACGCTTGCGCCGCATCTATCTCTCTTCCACTCGATTGGAACATCCATCGATTTGACTTTTTCGAGGCACATTAAACTTGAAACACTCCCATTCGTTTCCTACTTTTCCTATCATCATCCTAGCCTTAACAGAATAACACAGATTGGAAGAAGTTAAATAGCGAACATGTATAAAAGTTATAGTTAAAATAATCTCTTCGTTAAAGTGATAAACATATTTGAAATAATGAGTGAAAATAAAAGTAAATTTATCAATTAAATTGTAGCTTTCATTTCACTCCTTCTTTGTATCCATACAAAATAGTGATAATTCAATAAAAATGATTCAATTTTATTCATAAAAGTATGCAATAATTTCATCAATGTTTTGTTATGACATTGTCACGTTAAACTATTGTCCGTAAACCGACTTTACAGACAACCAATTTTTTTTAATACTGATTTATTCCTATCACGACGAAACAAAAGAGAGAGAGAGAGAGAGAAGTTGTGTAAATGTATGTATTGGAGTGTCCGCTTGGCTGGGTTGTTTTTTTTGTTAATACCTGTGTCTCAACAACAAATACAACAGATCTATCAGAGTAAATTTACATAAATCCCCTATTATTAATAATAGTTACAAATAAATCGAAATCCAACTTGGTGTGCAAGGCTGAGGCCTGGTCAAGGGTGTGTGTGTCGGTGATGCCGGACTATAAGTGCGACGCTAGCTGGTGCTTCCAGCGCGGTGTCGCCTCTAAGCTCAAGGAAGTGGACTGCCGCGCAGTCTTCTCTTCGTGCGTAGGAACACTATGAGATATGAGTGGTGTCCATAGCATTTCATGGAGGAGAAATAAAGATAAAGATGTAACATAAGCCCCTTAAGTGCTTTCAAGGATATATATCGGGTGCTTCATTCCCCAAAATTATCTAAATCATTAAAAAATACGGTTTAAAATTGAAATAAGGAAACTAGACTGCCCATCCACCCTCAGCAAATTCTTAATTGTTTTTCGTAAACAGACACCACTCTGATATCTTGAGTAGTTTTCAAATCACGTGAGTTGTTTCTTCTGAAGCCCTGCGCACCGTGTGTGTGCCCGGATAGGCGGGCATACATATCATTAAGTGGGATTAGGCTTCGCCATCTTACAATTTCAAATATTTCGATACCAATTTAATTAAAACTTTCGTGATATATTTTTTTTGTTTGACTGAAATTGCAAAGGGACTTAGCTTTGGCTACTTGTTGAAGTACACACTTGTGAACTGGTGTGGTTGTCATGATAGTTTTAGTCACCCACGTGAAAAGATAAATATGTAATTATGAGGTTGCAACAAGTAAAGAAGGTCTGGAAGATATGTGCCAAAAATTGTAATAAATAGTTGACAATTAGAGTAGTGGCAAAAGGCTGGTAAAATGCCAGATGGCGGGGTCTAGGCTGCAGGCGGTAGCCGGGGCGGCTGCCACTAGATGCGCTGTGTCCGCAGGCCGCGAGACTGCTGGGTCTGGGCGCGGAGAAGATCGTGCTGCTCGACAACAAGACCAAGATCCTCGCCAAGTCCCAGAACACTGCAGACCTCCTGCAGGTGAGCCGCCGCCCCCGAGCTACCTCCTCCAAGCTACCTCCTCTCGAGCTACCTCCTCCCGAGCTACCTCCTCCCGAGCTACCTCCTCCCGAGCTACCTCCTCCCGAGCTACCTCCTCCCGAGCTACCTCCTCCAAGCTACCTCCTCTCGAGCTACCTCCTCCCGAGCTACCTCCTCCCGAGCTACCTCCTCCCGAGCTACCTCCTCCCGAGCCGCCTCCTCCAGAGCTACCTCCTCCCGAGCTACCTCCTCCCGAGCTACCTCCTCCCGAGCTGCCTCCTCCCGAGCTACCTCCTCCCGAGCCGCCTCCTCCCGAGCTACCTCCTCCCGAGCTACCTCCTCCCGAGCTACCTCCTCCCGAGCTACCTCCTCCCGAGCTACCTCCTCCCGAGCCGCCTCCTCCCGAGCTACCTCCTCCCGAGCTACCTCCTCCCGAGCTACCTCCTCCCGAGCTACCTCCTCCCGAGCTACCTCCTCCCGAGCCGCCTCCTCCCGAGCTACCTCCTCCAGAGCTACCTCCTCCCGAGCTACCTCCTCCCGAGCTACCTCCTCCAAGCTACGTCCTCTCGAGCTACCTCCTCCCGAGCTACCTCCTCCCGAGCTACCTCCTCCCGAGCCGCCTCCTCCCGAGCTACCTCCTCCCGAGCCGCCTCCTCCCGAGCTACCTCCTCCCGAGCTACCTCCTCCCGAGCTACCTCCTCCCGAGCTACCTCCTCCCGAGCTACCTCCTCCCGAGCTACCTCCTCCCGAGCTACCTCCTCCCGAGCTACCTCCTCCCGAGCCGCCTCCTCCCGAGCTACCTCCTCCCGAGCCGCCTCCTCCCGAGCTACCTCCTCCCGAGCTACCTCCTCCAAGCTACGTCCTCTCGAGCTACCTCCTCCCGAGCTACCTCCTCCCGAGCTACCTCCTCCCGAGCCGCCTCCTCCCGAGCTACCTCCTCCCGAGCTACCTCCTCCCGAGCTACCTCCTCCCGAGCTACCTCCTCCAAGCTACCTCCTCCCGAGCTACCTCCTCCCGAGCTACCTCCTCCCGAGCTACCTCCTCCCGAGCTACCTCCTCCCGAGCTACCTCCTCCCGAGCTACCTCCTCCAAGCTACCTCCTCCCGAGCTACCTCCTCCCGAGCTACCTCCTCCCGAGCTACCTCCTCCCGAGCTACCTCCTCCCGAGCTACCTCCTCCCGAGCTACCTCCTCCAAGCTACCTCCTCCCGAGCTACCTCCTCCCGAACTACCTCCTCCCGAGCTACCTCCTCCCGAGCTACCTCCTCCAAGCTACGTCCTCTCGAGCTACCTCCTCCCGAGCTACCTCCTCCCGAGCTACCTCCTCCCGAGCCGCCTCCTCCCGAGCTACCTCCTCCCGAGCCGCCTCCTCCCGAGCTACCTCCTCCAGAGCTACCTCCTCCCGAGCTACCTCCTCCCGAGCTACCTCCTCCAAGCTACGTCCTCTCGAGCTACCTCCTCCCGAGCTACCTCCTCCCGAGCTACCTCCTCCCGAGCCGCCTCCTCCCGAGCTACCTCCTCCCGAGCTACCTCCTCCCGAGCTACCTCCTCCCGAGCTACCTCCTCCCGAGCTACCTCCTCCCGAGCCGCCTCCTCCCGAGCCACCTCCTCCCGAGCTACCTCCTCCCGAGCTACCTCCTCCCGAGCTACCTCCTCCCGAGCTACCTCCTCCCGAGCCGCCTCATCCCGAGCTACCTCCTCCAGAGCTACCTCCTCCCGAGCTACCTCCTCCCGAGCTACCTCCTCCAAGCTACGTCCTCTCGAGCTACCTCCTCCCGAGCTACCTCCTCCCGAGCTACCTCCTCCCGAGCTACCTCCTCCAAGCTACCTCCTCTCGAGCTACCTCCTCCCGAGCTACCTCCTCCCGAGCTACCTCCTCCCGAGCTACCTCCTCCCGAGCTACCTCCTCCCGAGCTACCTCCTCCCGAGCTACCTCCTCCCGAGCTACCTCCTCCCGAGCCGCCTCCTCCCGAGCTACCTCCTCCCGAGCTACCTCCTCCCGAGCTACCTCCTCCCGAGCTACCTCCTCCCGAGCTACCTCCTCCAAGCTACCTCCTCCCGAGCTACCTCCTCCCGAGCCGCCTCCTCCCGAGCTACCTCCTCCCGAGCTACCTCCTCCAAGCTACCTCCTCCAAGCTACCTCCTCCCGAGCTACCTCCTCCCGAGCTACCTCCTCACGAGCTACCTCCTCCAAGCTACCTCCTCCCGAGCTACCTCCTCCCGAGCCGCCTCCTCCCGAGCTACCTCCTCCCGAGCTACCTCCTCCCGAGCCGCCTCCTCCCGAGCTACCTCCTCCCGAGCTACCTCCTCCCGAGCTACCTCCTCCAAGCTACCTCCTCCCGAGCTACCTCCTCCCGAGCTACCTCCTCCCGAGCTACCTCCTCCCGAGCCGCCTCCTCCCGAGCTACCTCCTCCCGAGCTACCTCCTCCCGAGCTACCTCCTCCCGAGCTACCTCCTCCCGAGCTACCTCCTCCCGAGCTACCTCCTCCCGAGCTACCTCCTCCCGAGCTACCTCCTCCCGAGCTACCTCCTCCCGAGCTACCTCCTCCCGAGCCGCCTCCTCCCGAGCTACCTCCTCCCGAGCCGCCTCCTCCCGAGCTACCTCCTCCAGAGCTACCTCCTCCCGAGCTACCTCCTCCCGAGCCGCCTCCTCCCGAGCTACCTCCTCCCGAGCTACCTCCTCCCGAGCTACCTCCTCCCGAGCTACCTCCTCCCGAGCTACCTCCTCCCGAGCTACCTCCTCCCGAGCCGCCTCCTCCCGAGCTACCTCCTCCCGAGCTACCTCCTCCCGAGCTACCTCCTCCCGAGCTACCTCCTCCCGAGCTACCTCCTCCCGAGCTACCTCCTCCCGAGCCGCCTCCTCCCGAGCTACCTCCTCCCGAGCCGCCTCCTCCCGAGCTACCTCCTCCCGAGCTACCTCCTCCCGAGCTACCTCCTCCCGAGCCGCCTCCTCCCGAGCTACCTCCTCCCGAGCTACCTCCTCCCGAGCTACCTCCTCCCGAGCTACCTCCTCCCGAGCTACCTCCTCCCGAGCCGCCTCCTCCCGAGCTACCTCCTCCAGAGCTACCTCCTCCCGAGCTACCTCCTCCCGAGCTACCTCCTCCCGAGCTACCTCCTCCCGAGCCGCCTCCTCCCGAGCTACCTCCTCCAGAGCTACCTCCTCCCGAGCTACCTCCTCCCGAGCTACCTCCACCCGAGCCGCCTCCTCCCGAGCTACCTCCTCCCGAGCTACCTCCTCCCGAGCTACCTCCTCCCGAGCTACCTCCTCCCGAGCTACATCCTCCCGAGCCGCCTCCTCCCGAGCTACCTCCTCCAGAGCTACCTCCTCCCGAGCTACCTCCTCCCGAGCTACCTCCTCCCGAGCTACCTCCTCCCGAGCTACCTCCTCCCGAGCTACCTCCTCCCGAGCCGCCTCCTCCCGAGCTACCTCCTCCAGAGCTACCTCCTCCCGAGCTACCTCCTCCCGAGCTACCTCCTCCCGAGCCGCCTCCTCCCGAGCTACCTCCTCCAGAGCTACCTCCTCCCGAGCTACCTCCTCCCGAGCGACCTCCTCCCGAGCTACCTCCTCCCGAGCTACCTCCTCCCGAGCTACCTCCTCCAAGCTACCTCCTCTCGAGCTACCTCCTCCCGAGCTACCTCCTCCCGAGCTATCTCCTCCCGAGCTACCTCCTCCCGAGCTACCTCCTCCCTAGCTACCTCCTCCCGAGCTACCTCCTCCCGAGCCGCCTCCTCCCGAGCTACCTCCTCCAGAGCTACCTCCTCCCGAGCTACCTCCTCCCGAGCTACCTCCTCCCGAGCTACCTCCTCCCGAGCTACCTCCTCCCGAGCCGCCTCCTCCCGAGCTACCTCCTCCAGAGCTACCTCCTCCCGAGCTACCTCCTCCCGAGCGACCTCCTCCCGAGCTACCTCCTCCCGAGCTACCTCCTCCCGAGCTACCTCCTCCCGAGCTACCTCCTCTCGAGCTACCACCTCCCGAGCTACCTCCTCCCGAGCTACCTCCTCCCGAGCTACCTCCTCCCGAGCTGCCTCCTCCCGAGCTACCTCCTCCCGAGCTACCTCCTCCCGAGCTACCTCCTCTCGAGCTACCTCCTCCCGAGCTACCTCCTCCCGAGCTACCTCCTCCCGAGCTACCTCCTCCCGAGCCGCCTCCTCCCGAGCCGCCACCACCCGAGCTACCTCCTCCCGAGCTACCTCCACCCGAGCTACCTCCTCCCGAGCTACCTCCTTCCGAGCCGCCTCCTCCCGAGCTACCTCCTCCCGAGCTACCTCCTCCCGAGCTACCTCCTCCCGAGCCGCCTCCTCCCGAGCCGCCTCCTCCCGAGCTACCTCATCCCGAGCTACCTCCTCCCGAGCTACCTCCACCCGAGCTACCTCCTCCAGAGCTACCTCCTCCCGAGCCGCCTCCTCCCGAGCTACCTCCTCCCGAGCTACCTCCTCCAAGCTACCTCCTCCCGAGCCGCCTCCTCCCGAGCCGCCTCCTCCCGAGCTACCTCCTCCCGAGCTACCTCCTCCCGTGCTACCTCCTCCCGAGCCGCCTCCTCCCGAGCCGCCTCCTCCCGAGCTACCTCCTCCCGAGCTACCTCCTCCCGAGCCGCCTCCTCCCGAGCCGCCTCCTCCCGAGCTACCTCCTCCCGAGCTACCTCCTCTCGAGCTACCTCCTCCCGAGCTACCTCCTCCCGAGCTACCTCCTCCCGAGCTACCTCCTCCCGAGCTACC
The DNA here is from genome assembly GCF_032445375.1 of Bacillus rossius redtenbacheri. Lineage (NCBI taxonomy): Eukaryota > Metazoa > Arthropoda > Insecta > Phasmatodea > Bacillidae > Bacillus > Bacillus rossius. The sequence goes on from NC_086330.1 coordinate 12,754,827, forward strand.
TCCTCCCGAGCTACCTCCTCCAAGCTACCTCCTCCCGAGCCGCCTCCTCCCGAGCCGCCTCCTCCCGAGCTACCTCCTCCCGAGCTACCTCCTCCCGAGCTACCTCCTCCCGAGCTACCTCCTCCCGAGCTACCTCCTCCCGAGCTACCTCCTCCAAGCTACCTCCTCCCGAGCCGCCTCCTCCCGAGCCGCCTCCTCCCGAGCCGCCTCCTCCCGAGCTACCTCCTCCCGAGCTACCTCCTCCCGAGCTACCTCCTCCCGAGCTACCTCCTCCCGAGCTACCTCCTCCCGAGCTACCTCCTCCCGAGCTACCTCCTCCAGAGCTACCTCCTCCCGAGCTACCTCCTCCAAGCTACCTCCTCCCGAGCCGCCTCCTCCCGAGCTACCTCCTCCCGAGCTACCTCCTCCCGAGCTACCTCCACCCGAGCTACCTCCTCCCGAGCTTCTCATTTCACGTTATCGCCATTCAATTGCAAACACTTTTCGTAACGCTGCATTTGTTTCATTAACCGTTCTGCATAGAAGCTCGTTGCGTGGGAGTGGAACGAACTCCTTGACCATAGGCATCATGGACTTCGAATACGCAATGCTAGGTAGCCTATAGTACAGGCGCGTAGTTAATGATTAAAATTATGGCTACCATTTCTTTTATTATTTTTTGGACGAAAATTGTGTTATTTTGGTTAATTTAATGAAACATTGGTATAAAATTACAGTAATAGTTACAATATTACGATTTTCAACTGGTTTAATTTCCAGGCGGCAAACCTCTATGCGGAGTGTTGCGAAAAGTGTTAAAATCTGAATGGCGATTATGTGAAAATGTAAAGTAGGTCTGTAGTTAACTTAAACTATGAAAAACATTTTTTTCTTATAGGTCGTATACTTTTTTTAAATGACCAAACGGAGCTTACTTTACAAGTAATCCTCGTATAGAGATTTAATTTAAATACTTTATGGTGCAGTACCTGGTTAACAGCAATTGTATTTTCTAGGTCGTCGTTTTTAATGTATTGTATATAGTGTATAAATAATTTTATTGAAGGGTAATTTCTAAAATCTTAATTTCTTATCTCCCTTGCATTTGTTGTTACAAATTCACTTGGTGTAATATCATGAAAGTATAAGTGATGATAACTATGAAGATTTGCGCACCTTTTTTTTTGGCACCCATGCTATTACACTAAGTGTATATATGTTGAAACTATTTGTGACAGAACAACAAATACAAAAGAGGTATCGAGTTAATGTGTTACAAACACAGCCCTTCAAAAAAAGGTAATGACGGAAAAAAATCAAAATGGCGTGTGAAACAATGCCTTAAAAGTTTTAAATAAGTATGCTTATGATGATGACCACAATGATGATGATGATGATGATGATGGGCTGATCGGCTGCTGGCTTGGACCCCAGCAATCACCTCGTAAGGAGAGGCGATGTCGAGATGATACACAAGGCCAGATGATACTGCAATGGTTTACCATTGCCTTCCGCAGTGTTGAAGCGGCTGGGACGACACAGCACTCAGGCCCGAACCCAGGAAGCAAATTAACTACAAGCGAAAACTGTACGACCTGGCTGGGAATCAAACCCAGGACACCTCACTCACCGTTCAGAACCTCTGTTCACTGCGGCAACATCTGGATAGACAACAGATAGAGCAGTGTATTAATATATGTAATATCTCCAATAAGACACCGTGAAAATTTACACCACAGTGAAGAAAGAGTCTTCAACTCGGAATTCTGTGGTTTTGTACACTCTGTGATCCGGCACCAATCTAGAAGCTCTCGTTCAGATTTTATTCCGGGAGTGTTCGGGCTGTTTACCTTGACCTAGGTCTCAAGCGCTTGTAGTTCGCTCAAACGTTTATCGTTAACAATACTGTCGGAGCAATGACAGACGTTTCCCAGAATGTTGCATTTCACATTTTCAAATTTGTTATTCCCCGTTAAAACAACACTGGCGTTCGTTTAATTGGCTAAATCGCTAAAATGGCATGGACCTGTCCCGAACGTGACGGATTAAAGTCCTTTCATGCAGGGATTCCAGGAAGGCGGGTGGTGTGGGGGGGGGGGGGGTTGGAAGAGCAAAATCCCTGCCACCCGGTTGAGTTTCAGGACTTTTTTTTAAATGCACGAGTTTAACATGACAATGGAATGAAAATTACGAGTCTATTGCTAATAGAATCCATCGGAACCTTAAAATTATGCAATGCGCACAGGTCAAATTTACAGTTTTGGCGTGCATAAGGTTTGCAGTTATTTATATATATATATAAATATTAATATATATATTTATTTATATATATAATGTGGGGTTTGAAAATTAGTAGGTACACAAAGTCATGGGGGGAGGGGGCCCAACTACATCATTTGCTCCTCTGATAGCCCTGCTTCAAGGTATTCATGAACGTAATATATACATGTACATAAGCACATAAACTACTATATTTACAGATATAAATGCATATATATATTTATCATAATTACAACCATGTACCCAAGTTTGCAGAATGCAGCATGACAATAAAAACATTTTAAGAGGTGCATGTATTTATACTCGGTGGATCCAAAGCGGTTGATAATTACGATTATGACCAGCGATGTACAAATAAAGACAGCCCCACACGACAACCATATCCTTAGTAGTTATCATGCCTGTTTTCTGTTAGCGTGCCTTGCTCCCGTGTAGGGATAACCCTTTCAAGTACCCTCTCGAGGGGACTGGCTCTGGGGATAGGGGTTTTCATACCCGAAGTCTTAGGTAAATGCGGACTAGAATGTGTTATATTTTTCTGCTATACCCTCGAGCTGAAGTTGTAAAGATGGCGGACTCATGTGTAGCAATGTGTACCTCGCTGGTGGGGACGGACTGCAGCTGTGTTGTGCCGGTGAAGTGGCGGGCTCATGTGTAGCAATGTGGACCCCGCTGGTGGGAACGGACTGCAGCTGTGTAGTGCCGGTGCAGTGCCGGGCTCATGTGTAGCAATGTAGACCCCGCTGGTGGGAACGGACTGCAGCTGTGTTTTGCCGGTGCAGTGGCGGGCTCATGTGTAGCAATGTGGACCTCGCTGGTGGGAACAGCCTACAGCTGTGTGGTGCCGGTGCAGTTCCGGGCTCATGTGTAGCAATGTGGACCCCGCTGGTGGGAACGGACTGCAGCTGTGTGGTGCCGGTGCAGTGCCGGGCTCATGTGTAGCAATGTGGACCCCGCTGGTGGGAACGGACTGCAGCAGTGTGTGGTGCCGGTGCAGTGGCGGGCTCATGTGTAGCAATGTGGACCCCGCTGGTGGGAACGGACTGCAGCAGTGTGTGGTGCCGGTGCAGTGGCGGGCTCATGTGTAGCAATGTGGACCCCGCTGGTGGGAACGGAATGCAGCTGTGTTGTGCCGGTGCAGTGGCGAGCTCATGTGTAGCAATGTGGACACCGCTGGTGGGAACGGACTGCAACTGTGTTGTGCCGGTGCAGTGGTTGGCTCATGTGTAGCAATGTGTACCCCGCTGGTAGGAACGGACTGCAGCTGTGTTGTGCCGGTGAAGTGGCGGGCTCATGTGTAGCAATGTAGACACCGCTGGTGGAAACGGACTGCAGCTGTGTGGTGCCGGTGCAGTGGCGGGCTCATGTGTAGCAATGTGGACACTGCTGGTGGGAACGGACTGCAGCTGTGTTGTGCCGGTGCAGTGGTGGGCTCATGTGTAGCAATGAGGACCCCGCTGGTGGGGACGGACTGCAGCAGTGTGTGGTGCCGGTGCAGTGGCGGGCTCATGTGTAGCAATGTGGACCCCGCTGGTGGGAACGGACTGCAGCAGTGTGTGGTGCCGGTGCAATGGCGGGCTCATGTGTAGCAATGTGGACCCCGCTGGTGGGAACGGACTGCAGCTGTGTTGTGCCGGTGCAGTGGCGGGCTCATGTGTAGCAATGTGGACACCGCTGGTGGGAACGGACTGCAGCTGTGTTGTGCCGGTGCAGTGGCGGGATCATGTGTAGCAATGTGGACCCCGCTGGTGGGAACGGACTGCAGCAGTGTGTGGTGCCGGTGCAGTGGCGGGCTCATGTGTAGCAATGTGGACCCCGCTGGTGGGAACGGACTGCAGCTGTGTTGTGCCGGTGCAGTGGCGGGCTCATGTGTAGCAATATGTACCCCGCTGGTGATACAGACTGCAGTTGTGTTGTGCCGGTGCAGTGCCGGGCTCATGTGTAGCAATGTGGACCCCGCTGGTGGGAACGGACAGCAGCTGTGTAGTGCCGGTGCAGTGGCGGGCTCATGTGTAACAATGAGGACCCCGCTGGTGGGAACGGACTGCAGCTGTGTTGTGCCGGTGCAGTGCCGGGCTCATATGTAGCAATATGTACCCCGTTGGTTGGAACAGACTGCAGCTGTGTTGTGCCGGTGCAGTGGCGGGCTCATGATTAGCAATGTAGACCCCGCTGGTGGGAATGGACTGCAACTGTGTTGTGCCGGAGCAGAGGCGGGCTCATGTGTAGCAATGTGGACTCCCTTGGTGGGAACGGACTGCAGCAGTGTTGTGCCGGTGCAGTGGCTGGCTCATGTGTAGCAATGTGGACCCCGCTGGTGGGAACGGACTGCAGCAGTGTTGTGCCGGTGCAGTGGCGGGCTCATATGTAGCAATATGTACCCCGCTGGTGGGAAAGGACTGCAGCTGTGTGGTGTCGGTGCAGTGGCGGGCTCATGTGTAGCAATGAGGACCCCGCTGGTGGGAACGGACTGCAGCTGTGTGGTGCCGGTGCAGTGGCGGGCTCATGTGTAGCAATGAGGACCCCGCTGGTGGGAACGGACTGTAGCTGTGTTGTGCCGATGTAGTGGCTGGCTCATGTGTAGCAATGTGGACCCCACTGGTGGGAACGGACTGCAGCAGTGTTGTGCCGGTGCAGTGGTGGGCTCATGTGTAGCAATGTGGACCCCGCTGGTGGGAACGGACTGCAGCTGTGTTGTGCCGGTGCAGTGGCGGGCTCATGTGTAGCAATGTGGACCCCGCTGGTGGGAACGGACTGCAGCAGTGTGTGGTGCCGGTGCAGTGGCGGGCTCATGTGTAGCAATGTGGACCCCGCTGGTGGGAACGGACTGCAGCTGTGTTGTGCCGGTGCAGTGGCGGGCTCATGTGTAGCTATGTGGACCCCGCTGGTGGGAACGGACTGCAGCTGTGTGGTGCCGGTGCAGTGGCGAGCTCATGTGTAGCAATGTGAACACCGCTGGTGGGAACGGACTGCAGCAGTGTGTTGTGCCGGTGCAGTGGATGGCTCATGTGCAGCAATGTGGACCCCGCTGGTGGGAACGGACTGCAGCTGTGTAGTGCCGGTGCAGTGCCGGGCTCATGTGTAGCAATGTGGACCTCGCTGGTGGGAACGGACTGCAGCTTTGTTGTGCCGGTGCAGTGGCTGGCTCATGTGTAGCAATGTGGACCCTGCTGGTGGGAACGGACTGCAGCAGTGTTGTGCCGGTGCAGATGCGGGATCATGTGTAGCAATGTGGACACCGCTGGTGGGAACGGACTGCAGCTGTGTTGTGCCGGTGCAGTGGCTGGCTCATGTGTAGCAATGTGGACCCCGCTGGTGGGAACGGACTGCAGCTGTGTGGTGCCGGTGCAGTGGCGGGCTCATGTGTAGCAATGTGGACCCCGCTGGTGGGAACGGACTGCAGCTGTGTTGTGCCGGTGCAGTGGCGGGCTCATGTGTAGCAATGTGGACCCCGCTGGTGGGAACGGATTGCAGCAGTGTGTGGTGCTGGTGCAGTGTAGGGCTCATGTGCAGCAATGTGGACCCCGCTGGTGGGAACGGACTGCAGCTGTGTTGTGCCGGTGCAGTGGCGGGCTCATGTGTAGCAATGTGGACCCCGCTGGTGGGAACGGATTGCAGCAGTGTGTGGTGCCGGTGCAGTGTAGGGCTCATGTGTAGCAATGTGGACCCCGCTGGTGGGAACGGACTGCAGCTGTGTTGTGCCGGTGCAGTGGCGGGCTCATGTGTAGCAATGTGGACCCCGCTGGTGGGAACGGACTGCAGCTGTGTTGTGCCGGTGCAGTGGCGGGCTCATGTGTAGCAATGTGGACCCCGCTGGTGGGAACGTATTGCAGCAGTGTGTGGTGCCGGTGCAGTGGCGGGCTCATGTGTAGCAATGAGCGGGGACGGACTGCAGCTGTGTGGTGCCGGTGCAGTGGCGGGCTCATGTGTAGAAATGAGCGGGAACGGACTGCAGCTGTGTGGTGCCGGTGCAGTGGCAGGCTCATGTGTAGCAATGTGGACCCCGCTGGTGGGAACGGACTGCAGCTGTGTTGTGCCGGTGCAGTGGCGGGCTCATGTGTAGCAATGTGGACCCCGCTGGTGGGAACGTATTGCAGCAGTGTGTGGTGCCGGTGCAGTGGCGGGCTCATGTGTAGCAATGAGCGGGGACGGACTGCAGCTGTGTGGTGCCGGTGCAGTGGCGGGCTCATGTGTAGCAATGAGCGGGAACGGACTGCAGCTGTGTGGTGCCGGTGCAGTGGCGGACGCGAGGCGGCCGGTCCCATGACCGACTGCAGCTGGAGTTCCGGGCTGCGCGCTGGACGCTGGTTGTGCCCGGCGTGGCCGCAATGCGCGAGGTGGGGCTGGCCCTCTGGGAGATCCTCCAGGAGCTCGACTCCAGCTTTCTGGAGGAGCACGCCCTGCTGCAGCGAGGAGGCCAGCCAGGTGAGTGCCTGGCGTCCTTCATTTACTTTCAATATGTTTTTATTTTACATTTTTTATTATAATGAACTAAAATAATTTTTTTTCTTAAAAAAAGCAATACATAGGGGCATGCATTTTTCGCGTTTAGATGCCGAGGCTAGCTGAAAATTAAAACACTGTAGCTCTCAGGATTGGGTGAGTTTCTTTCAGGTCAGTATCGATTGTTACAACAGTAATCACAGTGAGTCAGTGCGGAAGCAAACGCGTCCCGAGTGGCTCGTGTCAAATAAGGCAACGACTTCCCTCGCAGACGGCCGCCAATCACAAGGGCAGAATCCGCTGGTGCAGTTATAACTTGTTGCAGTCTAATAGGCGTTCCGATTTATTCGCGAAAATTGCCTGCCCCTAGCAATACAGAATAATATATAAATTAAAAAATACTTTGCTAAAAAGTAGTGGGAGCCATATTAGTTTTAGGTAGTTACATTATAAAATCTTAGATGTATCAAAAACTCTGTATTATGATCTGTATTATGAATTTTGATATTTGAAGTAGATATTTTATTGGTATCAATGTCATATAAATGATCTTTCAAAAGACAGAGATATATATATATATATTTATATGGAAATATTTTATCATTACTATTTGTGGTTCTATGGGGTGGATGGGGGTGTCACCCCTCCTTTCCATATCCTCCTTACACAAAAAAAAATGGAGAGAGATTAATAAACTATGTACTCTAGTTCTAGAATGGTTTTTGAAGTTGATTCAATTTTTTTATGAAAAATATTTATATAATTTAAATAAATTATACATTTTAGTGCTACTGTAATGTATGTAATTGTTTTTACTTTAATACTGTTTAAAATCTGATGACACCATAGTTATGATATTGACTTTTAAAGACTTAGAAATGTGTTGCAATAGGTTTTTAAGGGGCTATTATTTTTCTTAATTTCGGACACCCTATTTAACTTGGCGGTATTCCATTCTTCCGGTAGCCTGTGATACCTTTTATCACGATGCATGATAATGTTAGTAAGTGTTAATACACTCATATTCTAGCATGTACTTCATAATGCAGTATTTGAATCAATGAGTTAGCTCTCTGTTCGACATTTTATTTGTTTTATAAAATTTTCTCTGTTCTTTTAAATCTGATGTTGAAGGATATAATTGCAAACTGTCCTAACTTTCAGCATTCGGTAAAATATATGACAAAGCAATGCCACGTTTGATTTTATGTTTGTTGGCTATAACTTTATACCTTTATCCTATCAATGACAGACCAGTAATGCTAAATATGACAGAACAAACATTCACAAATTGAATAGTTTTACAATAAAGGAAAAAAAATTAAAACATAAGGTCACTAAGGCATCAATCTATATTTCAAACTGAATTTCAAGGACATTAAGATGATATGAAAGGTAGCATCGTACATGAATGACGAGAATATAAAAAACACGAGTAGAATCTGAACGATTTGACATAATTTGATGGGGTTGGTTTTCTCAGCTAGATATTTTCACTACGAAGACCTGAATGTATAGAACTATTCAATATAAAGTATAGTTAAAAAATAAAGGAGGGTTTTCATAAAATTAGGGCCTTGAAAAAAACTAATATGAAAATGTTTTGGCTAAAAAATTATTAAAATCACACAATAAAAGCCTCTAAAACCAAATCCTAGAAACTAAATATATTTAAATTGACTCATTTACAACTGCAAAATATATATTTTTTAAATTAGTTAAAATTAGTTTAAATTTAAAAAATATTTCATTTCTAAGATGTGTTTATTATAAATGCTTTTCTTACGGGATTTTAATAATTTTACAGACAGTTTTTTATTCTTCTTTTTTTTTTGTTTTCAAGCCCTTAGTTATGATAAACAGTTTGCAATTTTTTTAACTGTACACTGTATTGATTATTTCAGTACATTTAGGTGTATGTAATAAAAATATCTAGCTGTCAAAACCAACCCCATAAAATTCTGTCAAGTCTTTCAGATTTTATTATTTTTTTATATATTCTTGTTATTTATGTACGATATGACCTTTTCTATCCTCTTAACAAAGCCTTTCAAAGAGTAATAAAAAAAATTAGGGTTGAAACTGAGTGGGTCGGGCCTAAGCAGGGGTGTACGCAGATGGAGTGCGATACATTCCCACCCCTCAACATCCTAAAACATACCTATGTCATGCCCACCAACAAAAGTGAAATATTTGAAAGCAAACAGCAGGCAAAGATGTTTCCCCCTCTCCCCTCTCCCCCAACCCTCATGAAATGAAACACTTCTATACGCTCCCGAGCCTAACACCTTTAAAAAACATCCAAGTATGTTGTACCAGTAATGGGTTTGAGAGGGGTGGCTATAAAAGTGAAGTTCCAAAATTAATTATATATAAAAAAAAATTTCTAAGGAGGAAAAAAATTCAAAACTAAGTTAACTGAGCCCAATATAGCCTGGTTATAAGTATGGTCCACCAGCCACCATTTTGTTAGAAACACTCGCATCCTCTTAGTACCTTAAGTAAGCACGTAAGTCATCCAAAGATGTGTTAGTTGCCCGAGTTACATGTGGGTCATATTGGGTGTAGATATTAAGGCTCAGCTTCACACACCATGTCACTAATTTAAATTTCTTGTCATTACTATTATTTAAGGTGATTTCCTCTAAATTAACTCTGACAACTCTCTTGCACATGTTGTGAGGTCACAAATGTTCTCATCAGTACCTAATGCTTTTTTTTTCAAGTGATCATAGCTATAAACAATTGTGTAACTTTTCACCGCTATTATATAATATTTAGGAAATATCTGTTGAGTAAAGTTGAAACATTAACATACAATGCAAGAGAGATCCATCGAGATAAATTGACAGGAATGGACTTTAAAACAATACAAATGACAAGGAAATGAAAACAATCAAGCCTTAAGGTGAAAAAAAAAAGGTGTACACCCAATCATGGTCGTCTCTGGCCGGGGGGGTGGGGGGGACAGACATTTCAAGTACATCCGGTAGTTTTATTCATACTATTATTCATATTTATAAAATACGTGTATTTGTAGTGAATGATATATGGTAGCAGATCGGGTGTCAAATAAAAGATTACAATATACAAAGCATTTTTTTTTTAATGAACAGACTTTTTATACTTGATTCGACGGAGGTACTAGCATTTAAATAAATAAATATTTTTTTTTTATGTCCCCAGAAAAACTTTATGTGTCAGAGACGTCCGTGCACCCCATTAAGTATTCTGTTCTGTTTGTTTAGATATAGTGATGACATGTAAATGTGCTGGTGATGTTTGACATCCCCCCCTCCCCCCGCCAGCACTGCAGGCGGGGGGAGGGGAGGGGGGCGGAGCTGCGCGGAGGTGGCTGGGAGCGCGCCGACACGGGTGTTCCAGAGCTCGTGAAGCGGTCGGTGCTGCCCCTGCAGGTCGCGCACTCTGACGAGCTCGAGGCCTTGCACAAGCTGCTGCACTTCCCCGAGGAGGTGGCGCTCAGGCTCGCCGACGCCGAGTGCCGCCTGTTCTACCAGGTGCCGCCCATCGACTACCTGCGCCAGGTCACCTTGGACCTGGGCGGCGGCGACGGGGAGGCGGCGGGGGCGCGGGGCGGCGAGGCCCCGCTGGGCCGGCCCTCCGTCCGGAGCCTCGTCAAGCGCTTCAAGGAGGTGCGTCGCTCCCGTCCACACGCGCACACACACATCACTTGATGTAAGCTGTCGGACATACGCCATTGCTAAGCACATGTATGTCTGTAGAAGAAAACTACAAAAAATACCCAAAAGACAAAAAAACACAAATTAAGCAAACAAAATTGCTGTTGTCAACAGGATGTAAACACCGCATAATATTCCATAACAGGAATATGGTCAACAAACAAAAAAAACAAAGAAAAATTGACTAATAGAACGAAAAAAAAACACCACAAATGATGACAGCACAAAAAATATTGAACCCAAAAAAATTCAGCTCAACAGTTGAAACGAGACAAAAACACCACAAAACGAAAAGACGAAACAAACACAATAGTTTTCCAAAACAAAAACAAGCTCTTCGCCGATGTCGCCCTTCCCTTCACTCGCGGAACTCTTCCGAACTCGCGGAACCCCAGCGGAGGCCGGCGTCGTCGCTTATATACCCGCGGGCATCCTTCTCGAAGGGGCGAAAGCGGCCGTGAAGTCGGCGCGTCATTTCCCGGCCGAACCCGACGCCCGAAACACCCAGAACAACGATGCTTATTCACGCCACTCCTCGCGGCGGCCTCGGGAAAACCCGCAGGATTCCCAGGCCGCTAAAGGTGACAATTGCCTGAGGCGTGATGGTGCGCGGGGAGCGGAGTACCCTTGTAATCCGGCCAGGCACGCGTGACATGCCTTACGTCGATGGACGGCGGGTGACGTCAGTGGCCGCGCGGGGCTGCCAGCCCGCTCCGAACCTGGCGCGCGTCGCGATTTTGTCTGCGTTTGTAACTATATTAAGGAGGTGTATGAACCCTGCCTGCCTATAACTACACTTGAACTGGCAGGGTACACGTTGGTCGAAGGGACTGCCGAGAGTGGTGAGAGGAGTTCTCGGTGGCCCGTGTGCCCGTGTGATGTTTTAGTTTTATATTAGACTTAGTTTAGTTCGGCAGTCAGACATCTGTAACAACTGAATTATACTAAGCTAGACAAAGGTCCTAAACAACAATTCAAAAATAAAGTTTCTTATTGTCAAAATTATGTATAAAGTCAAGCTGATGTCCAATTTTTCATCCTTCCATTAAATTCAATGTATTTCAATTGTAACCCTAAAGAACAATATTGATAAAGGAACATATAGAATGTTAGTGCTTTATAAAACATTTTTAAAATCTAAAATCATAAAAGATTGATTACCTTAGCACAGATAAAAATTACTAATATATTTTGATTTATACATTGATTTATATGCTTATTTTTTTTTCAGATGCTAGTCATTGTAATGTTTAAAACCATTTATTATCAAATAACGTTACTCTTAGTTCAATTATCTGTTACAAATCACAGTTTTACTAAATTCGAGGATGTTATTTCAATAATCCCTTAAATAAAACAATTATATTTTATAAATAATTATATTTTGTTTGTTTTTCCTTGATTCAAAATTAAATACGCATACAGCAAAATTTGTCAAATCATTGTTTCCACATTGTTTACAACATATTTTGTAAATTTCCTGAAGAGGAAAGGATATCTACAAGCTTGGGTATTTTTGCGTGATGAACATTGGTGTACTTGTGATTCTAGCTAGAGTGATGTGCTGCTATTTCTCCTGCCCTCTGAGTGAACCCACTGGTTACGCTGTGCAGGTTAGTTCGTGGGTCACCCACCTGATCATCTCGCAACCGACGCACGAGGATCGCAAAGCCGTGCTGTCGTGCATTCTGCGGGTCGCCCTGTCGTGCTGGAACATCGGCAACTTCAACGGTGCCATGGAGATAGTTGCCGGGCTGAAGTGAGTCACAGCTAACAAATTCCTACGGATTAAGTTTCTGCTCGCATGTTGCATGGTCGTAAATGGACGACTGATGAGAAATTACCCGCACGGATCTCAAAAAGTTCAAGCAGAAATGTCAAATACTACAGGTTTAATAATTTTCCAAGTGAAGAAAAAAATAACTTTGGGCATAGCATTTTGTTGACAATAAATTTCAAAAAGGTTTTTTATGATTTTGCCGTAATTGTCTGAATTTGGCTTATGGTCTTTGATAAATTTAAGTTGAAATCTAGAAGATGACAACTAAAAAGTCACATCTTCAACTATGACACAACTTCAATCCGCAAGGCAAGTAAGTACTGACCACGCACTGATGTTTGCATGATACGTGAGAGTGTCGGGCATGTGTGGCCTCGAACGGAAGGTACGTTTGGGGGGAGGTGCCGACGAGGAACATCTGCGACGAAGAAACAGGGGAGCAGGGGCAGGGGTTTCTTTCGGCCTCCAGCCGACATGGAATGTTGTAGGCCGGCGGAAACTACTTGCCTCTGAGCCACTAAGCAACTTGGGAGAGCTCCGGGGCCGGGCAGACGTGTGGAAGGTGAGACGAGCGGTGAGACCGTGTGCTGAAGAAGCTGAAGTCGTCCTAGAACTCCTTCACGGATAGGGGGGTAAACTCTCAAGCCTCTCACGCTGGAGCTACCGTGTCTGAGTATCTCCTGGTGGAGGTCAAACAAATACATAGATGCCATTACGGCTGATCGTCCCAGAGAAAGAGACCTGCTCAGCTTCGACTAAGAGAATCTCTTTATAACATTCGATTTGACTTCCCCAGGAAATTTGATATTAGTTTTTTTTAAGCTTCGGTTCTAATGAAAAACTTCGCGTTCTGATGAGAAGCTTTGCGTTTTTTTGCAAAGAATTAAAACACTGGAAGCCTAAAAGTTGTTCATTAAAAATTTTTTTTTTTTTTGTTTTATATGTGTTGCTTGAACAAAATAGGTTACTTAAAAAAAATCAAAAGGTGGTACTCCAGCTGTTTTTATGAAAGTGCAGTATTAATATTATGCATGGTTATTTTATAATTTATATTTAATGGTTTTATATATATGGCCCAGACAGTTAATCAGTTCAAACATCAACAAACTTTAAACCACTAATTTTTTACTTCAATCCTGTGTTTTATACAATAAGTGTGATACAGCTTGCCCAAGAAAAATATTCGCAATTTGCTCCAACTTCCCGAATATTATAAGCATTCAATTTGAAATTTGCTTTGCATTAAAAAAAAATCTAGTGTTCGCACAGGCCTACACATTTAGTTAGGTGAGCGAGTGAGTGGCTACACTGACGAAGCCAAAGTGTCATGTGGTTCCACTCTTCTGGTAGGTTAAATCAACGTTGTGAATTGTAGCCCAATTGTTTTAATCCATGTCTATTTATTCACACAAGTATTTTTCAATATCTTTCATAATTATTCCTTAAAATTTAATTAAGGTAATTAGTTTTAAAGTCTGAAACCAAATAGGATTATTAAACCAATTACGCTGCAATTTGTATACGTCGCTGGAGTCTGTCTCGACATTTACTCACTCTCTTGTTGGTCCTTGTCTGCGCACCACTGTCCCCAAACACTCTTCCACTGTTACCAAAGCCTCCCTAGTAACCAAACATTCTTCTCTTCGCCTCAGGATTGCAGCAGTCGCCAGTTTCACACTTGGCCATCGCTAAGCCCAAACTCTCTGAATTTGCCGCTGTCTCCGCCACGCACGCGAGAGAGAACACCTGATCACTAGGGACCGGAAAAATTCGCGGGTTCAATGACCTGTAGGATGAACTCCATAGTTCTGTGTACACTCGGTCAAATGTCACCCAACTCATCGGCTGCTGTGTCTTGTGAGACGTCCCAACGTAGCAGCCTGAGATTCGATACATAGCTTTGGTCGGGTGTTTCTCATCGGCCCAGTCATCATCCGGGTGAGATGTGAGTTGATAGCAGAGGCAGCACTGAGGTATAACTATTTGTATTTTAGCCTATCGCGGAATGAATTCGCGAATTTTTCCTGTCTCTGCTGATCACTCGGCCAACGTCCGGGCACCGAGTGGACTGGGGGGGCTGACTACGAGCGTCCTTGCAGGTCGAACAAGCTGAAGCCGTTCTGGCTGTCTATCACGGAGAAGGAGAGCCTGCCCGTGCTGGACTTCCTGTCTGCGGCGCTGCTCTCGGCCGAGTACGAGCGGGCGCTGTGCCGCGCGCTGGCCATGCCCGAGTGCCGCGTGGTGCCCTTCTTCGGGGCCTTCCTGCACGAGCTGCGCGAGGTCGTGTCTGCGTCGCCGAGCCTGGTGGTGGTGGCCGCGCCGGGGGAGCACGCTCGCCTGGAGGTGAGGCCCCGAGTCCCTCGTCGCCGCTCCGTGGGGCCACTCCGCTCCGCTCCAATCCACTACACTCCAATCCACTACAATCCACTCCACTCCAATCCACTACACTCCAATCCACTCCTCTCCAATCCACTACACTCCAATCCACTCCAATCCACTCCTCTCCAATCCACTACACTCCAATCCACTCCTCTCCAATCCACTACACTCCAATCCACTACACTCCAATCCACTACAATCCACTACACTCCAATCCACTCCAATCCACTCCACTCCGCACGTCCGCAGTGGCGTGGCAGGCGGGCGGCAGCCAGGGGCGCCGGCGCAGGGAAGGAGGGGCGGTAGAAAAAGTAGAAAAAGGTCAAAAAGCGTCAAAAAAAACTTATTCATAATGAAATAAGTTCACTTGAATACTTAGAACGAATTCCAATGATTAACTGCATGATTTAAACGAAATAAATCATTGGAAAGGACTCAAATGTGTGGAAATGATACCTACTTGAACATTTCAATGTGATTTAACCAAAATAATCATAAACGATAACAATGAAAACTAAATAAATCCAACGATGGTTTCGCGGTTACTGGAAACCCTCCCCCTCACCCCTTCTCTCTTTCAATCCAGTAGGGGCCGCCATTTTCAAGTCCGGCCAGGGGCGCCGGTCACCTTAGCTACGCCACTGCATATCCGTATCAGACTGTGCCCGCCTTGTACCAGACAACCGCTCAATGTTCGCTAACAGAGATTCAAACTGTCAGATTTTTTTATTATGTATGTACAGCAGAATTATTTCATTTTAATTAAGAAACAAGTGTCGTAAACAGAAATTTTTTTAAAGCATATCAGTTTGTAAGATCATAAATTTCAGCTAAACCAATACGAAGGAATTCAATAAATATTTAATAATTTTTTTTTATTAAAGAACTAAATTCCTCTTTCAATTATTTTTTTACGTCATTTTTTTTTTATTCACTAGACCATGACAGAGTTTTAACTATAATTATATTAAATGCAGCAGATCATATTTTTGTAATTGAATAAAAAGTTTAAAAAATTATAAAATATGTTCTGTAATATGTAATACATTTTTGCATATTTGACGAATTTTAATGTACAAAAAATCTGAATTTAAGGCAACATTGAATATTAGACCTCCTCCAATATAATACTAAGCTCCTAAATAAGACCTTAATTCGATACAATATGATATATAATGAATTACATCCTTTAAAACAAAACAAATTTTAGTTAAAACAACTAACACAAATATCAGTTGATTTTAAATACATAACACTTAAATATCATACTTAATTTATCAAACTTAGTTTTCTGTGCAATGCAAGAGGATAGTGATTACAATATTTATTTTTTTTTGTTTCAGATAGTTTTGTAATCAGTACAATAATAAATTTGAGATTAATGTAGATATCTTTTAAATATGTTTTATGATTCCATTAATAAAGCATCCATTAACTAAAACTCTGTTCATCTACTTGAAACTGACAGAATTCTGAAATGTATGCACCATAAATGTACAATGTAACCATTTTTAAAAAATGCATTTACGAAAAATTCATATTAACCTTTTGTAGATTTTGTAAATAGAGACTTGCGTGGTACTTGTGCTGCTATTATTATTTAACTTATAAATTCTCTTTTCAGAGCAGTAATGAAATAAAATAGGCAGTGCAAAATAATAAGTAAATCACATCAGGATAATCAAAGTCACTTTATATGGCACCAGGCACTCTTTAAATCTTCTACATCATTTATTTTTATATATTAAATAATTAATTGATGTGAATCCGTTAAGTTTTTTCCATTGAATTTTTTTCTGTTAAAAAAATTGTAATATATGTAATTTTTGTGTATTCTGGCATATTATTATGTTATGCTCAGCTTAAACTGTAGATTATGTGCATGTGCACACTCAGTTATGACGAGGCCCGAGGGTTCGGGATGGTGCAAGGTGTGTGTAACTATAGTGGTAATGTGTAGTTGCATGAAGTAGGCTACAGTAATTCTTTTGGATTTTTTTTTTTTATTCAGAGTAGAAAACAGTGTTTCTGAACAGGAGAGCTGTGTAGATGAGACTATAATTATACTCGTGCATCTATGCATGATATAATAATAAATATTTTTATATTTTTAGTAGGAACTCAATTTCATAATTTGTGTTACTCTGGAAAATGACACGCATGATTGTATTTGTCATATTCTGTTGTATTGTAACTGAAATATGGCAGCATGCCATGTTAAATCATGTTGTTTTTCAATTAAGAGCCAACTTTTTCAGTAATCCAGTTTTACTCATGAATTATAGTTTAAGATAGTGAATTTTGGAATTTAAAATTAAGTTTTAAAGGCTTTAGTTACAATTATTACTTAACTGAGTTTATTTGGATGCATGTCTGATTGTGTATTAAGTATTTTATTTAAATGCTGATAAAATTTAAGATTACTTTACAGTAAAGTACAGTGTTCCTTGACTTCATGTCAATGATAATTTATCCTACCTAAAAACAAGTAGGATAACAAGGAACTATTGTTGCATTTTGAGGTGCAGAAATGAGACAAGTAAATATAAGGATGCTGCATTAAAGAGTATATGTAAACAAATGTTACATTTATAAACTGTATCTCAAATATTGGGTCTTGTATGGAATTTGACCTGATATATGGAAACATAATTTAAGATAAAAATACACATCAAAACAGTTATTTATTTTTTTCATTTTACAGTAATTTCATATCTATATATGACAGAAGTATTGTTAACACTAACACAAAAAATGTGACAAAATTTCATACCTTCAGCAGATTTCATTGTAAAATGCCAGTTGTTTGCATGAAAAAGACATTGCCACAATTTTGTCACAAAACGTCCAGGACTGGATGGGAAAGGCACAAACTGAAAAAGAACACAGTATCAATAGTTACACAACATAATCATAACAATAATTAGTAAGTCTTTGGGTGAATATTTTGCAGAACTCATGACTATATTGGCTAGGGCTGTTCCGAAACCTCCTTTTTCCGATACCAATTCCCAATGCCCCGACACTACTATCGATACCCCGATACTACCACCGATATTTTATAATACAATCAACTTTAAAATTACCGACCACACTATATTAATAAATAATTGAAACCTAATTTTTATAAATATGTTTGAGATTGTAATAACTTTTTATAAATATAAATTAAAAGAAAGTTTATTGAAAATCGTAGATCATTTATTTACTAGGTAAACATCTTGAATTGCCTTTAAAAAAGTATTTAAAATAATTAAATAAAGATAAAAATATTATCAAAACTATGACACACCAATATAACAAATATTTTTTTTAAAAAAATTGATGTTCTGATACCTCCGATGCTTGTGCCAATACCTTATTAACAACCGAAAGCTGAAGATCGGCCCGTATCGGGTACCGTAATAACCCTAATACTGGAATGAGTGATGATTAGAGACCTGCAAAATTCACGGGTTCAATGACCTCCAGGATAGACTCTACTACACTCTACACACTCGGGCAAATGCCACCTGTTCATTGGCTGCTGACTTGTGAGTCGTCTCGACCGAGTGTCTGTGACTCGAACACTTCTTTGAGCGAAGGTCTCTAATTGGCCCTCATTATACTCCAGATTAACAGTGAACCAATTGCAGAAGCAGCGCTAAGGTATAATTATTTGAATTATAGCATATCACGAAATCAATTCACGAATTTTGCAGGTCTCTAGTGATGATACATAATATGCATTAAGTAAGTAGTGACTAGAAGAGCTGACGAACCAAGGACACTCGGTGCGATAGGCACGCCCGCCCCTGTGTGCTTGCAGTTTATCTCCGATTACAACGGCGAGGACCACTACTTCACCCGGATAGGTCCCGGCGGCCTCCTCAACATGGACAAGATATACCGCACCCAGGCCGTGATGGACCGCATCGCGTCCTTCCACCAGCACTACCACTCCCGCAGCCGCGACGCCGACGAGCTGCTCCTGCGGGAGCTCAGGTAGCTGCCCCGGCCCCGATCCAGGTTCCCTTTCATCGCAGCTGAACATCGAGTTGTTCATGAGAACCAGCCATCTTTCTAATTTAATCTAAACATGCATTGAAACTATTTTTTTTTTTTTCATGTTTCACAGTTGTCCGAGAAAAATTTATGTAAAATACAGTAAAAATGAAAAAGAGATAAATATGCATGGAACCATAACAGAGTGGTGTAAAACGCAAAAAAAAAAAAATAATAAACCTGGCAATGCATTTTTTAAAACCAGTGTAAATTTAGTTTCATAACTGTTTTGTTTATTCAACTGACTATATATATATATATATATATATATATATATATATATATATATATATATATATATATATATATATATATATATATATATATATATATATATATATATATATATATATATATATATATATATATATATAAACATAGTATTTTCAATCATTTTTTATCATTATTGCAGGTTACTTGTGACGTATCGACAGCATATGTTTGAGGGGAAAAAAAATCAAAATTTCTCAATCAATTATCTTAGCTTCATACAAGTTATTATTTTTATATAAGTGATTGGTAAATGAATTGCAATAGTTAATAGGTAACAATTAATTTAAGAAATTATTTTTTATTTTAATGTTGAATTGAATATCAAATTATTCCTGTGTATAGAATGTTTACGAAAACTCACAGACCCTAGTCGAAAGCCAGTAAAATGGGGCCGCATCCCAGGAGTCGCCTTACAGATCTGTAAATGGAGGCACGGAGGTCACTCCACCCCCACCGAGGCAATCTGGGTTTGATTCCCAGCAGGAGTCGCAACATAACACTTTGCAGGTGGCCATGCATTCCTCCCAGTTCCACACTCTCAACCCATCACCCCCTCGTCGAGCGCCAGTTCATTGGCTGTCTGTTGCCGCGGGACAGCATCCACACGTCCAGCATCGAGCGGTCGTACCTGATGGACGAGTCGGAGGACCACGACTACGACCTGGACCTGGACACGTACCGGCCCGTGCAGCCGCTCAGCAACGACCACGGCGTGAGCTTCTTCCCCATCTCCTCCCCGCACAGCGACATCGACCACCACGTCCTGCAGGTGAGCGGCTCGACCAACACTCGCCGTCAGTCGGCCACGTTTCACCGGGTCCTGCCCTGCTACTTCATCTCCATCGCTGTCAGTCTGAGCGAGCCACTCATTTCATATTTACAAATAGACCACCGGCGTAGCTAAGGTGACTGGCGCACCTGGCCAGACTTGAAAATGGCAGCCCCTTCTGGATTAAAAGAGAGGGGGAGGGGGGAGGGTTCAGTAACCGTGAAACCGTCGTGGCGGCAAAAACCCCCCACCCCTCCTTCCCTGCGCCGGCCACCCCTGCCACCCGCCTGCTATGCCACTGAAAGAGACCATTCATTGCATTTAGAAGTGCAGGGTTCGTAAAAAACATGGCTCTAATTTGAATGCGAAGTAGGGTGCATAACCGTTTACCCAACGTACGCTGTGGCTGTGTGAACATGAACGAAAGGATATCGATTTTTTTTTTACAGCCAAGGAAATTTTTGTTAAACTTCACGGAATGAAAATAGTAACACCAGCTGGAAAAAAAAAATGTTGGCATCTGGACACATACAAAGTTTTGCTCTAAACTACATATGTCATATTATTCCCCCAAAACTAAACATAAAATCTGTCTTGGAACTTACAGGAATATATTTCATAACGTACATGTATTGATATCTTTTGACATACATACGTGCATTAAGTACAAAGACTTAAAATTAATAGCTCATGATTCTGATTCAAATTTATTTAGTCTGCTTTGGAGTAGAGTAAGAATTTAAACATTACCAGTAAATATTTCTGTCCTATCTGTTTCAGACACAAGATGCACAGATGTTACTAACATTCAAGTGACCAAATTATTTTGTGTCTTAAAACAATCTTTAGAAATTTATTTTTTTTTTTAAATTTTATGAAACACAATTATTAAATCATTAAATTCTAATGTTGTTTCTAATGATTTTAAAATGGTTTGGTTACAAAATATGGATCTATTAAAATATATTTCTTTAAGGCTAAGATCCTTAGTTTTGCAGCCTCCAAGAAAATTATTTCTCCCATGAATATCGTAGTAGATAAAAAATACATACTAGACAGAATTGTAAATAAAACTTTGAATTTTGTAAATATGACGATAATTTTTTTTTCAAAAAATGCTTTCTTATTTAATTTTAATTTTGAAATTTTCAAAACTAAATATTAGGTATATATTTTAACGGTACACGGCTGTTACTTTGCACACAACTTAAAGGAGGTACAATGAACAATTCTGTCTAGTAATTTTTTTAATACAACGTACAGAATTTAAATAATCTGAGTATTAAATACTGTGATTTAACTGTCACTTGCCACTGATGAAAGGAACGAGTTCAACAGTTTGCCGCTAGAGCTCCGATTAGTTCCGAGTTTACTCACTAGATGGCTCTAATATCGCAGGAGTTCAGGCGGGAATATTATCGCTTCGAAACGGTCAAAACACAACACTAGTATCAGCAATAGTAATCAATTAATTGAAAACCGTCTCACGTTGTCGACAATTTCTATAGATATATTGGTCAGCTTTTCAGTGATGTAAATTATTATTAATATGCTTCACTTGTCGTGACAAATTTATTCATAGAATATTTTTTATTTAAAATCATCTAACTACAATTACTGAATTGTTTTAGTAGATAGAGATTTATTATAATAGTTGGGCGTCTTAAAAAAAAACTTATTTTGGAAATACTAAAGTGCTAAATATGATTATAATATCTAACCTGTTTCGTTTACGGGCATCTACGTGAACGTCGCACATTACATTTTATTACAACATTATTTCACATATTATCTTAGTGACTTCATTATGTATTTTGATATGACTCTTTACCTTAACACATGAATGAATCCTGCAATCACGGTGTATTACAATAATAGCAAAATGGTTTCATATAATAATATAACTTCCAAAATCAATTTAAATTATTAAATTATTATTTATACTTCTATTCAAGAATCAAGACAAATAAATAATGTTTAAGATTTTATTAGAATATTTCAATTATTGTAAAAAAAAATTATTTGCAAAATGACAATGATTTTCTATAAATTTATTTAATTATATTTCTTTAGTTATATTTATTTAATTGTGTTTCTTTAATTATATTTGTACCTCGACTTAAGCTCTGGTAGAATGGGCTATACCTCTGGGTGTAATGTTACATAAATGAGTTATGATCAAAATATTAATAGTTACTATTGCAACTCTATAGAGATGTTTAAAAAAAAAATAGTAACTGAAGGACCAGCCGCCTATGGCAACTTCCTCCCGTAATGATTTAGTTATGTATATAACGATACAAAAATAAGGGCCAATCTCTCGATGCTGTCGTTGAACAATGGTTAACTAAAAGTCGTTTAAAATTACCTTTGGTTTTTAACAATAGATTTTTCACTACCCAAGCATTTATTGTATCACTAACCTTGAGCAGTTAAACACTTTCGTTAGTTACACAAGTTCGTTAGAAACACAATTACAAAGCAGTGGCGATTCTTTTTTTTTTTTTTTCTTCTGGGGTCATGTAAAATTATGTTTGTAAACAAATATTGGCCAGAAAGAATTATATATTTTTCAATTTAACATCCGCTACATTATTTGCAACTATAAATGATCAAAGAAACATAAGTTCCAATTGCGCGCATACACGCACGCATATGTATACATGTAAATACTTTTGAACAAGTGAAATGAGGAGTTTTAGCAAATAAACATTTAGGTAATTTTCCAAAATACAATTTTAAAGACCTTTATATTGTGTTCTTACATTTTCAGTTAGATTTATTTAAATTATTTGGCAAATATTACAATATAAAAACTTTTGTAAGTATGTCCAGTAATTTTTTTAGGTAATTTTATTTGTGTTACAAGAAACCAAAGATCTTGCTGAAGTAAAATGATTATGTATATAAAATGTGTTTAAATGGGTGTGTTATACTTAGATGAAATTGATCTAGAATTATATGAAATAAAATTCTATTGTTTTACCAGCCTTTGAGCTTTCTAGCTTACGTGAAATTGTTATAATTAAACTTTATTGCCTAAGTTTTGAATTGCTCGAATATGCAAAAAGTAATTCACTCGCTCACACACTGGCCTATAAAAATTCCAACCCACTACAGAGAACCACCAAATATATTGCGTAAGTGTTTCTGAAATGGAGTTAAACTTTAAAATTGCCTTTATTATTTCAAAAAAATAATTGAAAACTCCAAGCAAATGTGAGAACACGTCTTCTAGATATAATGGAAGATTATAATGCCATGTCAGAATTCGCCTGAAGAATATACTTGTAGATACTTTGGAAGTGACTTCGTAAGGCTGTCAGAAATGGACGTGAAGTATGCTATGCAATACGCAAGTAAATGAATCTGTGTAATTCTCACGTACTTCCAGTTGAAAATACGTCTTCATTTGAAAAAAATTTGGTCATATTTTATATATCATTTAAATAATTTAAGAGGTCGTAAAATAAATATCATTTATTTTGTATTTTACTGGTATCAATAAATAAATTGATAAAATTAATTTATGGATGTTTAAAACGAAGTTTCAACAAACACATGTATATATTTAGCCTACCGATCGTTACTACAAAACAAAAGTACAATAATAATGTAAGATGCCTTCAATTCACGTGACAGCGATGCAGTGTTAAAAGAAAGGACTAATTTCACATGTGTTTAAAAATAAAATCCAAACATCCTTTTCGGCTGGCTAAACATTGAACATATCCGGATTCGTCAAAGGCAAGTGAAGTACGCAAGGTTGTAAACATGTAACTGCATTACTTTCTGATTAATTTTAATAAAATTATGCATACCTCCAAAAAATGTTCAGTTAAAATTAGTATCGTATTGGTGTTTGTATTAAAATATAATGTATACCGGGTATATTTTTATTGTGTTTTAAGGTTTGTTGACTTTTGTACCTCATGTACTTTTGGTGAAAAGTGAAAATGTAATTATGTAGGTATTATTTATTATCAGGGCCCAAAGCATAACTTTATGTTCGTTGGCCGAAAATGAATTGAAGTTATACTTGTATATCTAAGAAAAATATTTGTATTTTGTATTAATGTAAGTATTTTATTATGTAAATTTTTATTACTTACAAATATTTTGTACTCATAATATCTAGTTTCTATTTGTCTTAAGACATAATCAAATTATACACTCAGCAAAAAATATTTATTGGTTTGCAATTTTTCATTGTTACAATATTTTAAAATGTAAATTTGCTATTCAGCAATATCAAATTCTAAAACGTGAGTAAAAATTATCATTAAATTATATCAATGGCATATTTATTGGATTAGTATTCCTTGCTCCTAATCACTTACTCTGGTTGATTACCTTCTGTATAACCTCAGTCAGTGATCGTAATTTATATACACCTTTTCCCCACTAAGACGATTCAGGTGCAGATTCTGGAGCAGTGTTTTTTTATGTACGGATGTGTCGATAAATCCGTCAGTTTGTGGGTGGTGTTGGGGGGGGGGGGGGAATTACTACTCTTAAAATATCACTTTATCTGTATGCTTGATAAAATATCCTTTGGTTAGCTCCCTCCGAAATATTCTTATACAACCTATGACGTGTAGCCTACTCCTTAGATATTTTACTTCCAACACGTTTGATTGCGTAGAGAAGGCGATTCTTCGAGTATGTGGCCCTTTCAGAATTAAATTATTATTATTAGTTACAAATGATGTTTATCTCGAGCCTCTTTGACTTCCAGTTCATACATAAAAGACGAACTACCAGTGATGCTTGACGTCACCAGTAGGGATAGCGTAAAGGAGCTCCTCATTTCGCCAGACGCGACTGGCATACACACGTATTTATATTGCAATAATAAATTACTAAATGATAGCTTATTTTTCGAAAATATGATTATGTTTTTTTACAAGAATTACGAATGCCAGGACATTTACAAATAACATCGTTTTTAAACATCACATATAAAAAAAGGAAGTGTAATCAAAAGCCATAAGCTGCAGGTCAGCTAAAAACGGAAACCAAACATTTTTCTAGCTCTAGCCTCATGTATACGTACATGCTTAAAAACATAATACATTTAAAACACTAAAATTAATGCAATAACCTGCAATATTTTGAAGACAGATATTCAGCTACAAAATATTCTCCGATAGTATAAAAAGTTCACCTGTATATATATTTGCAAAGAAAAATACAGTCCTAATGAGATATCAAATATAGCAAATAATACCGCTTTGCAACATAACGTCATGCTATTAGATGGTCAATGTTCAACTGTTTGTGTAATACACATACGCACACACCTGTGACAAAATGTCTAAAGAAATAAAATTTGTAGGAGCGCAAAACCTTTGTAGTGCACAGTTAAAAATTATTATTATATTTTTTTACGGGGGCAGGAAAACTACATTACTGGCCAACTTATTTGAATGTAGCGGTTAGCTGTGAACGAGCGTTCTTGGAAAAGAGGCCAAATCTTGATAGTTTTGGCCACATAACCACCGCAGTAAAACATACAATTTGTATATCGTATATGTGTAGTGCACCAAATTAATATTTATTATAATTACCTTGGGTTGCACTCGGTTACGTACGGGTTTCTAACTGAAATGTACCAAAAATAGTAATATTTATTCTCTTGCGCTTTGTTGAGGATCGAGTAGTCTTGGATGGGTGTATGGGAAAGGGACAGAGAGGCAAAGGGATTGGAAATCTAATGCTCGCCGAGGAAGAGTACACCCCACCCCCTTCTCCAGGAACCGGTCGTAAACATGACACCCCGCTGGGCGATAAGAATTCTGAGAACAGCGTCCTCTTTCCAACCCCCCTTCTTTTTTCCGCGCGTCGCTACATCGTTCAACAGTACTGCTAATGCGCTCTGTTGAGGACAAAGATAACTACGCGTGTCTTTGCCCGCTAGCGAGAAACTCAGGATCTTAGCCTTAAAATGTGGCATGTAGCATGTCTATAATTAGAGTTTAACTGCAGGCTGTTTTAATTACTATTAGTTCAGAGGAATATTTAAAAAAAAAAAAAAAATTACCAAATGATTGCACACTGGGTTTGTGAAACATACATTTTGAGCCCTAGCTTAACTCTGTGTAATTTAAATGCTTTTCAATGCAAATGACTACAAAGAAAGTTCTCTAAATTAAATTAGATTTGTTTTCGATAGCATTGATTGAGTTTAACATTTTCCCCAACTAAAGTGCAAATAAACACTGCGTCCAGGACCGTCGACAGGAGAGGAGTGGGGGGCGCGAAACCCCCCGGGTTACAATTGAGTTCAGAAAAATATTTTTGTGCGCTTGTGTTAACGCTGATAGTAGGACAAAAAAATATTACAATTCTACAGCTAGTAAAATTCATTGGAAACCTTGCAGAATCATGCAATTCTTTTCCAGATCAAATTTACAGTTGTTGCCACAGTAAGTTTAAGTGTTTAGTTTTATTTTGATTGTGGTGTTTGAAAAGTTGTACATTAGGTGAGGGAAATGGGGCCCGACGAAATGACTTGCCCCCGACCGCACCACGGAGACGAAGGCGAGGGTGGCGGTGGTTCAAAGTTGCGCGTCGGGTGACGGGAAGGAAGGTGAGGACGGCGGTGGTGAAGGGAGGGTCCGGCGCAGGTGCTGCACCACGGCAGCACGGCGGTCCACTGGGACGCGGAGGGCGGCTCCCGCACGGCCCTGGTGTACGTGCGGCTGGAGCGCAGCTGCGCCACGGTGACGTGGGGGCGGCCGGCCTGGAGCGGGCTGGCGGGCTCCTCCTCGTCGCCCGACTACTGCCTGTCGGCCAACCCCGAGGAGCTGCCCGCGCCGGCCGTGGCCCTGAGGCTGGCGGGGGCGGGCGGGGACCCCGCGTGGGCCGCCCTGGAGGAGGGCTACCTGGACCTGGCCGCCGTCAAGGAGGTCGCCCTGGGCGGCAAGGAGCGCGAGCGAGACCCCGACCTGCAGACCGCGTGCCGGCGCTACGGCCTGGAGCGCTTCCCGGCCGCCGACTGCTGCCTGGCGCTGGTGTACGGCGCCAACCTGGGCGACAACCGCGTGCTGTTCCTGCTGTGCCCGCCCTCCCTCTGCAGGTGCGTCGACCGCCATCCGTACACCCACTGTAGCAGTGGCGCAGCTCAGGTGGCTGGCGCCCCTGGCCTGACTGGGAAATGGCGCCCCCTCATGTATTAAAAGAGAGGGGGGAGGGTTCAGTAACCGCGAAACTGTCGCGGCAGTGCCCCCCCTGGTGGGGGCCAATCCTGCCACCCGCTAGCTGTGCCACTGCCACTTAGTGATGTTTGAGATAACTTTCACTATAGCATTAACAGGCTGGATTAATATGATACACAATCATTTTTGGAAAAAAAAAAAAAAAACCGATAGTTCCAAGAATTTATTTTACTGCATTCATTCCAAAAACTAGACAAATATAAAACTTTAAAAAATATGATGATGGTCATTTTGTTCAAATGATAACAATAATTTCACCTAGAGTGTTTAAAGACTTTGCCGTTCTCGAACATCTAAGAGGGTTTTTGGGAAAGTGAAAAAAAAAAAAAAAAAAAAAACCTTCGAAATATATACTACCGCATGCAAATGTGCGTCGTTTAACTTGAACACAGCTCGCTTGACGCTCAACCGCAAGGGCAGAAATTAATAGAAAGTGGTTTTTGAGTATTCAAATCTGTGATAGAAGAGTCTTGTTTGAATTTCAGGCCACCCAGGTAGAATTTATTATTTTCATTTTACTTACATCTTATTATGCACTATATATTTACCAGTGGGTATATGTACATTATATTACTTTAATACACCAGTCTGTTCACAATTTCATGCATCTCATTTTCTTGATTTATTTCATATGTATGTGTTCATATGTATATATTAAAATGATTAATACTTGTCAATTACCGACAGGTACTTTATATATAAAAGGTAATCAACTTGTAAAATAATGCTGCTCAAATGAAGTGTAAAATTTTATCTTCTAGGTTTTGTGAAAATGACTGAAAAACAAGAATAGTGTTTATGCTGTTGGTTTCTGGTGGCAACTGCATCCAATAAGGCATCATCCAAAACAACGGGACTCTGGTCTTGCAAATAGTCATCTTACTGATTCTGTTGTTGCTATAAAATTCTCCGACCTAGAGTCGAAACTGAGTAGACGCTACTGCGTGCAGCTGAATTTCCGAGACACGTGCTATCAGGGGCTCACATTTGGTTTCATAGCCACAGAAGGTACCCGACGTACCAGCATACACATCTAAGCAAAAGTAACACATTCGTGCTTCTAACTGTTCCACGTGGCGAAAAGAGATTAAGACACGTGGCTTGTTAAGTTTACGTTAGCTCAGATATGCACAGGGGATCAAGGTGATGAGACCACCAAGAATTATAGTAGACTCCAAACACGTGGGTACAAAAGCATAATACGCAAAAATTCATTTTGGATGACAGGTGGGTGGTGGGTGGTGGGTGGTGGGTGGGGGGTGGGGGGTGGGAGTAATAAAACCAGTTTGCCCACTTTAAAAAAAAAAAAATACATTGTCAGGAGAAACCGTCAACATCTTTATAAGACGGGGAATCAGGTTCAGTTTAACAAAATGAACAGGAAAGAGTTAGTATGCAATGATGAAGCGGTGGAAGCTGTTTGTGGGGCAAGGAAATTATGGGTCTTGGGGAAGTCTCTCAAACTAACAAACAACAGTGGGCAGAAGGTGATTCTCTAAAACTGACAGTAATGGGACCACAAGCAAGAATCAAGAGAATTCAGGCACTCATAAAACACGCAGTGGAAGAATATGTATTAAGCCTAAGTATTTGGAAGATTATATATAAAGGGGTAATGTATATACATACCATGTATAAAATGTAAAAAAAGGGAAGATGTCATATATGTGCGATGGTGTGGTCTATGGCCCGGAAGTGTGTATTGGGAAGGCAACGATGGCAAGCATTGTGAGAGGTCATGTTAAAATAAAAGTATGGTTATCGCAAACCATCTAGAAATATCGTGTTTTTATTTAATGAGCAAACACCCACACATGACACCACGCACGAGCGCTGCGTCAGCCGTCGCGGCAGCGGGGCGTGAGCGGGGGCAGTGCCCTGTTGCAGGATGTGGTACCTGGGCCTGTGCTGGGTGGTGCGCGGGCTCAAGCGCCAGCTGCAGCTGACGGACCGCCGCATGATCTGGCTCAAGGAGCAGTACCTGCAGCTGTACTTCGAGGAGTGCTGCCGCGGGCCCATGACCGCGGACGCCATCAGGGTGAGAGGCCGACTGCGCTGCCCCCGTTGTCACGGAGCACACGTGTAGCACATCCGGTCACGTTGACCATTGGCGTAGCTGTGTTCATAAAGTTGGGGGGGGGGGGGGGGACAAATAATGATTTTGATGTCATGTAAACCCATTCCCCTGTTACCAAGACGGGGGGGTCCGGGGTCCCACCACAGGAAAATTTTGGTTTTAAAAGTGCAAAATAGCGCTTTTCAAGCAGTTTTTGTATCCAACCATTGGATACATCGATGTTAAAATTATTATAGTTTCTTTAAGATAAAATTTGATGAGTGAAGAAATTACAAATAAAGTTGGGCAGAATAATATTATAAAATAAAAATATCACGGTTTAGAAAGTTGGGGGGGACAGTCCCCTCCACCCAAAAAGTTCAGGGGGACACGTCCCCCCTGTCCCCCCTGGTTCCTACGCCCCTGATGTTGACATATGTACATTTTAATTTGCATCTGATGATGATGATGATAATGATGATGATGATGATGATGATGATGATGATGATGATGATGATGATGATGATGAAGTGAAATCACCCCAAGGGCTGGTTTGGACTCCATTCGTTGCCATGAGGGATTGATCTTGGCGTGACTGAGGTGAACTAGGCGAGGTGATACTGCAGTGGCCTTCTGCTGTAAGGATGTGAAGGGACGACAGAACATGCAGTCCTAGAACTGGGAAGGAAATACTATTCCGCCAGTGATATATCACCCACCTGGCACGGAATCCCAAACTGCCACCCGTGGCTAACCAGCCAGCAGCTGCAACCAATCAGCCATCAGGTTGGAAAGCTAGCATTTATCTTTTCTAAATGAACCAGGGTGTCCTCATAAATCTGGAACAAAATTTACCTTACAGTTCCCTGACTTTCTGTGACCAAAATTTCAAGTTTCCCTGACTAATTTTTATTATATAATTTACATATTTTGCAATTTTCTGAAAGAAACAAATAAAATCCAGCCTCCACCACTTCCTTCATTTTCCAAAAATTCAAACTGAACCATGCATACGCTATTTTATAGGGTGTGTGAATATGCACATGAACACCAAATGAAAGTAAAACAAAAAATGCTTTCAGATGGATGATCACAGACATTTAACATCCCCCCAGAATTACTACTACTGGGGATTTTTCATGACTTTTCCCGAATTCCAAATAAATTTACCTGACTTTCCTTGACCAAATCCAACTTCCCTGACTTTTTATTTTCCCTGAAATTCCAGCATAGGACACCATGCAAACAATTTATCTAGGGATTTCAAAATACATACTCTCAAGTAGGTAAGAGATACTTAATTCAATGTGTAGTAGAAGGCATCATCATCATTTTCTTTTCATGTACAAGCAATGTGTCTAATTCATATTTTATCAATGCTTTACTTTTTGAATCTGAAGATAGAGATAGTCTATTTGTTTCAATTAAGCTTGTCTAATTAT
The DNA here is from genome assembly GCF_032445375.1 of Bacillus rossius redtenbacheri. Lineage (NCBI taxonomy): Eukaryota > Metazoa > Arthropoda > Insecta > Phasmatodea > Bacillidae > Bacillus > Bacillus rossius. The sequence continues at coordinate 12,785,193 of NC_086330.1, forward strand.
GATGATGATGATGATAACTATTATTATTATTATTTTCAGAAGATAGTTTCCTAGTCACATATAAGTTGTACTTTAAATGTATAGTAGTTGACACTGTGATAAACAGGTAGACCCAGAATGTGTATTACTATTTCATAGCAGCCACACTAATGAATTTGTAATGAGTTTTGTATAAATCTCCCCGCTCATAAAAAAAGTTATTCAAATCCGGCTACACACAAGCTTATAAAGAGAAAGAAGTGCTATGTTACATTACCTACACTTAGATAAAAAAAAAATTCTGAATGTTGAACTTAATTTTACTCTCCACCAGCATTAAACTCTTATAAAACAGACGACCATTCTTGAAACACACAAACGGTTGATCTCTGGTCTTTTTAAGCAGCACAGTTTTTGGTGTTGCTCTGGTATGTGATGGAAGTTAAGGTCTGGAAAGTAAAGCTGTCAAACAATGAATAAAGGAAGTAGACCAACAAGGCTGAAGATTGGCGAAATGGTGAAGGGACAAGCTAACGAAACAGTTGTGCCACAATGGTGATGTTTCGCAGATACACTTGAGCAAGAAGTTCCACCAGACAGTAGCACAGTGTGCTACGCACATTTTTTAATTCTCGGCTAGCAACTCGTTCAATTCATTGACACAACTTTGTGTTTAGGGGGCTTTATAAGAAGTGTTATCTTTAAAATATTTTTGCAATGGGAGCGCATGACTTGATGTAAGTTTTTGGACATACGCCATTGCTAAGCAATTAGCAATGGCGTATGTCCAAAAATTTATAAGAAGTGTTACTTCGATCAGGGGAAATTTGCACATCTGTTGTGGAGCCGTGTGACATCTAGTGAATGCGCCGCTGGTTGAGAAACTCAGCACACGGACGGACAAACCCTGACACCTGCACCAGTCAGTGACTCAGTAATAATACACATTTGAATTGATGCTTGTGGTGGTTAAACATTGAATAAGTTCTTGTAAATACTGAGAGTGGTGCTCTGTTGTAGTACCTTATTATTTTTTGAATAAAATATTTACACTTTCTGAGAAGGAGGGGGGGTGGGGTGTTGAGTCCATGAGTCCCCAATACATATAAAGGGCCACCTTCAAAGCCCTTTATAGTTCGCAACCTCAGTCTTCATAGCAATTTTGTTTTAAAAAATGTGGACTTGTGCATGAAATGAAATCATAGTTCACTTACCTCGACTCAAGCAATGAAACTTAGAAGTTGAATGAAGCCAGAGCGGTTCAGGGAGTGTCTGCACGACTGCGCAGATATTCGGGGGCCGGGACTGGGCGCTGACGGGAACGGCGGGAGGAATGTCTCCGCCGGACAACGGCACACTTCGCCGTGGACCATCGGCCAAGTTCAAGAAGAAGAAGTCCATCGGCAATATACAGGCACTAAAGGTACTGCGCTGGATGTTACATTATTGTACAGTGGTGGATTTCAGTCATGTGTATTGAACTCTTTTATTACTTTTTTCAACATTATCCGTGCAAACTCACTTCCATTCTCAGTGATAAGTAGGGACACAATTATATTGTGAATTGCGATAAAATCGAAATAACACTGAAAAGCATGTCATACACCATGTAGCAATGAAAAACCAGTTAATATGTCATAAACCACTGCAATGCAACAAAAATAATGAAATTAACTAGCATATTTAATCAAAACTCAACTCAGATTACAAAACCATAATCTTTTAATACATTAAATTTTAAAAAAAAAAAATATTTAGCATGGAGTTGGTACCAACATATATGCACTAAATATATTGGGAAATTTTGTGTGTTTTTTTTATATTGCAAATGTTATTAGTATCTAATTTATATATAAAGACTTTGGTACATTTTTCAAACGCACATAAACATGATGATTTATTTGTATTGTTCCCAGTAGTTTGACATGCTTATTACAAATGATTATACTGTAAAAGTGCATCATATTCAGTCAAAATGGTACTGTTTGAAGTAAGTATCATTGAACAAGTAAGTGTTGACGTCGTCCGACCGACGACCATCCCTAAGCCCGACCTGCAACCGCCAGTATACTCTCCCGCTAACGGAACGCACCCCTGGCCGTGGCCCACCCGAGTCGAGCGAGCCACCGAGCCGAACGGCCAAACCAGACATTATTATTATAAAGCACACTAAATCCGAGTGGACTAGAGACGAACCACACCCATTCCCCCTCAAACAATTAATTACGAATTTTGCGACCTTAAAGTCTCTTCCAGACGCAGTCATTTAGTTTTTAACGTAATGAGGTCAAGCTTGGCGCGGCAGGGGCCGACGCGCCACCGGACGCCATGCCAGTTCCGCAGTTCTACTCGACTCGCGGACCGGGACGGACCTACGTCCCACGGAGAGAACACATCCATTGTCTTCATCGCAAGTAACGTCCGGTAAATATAGTCATTTAGCATAAACCAAACCTTTTTCTATTCACCTCTCCGTGCGTGCCCGGTCCGTTTTTTACGGTTCAGGACCTAATCCGACCGCGTAAACGTAAAGACGCCCCGCACCACACCTGGTGCGCAGGGTCGCTCTTCAGCATACGGCACGGGCCGTCTCCCGCAAACCACAGAACTTTCTTAAGGCCACGCGCCTTCGCGCGGACCACAAACCCGCAAGGAAAACTTTGCCAAGTTTAGTGGCGGTGCGTGTACCACCCCAGTGGGCACGGCACCAGCGTAGAAACAATCGCTTACGGGACTGGCCGACTCCAGTCGCCCACAACCTCTGTGTGCCACGTCATTTGTGCGCGCCTAATTTTCATTAAGTGTACTTGTTAACGTAACTTTGCGCCACGTCATTTGTGCGCGCCTAATTTTCATTAAGTGTACTTGTTAACGTAACTTTGCGCCACGTCATCTGTGCGCGCCTAATTTTCATTAAGTGTACTTTGTCAACGTAACTTTGCGCCACGTCATCTGTGCGCGCCTAACTTTCATTAAGTGTACTTTGTCAACGTAACTTTGCGCCACGTCATCTGTGCGCGCCTCTCTTGCATCAAGTGTACTTGGCCTGCATACTGTTACCCGAGAAACCAGTGCCCCGAAACATTGAACATGTACCGGCCTGCACCCCGCAACGGACAAGTAGCCCTCAGGGGCATGTCTGTACTCAGTAATTGTATGGTGTGACGTCAATCCCTTGAATAAAGGCACGTCGCTACTACGGCAATCCCACGCATTCTTCTTTAACGTAAATTCCCAGGCAAGACCGCCGACGGTTCTAGCGGACCACGCTGGGGCAACGAACCACGAACCCTCATTGGTTAGACACCGAGCTAGCCTGGCGCCCTCCCGGAACATAAAACGTTAGTCAGACCAGCCACCCCGCTAGAACTCGCGCCCGGACTCGAACACGAGACCGCGGACGACGGCAGTGTCATATTTGTTGAAAATGGTACTATTTTTATGAATAAAAATTTTTCATAAAAATAAACACACAGCACCGTAATCTTCTATTATAAAAATGAAATAGGCCTAGAAATAAAACCATAAAATGTTGTCTCTAGTAACAAGTCTCAGACTGGCTGGCAGCCAGTTGAGTAAAGACGACAGTCGCTCTACCCCAGGGGTACGAACCCAGAACCAACCAAACCAATGCAGCAGACAGCAGAGTCCAAGTTCCCGCCCCTTGCATGGGCCCCCTTGCATTTCTGTCATTACCAACTCTTCTCTCCCGGACCATCCTTCTTCATCCTGACCTCAACCTGCTTGCCTAATGCAAGACTTATTGCTAGGGACCGGAAAAATTTGCGGGTTCAATGACCTCCAGGATGAACTCCATAGTTCTATGTACCCTTGGTCAAATGCCACCCACTCATTGGCTGCTGCCTCGTGAGACGTTCCAGCGTAGCAGCCTGTGATTCAATAAAGCTTTGGTCAGGGTTTTCTCAATGGCCCAGTCATCCAGGTGAGTTGTGAGCCAATGGCAGAGGCAACACAGAGGTATAACTATTTGTATTTTAGCCTATCGCGAAATTAATTCGCGAATTTTTCCGGTCTCTACTCATTGCACCCGCATGTCTGTGCCCAGGGCTTTCCCTGTGTCAGCGCAAGTCTTACCTGGCCCTAACTTAACCAGTTACAGTACAGAGTTAAGTCATGACATCAATCGCTGCCGTGGCTGGCCAATACCAGCCTAGCACTTGATACATGCTACCCACCCCGCATGGCTGAAACTCAAGATGACTAAAGCATATGGGCTCCGGCCTAAGATGCACTAGTCTTCCCTGACCCATAAACTCCCAATCCAATACCCTTAGTTTTGGTTAGGTTGGAAAAAAAACATCATCCCCAAATATATTCTTCAATAACACTGCACTCTGTTGTAGAATTTTCAGTCATACATATAATGGATAAATTGTAAGGTCTATTACAGAAATGTTCCAGTGTACGAAGAGCCCTCAGTGGTAGTGATTACAAACGCAACATGCTCAGGAGGGAATGGCATCCCAACGACACAAGCATCACTAGGTTCAGTGCACGCTGTAATCTTGGATATCACACGACCTTAAGCCTATGCATAACTGTGTGACGTGAAACATGTCACACAAACATTCCATTGCACTGATTATATTCTTATTTTTTTAAATATTTGCTATATTTAACATTTGTTAACTGCTGACCTAGTTCATGATGATAATAACATAGCTCAACTGAGTCGTGTATTTCCAAAACCGGCCATCTCCACAAAAAAAGAAAAAATCGTTTTGTTCTAGAAAATCAAAATCCATGGTAACCCACAGTGAATAAGGAGCAGTTAATTACAAAAGCGGCCATATTCATTTAATAAACCGTCTTGAATGCCACATCATGGAATTGAGTAAACAGTTTTCCTCGATTTCTCGCAAAACTGTTCTGAGGGAGATGGCCAGTTATGGAAATACACGACTCATTTAGTGATGTAGACACTAGACAGATGCGCCGAAGGCCCGCCTGCAGACGTGAGCTGGTGGCCCGCGAGACGGCAGTGAGCCGAGCTTGTGTTTCGGCAGGACCTGGGGCTGAAGCAGCATGAGGTGCTGGACGCGAGCACCGGCGGCGGGCTGCGGCGGCCGCCCCCCTCCGGCCCCGCCCTGGTCTCCACCCCCCGCTCACGCTCCATCTCCAGCGAGATGGAGGCGCGGCACTGCGGCCAGAGCCCGCGCGGCTCCGGCGACCACCTGGACCGCCTTTCCTGCAGTCCCACGCACCACCTCACACTCAGGTGAGCCCCTTCCCCCATTAGAACTAACTGTGACCCACCACCTTACACACAAGTGAGCCCCTTCCCCTAACCTCACACACAGTTATGCTCCTTCCCCTATTAGAAGTACCTGTGGCCCACCACCTCACACACAGGTACACCCCTTCCCCCATTAGCAGTCCCTGTGGCCCACCACCTCACACTCAGGTGAGCCCCTTCCCCCATTAGAACTAACTGTGACCCACCACCTCACGCACAGGTGAGCTCCTTCCCCTATTAGAAGTCCCTGTGGCCCACTATCTCACACACAGGTATTAGAACTAACTGTGATCCACCACCTCACACTCAGGTGAGCCCCTTCCCCTATTAGAACTAACTGTGACCCACCACCTCACACACTGGTAAGCCACTTCCCCTATTAGAACTAACTGTGACCCACCACCTTACACACAAGTGAGCCCCTTCCCCTAACCTCACACACAGTTATGCTCCTTCCCCTATTAGAAGTACCTGTGGCCCACCACCTCACACACAGGTACACCCCTTCCCCTATTAGAAGTACCTGTGGCCCACCACCTCACACACAGGTACACCCCTTCTCCTATTAGAAATTCCTGTAGATTCTCCATTATATAACACGAGAAAATATCTTCAGTAGAATGGAAAAAAAACCTCGTTCCCCATGTTCAAGAGTTTGCAGTTAGAAGCTCTTCAAGGACAAGACAAAAAAGAACACTCTCCTCTTTAAAAAAATTTATATTTCTGTGGATTCCACATGAAATAAAACTAGAAAAACTTCTGTCTAAAATATCTTTGTGGCCGGGAGTGAAAATAGGAGTCATTTCCACTAACAAAAGAAAATAATTTGGGAGCAAACAGCGGGCAAAGTGATTCTGTCCCCCCAAAATGAAATTCTGTGAAAAATCCTGCTCGAGGCTGCTTCCTGTCACAATCAAAACACAAATGAACGGACTTCTTGTCGCAATCAAAACACAAATGAACGGAATTCCCTCGCCTCAAAATCACAAAATAAATTTGAAGTTCATATCTACAAAAGATGATGGGTATACAAAATAATCTTATTTCAAAGAGTAAATTTCAACAGGACTTCATTTATTTTAATTTTTTTGCTTTATGCATGGTATATAATTTACATATATGTAAAAAAAAATGATAGAATTTACTAGATAGAATGGGGAGATATTTACAGAACTGTAAATTTAAAAATTATGTAAAATCCAAGTTGAACAAGAAAAGGCTATCGAACGTATTTGGAGGGCTTACAGTAAACAGAAGGGCAAGATATTTATTACTCTCTTGCTGATTTAAAGTTGCAGCAATTCGACAAGCAGAATCGGTTTTCCCTAACGGCACGTAGGAAAGTCTTCACGGACAGCCGGCTGAAGCCAGCTACAGCCAGCCCTGCAGGAGCGACCACAAGTGGTTTGTGTGGGCCACGTGAGTCACCCGTGCTGAATGAGGGAGGATGAGGGAGGGAGGAGAGGAGTGACAGGTGGCACGCACGACCGCGTGTGCGTGTCTCTCGGAGTCCGCAAAGTGGCCGGCACGACTCACTTGGTCGGGAGAGAGGGAAATGAGGATGGGCAGAAACCCGACCCGAGCTCGGCCGCCCGCGTGTGGGCTGACAAGGTAACGAGCCGTGGTCGACCCCAGACGCGACGAGAGGCAGCGCCAGTGTTGTTGTTGTTGTTGTTGTGGTGCAATGTTGCTGCTCCTGAAAGCTCACTGCAGGGAGAGGTACATCTTTTTTTTTTTTTATTAGGGCAGAGATTGCGTGCAGTTATTGTTTATGGTGCCAAATATTTCACAGAAATTACAGTCAGATATCAATCACTAAGGGGCTAAAAAATAATCTGTCAACACTGATGAGGCATAAAGAAGCTTTGCAAATTTCAAAACTCATGATGAGAGGATGTTATTTAAATAACGTGTTTTTGAATGGCATCATAACAGCATATATGTTACAAGAATTTTAAAATCATTTAAATTAACAACCAAATCAAATTATGAGAGTTAATTAAAGTTAATACACATCACTTTAAGATAGTTAACATCTCGCTAGAAAATTTTAAAAAAAATTGTCAAAATATTATGTTTGTAGTCATGATCATAACAAATTCATGGTAGACTTTTTTTTGTTGGCTTAGCTATTACTTACATTTCTTGTTTTTTTTTTCTCTGAAATATCTTGCAACTTAGTAGCAAAATAAATGTGATCTAGGCTTACATACTTATCAGGTAACTAATTCCAGTTTTGAATTAATTACTTTGGTAAGTTATGAACATGTAAAACAGACACTAAAACAAACATCCTCCAATGAAATAATGTTTTACAAACAACACACAGTTCCCGTGCATTTTATTCGCCATCATAACTCTGAACTGTGTAGTTTTCAATCTTTGTTTTTGTGAAGGTTTCATGCTTGACATTTGCTTTCACCAAAAACATTTACTAAGAAAATGTTTTTAAGTTAAAAGATAAAGGTTGAATGGGACAACTAGGCTCGTAATTACAATGAAACTATATTTTTTTATTGTTCCCTTCCTATTTGATAAGTTAATATAATTCTGCACTTTACCTATAAAGTAACTAAACCTGTTTAAGGGGCCCGCCTCTTCAGGGGTGTATGTGTGCTAGTGAGGTGGGATGATAAGTGCGACGCTCGCTGGTGCTTCTAGTGTGGTATTCGCTTTCAAGCGCAAGGCTGTGGACTTCTTGTCATACATAGTGAAATTGAGTGGTAACCATGACATTACATGGCGGGGAAATGAAGATAAAGGTGTGATGCAAGTTCCCTGGGTGCTTTCAAGAACATTTACCGCATGTTTCATGCCTAAAAATTACTCTGAAAAAGTGTTTAGCCATTTTTTTCACTCCCCTAAAGATAAAGTTTAAAATCAAAACACAGAAACAGAACAGCATATTCTTAACTCCTTTTTGCAAACAGGCACCACTCTGTTAGCGGGGGCAGTTTCAAAATCACATGGTTTCTTCTGAAGCTCTGGACACTGTACGTGTGTGCAGTTAGGTGGGGCCATAAGACCACATTAAGAAAAAAATGTTTTATAGCTAATAAGTAGAGACCGGAAAAATTTGCGGGTTCAATGACCTCCAGGATAGACTCCACTATCCTCTACACACTCGGGCAAATGCCAACTGTTCATTGGCTGTTGACTTGTGAGTCGTCTCGACTGGGCAGCCTGTGATTCGACACTTCCACGAGTGAGGGCCTCTAATTGGCCCTCATTACTTCAGATTAACCGAGAACCAATGGCTAGGGACCGGAAAAATTAGCGGATTCAATGACCTCTAGGATAGCCTCCATTATCCTCTGCATTTCTCAAGTAAACACGCATGGTCATTGGGTACTAAATTGTGAGGCGTCTCCTTTGGGTAGCTTGTGATTCGACGCTTCTTTGGTCGATAGTTTCTCATTGGCCCAGAGAGTTCCAGTAAAACTGCGAGCCAATAGCAGAACCAGCATAAATGTACACAAGTTTGAATTTCAGCCTATCACGAAATGAATCCACGAATTTTTCCTGTCTCTACCAATGGCAGAAGCAGCACTAAGGTATAATTATTTGAATTGTAGCATGTCACAAAATGAATCCGCAAATTTTTCAGGTCTCTACTAATAAGAGAGGTGTGGTAACCTAACCAGCACCTAAGCATGGAGAGTGTGTCGAAGGGAGGGCACGCACTGTTTCAGGGAGAAGGCGAAAGTGTCCAGCGTCATGGAGTCGGTGTGGCAGACCAAGCACTTCCGGGCCGGATCCATCACCCACGAGACGCAGCTCGACTTCATCGACTTCGTTGCCTTGTACCGATCGTTCAGGTGAGTGCATGGGGTGCTTTGGCCTTGGTCTTACATCCGACACCGGCTTGCTGCTTTTCCGTGTCTTTTATTTTATTTTCATAGAGATCCCTACAGATGTTTCACTGCATATAAGCATTGCCGAATACTTTTCGTTGTTCATTTTTGTGCCGGACACAGCATTTGTCACGTTACCTGACATTTATAACATGTCAGGTAATAAAAATAATTTAGATTTATGACTAAGCTGCATTATGGTTAATCATTGTAAGTTTACTTCTGTTTTTACAGAACTGGGTAATACAAAAATACAACTTTAATTATGGAGTCTCATTTTTGGAATTTTTCTCTTGAAAATACCTCGTATTAATTAAAATATAAAAATTCAACTTTGCGTATGTAGACAAGCTATTAACATCAGGACATATGTTAATAATGCTGTGTCGCATTTAGCAAACTTCCACCATTCACTTCTTAAAAATTTATTGGAATTATTAGAGATGGTGATTTATCATTAAAAAGTTCAGTCCACATAGATGAAACACTATCATTTCTTTGCACTAATTAAGATTGACAAGACATTATTTTTAGACGTATAACCGTTGTTTTAAAATACATCAGCTGAATTCTCATTGGTTCACTCAACGGCCGCCCAATCTTCCTGTAGCACACACAGATAGTACTGTACCTAATAAATTTTTTGGGCATAAATAAAGTGCACTGAAGTATAAAAAAAATCCAATGTATAGTGAAAAATAACCATCCCTAAGAATCATGTAAAATAAAACTCTGACTAAAAGTCACCATCTGGACCAGGGCTGTGACAGACAACTGAATACCTAGAAAGATAATAGAAAAATCTTAATACATATGTACAGCAACGTGGTATCACCGCAGGGTACAAACGGAAATGAAAATAAAATCCTTTAAAGATAAATTATACACATTTTATTTAATCTTACAAAATAATCAATAAGAGCAGTAATGTACAGAAACATATAGTATGTACACTGTACATACATAAGTATGAATGTAAATCTATGTTACTTAAAAATAATATGTTTTCTACTGTGTCTTTGAGGCATAAGCCTTTCGCTCTGCAATGTCCAGTATCAAAGGATGTACAAGTTCTCCGCGACAATTTTGACGTGATAATGTCTTATAAATCTATGAACGCCGGCTGCACGCACGAAAAATTGTCACGTTCCGCCTGAGCCGAGCGTGCAAGAACCGGCCAACCACCGCGTGAGAAAATCTTCTACGAAATCAAACAGGTTAAGGCGAGCTTTTTAACTAATTGTTCGTGATTATAATTTTTAAACAAATTATTTAAATTAAATTTGCAAAAACTGTAAATAATATTTGAAAATTAAAAGGTATGCAATTTTTCATCAATGTTTTCTTATGAGGTTTTCACGTGAAATTATCGTCCATAAACCGACTTTACAGACAACCCCCCCCTTTTTTTAATACATCTGTTTGTTGATGCTCACACATTCTATTGTCAGACGATGATGGATAACAGAAGCTGCCGGCTAAATGAGCAATGTGGGTTGATCAAAGTGATCTACACGTATGTGTTTTCTCTCGTGTGCCGCAGCCTGCGCGCGAGGAAGGACCTGCGAGACCTGTTCGACCAGCAGGCCATCACCTGCCGCAGCATGTCGGACAGCTCGCTCAACGACGGCAGCATCAAGAGCTCCCCCGAGCACTCGCTCCGACCGCCGCAGAGGATCGGTGAGCGCGGGGGGGCACGGATCTGTAGGATCATGGCCCGTCGAGTATTTGCGCGTGGGTTTCAACCGACACAAGTCATCGCCGGATGGGTTCTCCTATGTTGTACACTGCCCATATTCTAGCCCAGGGGCTGGCAAGTAGTTTTAGGTGGGGGTCCGGATACTGTGGGAAAATTTTAACGAGGCCAAGAAAAAAAACAACTGATAATAATTCAGTGCTATCTATTTACTGTTTGGTTTCAAATAAAATTATGAATATAAAACACAAGACCGAGGTTCAACCGTCCGCAAAAAGGAAAAAAGGACCGCGGTCGGCCTGTTGCTGACCGTTGTTCTCTAGCTTATATTCATGCAGTATGCAGAAAACATTTAAAATGTTCCAAAAGTTTTCCGTAAAACATAAGTTTTGACATTTGTGTTCATCAGACCCGTTAACAGTTCACGATTTTGCAAGTACAAGTGGGCCGTGCAGCAGCGAACGCTACAATGAGCAGTAGGTGCAGCTAGTGTTCAGTCGCAAGGGAGCTAGCAACGAAAGTACTAGGTAAATTTGCTCCAAACAACTTTTATTCTTTACATTAGAGTGTAAACTACGTTAGGTAAAAAAAAAATACTTCAATATTTTATGCACAATATTTTTTTTTTTCATACAAGCGGGCGAAGGAAAATTCCAAAACCAAAAGTGAAGAAATCAAAGAAGCAACGAGTGACACCCATTTCTAACCGGCCACCTAGACTTTCCGATGCAGAGAGATGTCAGCTCTATCGATTAAGAAAGAAAGCAGCCCATAAAAATGGAACAGAATTGGCCCAGATGGCCCAAAGTGGTGAGCGCACGCAATGAAATATGACGCCTCAAGTGCTGCAGCCATCTACATCGGCCCAGCCCAACGGTAATGCATAAAATAGAGAATCAATGAACGTAGACAACCCACAACAGGAATCACAAACTCACAACATCACACTTTGGAACTTGAATCGAATCCACGAAAAAAACATAGTGGTAGTTGCTTTAAGTCTTGTTACAGCATGGTCATTAGAGCTGGGAACACGATACAACTCAGACCAGAGAAATTCGGGGATGGAATCAGCCAAGCCCTATAGCCCGTCCCACTCTTAGATTGCAGTACACGGCTTATGGCGCGCGCTGTTGCCAAATATCTAACACATTACGAATTTCAGGAGATGCGTGTCTTTGTAATTTGGATAGAACAAGAAGCATTTTAAGAAATCATATCGTAATTTATAATATTTTATACTATTACACATATAAATTTTTAATAATGCCACTTTTATGTAAATTTCAAATAAAAACTACCTATTGTAGACAAAAATTTCTTATAGATTTCTTTTCTGTTCTAAAAATCCCATATATATATATACATATATATATATACATATACATATATATATATACATATATATATATACATATATATATATATATATACATATATATATATATATATACATATATATATATATATACATATATATATACATATATATATATATACATATATATATATATATATATATATACATATATATATATATATATATATATATATATATATATACATATATACACATACATACATACATACACACACACACACACATATATATATATATATATATAAAACATTTTCATGGGCCCGATAAATGCCGTATTTTTGGACAAGTCATGTCCAAAATGATAAATAAAATACGGTAATGGAAATTCTCGGTCGAGTAAGTTATGGGAAAAATCCGAACAATTGGTTCGAAATGGGGAAGATTTTTTGAAAAACAGAAAAATCGCAACAACTCCCATAATATGAATAATATCAAATCCATTTTAACGTATGATAACTCGGATTACCTAATGCCGAAAAATGTTTTCTAAATACATTTTTGATACGACCAGCCATAACTGCATGGGTTCGAAAAAAAATTTCACCGGACAAAAAAACGTAACTGCCTTAGTAGACACCTTATCAAATCTGTTTAAATTGTTTGTAATAATATCATAATTATTTTCCAAAACTTTGTCTAAAACAATGTTTGATACGATGCTTGGTGTTGAGAAGGATGGAAAAATAATTCAAAATTTTGTACCATGATCGCTATTGAATTCCTTCGTATTTATTTCATACATTTTACATATTATGTTCAAGAATCGATTATAATATTTTTTGTTGACTAAGGAAGCCATGTATTTGAAATTGCTTGTAGGACAGAACCCCACTTATCTAAACACACGACCCTGTTTCCTCTTACGACGGCAGCACGCGCTCTTGTACTGATAAGACACATCTTTAACAGCTATTTCCACGGAAACTGTAGAAGCAATTGAGATGGGGCTGCTTTTAAAAACTAATTCAACTCATTGTGAACATTTTTCTCGCTTTCATCCCCCATCTATCTTTAATAGAAAAAATTTTTTTCCGCAGGTCAACTTTTTGATGTGTCAGTTTGTGAGAAAATGCATTTCAATATATTAAAAAAATTATTTAAGTGAAATCTGTACAGTTTTTGTCTTAACATTTGTTCGGTGGCGTCCTAAGGCATTAATTTACTAATAAAAAAAATCTGAATGAAATACACATGTAGGTTTTCTTTTTTTGATGTGAAACATATCGGAATACACCAATCCCTCGCATAGCACGTCTTCAATTAATGCGAATTCAGTTAGCACAATGTAAATTTTACTGCCCTAGTCTCGAATAGCACGTCTGTAAATTTCAGTTACCACGAAATCGCCACAGGCTAAAAAAAAATCTCGGAAACGACGCGAAGTCAGGTATGGAATATTCGAGGGGGGAAGGAGATGCGCACGCAGATAAACAAACACCGGGCCGTACTGTTAATGCCCGGCCGCAGACCAGGCCGTACCATTGATGCCCGGCTGCAGACCAGGCCGTACCGTACAGAAACCAAAGCAGATGAAATTGGACATTTTTTTTAAAAAAAAGCAAGATGATAGTGTTAATTTCACCCCAGAAAATATTTAACTAACTTTTATGTTTTGTATATGTACATATTGTACATATGTATTTTAATGTTATGTTTGTGCTCTAGGGAAAATCTAAATCTGTTTATCTGTTAACTGATTTGTTTACATAGCCGCTTTTATAAGAGGTGTGCATAACAAATTAAATGTTTACATATGGCTGTGTGTTTTAAAGTTATATAAAACCGGTTCTTAATTTCATAAAAGTGTTTTAATTTTGTTAAGTTTTAAACGTAATAACAAAGGATCCAGCTGCTTGCAACAGCAGGCAGACAGACGCACGCGCGTGTTGCAGGTCACGCCTGGGCGGGCAAGCCAACCTGCTGACTGACGGTAAATATGTTACCACTTATCTCCCGTTACACTGTGCCATGTTTTCTTTATCTAACGTATTCGGTGGTAGGCTTAAAAAGATAAATGATATGACATATGCATTTTCAAGTATTATTCTACGCATTTATATTATGTAAAGATTACTTCCCTACACATCTTGGAACACATTAAATAATTTAGCCTTATATTTATGGGGACTAATGCTTCAGAATACGCGAATTCGATTAACACGAACATTTTTAGGAACGAATTAGTCGTGCTAAGTGAGGGATTGGTGTACTTCAAAACAGTTCGCAGCGAATAAGTTATGTTTTTAATTTTTTCGGACACTTAAAATATTGTTAAGTATTCAAAATAAGCATTACCTGATGCGTTTTTTGATTCTATACAATATGAAAAAAAGATTGGTCCAAAAATTAAAATTTTAAATTTTGTTTGATATTTGGCAACAACGCACGAAGAAACAAGGACAGTGCTAACGGCAATCGGCGTGTGTTAGAGAGAGAGAGAATGCGCCCATTTACTTCCACACTGCAATCTAAGAGTGGGATGCTCTATATAGTAAGGAATCGTTCCAGCATTTTCCAGGAGTTACTTTGAAAAACTGTGTGAAACGGAAGTCATGATGGCCGGACCAGACTGGACTCGGATCCTCTCGAGAACAAGCACTGACTTCGGTGCTCCCTGCGACGGCTCATTCCGCATCCAGTGTACTTACTGTGGCACGGATGTTTACCTCTTTGCTTTCTCGGTCTATAGTCGACTTTGGTTTTCTGTAGTTTGCCCAGTTTGGAATGAGTCTGATCATCTACTCTGCTCGCACATCTAACGCAGACATTCTGACCCCAACACTTTTGAAATAAACCTGGGAAAAATCACAGAACTGCAAACTTACAAATGAATGTCCAGAGTGCCTGGTTTACACATACAATGCAAACCAACTACTATAGCTAAGGACAAGATTAAATGATTTTATTTATAGGTCAATTTTGTTTTTAAAACAGAAGAGTTCAGTGTTATTGTTTTTATTTTCATCCCTTGTATGTTGTCATGAACAAATGTGAATTATTCAACAAATATGAAAAAAATAAAATTCTTAATACTGTACTTACATATATCACCAAAATAGTCAAATGAAACATGATGCACTTACACAATAAAATCATTAGTAATAAGCATGCCTAGCCAGAACAGAACTACCCAGAAAAATAAAAATCAATTGGCTAATTTTTGTATGTTTTAATAATGTGCCAACATCATTAATGTAAAAGCATATAAAGTTTTACTTATAAGAAATGCAAGATCAAAAAACGTTATATTAATTTTTTTCCAATTTAATTAGTTCATACATTCTGGTACAAAATGCATGATAGATAATTTACTTTTGATTAATTTATTTTTGTGATAAAATATAAATTTAATTTATGTTTTGTCAAGTTGCTGATTGATTTCATGTTTTTAGTTACATTTCAGTGCTTAAAGGTGAATTAACTTGCATTTGGGTGTTAGATGTTTTACTGCCTTGCCTTACGGTGTTATTTCAGTCTTATCCCTAACTATGTTGACCTAGTTCAAGGAGGAAGACGACATGAAGCAAGCTCAGACAATGACTTATGTTACAGTTTCCAGTTCAACATGTTTCAGTCATCATTAAGGACATCCATTCCCCTGAAACTTGTATCACATGACTAGAGACCTGCAAAATTCGCTGTTTCGATGGCCTTCAGGATAGACTGCACATACCCCTGTACCCTCGGGCAAATAACGCAAGTTCATTGGCTGCCGACTTGTAAGTCGTCTCAGCTGGTTTGTCTGTGATTCGATCCTTCTTTGAGGGTTGAGGGTTTATAACTGGTTGAGATTCGTCCAGATGAACAGTAAGTCAATAGCAAAATGATTTAAGAGGTATATGTGTTTGAATTCTGGCCTATCGCCGAATGAATCCGCGAATTTTGCAGGTCTCTACACATGAAAAACAAACCGCTCGACCACTGTGAAGCGAACACAGGTGCGACCTTGTTCCAGGTCTGCTGACGAGGAACAGTTCCCTGGACCTGTACGAGCACAGGAGCTCCGCCAACCTGCAGAAGAAGAAGATCTTCGACGCCATCGCGGCGGCGAGCATCGTGGCCAACTGCGCGGGCGTCGACACCTCCAAGTCGCAGGTCATCACGCTGCAAGTGTTCACCAAGTTCCTGGAGACCAGGCAGATGGAGCAGCACACGGAGGAGGCGGTCAAGGCCCTCGTCCAGGTTCGTGCGTCACCGCTCTGCCCCGTGTACTGCTGCCCGGCTCGCGAAGACCAGACCCCGAGCAGGTGCCTTGTCAGGGTGCCAGCAGCGTTCATCTGTCTCTCCACTTTCAAGTTTTAAAAAATTAACACTAAATTACTATTTATTTATTTAAATTTCGTTCCATGCCCACCAACAGTCCAGGGACATTAGCGGTGGGCAAGACATATACAAAATACATACTCACACAGATTACATAAAATAACAACCAAGAAACAAGAAACAAAGGACAAAGACATACAAACAGACAGCACAAGAACTGATATACATAAAATAAATTTTTGTATAAAGTAGTAACAAAGTAAGCAGTAAAACATAAAATTTAATAAAGTACAATAATTTAAACTTGAAGGTGAGAAAATACTAAATATAATTATTTTGACTACTAAAATTCATATCAAGTTTATATTATAATTTGAAATTAATCTATAAATAAGATCATTGTTGTTATTAACTGTACACAGAGCTGATAAAAGGCGACTGTTAAATTGCAACACTCTTAAGGCCACTATTATCTAAAATATATTTGCAATTGATTTTTTAATTATAACAATTATATATAAAAAGTGAATCTAAATAGGCTCTACGATCTGAAAAGAATATTAAAGTGGGTTGAGGAAAATTATTTTCAGTTATTAATTTCATATTTTGTTTTGTATGTCTTGTATTTTATCGCTATCAGATGTGTTAATTTTTAATTTTAATCTATATCAATGAACAATATTCTAATTTAGATCTAATTAAGGCCAAATAAAGTGAGAGAATTGAGTCGGAATTAGTAGCGTGAAAAGTGATGTACTTAATTAGGACAAATGTTCTTCGGGAACTAGAAATTAAATATTCAACATGCTGATGATCTAAAATTTTGTTTTCCTAATAAATTGACTGTAGGTGTGAACAATAATTGTCTGCAGTATACTTATGAGTATCTTTTCTACGTAACTTGATAAAATGGCAATAGGATTGGAGACACATCTGAAATTGTCTCAGTAATTATTACTGTGACAATACCCGTAAACTGTAAGCTCAATATCAATTCTAGAAATTTCTCAGATCCAATTGAAAAGATACTGGACCCTTGCATACTGTAGATACATGTACATGCCTGGTGTAGAGAAATGAAAACTCGTTGCATCAACTTCTGGTTTTATTGGATAAGTATATAAGCTTACCTTCAACTGCAGTCATGTGTCCACTACTTCGTAGAAGTATGACTATTTGAAATTTCCAGTCATGCCAGTTGGAATGGCCTTCCAGCTTGTCTACGTTCGTCTTCCAAATAGTATTCTACATGATGATGCTAATTATGAAAACGGAGACAATAAATGACACAAAAAGCCTACAAACTCGTAGGCACCGCACCACTGATGCTGTACCTGCCCTTTGCAGTTGTACACATAACACATTAGGCCTCTTGACTAATGTGCCTTTGCATTACAAGAAACGCAAACGGCCAAATTGGCCAACAACTCCCGTTAACTGGGCCCATAACCTGTAAAGAAATGAAAACTCGTTGTTGGCCGTGCTGTGGCTATTTTAATACTGACTGTAAAAACACTGTCTTATACAAACCATAGACCATAGAGTAAAGAAGCGCAGCGATAAATAAACAGTGCAGCCAACTACACAAAACTAAAATTCTTACTGGATTACAAATAATATAGTCCAACACCTGGGATGGGCATGGTGAACAAGCAGAGGAATAATCACCTCCAGCGTAGCTGCCAAGGTGGAACCCACCACCTCTCAGCACGACTGAACACTAGGGAACTGTTCAACCACTGGGTCTCACGAGTGCCAACCATCAGGGTCTCTTTGGCTCTCTCAGTGAGAGAAACTGCCAGCTTGTCCTTGCTGCAGTACTGCACTTGTCAGTCACGCTCATGCTGCACAAGCTTCACACGGCAGTTAAAACTCTGTGATTTTTTATGTTGACAGTAAAAAAAAATGGCTTAATCACTCATTAAGTTTATTTCTTCTTTTTTATTGCAATAAAAATCTATAAGCTTCTAGAATGTTTGTGGTTTTGTATTCCTGTACCATATACAGAGCTGCCAACCATTACGGATTTTCCGTAATTATTACGGATTTTAACCCCGAATTACGGAATTACGGAACATCGCTAGTTTATTACGGAAACGAGGCTTTGTGCTGCATGGTAACGGAAAAATTTACGTTTCTGCTGTGCGTGTTTCGTGAACGCTGTTTGAATACTTCGCTTGGTTGCTCAAATAACGGAACTAGTAAGTGTGCGCATGTACGATGTACTGTCGAAATAAGTAAATTAATTCTCGTGTTTTCAAATAATAATGGGATGGTATTACGTCCGTTGTACGATACAACTAGTACATATCCTCGGACTTATCGTTTGAAGGCTACTTACATCACGATAATTTTTGTACGGTACTTTGGCTAACCTGTGTTGTATTAATTTATTTCTTGAAAGCCATTTTTTTCATCATAGTGTTTTTGTCCGGTTTTTGTCGTGTCTACAGACGTGAATTTTTTTTTTTTTTTTTTTTTCGATAGTGTTGTGTTCTTCAGTGCCGGTTGTAGAAATGAAGCGTGTGACAGAATAATGTGCATCTGGGGGAAAAAACACGCAAGACTTCAGAACTTTCCACTTAAATATTCAAAAGAATGGCCATGATTGTCGTTTTCAAATGTTTGGAACGCCACGGTTTTGTAATGTATGCGCGTGTGACTTTTCGATTGCACATGGTGAAAGGGATGACTGTAGACGGCATATTGAATCAAAGAAACATGCAGAACATTTTAAAGCCGTGACTAGCAATAAATCTATACCTTCGTTTTTTCGCTACATCTGAAGAAACGAAAGTAACGAACGCAGTTATTGTTTACAAGTCCTTGTGTTTGTCTTGTTTGTTTACATGACATTTCTTATCGAACCAGGATAAAAGAAGCAAATAAAAAGACAGTTGTTTTAAAGTTTAACTTTGAATACATTGAATTGAAGATTCAAAATATCCAGTAAAATTATTAATATTTCTTACATATTCAGATGATTGTATTGTTCAAATAAATTTTTTTATGTATTAATTTGCATTGTATTCATCTTTTTCTTTTTCTTTTGCATATTATTGTCGTTGTTTTATCTTGTGAGTGTGTTATAATGCCCCAGGAAAAATTTATCGTGCATGATTTACGCGTACTTTTTTCATATACCTAATTGCCATTACTGATGGGTGTGATTTGAGGTTGGCAGCTCTGCATATACTTACTTTTCCAACATCATTAACACAAAAACTTTGCTTGAAACACATGCACCTAACATTCTCCGTGTACAATATGTACTCGTGGATAATTTGAGTTGTCAATGTTTTGGAAAATAAGCATCACACAATCACAAATCAAGAATTTAGGAAATGTCTAACGAGGATGCATATACAGACATACGTACTAATGAAGAAACGTACACATGTGCGGGTAGGCAAGTGTTTCCTCATTTAAACATCTAATTGCAACCTCTTTGTTTCCACTCACTCAAGCGGAATTGTTTTTTCAGTTCTCCAGTTACATGATATAACAAGAACCTTCTCTTTTATTGATGATAAAATGTTGATCTCCGATTACATGTGTCTAAAAATAGTTTTATTATCTGAGGAGAGTGTGCACCTGGTCCCTAAGCGCTAAGGCCACAGGAGAGCTGGTCCCATTGCAGAGGCACGAACCAGACCCGCTCCTGAGGTCGCAGTGCTGCCTGTCGTTCGAGGGCTTCGCGCGCTACCTCATGGACAAGGACAACTACGCCTTCACCAACGAGAGGATGGCACCCGACGAGACGGAGATGGACCAGCCACTGTCCCACTACTACATCGCCTCCTCGCACAACACGTACCTCACGGGCCACCAGCTCAAGGGCGAGTCCTCCGTGGAGCTGTACAGTCAGGTGTGTGTGGCCGACTGCTCCGGTGTCTCATTCCCCAGAGCCACCGCCGCCACCCAGGGGTGTTTAACTGGTTGTAGCAGTAGGACCAACCAAACAAGCCAAGAGGGCACCGGTGCTCTCCTTCACACTAGCTCTCACATACAAGCACCGCACCATAACGAATCACAAATTCAGTTAACGCCCGAGGATTACTAATGGAGAAACGTACACTTTTGCTGGTAGGCAAGTGTTTCCTCGTCTCAACATTTAAGTGCATCCTCTTTCCTTCTACTTACACCACATTGTTCTCCAGGATATTATAACAACTCTGCTCTCTTTCGTTTCTGACACAATTCTTCAGCTCCACTTACACATGTCTGAATGAAGGGAAAACCGGGGAAGTTCCTGGTATACCGGAGGGCCAGTCCTCCCCTGCAAGCAACCCTTTGGATGTCATCCGAGTCAATTGAGACAGTAAGATGCAAAAGATGAGGACTGATGGAATGGCTGGGTGGAAGGAGATGAGAAAACCTCGTGAGAAACCCCCCCCCCCCCCCCCCCCCCAAACAATACACTGCAATGCCTCTGCCCCATCTCCCACTTCCAAAGAATTCCTGTCTTGGCCTCATCATGAATAGAACTCGTATCGCCTCGATGCAAGGCGAGTGACCGACCACTCAACCAACCACCGTTGTGCCTGTTCCGTAACTTTTTTACAAAAGTTTCACAACCGGACAACCATCAGCCATTCACTAGAGCCATCTCTCATCAATACAAGAAAACTTCTTAGCTGCCGATGGCTCAAAAGAGATGATTGTCTAGTCATTACTATACGTATGTAAATAATAAAAGGGTATTCTTTAAAACAGCTCTTGGTTATTGTCACTGGTAATGACAGTTTCAACCCCAATGCTGAGTGTAACATGAACCTCTCAACTTATTCTGACTTCCTACAAAGGTTTCCACAAACTATTCTGTTTTAGTTTGTAATATCTAAGAAATGACTACTCGACTCTTCCATTAATTAATTTATTTTATGTATTTACTTATTTGTACCATGCCCACAAACATTTAGGATACTTGTACCAGGACCATGTGCTTGTACACCATCTACTGCATTGGCATACAAATTACAGTAGCACCAAATGACAGTAGCACCAAATGTCACTAATGCCCAGGTTGCCATCCCTGGCGTGGACAGTGGGACCCATTGTTGGCTCAACTGGTCACTGAATTCCAGTTGGTAGGGTCCCCAGTTCTACCACTATGTGTGACCTCACGGGGGAGTAAGATGGCCACTAGTGCAACATGAGGAGTTAATTGGAGCGCTGTTGTTTCCTCCTCATGTTTTCATCACCCACTTCTCCATGCAGTCTACTCCTACATTTTCCTTCATCTTGCCTCGCCCCTGTCCTTCAAAAAAGTCAATGAAATCAAGTCTATTCCTGAAATAGAACAGCCGGCTCTGCTCAAAAAAAAAAAGCCTCGTCAAATCTGCATCCTCCATACCACCAGGAAATAAGAAGTTCATGAGGAAAAAACTGGATTTGCCCTGATTTAAATCTCCAACAAAGTTTCTGATCATTTGCACCTGCCAGATACAATAAAATGAATCTACTATTTAAAAAAAAAAAAGCTGAACTGTTCTCAAGTGTTTTTTTATTCAAAGTAAACCAGTAACATTGTAAAAATACAGCAAGAACATTATAATTACATCAGCAACTATTGCATATAGGTTTCAAATGGCTCCAATCACAGGTTGCGTTTGTTTGGGAAGTGGCTCGCCAGCTGAACTTGTACTTGACAGCGGAAGCACTTGTGTTCCAGGTGCTGCTGACCGGGTGTCGGTGCGTGGAGCTGGACTGCTGGGACGGGGACGATGGGTCGCCCCTTATTTACCACGGCCTGACCTTCACCACCAAGATCCCATTCCGGTCGGTTGTGGAGGCCATCAACCGCAGCGCGTTCGTGACCTCCCCCTACCCCGTCATCCTGTCCATCGAGAACCACTGCTCTGTGCAGCAACAAGCACGGATGGCACACATTTTCCAGGTGAGTTCTACGTCATTCTTTCATCTGTACCTATTGTTTCTTAAATAACATGATATTATTTTAAAAATGGCAACTATCCCTGCCCCTTAAAATCCAAAAGCACAGACAATTTTTTTATATGTGGCATTTTTACCCTGTCCTCTCTCACCCAAATTGTGTTTGTGAGGGCATCCATACTGTGAGGGGACCCACATTGTGAGGGAACCCACATTGTGAGGGCACCCACACTGTGAGGGCACCCACATTATGAGGGGACCCACATTGTGAGGGGACCCACATTGTGCGGGGACCCACATTGTGAGGGCACCCACATTGTGAGGGCACCCACATTGTGAGGGCTCCCACATTGTGAGGGCTCCCACCAGGAGAGCAGGAAATGCAGTCTCCGTGCTGTGTTTATTCCTGGTGTGTTCCGAGCAGTACAGTCACTGTGCCACTCGGGCTTGGATCAACGTGGACGGGCTCAACCACCATGAACACGCACCAGTAGGTATCTCGTACGCGACTGAATCGCTAAAAGAAGATTAAACTGCAGGTGCTTTGAAGGCCACTTACTTTCTTTCACATGACACAAAAAGGTTTCTCAATGCACACATATAAGTGTTTTTAAATGAAACTTCTTTGCTTTTAGAGCGTTACGAAAATTCCAAACACATGAGGGGAATAGTTAGGTGCATGGTGGGGGAACCAGTAGAGGAAGAAAGTGTGTCAGCGGTGATGTCACTCCAGTGCACGTGCTAGCGGTCGAATAGTAAGACGGCAGGGAGGGGAGATAGGTACATAGTGGAGCATGTTGTAACGGCCAGAAGGGTAGAAATGACACAGCAGTGATGCTACAGAATTCTTGTAATGATGCTTGTGTTTGTCTACTCATCAGTTTTCGTAACGGTTAATGATTTTTTTTTTTTTTAAGTATGTATAAATATTTTATTTGTGTGGAAAAAAGTTATTGGTTTGTGTGATTAACTTTATAAGTATCATTCATTTTTACCTGAATAGTGTGACTGAAAATGTAAAAAAGACATATAGACTTAAGAGGTTAGCTTTATAAGCGTAACTTATTTTTGGTATGTGAAAACTGTTAGTTGAAATGTCATAAGGACTTAAAGACTTGTGAGATAGACTTTGTAAGTGTAATTTATGTTCGATTGGAGTGGATTTTTGTTGTTTCAATTTATTCAGCTGGAGATCATGATTTAACATCATGCCTAAAAATAATAGAAAGGCAGAAGCAGACAAGAGGTATTATCAAAGGCAACGTGGCAATAAACAGCCAAAAGAGGCACCAAAAAGTGCCAGTGAACGGATGCTAGAGTACAGGGTGCAGAAAAAGGAATTTTTTCATTTGAGATCATACCCGCATCCTTACTATTCTCAATTATTATCTCTTGTTCAATAAAAAAAATACTAATAATTCATCTCTATCTATACCTAGTAAGCAAGAAGTTTCACTTCTGTTGCACGCAGACATGCTTTTTATTCGAGATGAACTAATTCAAGATTCCATTTAAAGATACTGCCTACTGAAAAGAAAAAAAATCCTCAGTTAAGAGTGCACCATATAATTCTCTCCCGTTAATCAACATGATAACCAATTATTTAAAAAATATATGATTTTGCACACACTAGTCACGGCGCCTTGACTTTCTGCAGAGCCATGCTACATAAAACTCTACCTTAACATTCCACCCTCTCTACATACTTCAGTGACACCACTCTCCGGGCAGCTTTTTTCTTCACTCTCTCTAGATACGACGTCAGTAGTAATAAGAAAATAAGTACAAATGGTATTTTGATCAATGCAACAGCATCTTGTTCATGAAAAAAAAAAAATTAGAGACTGCTAAATCAATCAATCACTTTCAGTAGTTATGTAAACTGATAACTAAGATAAATAATAAGATGCAGTTTATATCCAATTGCTATGTCGTAACTAACTGTCAGATATACCACAAACATTTATTCCATTTATTGCATTTTCAGCCCTTCTCAGAATGGGTGCCCTTGTATGACTTGATTTTGGATGTAATATTAAACTATTAACAAAGTACAAACATTAGTTAAGACTGCTTCTCAACAGAGCGGCTCTTAGCGGTATTTTGAATCTGTTTTTTCTAGTCGGTTTTCGGGGAGAAGCTGGTAACAAAGTTCCTATTCGAGGCAGATTTTTGCGAAGACGCGCAGCTGCCGTCACCGACACAGCTGCGGCACAGGATCCTGGTGAAGAACAAGAAGCTGACGGCGGACATACCGGCGTGCCCGTCGGCGGCGCGGCACGGCAGCAGCGCGCACACCCCGCTGCGCGGCAGCAGCGGCAAGCAGCCCTCGTCGGGCCGCGCCAGCTCCATCGTCTCCAACACCAGCGGCGGCTCCGTCAACGACGAGTACAGCGACTTCGAGGACGACGACGATGACGACGATGACGACAATGAGGGTGAGTCGCGAGGCCGGTTGACAGCATGAGGAGTGTCGTGTGTTGACAACACACGGAGTTGTCCTGACAACATGAGGAGTTCATGTTGACAACACACAGAGTTGTGCTAATAACATGACACCCCAAGAAACTTGTGTTGACAATTTGAGGAACTTTTTAACAACATTAGGAACTTGTGTTGACACCACGAGAAACTTGTGTTGACAATTTGTGGAACTTGTTTAACAACATGAGAAACTTGTGTTGACAATCTGAGGAATTTGTTTAACAACATGAGAAACTTGTTGGCAATCTGAGAAACTTGTTTAACAACATGAGGAACTTGTGTTGACAATCTGAGGAACTTGTTTAACAACATAAGGAACTTGTGTTGACACCACGAGAAACTTGTGTCGACAATTTGAGGAACTTGTTTAACAACATGAGAAACTTGTGTTGACAATCTGAGGAACTTGTGTTGACAGTCAGAGGAAATTGTTTAACAACATGAGGAACTTGTGCTGATAACATGAGGAACTTGTGCTGATAACATGAGGAACTTGTGCTGACAACATGAGGAACTTGTGCTGATAACATGAGGAACTTGTGCTGACAACATGAGGAACTTGTGCTGACAACATGAGGAACTTGTGCTGACAACATGAGGAACTTGTGCTGACAACATGAGGAACTTGTGTTGACAATCTGAGGAACTTGTTTAACAACATAAGGAACTTGTGTTGACACCACGAGAAACTTGTGTTGACAATTTGAGGAACTTGTTTAACAACATGAGGAACTTGTGTTGACAATCTGAGGAACTTGTTTAACAACATAAGGAACTTGTATTGACACTACGAGAAACTTGTGTTAACACAGGAAAGTCATGTTGGCAGTGAACCTTTGTATCACAAAAACCTTGTATTTAAACTCCCTGATTTTATACTTTCCTGCATTGAACACAACCAGTACTTTTCTTAAAGTCTCATCTGAAGCACATATAGTTTCTTATACATTTTTGTACTACAGTTTCTCAGTCTCTTAGCAATGTAAACTTAAACATAAGTTCTGAACACACCAATGATACATTCAATGATACATAACATTTTTGTCTTATTACTTTGCCCCCTTATATCACCTACAGTGCTCTCTAATTCTCAAAACATTAATGAAGCATTCCATTAACAACTGATACTTGTTTGATCTTGTAAAGTATGTATAAAATTTTGAAATACTAATAGTATTATTTTTATACAAATGTTTTATCCGAGAGATTACTAATGCTTCTGGCAAATATGGGAGAAAACTTATATACTTGCTCACAAAAGCTAACCCAACCAGTTACGAAACAGGTTATAATGATATCCTGCTCCTGCAGGTAATTGAACCCATGACTCCTGTATTGATCAAGCTGTAACATCTGAGCAGGGTACCTCTACCACTCTGCTACTGGTGGAACATCCATTATGCATTACTACTTTACTTTTAAAAATTGGTAGGCTAAAGGCAGAAAAAATACTGCATCTTATATCAACTCTTTGTCGGGACTTTTCTTCTAGTTTTAGTCTATTATTTTAAAATAATAAGTTATTGTCACACGCGTTTAATGTCTTTGATGCAAAAAAAAAGGTTGCTGATGAAATATTTTTAAAAAATTGGTTTACGAGGTTTTACACCTGCAGCGATGAAGCACGCGGAAAGTCCCGAGTGCCGCTGTGGCTGAGTCCTGCGGGCGCGTGTTCCCATTCAGGGAAAATGTATTATTTCTTTTCAGACATGCTTTCATCCGCCTTGTAGTTTTATTTCAATTATATGTCTTTATTATTTTATCAATAATAACAGTATACAAGCAATGCACATTGAATTTTGTAACAAATTTTGTCGCTACATTTCATCTGCTGTAAAATATGCATGCAAACGTTCAAAACTAAAATATTTTTTTTGTCAATACAGTACACTCCCTATTTAACGTGGTTGTCGGGGGACATAACTTTTACCCGCGTTGTTGCATAACCGCGATGTTTCGATGTGACCAAGGTCAAAAGGCATAAAACACCGCCTGTGTTCTAATAGGTCGGCAAGCACGCACAGTATAGACGGCCCGCCTTTGTGCGGACTTTGCATCCGCAGTTTTCACTAAACGCGGGTGAAAAAATAAAAATAATAAATTCTAAAGATAAATATTAAATGTTGAATTTTATTTTTTATTTTTCCGCATGCCGCGCACAGTTTGTCGCACGGCCTACGAGCGCGCCACACGCCGCCATACACACGTGCGGCACACAAGCTGCTGCCAGTCTCGTGGTGTCAGCCACAGTATCTGCTTCGTCTAAGTGTTCGTAACAAAGTAAGTGCAGTGTGTGCGGTTACACACGATTCTGTGGTCAAAGTCTTCTAAATAGAAAGGCCATAGTAATACTTCAAACCGAATATGAATCGCAAAGTACCGAGTTTGATTGACAAAATAAAAATTCTAGATTTACGTACTTACAGATAGCGTGTCTTTTGCAGAAGTATGCAGCAGATACGTGAAAAACGATTCTAGCATTCGTACAATATAAAATAAAGAATCGTCTATCGTGTAAAGTGGTTAAACTTTGTTATCCATGCTTACAGTAAATTATAAATGGTCACATGTGGGATACAAAAATTGCTCCAAAATAATTTTAGCGCAATCAGTGGCGCCGTATTAAAAAGTCTGTTAAACGTTGTCTTTACTTATTCCATCAAACGCTGTGTCGAGTTGCTGAGTGTGTGTGGCTCAGATCGGCAAGTGTTATATTCCCCAGCCTCTGGTTAAAGGTCGGGAGGCCGCTACACATAAACATTTCCGGGGCTTGTTTACTACCTCACGGCAAAAGTGGTACAGTATGGTTCACGTAAGTATTGGACCACTGGGAATTCCTCGGCAAAGATTAAAAATACGCTAGCTGATTTACTTTACTATTTAATGTTAAAACATTATACCAAAGTAAAAAGATGAACGTGTATAATACAACGAATAATATTACGTCTGTAGGTTCAAGTTGTAACAAAACATTTATGTGTCTCCGCTTGTCAACACACGTGACCACGAGAAGTGTGCAGACGGAAATGAGTGAACTACTCAAGGTCACCATTCTTCCCCCCTTTCGGCTTAATCGCCCCTCTCATCACTGGCGCTTATATTCCACTCCTCCCGTCTACCCGGGTGTCTTGGTCGCATATTCTCGGCTCGCCTCTCCCCTCCCAGCGCTGGCCGTCAACCAAACCTATCCAAAATCAATCCCCAGCCGAGTCACGCTGGATAATGTCGCTGGACGGTGGGCTTTATCGGGTCCCCTTTCCGATGCTTTATTTGTGGGTTAAAAAAAAATGTTAAGAACTAGTGTTTCAGAAAATAACACTGGGCTGGATTGGACCATAATTTGAAAACACTACAAGATAGAGGAATAATGTACGGAGATATCTTGTTTAGAATTTCACTGCGGACATTTTCTACGCCTAGGATTTTTTCTTCCCGATGCTTAGTTTGTGAGTTACAAAGCAAAATTATCCTAATCGGCTGTCAACCATTTATTCCATTATTATTACAGTAGAAACTCGTTAATCCGTGACGATTTAAAAGTGCAGAAAAAAAAAGAGAAGTAAAAATTTGTCAGCGCTTAAAATTAACGTCACGCGGGCCGGCGGCCGGCAAACACTGCAAGCCTTCGCATGGGCCGCCAAACTCTGCAACGCTGTTTGTACCGACCCTTTGTGTCGCCCCCCTTTCAGCTGTCACATTTGTCACTCTTTAAACTTGAGGGGGATGTCCTGACTTCTGCTTCCCGTCTCCCTTTGTTTGTTTCCACCCGCCAACGCACGGCAGGCGCCTGGCAAGTGACGTGTCTGGCTGGCATTCGGCTGGACGAAGTGGGATGAGTTGGGGGGGGGGGGGGTGGGGGGGGGTTGGGGGGTTGGGGGCTACCCAAAATTGATGTGTGCAAGTTCAGCACGATCTTATCTTTCTCTCTTCGGCTGTTGTAAATGACCGTGAACTAATGGCTAGGCAGTGCCGTATTTTTTTAAGGCGAGACTAATTCGAAGACGGTCCTTACCTTGAACGGATTATCCGGGTTTATTACTTTTTTTTTACAGGATTTTAACTATCCGGGCATCGGCGGGTCCCAATTAACACGAATAATGGAGAGTTTACTATTTTTTATCCATCTGCTGCCAAGGCGCAGTAAGCCTCGGTAGACGTTACGTCACATGACCTTGGCCTTAACCCAGCTGCACGCCGGTGTCTGAGAAGCTTGACAAGACCTTCCGGGATTTTAATCGCTAGCCCGTGAAATTCGGTAATCCGTGATTATCTCGGTCCCGACCATCACGAATTAACGAGGTTCTACTGTGTTATTAGTATTATTATTAATTTCTGATTGGGGGACATGGTTTGACCCGCGATATACCCGATTCCGCGATCTATCGGGGCGCGGTATACCGGGAGTTTACTGTAGTTGCATTGGAGTTCACTCACTTTTAAGTTATTTTAAAAATTCTTCAGTTAGAATATGATCACAAAATTATTTTATTTAGCCTTAACCTGGAACCATTCACACGTAAATTCAGAAATTTCTGAATCCAGGCATGGGGCCGGGACCCCCGCGCACAGACTCCATGTCCAGCCACGAGAGCATGATGCGGTCGGAGCGCTCCCGCCCGCCCGGCCGCGCCCACGGCGCCGGCGACGCTGACTGGATACCCACGGACGACGACTTCTCCCAGCAGAAGCCCAAGAAGCAGAGCAGCCAGATCGCCAAGGAGCTGTCCGACATGGTCATCTACATACAGGTGCGCGGGTCCTCCCCCGTATCCCCCGTCTCGTCCGTCCCCGTCCGTCTCGCAGAGTCGCGGGTGCGCGGGGAAAAAGGGGGGATACGTCAAAAATGTCATTGTAAATGACTTATCCCCCCTTTTTTCCACGCGCGAAAACCTGTCGGTTCGTGATGTAACTCCAAAAGTTCGGTGCCGTTGAATGACACACAAGGGTGCTGGACTTAACCCATTCGGACCATTTTGTAGAGCTTGTTCTCCTTTGTTCCATACCATAAAAAAAAAACATTTTTGCTAACATTTGACTTATCCCCTTATTCCCTGCGCACCCGCGAAATAACAGATGTATTACACCACACATTGCTAAAAAAAAAAAATACCTTCCAACAAACATGCATAGCAAGCAGAATTGTCTATTAAATGTTTTCCCGCGCAATGTACCCTTTCCACTGTTATCGTTTCCATCAACACTGCCAGTCAAAAAAAAAAAGAAAACTAACATGTTGTTTTTTACATCAGATTTTGGAAAAATACATTATTGTTTGTGATCAGCTAAAATTATAAACCTAAGTGCTTCAAATTAATGCACAATGGTTTTTATTCCTTACTTTTAATTAATGATAGTACCCATATGTCAATACCTACGACATACCAAATTTTAATTTTTTTTATTGTAACTAATTTATCTTTTATTTTAATATTTTGTGTGGTGATAATCTTATACTACAACTCTAATATTATTGTGTAATTATTTTATAATAATTAAAAAAAGTAAAGTTAAATGATTCATTTCATAGCCATAAAGTATGATGTCCACTAGAATGGAGGTTCACAAAAACACACATTCAAGTTTTGATAAAGGTTATGTATTATTGATATTTAAAGTGTCCACTTCAGGGCTGAGCAGACTGGAAAAATTGAAACATTAAGATACTTCATAGTATGAAAAATGACTAACACTGATTTGTAACCAAGATAACTATTGCCAATTTCCCTGTTTTTTTTTCTTCTAGATATTGAGAACACTTTTTCAATTCCCTAAGATCTCCCTGTTTCCAGATTCTTCCCTGTCTATGGGCCCCTGAATGAATTCATTCATCATCTGGCTTGTTAAGAGTTGGATGAAAAGTGATGTAACAACAAAGCAGCGTTGGCGGAATGAATGATTGGGGGAGGAAACAGGGACACGCCAAGAAAATCTTAAGGCTTCCAGCGATGTCCGCCACATTCATATCGTGAAAAATCTTGGTTTGACTCCGCCGGGAATCAGGAATAGAATCCTAATCATTTCGGAGTCAGGCGACAATCCGGACCACTCCACCGTCGTACCCCGTGCGAGTCTTGGGCGTGGGGGTACAGACATGGACGGGAAAGTGTTGGTAGTGCCACTGCTTTCATTTTTTTTTAAGGGTAAGGAACCGATTTATCTGCTTCTTTTGTTCTCCTCCGCACTGCCCCATCGAGAGAATACATATACATCCACCTAATAAAAACAGTGAATCTGTTTCAGAACACAGCAGGTTGATATCATTACAAGCAACATAATTTTTATCCATACAAGTAGAGTTTTAAGACAAAATTAATGTATTAACTACTTACTTCAACTCTTTTTTTTTTTAAATAATGAGTCATTACTCAGTGGAGTCAAAAGCTAGGTTTTCTGTTAAATTTCCACCTGCAAAATTGTGTGCAAATGGCTGAGAGTAAATGCCCCCATTAAAAATGTCTGCATAAATTTGTTTTTCTGCTTTCTATCATAACATTAAAAAAAAAATTTTGTTCTATAAATCACACAGTAAGACTCGAAAAAATGTAAAGTTCAGGAAGAGCTGAACTTAATTTTTTTCAGCGAAATATTTCATATGATTTTAAACAAATACAGCCAGACGTCGAGACTAATCTTATAACAATATTTTCCTAAATGCTTTTTTTTTTTAGGTTTTACGGTTGCTTTGATAATACTTAATACTTTTAATGTTGGAAATAGGTGGGTCATTAATTTTTTTTATGCTTTTTTTTTAACTGTTATGACTTGTGTAATTTGTTTTCTTCAGCCAGACAAGAAAAAAAAATTCACATTGCTGTATTGTGATTTCAGGCCATTAAGTTCCGTGGCCTGAACACCATCAGCCCCAACAGCTCGGTGAAGTGCAAGCGGCCGCTGACCACGGCCAGCCAGGTGATGAAGAAGAGCAGCGTGACGGGGCTGGCGACCACTCCGCCCACCATCGTCACCAGCACGCCGGCGACGCCCACGTCAGGCGTGACCCAGCTGTCGGGCATCGGCTCCGCCTGTGCCTCGGTGGGGTCCGTGTCAGTCGCGGACGGCCAGCACGCCTCCTTCGGCAAGAGGCCCAACGTGAACCACCCCTGCTACCAGTGCTCATCGCTCAACGAGAACACGGCCAAGAAGCTGTGCCGCAAGCAGCCGCACGCTCTCGTGGCCCACACGGAGACCCAGCTGGTGCGCACCTACCCGGCGGGCATGCGCATCGACTCCTCCAACTTCAACCCAGTCATCTTCTGGGCGTTCGGGATCCAGATGGTCGCCCTCAACTACCAGACGGAGGACGCCGCGCTGCACCTCAACGCGGCCATGTTCGAGCAGAACGGACGCTGCGGCTACGTCCTCAAGCCGAGCGTCATGTGGGACCGCACTCACATGATGTACCGGAGGTTCAACCCGTGGGACAAGGAGTTTGACGGGCTCCACTCGTCCCACCTCATCCTGGGCATCATCTCGGGGCAGTACGTCTGCCAGAACAATCTCTCTGCCGGCACCTACGTCGAGGTGGAAGTGGGAGGCATTCCCGTCGACTGCAACAAGCAGAAAACTAAGGTTGTACAGAGGAATGCCCTGAACCCCATCTGGAATGATACGTTCTTCTTCCAGATAATGTTTAGGGATTTGGCCTTTCTCCGTTTCAGTGTTTTGGACGCGGGGACGAATCACCTCATCACTCAGCGAGTGTTACCTCTAAAGTGCCTAAGGCCAGGGTATCGTCACGTGCGACTACGGTCACCCCAAAACCAGCCGTTACCATTATCAACATTATTTATTTATTCTCGTACAGAGGAAGAGAGTTTGGACTACAACGGTACTTCCGTTGAAAATGGCGAAGCCCTTCCGTGTAAAGTGTTGAGCGGAACCCTTTCGGGAGCGAACGGGAGGGTGGTGAAAGTCGGCCACGAAATAAGACCGGAGACGGTGATCGCCAAGAAAGAGTGTGGTGCGGTGCCACTCAAAAGAAGAATGTTTTTCCTGATGGTGCACGGAGTGATTCCTGAGGAGCCCTACACGATACTGAAGATCACTCAGGAGAGCACGACCCAGGAGGTGGTGTTGCAGGCGCTGCAGAAGGCGGGGATCCCCGCGGAGAGAGCCCACGACTACATCCTGGTGGAGGAGGTGGCTCGCAGCTGGGAGAAGAAGGACCGCGACATCCCCGCGACGCAGCGGGTGCTGGACCTGCAGGAGAGACCCCTGCAGGCACAGGCCCAGTGGCTCGGGGAGGGCCGGTTCCTGCTCAAGAGGATGGGCGACGACCCCAGCAGCCGGGCGTGGCTGTCATCCATACGCAGCACGGCTGGGCGGGAGCGACGCAGCACGGACCCCGCCGGCGACAGCCTGCAGCAGCTCGGCACGTGGGAGGAGGCGCACACCTTCCTGGTGTGCGTGTACAACGTGAGCCCCGAGATCCCCTACGCCATCCTGAAGGTGCCGCTGAGCTCGTGCGCCCAGGACGTGCTGGCGCAGGCGCTGGTGAAGGCTCGCCGCATGGAGGACCCGTCCCGGTTCGTACTGGTGGAGGAGCTGGAGTGGGGGGTGGGGCGGGGCCAGCAGCGGGTGCTGGCGGACGACGAGAACGTGTACAGCACGCAGGCGCACTGGCAGACGCTGGGCAGGTTCGTGCTGCGGGAGCGGGAGCGGGCGACGCCCGGCGCCGGGCGCAAGCAGCGCGTGGCCGCCAGCCTGCGCACGGCCACGCTGGAGCGGCTGGGCAAGGGCCTGAAGCTGCCCGTGCAGGAGGCGCTGAGCGACCCCACCGCGCACGGCACCAAGCCCCGGTTCGCGGAGGGCGGGCGCGGGGGGCAGCGGCCACGGCACGGGGCCGGCGAGGGGCGAGGCGGCGCGGCGGCGCAGGGAGGTCCACTCGGAGGGCGAGACGCTGAGCGACGACGACGCGGGGGACCTGGACCTGAGGACTACCGTGTCGCGGTTGAAGAAGGTTTCCCTGAGGAAGCTGCGCGTGTGGAAGTCTTGAAGACGCGGCGTGGAGCCGGAGTGAAAAAAAATAACCCCGACGTCACCGACCTCGGCAAGGCGAGGTACCGATCGTCCGGTACGAGTCGGCACCGAGGGCTTCGAGTGAATCTGAGCTGGTACTCAGCAGGTTTCTGAGACGACAGCTGCACTACTGAAAGCTTTAAATAATTTCCACTGTTGTTGCTGTGTGCACTTAAAGCACTGACCGTTGTATGAAAGATATTACTTGATCGTTGTTACGGAGTGGAGGAATGACTGGCAGTGTCTGTGTCAGCACGTCGTTCGCGTGGTGACGAAGCTGAGAGTAGGCGAGTGGTTGAGAGTCGTGCACTCTTCCAGTATTAATACAGTCACAAGGCGCACACGAAGCACAGTCTCACTCTTTGTGTTCCGGTATATTCTCACCTGCCTTTTCTTATGCAATGTGCTACAGAAATAATTTAAAATATTTTGTTGTTGTTGTTGCCCAAATCTAGTCATAAAGTACCTTCTGTGATACTTTAGCATACTTTGTACAATTTTCATCCAATACCTCGAGTGTTTATAAGTTTACAGAATAACTCGCAAAAAATAATAATTTTTCATGTGACTGTACTAAATTCAATCACATTCCTGTGAATAGCCTAAAATTTCTCTCATCTCTCATAATCATTTTATATCACCATTACTGTAGGAAATGATTTATTAATTACACAATTTTTGGTGAAAATAATTCAGGAATAAAATAAACAATATAATTAGGCAGTGAATGCAAATTCCAAAAGCTATAGATCATATAGGCAACACACACTTGTGCCATATTGTCATGGTTAATACGTATGTTGCAAACACAAGTATGTATCTCATAAAGGCTTTTAATACAGTCATACATAAAAATTATTTTATACAGGTAATTTTTTTTTACTTTACATAGAAAAGAAATACATTCTTTGAAAAAAAAATCAAGGATCTTGTTGAATGTTTGTTTACATAAAAATGTACATGTTAACTAAATAGCTGTCCATAAAAAAATTGTTTCTTAACTCACCAATCTTCAACTAGATGAAAATCAATCCATGTAAAAAAAAAATAACTTTCATGTTAAATTTTTTAAATACATTAACTTTATTGATCAACACAACTGACGAGTTGACGTAAACCTTTCCTTTGTAACTAACCATGATTCTGCTTTGAAAAATCTAATACCAAATCCCAGAACAGTATCACTTAAGTGTCTTGTTCACATCTTTTCTGTGTAGGTTCTGAATGCGATTCATGCCAAATCTTTGCTAAATTCATCACCAATTTTTCAACTACAAAATAATATACGTATATTATTTTGAATTTTATCATAATTTTTTTTAATAACAGAAAGCCAAAGTGAGCTCAAATATTAGTCAACTGCATAAACTCTAATATTAAAGAAAAATCATGGTTTTAAAATGTAAATGATATTATAAACTTATCCTAATACCAACATACATTTAGAGAATTAAAGTACATATTGTAGAGAAATACTGTTACCTTATAAAAAAACACTATGTAAATATATAGATAGGTAATACAAAACACATTTCCTGGACAATTGTAAAATATGGCTGCACCCATAAAAATTTAAAAGAATTTTAAGTTAATTTAATTATTATATTAAACATACTTCTTAGTATTTTTATTACAATTGAAATTATTTTAAGACCATTTTTTATCTTAATGTAAAGTATTTTATTCAGAAATGTAGTACACAATCGCTTACCTGCTATTTAATGGTCTAAGCCTTGTAACAATGCAAAAAAAATGATTATCTAAGGAATTTAAGGTAATTTGGATGTGAAATCTTCAACTATATGATACAAAATATATGAGGAACACATGTATATCAGATTTAGACCTCTTTTAAAAGGAGTAGGAAATGGTTTCAGAAAAGTTTCATTAATTAACACTGAAGCTCCTATTAACTCTTTATTATATTAAAGTCCTTTCAAAACATTTATGGAAATAATGATTAAAAAAGTATACCTATTATTAAATAAGAATTTTTTTTTTAATAACAGTACTTTTGTTCCAATTTGTACACACCAAATAAGTAATTACTACAGTTCGTTGAACAGAAAAACTCCTGATCAAGCTACCTTTTGAAATATTTTAATAGTATACTGTCTATAGATTTCATGAAGCCACATACTGGGTATTATTTTACAAAATTGTAATCTGTATAATGAAGCACATTTGGGACCAAAACAACCCTTCTTCACACAAGAGATCGCTATCCCGCCTCCCTTACACTTTCCCTATACTAGGTCACAATCTCAAGTTCATTATAACTTTGGATTGAAAATCATTAAAAAGAAACTTTAACCACATTGAACTGACATACTGATAACCTGTAAGGTGAAAACATAAGCCCTAATTTTATTTGCAACAAATATTGATCGCATATATCTTTAGGATAAAGAATAACAGAATAGGCCCAATAAAGCAACACTGTTATAATTTTATTTTATTTTCTTTTATTTATTTTTTTTTTTAAGTTTTACGCTGACTTAAATAAATAATTCATATAGTCTAAATAATAAAATAAAAGTTATATATAATTTTTAAAAAATTAGTATGAATTAAAAAAGTTTTATACTTAGTGAATATAAATTTTTAGGCCATTTGAACTCAACAATAATCCTCACTTTGCATTATCTAGCCATCTTAATCATGATATGCATTAGACAGTGGGTTAAGTTAAAACTGACTTTTCAGGGGTATAACACAATGCTGGTGGTGATATTAAAGTTAACAGATAATAAATTACCTATCTGTCAAATCAACTATACCTGTACAGTTACCAAACTTATTCACAAAGTTAAAGCTAATATGCAATTACAAAAATATAAAATGGCTTTAACCATTCTGACATTCATGCAGCAACTGAATAGTAAAAATTTTTTACTTGTTCATACAATTTTAACATTGATTTTGATTTTCTCTTTCATTCCAAATAGATGAAGAAGGGAGAGTACAAAAGTTGTTGAGAGTCTACACAGTCCACGAATCAACATTATTCTGGATGTCACATGAAAGGGTGTCAGGAAAGATTGCAGAATGCGTACATAATACCAAAGAAGTGTTAGGATGAGCGGTTCCTACCGAGATAAAGGTCGACAACGGATTTAACTATTTGCATCTGCTTAGAACCAAGACACGGTTATTTACTTAAATTATCACTTATGACTGATTTTCTTAATTTTGCTAAGTAGTAAGTCATAATGAAGTTTATGCCGTGTGCTATTAAGTTGTGGCTGACAAGTTGGTCTAACTGGTTAAGTGTGTGTTAGAAAAATAATTTTAAAAAAAATTAAATCAAAAAAGTTGAAAGCCATTAAAATAACTCAAAGGCTTACTTTCTCTCAATAAACTCAGACCAAATATCAGTTAAGAAAATTTTTTAATACCCATCAAAAATTATTTTTTTACTATCAGATGAGAAAAAAGCCACAGTAATGAATTTTCTTGGCCTTTCCAAACAATTCTTTATTTACCAGCAACCATTAAATTTACCCAGAAAAAAATAGATTACACAACTTGAAAAAAACTTTTGATAAAATATATTCTACTATAGTATGAGAGTTCTCATCTTACTTTCAGCTCATAGGTCATAGCTTAAAGTGTCCAGACAAAATATTACATTTATTTGCAATTTTTTTTGCATAAAACTTTTATTTTCTTTGTCAGTAAAAATAACTATCACTGTTGCAAGTTAAGCAACAAACCAGAATCCAATAATTTAATATTATTACTTCTTCATGTTAAGTTTTACTTAGAGAGCACTCCTAATTGAGCATAATTTTTGGCTCCTATAGGTGTGGCATATTAGTTATGATAAAGTAGTGCTCATCTTTTTATATTGATTATGACTAAAAAAATTTATTTTTTTTATAAAATTTTGGCGCATGATTCTGTGACATTAAATATTTTTATAAAAAAATGGAGAATACATAGATAGATAATTTTTTTATCACATTTACAATTTATTACTATTAGTGTTTTATTACCAGTTATGATAAATAATTCATAATAATTAAAAATATTATACCTGGGTATAAAAATAATAACCAAATTTTCAATTAAATACACAATTTCTTTAAAGCACAAAAATTGGCACATATAAATGCATACACATTAGCACTTGCCTTTGGCTTTATTCTTGTGAACAGTGACTTCACACAGGTGCCAAAGAACTACACACAGTTGAAACAGGAATACACACATTGAAGTGAAGCTAAACTGAATGAATAATCACCTTCAAGGTTCGTCAGGAATGTCTCCTCTCTGTCCAGACAGTCTTCCGAATGAGGTTTCGCCCACACCTTGTGTACCTCGCGGCTCTCTCGACAGCTTGGCTTTCACGTGAAAGTGAACACTCCCGTCATCAGGAACTCGTGTCACACTGACCACCCCTCTCCCTCTGCTCTTTGCTGCTCCATCACAGCACCGGGGGCATTCCCCACTGTCCCTTGCGACATTCTCATCGAGAAACAACCAGGAATGGTGTACGCAGAATTAAAGAAACTTGCGACCAACAGGTTCTCTTATGGGATGGTCTTTCTCCCTTCCGTGCTGAAAGCATTTACGACTCAACGCAACGCCAGGACTGAGCTATGAGTCACAAACCTACAATGGCCCATTGTGATGAATATATATAATTAACATTAATGAGCATATATTTTTGATATTCATTTATGAAATTTAACGTATGTTTTCAACCAGTTATAACAAGGTTTCTAGTTCATCGCCTGGTCCATGTTCAAAATGTGTATGATTATAACGTGCGCGAGCCGAACATTTGCTGTTTTATGCCCAGCGTCAAGTTCTGGAAATCAAAGATTTTTGTTCATTTAGGCACAAGTCAATCTGTCAAGCATCCCACAAACCCAAACATACAACATAACAACACACTACCAATCACAAAGACTACCAAGTACATAACAGAATGAAGTAGGATGTTGGCTGCATCAAAAAATTCAAATTTTAGCTACACAGCAATCTAACAAATAGAAACTTAATTTATTTTCACTCAATTATTTAAATGTCAAATATGTATGTCAGCATTTTAAAGAATTTTGATCTTTCTGATAACTGCTATATCTTACTCTAAACTATATTTTAACTAAATAATACATAATGTCTCTCTTTAATCAAACATAAAACTTCTGCAAAAGTGATTGTAACAAGAGTTATACCTTAAAATAGCTTGTAAGAATTTGTATGTATGATAGCGCTGTGCCTTTTAACCACAAACACACATGTTGTACTCTAACAATGTCATTTAAAAGGTTAATGATAGTCAACCAAAAACATATGTGAACATGTTCAATGAAGTATGTAAAAGAAAGTTAAGGGAGTGATATAGTTCTGTAGTAGCACACCGTTGTTTTAAAAGTTAATGAGAAAAAAAAAAGCAATTAAGAGGAGATAACAAAGGACCCAAAACCTGAATTCCAGCATTAGGTATTTTGTCATCACTTAGATAGAGTAGTTTCAATAGAAGATGTATAAGTAAGTACCAACATACATAGTAAAGTATAGTAAACTATATGAGACATTAAATACAACACAACCCCAACACATATCCCTAAACTTCCAGCAGACGTACAGGACCAATTGTAAGATGGCATGCAGAACACAGATGCATTCCTTCATTCCTTGCAACTTACTACTGCCCTGTCACTAATTCCCTATCCTTCATATCTTATCATTTTTTTGTAAGTAATAAGATGAAGATTTAGAAGTGTACAAATACTTACCAAGTATAGATTACCCAAATAACTGAATACCATGTTCCTGGTAATGAATCGAACATATATTATAAATAAAAAGTAGCAAAATTAAAATAATATTTACATTTACACAAATAAATGCATACATTTATTTCAAATAAATGTTAGGAGAAAAGAAACAAGGCATCTAATAATGAAATAGAGAATCCCATTATTTTCAACCCCTACAGTGATAATTTAAAAATATATGTAAGAAATTTTTTTTTTTATGTACTAAGTAGTTTTGCACTAAAATTGAAAACTTTTACACAAAGCTGGAGTTCTCACACATTATTAGCACTGCTCTCGCCAGTCACACTGGGAAACACCATGTTTGAACTACGTACAGTACAATGTTTTGCCAGTAGCCTGCTGATGTAAGCCGTGTCCTATCGCCCGTGCTGAAACAAACTTCAGTGTCGCATGCCAAGCCCACCACACGGTCAGCGTGTTGGGACGTAGCCACAGAAACTAGCATGAGGCAACTGACTGCATGAGCTATTTTTATGGGTTCAAAATATTTTAACTGAAAACCTAATTTTTTTCAAATATATTACCACTGCACAAAACTAGGCCTGTGTGAATATCCGTTTTTCAGTAAAAATCAAATATGAATACAAATTTCATATTGTTCTCAAATACGAAAATTTAATTTGACCAGCAAGTGCATAGGAAAATATTTTCGCTAGCAAATTTTTTTAAATATGACTTTTAAACTACATAAAAATGATCAAACATATTTTCCCAAAGACTTGCTATTCAAATTCATTCAATGGCAATAGTTATTCCACATTAATGGTTATAATTACTTTAAAAACAACTGTTGCAAAATGCTTATTGTCCTGTCATACAAACTTTAGTCTTTCTTCTGTTCACTGTGCACTTGTTGAAATTAATTATAGCTACTTATAACAGGTCCATTAATATACTTTAACTGCATATGAACACTAATATTTTGTAAAACAATGACTCATAACTTGTACGTCGATAGTTATGTGAGGTGTCATGCAACAACTTAACCACACTTCTTATACAACAGAATATCAATTTTTTTTTTTAAGTGAAAGTATTTGAATTAGAATTGAATAAAAGAAACCAATTATTAATTTTGATATTTCTAATGTCCGCACAGGTCAACCAAAATATATTAGTGTAGCTTGATTGTTTTCTATTTGATAATTAAATTAAAGCAAGTGATCAAAATTAATGGCACAAGGCATTGCATATCTATAAAATAAGGTTTTTTTTTTTCATTTAGGAATGAAAAAATTGTTTTCCTATTCCAAATGTATTATAAATTTTCAATGTAAAAGTATATTAATCATGAAATTTAATCTGCATCCTAAAAACAAACCGGCTTTTTTTTTTTACCTTGTAGCAACCATATATGCAGTTCAATATACATTTGACTAAAGACAATGACACTGAAGTTTGTTGGAGCTACAAACTATTAAAACAGTGAGAATAAATGACTTCATTATAGCTAAATAATATTTATGCCATAAAATATGCTATTTTAACGCACCGTTGTATTTTACTTAAATGTTTATTATGTTAGTTACAAAATGCAAGCATTATAGGAATTCTAATATATGTTGTTAATTGCTAAACTATATAAAGTTGTTATGTAATGACTCCTAATGCAAATGTCTTTTTGATAAGACATTTTGCACTGATATATTTTGAAAATAAATTCAAAGAATATGAAACAGAATTCAAGAAAGATTTTGTTAAAAAACAAGACGAATGATACTCTATATTGTATGATATAATATAAATCTAAATGTCAATCCCTCTTTCCATGTGAAATGTTGCTTGTACATAATTTTCCACTTTTATATTATACATATAAAAAATATCTATGTATATCTTCCTTTTTTTTTCTTCGAGAAGAATTATTCTCCGCAGCTGTATGAAGACCAAAGATTATATTTGATATACCTGTATTATTCTTAACATATCCTTCTTTTATTTCCTTGGCAATTTACAGTTAATAAAAAAACCTTGAGGTAAATAAACAAGTGTATATTCATTTTTTAGCAAGCCCTTACCCAAGACTTATCATTTTATTCCTTCACAAAGGTTTATAATGACTTCATGTAGAACGTTAAATGTTTCACATAAAATTTTTTCATATGATGCATAATCATGACATGTGCATTTCTATGAGGGCTTATAATATTCATTAAAAGTTGCATTTAGGGGCGGAATGACGAGATTGACGCTTGCTAGTGCTTTTAGCAAGGTGTTGTCTCTAAGTGCGAAGTGTGGACTGGCGTGCAGCCTAAATGTCATACATGAGGCATCTATGAGATTTCAGTGGTAATCATAACATTGTATGCAAAGAAATTAAGATAAAGGTGCATTGAGGGCTTTTCAAAAATCTGTACCAGCTTTCAAGAATCTGTACTAAAAATTATTCTAAAAACATGCATTTTAGCCATTTTCACTCTTTTAAAAATACTGTTTAAAAATCATCCGCCCACAGCATATTCTCAATGACACCACTAGGATATCTCAATTCTCGTAGTTTCTTCTGAAGCTCTGCCCAGCATATGTGTGCCCAAGTAGTCGTAGCCCTTAAAAATACTTTTATTTCATTAAATAATATGTAGGAGAAATCTTGTAAATGTAAGCTTTTGCATGTTACAACTTACAAGACCTCTAGGACCAATCACAATTTGAAAAGCACCATGGTTCCGCTGTGGAGCGTTACTCAAGGGAAAGACGTAGACAGTTCTTAAGTTATAACAGTTTTTGGGCGCAATGAGAAAAAATTTCAAGACCCAATTTTAATGCAACATTTTCATGAAACATTGTTGTGAAATGTTTCTGACATGAAAAGGACAGAGAATAGGTACTTGTCCAAAGAGATATAAAGAGAGCACTATGCTATATACGTTTCTGGGCTCATTTGTATTCTCCTCTTTGTCCAATGATTCATCCATCCAAAAAAAAAATAGAACCGAGAGAGATGAACAAAAGAATAAGATAGGGTATGAACATGCGCTTGTTATTGTTAAGAAAATCTATATAGGTAGTCCATAGTCAGCTTTGAATGCCTTGAATTTTGTGTTTGCTAGCAGCGCGCTCTCGTTCTTCCTTGTTCAACCAGCAGCGTAGAGAGCGCTGTTGAGACAGTCCCTGCATTTCCTGCATAGATAACACTACCTGTTATGAATGTCATACTTCATTCAGATATTTGGTATGTTCCAAATGGCAGAATTGTTTGAAGAAACAGTAACACGTACAATTTTTCTTTATGGTGTGAGTAATATTTATTTTAAATTGATCATTATTGATTAATCAATAATTATTGATATCCTGAAGTTATTTTGGAGTAATAATTTTGTTAGTTCATGTTTATTAATTTATGTATTTTTATTTTGATCACATTTTGATTAAATACAAAAATGGTTAGAATTCTTAAAAACTTGAAAAAGAAATGAAAGCCAAAAAAAAAAAAACCTGCACTGTGTTATTTTCAGAAAATTGTCCTCATTCTCTCTTTCTGCCATTTTACCCCTTACGATATACTTATGAATCAAGGTTTGAATTGCCAAAGATGTTTTACTTCTGTCATGTGCTCTGAGTTACATGCACTATTTTTATGTTATTGTTTGTTATTGAAAATCTGCCATTGTTAAGGCATAGTGTACACATTATTTGATTGTCTCAGCCTGTCAAAGCATAACCTTTAACAATAGGTTAACAATAGTAAGTCATTTTCTAATTGTTTTTAA
The DNA here is from genome assembly GCF_032445375.1 of Bacillus rossius redtenbacheri. Lineage (NCBI taxonomy): Eukaryota > Metazoa > Arthropoda > Insecta > Phasmatodea > Bacillidae > Bacillus > Bacillus rossius. Next base: position 12,828,525 of record NC_086330.1, read on the forward strand.
TCTCTAAACCTTATGTGATTTATAAGAGAATCTATTTGTTGCAACCAATTATTGTCAATATCAGGCATTCCATATACCTACTATACCTTAATGTGGGAGATTTTCAATGATAATATCATTGTAACTGCCTACATATTATGTAGGCAGTTACAATTAATATTTGTGGGCAAAAAATTGTTATATTTAAAATGGCATCTTTCTGCATCCAAACCTCCTCTTTAAGGGGCTAACATGCACCAGGAAACATTTGGACGGTGTTATGCATCAATAGTCTAAACACCATTTCCAAGATAGTGTTCTACTGGCACATTCTGGTGGGGAAGGAATAAGTCTTTGTAAAAACAAATCGTCACATTATGTCCTAGCAACGGTTGCCATAATAAACCACAATAGACCATCTGCCAAAAATATATCCTTCATTATGTATTTCACATTACAAGACCAAGTGCCCCAAATCTACTAAACATTTTGCAACATTAAACTAAGCGCCATTAGCTAGAGGTTGGTCTAATAATGCAAAGCACAGCTGTAACATCAATTGGCACTTAGTGTTGTGATGAGAAATGTGCGTATTCTTTGTTGTTGGTAAAAAAAACAGTTTGTTAAACTGTGTTTATGGTAATAAAGACGCAAGAATTGTTAATTTTAGTTTGAAGTGGATCCTTATAATCAAGAACTACAGACATTGTAGAAATGGCGATTGCTTCTAATAATATTTCAAAAGTAAACATTGTATTTTTAGATTTTTAGATTAGACCTACGTTTGTTGAGTCTTTTTTAGAAAAACCCTACCACGGATTTAACATTTGATAGGATTTAATTATTTTTTTTTGTGGTTTACATGATTTTTAAATAGGCCTACACTATTTTTTGCTTGTTAAAATATAAAATATTCAGTCAATTAACCACACTGGAAAACATGAGCCATTATCATATCTTTGCACTCCACCTGGGTTTTATCAAGCAACAGTATTCTAACAAATGATTTAGTTACTCATTAACATACAATCCAACAGTTAAAATTATCATGATTACAAGATGGCAAGTAGTTCAATCAACCGCAAGGAAGATGTGAACAAAACACCAGTGAATTGGCTAAAAACTAGTCACTGAAATTTACGTAACTAAACCATTTACTATTTTTATAAAAAAAAATCTCTTGGAAGAGAGACTGTTGAATAAACATACAGCAAAAAACCAAATGTGGACGACCCACAACCTATCTGTTCAATGAGCAATGTGTATCACATTGGCCAAACGGAAAACCTTTCTCTGTTCAAAAACTTGAAGATCATGAATCTTTGATGAAGTTTATTCCACTTGACACAAAACCTGTGTATCGGAATCTTTTTGCTAGCTCTGAAGTATATGATGACATTAAAGGTTTTGACGGTGATTTAGACTTTGAGATTGAAATTCATGAATAAAAAACCAAAGTTATTTTTATTTTCATTAATATTCCTTAAGCAAAAGTTTTACCAATACTTAAGTAATTTTTAAAAATGTTGTAACTAATAAAAACAATATTGTTACTTTTTTGTACAAAAATGCATGTTTAAATTACTAAACAATTGAATTTTAGCTAAATGATTGTTTTTGAATCGTATCTAATTAATCTAACTTATCTAACTTATCTAATCTAACGTATCTAACTTGGTTTACTTATACTTAACAGTACAAGACAATATTCAATTAAGCAAAACTAGACCAAGTGCCATTTTTTATTTATTACTAAATTATTTTTTCAAAGTTAAAAAAAATTAATATAAAATAGTAAAGGGCAAAACAATATGTGAACAAAAACATTATGTTTGTAAGTGCTCACAATAAATTACATGATCATATGAAACTTCATTGTTTTTTGAAAAAGTTAGATTTGGTGCTTCAGTTTTACATAGTATTAAGTATTACTAGGCGTGACCAATATTCTTCACATCATCACTTTTAAACAAAAACAGCAATGTACTTTGCAAAAAGAACATTGTTACAAAAGCAAAAAAGACTTTTTTTTTTTTTTTTTTTTATTACATTTAAACACTTTAGAATCCATCAGAACACACATACCACAATTTTCACTCACAGCAATAATTGTTCTCTTTGCAATGCACAGTGCAGTTTTTGTTTTAAAACGATATTGAAGAAAATAGCTAAATCGCTCCTGACGATATTTAACATTTAACCCATTTGCATCTACAAGCGTACTAGTACGCAGCTGTTTTTCTGGCCGATAACACCATAGGCGTACTGGTACGCAAAATGGCTAATCTGCCCAAAAAACTTGAAAAAATCCCTTTAGAATGAAAATAACCCCTCAGAGTAGCTAGTATTGTTATAACAAAGGTATATTATCATGATACTTAAACTATTTTTAAAATATTATTTAAAGAATAAAAATATATTGAAAATATAAAATAACTTTAATAATAGTAATATATAAAAAAAGTTTATGGATTCCATGATATGTCTAACATTAAAGTGAGTGGATGCAAATGGGTTAAAACCCTAGCCCAGCACACAGCTGGGCATCTTGGTACCCAGGATTGTTCAGATGTTTGTTTGGTGAGTGCTACGCATATACTGTTCTTGTGATGCATAACACATGTGCAGGCTGAACAATTCCTGTAAGGGTAGTCAAAGTCAGAGAAATCAAGGAAGTTTGTAGGCAGCATTGTTCCAAGCAAAGCAATAAAAAAAAATTTATCAACATGAAAAATAATGAGTTAAAAATACACAGCAGGCTTCAAAAATTGAGTATCGCACACAAACGTGATGGACACGTCTGTGTGGACAAACTTGATGAACAGATTTACACGAAAAAAATGTAATGGACACATTTATGTAAAGGTAATAGCATAATCAGCATGTAAGGGAATAAAGGAGTTGATTGGGTTGAATGGTTAAGAGATGGGGATATAAATTTACCCTACAAAAAATTCCCTTGGACAGTCATGTCACCCTAACTTGTTGAATAAGCTTTGCCATATAAAGAATCAAATATTTACAAATCACGAATAACCTTATACACAATAAATTTAGGCACAGTAAAAACTTTATTTAAACAGGGATATAACTGCACTATACCAGGAGAGAACCAGTCAAGCTGTAAAACAATAGTTTTAAAACAATCACCACATAGGTAAGACCGAGAAATGGCACAACAATGAAAGTTTGAAAGTTGAGTTTTCAGGCCTCAGTTTTAGTTTCAGTTTTTCTTGCTATGTGGAGAGAGTAGTATTACAGCATACACACTCACTTGTGCGAAGAACCTGCTCAGTGAATAGTTTCCCATCGGTACGTGGTGACGAAATGAAAACACGGTAGATCCGGTGGTAAACATTTGGTCACAAGTGTACAGCATTGGACTCTGAATGCATGGCAAACTACCAATGTTTTTCTGCTCTGTGAACACGGTGGCCCAGCGCACACACACGTTCAACCTCGCCCCGCAGAGCCACGGGAATGCCAAGACTGTCTCTGGGCACGTTCGTCTCGACCGCTCTCTGCCTGGGCACCCACGATCCCAGCCTGCAGTACGGACTCCGATCTGCAGTCTGCAATAATACAGCTGTTTACTGCGGCAGGCTGGTTTCAGTCTGTTTTCCCAAACAGTTGCCTGCAGTGTTCTGCAAGTCGACTGAAGTGTAAAATCACAAAAATGCTAAAGTAAAATTTTTATATGAAAAATATTGCTAAGAAAAATGTGAAGAAATTGAGGAAAATAAGAGTAGTTAGTGTTGACTCTAGAAAGCAAATTCTATTTTCATAGTGTATTACTTTTTACTTTTTCAGTCAAAATTTTTCATAGCACTGACTAGTGACTGACATGAACCTTATATTTTTATTTATAACAGTAATAGGCCAATCAAATCTTCAAATGCCATCAAATCCTTAGTATTCCAATACTAAGGATTTGATGATTCAAGGGAAAAATGTAAAAGAAAAATATTAAAGGAAATGAAGTAAATTAAAAATTCAACACTGAGAGCCTCTGAAGTTTACTAGGTCAATTTCTTCTCCATACCTATCTTGTTACCATGCCTCACAATACTGTACTTTTAACATATCATTTTATAAATAAAATTACAATGTGTGTTGATTCAGGAAACTTAGTATGTGAAACAACCATTTAAAGTGTAGAATGTTTCAACACCGAATTTAATATTTTTCATTTATTGTATTTTATAATATTTTTTACCCTTGGTACCTAATTGTATTCGAATAGTGTATTTGAGGTTCTCACTGGTATTCAAATTCAATATTCGGATTCGAAAAAAATCGGGATCTGACCCATTACTAATGTATAACTATAACAATGCACACATCCTTCACAATTCTTAAATTTTAAATGTTCTCTAACCCAGCTTTATCACCACATGCACAAGTATACGTTGACATGGCCGCGGCCTAACTGTCCTTGTGCTAAGCGGGGGTTTGCGTCAATACATGTACTGAGATTAATTTGTGGGCGCCACCGTGCGAGGGGCACGGACCCGGGAGAGACTCTTTTTTGGGGCCGTGACGTCGCCCATGTGAGGCGTGATTTTAACCCCCTTAAAGCCAATCCTAGTACTCGCCACTGGTCCGCTCTCAGCGTCGGGTACGCTCTTCACCTACGCAGTGGGCTCTTACGGCGTCCCACACGCCGTCACACTCAGGATGTTGAAATAAACAAATACAAATAAAATTGTATGCCCTGGTTTATTAGTTGCTACTTCGCCTACACCTTTGATTATATCACACAACGCCTGCGGCACGATTCGGTTCACGTGGTGCGACCTGACCACGTGGTCACACTCTACAATTAGGTAATTAGCATAAAAAGGACCATAGTGGTCACTCGTACAATTATTTAAACAGTCCCCCCGACCGAGAGAAGCCCCGGGGAATTTTGCACGAAAGATTTAAAATGATTAAGATTTAACAGAACTACTTAGCAGTGCTGGCAAGCGGTGAGGTCCCCGGGGTGCTGATGCGTCTGCTCTCGGTCGGTGCTGGCGAAGGACTGGGGTGAGCTCAGGGCTCTGCTAGCCTAACATGGCGTCTTCGCGCCGAACCAATTACTGTTATACCTATTTACGATTATGTGCCACAGGAAGCTACAGGTAAAACATGAAACACTCTTAATAATTATATTACACCTAATGCATGATAAAAACTATTAACTAAAACTACAACAATTTATTATTAATGATAACCAGTCCGGCTTCGGCGGACTTCGGTTCGTCTCGTGCATGTTCGGTACGTCTTTTCGTTGTTTATGCCTTAACTAAATATTAATTACTTGAAGTACATAAAACACTCCCGGCCAATCTGTCGTCACACGCCACTTGGGGAAAAATAAGCAAAAAGAGAATTACAATGTTTATCTCTAGTTAAAGGGGTGTGGTGCACTGCTGCTACAGCGCCCTCTTGACGTATATGGCGTGCTATTCACACACAACCACCCGACCACGTACTCCAGACGGAGCGGCTGCCAGTACGGGAAGTGGGACGGGGGGTGAGGGGAAAGGTGGCGGAGGCTGATCAGGCTTCTGGGGCGCAGGCCCCATTGACGTCAACGTGTTATTCCTGTTCCGCAGGTCGCCTTATTTTACCAAAACCTTAATGCTACATCCTTCTGTGAGCCCAGACCTTAAGAAAATTATTTTTTTCCCTGAGGCTAACAGAAAATGTCGGCCTCATGTTAGACATTACTACATGGAGACAAAAAAAAGTCTTACCCTCTTACAGAAATGCTTGGCTGGAAAAAATAAAGTAACACACTAAACTTCTCCTGATATCTTTTTCCCTAAACTCAGTTAACAAAAATCAATAAAGACCCATTTATTAACAGAACCATAGAAAAAATTTAAACAAAAATGGTTGAGTCTTCTTAGACCTACATGATATAAAACTACAGTTTAAAAAATTATCATTTTACTTATTTTTTCAACTTACCTTTTTAAACAGCAGCTTTTTTTAAGGGATGTCTTTAATATATTATGTTTCATCACCTCAAGATTAATATTTAATATCTGAACAGACAGAAATGAATTATGGCCAAATCTTCATATTGGTTCCTGTAAACAGCCTAACAAGGAAGCATTCTTACTTTATCACCATCAGTGCTAAGAAATGTATACTTACCAAGTGTGTTTTAATTCTCTGTCAGGAAAGACAATCTCTGTGTGGTATATCTAAATCTACTGTATATAGAACCATGTTATATCAAGCAACTTTGAAATCTGCATCACTAAAAACAAAACATTTTTTATTCACATATTACATGTAAATGTAACAAATACTTTTTTTTCTCTCAAATTTAAAATGTGTATTAGGTCAAAACATCAAAAACACTTAAATTCCCACATTGTAACAAAACTAGATAGGTATCTAATTTATATCTATATCAAAATAGTTCCGTTCATTTCAATAGTTCACTAATGTTTTTATCTGAAAAAACAATTTTTCAGTCCCTCCAAAACCTGTGCCATCTTATTCATCAAGTGTCAATGCCGGGCACCAAAACAGGATCGTGTGTGTTCAACGATACACTATGCAACTTCTGCCTATGTTTCCTCATGTCGCCTTTCTGGGAGAAGGCTCGGCCGCACACGTCACACGAGAAGGGCTTCTCGCCGGTGTGCGTGCGCACGTGGCACACGAGGTGCGGCTTGCGACGGAACTGCTTCTCGCAGAAGGAGCAGGCGAAGGGCTTGCTGTCCGAGTGTGTCTGCATGTGAGCGTTGAGCTGTGCGGGAGCCTTCACGGCCAAGCCACACAGCTGGCACTTGAACGGACGCTCCCCCGTGTGCGTGCGGATGTGCACGACCAGCCCCGACTTGGACGTGATCACCTTGCCGCAGATGTCGCACGGGAAGTCCTTCCGCAGGGCCGTCCGCACGTAGTCGGAGACAGGCCCGTCCCGGGAGGCCACGTGGACCGTCCTCCTGTGGAAGCCCAGCCCCGCGGCGGTGCGGTAGTTGCGGCAGCACATCTCGCAGCGGAACGGCTTCTCCCCGGTGTGCTTGCGCAAGTGGGCCGTGAGCTTGTGCCGCGTGGTGAACCGCCGGTCGCAGGCGTGGCACGGGAAGTCCAGCACCACCTTCTCCCGCCCCCGGCCCCGGGAGAACACGCCGTGCGAGTTCTGCTCGTGCATGCCCAGGTTGCGCTGTCGCTTGAAGGTCTTGCCGCAGACGTGGCAGGAGTAGGGGCGGGCGTCCGAGTGGCACACCAGGTGGTTGTTGAGGCGGTGGCGCGTGCCGAAGCGCAGGCCGCACGTCTCGCAGGCGAACGGCCGCTCGCCCGTGTGCTTCAGCATGTGTATCTTGAGCTTGGTGGTGGAGTGGAACATGGCGCCGCAGCGCTCGCAGATGTGTCGCTTGGGAGCGCCTTGGTGCACGTGTCGCTCGTGGATCCTCAGGTTCTCGCGCTGCTTGAAGGACCGCCCGCACGCCTGGCAGACGTGCGTCGCGAGCCCGTGCCGCGCCCGGTCGTGCGACGCCGTGTGGAGCCTGAGTCGGTGCTGCGATCTGCACACCTTCCCGCAGGCGGCGCAGCTCAGCGCGGCCGCCACCGCCTGGCCGTGCTCCTCGCGCACGTGCTGCTTCAGGGCCGCCGCGAACACGAAGCTCTGGTCGCACAGCCGGCACTGCCGCTGCCGCTTGCGCGCGTGCAGCCTCATGTGCGTGCGCAGCACGTGCTCGTTCTTGTACACCTTGCCGCACTCGGCGCACGCGGCGCGCGGCTGGAAGTGCTTCTTCACGTGCTCCTTCAGCGACTTCTTCGTCGAATACGTTCTGTGGCACAAGTCGCACAAGTTGCCGGTTCTGTCCGGACGAGTCCGAGTGAGGCCACGGCGTGACTTACTGCCTCTGGAAGAGCTCACAAACTTCCTGGACCTGGGCGAGCTGCCTGGTTTACGACCCACGACGGTTCCTTTCACGTCCTCGCAGCTAGCCTCGACCTTCACTTTGAGATCCTTTGATTCATCCTCGCTGTTAGACTTGTTTGGCTCGTCCACACCAGGTGAGTGATGCTCATCTTGCCCGAGACTGACACCAGCATTACACTGCACATTTGGTTTCTCTTCATATCTGTAATGAACAGTACAACAACAAGAAATTAAAAAAGTATGAAGTAATGTCTATATTTTTTAGAGTCTATGCCATGCAAGCCTCATGTAATTCGCTCACACCTCTGTATAACATTAAGGCACTGAAAAAGGCATTTACCAAAAGAGTATTGTTCTTCACTCACTTGCCTCTGCTGCACTTTTTTTGGTCACCATTATCTTATACACATACACCAACTTCCACTTCATCAAAGTAAACTCTCAACAGGAAAATACCATTCTGGTAAACTAGGAATGAATATCATTACAAGTCTACAACACTGTAGTGAAATCTCAAAAAAAAAAAATAATAAATTTACAATTTATTATTTTGTCCAGTGGAAAACATTGTATGAGTTAGCAGTGTAATCACAATAGTTACATGCACATACATATATACCAATAATATTTTATTTCAGACACTATCTTAGCCTTATAATAAAATTTATGTATGGGATGGTAGATAATTTTGCCAAACGTTAAAAAACTCCATGTTCAAAATTTATCAAAAACTACAAGTTGGGTTTAAAAACATTGGCTAATTATGTACATATGCATAAATGCACCTTACTTCAAACTATTTCAGAATGCAAGTAAAAGTAGCACAAGAAATGTATTTTGACATTTAGTCAAAATATTGACCTTTTTTTGAAAATAAAAATGGGTTAGTGCCCCAATGCAACAATATTGTGTAAACAGTTGAAGTTGTTCTGATCAACAGTCATTGTGTTCCATCTATTTGCTCTTTAAGCTTATATTGTTCCATTTAACCCTCACACAGAAAAAATGAATCTGCACTTGAAAATGAAGATTGTAAAACTATTTCAAGTTGGATGCAATCATTAGAAAAATACCATGTCAAAATAGGCCAAAACAAGAATTATTTTGATAAATCTGCATTTGTTAGCCATGTGAAAAAAGTCACACAAAATCAAGTACCTACTGACAATACTGAAAGAAATAATTAGTTTATATTATGTTGACTTGTAGAATATTTGCCAGTGCGGATACATGGGTGACTGACATGGAAACAGGCCCTGGCAACCATCACGATACCATTCCTAGCCGCTCGGGGATACTGTTCATCGTTTTGCGTACATGCATGTCTCTTGTTTTCTCAGAGAGTCAACTTCCTTTGAAGAGGAAAACTCCCTGAGGCAGTTGCCGGGGCATCTCACGGACACTCTCGTGCGCACGCACGGGCTTTGTGCTCGCAAGTGGCGGGACGACATAAACCATTCCCTACCGCTCCCCGGCTGTGATCAAACCTTTGGAAGCAACAAGAAATTTCCATGATGTCCAGCCTTTCCTATGTCATTGGGCTGTCCAAGAGCCAGTGGCTTACACCACGCCAAAACAAATCGTCTTAAAAGCCTGCTTAGGAGTGGAAATGCCACTCTCAGAGCGCATTCACCTGTGTTATCCAGCAATTACTTGGAGTATACACCAATGCTTTAAATGATTTAATGCCATCAGCTGTGCTATATTTATATTTTCATAAATTATATCACAAAAGGGCTTCAAATATAAATGATGAATCACTTAAGTATTAAGCTAGCTTCTATAATTTATCATTTCTTTTACTTACTTAGAAATAAAATCTACGACAAATACATCCAGAGATGTGTGAAAATTTCCGATCTGAAAATTTAACCAAATATTTATCTGGAAAATTTTCCTTTTTTTTCCAATAAAAAACAAAGTTTTACATCATTATTTAAGTTAGGTTTATATTAGAATAATTTATTTTTTGCATATTGGTTGGTATTGTTTAAACAACAATTTTTTGTTCGTATCAGTTGGTAGAGGGTAGCGTGGGTCCTACCCAACACTCAACTATTAAGTGAGCCATTACATTGTAAAGCAAGACAAAATGTATGTTTTATTAAGAGTCTTTTTACATAAAAAAAGTTGGAAAAATCTAATTGTTTCTGTGAAAATATAATTCTTTGGAAAATTTTACAGTTTTGGAAGTAATTTTACAGTCAAATACCAAAACATTTTCCCAAAAATACTTTTCCATAAAACCAACATTTTTAACCACATCTACAGAAAGACATCTTCATCCTAAAAGTAATGCAGCAATAATTGCTTCTGATTTATTAAAAAAGTAAATAAATTGAAGATTTAAACAAGCTTAAAATAAGGGAAAATGAAGGAGTGTATGTGTTACCTGCTTCTGCACTATCACACTGTTTAGATGCCTCTACGAGTTAAGTGACTCATGCAGAGATTAGCAACACACACTGTCATGGAGTGCAGTTGTGCTGTGACCAGACAATGCGCTTGTACTCCAGAGCAGCCGGGTTTGAATCCTGATACGGCCATCCTGCATTTGGCTTCCTGTGGTTTTTCTAAGTCACTCCATGCAACAGTTGGGATAATGCCTAACTAAAAGTCGTGGCAAATTCCTACTAGTAGCTCTGGCTTCACACGTGTTTTCCAGTCTCTGATGACCTCATCAACAACATATCAGGTACAAATTAAAAAAAGTAATTCACTGTGGGTGCTTGTTAAAATGAACAAACTTAATGTGTAGAAGTTATGTTAGAAAAAGCATTTCACAGGAAGAAAGTGTATTGTACAGTGAAAGACCTTTCATTCGGTACATTCAGGACTTATGCCATGCCGTAATAGCTGTTTTTACTTGATTTTCTAACGAGAATTGGAACACCCCAAAAAACAAAAAAATATTATATACAGTACAAAAGCGTTTACAACATGTTATAATAAGCTACTCTATAAAAAATAAAATACTACAAGTGTTACTTTTTTAAAAAGTCTTTGATATCACTTACATCCGTAATTTGGATATCTTCTTCAAAAATCATTAAAAGTGTAGCTGTGAAATGTAAAATGTAAAATTTATCTTGCTAGAAAACAGTTAACTGTACAAAAGTGAAAACTGACAATGACTATAAACTCACAAAATAGAAATGCCTGCAGCACAGTTATGCTACCAGGCAGGCAACAGTCTGAATCCACCTGTAATAATCTGAATGTGAGCGGCTCAACTAAGCCAGATCACGGAATGTGCCAAGCCACCAAATGCCTGATTCATGACCTCTCGCTGGACGTAGTAGGCACTGGAGGATACATCTTCAGCCGAAGTCTATCTCTCACACCTGCGTCAGCAGTGGAGTATTCAGCATATTCAGCTTCTTACACTTGACGTCAATGCTTCAAATTCCACCTTGTCCAACATTTTTTTTTACAATAAGTTTACAAGCCTGCCTAGCAGGAACACATAATTGTATGTTTCTTAAATAAGAAAAAGTAGTAATTCACAAATTTAATATTTCAAGTAGAGATGTCAAAATCAATGCCTGGATTTGTCGATTCTCGCAATTCTTTAAGTTTTGAGTGTATCGAGAATCAAGGGAGGTCTGTGCCAGTTTTTTTTTTTTTCACTTTTGCCACTTTTGACCGTAGTTGTTCAATGCTGACGTCGTCCGGGCCTGCGGCCCCTTTGAGCCCGATATGCCAACGCCCCAAACACCACCATCTCCGTTCAAACCTCCTGCTTGTGCGTGCGTGTGTGCGTGTGTTGGTAGCCCAGCAAGAGGGCACTTAGAAGCAGTGCGACGGCCCCTAATTATGTACCTAATTAATTATTAAAACCTTTTATTTTTAGCCCCAGTGTTTTTATGTGCAAGCCAACGTGCTCTTTTACTTAATTTAATAATATATTCTAGTTTTACAGACGTTGCGCGGACGAATCCGCACGGACCGGAACTTGACCTCAGTTGTGATTCTTTTAAGTCTCACGTTAAATAATTACAGAAGTGTTAATGGTTTTTAATTAAGAGTATTGTGTTTTGTAATTAAATAATGTGTTTTGTAATTATCTTCACTTTCGCCGGGGCACGGGATCATTAATTAACGTAACGGTTTTTTTGTACGGCGGAAGTGCGCCATTGCGAGGGTAGTGTGGCCAGTTCCTCTTCAACAGCCATCGAGAGTAGACGCGTCAGCACCCCGGGGGCCGCAATCTTTGTGCATCTGATCAAGTATTTCTGTTTTATAATTTATTCCTAAATAATTTCAATCTCTAGCCCTCGGGGCCGCTCTCGGTCGGTGGGACGTTTAATTAAATATTTATATAACTCGCTACGAGCTTCTTTGTCGCAGTCCACAGGAGACTCATAGCGCATGGCCACATGGTTGGCCCACGCTTTACCTCAGCTGATCCGTGCCCAGGCTTTTTACTGTTTTAATGGAGAACGTGTAGGGAGGCGTGAGTTATGTTATTAAACCTAAATTTTAACTGAGTCGTGAGTTATATTTAACGTAATGAGAATCCAACCTTTGTACGAGTGTGGCGTGCCCGACGCCTAGAGCGGGCCAGGTTTGGTGTAGATCGACATAAGGGAATCAATAGGGCTGGTAACTCGCCCCACATGGGTCACGTCACGCCCTGAGAGAGAGGATCGGCCGGGGTCCACGTGCCAATTTCACGTGGTGGCGCCCATATAAACATCTTTCCCCGTGAAGCAGTGAAGAAGATAGCCCACAATGCATCGGTTGTAAATAGATAACACATAACTGCCGCAGGGTATCTTTTTTCTTCTTCTTGTTTTCATCCATCATACAAAATGCAACACAATTTTAAAACTATGGACATGTAAAGATATGTGATTTAAGATGTAAAAACTGGAGGAACTCAATACATGAAAAACCACGTAACATACTATGCTTTTAATTTATACAAGACTGATTTTTACAATCATTTTCCATTATTGTGAAAAAATGTTAATTGTGTATTTTACAGCAGTAGGTGTGCAGTCTAAAATTACGCCCCACTCTTTTCGCAGATTTTAGAAAACAATAATCCCTGCCATTTTTCAGAAGGCTTAGCAGGGGATCCCTTACAAACTTATTTTAAAATAAAGGGTTGAAGATGATATTCAAACCAGTGACCACAGGATTAGAAGTCAAAGAAGTGTGACAACCATGAACTTGAGTCAGTGAACAGTTTAATTCAACTCACATTCTTTGCTATGAACTTATAACTATTTTTTATTTTTGTTAAAATTATTCTATTAATTTATGTTTTCAAGTTCAAGGTAAGAATTGAAATCAGCATTGGAATCGATGAAATGTATGTGTTTTGGTATCTATAAAATTTCAAATAATGTACCTTGTATTCAAATGGCCACCATAATCCTTGTTTCCCTGTTTCCTTGTTTCAAAAATATTATTTTTCATAAAATTACAAAACATTTTTAAAAATAAATAAAACAATTTCAAACATTAAATGTACTTTAGGGATTTTCCTTTGACCATCTTTGAGTTAGCAGTAACGGAAAGCTTATTATACACCCTTCAGTGACTGTTATTTGAATACTTTTTAACATTGTACTGTTTCATCTACAGCCATTCTCCAGTGACAATCCAATTCCTTTTGTCAAATTAAAATTTTAAGATGATAACAAAATCAAACTTTCAAAATAAGCTAGCTGCCTTACAAAGGTCTTTGACTTTATTGAATACAAATGATTTTCATAGGACTTGTTTCATTTATTTTCTTCTATATCATTTACAACACAAAGTGTTGAAATAATTGTTTTGTTTAGTTCAGACTTTTTTAACAACAGTTTGAAATTCATGAATGTGTATACGTACTCTGTTATGAAAAATGATAATTGTAGATTTAATCTCTTTACTTATTGTGATACCAAAAACTTAAATTAAATATATGTTCGTATATATGTGTGATTGTGTATATATGTATATATACATAAAATTTTAGTTATAAAAAAATATATATATATATATACACATATATATATATATATATATATATATATATATATATATATATATATATATACACACACACACACATAAAATGCAAAGTCCTGACTGACTCATGCTGTAGGCTTAACCCCTAAAGGTAGAACGATGAAATTTGGAGGGCATGTTGATTTTATTATGTATCATTTAAGAAAGGATTTTTTGAAATTCAACCCCTAAGGAAAGAAAATGGGGAGAAAAAGTTTTTATGGAAAAATGAATAGAAAATTAAAAAAAAAAAAAATCTAGTGATATTTGCTTGAAATTTGGTATTTATGTTTATTGACACAATTAACGTAACTTAGCATTAATTAATTTTTTAATTCAACCATAATGGGAGAAAAGGGATAGTAAAGTCTGTATCAAACTATTAAAAAAAATTTATCAGATTTACTTGAAACTTAATCTTCAATAAAATTAATTAATTAATTACATATTTTAGCATTTTTTAAATTAAACCCCCAAATCAATGGGGATGGCAAAAATTTTACAAGAAAAATTGGGTCAAAATTACTTGAAACTTTGTATTACACAATAAATTCATAACTTTTTTTTTTTAATTCAATCCTTAAGGGAAAAAGTATGGTTACTTTCTTTCTTTTTTGTGTAGACAGAAGTAACTCGGCGGACAGCTTCCAGGAAACCAAAGTCGTTCTGTGAGTACACAACTACGTCCTCCCAATAATTTACGAATCTTCACAAAGTTAACATAGCCAAATAAAATACTCTAAAGGGCACACATTTGAGGGCACAAGTCACCATCGTTGCATTCTTTAGCAACTTAGTGCATCCAAAAATTTAAGTTTTCTCATTGAGCATAGTGCCAGCTATGCATCCATGTCAATGATAATTTAATTTTGAATGAATAGCTAAATATTGTTAACTAAATTAAATTGACTGTTACTGTCATGTTACCTCGTATACTAAAGTAATCCCGACATAATAAATAGCTAAGGTGTTTAACATAAATTTAGCTTCTTCAGTGTCATTATGTTTCATAATGAAAACCACATTTATTTTTACCATTGCTATTATTACCATCTTCAATGATGCAAGCAATGCTATGATATTGAGCTTATTCCAAAATTTATCGTACAGTGAAAAACAAAACATGAATAATCTAGCAACAGTAGCAGTGACATTAATTCACAAAAGAGCTGGAATTGTTGCTGAGAAATGAATATATTTTAGATTTTTTTATGGAAATCAAAAACAGTGAATTCAGAAAAGCAAAAACATTTTTTCCTCTGTCAATATAAAAGATTCTTTTAAAAAACTGGCATAGAATTAGCACTAGCAAAATGCACAAAAAAAAGTTTCAAATAAAATACAATAATGATAAAAATATCAGAGTTCAATATAATTTAACTGCGAAATTATATTTTTAAAAGTTATTTTAGCTTCAAACATTAACTGTACAAAATATCTATATTCCGTGAAGTAAAAAACATTTTAATTAATGATGGTAAAATATTTTTTAACTAACTACAAACTTTGATCTAGTGACAGTTCAAGTACTACATAAAACTGCCTCTAAAAAATAATCTTTCTTGTTTTATTGGAATCGCCTGTATTCTAAATCTCCAGTAGTTTCAGTTCAATTCAGCCAGCACAGGCACTGAGATAGTCACCTGACATCGTTCCCAGCCACTCTCGGTTGAACAAGTGAGCAAGGGAACAATCGACAATTAAGAAATTATACCGTAAAGTAAATTCTGTAACACACGTGTTGCACCAGTGTGAGCGTTATCATCTTACATACCTCATGTATCTTGGACAGAAGCTCTGCCAGTGACAAATTACAGAAGGATAAGATAAAAAGAACCATAAGATACAGGATGATACACCACACAGCATCAGGCTTGGTCTCACGCACTATACAAGGGGGCTTAAACTTTTTAAATAAAATAATTTGAAACCGAGACCACAGAGATTCAGCTGTAGGAATGCACATAATGTGAATGCAGGAAATAAACTTATACTGTGTGACCATAATGCCTTCAAGACAAAATTACATTTTAATCATCAACACGTTACTGTTTTATTTTGTTAAAGTTGGCTGATAATGGGCATTGGTGATGCAATATTTTAGAGTGAGAGTTGAGTACAAATAATGATTTTACATGAATGCAGTTAGCTTGGAGGGTAAGATGAAGCCTAGTCACAACTCTCATACTACTTGCTGGACGTGAAGGAAATGATCTGGTTGTACTCACAGAGAATGAACTGCTAGTTCATGCCATTACTGAACATTTATTTATCATCAACAATTATTTTTTATTTTTGGCATAACAACGCCGCAATAAATAAGTACAAACACAACAGCTGTAGAACCAAGTACATCAAATATCAATAACAAAAAAAAATATATTAAATAAACAATAATATCTTTCACTTGATTATGTACATAACTTAAAAGCTGTTCTTTCAATTGGCAACATCATTGCAGTATGAAATTTTTTTTTATAACTCAAATCAGTTAATAAATAAGGAAAAGTAATTACAACTCTGGACTTCATTTGCTGCTAGGAAAACGTAACTACCACTTGGCACTAACGATGTATAATTTCTGCAACATGATATTTGTTACTTGTTTATCAGATACAATGCTTACCCAATGCTTCAAGGTTTGACCGCCTCCACGCTCTGATGCCTAGACTTGTCGTGGTTGCTGAGGTACCTCTTCTGGCTGAAGGAAAGGCCGCACTTGGTGCAGGGGAAGGGCTTGTCAGCCGAGTGGCGGGTGCGGTGGCGCTTGAGGTTCCCGCCGGTGGCGAACCGGGCCAGACACACGTCGCACTGGTAGGGCTTCTCGCCGGCGTGCCGCCGCAGGTGCGACAGCAGCTGCTGCCGCCAGCGGAAGCGCTTGTCGCACCGGCCGCAAGGGAAAGGGAAGCTGTCCGTGTGCAGGCGCCGGTGGATGTAGAGCGAGGCCTTGGAGCGGAAGGTCTTGCCGCAGGCGTCGCACATGTGGGGCCGCTCGCCCGTGTGGATGAGCCGGTGCTCGGCCAGGAAGGCCCTCAGGGCGAAGCTGCGGCCGCACACGTCGCAGGCGTGCTCCTTCACGCCCCCGTGCACGTGGCGCAGGTGGTAGTGGAGGCCGTTCCTGCGCGAGAAGTGCTTGCCACACAGGTGGCAGACGAAGGGCTTCTCGCCCGAGTGCGAGCGCAGGTGGGCCCTGTAGCTGTCGCCCGCGCGGAGCCTCTTGCCGCACTCCTCGCACTCGTGCAGCTTCCTCTCCGTCTTCCTCCCCGTCTTCGCCCGGCTGCCGTCGTCTCCCTCGCCGGCACTTGGCCGGCGGCTCGGCTCCGTGGCCGTTTGCTGCGGAGCAACAGGCGCAGACTTTGGTTTCGACGCAGGAGCCGTTTCGTGCGTGGCCAAATGGGCAGCCTGGCAATCCCTGTTCTTGAACACCTTGTTGCACACCTCGCAGTAGAAAACGTTCATCGAGTGATCTTCGAACAGATGAACGGCCAGTGCGGACTGCTTTAAGAAAACTTGCGGGCAGTGGGTGCAATGTTTCCAGTCGGACCAACCGTCAAAATCAAATTTGGTTACCGCGGTGCTTTTCGCCGCGTTAGCTGTCGGTACCGAGTCACAGACCAATGCAGCACTCTCCTCCTTTATTCTGACAGAGTGAAACGATGCCTGCAAATTGTCTGGCGGATCCCTGAAAGACAAAGTGTGCACCGTTTACAACTTTGTGTTGATGACTTTTGTTAAATGTAGCATTAAACCATGTTACTTTCATGAGAGCATTAAAGGCTCACATTGAAACATTAAGAAATACATACTCTTCATAAATCTTAAACATGTATAAATGAACACATATTGAATGGTGCAGGTATCTCGTGAACCAATTCAGCATGACACAAACCTAATGTAAAAACTATTTATGTTTATCTTCATGAGCCAAAGTAGAGGTAAAGGTTGTGTTTAACATCACATGGTTAAACATAGAAGCTACCACCAATGGGAATCAATAGATTAAAATTTGCTAAAAACCACTTGGGAACTGACTTGGTGGTCATAATTATCATGCAATTGGTCAAAGTTTAACCATCAACCACGAACACAAAACCACAGAAAACAAGGCCACTGAGGAAGTATCATAAGTTTTAAATATGGCTGAACACAAGACCCTACAAATCTGATGAAAAAAATGTATTTGGGAAGTTCAAAGTTATAAAAAAAATCTCAAAAAATTAAGTAAAATTCAAATCCTTTGAAAGAAAATCCAACTATATCATGAAGTAACCTGGAAAAATTGAATTTTAACTGGAATAGATAATGTTATGAAATTAATTTAGCTCTCTCAATTGTACAACCCAAAAAATATATTTTAAAAAATTGACTGCCAATCATTATATATATATACACATGTATGTGTGTGTCTATATGTGTGTGTGTGTGTGTGTGTGTATGTGTGTATATGTATGTATATAGCTTCAAAGGCAGAACAAAAACAATCAACTTTGTTTCACCAATTCTTAAGCTGACATCGTTCACGCCCTTCCTCTAGCAGAAAGTTTCTTTGGGTCAGTGCATTGACGTGTGAGCGTGTGAGCATGTGAGCGTGTGAGCGTGTGAGCGTCAGAGCGTGTGAGCGTGTGAGAGCGTGAGAGTGTGAGAGCGTGAGAGTGTGAGAGTGTGAGCGTGTGAGCGTGTGAGCGTGTGAGCGTGTGAGCGTTGCGTGCTTTTGTAAGCACACGAGTGTGTTCAAACAGTGTCTCAGCAACTGCCTACAGTTGGCAGCAGTGTACATGCATCAGTGGCATTATTAGTCTGTTTTGTTTTAATGATTTATCTTTAAGGTTTTTTTTGTGATAAAGTTTTTAGTTAGTTAACATTGACTAATTACAATTTAATCCTTTTGAATGGTGCTATTAAATTTACTTAAATATAATTAGTTTACATGTCATTTCTTAGTTTTGTATTTTTTAACAATGAAGGGTTTCGTTTGTTGATATGCATATTGCCATTGTTTATATTTCATGTGTAATAAGTGTCTTCATTTTTTTTACGTTATGTAATTTGTAACCAGTGACACCATTATCATCATCAAGCGCCAGAGAGAACACATGGGTCTCTGTCGCCCTCTGTGCAACGTGGCGCAGTCCTTTACTCACCGAGTCAGTTGCATGCCGAGAGGCAATCTGCAGTTAGTAGCAAGTAATGATGCAAGAGTAAACAATAGAAGGTTTTTTTGACATGACATCTAATAAATCGATGAACGCCGGCTGCACGCACGAAAGTGTCCCATTACACACATTGTCCCATTGCGCTATGTCCCGTTACGCTCATTGTACGCTTGCGCCGCATCTATCTCTCTTCCACTCGATTGGAACAACCTTCTATTTGACTTTTTCGAGCCACATTAAACTTGAAACACTCCCATTCGTTTCCTACTTTTCCTATCATTGTTCTATCCTTAACAGAATAACACAGATTGGAAGAAGTTAAATAGCAAACATGTATAAAAGTTATAGTTAAAATAATCTCTTCGTTAAAGTAATAAACATATTTGAATTAATGAGTACAAATAAAAGTAAATGTATCAATTAAATGTATATTTCATTTCACTCCTCCTTTGTATCCATACAAAATAGTGATAATTCAATAAAAATGATTCAATTTTATTCATAAAATTATGCAATCATTTCATCAATGTTTTGTTATGACGTTGTCACGTTAAACTATCGTCTGTAAACAGACTTTACAGACAACCAATTTTTTTTTTGCAAACTTAATCCAGATTTGTTCCATCATTCCAAAGGTGGAGTAAGTGTGACGTATTTAGGCGCGTGGAATGTCTTGAGCGCCGACGTATCAGTCATGTGTGTTTAAATCTATAGCATCGTAAGACACTGAGTGTGGGGCAGGTTTTTGGCATATTTTCATAAAGATGTAGGCAATCCTTTATCAGCCACGTGACAGTATCATGCCCTGAGATAAAGTAGAGCTGGATCTCTATGGCCGTAAAAAATAACTTGGAGAGAGGCCTTCAAACAACTTCACAATCTCTCCCAATGAGACCCTTATCAAATGATTTCTGACTAAACACAGCATCCTGAATGCTCAGTTATCTGAAGGAAATTTTCAGCACTCTTACGACTTGGTTTCAGATTATTTTCTTGCATCTCCACAGCATTCTACAGGAAACCAAGTATTAAACCCTATCATTTCCATGACTACGTGATTTTGAAGAGTCAAAATAATTAGCCGATTGTTAAGAACAAAATTCGTAAGAAATTAATCAACACAGGTGGGCTTAATGCCCATGCTCTTATCAGCATGCCATTCGCATGTTTACTGAACTGCAAAGTTACCTTAGTTATATATAGTTCAGGATGTTACTTGTAACTAAAAAAAATGTTTTATGTGTAGAACGTACATACACACTTATTCATTTGAGTGACAACTGCTCCAAGCAAATAATTTTGATTAATTATACTTGAAAAAACTAATATTCATTTACATTTTAGAACTTGGTTTTGTACAAGACACATTAGGAAAGTAAGTAACATTTCCAAACATGCAAATTAAGAGGCTGCCAAATTTAGCAAGCATGCACACTGTTCTTTTTTGTTTATTAGTTTTTCACAGATGCCACTACTGACAACAATAAGTGTATAATATTTGTTTTTAGCATTCAAAATGTTTTTTTAAAAGACCAAACTGAAAGTCCAACCATTTGTGTAGTATCTTATGATATCTGGTTTTCAAATGTAAGATGTGCGACACTTGCTGAAATTAATCAAAACTTACTTTACTTTTTCATGTTCTGACTTTGAATTCTTCCAGCGCAGTGTTGAGAGGTCAGCTAATGAATTGCATTCTTTCTGAAGGTCGTTTGTCCTGCAGTTGAACTGCGCATAACGGGGCAGTGGAATAAACGACTGTTTGAGTCTCCCCACACTTGCATGATAGGTCTCCATTACAAAGTCGCACTTCACAGGGACCACACCAGTTCTGGTTCTGTCGAGCATTCTCCGTGTTTTCCCGTCCATGTCGGTTCATGTTGGCTCTGTCTTGTTAGCGCACGTCATAAACTAGCTTCACCGAGACCCTTCCCGTGTCAAGTCCTCGCATTCCCAAACCTCCTGTTTCTTCCATCGACAGTTTGTTCAAAACCTGTCCGCGTACTCAGGACTACCTTCTTGCCTAGTGTAGGTTTCATTTTAAGCGACATCTACTTTTTGAGCGTGTTCATAATGGCACCAAACAAGGTAAGCATATTCTCGTAAGAGTAACTCAATGCTTTTGCAGAAGTTATAGGCACACTGGTGTTCACTCCCTACTCACTACTGCACAGCTTTTTGAGGATATTATTTCATGTGTTGACCTTCTGTGTGGTATTCTGACAGTTAATTTTAAATGGCAAGACTCGAGAATAATTAAAAAGTAAATTGATTGATTAAGACGAAACGCTGGAATGGAATCTACTTGAGCCACCTATTAACATGGAGGAATTACACAATTCCCTCATAAATATGATAAATGGTAAAACGGCAAGCAGAAATATTATGTGTATTTAAGTATTAAAATTTTTGGCCCAGTTACAGAGTACACCAATCCCTCACTTAGCACGTCTTCAAAATGCGCAAATTCATTTTCCGCGGTGTTAATTTTACTGCCCCAGTAAAGCACATCTGTAAATTTCAGTTAGTATGAAATGGCCACAGGCAAAAAAACAGTCAGGTGACATCACTGGTCTGCTTCAGCTCAGTGAACAACAGATGCAGTTACCGCAGCACAGTTAAAAGAGCAGGGGAAGCGGGGGAAGCTATGCAAGAGGGGGACGAGATACACACACAAGTTAGACTAAGCTATCTGCTGTTCTGCAAATATCAGCTACAGCAAGTTCAATTGCGGCTATGGAGTGTAAAGAACTAGATGTTTTAAGGTTCGCGCGTATGCCGCCCGGCCGTACCTTTGTTTCTCGGCCACAGACCACGCTGTGACAGGCTTTAGTCTAGCAAGAAGGGGGGGGACTCGCATGCACAAACGTCTGACAGGACCCGTACGTGAGCATCAGCTGCAGTTGGAATGACGACTTCCAAGCGACAGCATATTTCATTGTGTTCAAGTAGTATTAAAAAACGTAGAATTCTTTGTCTTGAGACAAAACTCAAAGTATTACAGTGTGCAGAATGTCATCAAGGACACACATATAGGTAAAATTGTAGGTTTACGCAAGTCAACTGTGCGTACAATTGTACAAAATAATGATTATCAAATGTTTATGCAAGTCTGATAATGTTGGTTGTATGTACTAGCGGGAATATATTTTAATATTAGATACCAGAACAGAAATGAACATATGAATAGTATGGAAAGGCTGTTAAATTAACTGTGCTATGAAAAAAAAAATCATGGGTCTGACAGGATTGGTGTGAACCAAGCGGTGATACACAAAAAAAAATTTAATTTTTTTTTTTTAAATTAAAGTGTAAATATCCGGACAGTAATATCAGTTTCACTGCTAGTAAAGGATGGTTTGAAAATTTCATGGAAAGGTACGTGACATGTGTTAAAGGTCACGCCCGGATGGGCTAGCCAACCAGCTGACTGGTGATAAGTACGTACCACCTTCTTCCATTAGGTGGTGTCGTATTTGTCACACAAAGTTTTCGGCTTAAAAAAGATAAAAGGTGTGACATATTTATAGTCAAGTTCTGTTCCACACATTTAATAAAACCCAATTATTCTGATTAAATCCTAATTGTAGGTATTAACAAACTGACTTTTACATTTCTATTAAAATAATATGACTGTACCGTTCGAGGTTTTGCTATAGGGAAAGAAACAATCAGCTTTGATTCCAGAACCTTTGGATACCGAATCCTTCAATTCTATTGAACCAATGAACCCTGCCGATTCCAGAATATGAATGGACCCAACACTTAATTGGTAATCCATTATAAATGTCCAAATTCTGTAAAACTAAATATTTTGTTTTGTACATTTAGCGGATTTAAAAAGTTCATAATTCATAATTCCTTTGGCTTTTCCATTATTTGTTTTTGCATACGAGAACACAACTTGTTTAAATTATGAACTTCTTTATCTGCAGAACAGACATCATTTTCGAAAGGATTTTCTTAAAACTATTAACTATGAAATACTACTGACCCTTCTCTAGTTTTGACTGTGTTTCTTCTTTAAAAAAAATTATTTTTGTGCTAATTTAAACATCTAAGATGTTTGAAACCTTTTAGATTGAAAGTATTTTGCTTATCAAAATTTTAATTGCAATAACTACACTTGAATGAAGTTGAGAAAATACCATTATTAAAAAAACTTAATATTACACTGGGGGAAAAAAAAATTTGTCTCCCCTCCAGTAGAAGCAATCTGACCCAGACGTCCTTGAATCACGATCCATAACCTTGTTCTGCAACATCTTTTAACTCTAGTAATTCACAATGTCTTCTGTTTTAACACTTTTCCACCCATCAAATCCACAGAAGGAAAGAAGAGGGTAGCACACATTCTCAATCATAAAAAATAAGCACAAAGTGTGATGTTGCACAAGAAAACTCTTTAACTTATTGTGTTTTAGGAATTATCTAGAGCTTTGACTGTCTCTGTGGAAGTTTAAAGGTCACTGACAAAAGTGAAAAATTTTTCTGTAAATAAAAAATCTCAATCTTTAATCTTAACAAAACGGTTACTACAGTTTTGCAGATTCAGTGCCCTGCCATAGTTCTGCAATATTACAAGTAAAAAGTTGGAAAATAATTATAATTGGCACACCCACACAAAACTATGCACATATCCAAACAAACACACATTCTTTACTTGTTACATGTAATAAGCAAAATCTTAAACAATCTGCATAGCAAAAATATAATATAAACTGAATGGATTAATAACTATATTATAATAATTTGATGCAACTAATTTTTTGTACCTTTATTTTGGGTATTCCCATTGTTGTGTTTCAGCAAACCTAAATTATCGATATAATAGTGGCCCAGCACAGATAACAGTACAAAATTTTTTTTTTCTATTAATTGAGTGTACAAAAATATACATTCCAGTACACCCTAACTTATAAAGGAACAAAATGTGTGATGAACTATCGCCACCAATATGATGGTTAGGTACAAGCATGTTGCTATAGTCAGCTGTTCCCAGACCAGTTTCATGCGTATCTCCTCACTCCCACATCACTTTGCTAATCTTTTCATCACCTGTTAACTAGCACATCCTACATTTTCTATACCGTACTTCACAAATTTTAGTCTCTATAAACCTAGAAATTCCTCACCCTCTACATTCTCCCTCTATTGCTCGGTTATCTCATCACCGATGTCTTAAAACATAAATACAACAAGAACATAATCTTCTATCGTCAAAACTGCCAAAAAAATATCTGTAATTCATATTTGTTTGTTAACATACTCGACTGTAATGCGGCGTTTGTTTACAAAGCATAGAGCACGTACAAAAATTGTAAAATGTAGAAAAATCATATTTTAAAGAAACTTAAAACTAAACATGGTATACATGTTAACAAAGAAATCACCAATTTGATAGCAGTTACAATTTCAGAACTAGTCAGATATAAAATGTAAAATGGAAGACTGAAAAATATCTGTCTAGACATCAGCGACGGTAATGATCACTACTATTCTGGAGCGTCGTTCCTCGAGGAGAGGCCCGACCTCTTGTGGGCTCTGAGGTGGTTCTTCAAGTACCGCTGCTGGGAGAAGTGCTTCCCGCACTGGGGGCACTCGTAGGTGTTGCGGTTGGTGTGGATGAGCAGGTGGTCCTTCAGCGTCTTGCTCAGCCGGAAGCTCTTCCCGCAGAAGCGGCAGGCGTGGGGCTTCTCCCCCGTGTGCAGCAGCACGTGAACGTCCAGCTGCTGGCGCATTCGGAACGCACGGCCGCAGCGCGCGCACTCGTGCGGGAACACGTCCGCGTGGAACTTGCTGTGCACGAACAGCGATGCCTTCGTCTTGAACGCCTTGCCGCACAGGTGGCACACGCATGGCCGCTCGCCCGTGTGCACGCGCCGGTGGTCGTCCCGCGACTGGGCGCTGGCGAACCGGCGCCCGCAGATGTCGCACGGGTGGTTCTTGACGCCCTCGTGCACGTCGCGCAGGTGCCGGCTCAGCTGCACCGCGATGCGGAACTGCTTGCCGCACACGTGGCAGGTGAAGGGCTTCTCGCCCGTGTGCACGCGCAGGTGGCGCTCCAGCAGGTACCTCGACGGGTAGTGTCGGCTGCACTGGTCGCAGCGGTGCGGCGACCGCCGGCCCACCGTGACTCTGGCCTCGTTCCCGTCCACGACGGAGCTTCCCGGCGCCCGGGTGTGCCTCGACATGTAACTGCTGTCTCCGTCTTCGTCCACCGACGGGGCGTCGCTTTCCGCCTTCGCGATGTCTTCTACCGAATGCTTCTTGAAGTGCCTTAACATATCATACTTTCTGCTGAATATTTTATTGCAAACGTAACAAAAAACACTGTGTTTTTTCAACGCTTTCGCATGGCCCACAACCCCACTATTTTCATTGTTGCTATCCATACTACTACTACTATTATTCATATCAGAAAGTATTTTCTTGGAAGGCAAACAACCATTCTGGTGTGTTTTACTTGCCTCGTTGGTACGATCCGCATCAGTGTTTTCCATTTCTGGAAAAGACCCGTGAACCGTTTGAAGATGTCGCAGAATGTCCGTTTCCGGAAACACTTTACCGCACGTCACGCAGACGAAAGACTCGTTCTTGTGTCCTTTGTAGATGATGGAATTAATAAAATGGATTCTCTGATGCCTCAGCAAGTTAAACTTTCGGGAGAAGCACTTGCCACAAACATCGCAAGAAAAATTTTTTCTCCCACGCACTTTCAAATTTAAAACCGGTCGCTGTGGGACGGTTTCGTCGTCGCACTTCAGGTCTCGGTGCCCTCTCACGTGAGCTATAAAATGTTTCTTGCTGCCAAAAAATATCTGGTCGCACCCGTAACAGTGGTAGGCCACGTTCGAGTGGATGGCCAACAGGTGGGTGGCAAGTTCACCGTTGGACACCATCGTCGCACAGCACTGCGGGCACATGGGACAATCGTCCTCGGCGAACGAAACCTCCGACTTGATGAGGACCGAGTGAGGGAAATATTCCTCCTTTGGCTGCGGTGTTTCTGACAGAGTCGCCGGCCACCTGCAAGCAAATCGTGCGGTCATTACTGCTCGCGTCCACAGCTCTGGCACAGCCTCTCCTGCCGTGGCACGCAGCCGAGAGCATTTCCAGGCACTGCCCGTCTTCATCCAAACTTTCACTCAGAAAACAAGTCACTGCAGTCCTCATGTATAAGTAATATTATAATACAACCTTTTTCTACATATGTGGTTAGTATCAAAGTCTCAAATTTGAAATAAAGAAAAGCTGTTTCCTTAACTTGAGCCCTCGATTTTAATCCTGCACAGGCAGTCCGTAATATAAAACATACAGTCCTTACAAGAATTTAATCATTACTGCTTCAAAATAAAGTTCTTAAAATTGTAAATACTCATTTACATCTTCCTTCAAACGATAAATAACAGTTTCTCTAAATATCGTAGCATGTTTTCTCTGTCGCTCAACTAGAACACCCAGTGCTTATGAATCACACTTGACTTGGTTGCTTAGAGGTTGAATGGGTGAAGTTAAGATTTTTCTATGCATGTACATCATCATCGTGGTAGTGGAACAAATTCTTGGCCAGAAAGACTTAAAAAAGTCAAATTCCATCGAAAGAGCATCCAAATGTTTTCTTTAATCCTCCAAATACACCCTTTGATAATACAGGTGTTTCCTCTATGGATCCATGTCATCCTTGTGGTTTTGGGCATACAGATACACTCACAAAGTACCAAATAACCCTATTTTAAATATTCAGGAATACCATTTAAAAATGTTAAGACTCTTGTTGTCCCCATAACCCGTTCAGGATATAGAAGTGCAGTTTTAAATTCATATTGTCCCAACTATGAAAAATGTCACTTTGTGTATCCCAGACTTTTTAGGATTCAGATGCCTCTTTAAGCATCCCTGAAGTCCTTTATCAACCCCAACCACATTTCACCCCGATGTTTGAAACAACTATGCATCACCCATGCTTATTCACTGTCTTGCTTCAGGAAGTGTTGGGTAGACAAGACAAGAGGGCAATTCCAAGACTAGAGCATATAGAGCATGTAGAAGAGACAAGGAAGAGCAGAGACATAATGAAAATGCATACGTAAGTATGTATGCAAGTACATAAGTATGTATGCACGTACGTATGTATGCAAGTACGTAATGTATGTATGCAAGTACGTAATGTATGTATGCAAGTACGTAACGTATGTATGTATGTATGTATGTGAAACAACAAAGTGTAAATTGTACGTAGTCTCTGGTTGAGAAGAAGAGCATGTTAAATAACTTTGTTTAGTCCCATACATAATTATACTTGATAAACTTCCCTTTTTCTACATTTCCCTGCATTAGTAACATTCCTAAAGGTTCTTTGCAAGATGCAAATGCAAATGCAAATAAGAGGGAGCTTCAGCGTATAATTATATCTTTGAGTAAGTATACATGTAACAAAAAAATTATTACAAAAAGAACATGTTTTAAAGTCATGTTACAGTAAATGTTTGACAGGTGTTCTTAAAAATTGCAAATGTAATAAAAATATTAATGATGGCCACTATGAGATAAGAAAAGGTTAACTTTATCTTAAGAAAATGTATAGGTATTTGAGGAATATTAAATTTTTTTTTAATAAAATATTTTTCTTTCTTATTTTTCTTCAGCTGCTTCAACTTTCTATACTATTATACCATCAACCAGTGCAAATTAAAAATAAACTATTATAAAAAAATGTCATAAAAATGTTATCTTTAATTTAAAATTTTAAGTTACTACAAATGTGATTGTGTACATAACAACAAAAAAAGTTTTTGAATAACATGTCAGAGCTATGATGTTAAAAACATAAAGATTACAATTTAAGAAACAATCTTTTTCCTGTCAACTTATAAAATTAAAAATGATGTAATCATATAAATGAATAATTAAAAAAATTAATTAACTATTTAAAATAACATCCAACATCAAAAATTAGCAAATACCATGTTGAAAATGTACACAGAATAATGGAAACATCTAATAAGATAATTAAAATGACTTCTATACAGTCTTACAAGTATTACAAAATGTATCAGCATGAATTTACTGATAATTTTCCCCTTAAAATAACTATAAATTATACTTTGCAGTATTATTTGGTCGGTTAAACCACAATAATTCAAAGTTCTTTGTGCAAGTCAGTTTTTGAAAATTAAAGGTATTTCATTTATATTGTGCTACTTTTTACTGTTAGTTGACTTTTGAAAGTCAACAAGTTGTCCCTAGAACAAAAGAAAACTCATTTTCTTAAACATTATCATACCAAAAAAGTTAAGTATGGTCTCTAAGAAAGAGAAATACATAATGTAAATGTTTATAAGCATGTTACAAATAAAACAAATAACTAAAATACCAAATCAACCCAATGTGTTACACATTTTATATACTGCATAGCAAAATTCCAATGTTGTGACACACAGATTGCATAAAAGTTAACATAAAATAATCACACTACATATGAGCTCATATAACTCAAAACTATAAATTCTTGAACAGAACTATTCCTACAATACACATACTTTACATTATTACTTTTTTTGTAGATTTCAATCTACCTTGCATACATTTAGTTCTTAAAAAAACATCACACATACAAAAAATAAAAATAAAAAATTAATTATGTACAGTGTATTTATAAATAAACAAAAACTAATGACAGACATTTATTTTTACTGAAAATATATTTAGATTTAAAGAGATAGTCACATTAGCTCCTATTGTTCTATAAACCCATTTGAGAAAACTGTAACTTTGCCGGAGTTATTTAAAAATTTAAATTCTGACCTGATTATTTCAAAATAGCTTGAGAAAATTACTTTTGAGCCAGATACAAAACTTACCAGCTATAATTACTCCATTTAGCATTAAATTAATGCAATTGAATTTAATATACTTAAATTACAAAGTAATACAGCAGCTGGCACAAAATCCTTATTTGTTAGGAAGTGGTTATCTGACTTGGGTATAATATTGCCTCAATAATACAGCACTGGCAATCAAGCATTCTCTCATTATTCCAATGTTTACGTGAGGTGTTAAGAAAAGTATCGAAGTTCAAACGGAACGTTTATCCTGCACATTCAGAAACTGATGAAGTGATGAAGTTAACTCATGTTCTGGAAACCAAAGAAATAACTCAACCCTCCACTCGCTCCGATCAGGGCTAGCCCAAAACAACTCTGGGGTCAAAAAGCTCGGGCAGATGACACAAATCAATAAACTAAGTAAAAACTGCACAAAAAAGTTATTCAATTGACAATATTTACAAGAAC
Organism: Bacillus rossius redtenbacheri; assembly: GCF_032445375.1. NCBI lineage: Eukaryota > Metazoa > Arthropoda > Insecta > Phasmatodea > Bacillidae > Bacillus > Bacillus rossius. The sequence continues at coordinate 12,857,849 of NC_086330.1, forward strand.
ATAGGAGTAAATAAAAGCAAATATTGTAACAGGGTCAATATGGCAAACTGGTAACAAATAAGCAAGACAAGTGATGCTAGCGAACCTGGTGATATGGAGTGTTAACTACGTTTTTAAGTGCGTGAAACTAGTTAACAATAGTGTCATCTAGCAGCGTGGAGTGTAAAATATCTAAAAAGGAGTGCAGTAAATTGTCTTGCGTTTCGCCAATGCTGATTGGCCAGAGTTTCCCGTATTGTCGTCACACAATATTTGATAAAGTTAACACTGAAACCTAAAAACAAATCCAAGAATTAAATGTAGGGACTGAATACAAAGGTATGTATTATATACTCTCTCTCTACACATTTATTTTTAAAACTCCAAACATACCTGAATTTTAACTTGAAAAAATGTCATCCTATAAGCCTGAACTACTATTGAGGGTCATAAAAAAAATTCTGGGTTAACCAACAATCTCCAAGAAAAAGTATCATTTGACTGCCTGACATAAGCTAACTACTCCCACAGAACACACCTGTACAGCTTTGACCTCATAATTTCACTGAAACATACTGTATTCATTTATTAATTAACAGATTTCTCAGTATCAAAATAATTACTGCCCAATAACAGGCATTGTTTTTAATTGATACACCTTGAATTATTCTGTAATTGAATAATTACAGAATTGCAATTCATTATGGAACGTAAGTAGATTTTACGAAACCTAGAAACTAAAAAATATCACAAACAATCTATTGGTAACCCACAGTAAACACAATATGCCAAAGTTCTACTAAAACTGCCATCAATATTGCCTACTACAGAATAAAATTACCCCAGCATGTCCGGATGAAAATATGACTATTTCATGGACAACATCCATGTTGGGAAAAAAAAAATTGACATTTTAACACCAAGCTTGGTCCTGTAGTGACAATAGTAGATAGGAATATTGAGAAGAAAAAGATTTACGGTTTAAAAAATTATTTTACACAGCTGATCCACTTCCTACCTGCTGAGTCTTTGTAAAATTTTAAATAAAAACAGTAATACGTAATAACTAGAGTGACAAACAAACCCTCCAAGCGTAGTCAGACTTGTAACACTAGTTTTATGTGCAGATATATAAACAGTCAGGAGCATGTGTATTATTCAAACACCAGGTGACTAATATGTAACAGAAATGAAAATTATTTGGAATTTTTCTTAAACTTTTCATGTATTTTAGTAATTACATGAAAGATTATGCAATCCTATAAAATATCTGCAATTGATTTGATATTTCTTCTTTCGCAAATTTTTTTTTCCAGAGTCAATTTTAAAATATTGAGTATAATAGGTATTTATGGTCTGCACTTAAAAAAAATAAGAAATTTCAATTACAAGCAGAATATTTTAGTGAACTAAACAAAAATACCTTAAAAAATGATGATATCTAATGTGAATTTTGTGATCCATAAATTATATAGTGTCAGGGCAATATTAAATGTAACAACCAAACAAAATAATGCCCAATGATGTTTGTGGTCAGATTATATGTGCAACATAATAAAGTATAGCAATGACTAATTAGTGAACTAAAAAGCTAAAACTGCTTTATATATTAGTTCCATATTTCAGCAAGTACATACAACACCTCATAATGTAAAAAGTTTAAAAAACCACTGTACAAGAAATCGAAATAATTGTCATAGTCATTAATTGTCCCAAACACTAGTAACAGTAACGTAACAAGTAAACCAGAGGTAAAGTTTGCGAATCAAATAAACTTCACCATATCCGACGACGGTAGAATTTCTTTCTATGTTTAATCCTGAATGCTTGCTGTTCCTTTTGAAGCTGTTTGAACAAGTAGTCCTGTACACTTAAGTCCGCTGTAAGAAGCTCACCACAAGCATCGTGTACCTCTTGTGTTATTCTTGGTTTCTTCGTTTCTTCAGGTTGTTCGTGTTTTTTGAGCAAATATTTCTTCCTTTTGTGATGAGCATTTAAATCGGCAGGAAAGAAACGAGTGCACGCATTTCTTATCAGTTCTCCGAATTTGGATTTCTTTGCTTGCATGGGTCTATGCTGCTGGAAAGATGCAAAGTCCGGAAACTCAGCTTTACATGCACGGCATACGAACACGTTCCGTTTTCGTTTGGTGGCTACAATTTGGTCCCCACACCTACCCACATCGCCTCGTACTCGCAAGCTACCCTGGTGGTTAACACTGATTACTCGTGGGCTGGGAGCATCATGATCTCTTTTCTTGTGCAATGTCAGATCACCATTATTTTCAAAGCACTCCCCGCAAACTTCACAATAGAACTCTGTAATTTCTTTGACATCAGAATCATCAAGACTACTATCAAGTTCTTCTACCGATGAGTCAACATCTACATCCCTGTCAAAATTTTCATCATCACCGTACAGTTCAATTCCACCAATATCGTCATTTTCTCTCGGTTGATCGTGAGATTTTAAATGTTCGTCGACGTCCTCGACATCTCCGGCAATGTTAACACCACAGACATGGCAAACAAATGTGTTTGTGTCGCTATCTTTGGTTTCAAACGGGTCGTCATAGGACTCCAATTCAATGATATGTGGCTTGGCTCGAGCACGGGGCTTTGAGCGACCGTTCGGCATCTTCAGCTGCTCGACCTCCCAGCGGTCGAGGAGCGCCCGATCGTCTTCTGCGAGCGGATCCAGTCCCTCCGAAATCTCGACCTTGCAGTAGGAATGAATGTTGGGAGGCCAGACAGAACTGCTTTCGAAATCTGAGTTTGAGCCTTCCCAGCTGCCTTCAAAGTCACCATCTTCATCTTCGGAGTCTCCGCTAGGGTCATAGTTCTCTGCCTCGTTAGAGGTTGCGTGTTTGCGGATCTCTCGTGCATCTAACGGTGTTGAACGAATAATTTTCAATGCCGCGCGGGACCTGCAATGCAAAACGTAGTATGTAGTGTACATGTTACTGCTACCTTGCTAACAGCATGTCCTTCTACATACTTTTTAACAGTTTTATGTCGGTAAATGAATATTGGAGGTAGTATGTACTATTCTATGCTTATAAATTAATATTTTCTCTCATGCTCATCACTTTAACTATTCCTTTGCAGAAACTTCCAATGCAAGCTATAGAGATTTCTATTTTGAGAAAAGTGGATTGATCATCGCTGAAAGGCATTATATACTGCAGAAAATTCTAAATGGGTATTAGACTAATTTCCAAAAAAAAAAAAAACATGTCACAGACAAAATAATCAAAATGGTGCACTGCCTCTTCTTTCAAAGTACAATAATAGCAACCTACACTTTAAAAGTATTTACTTGTCAAAAAAATCTAAGCAAAAACTAGTTCAAGCAAACCTCCCGGGAAAAAAAAAAAAATATATATATATATATAGCGTATTCCTTTGTTTCATCACTGACTATATAGGTATTTGTTTAATAAAAGCATATCAAGTGTGTGTGTACTTAAGTACATGCGTTAGAAATTATACTTTCTTGGCGTAATAAGAAACTCTAGTTTTGCATCCAAATAATTAATAGAAATAATATAATTAAAGGACTGGTGTGATAATATAAATACGGTGGGTAAATTATTAATTCTATCAAATTAAAATTTTTTAATAAATACTCAGTATTCAATATCAATATATACAAGTGTAAAAAATTCATTATTTAACCCAGTTAAATAATTGAGATAAATTTTAATACTTATTAAATAATGTAATTATTTATAATGCAAATAAATTATACATACAAGAACATAACCTCATTTATATAAATACATTTGAAAAGTTTATAAACACAATATCTATCACTAATATTCACTATAAATAAATGATTTTAATTATATATATCTGCATTCAATATCAATCACTGAAGAATAAGATTTAAAACACACATGTAATTTTTAAATAAATGTAGCTTTTTTTTTAATCCTGTAAAAATTTTGTCACTCATCGTAAAAATTCAGTCTCGTCATTTTTGAAGTTATACTTTTTTAGGCGCATTATAAAAATATGATGAGTGAAATTTTAAGATGTGTGCGCGTCACTGTAACACAAAATAAACAGGTTGAAGCAGCCTGCTAAACCGCTCATTAAGTCTCGAAAAAAAGCTACCAACAAAATAGAAATAGAACCTCTATTAGTCGCGCATGTTGGCATGCTCGTCGCCTCTGATCACTGTTTTCATATTTATAATATTTATCCACATGTTTCTAGTTTCTACATTCACAACACGTGTTTTAGTTTCATACATGTGCAAATTATATATGTGCTGGAAAATTATATTCTGTGGTGATTTAAATTGAATATTTTGATTAATATTATTTACTATTCGTAAATATTAGTGAAAAAAATTTGTGCTTATATACTTTTTCAAGTGCTCCAATATAATTAAGGTTAACCGTATGTATTATTTATTGATATAAATTAAAATATTATTATTCAATATAATTAATACTAAATATTATTAAATTATTAATGTTAAATATTTATTATTGGTTATTTAATATTTACAAAATGAAGGAATAAATTTAATAAAACATTTAATAAAAAATTTGTCAAAATTAAAATCGAATATCAAATTAAAATATTAATTTTTAATATTTATTATTAAATTGAATAAATAATAAATATTTATAAAAATTAATGAACAAATTTATTGAAAACTTTTTGATAAAAAGGAAAAGTGAATATTAAATTTAGAAAATAATAATTATTTAACAAATGAATAAACTTAAATTAAATTTTTGAATTTATTATTAAATTTATTTATTTTCTTTTAAAATGTTAAATAATCTATAATACGTATTTAAAATTAAGAAGCTTATAATATTTAGCATATATTACGTCATATATATTTATTATTCTCTAAATTTTTATAATTTAATTTTTTAAATTTAAACTGAACTTTATTGACTGTGTTGACTATCTTTTTCCAGCCCTTTTATTATTTTATTGTATTTAATTATTTGCATGCAATTAAAAACTATTTTTTAATGATGCCAAAGAAGTATAACTTCTCACGCGCGTACATAAGTACCCGCACCCATTTTTTTTCTTACGCACCTAAAGAAATAGAACTTCAAAATAAAAATTTTGATGCATAATATTTGGAAAGAAAATCATTTAAAAATATTTTTTGGTACTTTTAGACTTGGTTTTAATTTTTCTTTTTGTAAAAAGTGATTTAATTCTAAGATATTAAATAATATTAAATTTAAGCAGAAAAATGTTCACATAGATTTTTATTTACATAAACATGCGCAGGAAAATTCTAATGAGGAAACCTATGAGAACAGAACCCTGATAAACTAACGAACGCTATCACATTAGGTGGTGTTGCCTTATGGAGCACTCAGTCGCAGCAACAGCAGAGAGCTTGCCTCCAGGCAAGTGCAGAGAACAGATGCCTCCCACTCTTTGCAGCTGTTTCCTTTCAATTACATGTTCCTCGGGAACACATGGTTATTTAACATTCACAGAAATTAACATCAACAACAAGAAATCTTCATTCCATGATGTGTTGCAAACACTTTTATTTTCTATTCTTATTCCCTGCAACCACTAGCCAAACACTGTGATCACAACCACCACAACCAGGAATGACCAATTACTGAGCAATGAGTCATCCTCAAGTGCTACAGAGCCCAGCATAATCTTGGACATCACGTCACCTTATTCCTCTGTGCAAACTGTGCTTTGAAGGCAGGCAGATGACAAATCATAAATAAATCCCTATCAAAACAAACAAATACAGTATGTAATAAACCTGTAGGAAAATTTATGAAGGAAACCAAAAAGTTTCAACTTAAAAAAAAGTAATGTCAAAAATAAAGATTTGTAGGGAGGGCCAAATTTAATAACTTGTGTACAGAAAAATGGTTTTATAAGCGAAATGTTAAATAGGGTCCATACAAGAAAAAACTGTTACAGCAATTTAATGAATGTTTGTGATCGTATTCAAAATCAATGATGGTCTAATATATTCAATAGTTTCGTTAAAATATTACAGGGGACTAAGTTCCGTCTTCAGTTTGCGACGAGAATCACAGGCATGCGACCGGTCCATCACACTTCCTTTTAATTCTACTTCATAATCCATCAACTGTACGAGCGAGCCAAACATCTTGGCAGCTAGCCCCACAAGTTTCACATAGTTTGTGCCTCAGAACACCACCGATGTTCATAGCTGGCATTCGTACTGTCATAAAAATGTTGACAGAAGGTCGACTCCTAAGAGGTTTCCTGCAGTGATACATGTCCTGACGGATCATAAATGCTCATCCCACCTAACAGTTTGGCACAGCCAATATTGGCCACTGTGGATGCATTATGCGTCATTTCGTTCTCACTCAAAGGCCACGCTTTCGTATTTTCTTGAGCCAACATAAATGTTGTGGCAGTGGTACAACACTGGTTGTGTACTCTCGAGGCACAGGCTAAAATACTGGTCCTGAAAGCGCTAATCATTCCCATCCATGTTGAAACTGTCGCAGACAGAGAACAAGAAGTTATAAATATCCTAAACTTACTGCTGCAAGAAGATTTAGAAACATCCTAAATTTGTCCTGATGCAAATAAATTACTTTATCTTGTAAATAAAACCAGTGTGTTTATTAGAGAGATTATTTTAGCAACTATAGCATTCAACCAGTACTAAAAGAAAAACAAGATAACAAGTAGACATGAGTGTAGCCAAACAAGAAACATGTAGATGTGTTGAAAGCTAGAATATTATAACTTTGGTTGGTACGAGATAGAAAATTAAAAAAGTTATGTTGTTAAATGAGTTACGGGTTGCAAAAATTGATTGTTTGGTGTGTACTCTTAAACAATATTATATCTTCAAAAGCAGGTGTTAAACATTTTTAATGCAACCACCCCCATTTTTAGTGACCGATAAATTATTATAACTGAAACCCCCATTTAACTGAAAAGAAAAATGCCAATGCCTGGATTTTCTTTTATTTATTTTTTTCTAAAATATACCAACTTGTTTTCTGATACAAATAAAAGTCTACTGTATGATTTGGGCTTTGCATGATTTTGTTAACACCAATGCGATTTTTTTTTCCAGAAATATTGTTGGAAGGGTGAAAAGAGATTCTTTACATTTGCCTTTTGATAGCAAAGAACCATTCACTACATCACAGGATAATAGGAGCATGCTCTGATGCCGGCTAGACGTTTAACAGGTACACAGAAGAGTTGCCAATGAAATCCCAACTGTTTATAGCGGCACAAAGAAAAGATTACACGCAAGTCAGCAAATTTTTTAACAATACAGCTATTCAGATATGCGACTTGAAAAGCGGCAACAGATTGTAGGACCATAAAAAAATAATACTTAATAAGCTAGTACAAACACTTACTTTGTTTGCTAATGTGAAAAATGTCAGTGCACTTGCCCCGCATCTACTACATGTCAATCACTTGCATTTCCCTTCACCCCTGCGATGCAGTGACCCCTCCCTCCCCTGCGACCACTACCGACGCTGCCTGCCTCCGAGAGGCCAGCCTTCGCACGGCTAGCACTCGCCAGAGGTAGGCTTGGGACCAGGTCACGTGGTGACCTTCCTGTCCGTTGGTTCCGTATTGTGACCCTCACACTCTCGACTGCCTGGAAATTTTTTTTTACCACCCTACTCACCTACCACTCCAACTTATAAGAGGGAATTGGTACTAATAAAATCAACTTCTAACAGTGAAAAAAGTAAATTGAAAATATTTAGTTTGTTTCCCTTCGTTTCATTCGTTTGGTTTCATTTCACTTAGTTTCATTTTATTTTGTTTGTTTATATAATTTCATTTTGTTTTATTTCAATTTGATTGTTTCATTTCCTGTCATCTCATTTCTTTTTGTTTCATATAATTCTGTTTCATTTTAAATATTTATTTCTAGATGTACTTAAAAACATTTTATAGTATGGTATTTTGATTTGAATGCATATATTTGTATTTTTAATAGTACATTACAAACAGACAGATATAAATAAATATGACACATGGTCAGAAGCCCCAGAAGGGTTGCTTTATCTTTCTGCAAGACATTCTAAACTCTAGAATGTCTTGCACACCTATCAAATGTAACTGCTGCAAAATCATAGTGAATGATTGTATCAAATACATACAAAAGTTCCTACTACAATCTTCATGGTGAGAACTACTGTATAAAACTAAAAGTTACTTATTTTCACTAAAAAAAACTGTTGAACAGAAGTAACTAGTCATGCTACTAAGACACCCCCAATCACAAAACATCTACTTGGATACATTTTCAAAGGACACCAAAAATCAGAAGTAAAAAAATAAGTTTTTTTTTAAAACTGCAAAGGTATATGGATTATTAATTTTTAAAATTAAATACATATGAAACATTAAAAAAAGATTAGAACTTAATTGTATGATTTACTCAGATGTGGAAAACAGGAAATCAAGTTATACCTAACTTCAAATTTTTCAGGATAAACTAAAATAAAAAATTAACAGAATTTGAAATTTATTGTATTTTGCCAAAAAAATTGATGGATATTATTAATTCTTTGATTACCTCACTAAACAGATTGGTTTGTGCAGTGTATTTATTTACCACAGCACCACATGCACAACTATTTTCCTTATTTTAATTTTCACATTATAAAACACTAATGCTTTAATGCAGTAAAGCTTTAAAAAAATTAAGATAAATCATTTGTTCTTCCACTGAAAATTAATATAAATTATATCGGTTGTTTATCATTTCAGTTTATCAAAAGAGCTATCTTTTCATAAAGTAAGAAAGATGTAACTAAGTCGTAAGTGTTTCTGCTGTGAAGTCAAATCTAAATATAAGATCTACAATTGCACACTATCTTCAAAGCAATGTTTTATTTTATGAATCTTCATGTGATTTTTCAGATACCGTTTCTGACAGAACATCCGTTCACAAATAGAACACAAAAACTTTTTTTCTTTAGAGTGGATTGATGTGTGTCTCTTCATCTCGAACTGCAACCTAAATGCTTTCCCGCAAACGCTGCACAAGAAAGGTTTCTCCCCGGTGTGCAAGCGAACGTGGTCGTTCAACTGCTGGCGTCTTCGAAATCGCTGGCTGCAATGCAGGCACCCGTGCGGGAAGTTATCCGAATGGAAGACGTTGTGCACGAAGAGCGACGCTTTGGTTTTGAATGCTTTGCCGCACAAGTGGCACACGCACTGCCTTTCGCCCGTGTGCGTGACACGATGTTCGTTCCTGGATTTCTTGGACGCAAACCTTCTGCCACAAACGTCGCACGGATGTTCCTTAACGCCCTCGTGCACTTCGCGGATGTGGCGGTTCAGCAAGCTCGAGGTGCGGAACTGTTTCCCGCACACGTGGCACGTGAACGGTTTCTCGCCGGTGTGAATGCGCAAGTGGCTGGCAAACGTGGACCGTCCCAAGTGTTTGCCGCACTCGAAACAGCGGTACAACGTTCTGCCGTCAACCACTACCTTGCTGGAGTCCACGTCGCAAACGTCGGCGTGCCGTCCGTCCATCGCGCCGAACAAGAGTTTGAGTTCTCGCTTGTGCCAACCCCTCTTAGATTCCTTCGCTGCCAGGGGACTCGACACATCGGTCAACTCTCCGTGTTCTACGTCCAGACCACCCTGAGAATCTTTCTCTTGTTTCAGCACATACTGGTCTGCAGCCACCACCCCAGCGCAAGAGCTAGTGTAGAAGTTCAACTCCGGCTTGACCACCGCGGCAGACCGGCTCTGACGCACGTACCGTGTGTGCCGCTGCACAGAAACGCAAGCGGGAGACATTGCGCCGTGCTTCAGACCACAAGCTACCTTACGGGACAGTGTGTCAGCATCTACGGTGGGATACTCCAGTTTAATGTTGTCTTGTGCGCAGGTCGGAGATGCTGACCACCTGCAAGATAAAGTGTTGATCAGGTGAAATGTCTCCCTACAAATTATGGCCACCTTATACATGAGAACCCTGCAATGTGTTATGTACAACTGACAACAAGCCTCAAACAGAGTTAAAAATTACTAGTTAACAATCTGTAATGTAAAAACTAAATTTTTAACAATCCATCACATTTGTATTTTTTATAGAAACTAATTACTGCATCAATCTGTGCTTGTAAATGCATAAAAAAAATATTATTTTGGATAACGCAGGTAACCAAATATGTCTGTAATATTAAAATTTTGCCAAAGATAAGGTTCTTCTTATCAGGTATAAATATTTTCCTTCCAGAAAAATATTTAAGTCAAAATTCTTATTTCTCTCTTTCTTCTGTTAATGCAGTATGCTAATCATTTGTGCTGCTTTCTGTGTTAGTTTGGTGTTTTGTTACAATAATTTTTTTTTCTGTACTGTTTTCACATTATCAATTTTAACAAAATTAAATACTGATACAAATTTGAAATTCTTTTTCAGTGACATTTTTACATATTTTGCAAAAAAAAAATATAAACTTCCAGCCTTAAAAAAACCAACACTGTGTTTTTTTTTTTATCAGTTTTTCTGATACCTGGATATGATCCATCCAAGAGGTGAATGGTGCACATAACTAGAATATTTATAAATTACAGGTTTGCTTTAACAATTTGGTCATTCATATCACTAAGTTTGGCTTCTTGCCTTTTCTTTCAGTTCAAAACATTCACCATTTAGCAACTATATTTAAACTGTATTAAAAATGTCAGAATCATACAAAATATGTTACATTTTTTTTTTCTCCAGAAAATTGCAATATTCAACCAAGCATGAAAAATTTAACCATGGGGTTTGTTTTTGGTACTACAATTTTTTCATTTTGGGGACCATCTGGCACAACTGTAGTTATAAAATAAATTTATAGTTAATGCATTATGATTATAAAATTACTGAATCCTATTAAAGTTTTGAGGGCAGTATTTTTCTGGAATACTTTGAACACTAGAAATTTATTTTTTTTGGCTTTCAGTAACTTATGGGTGAGAAAAATTAACACTTGTTAAAAGTTGTTTTGTTGATAAAAAATAAGAGGTTCCATTATCAGCAGTCACTTCTGACATGTTTACTTATAAATAAATATTTTTTTCTAACGGTTGCATTAATTTATTGAATTGTATCATTATTACAACACTAATATAAAATGCTTCAATTACAAGTTACAAATATTTAAGTATTTTTAAATATATATATATATATATAATCAGTCTTTGTGGATGCCTTTACCTTTGTAGAAGTCAGTACATTGTCACTTACAACAATAAAAAAAATCATTCCTCAGGTACAAAAGAGAGATAAGACAAGTACAAAGTGCAAATATTTTAAGAAATAACAACTGAAGAATAAAGTACATATAATGAAAATTAAACTAACTTAATAAATTAAATATATTTTTATGGTATGGTCTCACAATGTCATCCTGCTGCCAAAACTTATAAGCAATCAAACACTGACAGACACACACTTCCTTTTTTGTGCACTTGTACATGATTACCAACGAAGCACAAATCCCATTCCAAATTGGTGTGTATACAGACCTTGTGTGCTCTATATTCCTCCATTCAGTCATGAAAATTTCTTTAAAGAGCTAGTACGATTTTTTTACAGTAAAAACAACTGATGCAAATGCATCAGGGTGTCCCGGTCTAAAACTGTCTGGCAAAATAATTTCAGGACTTTTAATAAAATATTTTCGTACAACTATTTTACATCACACGATGGTTTCTTATATATTAATTGAGCCTACATTATAAAAAATAGAGCTACTATTTGGAAGAACAAAGGTTACAAAGCTATAACCAGGGACCGGAAAGTTACTTTTAAAAAGTAACTCAGTTACAGTTACAAATACTCCATTGGAAATGTAACCCTGTTACAATTACAAGTTACACTACTGAAAATAAACCAGTTACAGTTACAGTTCTGAGAAAAGTAACTGTGAGTTACTTTAACAGTTACTTTGTGAAAAACTTAAAATGTGATACATAATATTGTTATAATTAAAAGCCAATATAACATATTGTGTTTAGTAAAGATATATGTTTATTTAAGCTGAAAAAATTTAAATAGCTCTTAAATTACATTGAGTAATTAGTTCACACTACAAAATTGTTCGCAGCACCACACAACAAGCAATTCACAATAAGGTTATTTTTATCAGTCGACCGAACTTCGAAAAAATTAGAATATGAAGGCCACGGCAACGAAAATTCTGGACTGCTTTCTAGGCTTCTCGTTTCATTAGATTATGTCACTGCTTTCGCGCATGTGCACAGGTAGGTTAATTAATTAAACAGCACAGCAGTAAACCCGCATGTCGTAAATATTAAATAAATGACAATCAAAATACCAGCGCATGCTAGCCAACAGCAGTTTTACAAGTACAAGCAATACTATCGCAAATAATATGCTTGTCGGGATTTTCGTTCTGGGATTGAAAAAATCAACAAAACTTTCGTTCAATAAGAAATACATTTAAAAAATGTAACGCAAGAAGTAACGACAATTATCGTTACTTTAAGGCAGAAAAATGTAATTCAGTTACAGTTACAGTTAGTGAAAACTTAATATATTGCGTTACCATGATCGTTACCATAAAAAGTAACTGTTACAAATAACGTCGTTACTAGTAGCGCGTTACTTACAGTCCCTGGCTAAAACCTTTTCATAGATTTTCTCCACATGATGTAAGTGGACAGTCTCCTTCTAACTGAATTCAATGAGCGACTAAAAACTAAAGAAAGTCGTTGAAACACAAAATGCATGTTAGAAAATTTTTGTTACTTTAGTGACCAGTACTCCAGTTTTGTTACTTATTCGTGACTTTCTTGAGCTGTAGTCGCCCCGTATATTTACATCTGCAAGTAAAAGTTGATAAAACGAATACAAACTTCTGTTAAAATTACAAATCGTAAAATGTAAACAAATTAAATACAATGTAATTTAAAAAAAAAACAGGTGTATCATAGCTGGTAATTTTCAGATCCAATAAAGTTCTTAGTTTGTAAATTCTGACACAGGAACAAGGAACAAAGTAATAGTTTCATCTCTATGAAGAAAAAAAAAAAAAGACACAGCCCGGCCTCCCGGCCTCTTTTTCAGGTAGTTTTGCTGTATCATTAAAAGTTTTGAATGTGATACTTCAACAACCAAAACATACAAGTTTCCTGCTGTGGGATAACATATTCCAGTTCGCAAATGGCTGCTCCCCACAAATTATTTAACGTTTTCATAACCCTTGCCTCAAACTCTTCCCCATGAGCCCAACATGTGGACAGTTTAATTTTTTAATGTCAAGTTTTGTACCAAAACAAAAACACTCACTTGTAACCAATCATAATTTCTTTAAATTGAGTCAATGGATTCATAAGATTTGATATTTTAAGTGTGGCATCGTACATACTAACTAGACCAGAGAGTGGTTGTACAGTTCTGGTGGTGTTGTTCATAGCCGGAAGAGAGGCATAGATTACCTCTCTATTCCAGCCATCTTCAGGCAGAGGTGTGACATGTTGAACCAACTTTTGAATGCGCTCTACCAAAACTACTATCAAGTATATAAATTACAAACAAAAAACATTTCCTAAACAAACAAAATTGGCAGCTTCTACTCATTAGAATTTTTTTAATTACAATATTTAAACCCTACTATCATAAGGCGATGTAATGATTAGTATAGGTCACAGAATTTTATTCTAGAAAATATGGATGAACACTAAAATACAAACATTAGGTCATTTTATACCTACAGTATTCTGTTTAATTTTTCACTGATACTCATTACTGCATTAAAAAAAAATTATTTGAATGACAGTACAACACATCCAATTTTAAGTAAACAATTGTTTGCAGAGCATATTTATTACATTGTATGATATAAATATAAAAGAGACTTTAGACTCTAAAAGCAGTTCTCATCTACTAATATTATTCTTATTATTTTAACACAACACTACACCCTAAATTTGAAAAGGGCTTATAATACAACATATAAAGTGGTAGCTAAACAGAATCTCAATCCTCAAACTACTAAACATATTACCTTGTATTCACATGAGTATGCAAAAGAGCTGTTTGAAGACTAGGCATTGATGAAGGATATCATTAAAATAACTTTTTAATTGTTAGCATGTCTGGAGTTCTAAAAAAAAATTTTTACAGAAAATTATTTATCCTACATTATGTTATTTAATTAACACACTTGTAAAACATAACCAGAAAATATTTATTTCCAAGCTCACTTTAATTTTCAAATCACTAAACTTACAAATTGTTAAATTTTAAACACTGCCATAAAACATTTAAAAAAAAATAATAGTGAAGGTATCAGTTTATCACTCCACAGCCAAGTTATAATTTTTGTTTTAGCCTTAAAAATATGCTGCTGAAACATTTGCAGTCAAGTGATAGTGGATAACAATTAACTGCACGTGAATCTTAAATTAAAAGCACACTTTCATGCATTGTAACAAAACACATAGGGTAGTGACTTGATGTAATCTTTTGGACATACGCCATTGCCAAGCACAGTGTTTAGCAATGGCGTATGTCCAAAAGATTACATCAAGTCATGCACTCCCATTGCACAAATCTTTCAAAGATAACATAGGGTAGTGAGTAATAAAGATTTTAAAAAAATTAGACTGATTCTAAGCTGATCAGTAAGTTGGACAGTGCTTTTATAATGGATTAATTCACAGGTTTTTCTACATTTAAAAAATAATTGTAATTTGTTGACAGGGAAAATTTTGTACTATGTAGTAATTTTATATCCAGTGAAGAATCTTACAATGTTTTAGCTGTACTTTATAAACTTGAAAAGACTGTCAACACAATTATTTTTATTTTTTAACCTAGCAAAATCAGTTCATAAAATAAGTAAATAAAATTTATAACAATTTGGAAAGTGTATTTAAAAAATTATAAGGAAGTTATAGTTTGTTCTAAACAGAAGATTAATTATGGAAAAACATAAAACCAGTAACATTTGTACTACAGTCAAACCTCTCTGAAACGACCCCTCACGGTTCCCAGGAATATGGTCTTAATAGAGGGGGTCGTAATAGATGTTTTCCGAAATTTCCAGTTGATTTCAACTCTCCCCCCCCCCCCCCCATCCACCCCCCCTCCCCCACCACCCATCTTTTCAAACCGCTACTCGCTAAGAAACCAGCCGTACAATGGCAGGATCCTGTCACTCACAATGCCAGACGGCTTTGCTTTAAACCCACTTCAACCTTCATGACAAGTCCGCCGCCCTACAGGCCACCTCTAAAGAAAATATGTCAAAAGACATTTAATTTATTTTTACTGGTTAGTTTACATGTACGTTTTCTGCTTGCCATAGTTAAATACACTAGAACCCCGGATTTAACGAAGCAGTGATTTTACGAATACATTCTCGGGAACCGTCAAAAACTTGGACATTTTTACCAAAATGTGAAAATCAGAAAAAATTGAAAAAAAAAAACGAAATGAAAGATCATTAAAATCTGTTAATTTTAACACACATCGTATTTTTGTGTCGGCTTTAATACTTCCAATAATGTTCATGTAAGAATAACAAAAATAATAAAGGACATTTCCTTTAAAAATATGGCAGCGGTAGGTTCTGCAACGTGAGTGGACGCACACTAAGCTCGCCCGGCTGGCTGGCGGCAGCGGCTTCATGACGCATAAGCTCACACCTCCCTCCCCTCTCATTAACATTCTTCAAGGCTAGCTCATCCCTCCCAGACACACAAACCATCTAGTGTCCTCCCTTATAACACCCCAACTTCGCTCCCCTTTGAAAAACCTTCAGTGAGAAAATGCTCATTTCACCCTCCTTTCTCCCATAAAACTGGGCTATTATGAATGGGGTACTAAAGCGGTGAGGGAGGGGTAAGATCATTGTAAATATTTTCGGACCCCTCCCTCCCCCCAAACACGCCCAAAAAAAGTATGTCAAAATATGTCACTTTTCACACCAAGTTCGAGTTCAGTCATCTCTGACAAGGAATTTACAAGCTTTCAAACTTAAATATAAATGTATTTTAATTGCAAGGGTCATATGAAAAGGAATATACCGAATAAAATCAAGCTGCTGTCACCAAAGCATAAAACGGCCCAATGAGTGGTCGCTTCGTTATTGCTCGCGCGAGAGGTGAGACGTGGAATGTTAGAAGAAAGATAAATGCGGGGAAGACAGACGGCAGCCAGTGTTTTTCCTGCGTGGGAAAAAAGTGGCGTAGCCTTGCGGGCCAGTGTTGTGCCCTGTTTTGTGGACAAATAAAGCTTTTATCAATTTGCTGACAGTTTAAATATATTTTTATTCTCGTTAAAATGAAGCAGATAACGTGATTGTTAACAAGTACAAGCAGCATCCGAGATCGGCCGCAGCGCACGGTACGGGGTGAGGGTGAGCAAGGGCGAGCGAGCGGCCGACTACCATGTTCACACGCTGAGGCCGGAGCGTTTTTCATGCATTGTATTAGTTCACAAATTCAAGCCAGAAAATATACCAAATCAGACTTCAAAAACTAAGCAAACATTGTCAACCGATAGTAATCAAAATCAAGAGAAATCCAGCAGGTAGATTTTTTTTTGTTTTTGCCTTAACTGCGTACCACACTAGACACACTCGCTTAAACTAAACGTAAACACGTTGCCACAAAAACCTTTATCTGCACCCTGCCGGCAAAGGGACGTGGAATGGGGGTTGTCAAGCGCTGACAGCGGTTGACAGGAAGTGGTATCTATTTTTAGATATGGCTGCCTGCGGCAGTACAGCACTCGGCAAGAGAAACGCAGTAAAATGCTTCTCACCACAAGAAACTTATTTTCTGTCCGATTTTCAGCAATTTTTTCACGGTTCCTCGAAATCGGGTTGTAATAGAGAGGTGGTCTCAATAAATGGGGTCGCAACAAAAAGGTTTTACTGTACTTAATAATGGTACTGGTACAACAGAACACTCATAGCAAGTGGATGCCAGAGGCACAAATCAGAAACCGCTATTGATGCGTTTTTCACTGGGTTTTTTTTTCACACGTAAACGAAAGTGTCACCTCTGCTAACTACCATACCATTCCTTTTCCACACTCCTGCCATCTTTGTAATTACTGTACCGAAAACAGGTTGAAAGTATAACAGTGACAAAACTGTTAACAACTGTAATGAAAACACAACAGGTTTTAATGAGGAAATATCTTCCAGAGGCTGGTGGTAAACTTGACTGGTTGTTAAAGCCACGTAACTAAGCACAATCAGGGGAAAGTACTTTCTTCAAAACGTGTGTCCAAATGTGCATAGTTGGTGAGTTCTCAAGATATACCCGAAACTTCCTGGGTTTGAAACCATCTCATACAATCAATCTCAGTTTTGTAGATAATAATTTAAACTTCCAGTTTGCTATGTCTCCCAATCATAAGTTTCATTAACCTAGCTGTTAACCTATACATAAATGTAGTCATTCTCAGATTGAAATATACAAAGAAAATACTTGAAAATAATCTTAAAAGTTTATTACAGACTACTAAGTTATTTTTATTTAACTTATTTATTTATATATTAATATTTTTTTTAAATTAAAGGAATGGTGGAGGGGCGTTCGTGTTCGTGTTCGTGTGTGTATGTGTGTGCTGTGTGTGATTTATGTATTATTTTATTTGTTTCCTGCACCAACCACAAACATATTCCTCCTGAGCATTTCATTAAATCTTTTTGCCATAAAATCAATGCTGTCAGTAAGTAATTTTGTTTGTTTCATCTGCACTAAAGGCAATTCCAGACATATAAAAAATGTTGAGGCAACATCAGGTCGAACTAAATAAAACAGAATAATAGTTTGAGTAATCCACGAGTTGTTCGCACAGGGCACGAAGACTCAGTTGTCCGGGTGGTGCGTCTTGGCGTGTCTCTTCAGGTACCGGAGCTGCTTGAAGCCGAGGCCGCAGGCAGCGCACACGTAGGGCTTGTCCTCCGAGTGCAGCAGCCGGTGCTTGGCGACCTCGTTGCGCGCGCGGAAGCGCCGGCCGCACACGTCGCAGGCGTGCGGCTTCTCGCCCGTGTGCGTCACGGCGTGCTTCACCAGCTCGTGCCGGTTGCGGAAGGGCTTGGCGCAGCGCGGGCAGGCGAACGGGAACACGTCCGAGTGGGTCTTGCCGTGGACGTAGAGCGTGGCCTTGGTCTTGAAGGTCTTGCCGCAGGCGGCGCACACGTAGGGCCGCTCGCCCGTGTGCACGCGCAGGTGGTCCTCCAGGGCGGGCCGGGCCGCGAAGCTGCGGCCGCACACGGCGCAGGCGTGCTGCTTCACGCCCCCGTGCACGTGGCGCAGGTGGTAGTACAGCCCCGTCTGCGACAGCCGCTTGCCGCACACGTGACACGTGCAGGGCTTCTCCGCCGAGTGCACCGCCTGGTGGGTCCTCAGCGTGGCCTTGCAGGCCAGCTTCTTCCCGCAGACCCCGCACTGGAACACCTGCCCCCCCTCCTGCGCGCCGTGGGAGCGCTCGTGCCGGCACAGGTGGTGCCTGCGGCTGAACTCCCGGCCGCACACGCTGCACGCCAGTGGCGCCCTCGAACAGTTCTGCCGAGGCTTGCCCGGGAAACTCACACCGCTGCGACGAAGCTCTTTACGTTGGGCGGAATCGGGTCCGGAGTCACATTTCAAACCGACGCTTTTACTATCGTTAACTTTTCTAGAATTTCTCACGATTTTTGGCCGCAAGTTTTTCACCAGAAACTGTTTGGATTGGCAAACAAAACGTTTCCCAAGCTGCTTTCCCGAAGGCATCGTAGGTTTCCGTTGCTTGCCCACGCTCCCGTGACTCTCGACGTGCACGATGAAATTCTCCTTCGTGTCGAACACAGTTTTCTTGCAGATGTCGCACTCGAATTCGGACACGCCAGATTCACTCTGCAGCAGCTCTTTCGAATCGAGCTTTTCCGACTTGATCGACAAGTCGTGTTCCTCCAACTTGATCCAGTCTGTTACCGGGTGACGAGATTTGGCTGCTTCGCTGATCGCTTTCCTAAAGTTCAGCTCCTGTGTCACTGTTATATTTGAGCCCAGAGAAGAATCAGAGTACCTGCAAGACAAAGTGTGCAGTCATTACCTGCTGTCATCACCAACCAAGAACCAAGCCTATCCCACCTACACTGACAATACATTTTCCAAAACAATAAATAATATATTTACGAGAAAACTGAATTTAAGTTGATTCATTCTGATATATGGTTGTGACAAACAATTACATAATTTTTATCTTACTAAGCTTTCAGTGGCTATAAAAATTTAAAAAAAAATTAAAAAATTAAAACTTTTGATCATATTATTAATTTTACCCAGAAAAGTTATTTAGAACTTAATTTCATTGTTCTGAATATCTTTGCTACCAAACATCCTCCTTACATTTAAATTCAATACTGTAAAGTAAATTGTGGTCGAATGTTTGGTTAGGCATTCATCTTGCAATGAGTCAACAAAGTCTGCAACATGTTGGAAATTCTTGATTTCGATAAACTTTACTACTAGTGTCATTGTAAAAAATTTCCTAGTTACATAAGGAAAATGAAATAAGATTACATTAAAATTTTAATTTATTAGATGTGGGCCAGAACTATATACTACTCCAGTTAAGTGCCATGACATCTCGTGAGTGGGTGAGATGTGTAATGTTACTGAAGGTGCACACAGTGGAGTGTTTGCCACGCTGTGTAAAAGGGGAGTCAATTTTTTTTACATTGTGAAGCAACCTTATTTTGTCAACCCAGAGAAAAAGATAGTTGTCAAAATAAACCTAGCAGGCAGTGGTTTAAACGCTATGAGGAAAGGGATGGGCATACACCAGGATATTTTTCTGTTGCAACACATCCTATGCGTCGCTCTGTCGCGCTACTGAGATTCCAGTAACATAATTTCGCTCACAAATAAAATATATAAATAAATTCATACTCAAAAAAGGTGAAGTCATGCCTGCCGTAAAGAGGAAAGCATTAAAGACACAACAAAACATTTCTGGCATTACCTAGAAATTTGCGGCCTTTTCCCCAAGTTAATACCGGGTCACGTCAAATCCCCACCATTTTCCCGATTTTCACGGTTGGTAGACACCCTGTTTAGCCAAAGAAATAAAAAAACATTTAAAGCTTGGTAATAAAAAAATTTAAGAATATAAAAATAGTTTTCCTAACATATTTATCTCACAACATATGATCACATAAAAATGTTTATTATAAAAATAATTTATACAACAACTTAAAAATATAATAAATCTGAGCTAAAAATAGATAAAACAAGATATCCTATGCTTATCAGAATGCAAGTTTTCTTTCTGTGAATATGTACTCCTGTAAAATACACAACAGGTGTGTGAAATGAGATTGATCTTTTTTTCATTCCCAAATATTTTGTTGGACATATCTCCAAATATTGTATGATAATTTTGAGGAAACAAAACTTCTTTAGAAAAATGCAGCACAAAGTTAGCCAAATGAACAGTCAAAAAAGCCTTGAAATACCAGCTTCTTGTAGCAGAGTAACCAAAACCTAAGATGTAACTACAGTGGAGTCCCACTAATCTGAACCTTGCTAGCCAAAAAAACTGGACAATCTAAACAATTTTAGTGTAAAAATAAATATTTGAAAAAAATTATTTGTTATATTTGAAAAATTAATATCTTGACCCATTGATCAATTATCAACATGTTTAATGATTTTGTGTTTGTAAAAATGTTATAGGTTGTGTTCAATGATAACTGAATGCATATAGATGTATTATACTACAAGCTGTTGCAATACTGCTACTATTCAGCTAATCCGAAAATATGGTAATCCGATCAGGTCTTGGCCTCAATTAGTTCAGATTAACAGGACTCCACTGTACTATGTTGGATATAAAATACTGCTAAGCAAGTACCAAACTAGAATGTATGGTTGCCTTCCAATTTGTTCACATAGCAAAAGCCTCTTCGATATTGGTAACCTACAAATAGACGTGTTTTAAAGTAATGGAAAGTACCAGTCAGTGTGTGAGTGTATGTATGTGTGTGAGAAGGGGATAGGCAAATCTGCTTTCTTTCAAGTATTTAACCAATCTCACACCTACTATATAAACAATAAAACAAAGCTCAAATATATACAGTCATTCTTCATAACATGTCTAAGAATGTAATTACTGTACAAGCATTACAATTTCCAGGCTTTTATTTATACTTCTTTCAATATCAAACACAGTAAATATAAAACAAATAAAAAATTCTAAATTAGCATACAAAATAACACAAATATGGCATCATCAATGATAGTGTTAAAATATGAAATTGGTACACAAGGCACAATATCAAAAGAATAGCTGAATAAGCTATGAAAACAAAAAACAATAAAAATACCACAAAAAAATTATTTATTATTTGGAAAACTGAAAACTAACTTTTTTTACTTTATCGGTAGAGGCATGATTATATGGTGAATAGATAAAACCAAAATAATAGCGATATTGAAATCAAACACCAAAATAGAAGTTAATGCACAGCATAACACAGAAATGCAATGCAAAACACTAAATGCAGCGAAATCAGCCTGAATTACCTCATTCTATCTATTAAAATATAGAATTTCATTAATCTTTAGTTTAGGTTTTCATTTAAAAACTTAAAATATTAGTACTAAGAAAAAAATATTTAGTTTATATAAATTAATTTTTCTTTCGAAGCAATGTAATAACTGATCCTAATGACCTATGAGGACAGATCTTATAAGTTGCAATTATTGTAGTATCGAAAGAAATCTATGCTACTAGCAGCGTGTCTTGATATGGCAGTAAAATAAAAGTGTATTTGAAAGACTGTTAAAAACAACAAATGTTGCCAATAAGAATGTGGTATGAAAATATTTCATACAATGTGTGCGTTTCTGACCAAAGATTATTAGTGATTTAACAAAATTGAGCCAGAGAACTGACAACAGTACTGAAATGCTTATTTTGGGCACCTTTAAATAAATAAGGCAATTACCTACATTAACTCCAGACTGATTTTAAACAAGAAAATATACATGATATTTTCGTGAACACCATATTCTGTTTCTAAAAGGGGTGAATGTTAATTACTGTAATCTATCAAGAAGCAATATTAAAAAAATTATCCATCATGAACATCCGTTCAAACTAAACAAACATGAAATTAATCTTTGCTCGGGATAAACTAACTCGTGGTCCACTGGTGTAAAAGCGACTGAAGCTAGTTATAAGAGAAAAGTACAAAGTTAAAATCTGATTTGGGAAAATTCTAGTTACACCAAATATTTCAGAGACAACTTATCACAACAGTAAGAAAGTGCTATTTTTAAGAATCTTAACTTAACTTTGTATGACTAATTTAAAGTTATTAAAAAAAATGTATGTAATAATTGGAAAACTGCTGTTTGTGTGACATTATCACCACATAAAGCTTCGAACTTGGTGTGTAACAATCAAGAAACAGTCTAACTTTGCGCCGTTTAGCGTAACGTCATGGTTCCACTACCCTCATCCTTCAGTAGGCTGGTTTTCGTAGGGATTTGTCCACTCGGCCCCAACAGCACAGGAGGACTTGTAGTCGGCTGACCTCGAGGCAGCACAGGTGGTCTGATAGTACAGTCCTCTCAGCGACATCCTTCACACCTTCTATCTAGTAGCACCAAGATGTTTCCGTCGGATGGTCGTAGAAAGCTGTTTCTGCGTTATTAGACTGCCGCTGATCCCTTAAAGTTCTAATTCTCATTTCAAACTATTTTAAATGGTATTCAGTAGGTATTCGAAGATTGCCATAAGTCAAACATCTATTTTCTGTTGATCCGAAGTTCATGTTTCGTAGATTCAAATTATGTAGAAATTCTTTTGATATCAAAATATTCATAGTAATTCTTTTAAATACAAATCTTGTATATTTGTATTATTATTCCATTTCAGGTTTCCCCCTTTGGATTGTCCTTAAATCCCAAATCATATTCATTATAATTATTCCTCACAAATAACATATCTTGTAGATATTGAGTTTCAACTAAGACTGTTCCCTTTTAGAATGAAATTTGTTGATTTTTTCCTTTCGGAATGACGACCTTCATTTAGCTTATTAAAGATAAACTGGTAATGCATTCGCTTTGCTTAAAACTTTGTTCCTAAATAAGCAATTATTTTTTTATCAACCAGTTATAGATTTGCAATGTAATATTTTATTGCAAAAACAAAACACTTGAAATTAAATCACGCCAGCCAAAATAATTTACTGCTCCATAGAACTAGTAAATATTTTTAAAAAAAATCAAACTAATCATTTTGTGATTAATGGCACTTAATATCTAACAGTAAAGTAAATAAAAAGTCTGTAGCTGGTACCCCAAAATTTGGCTAAAAGTATACATGGAATCACAAGTAAATGTATAATTATTATAAAGATTTTGAGTTTTCATTATAGGATGTAGATTTTTTTGACTCTTATTATAACCGAAAATAGTACATTAGTACTTAAATAATAAGACAAACAATTAGTAAAATCTCAGTTTGAAAATATTTTGGCACCAGAAATAAACTTACACCATGCAATCAATCATTCAAAAAAAAATTTTTTCTTAAAAAGTTAAGTAGGTTTAGTAGTTCTAATAACATCTCTTGTTTTGATATCTGAATAACTTTCAAAATAAAAATATTAACAAAACCATGAAATCATGGCTCTAGACATTGCACTTAATAAAAATGTTGAGCTATACATATTCATATTTATAACTTTCTCATGAACTAAGGAACATTGAAGAAGAATATTGAATGTTTTTGTAGCAGTTTTTCGGTTAAGCTTACTCTCATTAACTGTTTTATGAACAAATGATAAGTTTTTACCACAAATTGTTGAAGCAGTTGTTCAAAGTAATTCTGCTTGATACTTATCATTGCGCGTGTTTTAATTTTTGAAGAAGATAAAGACAAACACAGCTATTTTTAATCAAGAATTTTTTTATAGCACCATAAAATCTTGGCTCTAATTATCAGACATATAAAAAAAATGCAAATGCTGTATTCTAGATGAGGTGTCCCTGGCAAGGCTTCAGCCAAAATTAAGACTTTCACACTGATATTCGTAAAATATTAACAAAATAATATTATTGATACATGATCAACTAGACTGGTGCTTAATTAAGGGGCCCGCCTAGTTAGGGCTGTATCAGTGTTGGTGAGGTGGGATTGTAAGTGCGAAGCTCGCCGGTGTTTCAAAAGCGGTATCGCCTCAAAGTGCAAGGCTCTGACCTGGCATAGGGCATTAATGAGATTTGAGCAATAACCAAAACATATGGTGGATAAATGAAGGTAATGGAGAAATGCAAATCCCTTGAATGGTTTGAAGAATTTGTACTAGGGTTTTCATGTCTAGAAATTATTCTGAAAACACACCTTTTAGCCCTTTTCACACTCTTACAAATACAGTTTAAAAATGAATTAAGGAAACACAACTTCTCATCCAGCCTCAGCGTATTCTTACATGCTTTTTGTAATCAGAAACCACTCAGATATCTTCAGCAGTTTTCAAATTGCATGGTTGTTCCTAAAGCTGTGCACATCATTATGTGCGCCCGGGTAGGCGTGGTTCTTAATCTGTGTCTGTTGGGTTTATTACATTGGAATATCCAGCTTTCAAAGACTGAATGTTTGCTGAAGCACCTATCAGAATATTTTGATCAGCAAATTAGTTTTGTTATCATAGAATTTAGATTTATTTTGTAACAAAACTAATGTTATCAATTAAATAAAAAAATAACTAGCAATTGTTTGTACAGGATTCTTAGATTCTGTGAATAACACAAGTATATAAAAAACATTGTTTAAGAAGAAAACATAACACACCAAAAAAAAAAAAAAAAATTTTTACAAACCAACAGACATATAAGTACACAAAATTCAAATAACTTGGTTGGAAATGAACAAACAAATGAAAACTCGCCAACTACGTTTTACTGTCAACGTCACTAAAAAAAAGTGCCACTCTGGTCAAATGCACACGAGGTTGCTGAAGGAGTCCTTGTGGTGTGTCCGGTTGTGGTTGGCCAAGTACTTCTTCTGCCTGAAGGCGTGGCCACACTGCTCGCAGGCGAAGGGCTTGCTGTCCGAGTGCACCAGCCGGTGCCGCCCCAGCTCGTACTTGACGCGGAAGCCGCGCCCGCACGTCTCGCAGACGTGGGGCTTCTCGCCCGTGTGCCGGAGGGCGTGCAGCGACAGCGTGGCCCGCGTGCGGAACTGGTGGTCGCACTGCGAGCACGGGAACGGGAACACGCCGGAGTGGCTGCGGTTGTGGATGTACAGGGACGCCTTCGTCTTGAACATCTTGCCGCACGTGGCGCACACGAAGGGCCGCTCCCCCGTGTGGATGCGCCGGTGGTCCTCCAGGGTGCGCCTGTTCGCGAAGGCGCGGCTGCAGATGT
Organism: Bacillus rossius redtenbacheri; assembly: GCF_032445375.1. NCBI lineage: Eukaryota > Metazoa > Arthropoda > Insecta > Phasmatodea > Bacillidae > Bacillus > Bacillus rossius. Next base: position 12,883,222 of record NC_086330.1, read on the forward strand.
CGCAGCGCTTGTCCTTGACCCCTTCGTGCACCTCCTTGAGGTGGCGCTTGAACCCGGACAGCGCCTGGAAGCTCTTGCCGCAGATGTGGCACGTGAATGGCCGCTCCCCCGTGTGTATCCTCAGGTGGATCTTCATGTTCTCCCTCGTCGACAGGATCTTACCGCAGTGGTCGCACTCGAAGATGGGCCGGTCCGGGACTTCGAACACTGCCTCAAAGTTCTTTATTTTGGTTAGATCCACGCCATCTTCCGTTTTGATCCACGGCGGGATGTCGCGGTACGCATCGCAATCTGCTTCGTATTTAGGTTGGCGCAATGGAGCGTACCGTGTCAAATGCCACCTGTAAGACAAACGGGGTACTGTTTACTGGCAGAGAAACCACCATCTCAACTCAAGCTTAACAGGAAGGAACAAAATGTCACTCAAAACTCTTCCTTGACTTCGCTTCATCTCAAACTTTCCCACCATCAACAACTTCGTTAAGTTGACTAAGCGCATCACAGTATTGTGGAGGTGCTTAAAAATTTATAGTTTCTTCTGCTAAGACATTCAGAAGACTTAGACACCTATCACTAAAATGTTGTGCAATAATTTTGGTTCAATGTATACAAAAAAATACTTTGGCATATACACATCTTTAATCATTAAAATAACTTGCCATAAAAAGGTAATGTACAACTCAACACGTAAAGAAGCAAGATAGTTAGATGTATAATGAACCAAAAAGAAACAATTCTGTATACAAATTGTCACATAAATGACAAGGCACCAAGTGAATACTGTAAAGGCCTAACAAATTCCTCAATGAAGATAAATATGTCATTAATATTGCATAAAGTTCTTAAAAAAAAAAACACAAATTATAACTGTTTATACCATATTTTCTTTTATTTAGAATTTTCAACATGTTTATTATATATAATTAAAGACAAGATTTTATGGTTTTATTTTTAGGCAAATTTCATTTTTAAAACCAGATATTTAGTTGTGATTGTTTTTACAATTTATGAACTCTGTTTATTCATAAAGATAGCAAAATTTTCAACAAATAAGACACTTTTACAATATAATAATTTATAATAAGCATGTCTAACTACTGGGAAAAATAAATTAACAAATATATATGTGTTTGAAAAATGTACCAATGGCGTAATGTAAAAATTAGTTACTAATAACAGTTTCAATATAAAAAAAATCAACCTATCTGATACATATATTTTGATGCTAGATCCATGCTAAATAATTTACAAACATTGAATTTATAATGTACAAAGATTAAGTTTTTGTAATTTGAGTTGTTTTTATTTAATTTTTTGATTAATTTCATGATTTTTGTTGCGATTCAGTGCTTTATAGTGTATTAACTTCCATTTCTGTGTTATGATATGCTTTTCGGCATTATTTCTGCTCTATCGCAATTCACCATATAACCTGTCTCACGCATAGATTGCAGTACAGAGTAAATGGCAACTCCTGTTGTCACATTGATACTAACATGCTTGTTAAATTTAAAAACTCATTTTTTGTATAACATCATTAGCAATAGTAACCAATTGTCATTTTTTTATTTTACTATTTGTTATTTTTTCTAAGAACAAAAAAATAGTTTCTATTGACAGTATTATTAAAGTCGTCATTCTTAAAAAAAATGAATTAATGGTAAACATCAAATATTATTTGACAGGAGAAACTATTTGTAGCAGTCAGTTCGTCACTAGTAATAATACGGTTTTCCATAAAATTATATGCTACGTTAAAAAGAACCAAACTTTTTAATATTAAAAAAATACATTTTTAAAAAGTTCTTTACAAAAACAGTTAAAACCAAAATTAGGTCTATCAATTACAGCTCCCTATAAATAAAAAATTAATATAATCAAATGAGGCTTTTGATGAAATAGAACAGGAAAATTACTTTCCAATATTCTCAATCCAATTTTTACTTTACAAAATACAATGTTTCAGGTACATCAAGCAATATTTTATTACATTATAAAGCTGTCTCTTAAACTTTTGTGCTTTCGTTGTGTGTATCTGGCAACAGAGCACACAGAAAGGACAGAAATAATTGCTGGAATGAGCATTGTAAGAGAGGCTAAATTACCATTTAAATGCACATAAAACTAAGAATGAGGTATGCTACACATACAAAATTTTTCGGGATATGCTGCACTTCTAAAATATGTCTATGTAATAGTGTATCTAATGAAATCAAGTATCTTAATATATTTCATTACAGCCATGTTGCACATTTAGAGCAGTGTGATATAAGCAACCTAGCAAGAGAATGCAGTTATTAGTTTTTTTAAAACAAATACAACTTATAAGGTACAATGGAGGTTTTGACACCATGCTGTTTTTTTTTATTTGTGAAGTAAAAAAACTACCTGTGATAAAGGACTTGAAACACAGTAACTTAAATGTCAGCAAAATAAAGATTTAATAAGCATAAAAACCATAAACAGAGTAGAACTAATACTAAATTATAAATTAGGCCTTTTGGAAAAGTTCTACTTGTTTTAAACTTTTCACTTATAGTTCCTAGAAATGGTCATAGCATTATAATCAATAATAAAAAAGTGATAATCTTCAAAGGTACAAAAATCATTTTACTATTTAAATTTTAAAAAAATTCACACAACTGACTATTTAATATTAATAAACTTACCTAGCACATGTGATTGACAACTTTATAACAAAATGTATTTATTCGTTTTGCTGTACATAACGATAGCAGAAAAAAAAAAAAGTAATATTTCATTCCCACATGCATTAAAATTTGAAAACCAACAATTTTATATTTATTTATATATATATATATATATATATATATATATATATATATATATATATATATACACATACACACACACACACACACACACACACACATACATATCTTTTTTTCAGTTTCATGTGGTGATAGGAACAGCTTATGTGGTGCCTTATTGAGGCACATACACTTCCATAGTTGGAAATAAATGAGTGACAAATACACTCTGTGGTATTGAATGTTTCAAAATTACATTCTGCTTCCGTGCATCATTTCAGATGAAATCATCAAATTTACCAAACACTGCAAGGTACGAAAGACTGAAAAATACAAGGACCCATCAGGGTGAATTCCCAGAGTATGAAATAAAATAATAAATGCACCATAAATATAGTATTTACACTAAGTTGATTAGAGCCACATAAAATACACTGTTCCTTTTTTGTTATCAAGAAAACTGAGAAACCACAAATACAATGTCCTAAGTGGAAATGATAAAATAGCCATCAGTGTCAATTTAAAGACACCAGACCCGAAAAGGCAGTAGGGTCTTCAACCAAGGAAAATTTTGAGCATAATTTCTTCCTTTTTTTCCCACCCCTTTACTTTTTGTACAGATAGTGTTAAATAAATTTAACCTTTACCAATAATTATTATTAAAATATTGCAATGAAGACCTATTCAGCCATTTTGCAGAATTACTGAACATCGATAAAGTTTTAGCAGTAACACCAAAGAAATATAAATTTTGGGCAGCGCAGTGGCAAAAACTAAAGGTCAATCAACAAAACACCTGAACTCATCCAAAAAAATTTGAATGCAAGCTTCTTTCTCTATTTTTTTCTATGTGTTGAAAACCAAAGAATGCCAGAATGATAAGCGCTGACTGCATTAAGCTTCAAATGTCAACCATTTGCCACAGCACGGAGGGTCACACCTAACAATTACTGAATCATTACCGGATGTTAGATGTTGTTCCAATACCTGAAGACAATGTTTGGGCACATACGACACGTACAACTGCAGACAAACAGGATGCTGTGTCCCTTTCACCGCAAACACGTCTCCCAGCATGACACCACCCAAATACCGCAAAAAACTACCGCGCTTAAATTTATCAACAAGTTAGATTTACTAGATTATCTTTTAAGAAATGAGCATGATGTTTTTATTATCTTTGAAATATTTGTGCAATGGGAGTGCATGACTTGATGTAAGTTTTGGACATACGCCATTGACAAAATGAAAAGACGAAACAAACACAATAGTTTTCCAAAACAGAAGATCATTTTGTCGTGTTTTTGTCTCGTTTCAACTGTTGTGCTGAATTTTTTTGGGTTCAATATTTTTATGCTTTCATCATTTGTGGGGTTTTTTTTTTTCGTTCTCTTAGTCCATTTTTCTTTGTTTTTCTTTATTTGGTGACCATATTCCTGTTGTGGAATATTATGTGGTGTTTATATCCTGTTGACAACAGCAATTTTTTGCTTAATTTTGTGTTTTTGTTTTTTGGGTTTTTTGTAGTTTTCTTCTACAGACATACATGTGCTTAGCAATGGCGTATATCCAAAAGCTTACATCAAGTCATGATGTTTTTAATTAATGAAAGACATGAAATGCTTTATAAATGATAATAGATTCAGTTGCAATTGTAAAAGATACCAACCAAGTTCTGGTCTGTTTCGCTGAATGATTTTTGCAACGGGGAAGACTGTTTTAAAACATCATGTTGGACACACGCAATTGCTGGTTTACACTGTGTGTCAAAGAGAAAACCTGAAGAACAAAGAGGAATACACAAACACACAGAAAAAACAAGCCAAAATCAGTTTATGTCAAATGCTGTTTAATTTCATCTCTGAGTTCGTATGCGCATCGCTGTATTGTCCAGATCATCTGTTTTGAATCATTGTTGTGTTCCTCTGTCCCTGTGTTGCCCAAGGTTGTTTTTGTTTGAATTTATTGTTCTTTGCCTCGTCGTCGTCAGTCCACTGGGCTCATCTGTGCTGTAATACAGTTTTGACTAATTCCTTCCATGGGATTTTCTGTGTTGTCTTACATGTAGCATTTTAAATCAGCTGATTTTGGCTCATTTTTCTGTGAGTTTGTGTATTCATCTGTGTTTGTCCATTCTTCAGGTTTTTTCCTCGTTATACAGTGTAAACTTGCAATGGCATACTTCCAAAATAAGGTTTTAAATAAATTACTGGTCAATTTAAACTGAAATTGACATTAATATACTGGTATGTTCATAAGGATATTTAACCTAGCCCAATATAATGGAGCAACATCAAAGTAGATAAAGTCATGATGTGGTTCTACATTAAAAAAAACAAAAACAAGAGTGAGTGTAACTCAGTACACGTGATGTGAAACTTCTATGGCAATTCAAGAGTAAAATAGCAGAGAAAGAAGAAAATTTTATCAAAATTAAATAATAAACATTAATTAAACAAAATTACTACTCACTTTCAAATAACTCCTCCAGATATCAATAATTATTGATCAATCAATAATGATTAACTAACAAGATATATTACTATTGAAATAAACCATATAGAAAAACTGTGCATGTTACTGTTTCTTCAAACAATTCTGCATTTTGGAATACATCATATCTCTGAACAAAATATAAAATTCATAACAGATAGCGCTATCTGTGCGGAAAATGCGAGGACTGTCTCAACAGCGCTCTCTACGCTGCTGGTTGAACAAGGAGGAACGCGAGAGCGCTGGTAGCAAATATAAAATTCAAGGCACTCACAGCTAACACTATAGGATACCTATATCTATTTTCTGAAACAAGTGCATACACACAATCTGTCTTATTGCTTTCGTTCATCTATCTCTCTTGGTTCTATTTATTGCACAAAGAGAACAAAAATGAGCCCAGCAACAAATATAGCATAGTGCTCTCTTTATATCTCTTTGGCCAAGTAAGTACCTTTTCACGTCAGAAACGTTTTACAAAAATGTTTCACAAAAGCGTTGCATTAAAATTCAGCCTTGAAATTTTACTCTCATCGCACGCAAAGTTTCACTTCAAAAACAAAGGACGAAAATACAGATGCCTACAACGTGCTCACACGTAATGAGTTGTGTGGAAAGTGGGAACAAACAACAGAATCATCACCGACGTTTCAAGTGAGAGCTTTTCCAAAGTAGCCCTGGAAAATCATCGCATTATGTTTGGACAAAGGAGTATGTGAAAAATCAAAATTGCATGGTTCTTGGTGCCTTGTATCTCAACACCTTTCTAATGCCCACCTTGTGCCCCCCCCCCCCCCCCCCCACATACACACACACACAAAGAAAACCAACTTGGGTTACTTTATCCCTAATATCTGAGTGGTCAGGACATAGCTTAATATAATCGATGTTTCAGACTGCCTCGGAGTTAACTGTCTTCCCAAAAAGTAAAGCAATGTGAGAATGAATCGACATGCTTAAGCTGTAATGGCATGATAATCATCATATCAAAACAAGAAGATGTCAATAAAACAGCTAGGGATTATGATAAATTCAATATGCTATTCACTGAGACAGCCCTTTATGTAAGGGTCAGTTCTATCTTAGCCACGAATATAAAAGAAATCTTGTTGCATTATTACTGGGGGGGGAAAAACAGTAAAGATGTTTCTCTTGTCAAATAGTAATTAGTTTGCTTCGTAAACAGCTGTTTATAATTTTCTACAGCCTTAATTTTAATAACACATTTCTCACATTGAAGCACTATAGTGTTTGGGTGAATAACTTTGAACCCTAGTGATATGAAATTAATGATATAGCACTTTAGTTAAGCTAGCTTATCAAAAAGGTACAGTACTGACAATATAAAATTCACATCTTTAGTACTTAAAAGTGTTTTTGTTTTGTAGAATTTTGAAGTCCCCATTATATGTTCTTTTTATTTTGCTTTAAAAATTTAAATAAGAATCAATCCAAATATTTTTGTTCTAAAAAAATTGGAATCACACAAAATATTGTTATTCTTTACAAACAAGAAAAACAAGAATATTACTCTAGTCGGTGTTTACCACGGATGGAGCTGAATATTTGCAAGGAGCTCCCTCCGTAACCTACCCATGTCCCAAAGTCGTTAGAAAAATTTTTAGAAGAATTTTGCCCTGAAGGGTTAATAAAAAATTATAACTTAATTAAAACTTATTGCAAAAATTGTGATTGGTTTGGCTATTAAATGAATACATCTTATCACTCATAATATATATTTTGTTTATTCCTACATTTGAAGTACAAAACCAGCTCCATGGTTTATTAATTTGGTCCAAAAATAATTCTCACTTTCCCTTGTGCCTTTTTTCATGATTCCTCAAATATCTCTTCTGACCGAACGCTTTACCACACTCGGAACAAACGTGATCCTTGCCGGACACGTGAGTGAGTCTGTGGGAAGTGAGCGTGTGCTTCAGGCCGAAACTCCGGCCGCAGACGTCACAAGCGTGGTTCCTCTCCCCGGTGTGCGTCGTCAAGTGGCAGGCGAGATTCGACCGCGTGCGGAACTTCTTGCCGCAGTGCAGGCACGCGTGGGGGAACACGCCCGCGTGGTGCTTCTTGTGGACGAACAGAGAGGCCCTGGTCTTGAAGGTCTTGCCGCAGGCGTCGCACACGAGAGGCCGCTCGCCCGAGTGCACCCGCGCGTGGTCGTCCCGGGTGCGCTTGTTGGCGAACGTCCGGCCGCACACGTCGCACGCTCGGTCCCTCACGCGGTCGTGAACCCCCCTCACGTGGCGCCCCAGGCAGAGGGCGTCGCGGAACTGCCTCCCGCACTTGTGGCAGGTGAACGGGCGCTCCCCCGAGTGGATCCGCAGGTGGGCCTTCAGCTTCTCTCGCCACAGCAGTCGCTTGCCGCAATAGTCGCACTCGTAGAACGCTCTTTCCGGTTTGTCACCGTTACCCACGCTTGAATCCACAGTTACGTTCTTATCCGTCAGAGACATCTTTTCTAACTGTACTAGTTGTACGCACTGTTCTGACCTGTAAGATAAATATGAAATAAGCATATGAAAAAAATAATTCTTGCTACTCTTTACCAACAATTCCACATTTCAAAAGTCAAAAAAATTATAATTAAAGACTCATATACTCAGAAAATATGTATACATTGAATGAATAAAAGTTAATCTTGCCAAGCTTATGGTTTCAAAAATGTTACGTTCTGCGTAAGATGAATTGAAACACATGTTTCTAGTACAAAAAATGTGACAATTATTTTAATTATTTACGAGACAACTAAGGCTACTTCTTGCATGTTCCGTGGTTATCATGTATGTAATTACTGGGATATTTATTTTTATACAATGATGAGTTCCTACATTATTAACAATCTGTGAATTTTTCTAATATAAATTCTGGTGTTTAAGTGCAGAATTCAAACAAGTTGTACATCATTATGAATATATTTCTTCTAAATAGAATTTTAAGTAACCAGGCATCATTCACATCAACAGCATCAGTGTGCTGTACATTTCCCATCCCTTAGGAACATCACATTTTTGACAATTAAAAATCACAGGCTTTCAGGGCATGCCTGAAGTTTCTTGGCTTGTGAGATTTAACATCATCAAGAGCATCTAAATTCCATAAACCAAGAATGTTTTTACTTCTAAAAGTGATCATTATAGCAAGAATATTTCCTTCATAAGTTCAAAGTAAGGCAGTAAAATCTTTGAAAGATTTGTGCAATGGGAGTGTGTAAGCTTTTGGACATATGCCATTGCTAAGCACATGTATGTCTGTAGAAGAAAACTACAATAAACCAAAAGACAAAAAACACAAATTAAGCAAAAATTGCTGTTGTCAACAGGATATATACACAAAATAATATTCCATTACAGGAATATGGTCAACAAACAAAGAAAAACAAAGAAAAATGGACTAACAGAATGAAAAAAAAAACCACAAATGATGAATTGAACCCCAAAAAAAATTCAGCACAACAGTTGAAACGAGACAAAAACACAACAAAACGAAAAGACGAAACAAACACAATAGTTTTCCAAAACAGAAAAAATCCAGCACAACAGACGCACCTGTGTTTTCGTACCATGTGCATCTCTGCCTGAGGACGGGAGCAGATAATGTCGCTTTTTTGAATTTTTGTGTGTTATTCCTTACATAAAATAGTTAGCAATTAAACTGTCATTAAAATTACACTGAACTATTATTTTTACTGAGAGCTGGTATTGTGTGTTTTTTTAATTATCTTAAGTAAGAAATAATACAAAGTCAATATTTTATAGTGTTAGGAAATCTCATATAATTTATTCTATTCAACTTTGTGACTATCCTGAAAATAAGTGTAAATTCTTTTTAGTTAATTTTAAGTGTTTTGAACTTCCCGTGCATTTAACGAGAGACTGCTGGAATGAGCGTGAATGTGCACGTAGAGTGCAGCACGTGTCTCGTACATCCTGGCACACACCTGGCAGGCGAGCCGGTGTTCACCCGCGTGAGTTGCTTTGTGCTCTTCTCTGGTTACTTCGCTGGCAAACTTCCCATAGCTGACATCACAGGAACGAGGTTCCAACCCTAAATGCTGCTTCAAGTGCCGTCAACTTGCCACATTCGTGACAGATGTACGGCGTTTCACCACAATGGATGCTCGTGGGAATCCTCCAATTCTGTTTTGTAGCCACCGATTTATCACAGACGTTACAAATATATGGTGAAAATGTGTTTTTCGATTGCCTAAATACTTCATTCTCTTTCGTTCTACTGTCTCCTCCAGCAAAATTTTGCTCGCTGTGTTTGTAAAATTTTAATATGTTGTTTTCAAAGAATTTTTTTCACACATTTTGGTCATTGTTATTCAACTTGCATTTACACTATCTATGAGATGTTCTGCAGAGATACTTTCACACCTGAAAGACAAAACTTAAAGTAATTAAGATAAATGTGTGACCACCTACTAAGGTTAAAAAAGTTTTAAACTCGTAGGACTTAAGATTCTATTACTTAAGTTTAATAATCTATAGTTTAGAGTATATAAAAGCCTAGAAATAAATTATGGATTATAATTTTAAAATTTTTAAACACATTCCCCCTCTATAAAACATGTATCACATGAGATACAATGTTAATGAAAGCATGCTCATACATGAAAAAATTGTATTCATGGGCATCAAATCTTTTTTTTAAACCCTGGGATGTATACTTTTGAGAAATAATTATCTAAGTTGCATGCTATACCAAATAAACTACTGTTCGTTATCTAGTTCCTAAATTTTTGCAACTATAAAAAAGAAGAAAAAAGCAGTATATAATTTGTTGATATAAATTATTTTATTTCATTTTAATACTGAAAGTACAAGACGTTAATATTTTTATAATATGCCCTGTAAAGCCTGAGAAATGTAGAGATGAATGATGTTCTAACACATTACTGTGCTAACATTTTGTAATTAATCACAACCTAATTTGTAACAAACTGACAGTTGAAAAATTGTTCACTAAATAAAACTGTTTTTAACTTCAACGGTAGAAATGAAACACGAGCAATGTATATATGTAGATGGACAACAAGCGTGCTCAGCTTAATAGACTGTGGTTTGCAAATACCAAACTAATTGGTCTGGCAAGTGAAGTACATTTTATATGCACATGTATTGTACATTTTAATTGGTAATTCTATTTAATTGACCTTAATATTAATAATAGTAACCCACCCTCGTCTCCAGTTATAATCTTTTTATTAATTCAAATAATTAAAGTCAAAATATTTGTAAAGAGGTACTTAACAACTATTACCACCGAACCAAGGTCCAGTTTGAATGCAGAGTTAGCCACGTGTGTGTGGGTAGTGTTAGCTAGAACGTCACCCAGACTAGTAGATCACCCAACCTTCCCACATGAAATGAAGCTGTTAGAGCAAGACCTATTACAGAAATAAAAATTACTTATAATTAAAAACGGTTCCTCAATTAAGGTACTGATAAAAACACATCTTATTTAGAGCTTACACGTGAAGAGTTAAAAAAAAAAGGGAAGTATTAACTAGATGCACAATTCAACCATAAACAATCAAATAAGTCTACAATTAATGATACTATAAACTTATTGTGGTTTTTAATTATTTTTTTATGGCACCTAATAGTGTAATTCAATCAAATCAATCAACTTAACACTCTGTGAGCTGCTAATGGGGTACACAGAGGTTTTTTCACACGTACTGTGCACAGGTTATCTGAAAGACAGCCTGCCATTGGACATGCCATTGAAGAAGGGCAAGGTATCAGCTTATACTTTGCAGATACATAATTAATTTTTCAAATGCTTGTTAAATAGTTATAAGCAATATCAGAACTTTGTAGATTCTGAAGTTATATGCTATCCTGCCTTCGCAATATAGCCAGTGCTAATATTCTGAACTTTAACCTATTAAAATGTGAGTTTTATCAAAGTGTAAATTTGCTTCAAGACTTTTAATACCTTTAAAATTATTTTGAAATGATTTAGCTGGATAGTAAAATATTTTATAACTTAGATGGTAAACCATCTACAAATGGAGAAATCAACATACAACCACCCCTCATAGTTACGGTGTTCGATTTGCGTGGTTTTGAAGCAATAACACCAAATAAATTACAGCACTATGTGAAGTAGTGCGGTCATAGATTTTTAAGTAGCGCTGTTTTCTTTTATATGAATTTTTATTTTGTGTACGTACAATGGAAATGGCACAAATGTAGCATTAAATACAATGCAATGAATTAATAATGTGAGGAATCAACAAACAATATTATGCTCTTTCCTTAATAGCTATTTGCTTCCTTCATTGCATGTTTATCTCCCAAGTCACCCGTGTGTTCAGCCAAGGTTTATATTATGCCATCCTATATGACAGCAACAATGCTAGAGAATAAGACTAGAAGCTTTCAGGGCTAGTTTACCTCACGCCCACTCGGATGTGATAGTGTCAAATAATGGCAGACACGCTTTTAGTAAACAACAGTGGCAGGATTTATGTTAGCAGGTTAAGTAATCTTTCTAATAGAAAAAGGTTTATGTTTTTTAAAATATTATTAGAACGGAAATATAGCTCCTATATTACTAACATTATTTTGAAACTCAGAAATGTTGTTAGCATCTACTTAGTTCTATATTTTAAACAATGTGGAACGTGAATTTTTTTAAGTTTAATTATAGGTTGCTTAATCTCAAAATTTATTTATTTATTTATTTACAATTGACACATGCACGCCAACACTCCTTGAAGAGTTTGCAAGGATATGCACGAAACATACAAGGAACAAACCGAAGTTAAATTTAAATACATTTCACAAAGCATTAAACAAACAATGGCCACAGACACAAGCATTCATTAACTCAAACTTATAAAGATTAATAAAATCAAAAACTACAAAATTTGAAGAATAAAATAGATTTATAGATTTTATAACACTTGGAGAGTAAATTATATCAACTGAGAATACACTAATTATGGGAATATCTACATGTACTAGCTAATTAGTTTTTTTTTTCAATTTAATATAATTTATTATAGTTATTGATTGTCTAAAAATATCATTTTTCCTTAAAGTGTACATAAAGTAGGTGTTTTACGACTCAAAAATGAATACCAGTGTTATCCAAGACATATTTACAATGAATTTTTTAAGTATAACAGATTGAGATAAAGAGAAAATTAAGCTAGGTCCGCCTGTCAAAGAGAGAAGTTAATAAAGGATGAAGGAAAGTTTTTTTTAATAAGACTGATATATTTATTTGGAATATGTTCAATTTTATCATTGTCAGAAAAAATAATATTGTTCTATATTACTGAACAATATTAAGTTTTAACCTAATAAGTGCTAAGAAAAGAGACAGAATGAAGTCAGAATTTGTAGCATAATTAGTGATGTATTCAATATGAGCAAGTCTTCTTCTGGAACTATATGATGATAAAATAATTCGGAATCCATAATAAATCTCAGATCTTTTAATGTATAGTTTATGGAATTAAGGTACTTTCTAATTTATAATCATATTTGATAGAAAGATATTTCCTGGTAAAGGATAATATTTTAGTTTTGTCACTGTTACGACAAACTAGATTTGACTTGCACCAAAAATTAATTGCAATGATGTCCGATTGAAATAATACACAATCATTTAAAGTGGTTTGATAATATGTTTGGATCACTCGGAACACTAACTTTCACTTCTATTGAATGTTGTTCTTGATAACTGTTTTTCATTATTTTCACATAATGCCAAAACTTCTTTGGACTGTTCATGATAATATTGTTAATTGATCTCATCCAACTGATTTCATCACACTTGATTAGATAATTAGCCCATTTTGGAAGAATGGGAATTTAGAGTAGTAAACATGCTTTTGTTCGGTAATTCAACATTAATTTAAATGTACTTAAAATATATTTATACATATATTTGTACTGTCTTGATTAAAATTGTAGTCAGCAGGCACACTTACCTGGTTGGAACACAAATTATTTTGATTAACATACATTCTCATGAAAAAAAATGCATTTGATTAGCGCTTTTTTTCCTGGAAGGAATTACAGCAGTACTTCGAAGGAAAGTGTACTGAAAATTAGAGATAACTAATAAAAATAGTTTTAAAATACAAACAAATAATAATAAATATAAATCGACTTCAAACCAAAAAATTCACAACTTCAGGAAGAATGCAAGTAGTAAAATTTAAAAATGTTTGAAGATTAAAAAAAGAAGGTACTTCCAATAAATATGTGAAAATACCACACATTTCATGTTTGGTACAAAAACTGTAATTTAAGGTAAAATAAATAAACACACTGCTCATGCAGTGACAAGCTTCCCGTGACGAGCTCTCTCGTGGTTCCTCAGGTACCTCCGCTGCTTGAAATTCAAGCCGCACGCCGTGCAGACGTAGGGCTTGTCGTCCGAGTGGATGAGCCTGTGTCGCTGCAGCTCGCCGCGCACTCGGAACCCCTTCCCGCACGTCTCGCACACGTGGGGCTTCTCCCCCGTGTGCGTGGTCACGTGGGCCAGCACCTCCTGCCGCCGGCGGAAGCCCTTGCCGCAGGTGGAGCACGCGTGGGGGAACGAGTCCGAGTGCGTCTTGCCGTGGATGTAGAGCGAGGCCTTGGACCTGAAGGTCTTGCCGCAGCAGTCGCACACGTAGGGCCGCTCCCCGGTGTGCGTGCGGTGGTGGTCCTCCCGGGTGGCCTTGGAGGCGAAGCTGCGGCCGCAGTGGTCGCACCCGAACTTCTTGATGCCCGCGTGCACGTCCTTGAGGTGGCGCGACAGCCCGCCCGAGTCGCGGAACTGCTTGCCGCAGACGTGGCACGTGAACGGCCGCTCGTCCGTGTGGATCCTCGCGTGCCGCAAGTAGCTGTCCTTCAACGCAAAGTTCTTCCCGCACACCTTACACTGGTAGAGAGTACGCTTCGAACTGCATTTTTTGTATTCCCTGGTCACGAACCTTGGTGGACTTTCAACGATATTGTCTTTCTCGCAAAATTTTCCCATGATTATTTCTTCTTGCTCAATATCTTCATTCTCAATTTTCACTTGTTTTCCTGCCGGCGCACCCGTGTTACGAAGCGTTGAAAACCTTGAATCTTCGTCCGCAGAAAGCCGACTGGAAAAGTTCTTGGCGCAGTCTCCGCTCCAGAGTCCGGGTTTAGAACCGCGAGACTTCTTGACGGAGTCCTGCCTGCACGCCCTCCTCCACTGGTACCGGCAACGGCTGGAGTCGGAGACCGGCCGTCTCGGCGAGGGCAGCGCCCGGTGGTTTTCGCAACCGTCCTGCAACTCGTCGCTACCGACACGATAGTCTTCCGGCTTAACCCACGCAGGGGGGAGGTCAGATCTGCACTCTCGCAGCAGGGGCATGTGCGCCTGGAAATCTTTGAGTGATGTCGGAGAGGCGACCCGACACCTGCAAGACAAACGGAGTCATTACAGGTCGAAGGGGCACGCAACCCCCACCCATGTTCATGCACACAAAATGAGCTTCATTTTGCAGATCATCTTCTCAAACTCATCAATGACACAAAAATTACAAGTCCTCTTGAAATTTAACTCAAATAATACGCTATAACACCATTTCTCTGCAGATATCTAAAAAATTTTCACTGAAATTATTACAAACATTATTGTTTAAAATAAAGTTCTCACAATATCACACAGCAATGATCCAACTAATTGCATTATGCTCCACAGAAAGTCATACCAAAATAATCCTATTACTTGGTTATAATGTACAGTTTCACTAGTAAATAGTTGCAAAAACAAAATTTTCGTAACATTATTTCCAAATACCTAGGTATGTACAGTATATTATTTTAGAGTTAACAATAAAAAAAAGTAATTTTACATTAGAATGTTAAACAATTATGATAACCAGAAGAGAGTATCACAATATTATAAAAGCAGAATGTTCTTAGGAGAAACAGAACAGGTTTTTCAACATGCAGAAGACTATACAAATAAATCCCGAAACCATATAAATAAACACACTATTTTCTCAAATTAATTTTTAAAAAGCTGCAAATAAAAATTATCATTCAACCTTAACTTACTTTGTTATTTTTATACTTATTTTTTTAACACATTTTCCTTAATGATTTTTACAAAAAAAGAGTTTCTTAAAATGCCATTACAATACTTTCACAAAATGTATTTGATCATTTAAGTAGGCACTTAAAATTCAGTTTATCACACTGGGCACCACAATTGCTGAAGTTTCTTGATCTCAATGTAGGAAAAACAATTATTCAAGGTAGATCAGATTTATAACCAGAAATCAAAATAGAAAATAAGTGAAATATTTTTTATTATTACAGAGATTGTGATTAGGTTCTAGATTAGAACAAGTTTTCTAATCACCCTAAAGCTTCTAGTGCATTTATTTTCACAAACGAGTAATAACAAAGTGTTAATTACTATAACACATGGGTTGTACCTAACACAGAACATACGAATTTCATTTTATTTCACATTGTTTTAAAAACCCTAAGTGTACTGATATTTTTTTTTTCATTTTTGATCTCACATTTATTCCTTTATCAAAAAATCTTATACCTACATCACAAAATGTAAATAGCACTACAGTATAATCAGCTAATCCTTCACATTTTGTACTTCAACACATGGTACTTATGTCAAATTTGCCCATTCCCATTCAAACACTTCTAGTTCTGCGTTGTACAGACACTACTGCTCCAAGTATTCTTTACTTGTCTTATAAAATTCAGCCACCACAGTTTTTACATTATGCTGATCAACAGCAGTGTCAGTTCCTTGTAATTTTACTAGTAGATTACGGACGGTATGAAGAAGGAAAAGCTAATTATTTTTAAGTGGCAAGTTATTTCTGAGACGATAAATTTCTTTTACAGAATCTGTTGCAGACACTTTACGTCCCTTGATTTTCAACACAGCTTGATGAAAAGTTGCTGCATGTGCTTGCAGAAAAATGTAACCACAATTCAGAGCTGGGATTTTCGAAAAAATATTTTTAAAATATTTGGACATTTGTCGATGCTCAGAAAAAGAGCTTTTTCAAAGGCTGGAACATTTTCAACACTCTCTGAAGCACTGGCATTAATGCGAGCCACCTTTTTTTTTTACTATAGCCCAGCAGTTTGTGACACACTGTGTTAGTTGAATCACAGAACTCTTTCAAAGCTTCTACTCTAACACTGTGAGATGTAAAAAAAATGAATAAATGTTTACAATGTTGCATTCAAAAGTCAACAGGGAGACAATCTGCGGCTGTTTTCATCACGTTGTGAACTATGTGGGCTCCACATCCAATCCCAATGAGCTGTCTTCCGAGTAATTGATTCAATTTTGCGTAAACATTATTAATCCTTTTTCTATTCAATCCTCCAAAATAGAAGTCATATTGTCTCCACATAATGCCACAATTTTTTTATTCGAATCAAGATAATACTTCCTTCAAATAATCTGAAGCGTTAGGATCACCGTTTCGTTCAAAGTCTGCGCGTCTGCGCGGGCGATGGCACGTCGTTCCCTCCTTCCTTCCCCCTCCTAGTGTGTGCTGGCTTGCTTCTCGCCTCCCCTCCTCCGTTCAGCGCATGCGCGCTGCGCGGCACTTATGTTATAACCCTGGAGATTTCGAATTATTCGGTCTTGTTTGTCTTGTATCTACTAGCTCGACTGATCTCGTTTAGTCTCTTTTGAGAGCTCGAGTAGTTGTTAGCCAGCATGTAGTCAGTCAGTTAGGCTTTAACTTTGTACGACGTGCACGACCTCGGGGGAAAGAAAATGTAAGTTGGAGTGAAGCGGTGGCCCTTGCCATAATGTAAAAGTTTGTTAAATTTTGTGTATTTTGTCTAAATTCCCTTTTGATCGCCACCTAGAAAATTACGTTTGGATTTCATTTCATTTAATTTAATTTAACTTCACTTTGTTGGTAACTGTTCTCCCCTGAGTCGTCAACGTACGTAAAACGTAACATAATTAATTCAATTTTAAGAAAATGTAACTTACTTTTGTAACGCACGTAATGCACATAATGTAGTGGGTTTTCCCTGTATATTGACAATGTTGTAATTTAGCAGTTTCAATGCGTCTACCTTGTGACACCCCTTTTTATGGCCCGTAGTGGGACCGCGCATGTGTTGCACCACGTTGCGCCGGCGTAAACTATCTCTGATTTTTTGTGGCCTTGATAATGGCTCGTTCACTTTTGCTGTGTGTGTTAAGCACTTTAATAAACCATATTGGTTTATTTTGTTACGTAATTGATCACCTTGTTATTTATTTTTGTTTGCCTTTAAATATTAAAACTTTTTTAATGTTAAGTTCTGTTGTATTACAAATGTTGTGTTATAAATAATTTTCTTTTAAACTTCTTTTGGTATAGGTAAATATAAATAAGTCAATGTTTTTTGAGTGATGTATAAGTTATGAAACAGTATAATCAGAAGTTATGGATACTAATATATGTTATTTGCACGTGCTATGTGTTTTAAGAAGGTATTTTGTATTTTATTAGACATTTTTAATCATTACTATTTTTTATGTAATTATTCACAAATGAGCCGCTGTACTAGATTTTTGCCTGTTTAGGCCTACTTTTTCAGGTTATTTCTAAATGATTTTAATTTTGTAAAGTAATTTGTATTATGATTGCTGTTCTTAATTTTAATTAACGTGTTGCAACATAATTATAGATCACGGGACTGTGTCTGGGCTGGGGTGATGTGTAGGGAGAGAGGCATGAGAGGCCTGTAAGTGGGAGTGAGAAAGGAACAGTGCTTCCCCGCCAACCGAGATAAAGACGGTAATTCCCCCACTGCGTGGGAACTGAGTGATAACTGCTGTCTCACGGTGTGGGAGAGAGAACGAGAATGGGAGTCCCCGATTTCGATGTGAAATTGAAAAGAGACAGATCAGGGGAAGCCCAGAGTTCTGTATGTACAAGGTTTTTTCATGTATTGTAACTTGTTCTGTTATTGGCTTGCATCTGTAAGAGTGAATGAAGCGTGCGTGTGATTGGTCGGTGAGGTCATGTGACGTCAACTCCCTGCGTGAAGGAGACGTGTCATGAGTTCATCAGTAGTCGTCTGCCGATCGCTGCACCAGTAGGTCGCGTTCGGTGGCTTCTCGCAGATGATGTAGAAGCATTTGAAGAGATAATTTCACGTTGGTGGTCGGAGCCAGGCCTATTCTTAAATTAACCTAATTATTTGTTATATTTCGTTCGGACATAATTAGAAATTACGGCCACCTTCGTAGGCGTTTTGGCTCGGGGCGAAATTCGTTTTCGCCGGGTGCGGTCATGTTTAAGGTCGCACTAATTTTCCCATGCCATTAGTAAATATTAACTTCATTGTATTTCCTGTTGCACTGAATACAGATGACTTTTGAGCATTGGCTATTTCATAGCAAACTTTATAACATGGTCCAATCCAGTTGAAGTCTTAAAACAACCTTAGATTGTTCTTATTGAAACAAAACCCAACTGGACTTAAAAGACTGATATCAATTGTGAAAATGATGATTTATTATGGTAATATTGGGCTATGCTAATGAGCTAGTGGGATAGTTGTACAAAAGAAAATAGGCATTCTAATAATGCCAATGTTTTTGGGGTATCAAGTCATCACCACTGAGCTGCGCGTGCATCAGCGAAGTAGCGTTTAGTCTGGGGTACAGTACACAGCTAAAGCGAGACTTGGCCTATTTGCCAGCACTGTACTCAAGAAGGCTGTTTCTTTGGACGTTTGAACCTGCTCGCAGTGTGTGTTACCATTTGGCTGTGACCTTGAACTGCCCGTTTTGTGCGCTTGCAGCGAACTTATGTGTCCGAGCTGGATTTCGCCATACATTGCTACGTTCGTAACAACTTTCGTTCAGCAAAACTGAATCTCACTTTTATGCAGCCATTCACGACATTATGTGAGTGTGCACTGCATTTGGAAAGCAGCTGATTTACAAAACATTTTTATAAGTGAACTCAAATTTCCCAGATACATTCAAATAATTTGTGAGGCAACTTTTCTTTCATTTTATGGACGATTTGAAACATACATCATAACTGGTGTGTCAAATTAAAGGTATCTGAAGTAAACTACTGATTAAACATTTTTTTCCCGCAAATGAATCAGCATGTGAAACTATTGAAATTTCACAAAATACCTCAAGATGCAATGTTAAAAAGTTATAAAGTATAAAAAATAATTAAGATGGTTAGTTCAATTCTTACTGATAAGACCCCATCCTTCAAAATTATCTCTGTAATAGATATCTAACCCAAGCACAGTGTATTATCTGAAATTTATAGCCCAATCATTTCATTTGATCACTAATTACATTTATTTTGTAAGTTCACAGTAACACAGTAGAACACACTTAAGTAATTGAAAGAAGATATATATAATATAAAAAACTAATTCATACTTTTTTATGTATAAAATCTAATCACGTAACCCAAAATTCACCACTTGTACTGTGCATGCACACAGCATTATTTGCATACTATCACTTTATTAATGATATTTAAAGATAATTAGGTCAGTAAATTGAATTACAGAAAAATAATCATACTACATATACCAAATGTTAATATCAAGCTGCTGCTTCAAATGATAGGTGATGATTTTTTGAAAAAATGTAGTTTAGTTCACATATTAGAAAATAAGGACTTTCATGGGCCCTTATTCAATCACAGACAAATTAAAGCTTCTTTTAGGATATTAATGAGGCGTATGAACCCTGGGTTACTGTGACAATCAAATTAAAATTTAAAAACTTCTGCATTCCCAACTGTAAAACTGCAAAAAAATTAAGTTTGCCAATTTTTATGTAGAGGTATGTATGTTAGCAAGTTGGCCTTCTCACAGCATGCTGTTATGAAGACTAAGAACACAGTTACTAACTACTTAACTTAGATTTGAATCTAAATTTATGTAGTATTCATTTAAATTTTTCTGAGTATTGATTTTCCTGTTTTCCTTTGCTTAATGCTTTCCTCCAACATATCCCAACCAAAAAAAGACATGAAAATAGTGAACAGTGAACAGTGTTACATTATTCTACACAACAAATCATTGGGCACATTTGCAAGGATTAAAACTTACATAAATTCAGGAAGCATTTTATAGAAGTCATAATATATAACATATTAAAAAATTCAAAACATAACTTTTATTTGCCTTTGTACAATAATCCAAAAATATACATATATTTACAATATTTCAAAATACTTAACATATATTACAAATTATTTACATGAAAATTTTACTTTTAATTTCAAAGTTATAAAACTTCCTTAAGTTTTTTAACTAGTGTTCAATTTATATGATTAGTCTGCTTTCATACTGCCAGTTAGTAAAATGCTAAATACTTTTGGAACAGGGAATCCACTAAACTATTATTAAAAAGAGTTTTGAAAGTTATAAAAAGAAAACACATTATTTTGTGAGATAATTTCCAAAAGAACCCTTCTACAATTGTATTTCCTTAGGTTGATTTATGCAATCCTCTCACAATATATTTATTGAGTAGTATGTGGTCACCAAAATATACTTTATTTAGATTTCATCATTAAATAATTTTGTGAGATTCTGAAACCTGCCTATGTCAAAAGTGACAATATTATTTCACAAATTCTCACCAATGAATTAAATAATTTTAAGACAGTTTATTACTTATTAAAATTAAGTTTCACATTTATATTGCAATTTCTTTGTCCTATGATTTGAAAAACCATTGTCAATGTTCAAATCACTAGTTTACAGAGCTGAAATTCATTTTCAATTTAATATCATTCACTTAATGTAAACTGTGTAATACACCTGTAAGTAATTTAAATAATAAAAAGTATACAAATTAAATGTTGAGTTTATAAAACTACATGAAAGGGATTATAAACAAATTAAATACTTTAGCCTGATTTTTTAATATCGAAAATGTAAATTTACTTCTATTACATTACAATACACATTTTCAGATCAACACTTTAGAGTAAATTCATTACTGCGGCTTGATTTTAGTCCCTAACGTAACT
Source organism: Bacillus rossius redtenbacheri (assembly GCF_032445375.1). Taxonomy (NCBI): domain Eukaryota; kingdom Metazoa; phylum Arthropoda; class Insecta; order Phasmatodea; family Bacillidae; genus Bacillus; species Bacillus rossius. The sequence goes on from NC_086330.1 coordinate 12,904,507, forward strand.
GATGACAGGCAGAAATGAAAGCATACGTCTTTATGCAAAACAGGAATAAAGCAAAAATACTTGTATAAAACTTCATATAAAGTCTACAATACAAACAAAATTCTCTCACAATGCAAGCCCAATTACTTAATTCATACAACGGAAACTAACTTTGTAAAACTGTATTCTCACATGTACATAAAAAAATTTCTAAATCTATTACTACTGATTCACTACAATAACCAAGTCTTGCAGAATAACAGATTAACATTGTGATAAAACATCTCACATTATGTAAACAGTAACAGTAATACTTAACTTACAAAAACTAAACAATTGTAATAGTGATAAACAACAATTTTATATATCTTTCTTTGGTTACATTTTTAACGTTATTTTAATTTACAAGTGAATAATGTCAATATTTTTTTTTACTGACACTTGCACGTGACTTGGCACTTGCAAAATAATTAACGCTTGTGACTCAGTTCCACTTTCTCATCACGTTCTGCCTATTGATAAACAACTATGGTAACAAAAATGTTTGTAGTTAATGCTGTAATTCCACCATGCTACCGTTCACGCCCCACTGCAACGTTGAGGGCCACTAGTGAGAGACGCTGTGAGGAAGAACCACACGCATGCCTACAGGAATAGCTGAGTAGGCCTTCCCAACAGCAGCCATCCAATTACAGGGCATTACAGCTAATCTGAACACTCCTGTCGACCACTCAACACACCTGACCTACACCTGCTTTTAGCTGAAAACTTAAACGAACCAGTTGCAACTTAGGAGAAAACATTCAAATGACAGTTTCATCTACAGTTAAAGAATGTTTCACAATAAATATCACAAACCCATTCTCTGTAGTATAGCATAGAAATTTCTTCAATTAAATCTAATAATCAAAACAAACTTTAAAAAAAATTTAATTTTGTGCTAGTTATATAAGAGATATCTAGACTGAAGGAAAAAACACTTGGCAAGAACTCAGGAAGGGTTCAGATTGACTGAAACACACTACACATAAGCTATTTGTCAGCACAGCGTAGCACTGTTATTTAGAAGTAGAGCCACATTCACGCAATGGTTTGCAAGTTAAAAAAAGTCAAATCAAAAAAACAGGACCACAAAGTTTCCAAAAATGTTGTACCAAAAAGTACCTTGGCTTTCTTCACTCTACCAAATTCAGTAAACCGACCCACACTCTAAATGTCAGCCCTCACTGGGATTTGTACACCTACAAAGAACCAAAAATTACTTCATAACTTCATGCAATTGTTGATTAAAAACTTGCTGCTAATTTAGATATTTAAGTTATTTAGGGGAGAAAAGTTTAAAAATTAAATATTTGAGTGTCATTGAAGTGTGAGATTCAAAACATAACCAAGTTAATTAGATTTGCAGTCAGCTATGTGTTTCTGTAAGTATGTGAAATTATTTTTATATTTGTTCTACCTAATATTATTTCACTTCAAATCAACACTAAAAAGTACAAAAATTATCTTGGTGTGTTTATATGCATTCTTCACAGCCTATTACATACCAAACGTAAAATTTTTGGCCTAGCGCATTAAATGCTATGGCATATCATTTTAAAAATTACTTATAATATTGCTCTCATTCATGAGAACACAAATTGTTTTATAATGTTTTGTACACAATTTGTTTACATGTAATATAACGATTTTGGAAAACCAACTTTAAATCTACTTGTAAGCATCTATGAACCAATTAAGTGACAAACGATTTTACTGCTTAGCTGCCTTAGCTAGTTCTTATTCAGGTGAAACAGCACCATAAACATTATATCAATAATTACTTCTTCCAAGAAGTAACTCATTGATGTCTACAGATGCAGACTTTTAATAAATATGACAACTCCAAATTCAAAGAAATACCTGGAATTTAAAACTATGCCTACAAAATATAAGCGGATCTCAAATGTTAAGACCCTCACATTTTTTACACTTAATATTATAATCCACAAATTGTTCTCTGTATAAAATTACTGTTAACTGTTATAGAAAGATTTCGTTCATAATTGTTTACTTACCAGGCATGTATGACATTCACTTTTTGTGTATTAGTATTCAAGTTTTGAGGGCAACAATACTACAGTACTAATAAACATGGCTTAATGGTGGTTTGCTCTACATTGTAAATTTAACTGAAAAACATTCCAATGAAAGTATAATAAATACTAACAATTAATTCAGAGAAAACTAAGTGAATGGAAGATTGAAGCAAGTTAATGGAAAATTGAAGAAAGAACATTAATGTGACAATTTTATCTACAGTTTAAGAATTTTCACACTAATTAGAATGTACTAATTCTCTATACTATAGTACAAAAATTACTTTGATTCTATTAATGTATCACAAATTTAGTAAAACTGCATTAGGAATAAATGTCATAACAGAAAAATTTTTTCATGTTTTGCGAATAAAACCTATTTTGTTGCAAAGCCACTGAAAAAACCAAGCACAATTATTTTGTTACAATCTTTTCTTTTTTCTGCAATTCTGTATTTGCCCTTCTAGGGTAGGTTATTGTTCCACTAAAAAATGGCTGCCGAAATCCCCACAGAGTTGAGAATTTTGTAATGCTGGGAAAAATTAAGAAACATTTTTTTTTTAAAGAAAATCACACCATATAATGAATTAGCACGTAGTAGTGCCGCCTTTAAACCTAGTTCCAGTTATATAATCTATTTCCTGTCTAAAAAAGTTTTAAATGTAACTGTGGTAGCTTATGAAATAAAGTATTTAATTTTATGAAAGTTAAGTCACTCAAAAAAACAGATATAAATTAATGACCTACAATGAGATCCACATATGTTGAACAACCAAAAATCTGTGATAAGCATTTAACCAAATATTTGCAGTATGTATAAGTATGAAACTTGTTAAATCAAGGGTGGAACTCTCTTTAACTAGCACTGCAGCAATTTTGAAACTAAAAATAATTTTAAAAAATATTTGAAAAATCTAGTACTATGTGTTGAGTAAAACAAAGATAGGATCACAATTTGTCAAAGATCAAAATAGCAAGCATAACTTATTAATTTTCTTAGAAAATATAGACTAATTGTAGCCTTTCTTGGCCACCCAAAAATACATGTTGCCTGAACAGCACAGGAACTAAAACATTATTACATCCTGAATGAAGTCTAGCTATTTACCTGTTTCATGTTCATCTAGTCTATGCCTCAGCAAACTACCCAGAAATTCGAAGCATGATACACAATCCTTACATTGAAATGGTTTTTTAATGGTGTGATTAGTAGTTTGTTTAGCACTGTGTTTCGTATTGTGTTTAGCATTGTGCTTAGCAATGAGTTTTGCCTTGCGTGTAGCAATGAGTTTTGCCTTGCGTGTAGCAATGCGTGTAGCATTGCGTGTAGCATTGCGTGTAGCATTGCATGTAGCATTGCGTGTAGCATTGCGTTTAGCATTGCGTTTAGCATTGCGTTTAGCATTGCGTGTAGCATTGCGTGTAGCAGTATTTTCAGTAGGTAGTTCCAGATTAACAGTGTGAACTTTCATGTGGTTGCTTAAATGGAGTATCCTGTCAAATTTTTTACCACAAGTATCACATGTAAAACCCTGTCTAAAAACACGCTTCTTGACGCCACTATCTTGATTCAAATTGTGTAATTTAATGAGGTTCCCTTGCTCCGAAACGTGTGTTCTTATGTGAGCCCGTAAATTCGACTTTCTGTGAAACGTCTTTCCACAAGAATCACAAGAATAATGTACTTCTAAATGTAACTCCAAACGTCTTTTCCGAGAAAAATATTGCCCGCACTTTGGACAGCAGAACTTCATGTCTTCACCGTGAACTTCCCGCTTATGGAGTTTTAAATTACTGACATCGGTGAACAGCTTGTCACACAAGTTGCACTCATAACTTTTTCGGCACAGCTTGTTTGATGCCAAATGTTTCATAAAAGCTCCTGGCGACACATAATCAACCATGCAAATTTCACACAAAGTATTCTGTTTAATTCTACTAAAAGGCTGCCTCCAAGGTTTGACAACTTTAAAATTTTTACTGATGTGATGATTCAAATCTACAGAAAAACTGAACGAGGCCCCGCAGTAGGCACATTCACACCTCTTAGCATTTCCATGACCAAGTTCGTTCAAGCATGCCAACTTCTCCCTGTCCTTCATGCATGACATAACGAGGTAAGGAAAATGTTTTTCTACATGGGCACAATAATCAACTCGTGATTTTAGTTCAACTGCACAAAATGTAAATGCGCATCTGAGATAGCACTTGCGAGGATCAAAATGTGCAAGTACGTGTCTTGCAAGCCAATTTGTACTTTTATACACTCTCCCACACTGTTTGCACTTGAAGACTTCTTCACCTTCTATATTGTGACGTGACTTGTAGTGATCCAGCAGCAATGGTGTCAGTCTAAAATGAGAGAAGCAAATACTGCAAGCAAAAAATCCTACACCCTCCCCGGTCTTATCATTTTTTTCACGAGTCTGCTGAACCGGCAACGTCTTGCACTTTGGCTGTGACACAACCAATCCTTGCACAATTCCACTAGAAGTTGCTGAATTATGGTCTTTGTTGCTGTTCTCAGGTGAGTTGCTGGAGAGCACAACTGGTGGTTGAAATGTTTCAGTCTTTTTTGTAACAGATGCCAAATCTAATTTTATTTCCTCCTTGTTTGCTTGCTTTTCAGAACTACATAATTCTTTATTAATTAGGTTAATGTCTTGGTGCATAACCTTTCTTTTTTTTGTCTTCCAGTTCCTTGCTTTATCTCTTTCCAGAACTCTTTTCTGTGAAGTTCTCTTGTTCACCATAGAATTCTTGTGTTCTTTTTGCACAGCAGCATTAACTTTGGTGTTGGAATCAGTCTCTGGATTCTCTACAGTAAAATCAGTTTCAACATGTACCTCATGGCTAACCACTGTTTTATCATGTGTGCCTTTCATCTCACCTTCAATAAAATTATCCCTAGCATTATTGCCCACTTTTTTAATATTTCCAGTTTCACTATGAGCAAGTTCTACTTTCCTGGAAACAATTTTATTTCTTATACAGTTGTAATTAGCACGACAAACACTATTCTTATCCGGTGTTGCTTCTATTTCACTAATGAATTTTTCCATTCCCCGAGCTTCAGTTTCAATGGGTGTTGTTTTGCTTATTTTCCTGTTGGCTGGGTCTTCAAAGGAATGAGAATCAACATTTTCCACATTTTCATAAGTGGTTCCAATCACAGTTTCAGCCTTTCTTTTCCAGTTAAAAGCACGTCTCTTCAATTTCACAGCCGTTTCACCACGTACCGAGTAGCTGGGGCCTGCTACGCTGTTTGCAATACTGGTACCATCTTTTGACAACAAACTACTGCCACCATCCACATCAGCATCAACAAAATCTTTCCTGCGTACAAACTTGTTGCTAGAAACTCTACTTCTATTATTCCAAATTTTATTTTTTCTGCTTTTAAAATAATCTTCAACCAAAACTATGCAACTTTTCAAGCGTACGTCCTCAGACATAGTTCTATTGACTGGAGCACACAGCTGGACCATTTCTTTATCTAAACAGTTGTCATGTTCAAGAGGAATAGCATGATCAGTGTCCATCATCACGTCGCACAAAAACTGTTCTGTCTCACTTTCAGTTATAAGCCACACTGAGACAGTTTCTGCTGTCGTACTGGCATCATTATAGCTGTTTGTTTCTTCTAACCTGCAACACAAAGTTCGTTGAAGATTACTTACTTATCCGCCGAGCGTCGTTTTCAAAAACACAGCACCATATCTTCATTTATAGCCCTTCTGTTCATTTGTCTGTCAGCAGTTCCTTCTAGATAGTCTGTGTGCACCAGAAAATATATCTTACTTTTTATAAATTTGTCTCATACAAACAACATTTTTTATTTATAAATACTCTCATTTTGAAAATTCATTCTATGTTTACAACCAAAATATTAAAAATTACACAAAATAAATGTATTCTTTCAGTCAAAACCATATGCAAAGTAATATGTAGCCATGTACATGCTAAAATCTTTTAAGTGCTAGAATATTACTGGATAGAGATTTTACTACATTTATCAAGTAGTCAAGTCACTGGTCTCACACATTACATTCAGTTTTTTGCAGAGCACCTTGGAGGAAAAAATCACCACTCATTAGTACTTTTTGTTTGTCTTGTATGTTTTCTCTTTGCAGGTGGTGCCTATCTGCACTTAGGCCTACATGGAATCGGCACTTGCATGCCTAAACTGTCCTTGTACCTTTCTGTATGTCGTGACCACCTAAAAAGTTCCAAAGCTGTTGGTGGGCATGTTACAAATTTAAAAAAAATTAATAAAAATTAAAAAAATATATATATATATAGTACAGTACTGCTAATCTGAACGTCACTAATCCGAAATTCCGGCTAACCCAAACAAGTTTAGGATAAAAAATGTTTTAAAAATATATATAATTTTTTTTTTTGTATTTTAAAAAACATTTTAATGTCTTAACCTTACAAGAACTTTGTTGTATATTACAAAAATTTTTGCCTCCAAACTTTTTTGTATTGTAGTTTGATTTTAAACTTGCAAATGAACAGAAATCTTAACATTCAACCAGCAAAAAACAGTGTGTATATGTGTATATATATGTGTGTGGATATGTGTGTTCATATATATATATATATAAAAGGAACTAAAAGACAATATTGGTTTCATCAGAGGGTGTGCCATAACAATTCTTTATCATTATTAAATGAAATTTTGTTTTTGTTAAGCTAAGATCACACTGAAAAATTTTTAGTAGCCAGTCACTATAAAACTTCAGAAATATATTTTTCTTAAATGGAGACAAAAACTAATCACATGAAATTATGGCCTAAAAATTGTAGGGAATTGAAATGACGTGATTTGGTTCCTATTTCTCTACAAATTTATTGTGACAGATAAAACTATACTCTATGAAGTACTTTTTCGTATATTAATACATCGCGCTGGTGACATTGAATGAATGTGTTTGTTTAGCTTTCCCATTTCCTGCAGGATGAACATTTCATTAATATTACAGATAGCTAAATATTAATTAACAGAAATGTAAAAAAAAATACCTGGAACCAAAACTGGGGCTGTCAAAAGTCTCTTTTGGATCCGGTATTTAAGGAACCTAAACCGGGAAAACAGGCCTAGTGTTAAGTGATAATTTAATACTGATAGAGATGTATTTTACTAAACATTGTTACGTTACTGCAATTATTCAGCCTATCCAAAATATGCTAATTCACACAGGTCTTGGCCCTAATTAGTTTGTATTAGCAGAGTTCCACAGTACACACAAGCACTGCAGATAAGTTAGTGTTAGGAACGCGAGAGACCAGATGACGATGCCAGGTTTGGAGCTGGCTGACGGCCCTGCACTGCCACATGCGGTCCACTGACTTGAGGCATGCCACGCGTGTCTGGCTGAATTACAAGGGTTGTCGCTACCCCCCACCCCCCTCTGCTCCCCGCGCATCACTCCGCCTCGGCGCCATTATCTATCGCTAAGCGGCCTTGGGAATTCAGCGGGACGCCACGCGGAGCAGCATGAATTGACGCCACCCTTCTGAACTGTTCGGGCGTCGGGTCAGCTCGAAATGACGTGACTTGTCACTCGTCGGTTCAAGAAGGGCGCCACACAATACTTAAGCAGCGACACCAGTCTCTGCGGCAGTTTGGCGACAGAGTTCCACGAGGAGTGCAGTGAGAATTCCGCGAACGAAGGGAAGTACGGCATCGGCGAAGAGGGTAAGAGACACCACTCGAGAATGGCGTGACGCGGAGTTTGACTGGATCATGAGAGTGTGGCGACTGAATGGCACGAGGCTGTGTGTGCGGACAGGCGCGAGGTAAGGGGCGAACCACTGTTGAGGCTAGCTCCAGTGAGGTGTGCGAACTGCGGAACTTGATAGCCATTGAGTGACTTGAGAATAAACATTTTTAAGTGGAAGTGACTTGTGATCAGACTTTTTTAGTACAATTTTTTATTATTAATGTCAATATTAGTAATTAATAAAACTTAATTGGCCTAACCCTTACGATCTCAGTTCCTCCCACATCATAAATCGTAACAATACATACAGTTAAGTGAGAAAATAGCTGGGAAAAGTAGTTTTGTGTGTTAATGTCTTATTAAAAGTGTTGTAACTAATATATAACCAAGGTGTCTCGTAGTGATTACAAATTAAACAAAAAGTTATAAGAAATTCTAACTGTTACCCTGGAGTGTTTGTTTTGAAAGATGAACACGACTTTCAGAGTAATAATCACTGACCAACCACTATTTTTCATTTCAGTTTAATATTCTTTAAATCTGTTTTCATATCAAACAACAAAACATATATTTTAGAACATATGCTTATATATTATACTCTTGGCTGTACTCAATAAACTTTAAAAAAATCACAGCTTTATGAATAGTTTATTACTAGCACAAAGTGTACAGTAGAGATCTTTCACCATGCTACATTCAACATGTCTAATTTTCATTATATCTACTATAAATGTTTAAGTTACATTCAAAATCAAATGTTTCTCTTATCTCATAGAACAAGCATAGACCTACAGCATTCCTTTCCTTATGAACCTTAATAGTAACTTTTAATACAAAACATTAAATTTTTCAACTCATGGTCTTATTGCAAATTCCTGAGGACGACCACACTCTTGACAAATTATACAAGCAGAATATCAGTTACGTTCAAGGTCAATGCAGTCCTAGACTCTTTAACCAACATGTCAAGCCTAAGGACTATAGAACAATTCACACACCGAAATTAACATAAGGACTAAATTATTACAAAAAATGTTGCGTGCCACCCGGCATTCAACTACGAGCTAAATACTGCCAGGGCTGAGAAAAACAAAAGTACTCAAACTTGCTAAATGCTTTTTCTCTAACATAATGACAACAATATTGAAACTACAGAAAACTGAAACTGGACACCATTACAGGCCATCAATTGAAGCAAATAACTTTTTATTTAGTTATTTATTTTATTGAATATACTGAGATCAATACAGATTTTTATTGAAAATTTACACCACCAAATGTGGTACATAAATCATATAAATTGATAAAGTTTGCAATAACACAAATAAACTAAGAAATGAAATTTAAAAAGCTGGCACCTGTATACAGTAAAACAAAAATTGACTTGTACTTTGGTAGCATTTGGTTTTATAGTAAGGAATTCTTTCTGAAAATTAATAGACCAAGCAATGGTTAGCAGAAACTTCATTTCTTGATGCAGGATATTTAAAATGCAATGTTTGAAACCAGAGTAGCCACCAAAAAAACTACCAAAGAATTTCCAGTTGGTTTTGACACGTTTCCTCAAATTGAACTCCATACATAAATGAAATTGTTGTATTATTTACTGTTTACCTCCTCAAGTTATCACACTACAATTAAAGAATCAACTACACAAGCAGTTTTATCCTTCCAGTAGTAAATTAAGTATGTATGTCATGGAACAATGGTACGATATAACATTTATTGAAGACCAACACACACATTGCTACTACTACTAAAATCCAATGTATTTCAATTTTTGATGTTAGTAAAAAATTGAGGATTCTGAAAAATTGTGTTAATTAGTTGAGAAAGCATACTTGCACATAACTAAACACGTGTATAACCCCAAAAATAATAAGTTAAGCCTTCACATATAATTTCGAAACAGTAAACAATTTGGATCTGTGATTGTTATAAAAAAAAAAAAAAAAGTTAAAGACGAACAAACAGTAGGTGTGTTAACAGGCCTAGCTTTCTTAGGTAATTGTAAGGACAAACATCCTACCATAAAAATCATTACCCTAATTATAAATTAAAATGGAAACAAATATTTGATTTTTCACTAACCTGAAACGTACTTTGTCCAAAAACCGATTACAAAATTTATTTCTTTTCTGTAAAATCACAGCTCTTCAGTTATAGACACAGGAATACTAACTACGCTTTAGTACTTGTTCTGTATCATGTGTCCAATTTTATTCCTTGATTCTGATGGGATGATCCTGTATTATTGTCACAGTTCAGAATTTAGTGTGCCTTGTTTCCTACTCAGAGTGGGTGTGGAAGCCACGGTGAGGCAACTCGGGTATGGTGGCATGATGGGGCGTACGGGCGTTTGTTGTGCTAACACACCACTTTTCCATGTGAAATGTTTCCACAGCTGTGCGCTTGGCATAGCCAGTGCTGATTTTTCAGGTCGCGCTGCGGCATAAGTGGCAAAAGTTGTGCCCGCATGTTGCTTTGAAAACAGGGACACCAACTCAACTCGCTCGAATACAGATTGTGAAATCTGGGTACGGTAGGGCTGAAAAGTTCTGGAACGTGACACGGAACTTTTTCAAGCAGACGTGAGTGGTAGTCTGTTCGGAGGCTAAGAGTTATCGATGTAAATTTCATTTAAAGCACAAAGGGCAGAGGGGCTCAAATTTAAGTGTGCAAGTCTTGTCTTCATGAAGATATTGAGTACTGAACAGTCACATCCATGGAATAATTATAAATCAAGTTTAAGATTATTTTTAAGGAACGCATCACAATGATTAGGGTAAAGTTTGGCGAAGCTCTCATTTTTTATAAGTCATAGCATGAGTTGAATGTAAATTCTTCTGCTGTTAACTTTAATCTGTAAAGAATTTCAATTTGTAACGACCGATTTTAAAGGTTTGAATTCTAAAAAATAAATTCACTTAGTTTTTGAGAGTGTGTTAAGTTATTTTTAAGTTATTTTAGTCCTTAGTTAAAGTGGTTATCATCCCGCAGAAAACAATATGTATAGGACTTGGAATCCTGTCGGTACAGATTTAATCTCTCGCAGCGTGTTTTGCTCTAGCGAGCAAGTGTTGAATTCTGAGTTTACATTTCCTCCTATGTTTTGAGAAGGTGATAACTGTTGAGGGTTACTTTTGATTTAAAGTCTTAGAATTTTTTTAAACATCTACTCAAAATCTCTAAAATGTTCTATTTAGTGTGACGTGTGTCACGTCACATTTGGTGGCGTTTGTTTTTGTGTACCGGCGCGGTGTAATTTACCGTTAGCCATGTGGCGGCGCGAGATGTAACCTCAGATTTGGTGTTTTGGCCGGTGTGGATCTAGGAGCGCGGGCACGTTTCCGATTGTCAGGATCTAGAGCCGCTCGTGCGCTTGTCCGGCTCTGATCGGCTATTTTCGTTACGCGGTGTCTGCGTTTGTCATTTGTTTTTTTTTTTTTTTTGGTGGGTTGAGGTTGGTACCTGTGGCGCTCTGGGTTGTTGACGAGTTTCTCTGGGGAGGGTCTGTCTGCTACGAGCCATGGGCTGAGTGGGTTACAATTTTTCGTGCCGATGGAGTGGCCGTAACTTTGCGTGGAAGCTTGGTAAACTTTGGTGGAATATAATAACTTAAGTTACGGGAGGTTTTGCTCCGTCGGTTACACAATGTTCGAGTGCAGCAGTGTTCTACGCAGTTATTACTAATGAGGATAAAATTTTTCTTTTTAGTAAAATGAGAATTTTAATTTTTTCGTCGTGCGAGCCTAGTCGCTAATGTGGTGGGTGTCAAATGGTGCAGTGCATGCTGCTGATCCTCCTTCAGCCCGGTTAAGGCTTGTCTGCGAAGAAGTGTAAATGCTTGGTTTTGAGGCTTCTTTATTTGATATCTCCGGAAGCAGATGGCAACAGACAAACTGTAAGCAGATGGCAACAGACAAACTGTAAGCAGATGGCAACAGACAAACTGTAAGTGTTGAACTTTGTTTTCGTCTAGATTACATCCGATGATCCTTCTGTGACGCTGGGTAGACCTTGTGGGCTACGCTACGCCTGTATTTTCACCTTCGTTTTATCGTTTGGATTTTTGAAGGAATTTTTTTTTGTTTTGGATTAGACACAGCAACAAGAAATACGTCTTCAAGTCTGGTTATGAGTGGTTCCTTATTTGTATAATTATTATTTGCTTTTCCCAGATTATTAATTATTGAGTGGTTTGTGGGGACATGGTTTACTTTTGGACTCGAAAAGGAAAAGATTTTTTTTGTCGTTTAGTGTATGGAAAGCCGTGCCAAGTTTAAGTAATTTTGAGAAACATGTTATAATAACGTTGAAGAAAATTGTTAACATGTACCCTTCATGCGAGTTATGCGCACTGGGTATTTTTCTAATAAGATTTTATTGTAATTTTTTTGCAATTTTTATGATGTTATAAATTTTTTATAAAGGTATGTATATCAAGTCAATTTAGAAAGGTTTTCTAGTCAGGTGCTCGATAGGGTATTTTGTGAGGCAGAAAATTGGCTGTGAACTATTATAATAATTATTGTAATTATTTTTTCTCTTTACTGCCTGGTGATCATGAACTTTCGAACTGGACTGGAAGAGTTTGAGGCAACAACTAATTAATTTGCCAAAAACATTGAATGAGTAGATTAACTGAACCATATATATATATATATATATATATATATATATATATATATATATATATATATATATATATATATATATATATACAGTGCAGTTTTAAGTGGTATTGTCATTTAAATTTTTTCTTGTATTTTATATTTATAGTGGAGGTTTTGATGTTAACCAAGTCAGTAAGGGAACAGGTTCTAGTTCATGTGCGACACCCATGGTGCACCGGGGTGCTATAGGTATACTTAATTTTTTTATTGTGTTATGTACTTCTAGTCAAGAGGGGCGAAGCCTGCTATACCCAGATGTTAATTGTTTAATTATATATATATATATACACACACGCACACACACACACACTCACACATTGGTTGGCATGTTCTGCTTATAATTTTTCTACGTTTATATAAAGAACCAAAGAATACATAACTGACATACTATTTCGCTGTTTATTCTTTGTATCCTGCCTTCTGCAAGTTTTTGGTCAAAGCAGGTGAAGGGGGTACATTAGTAACCATCTCACTTATTATTCATTTTCATTTATTTAAACTCCCGTATTACAGTATGGATCCTGTGGAACGGAATGCTTGCTGTTTTAATTTAGTATGCCGAAATGTTATATAAGTTTTTGTTATATCCAGGATCTTTCAATGTACTAAATTAAAACAGCAAGCATCATGTTCCACAGGATAATTAAATCAGTATGAAGGGATAAACTTGGATATGTGATACAGAACTTTTTCTTGTGCTTATAGTAGACCTACCTTTAATGACTTTAGTTCATCCAACAGGGGGAGTGAGGTGGGGAGTAGGGAGGTAATCATTTTTCTACCATACCATTATTTAAAACATCAATTTCAAAAGTCAGTCCAGTTGTTTCTCTGATTAGTCAGTTTCAAAATAGATGTACTATGCCCGGCAGATATCTTGGCGTCTGTGCTCCCTAGTCCTGCCTGGAGGGGAGAGGAGGGGAGGGAGAAGAGGAAGCGATACCCTATTGTCAAGGTCAGCGGCCAGGTTTTTACTAGCAGAACAGAATACATTCAGCGCGTGACTTCCTACACTACGTAAGTCTGTATCTACGTCCGTGGGGGCCCCAGGGCGGTAAGGCCTTTTGGCTAAGAGCGCTGGGTTACCAAACCAAAAGTGAGAAATCCTATGACTTGTACTTGTATTACATAAGTGTAACATTGTGTAAATTGCAGTGGTTGTGCTCGAATATTTGTACTCATCTGTCAGGAAAAGTAACAAACTATTATCTAAACCTGCAACGTTTTACTTTGTCCCATTAAATATACTTACGGTGTCTGCTAATTATTATGCTAACCAAAATTAATTGAAATGTTGTTAACTCAGTAACTAGCGAAAACCAGACACGATTTATTTTGGAAAACTAGGTCACTTAGTATGTAAAATAAATTTAAAACTATGCTTCTCAATTCATTGTGTTCTCAAAGTTAATTAAAACAGAAGTCTTACAAGAAAAAGCAAACGACCAAAACATTACGCAATTGTAGCTCTCCGCACGAAAGCTATCTCACAGTTGATGATGCAGGAGCCAGTCTAGCCCTTATCGTTCTCCGGTTTCCTTACCTAAAATGTTCCATTTAGCGCTGGATGTACATTTAAGTAAACATGGAGCTTGTTATGTTATATTTGCTGCTTTAACTTCATGTCAGTCGTTTAGGAAACACCTGACTACCAACGTTAATGGCTTTTAAAATTGTGTATGTGTGGCTTTATATTTTAATGCACCTATAATTGATTATTTATTATAAATATAAATACAATTTGCATTGTACTACCACTTTAGAATGCATATTATAACCTTCAAAACCTCATATATTATATGATTTGTTTAATGTAAGTATGAAGTTCTCTTTCCATGATAATTGATTGTATTAGGTGACGAAAAACAAAATTAAGTTAAAATTAATTACTATAATTACTATTCTTATTACTTTCTCTAGGTACTCCCATTTTCCCCGTTCTGTCATTTCGTCAACGCTTCATACTCATCATTTCTCCACAATAGGCTATCAAGACCTTACTTGTTAATAGCCGCCCACCTCACACACACCCTAACTGCCCAAATATTTTACTCCACTATACACTACGTAACAGTAACGTAGTAAAGATATATTTCCATTGTTTATTAAATACTTAAAATATCTGTTTTTTCCTGGCGTAGTCTGTGGGTCATGTGGTTGTTCTTTGCTGACTTTACGAATCCTGACTATGGACCGTTCACTCACACCCGTGTACTTCGCTGCTCTTGCCGTCTGTCTCTGTAAAGGCTCGAGCAGACATTTATTTTTCGCTTCTTCATCACAAAACTGCATCACGGTTTTTATTATTTCCCGCTCTCCACTATGTATCACTTTACCGCGCCTCTACGAGCTGCCACCTTCGCCTTCCATTTTCGGGTATACACTGAAGGGCGATATTTTCTTAACAGCCACTACACGGCTCTCGGCTACGTGTCGCCTGCTTACCCCCTCTTCTTTCTCCGGTCCCGCTGTCCCCGCACCCCCGCGCTGAGACACGCCAAGATAACTGCCGGCCACAGTAGTTTCTGATTATGTTTTAGTTTTGATGTAGGGTATTTTTGTTACGACATGCATGGCAATAGGACATTACTGAGAATAATTTATGAAGACAGGTCCTATCAATTTAAAGATAAAACACCTTCATTCCAATTGAACATTTCCATAATAAGATACCACTACCATATGGCGATACAAGCCCTTTTTTACTGGTTTCATGTAAAATTTGGATTTTTTTTTCTGCCAGTTAGCCGCATCGCTCACTATCTCTTTGCATCCAAGTGCCTCTGAATGTGTTTCCTGAGATACAGTTTAGACTTGAGCATTCTATTACAGTAGTCACACCGAAACAACACTTCCTGGTCCATGTCGCACAAGTTGCGATGCTCCTTCAGCAACATCGATGATCTGAACTCAGACTTGCACAGGCTGCAAATAAAGGGTTTCGCAGACTTCTTGTGGCTATGAACTCTGCGCACATGTGCTTGTAGCACATCGTTAAACTTAAATGTTTTAGAGCACATCTCACAACTGAACAATTTCTCCTGTTCTCGTCGTTCACTAATGGTCGGTGGCGAATCATCCATAGCTGTGACAAGAGAATTGCCCCAGTCAGAGTCCTGTAAGCACATCTGGGAATCAGTGGAAGATGACGAATCTTCACACACTGCAATCTTATCACATTCCGCAAGCAATTCATGCATAAAATACGCTTCGTAGCTTAAAGATCTTGATGCTTCTTCATCGGAACTTACGGAAGCTGAAGTTTCTTTATCTTTATCACTATATAAATCAGCAAACAAGCTATACATACCAGCCGACACATTCGTACAATTCTCATCGGTATCTATGACAGCACTAACACACTGACCATTTCTCGCTACTGCTGGTGAACCTGGCAGAACTTCATGGCCGAAGTTTTCATCCATAGTTACGGACATGGTATCATCCAACCAATCGTGACAACCGCCCCTTTCATTTACATGATCCTGTCTACTCACATCTCCAGTAGGACGAAGTACCAAAACACTTTCACAACTGACAATACTATCCTGTAAAAAATTACTTTTCCTACTGATATCATCTATCACACCCATGTTATTTCTACATGAAAATAAGTTGTTTTTCACATTCAAATCACAAATACCACCTAGTTTACTTTCAACTGAAATATCTGGAACACAGACATTCAAGTCCCACAAATCTTTATCAATTCTAGAACTATCACATTCACAGTTCACACTGCTTTCTGTTTCGACCAAAACTTCATGACTTACAACCATTTCGTCCATTTCACTGCCTGCAGTAATTTGATCTTCCCCAAACAAAATAGAGCTGCACATGCTCATGTCTGAATTGCTGTGAATTTCACTCCCTGCTTTCAAAAATACTCTGTTGCTATTATCAGGCTCATCTCTTGTGGATACAATATTATTTTCAAGCAAAAATCTCCCATTGCTGTCTGAGACCATGTTTCGGACATCACTGTCTATTACACGG
Organism: Bacillus rossius redtenbacheri; assembly: GCF_032445375.1. Classification (NCBI taxonomy): domain Eukaryota; kingdom Metazoa; phylum Arthropoda; class Insecta; order Phasmatodea; family Bacillidae; genus Bacillus; species Bacillus rossius. The sequence continues at coordinate 12,920,965 of NC_086330.1, forward strand.
TCACTAGCAATAACAATCTCATCGCTGGTAATCAGTGTCTCCTTGGTCAATATGATCAGATCATCAAACAAAACCGCACCGAACTCAGAGCTCCGTTTGCATGTAGTGTGTTGGGTCAAAGTTTCGCCATCAGAGAGTACACCGCTAATAACACCTGGTCCATTGTTTATACAACTAATCTCATCTTCAAACATACTAATCCTTTGGTCTTCTGTGTTTGCATTTTCACTGGTAACTTTGTTCTCAGTTTCAGATAGTTTACTGATGGAACTTGTCTTATCATTAATACATCTTGCATTACCTTCAGGTAAAATAACATGGTCCTGCTTCACATTTAAATCACTTTCACTCTGGACAGTTCCAGAACAAGCTACATTAATACTATCACAATCTTCACTCATGAACTCATTATCTTCAAACACTGAACTAGTGCCCCAACGAGGCACTAACCTCTCAGAACTATTCTCAGGTGTAAGCCTTGAACAATTGCCTAATGAAATAGTGACATCATAGATGTTTGCTTCTTTTAACCTGCAACACAGATTTTAAAATATTACTTACCTTTTGAAAAAAATTTATTTCATACTTCCATGTTACAGCCCGTAATTCAATTACTGTTATGTTTATGTTTTTAATATCTACGTATGTACTTCCCTTTTATAACATAAATATGTAAACACTAAAGAAAACTACTACTTTCTTTGTGGTTTACAATGTACTACCTGCTTCAACTCAGCACATCACAACATTGAAAGCAATTGAAAGGGAAATTACATGAGTAATAAATTTATTGCAACTAAACTATAATTCCAAAAGAAAAAGCACAAACGTACGGCAATTTCGACAGCCAACATAATTTTTTTATATAATATTTTCACATTATTGGTGAGATTAACTTTTCGTATAGTATAAAAATACAGTTAATCTAGAATGATTATTTTACATTCCCATATATTAACATTCCTGCATTTTAAAACACTTTATCATGGTACTGCATAAAACTTTCTGGTAAAAATTTCCCTTGGGAAATGTAAACAAAACGTATGCAAAACTAAAATACATTTAAAGGCAATAATAAATTCATCCTGCCCAAAATACTGTGAAAACTTCCCAAGACTATTAGATTTTATTGTATAAAACATAACTAACCTAAGGTACCATTTACTGCAAACTTTTGGTGAAGATGTAATGCCTTAAACTGTATATTTGTTGTAAGCAGCATAACTAAGAATATACAATTTCATTAGTAAGTCTGCTGAAAATCAAATATATAAGCTTATTATCTAAGAAATTTATATAGAAACTACTGTATATTACCAGCATGCCTGGTACCAATAATGTGAAGCATGAGTAAGTGGCAATTTCCAATTAAACAGAACAAGCTGATGATGTGACATTCCATTTCAGAGAAACTGTTAGCTTGTAGATACGTTTTTACTCGCACATTGGATTGAGTGTTGCTCAGGTAGAGAGTTTCAATTACAGCACTTTAGAATCATATTTCCCAGACATATTACCAACAGCCTGTATCATGATGCTGATTGCAGTGAGCGAGGTGTGATTCCCATTAAATGTCTGGCTATGTTATGCAAATCACGTAATTGTGCAACTGTGGCAGATATTGTATTTATTAAAATTGTTTGTCGAGCTCTAGTGTATGTATGAGAGAATGAGAGAGTGTGTGTGTATGTGTGAGAGAATGAGAGAGAGTGAGAAGTGTGTGTGAGTGTGTGTGTATGAGTGTGTATAAGGCACTAAGTGCCAAAGGATACTTATGCCAGTTATTTGATGAATTCCAGTTTTTTAGCACTGAGCAGTGCCAAATGTGTGTGTGTTACAGAAAGTAAATAAAAGTAAAATTATAGTTATTTAATTAATTTGGAAACCTATATGTTATTTTATTCAACATACTATTTATTTGATACTCTCACTACCTTTCAAGCCTGAATCAGTACTCTTTTTTCTTTATATACAGCACGAGCATCAGGGACGCTTGCGGGCTGATTATCAACACTTGCTGAGACATGCGGTATTCTTCACCCTCTACCAAGATATGTACCGCAATCAATGATTACAAACCAAAACGCAGAGATTGTTTTGTTATAATCCATAACACTTCACTTGTGAGCCACCGTATGAATGAATCAGTGTCTCAAATGGCAAGCAATCACTGATAAATTGTTAGTGTGTTTTTATGAACATTGTCAGTAAATTATAACTATTTTCACTGGTAACCTAAATATTTATTTTTAGTATTTTGTTTTATTGTTTCTAGCACTTAAAATTTTGGCTGTTTTGTTTCATTAATAATTTAATTAAAGATGCAGTAGAAATGTTCTGATGCAATGTTCCTATACGTGTGCAATGCCATTCCAAACATGAAACGACCCACTAACAAAATAAATCCACCTCCATGACTATAGAAACAGTTCTAACCCTAATAACTGTTTACGATAAACTTCAGTTTTAAGGGGCCTACATAGTCAAGATGTGTATTTGTGTTAGCGAGGCAGAATGATAAGTGCGACGTTCGCTGGTGTTTCTAGAACGGTATTACCTCTAGGCACAAGTTTCTGAACTGGCGCGTACTCTTCTTGTCGTGCATAGGACAACTAAGAGGTTCGAGTGATTACCAAAACAATAGATGGTGGAGAAATTAAGATAATGGTGTAATGCAAAACTCTTTGGAGCTTTCAAATATTTTATAGCACATTCCATGTCTAAAAATTATTCAGAAAACATGTGTTTTAGCCCTTTTCACTCACCTAAAAACAGTTTTAAAAAATATACGGAAAAAAGTTCATACATAAGGGTATATACCAATAATTTTATTCTTTACCAACACAGTTGACAGTTCCAAATAATGTGTTTTGAGATTGCCTCACATTTTTCTGCAAAGAAATTTATTCAGTAAGTATACCAATTTCTTTAGAGCTGTGAAATAATTCTCCAGGACTCCCACTTAAAAACTGATAAATTTAATTCCTAACTTTAAAACACTTTCCTTAACCATAACAAGTATAACTCCTGGCTCATTAAAATCAAAACGAAACTGGGAAATTTAGGCTATGGCATATTTCATTTATCCTCACAGTGATTTTGCAACAAGAATAAAATATTATGCAACACTAACATGGATGAGAACAGGGGCAAAACAAATTCAGACTTACACTTTCACTGATCAAAACAATATATCCAAGTAAAGTTCAAAATTTAATCAACATTGAAATTCTTGAATTTTATCTGGTGTGTAAAAGGAAATACTGCTCTTGCAGTATTAAAAATTCTCAAAACTAAAATTAAATAGTCATAATTTATGAAAATTTTGCAAGAACAGTAAATACTATGGTTCAGAATAAATTAAATTGAGTAAAATCAACATATTAGCAACAAGCAAAAAAACATGTCAATTGACTGTTAAAATATACTGAAATTTGAAAACCCATACTAAGGACATGGTAGAATGAAGCTCGTAAGAAACAGAGTAACATGCTCTCTCTTCAACCCATCCTCTTCTTCTATGTACTAATAATGATAATGAATTATTAGAACTAATGTTCCTTGTTAGCCAATTTCTAAATAAAAATGTCCTGGCAGAAATGTTTCCACATTCACAGGTATCTAGTATTATATAATTTTTTTTATAGAATAAAATAAAAAGAACAATTTTTTTTTTCAAATCAAAAATGTATTACTATGTATTTTGTCATGATTAAGGAGTTGTTTGGGTATTTTTTTCATGAATTTTATGTTTTGAAAGAAATTAGAAGAAAAAAATTTGGGTACTTTCAGCCAGTTATGGACACTGTGTCAGCGTTCTAGCGGTCGCACTGTCAGCTTCTAGGTGGGGTTGCTGACTTTTCACAAATAGCAGATGCAATCAATGTAACACATCTGGCAATAGAACTTGCAAATAAAGATAATGCACAATGCTTAATGAGTCTTAGTCATGTGCCAAATCTTTGGATAGTCCAGTTACAACTTCTTTTCATAAGGTTTAATTTTTACGAATTTTGTACTTATTTTAATATAACATCAAGACGTCCAACACTTGCAAAAAATTTTAACATGAGCATTACTTAACCGAAACAAACATTTTCAAATAAATTTAATTTTGACAAAAGAAAATGGACGAGAACTGAACAGAGTAAATCATTAGCAAGTGAAGAAGCCAGACTTTGATAGATAACATTTATAAATTACAGTAATTAAAATTTATATTTTGTATCTCAAATTCTTTTACAAGCTTTACAGTCAGAAAAATTATTAAATTTATAAAATGATAACAAATGCATAAAGATTGAGATTTAAGATGAATTTTTAAATAAAACTCATTAATTAATAAGCTTTCTATTGTTAATATGTTCATAAGTAAACAATAAAATTAAGTAAGTTTATGATGATTTAAATTTAATTTTAAAAAAATGGTGAAATTCATCAACCAATCAATAACATAATAAGCAAATTCTTGCGGTAACTGCCGTCACAAACAGTGCAATCCTTGAAGCGGATAAATGAAGTACATGTTTTATAACCTATAAGCGAGAACCTATCAATTGTGGCTGCACAGCCAACATTGGCAAAAACAACAAAACATGTGTGATTTGCCTTGACTAGAACAATATAACATTCAATAAATATAACATCCATCCAAATATTTGTTTAAGTGATTTTAAGTATTGTTTTTGTAAATAATTACAGTGCTGCAACTTATGAAGAAGTTGAGAATGAAGTAACATGTTTATGTATCTTGCTATTTTGTAAGGTAACTGCAAGTGAATACATGTATTTATTGTACAGTACAAAATGCTAACGCAATTTTAAGATTTTGGATGGCTCTGGTGATGTCTAGTTAGTTTCTTGTGTAATGTTACTGTTGGCATTTTACATTAATTTTCCATTGTTGCAACTTCATTTCAGCAGATTCCAAAATATATATTTGAATAATTTTAACTAATTGTTTGTTTTACTTGCTAAAAAGTAAATATCTGTATGCACAGCATGCAACTTATCTCTACAAAAATTTGAAACACAGAGTACAAACACTACAAAAATTGGTACACTAAAACAACATGTTCTTCCCAAAGGTTTTTTTATATAAAAATCCAATTTCACAAAGCTGCAGAATTTACCTGAATACTGACCAAACATTCCATAAATAAAAATTCACAAGCGTTAAGGTAGGTCTCAGATCACACAAGCAAAAATTAAAAAACATATTTAAAAAAAAGCAGAATCATAAATGTGGGTATTTTCAGCTAATTTATTGGGTTCATTTTCATCACCAAGATTAGCCCCTATTATCGTACATAAATGTACTTAGCAACAACACACACACAGCAAATAGAAAAACTTCTCTTCACTTGCAGGGTTAACAAATGATGCTGATGTGGTCATGTACTGTAGATTTTATCCTGAATGTATGTATGCACTCCAGTCTAAAAATATGACAGATTCATGTGACATGGAAGGCACCCAGTATATATTTTTTCTAGAGGTGGGACGATACTACACTTTCGATACTCGATTCTGTATTGTTTTTCAGTTCGATACTTTCGATACTCCAGAGAAAAATATTTTCCCATTAAGTAACAATTATTACAAAACACATAAATTAGTTTTAAACTATATAAATTCCCTCTTTATTACAAAAATACAAACTGCAAACAACTTTAAATACTTGAGTATAAAAAATAGAAGCGAAATACAAACTATCTTCAAGAGAGTTAGCCTTTTATTTTCCAGTACACATTTTTGTTTACCGCGAACAAATGTAAATAAAAAGAAAATCAGAAATTTTTTCTTGTTTGTTTCATTTTACAAACAACTTTATGCAACAAAAAAATTTTAAATAAAATTTTAACGCGAGAAATGTAAAATACAAAACAATCCGATCATAAGAAAACAATAACAAACGGGTATATTCAGTTCAAAGATTAATGAATGCACAAAATATGAGATCCGTGCCTTGGTAAAGCGCGTGCACCATTTTCATAATCATTGCTAGTTTGCGCCACTAGTCTCGCTCGCTTGGTGCTGTCCATAGATGCTACTAGCGAAGTGCACAGTCTTCCTGATACTACCCATATCTATGGTGCGATAAAGTTATTTTTCTACGTTTGCAAAGGTAAACAATGAACTTTTTCAAAATAAAAGCATTAAAACGTAGTTTATCAGGAGGAATATAACAAAAAATTTGTGAATTTTAGGACTTTTCCGCTTAGTAAAAACATATGAAACGGGAAATTAATTATTTTATAAGTGTGTGTTCCAGGAAAGTAAACCATTGTAAATATAGTACTTTCGGCGGGACCAAAATTAATCGGCGTATGACATGGGAAAATTTATGAAACGGGAACGTATAATCGAGGTACTGTAGTTGTATTTTGTAAGATGGCGACTCAAAACTTAATTCAATACAAATGAACAAGCATTCCGGTATCGAAAAAATGTATCGAACTTAGTTTCGATACTCGATACTTTGCGATACTGTCAAGTATCGAAGGTATCTAGGTATTGAAAATCCCATCACTAATTTTTTCTCATGTTGATACCTACATTCTTGGGCATATAACCACAATCTAAACACTGCAGTTCCAAAAAGTTTATTTTTACCTCCATTTATGATTTACTTTTTATACGCTTTATATTAGCTTCACCTGTATGTTTGATTGTATGTTTGTTTGTTTGTATGTATGTTTGTAACCGACTTCTTTGGGTGCGATTTTGACCCACTTTAAACTGCCAGATTTCATTCAAACTTTGTAGATTTATCGAGGACCGATGACAATACACTAATTTGATAAGATAATTCCATTAATCTATTTGCAAAATAAGATTTTTGTCAATTTATTGGTAAAATGAAACAAAGATATATATGTAAAGAAAACCATTTCGCTCATGAATGAACTCTTTTCTTTCAGTTTGTCTTTGGCGGGATATAAACAAAGCCTACTAAATATTGTGACATTTAATTAAATGAACAGTGAGAGTGGGTTATGATTATTGTGAACAATATACTTTCTTGAAGAAAATATTATCTATATTTGTTAAAACACCATATGCATAACCTCAATAGCTACACCTGATAAGCAGATTTTTGAAATTCCACTCGAACACCAACCTGCAAATCTACACCAAGCAGTTACAAATACTCCAAACTATGCCAAGGTCAGTAAATCATTAAATAAAAGACATCAAACACGGAAAATATGGATAAGTTTGACAGATGATATATCAAAAAACATATTTGGATAGAGAGCAAAACTTACAGTTTAAGGATTTTTACCTGGAAGAAATTGAGAAAAAAAAACTTTTATAAATAAACCAAACTAAAAAGTAGAAAATAAATAATAGTTTAAAAAACTAAAAAAACACGCTTTATATAGAAAACCAAACTAAAAAATAGAAAATAAATTTTAATAAATTTGAATTAAGAATAGTGTAAATTTTTTTTATAAATATAAATTAATAATAATGTAAATAAGAAAATAATGTATTTAATTTTAAAAAAAGTGTGGGGTGCTTTTTAAGATATTATCGAAATGATAATCCTTCTACCCATATCTGTTAATAAAATATTTATAACTATTGATATTATGCACCCCACGCTTTTTTTAAATTAAATACATTATTTTCTTATTTACACTATTATTAATTTATATTTATAAAAAAATTTTACACTATTCTTAATTCAAATTTATTAAAATTTATTTTCTATTTTTTAGTTTGGTTTTCTATTAAAGCTTGTTTTTTTAGTTTTTTAAAATATTATTTATTTCTAGCAAACTAAACCACACCTTAGTGTAAGATTAACATTTTTCTTGTCCACATTTATGGTTAAATTGACAGACTATGCAGGATAGTTGTACATATTAAATTTGTACCTTTGCTTGAAATTCACATCTATTCTAAATAAATTTAGTTTAAACTAACTTATTTAATAAATCTATCGTAGCCTGATGTTTGTGAACTTTGGCCACCGAAGGTATGATTTTATTTATTTGCCTGCTAATGTTGGTATCATTTTTAACTGACCAGATGTTTAGTGTAATTTATTTGTTCTATAAAATGGTTTTCTTTTTGTTACTTATATTCTATTTTGCTTTTAGTACTGTTTATTCTAACATTTACAGGTTGTTTTTATTAACTCAGTTTCTTGTCCATCTGTTCGACTGTTCAAATACTGGAGGCCAATCCTGACTATCATCCTTCCTGCTAAAAAGAGCCGTGCTACAGTCATACTACACAGAACAAACAACAAAGAAAAAATTACCTCTGACAAATACAGTAGTATACCGGTACAATATACCTCACATTTATTTAGTTTTCACTTTAACGTATATTTTTTTTAAATCCCTGCCGAAAATCATATTTTCAATGCAAAATTGTTTCAGTTTAAAGTATCATAATTTTCACTTTAACGTATAAATTCCACTACTAGCATGGCAGTGCTACTCAAAAATTTACTTAAACTTGTAAATAAATTTCCAACTAAATGATTAATGTTATAGAACAAGCAAACAGAATTCAATCATACCGCCGCAACGTAATTTCTAACTTCTACAAACTCAAAACAAACGTTTGCGGCACTACCATAGATTAACATATTTAATATGCAATGTAAACAACACACCACCATTCGATACATCGAAACACTTATGTTCGTGAGATAATTGTATTTATTAATTTAGAGGAAAGTGTCACACTAATGTATTGTTTGAAGTTTGTGCCGTGATTGTTACTGTTTTGAATTTATTTTCACATTAAGTTTTTTTAGACACCTCATTGTATTTGTGCTACAAAAATGACTGATCCTGGAGAGAAAAAATCTAATGCAAGTCATGCTTAAGGAAAAAGAGGAAATGCTCAGAGAAATGCACAAAGGCAAAAAGCAGGTTGCAGTTGCGAAGACATGTGGCATTGCGGCGGTGACTGTAAGTACCGTATTTACCCGAATATAAGACAACATTTTTTACCATAATTTATTATTCGAAACAAAGGGGTCGCCTTACAATCAGATACATTGATTTTTAGGTAAACATACTTATTTTAGGTCAATGTTTTCAGGTTGTGCAGTAGTTACTGGCTGCACATGTTACGACCGATGTTTTTGGAATGTTCTATAGCACAAGATGGCGCCCATCTTATCGAATATTTTCTTGTACAAAAACATTAATGTAGGTTATACAGTACTTCCTTGTCTTCTATGTAATAGTGAGATGTCAAGAAAAAGGTTGGATGACAAGTGAGTTGATGCAAGACTGGTTAAAGGCAGTTTGGGATAGAAGGCCTGGGGCACTTTTAAAGAAGAAAGATGTTAGTGTTAGATGCATTCAAAGGACATTTAACGCCAGAGGTGAAATCATGTATTAAAGGTATGAACACCGACCTTGTTATTATTCCTGGAGGCATGACTTCAAAGCTGCAGGTATTAGATGTGTGTGTCAACAAACCATTTAAAGACCGTCTAAAAGTGCTGTACTCTGAATGGCTCTTGGCAGGCAACACCAACAGGCAAAATCAGAAAACCAAGTATAGCAGTCTTGTGTCAGTGGATTAAGGCTGCATGGGACACAATCTCATCGGAAGTGATCATCAAAAGCTTCAAGAAATGTTGCATTTCTAATGCATTGGATGGAAGTGAAGATAGTGTCATGTGGGAAGAAGATGCAATTGAAGCTGAAGTCGACAGCAGTGAAGATGACAACAAAGATGATGCATCAGCATAATGAAACTCTATAACAGTTTCCAACAGTTACAGTAGCAGCCATTTAGGTATTTATTTCTGTTTGTACATAAACTGTTAACAGTATTTCAAAGTGGTGGTTGAAATCCTTTGTAACATTCATATTTTCAATTTTATATCTAATTTGTTGGCATGTGTTTAATACAATAAAATTATTTTTTTCCTGAAAACATGAGGCTGTAGTTTGGGGGTCGTCTTATATTCGAGGTCGTCTTATATTCGGGTATATACGGTAGTATGATTGTTAAAGACCGGGCAAAAATTGAAAAAATGTATGAAGAATCTTTGTCTGGTAGTGACAGCAAAAAAGGCTTTGTTCCGGAGATCACCAAGGTCTGGAAGATGCTTTGAACAAATGGTTGAAAGAAGTACAATCAAAATATGTTCCAGTAACTGGCCCAATGTCACAAGCTAAAGCAAAACAGTTCGCATTGCTTATAAACATCCCAGACTTCCAAACCAGTTCAGGGTGGTTGCACTGCTTTTGGGAACGACGTATGTCATGGAAGGTTGTATGTGGAGAGGATAAAGATGCAGACACAGAGGCAGCAAACCAGTGAAAGGAAGAAAAGCTGGAGTATTTTTAAGTCATACTATTAGACAATATTTTCAATGCTGATGAAACTGCCTTTTTTTACAAGCTTCATGCTTAACAGGACAATGGCACATAAAGGTGAAAAATGCACTGGAGGAAAATAAAACAAAGGAAAGGTTGTCTGTGTTTGTTTTGTTGCAATGCCACAGGAACAAAAAAAAAAATTGAGGCCATTAATCATTGGGTAAACACAAGACTCCCAGGTGCTTCAAAGGAGTTTCTTGTCTTCCTGAGGATTATGCTAGTAAAACCCGTGCATGGATGATGAGAGAACTCTTCTCAAATTGGCTGATAAAAACCGATATTGATATGAAAAAAAAAAGAAAAATTATTTTGTTAATAGCCAACTGCACAGCACACAGTGTTTAAGTTAGACTGTAAACCATCAAACAGATGTTTCTGCCACCGAACTGCACATCTCAGTTATAGCCCCTTGATCAAGGCATTATTCAGAATGCTAAGGTACATTTTCGAAAATGCCTTGTCGAGAGGTTGCTCATCAACATTAGGTTGAAAGTGTCCACCAACATCAACGTTCGTCAGGAAATTGAGATGATCACAGGTGGTTGGTGGAATGTTCAACAAGAAACTATTGCCAACTGCTGGAGAAAGTCTGGCATTGTAAACTGTAACACTGACGAGCTCACTGCAACTTCAGAAAGCGATGACATTGATCCTGAAAAAATGGCAAGAAGTGTCAGCCTCCATGCAGTTTGATGCTGTTTCATTCACAGACTATGTCTGTGGATATTGAAATAGAAACAGCACCAGTTTTGACTGATGGCGACATAATTAGTGAAGTCAATCGATCACAGTCATTGAAAGCTGAATCAGATGATTCTGACTGTGAGGACTTGTCTTTGACAGCTACGAAAGCTATTCTGAGCTTAGAAAAACTGAACAAATTCATCTCTAAACACAAAAAGGTTCCAGAAGAGATTAGGAAATCTCCTTATGTATTTTGTCCAACAGAGCATCATTCAATCTCAAAACAAAACTGAACAGATTTTTTTAAAAAAATAAATATACTTAAGTTATGCAGAAACACCAATATTTAAACTGTCAGATGTTCGTCAAATGATGTATCTTATAATAATGCAATTTTATTTATTTATTTTATAATTATTCTCTTTGTAATGAAATGTTTTTTTCAGTACTAAGTACAGCGAAACCCCTTATTTACGTTACAATTATTTACGTTTTCCCGTTATTGGCACCATATACTTCAGGTCCCGTTTAGTTCCCATTTAGTCCAATACAATACTTTCACGCAAATTACGTCTCAAAAATCGAATCCATCCCGCTATTTACGTCACGTAACAAACATAAACTTGGTGCAATCGCCATAGATGATGAAACTAAAAGAATTGTCCGAGAATAAACATGTGAAACGCGTCAAAGATTGCGTTCATATCGAAAACCACAACAAACACATTACAAGATGGCGATGAAGTTGTGCGGGCTCTATTTGCGCTGCAAGCGCTGTCGATTTTCTGGAAGATATTTTAATCACATACACAACTGCATGTTTACATTCTGTGAACATTATGGTAAAGGAAAGTCAGCATCCGGTAACGGTAAATAGAATGCGAGAATAACATGGTAGTAAATATTGTGTAAAAAAGTTTCCTTTTATTTTGAATTTTTTTTATCAGTGAAGTCTGTCGTTTATGGTTACGTAATGGAGAAAAGGCAGCAGCATACGTTTTCAGTGGCTGAAAAAATAAACATAATTGCAAAAGCAGACGAGTTTGTGGGAACACGAGTTGATTTGGCAAAAGAACTTTCAATTCCCATCAGCACACTCAATACGATTTTGAAGAATCGTAATAGCATTGCAGAAAATGCAGCAAAATGCGGGCCAAGTGCAAAAAAAAAACGAAAATACTGTAAAGAATCAAAATTTAAAGAAGTTGAAGACATTCTTGTGGAGTGGTTTGTGGGTTCACGTTCTGCGAATCTGCCTATCAGCGGGTCCATTTTGCGAGAAAAAGCTCGGCTTGGCATTGAAGATTTTACAGCTTCCAATGGATTGCTAGACAGGTTCAAACAACGCCATAATGTTGTTTACAAAGTTGTATGCGGTGAAAGCAAGAGTGTGAATGAAGATACAGTGGAACACTGGAAGGAAACTCAGCTTAAGGAGAAGATTGCCAGCTATTCTCTGAAAAATATATTTAATGCTGATGAAACTGGATTGTTTTATAGTGTTCTGCCTGACAAAACCTTCACTTTTAAAGGTGAGAAGTGCCATGGAGGAAAGTTAAGTAAGCAATGAATCACTGTACTTTTGTGTACAAATGCTGATGGAAGTGAAAAGTTGCCTCTCTATGTTATTGGCAAGGTTATGAAACCCAGGTGTTTCAAAAACGTACGCACCCTTCCTACCAAGTACAGCAAACAAAAAGTCATGGATGACGAGTGCACTGTTCCAGAGCCAACTTCATGCACTTGATGACAAAATGGGTGTACAAACCAGGAAAATTGTTTTGTTTACTGACCAGTGCCCTGCACACATGGGCAACATACAGCTTCGTAATACAGAAGTTGTTTTTTTCCCTGCGAACTGCACGAGTGAACTACAGCCACTGGACCTAGGTATTAGACAGTCGTTCAAGTTCCTGTACCGAAAATACCTGGTCACAAGAGCGGTGACCATGCTTGATAGCGGTAAGGATCCCTTGACAATGAAGATTGATGTATTGACAGCCTTACACTTCACAGATAGAGCATGGAAAGAGGTCACAGTTACAACGATTCAAAATTGTTTTGCGAAGGCAGGCTTTTTTTTTCCAGAGGAAGGTTGTAGTGCCAGTGAAGATGATGGTGTCACCATCATAGAGAATGTGCCTGAGTTTTGCCAACTGTCTCAAAAGGAGTCTTAAGGACTATGTGGCAACTGACCAGCAGGTAGTTACCTCACAAGTCCAGTGTGTGGAGGACATTATTATCAATAGTGGCATCACCAACTCGCAAGAAAATGATGAAGAAGAAGAAGAGGGGCAAGAAGAACCAGTTCCTACTACAAGAGACGTGCTCGCAGCTCTTCAAACATTGCACAGTTATATATCAAGTTCTGAAGGCAGTGCTAGTTCATTTGATTTGATAACTTTTATAATTTGGAGAGGCAAATAATCTCCTTGAACTGCCAAAAAAGCAAGCAGAAGAAAATTTCAGATTTGTTTGTTAGGAAGTAATCAGAAAAACTTTTTGGCTTTCATTCTTTTTTTTTTTTTTGTCAAATGTGGTAAATTAAATGATTAAATACTAGAGTAAAATTTGTTGTTAGTGTGTTTGTACCTGCATTATAGTATGTGCTATTAAACAAAAGGAAAAAAATACTAAATAAGGTAAGCTGTACTCCTTTTTATACTTTTCCCTTTATTTACACTTTTTTACTTTGTCCCCATGAAAAGTGCAAATAAGGGGTTTTGCTGTATAAGAACTTGAGGTCCCTGTAAGTACTTAGTAATGAGATTCTACTGTAACTGCATTTGAACAAAGACCCAACTTCTAGCATTGAGTGCAAAGTGTACCAGAAACTGAAAAATCACCAGAGCCACATACCAGACAAAACCAGGAGCACACTGACACCACACAGCAGCAAGCCACCTAACATTTAAGGTCTTCCAAAAATCCACAAACCAGGCATTCCTTTGTAACCTATAATCAGCTCTTGCAATTCTCCATGCCAAATATTTCTGAACTTCTGCTCAACATTGTTGAACTTATGGCAGGCCAGACACCTACCTTCATTAAAGATTCAGGCCATTCCATCTCCATATAGGCAAAACATTAGGAATAGCACCAAATGATATTCAAAGCCTGTTAGGACTAAGAACAGTTTTCAAGTCAAATTACACAATTAATGGACCGCCTACCAGGGAACACACAGTATACAGAGCTTCAGAAGAAACCACACTATTTGAACTGATAGTGTCTATTTACGAAATGCATTTAAGAACACGCAGAGGGTCAATAGGTTTTGTTTTTAAAAGGTATTTTAAGGAGAGTGAAAAGGGCTAAAACTTGTGTTTTCAGAGTAATTTTTAGACATCAAACGCCCAGTAAATATATTTGAAAGCACCCACAGGCTTTGCATTACACCTTTATCTTCATTTCTCTGCCATCTGATGCTATGCTCAAATTTCACAGTTGTCCTATGCACAACGAGAAGACTGCGCTAAGAGGTAATAAATAGACACAGATGCATGACCAATCAGAGGACTGCTCGCCTGTCATTGGCCGTGGCAGAGAGGGATCGAAAGTACACATACCACCTACTTTCCAGTGTCGTCTTTCAGTCCGTTTGCGCCTAGACCCAGGAACAGGTCTCACTTCTCGAAACGTCACACTGTTGTCTTAGGAAGTATGCTGTGTTCGCCTGTGCTGTCATCGACTTTGTTTGTGTCCTATGAGTGTTGTTACATTGCTGGACTCATCTCATGTTGTCCACATTACCCTGTTTTATCGCATAATCATCGCACGAGCATAATCGTCACACCTATATTTTAGGGCATCAAAATTTGGATAAAAAAAATTCTCGTGTAAACGTTACATGTTTTTGGTTCCGCTTTTAGATTCTGAGCGCTTTGTGTAGGTAGCTTTTCCGTATAAAACAACGTATTTTAAAGTAGAAATCTAATATTTATTCTTATTTATTCTTAAATATAATATTTATTATTATAGTTGTCTGATGTGTAAATTTTCTTTTAAAGACGTTTTTAAAAGTTATAACCTTAATCTGTTTGTCTGTGGCGCCACGGTGTAACGCTTATAAAAATGTAGCCAGCGCTAGTTGGCATCATTCATGTTTGGTTATGTTGCTTCCCGTATAGAGCGTGCACACGTAGTCGAATATCGATATCTCGCCGATTCATGCAATGCGCGCTCTCTGTCGTCAGCCGAGTTAACTACATTTGATAGCCAGCACTCTTTCGTGGTAAGTGTGTACTAGGATAGGTACTCATTAGTTCACGTCACAGATTCAAGTGGCTCGCGTTCGGGTCACAGATTTTGTTTTTCTGTTTAAAGTTGAAGAAAGGTTTTTGTTGCATGACTTAATATAATTTGTTTTGCGTGCTCTCGTAAACTCCACTTTTTTTTTAAATAAACGTACTTTCCACGAATGGGTTTTGTTTTTAAGAAGAACTTTACCTAACAAAAAAAATTTTTTTAGCATAAACGTTGCACCCCTACTTATCAAACTTGATTTTAGTATAAAATGGGAAACAATTATGCGATAAAACACGGTATCTGTTTAGTATCATAATTGGGTTTGTGCTAATCGCTGTGTTGTTCAGGGTCATTTTTTGTATTTATTTACTGTTCTTTTTGCAACACTCTTGCCGTTGTTAGCCCACTGTGTCCATTAGTATTGTGGTTTTTTTTGACCAATTCCTTCCACTGAATTTTCTGGGCTGTCAATACTTTAGACTTTGACTGATTTTAGCTTGTTTTAAGTGTTTGGATATTAACCTTTTTTGTCCATTATTGAGGTATGACATACAGTGTAACCAGCCCTGCCGTACGTCCAATTAAAAAAATTCTTAAATCAAAGACTTGTAAAAAAAATAATAAATAATGAAATCAGTGACTAGTACAATTAGAAACATTTATGACATTTTGTTTATTTCTTTATTTGGTACTCTCACATTCCAAATATTTATTTTTACAACAAATGTTTTGCGATTTATGATGCTAATTGCTGGTATTTTTGGACAACTGTGAGCTTAACCACTATATTTAATACTTTTTCTTATGGCAAACTGATTTTCAAAAACAAAAACGGGCAGGAGCAACTGTGTTTGAAAATAAACTCATTGGGAAGAACTTGCTGGCATCAGAGGGAGAAAAGAAAACTGTTTTCCCTACCTTTCCGTGGACAAGGCACTGTCGACCGCTCCTTTCTGGCCGGCACCAGTCTCCTTACTGTCGCTCAGGGCAGTGTTGCCTTTGGCACCACTCTCGGGCGAGGCGTTCGAAGCACGCTGAGCTTTCCGCTGCTGCTTCCCTTTTCCCTGCAATAGTCGGGCAAAAAGGTTCAGCCGGTTGGCCCCCCACACTTCATGAATACCAGACCACAGGGAAGGACCTTGCCACATCATATTGCAACAGAGAGACCTTTTCATTGTTACATAGGTACAATGGCATTGTGCATTTTCTTCGCTACTTTTTTTTTTGCAAAAAATGTATTTTAATACTAAAGTAATACCTATATAAATATGAAGGACCAATTATTGTTTAACATCACAAAACAAAATCATACAATATTTACATTCTGTGATTTTAAATTGCAACGGACGTAAACACAACATAAATCATGGCACCAGTCTCATAGCTCAAAACCGTGTTTGCACGTTGTTATTAATCCCAGTGATTTATTTGATATGTTTGCATGAAAAAGAGTCCCCACACATCTACTCTAGACAATTTCCTTGAGTTTTCTCTATTCAAACAAACATTTCCTCCTGTCTCATTAATTAATCTTGCACGATAAGAAAAATAGGTAGTTTAGATTACAAAAGCTTATCGAAACACATTTCCACCACACATAGCTAGGGACAATTTTTATGGTTTTATTTCTAGGACACTTTTGTTTTTATAACAGCAGATATCAGCGTTACTGTTTTTATTTTTATACGTTGTCTTTATTAACTAAAAAAAAGTTTACTAAGTAGACTTGAAAAAAAAATTTACTCTTTTTTATCTTACAACTGTTTTTAGAAACTTATTTTTACATTATGATGTTGAATGTTGATTTTTTTAAACAAGTACTTGCAGATTTATTTTTATTGTTCCGAGTGATGCTGTTTTAGAGACATAAGTTATCATAAAACATTTACGAGTCTCATATGTTCAAAAATATGCAATATTTAAGAATAAACACAATTCATAAAAAATTAAAACATTAACACTGAAATTTCCTGTTTTAAAAATGAAATAGGCCCAAAAATAAAACCATACAATCTCATCTCTGGCTATAAATTTTTCCTCGAGTGCAAGTGAACACACACAATTTTGCATTCATCTAAAGTACATGTATTCTTTAAACTATACAGAACTGAACACTCAACAATGAGGAAAAACTCACAGACGTCCTTTTTTTCTGAGGCGGCAAACACTCTTTCGTTTCAACAACAGCTGCAGAAGTACTTGGCTCACTGAAATCTTCTCCGTCAGAGTCTACAGGCGGCTCATTAAAAAACTGCAAAACAAAAATTATACTTCATTAACAATGTATTTCAAAACTATGACAAATTAAAATAAAAGTAGCAATTAGCTGAAAGAAGACCAGGGTTCCCACTCTAAACTTTAGGAAACTTTAGACGATTTCCCTCATCACTCTTTGTTTTCCCTGTTCAACCAAACATTTTTTTTTCCTGCCTCATAAATTAAGATAACATAAATATATTAAACTACATATAAATACTTACAAAAACTCATTTTAACCACACATGTCAAAACGATCATAATATCTTCAGCACAATACACATGTTTCCACTGATATTTCCATAAATGCAACAAGACCAATGCTGCTAATCTATACCTACTAATTATAAAACTGTTAAGAGGTTAAAAAGTCTGTACATTGGATGAAATTATGAAGTACTGTATTGGAAATGGTTATTTTAATTATTTAGGACTCTAAATACAGTTTTAAAATTTTTGTCTATTTGTTTGTCTGACTGTACCAGCAGTAATTGAAAACTAATTGATAGAATAAGGTTTTTGGCTAATTTTACAACTGGACTAAATACGTATATATAATAAGAAAATTCCACCCCTAAAAGGGCTAAAAGGGATACATGTAGTTTTAAGTAGGGGTGTACAAGTTAAAAAAAAATACCTATAATATTCTGAAAACATAAACTAACATCCTGTAAAATCCTCATAATCTAAATAAAATAATCATAGCCCAAAATTGTTCACATCTTCTTCCTCACAAGAGGGTAATGCCTATCATACCTGTTTTTGTGCAACTACAAATGAAAGTTTTTTTGTTATGTCACTGTCTGGGAACATATTTGGCACTAGCTTAGCAAATTTATCACTTAAACTTTTTGATAGGTTGTTTTCACAAACAAAATTTGCCCAATTTAACTTGGCATCAAAATAACTGGACAATAAAAAACGGGACAGCAATGAACTCTGTTCTATTCCCCTTGATTTATTTTATGGCATTCAGTATTGCAGTGATGTCGCAGATCCTTAGGCCCCCTACTGACAATATTACGCATCGAACTACACACTGTGCACTCTGGATCTGGTGACGAATTACTTTTTTATTCTCATAAAAAAACTGAGATTAAATTCTAGTTTGTATCACCAATTTCTAGAAATCATATGAAATCAACACAACAAAATATTAAGAAAATTCTGAAACAAAAACAATAATCATAAAGGAATAATATGCTATTTAGCCACTTAAGTAATTCAAATTACCTTTGACTAAATTCAATGACAGTGGCGCTCTCAACAGAAATTGTATTCAGTCGACCATAGTTACATACTTCACCATTAGAGTTCTGCGCTTTATTCAAAGTAGTTGCCATCTTGCGGCATGTTGCCAATGCCTACGATAAAGTTTTGTTTAGAAATGCACATAAAAGAAAAACTATGCTGTCTCTCTCTGCCATTTACAATATTTGTTTCACAAACAACGAAGTATGTACAAGTGACATAAATTGCATTTAAAAATCCATTATAATTTAGTAAAATCCAGCAATTTGTTTAAAAGCTTCAAAACTGATAAAATTCTTGAAATCGGCAGGCCTACTCTATGTCATACATTTTTCATGAATTATCATGTTACAAGATGTTGGTGACACTGAAAGAATGTTTATGATTACCTTCCCCACAGGTCAAATGTTTTTTTTAATATACAGTAAGTCCTCTATTTACGTCGTACTGATTTACGTCACTAATGTTTGAGTACTCATGTTTCAATTTAAGTTGTGGCCGATTCACAATAACGTTGTTTACAATGACCGTAAATCTTTATTTTAACCAAAACACCGTATACAATTCGTTTATAATTCTTTGTTTCCTTCGGTAGTTAATTTATGCTATGTAGCGTAAGCTACAAGTTCACCGCCTTATCTTATCATACATCATGAGGGACGCTTCCTGCTCTCCGCTGCTCTCCGCGCGGTGATGCAATACTACCAGCCCGCCCGCTCGGCCACCCACGTATCTCGCACGTAGAAGTGTTATCTACTTCCCGCAACGACACAGCATTTTCTCCTACCCCTTCCGGCCGACCTTGGGCCATGGCCGGCCGGTGGCATGAAACATGGCTTATTTTGCGTCGTTTCTATTTACGTCGCGGTTTTCAGGAACGTAACCCCGACGTAAACCGAGGACTTACTGTAGATTGCAAGTAAGAAGTTATCAAAACGTAAAAAACAATACCCGGAACCACAACCAAAGATTTCAAGTATGTTCTTGTTGAAAATATTTAGAAGGAACCAAAAATTTGGGAAACTGCACAAGCTTATTACTGATCCAATGAAACTTGACTTCACATATGGGCAATTATTGTGTAACATATCTTTATCTACCTTCTCTTATTAAACATTTCCGAAACATCACCTCTAAGTTGCAACAGAGGTGAATAAAATTAAAAAAGAAAATGGAAGGAAACCAATAAATCAGTATAAATTCAATACAAACGTAAATAAGTCATAAATATTTTGGTTTTCAAACCTGGGGTATGAGTTGGGTTCTAATTAGTTAAAAGATATTTTCATATTTGCAAAATCTGTAGTTCTGAATGTTCACAAAGGCATCCCTGCACAAAAAGAGCAAAAGGGTGAAAATTTTAAGACTTTTCTTCAAGCAATACAAGAAATTTGATACCTGTAAACTAAGTTTCAAAAATCTTAAAATGTTGTATGTAGCTGTACTAATGTGAAATTATTTTATTATTCTGAGGATAGTTAAATCCGAAACTAATGAAAGTGTAATTGTAAACGAAAACATAATCTTAATTAAAAGAAGAAAAAGGGAAAGTGTTTCACAATTTTATAAATTGGCCACTTCATAAAATGAGACTGTGGTAACAGGGTGGCCACTCTTCTGGGATAATAAAATTCCTGGTTTTTTCCAGGTTTTTTCAAGGGTGGTTTTTATCAATATTTGCATACAATTTGCATTTTTGTTACACAAAGCACACACAATATGATGTTCTATTGCCGTTAAACAATAGACAACTTAACTATAGGCTTAAAAATTAAATCAATGAACTTGCTTAAAACAAAACCTACCACCAACAAAAAATTTATAATCTCACGTCACAAAAATTACTTGACACCAAACGCACGTGTTTTGCCCCTCTTGCGTGGCTGGCTAATGCTGTTCTTCCCATCCATGCTACCGATATAGATTTTAAGATTACAGAAATTGCAAATAGCGTTCGTCCCGCACTTTGGATCTTTCTCCACCCATTCAAACTCTTCCGTACATTTGTCATTGTATGTGGTGACCGAACTCGTTGACATTTTGATAGTTTGTGCCAATTACATATTAGATTAAAAGATTCAAAACAACGTCCCGCACAACTAAACTTTTAAAAAAAACTCGAGAAAAGTCTCCGTGATACCGTGACGCAACAACATGAGCGCAAAGTAAAAACAAATATACATACAAAACTAGTGCTACCAACATGCCGTGCGAGAAATTACTACCATCCTACAACAACATTTTCAGCCAAAATGCTGTTGCTTTTGAATACAGAAACATAATAAGTATGGAAGTCTGAATTGTTAACGGTTTCTTACGTACTACAAAAGTTTTTAAATGCAATATGAACAAATTAACTTTCACAAAATATAGCACACGAGCACACTGTCGTGCTTCGACGGGTGGTGAACGTGCTCATTTAACAGCCGTATGTTATTGTGATCGTTACTTCATAAAAAAAATTCCCGGTTCTAATAAAAATTCCTGGTTGATTCCAGGTATTCCTGGTTTTTTTTAAGAAATCCTGGCTATTTCCCGTATTTCCCGATTTCCCGGTTGGCTGGCCACCCTGGGTAAGTAGGTAACTGCTCCCTAATGATGGTGACTGCAATGTCGACAGAAACGGTGAATGATTTGCCAAGGACACTGCTACAACCCTTAAGCCAAGCTACTTCAACCAATATTTTGTCCAGGTTTTGAATACAACTTTAAAATCCCCTCAGTTTCCCCCGTCTGCTGGGACCCTAGTAAACATCAGCAATCACCTCGACAACCTTCTCGTCGCGGTCCGCGTAGTCGTCGTCCTCTTCCTCCAGCAGGAGCCGGTGCAGCTTCTTATCGGCCTCTACGCACGCGGTCACCAGGTCGTGCCACGCGATGAGCGTCGACGCGCACTGGTAGCACACCTGCGCGGGCAGGCCGTCCGTCTCCAGCACCCGTATCGGCAGGTGCTTGCGGATCTTCATGTCCAGCTGGTGCTCCGCCCCCTCCCGTTCGAACACGGGGATGAAGTAGTCGCTGACGTTGGCGCACACGCGGCACAGGCTCTCCAGGCGCTTCTTGCCGCCCGCCCCGCTCAGGCCGGCCCCGGAGCCCTCTGCCGGGTCGAAGTACCCTTCCTCCTCCAGCATGGACGTCTCCATGATGGTGCACGTAGCGTCATCCAGCCCATCACCTGGGGTCAAAACAAACATCGCAACACACGCGTGTTTACGACACTGGCTGGTCTAGGTATTACACACACAATACATTCTCAGTAAAACAAATCTTCTGTTGCATGGACTGCACTTACCACGATAAGAAAAAAAACACCTGTAACTCAGTACACATGACAGAAGTGAAACTTCTTTGGCAATGCAAACCCTCAACTCGTAAGGGGTAAAACTGCAGAGAGAGAAACAGCGAAAGAAGACCATTTTCTAAATAAACATGAATTAACAAAATCATTACTCACTTGAAACTAACTGCTCAGGATATCAATAATTATTGATGAATCAATAATGATTAATTAACAATAAATATTGCTCACTGTTGAAATACAACAAAAAGAAAAACTGTGCATGTCACTGCTTCTTCAAACAATTCTGCCATTTGGAACACAACAAATCTCTGAGAACAAAATATGAAATTCATAACAGATAGTACTATCTATGCAGGAAATACAGGGACTAACTCAACAGCGCTCTCTACGCTGCTGGTTGAACAAGGAGGAATGCGAGCACGCTGGTAGCAAAAATATAAAATTCAAGGCACTCACAACTAACTGCATAGGATACCTATATATATTTTCTGGAACAAGCACATGCACATGCACATACACTGTCTTTGTCTTTTGTTTATATATCTCTCTCGTTCTATTTTTTTAGGTGCTAGAGACGAATCTTTACACAATTAAAAATGAGGCCAGCAACGTATATAGCATAGTGCTCTTTATAGCTCTTTGGCCAAGTACCTATTCTCTGTCCTTTTTGCAGCAGAAACGTTTCACAACAATGTTTCACGAAAATGTTTCATTAAAATTTAGCCTTGAAATTTTACTCTCATTGCACACAAAGAAGTTTCACTTTAAAACACTTTCTAACCAGAAATATTGCCAATGTGGCATAGTCCATCTAGTAATTGTTCAACATGAACAATGAACTTGAAGTCATTCATTTCAGGCCAAATGTCTTGTGAGCTGTTGTCCCAGGGGCGAGGTTGCGAAAGCAGGTAAGCTAGATGGAAGGGGAAGTAGTGGAAAGCAATATGTTTCAGTAGGTTGCAGCCAAGAAGGTTGAAAAATCTCACTTGGCAGCAGCATTTTTTTAACACGCTTATATTAGCTTAATTTGTAACTAACAAATATCTTGGAAGTCAATTTTAACCTACTTCTAATTGTCATATCAATTTGAATATGTAATCCGGATGGCAATACAATAATTTGGTACCATCAAACTGATCTGATAATAGAGGCAGGAGATGGTGGAAATTATTCAATATTTTAGTGTGTAAATGATAAGTGTATTTTTAAGTTTTTTAAACTTTAATTTCTTTACACGTAAAAAATATTTTGACCATTTGGTGCTTAACAAATGCTACATACACAAAGAAAGATAAGAAGTAAAGGAGTTGCTAAGTACATTCTTTGTCATGTTAATACTCAAAGTCAAAATGAGAACATTTCCTGTTGAATACTTATCTCTTGCAGATGTGTGGATATAACGTTTGTATAGCAATACTTGCAACATGATAGCATCTTTAAGATTCCTCCTAGCGAGTTCTTTTCAAGGCTGATGTTTATGACATGAGGGATGAAGTAAGGAATCATAGACAAACTGGTTTTTTACAGTTTATACCATACATGAAAATCAAATTATAATGGATATAAAAAAATGAAAACAGATCACATTGTAATATTAGGAAACCACTAAAACTTCAGATTTAATTGACAATATAGCCATCAAATGAGTATATTTAAATTTTAAGGACAACAAGCGGTCATTCTTGTAATTAAAAGCTGGCAGTCTGAGATTGCACTCAACTTCATTGTAATCGATGACACTTTTGTCCTCCCGCTCCACCCACTTAAAAACAAACTTTTTACCATCCATCTTTCGGGCAAATCGCATGATGATAAGTGCATCAGGAACAATTTCTTCCACTAGTCCCACAAAGTATTTTACAACAACCAGTCCCCAACACTTGGATCCTTGACTAATAGTTGGCCATCAGGAGGTCCTCCAATGTCCGAATAAATGGAACTCCTCGGAAGAGTCTTTCAGAGAGAAGTGTCCCTCCGGCTTTCAAATCTTCTTCCCCTCTTTGTTTGACTTTTCAGGCTTCGCTCTTACACCACTGGACGGTTGTTTCCGGTCTGCAACCTCAATGTCTTGAGCCGAAATGCTGAGTCCTGGAGCAACACTGACGGGTTTGTTCTCACCAGTGTTACAGCGGAGATTAGACAAAAAATCAATTACTACCTCTCCTGCTAGCTGCCTTGGCTTCTTAGTAGGGGAATCCTAAACTTGGATTTCTGGTTTCTTTACTAGTTTCCTCAAAACATGTTCGGCATCAAGTGGACTGATACCACAGGAACAAAAACCCAGCTTATAAGTTTTTTTGCTGGGAAAAACTGCTGGGAAGATTGCTCAGCCTGCTGTCTGCAATCTGACTTCAAGCTCTCTTCAATGGCCTAAAAAAAAAGTTACGTCGAGGAATTGCAACACGTGTGTTGCGTTTGGGGGAAGACAAATCAATTTGATTTTGTTTGACTCGCAAGGTTTCAGTATGTCTCCCGAGAAGTGCAAGGAAAGGTTGTCACCAATGACAACTTTATTTCCTTCACAAGACTTTGCCCAAGGTAAAACATTGGTTTTAAACCAGTCCACAAAGCTCGTCAAGTCATCTGGATTTTGACCGGTTGTAACGATGGTTGTAAGGTGGGCTTCCTGACACCCAAGTGTCATACATTCTTTCTACCTTATAACAGACATAAGGTGGCAATAACTCCCCACGAGCCGTTCCGGCGAACACGAGGGAGACAGTCATTCGAGCTGATCAAAATCTGCATTGGGTATTTTGTACCCCATTTAATAATACATTTTGATAAGCCTGGGTCACTCAGGTTGGTTTAATAATTTTAGTTTAGTATGTTGGCTTGGGGCATGTTGCCAATAGTCAGTTTAAGGTTTTCATAGTACTTTGAAACATCATGGCTGATCACTGCTCGCCTATGGATGATATTTCTACTCATGCATAATCAGAGATCAGGATTTCTGGACAAAAATCTGTTTACTTATTCTTCTCCAGGGAAGTTGTTTTTTAAAAACAGGCACCTGACTGCCTTCCTTCACCAAACACATTTTCACGACAAGGCGTAGTCGAGTTGAGCGAAATGAAACCCCACATTCTGCTACCTTAGCTGCATGAGAAGCAAAAATACATTATTCAGGTTCCGGTAATAATGGCTGTTTGCCATGAGGACTTTTGTATTTTCCAGAAACTTGATCACTTAAGGTTGAATTTGGTAAAGAATATTTCTTTGCAGCAACTCTAATTTTTTTATCTTTGATTTCTTGAGCGACTTTTTGCAAAAGTTCATATCATTCACTCATTTTCACTCATTGAACCTCACTAAAAACACTAACAATAATAAGTTTATTAAATAAAACTTAAAAAAAGACTCAGGTAAACGTAGGCAAAACATTCCACTAAACTCTATAACGTCAATTTTGTGGTATTTGGCGGGAAGTGCGCAAGCAGACATGAGTAGGCCTAGAGTTTACAGCTCGGAATCTCACTGAGCTGAAGAGTCCGGGTCAAAACATGGATTAACTTTTCCTCTAATTTTTTTCTTCAGATTAGCAAACTACGCTTAAAACTATAAAAATCTTGTTCACTATATCAACTATAACATCTTTGTCAATGAATATCAAATCTTATAAAACTTAGTTAAAAAAATATTCCCCCCCCCCCCCCCCCAAAAGAAAGTGAGCACGTAATTCCTGTTACAATGGACAAAATGTATCAAAGCCTCTAACACTCATACAGTTGTTTAGCTTGTGTTTTGAAGTTTCTTGCAACGTAATTATCGTGATATTGTGTCAGGTAATTGTGTGGTTAAGATTTTAAAAATAGTCTTCACACTGTCCAGGTCAACAAGCCATGTACGAGTCAAGACAGTTCTAGGGTAATAAACCATATACTAATCAAGATATCATTTTAATTATCTGAATAAGTTGTTAATTATACTCCTCTCTAAAATTAAATTAATTATTGAATTATAGACATAGTATAAAAAAGATTAAAAAATAAATTTTATTATTTTTTTAAAAAATCCTATTTTGTGGGAAATCCCTGAATACTGTAAATCCCCTTCTGTGGAACACCCAGTCTATGAAGAATCCTCCTCCGGTGGGGAAATACCCTTTTCTGTGGTTAAGTCCCAGTCAGATGTGCAGATTTGCTGGACTTCAGTTCTTTGATGTCTGGGTTAAACATAAGTGGCAGAAAGCGGTATGTTGTATGGCTTTCCTTTGAACATGCTGAGAACCAAAATAACTAATTTAATAATAAAAAAAATCCCTTTCAGCAAAATTATCAATAAAATATTTGCTCATTTTCCATGCAGAGACAATATTACTATTTTTAACTCAATGTCTCCACCATTGAATAGCTTTCATATTATATACAAAATATGGTAATTATATCATTGTTTTAATCTTCAAACACTATTTTTCATCCCTTGCACTAATAACATGATCATATAAAAATTTGCTTTGAACCAAAGGTGTTAAGATAATATTAAGATGGTCTAAAATAAATTCTAAAAAATTTGATACTAGATTTAGAATTTTTTTATTTCAACTCTTGTTTTTACAGTAATAATTTGTTTCATCAAAAATTATTTCAGCCAAAGTTTTAGATGAAGTTTAGGATTTATACAATAAATTATAATGGATTTGATAATAGGTAATTCTATTAAAAAAAGTAATAACCATTATTTTTACTTTCAAACCTTATTTCCACCTCTTGCAGTAATGGTTGGTTGGTTACAAACTAATTTTTAACAGTAGCTTTAGTCTCAATATTTAGAAAGTTAAACAAAAATAAGAATCGGTAGTGTACCTGGTAGGGAAGTTTTATTTATTTTCTTATTCCAACACCAGGTTTTTTCAACCCCTTGCAATAATGGTTTGGTTTATCAAAAATTGTTACCTACAAAAGGGTAAATATGTAGAGTAGCGGTATTTGCGGAAAAAAAATCCGAAATTACTTTTATTATATGTTTTTCACTTCCTCTTTTCATTAAAACCGGCGGAGATAAAAAATTCCAAATACTTTAGGAGATATTGAATTTTATAATTTTCATCACAATATCTGTGTATTCATGCGGCACTCACCATTGTTTCTAGTTTATGAGTATCTATTTTTTTATTGGACAATTTTGTCACGTGACAGTTCCGTGATTGGCCAGTATTCAAATGAACCAATACGTGATTATTTATTCATTTATTGTAGTGCAAGTAATAAGTAAAAAAACAATTACGTTGAGTTCCTACTGTTCTTCCTTTGTCCCGGTTTGTTTGGTCAGGTCAGTTACATTATAAATATTTTAAAACTAAACAGCCATTAAATTTAATTCACATTATTTTTAATGTCCACTTAGTTTGAAAGTATTTATAATATAACTGACCTGACCTAATTGACCATTTTAATTAATTACGTATTCACGAAAACACGGCAAAATAATAAAAATTGCGGCGGTCGAATGATTGCACAGGTATAGTATTGCAAAATTAAAAAATTCGATATCTCCTAAAGTATTTGGAATTTCTTATCTCCGCCGGTTTTAATGAAAAGAGGAAGTGAAAGAGCATATAATAAAAGTAATTTCAGCTTTTTAGCATTTTTTTTCGCAAATACCGCTAATCTACATATTTACCTACAAAAGTTTTGGAATAACCTTTTTAAGATTTACAAACAATTTGAACGGATTTGATAGTGTGCCTAATTAAGCCCTTTTCACAATACCGCGACGCGATGTGACGTGACGTCATACCAAACCAGCCAATCACAACTATATATCGCCCGCGCTGCGCGACAACTCACTTGGCGACGAGGCTGTTTCGTCGCTTCGGCGACGTCAGAAATAACAGCCAATCAGAAACAAGATTGTGGAAAGAAGAAGAACTGAAAACAAGAGGTAAGAAACAATGTATTGATGCATCTAAGTAATGTTAGTAAACAACACGTGGATTTTGTTCAATTGAAATAGGTTTTGAAGAGCGTCTGATTGATGAAATTCAGAAAAGGCCGTGTTTGTACGATGTTTCTAGTAACAAATATTGTAATTAGACTGAGAAAAATAATGCTTGGCTAAAAATATATTATGGGCTTCGCGATTCCTATCCATAATTAAATGCTTCTACCAGTCAGTCAGTGTACAAATATAATAATAACAATCTGAATATTACCGCCAAAAACTTTTGTTTACAACCATGTTGTAAAATATCTCCATCAGAGTGCAGGCTGGTTCGGTTTTTTTTGCCAGCTGCATGGCGATCGCGTCGCACTAGCTGGCGACATATATTTACGTCGCAGCCTTCACTACATCGCGTCGCCAGATCGCATCGCATCGCGGTATTGTGAAAAGGCCTTTAGGGAGTTATGAATTTTTGTCATTCAAACCTTGTTTATTCCACGCCTTGCAGTCATTGTAAGTCGTATAAAAAAATTATTTCAGATAAAAGTTGTAGATAATATTTAAAGATTTTACAATAAATTAGTATGAATTTGATAATGTAAGTTGACATGGTACGGAAAATATGAATGTTTAAAAATTATATCATTGGTTTTTTCCAAAACTTCTGCAGCAGTGGCTCATCTTATCAAAAATTCTTACTGACAAAAGTTTTAGATAAAAATTATAAGATTTACAAAAAACTTGGAACAAAGTCGATGGTGTGCCTTTGAACATAGTTACGAATTTTTTGTCCTCCAACACTTGTTTTTTTTACCCCAAGCAGTTATAGTTAGTTGTATCAAAAATGTTTTTAGACAAAAGTTTTTGGTATTACTCCTATGAGTTATAATACATTCAAACTGATGTGATATTTCCATAAATTGGGAGTTAAGACCGATATTTTCTGTTTTCCAAAAAAACCTTCCCCATTTCTACCCCCTTGATCAGCACTTGGCCATTAACGAACTCGACCAAGATTTTCCAAATTAGATTTTATGTATCAGTGTGGAAGAGATCTGTGATAAATTGCAGCTGTAATCATGTCCACAAAATTGATATTAGTGGTTTCAGAGCAGTAACAGTTCACTAAAAGCTGCTCAGTCACTAATGGTATGAGAGCAATTAGTTTCAGAAGACTGTGACCTTTGAATATATATACTGTATAGAAGTCGCGAGTGGATAGGATTTACTCTACGTTTTTCAGAATGTATGATAAGCAGCTTGGGAACTTCACCGCTGCAGTGCGCTGCCGTAACGCCCTGTATCGTCTTAGTTGTTATTTACACGTTAGAGAGCAGCCCTGTCGCCCGCTGTCATTCCCCGCACCCCTCACCAATCATTCACTGCAGCTCGAGGACGTTCAACGGGAAGGTGAAGGGGTGTTTGAAGAGTTGGACACTCGTCCGCCAGGGACCACCACAAGTCGATGTCCTAGAGATGGTGGCGATTGCGGCGGTGAATTAACCAACTACCTCAAAACCGTATTAGAAATATTAACCTGGGCTGGCGACTTCTATACAGTATATATATTCAAAGCTGTGACTGATATTGCTACTCTAATATTAGATACTTCAAGCAATGAGTCATTTATATATGCACCTAATTCACAGGTTGTGAATCTAATATTTATCATATAACATGGCCAGACAAGACAGATTTGAGAAACGTGACTGTGTGAATGTGGCAGAAACTACAGCTGAACTCACTCGACGAACTAAATTAAAACAGCAAGTATCATGTACAACACGATAAAGAGATAAACTAAGATAGGTGTCACGGTATATTACCGTGAACATTTGCTACCTGTAGCAGGTTTTTTTTATATTAACCCTTCTTAATATTTTAAATAGAATAAAATATTACCCCATAAACAAAGAAATAAATCAACTAAGCATATACGATAGTATATCTACAAAGAATCTACCAAACTAGTAATCCCTTATTAAATATATTTTAAAAATATATAAAAAAAACTTACTGCTTTTGGAACCGGCGCTCATAATTGACAAACTCCGAGAAGTTTCATAAATAACTCAGCCTACATCAGGAGTAAACACAAGCGTATCATAGCTTAAGGAAGAAAACTCAATACTCATAACTACTGAACACCACGAAATGTAATTACAAAAATACACATCTAACATTTATTACATTCAGCGTCGTTTGCAAAACGTTTACAAAAACAAGATGGCGCTAAAAGTTATCAAGACTAAGTTGATACAAATCTGTTTCTACCTATACTGTCCAAATAATTTTAGAATTATTAACAAATTGTAATCTCAATTGATTTTATTAAAAGAAAACACTCAATTTTTGTAAACTACCACAATATATATAAATATATATATACAAAACTGACGTTGTACCGACCACGGACGTTAAGCCCGTGCTCCGCACCGCCAGTACCGTATCCAGTTTTCGGAGCGCGCCCCTTGTCCAGCTGGATTGAGTCAAGCGAGCGCCCCGGGCGTGACCTCAATTAACTGAATTAAACAACAGGACACGAAACCCCGGGGGCTCGACTACGGAAAAGAATACCCAAACAGTGCACATTGAGACAATTTGTAGTTAAATTTACAGTCGCCAACTTAAATTAATAAATCAAGTATGCCGTCACCCGACCTATGTGAAAGGCCCGGGGGGTACCTGACGGGCGCTACGGGCGTCGCGGTGCTCTTGTTGTCCGGAGGGGCGCCAGGCTAGCGGGCTGCTAGGCCGTTGGTGTTGGGTCGTGGGTACTCTGCCCCCGCGTGCCCCGCCAGGTACACGGCTTGAATCTACCCTGAATGGCTCTTCCTTAACTGTGAAGGCCGCTCGGCCGTGTGGAGGATGGGAGACTCCGGAAAATTAGTATACACGAGTTGGTGAGAACTACCTTTAATCTAGTCCCGCTACAAAACACTCTCACTAACACTTGGCGACGTCTAGCCGTTACACAATTAACATAGAAAAAACATAACACTACGCGACACTGATGGTTACCGCGGCAGTCTCGCGGGACGCGGGTTGATGCTCGCTGGAGACGGCCAGCGCCGAACATTAACGGGTGCAGGGGGGGCTCTATGAGCGGGCTCCTAAATTAGGCGAAACACTTACGTGAGTGATACGATCTGCCGCACGGTATCACGATGAATACGGTCGGGATAGGCCCGGTTCCGTAAAATACGCGCCGAGTCGACGTGGGCAGCTATGAATTAATGAGGTTTAAATTTAAAGATTTAGTATAGAATAAAAATTAATAAAATGAAAGAAACTGGGATGCTACCCACGGACACACGTCTGTTCCCGGCGCGGAGTGGTTCGAGACTGCCGGACATGGCCGCCTCGCAAGGAAGAGAAACTTTCTCTTCTTTGTGAGTCGGCGTCAAAAAACATATATTAATTTAATTTACTATATTACCAGTTAATACATGTTCCAGGTGCCCAATTAAAATGTAGCACCTGGTAATTGGGTGCTTAAGGCTTAACAATAGTTTTAATGTATTTAATTATTTAAAATGTGACATCAAGTTGGCGACTGTATTTATCAACATATTGTCTCACTGTGAGCTGTAATAGTTGGATTTCTTCTAATCTGACACGATCCTAGTCACGGACATTTTAATTAAGGCCAGTGGCCGCGGTGACTTTTAATAAGGTTTGTTGTCTATTGGGGTCACGCCCGGAACGCTCGCCTGACTCATTCCGGCTGGGCAAGGGGCGCGCTCCGAAAACGGAATACGGTACTGGCGGTGCGGAGCACGGGCTTAAAGACCATGGTCGGTACGACGTCAAGTAAAACAATTGTTGAGCCTTAGGCAAATATTTATCAGGTGCAAAGTTTTATTCAAGCACCTGGAGAATGTTTTTTACTCATAATATAACCAATTAAATTATGATAAGTATTTGGTGCCGACTCACAAAGAAGAGGAAGTTTCTCTTCCTTGCGAGGCGGCCATGTTCGGCAGTCTCCAACCACTCCGCGCCGGGAACAGACGTGTGTCCGTGGGCAGCATTCAAGTTTGTTTCATTGATTATTTTTATTCTGCACTACATCTTCAAATTTAAATCCTTTTATTAATTCACCGCTGCCCACGTCGACTCAGCGCTGTAAACATTTGGACATGTTTACATGTTTATAATTATTGTTGTATCTTAGCTTTGTATTTTGTGATCTAAGTAAAACAAACTATACATTTTTATGTAATGTATGTAAATGCTAAATTGTACATGGTGCGACGACCCAGAGATATTCCATAGTTCATCAGTTGACATTGATATTTGGGATGTTATTCTTCTTTGTTGAACATTTATTTGAGATGTATTGTTCCGTTTATTACTGACTTCGCATCTTGTAGATACTGTTAGCTATGGTCTTCGAGTATTGAATTCTCGCCAGGTAAGAAAAGAGGTTGTATAATTATTCTTCCTAGCTGAGATGCTCGCTGGTCGGCATTTTCGGGAGGAACGAGGGACTTAAGTTTTGAACTGCGGAGCGAATGGACGTTCTCTGTGCGTGTGACAGTTCCTGGGTTCGGGAATTGCGCGCAGAGGATAAGAAGATACGTGGCTACCGCGTAATTAGTTATTTTTGCAAGTCTTAAGTGAAGGAAGTCTGATTCTTCGTCATGCAGACTATAGGGAGTCGCATTTCGCAATTAATTTTACTACCGCGTCGGGCGAATATCCGTCCTTGCAAGACTTCCGATCATCTTCATGCTGCAGTTCCTGTCTGCGCTGGTGAGACCTGCCCAATCTAAAGATTTTTCAGCACACCCGGAATGGCGTCAACAGTAGCTGTCATCATCAGTATTGCTACTGGATCGTAGTTTAGACTTTCTTTCACAGCAAGACTGCTCGTATATCCTGGAAAGCTGAGGACGAGATCAGTGGTCCAAGAAGAACGGAGTTTCAACTGGCCTCCCCTGAACTAAGCCGGATTATTTTCTTACGCATAACTTATTTACTAGCTAGAGGCTCATGAAATTCAATTTAACCCTGAACATTACTGGAATTAGATATAGGTATCAATGGGTCATTGCGTGCTAGGAAAATTTTTATAAACTTTAGAGTTATCAAAGTTATCATTTTTTTTGTCTTATCTCCTTATAATATTACTTAATAAACTTATGATGAATTTAAATGTTGTAAATTTATGAACCTGTATGATACTACTTCACGTTAGAGGTGGGTCGAAAAGTATCAACCTGATACTTTAGCAATGATACGCGCCTGTATCAGGAACGGCAAACGAGTACACTTGAAAAGTATCAGAGACTTTAGTATCAGTTCAGAATTCACCTGGAACAACACCACTGCCAATGAGCGCAGTACCCGATCGCAGATGACTGTCACTTGGGCGGAGCTTGTGAAAGGGGAGGGAGCAGGAACGACGAATAAGGGATAAAGAAGGGAAAGAATGTAGGGGAGGTAGCGCAGGGGAAGGCGTTGAAACCTTGAAGGAGAGGCGCAAAGCGATATTGTTACAAGCAGGGCTGCCACTCATGGGTTTTTCCACCCAGATCTGGGTTTTTCCAATGGTGTTTGGGTTTCTGGGTTTTTAAATAATGAATTCCAACAATTCTAGGTTTTTTATAATTTTAATTATTTTTATACCTAAAACAATAATAAAGGTAGTAGCTACTGTATCTGTTTCAATATCTGTTTGATAAATGCAATCAAGTCTATGTGTTTCACACACAAAAATACATATAAACACAAAACTAGTTTTCAAGAAGCTAAGTCGAATATTAAATTAGACACATTCTTCAAAGAGGCTTGCAGAACACAAAACCAATGCAACAATTAACCTTCAAACCAATCTTGTAGAATCAGACTCTGAATAAAGACTAACGTACATGATGCAGTTTTATAAAAACATTTACCGGTTTAAAGTATGCAGTGATGGTGTTTGTTTTGTCATGTATATATTTGTAGGTTTTTTTTATGATATGTGCTGGTCCAAGAATTACTTATACAGCCATTTTGCTGCAGTGTAATTTTCTTGTATTGGTTGTATTTAACCGTTTTCAGTCTTGTAAGGTAATTAATTGTTTTATATTAAAACCAGTTATGTTTATATTTTTGAATTAGTACGCAAACATTTTCAACGATAGCATTTTAGACGCATCTGGGTTTTTTACCCATGTGTCTGGGTTTGTTTTTAGGTTATCTAGGTTTTTCATGAATATCAGAGTGGCAGCCCTGGTTACAAGTCGTTTTGTTTATTGTCCTACTTTAGTACACTCAGTGCGCAGTGCGTGCACCGTCTCGTTCAATAATAAAACTAATGAAATTTTAATATTAAAAAGTACATTAATACAAGATATAATATTTATATTTGTGCACCTAACAGCTACGAAAATGCAAATAAATTCTCAGTTGACACAAATAACAGATGTAATCAACATATGGACTTTTTTTTTTTCGATAACAATTGGTAACTAGTGTTTTTATACATTAAAAATTCACGATTTTATCAAAAATAAAAAAATAAAAAAACAGATAGGTACATTATAGTGAGCATACTATATCGGTGTTTACGTTTCAAATGTTTCTTCATATTAGTCGATGATTTATAACTCAGTTTTTGTTTACACAAATTACAATTAGCATGACGTCGTCTGGCCGACGACCACCCCAGAGCCCGACCTGCACCCGCCAGTATACGCACCCGCTAACGGAACACACCCCTGGCCATGGCCCACCCGAGTCAGGCGACCCGAACAGCAATTAAAGACAAAGCCGCGGAAACCTGAGTAGACAAGAGAAGAACAGTACCCATTCCTCCTGAAACATTAAATGAGGATTTTAGCGACAATAAAATCTCTTCCAGAGACACCCGTTTGGAGTCTAGCATAATGAGGTCACGCCTGGCACGAGAGAGGCCGAGCCTCCCTCGGACGCCATGCCAGTTCGGCAGTTCAACGCAGCTCACGGGCCGGGGCGGACCTACGTCCCACGGAGAGGCAACATCCTTTGTCTACATTGAAAGTAACGTCCGGTAAATATAGTCACTAATTAACCAAACCCCTTTTATTACTTAACCTCTCCGTGAGTACCCGGTCCCTTTTTTCGGTCCCGGACCTAATCCGGCCGCATCAACTTAAGGACACCCCGCACCACACTTGGTCAGCGGGGCTGCTCTTCAGCATACGGCACGGGCCGTCTCCCGCGACGTACAGAACTTTGTTTAAGGTCACGCGCACGGCGCTGACCACAAACCCGCAAGGGAACTTGGACAAACTTAATTGCGGTGTGTGTTTCACCACAGTGGGCACAACACCCGCGCCGAGACATTTGCATACGGGATTGGCCGTCTCCAATCGCCCGCCCCTTAATTCAGTGTATTTTTGTATCCCGTATTTTGTACTGCTAACTTACGTTACCCGAGTAACGAGTGCCACGTAACTTGTGCGCGCCCCCTTAATCCAGTGTATTTTTGTATCCCGTGTTTTGTATTGCTAACTTACGTTACCCGAGTAACGAGTGCCACGTAACTTGTGCGCACCCCCTTAATGCAGTGTATTTTTGTATCCCGTATTTTGTATTGCTAACTTACGTTACCCGAGTAACGAGTGCCACGTAACCTGTACGCGCCCCCTTAATTCAGTGTATTTTTGTATCCCGTATTTTGTATTGCTAACTTACGTTACCCGAGTAACGAGTGCCACGTAACCTGTACGCGCCCCCTTAATTCAGTGTATTTGGTGTCCCGCCTTTGTGTTACGAAATTACGTTACCTGCGTACCCAGTGAGACGTCTGAGACATAACAGCATCCGAGGCCACGTAACGCGGAACACAAACAATACGGCGCCACGGAATAACAAGTAAAACACCCCGGGGACCTCTGTAGAGTGTTGTATTGTGTACGACTCGCTCCTCTGAATAAAAGGTACGACACCGCCACCTCAACTCCACGTCTCTTATTTAAAATCATCTCACGCAACACCGCCGCCGGCCCTAGTGGGCCACGCAGGGGCACATACATCCACGACCCCAAATTCACGACTAGAAACGAGCTAGTCTGGCGCCCACCCGGACAACACAGATCAAGAACCGCCTTTTCCCACTAGGAGCCACACCGGGACTCGAGCCCGAGACCCCGGACGACGGCATTTGGCGCCCGCTGCGTGGGGCAGAAAATAACGTGAAAATTTTTTTTTCTTTCACTTCTGGATATTTTCGAAATAAATTCACCAACAGGCGACAGCGGAGACACGAAACGGCCATTTTGGACACAGGAAGGGTCGAAGGCCAGACAGACCGGCGCGACGAGGCGAGCGGACAAAGGACACTCCAACCACCCCCACCCCCGCACGTCATCACGGCGGGGCGACCAACGGAGCGACGTCACCACCCCCACTCCGCACGGACCGTTTTCGCCTCCTCTTTGTGCGGCTGTCCGGGCACCTACCCCCACCTCGTCACCCCGCTTCATGCTCTCCGCTTCGGGCAACCATCCTGATACCCCCATTCCGCGCGGACCGTTTTCGCCTCCTCTTTGTGCGGCTGTCCGGGCACCTGCCCGCCGCCGATCTCAAACCCGCGCGCTACAACACGCGCCCAGACAACAAACAGCCCGTCACAGACGGCGAACTTGAACGTACAACATTCAACTCAACATGCAGGCACCACCTACAGACCTCGTGTGCACGCGTTGCCTATTACCAAGGGAAATAGACCTATTGACGGGATCACTGCCGTGGTACAGGACATGCCAATGCGCGAACACCCGGGACAACGTCACTGAGCAGACCTGGGGCAAGCCCTGGAGCGAGACGTTACTCGGCGAGCCGCACACCCAATTACCGTGGTCATGGGCACCGCTTAAGACGGAGGCACAAGCTAACGTCACACTGGGAGGCATACTACCGACTATGGGCCTCACGAGTGCGCGGACCAATCCGGCACCCAAATACATCCCACATCCAAGCGCAATCACTGGACCAAACACGGGGATGCATACACGCAACCCGTGCTACACAGGGAAGTTAGCACTACCCGAGTTCAGCGGAATAGGGCACGAAGTACCCAGAGACTTCCTAACACACTGCGAGGTCAGACTGGCACGGTCCGGAATACCGACCGATGAGTGGTCGGGGCGAGCGAGCGAACAGCTGAAGGGGACCGCCCGCCAATGGTGGAACACCTGGGGACGCTTCGGCATGCCCTGGGAGGAGTTTGCCATGTCGTTCAACCGCCGATTTGACACGGAACACGCACTGGTCCAATGCACGACACAGTTCTATGGCGAACGCCAACGCGACGGCGAACCCGTCGAGCAGTTTCTGGCCAAGAAAATGCAACTGTTCAATCGAGTAGCACCCGGCGCCGCGCCAGCCACCGCGCTCGCAACCATTACCACCCTCCTACACAATGAACTGCAACCGTTCATGCGGTGTTACCGCGCAGAGGAAGTTGAGGACTACGTCCGACAAGCCATAGACACGGAACGGAACATCCGGGGACTGCGACACTACGACCCCCCGAACACCGACCGGGACCTGGCCAGATGCCCAATGGGTCAGAGAATAGCCAGCGTCCAGAACCGGGAAGCAGGGGGCTACCCACCCTACCGCCCGCGACGAGCCATCGAGGACGCACCACCACCTGGTAGGCCCGATGGTTCATCGACACAGCAGGAACCCCCACTACCGCGATGCCAGTTGGGCTGCCCTGCAGGTACCCGCCACTGGCATGTCGACTGCCCACGCCGGCAAACACCATGAGTCACCAACACGTCGGGAAACGCCCACCCGGGGGCACGGCGGTAAAACCCGCGCCTCCGAGCAAACCGAGCCAACCCACACCCGCCGCGGAAATAGCCACACCGCAACTAAACAAGCTAGTCCGTCCCCGCGACGGCCTACTCCGCATCCCCGTGGAAGTCAACGGACAACCCACGGCGGCCCTGGTAGACACGGGCGCGAGCCACGTGTTTGTGGCCCCCCACCTGGTACCCCCCGGCGCGCTGCAGCCCCACCAAGCCAAGTTACGGTTAGCAACCAGCACGCAACCGGGAAGGACAGTGGGGCAAGCCGAACTCGAGGTACGCATTCGGGACGACGTCACCACGGTAACCGCCCTAGTGGTAGAGGACTTAAATGAAGGGATAGTACTAGGCCAACCATGGTTAGCGAGACAAGATGCGGTGATCGAAATGAAACCCAGACGAGTTTACATTGGCACCCGCGAGCGGCTCACGGTGTATGCCATAGGCACTACCCCCGAGAGTCAGGGGGAGAAAGTAACCTTAGACCAGTTCCGCCACAACGTCCCCCACAAGTACCGAGCAGCAGTGGAACGCGTGTTGGCAGAAAGGCAGGATGTCTTCGCGGTAGCCGACCCACTGAAGCGCACCACCATCACCGAACACCACATCCCGACCACCCACGACAACCCAGTACACGAGGCCCCGAGAGGCTACGGGTTCTGGGAGCAGAGGGCCATCCGGGAGCAAGTGGCGGACATGCTTATCGACGGGGTAGTCGAACCGTCCAACAGTCATTACAATGCTTGCGTCGTATTAGCCCCAAAGAAAGACGGTTCGCTACGCTTCTGCGTCGACTTTCGGCCGCTAAACGCGATCACGATTTGCTCACCCCCACCTCAAATCAGCGTCGACGCCGCCGTAGCCGGACTCGGCCGCGCGAAAGTCTTCAGTACGCTCGACCTGAAGGCTGGGTATTGGCAAGTGCCCATACGGGCGGAAGACAGGGGGAAAACCGCGTTCACGATACCAGACGGGCGGAAGTTTCAATTTCGCACCATGCCTTTTGGGCTAAAGTGCGCACCGGCCACGTTCCAGGGAATGATGACCCGAGTGTTGGAGGGGTACCTGGGCCGGTTTGCGATCGCGTACCTCGACGACGTGATCGTCTTCTCCGAGACGTGGGAGGACCACGCCAGACACCTGGCGCTGGTCCTAGAACGCTTAGCCACACACCATCTCACGGCCGCACACCACAAGTGTCATATAGGGACCCAGGAGGTCAAATTCCTGGGCCACCTAGTAAGCGCGGCTGGCAACCGACCCCAACCCGTTCACTTGCGCAAGATCGCTGAGGCGGCACCACCGCGGACGAGGAAGCAACTCCAACGGTTTATCGGCCTAGTGAACTGGCTCAGGGGGTACATTCCCGACTTCTCCCGTACCATCGCACCGCTGACCGACCTCCTGTCACCACGGGCACGGTACCATTGGGGCGAACCCGCGCAACGCGCCTTTGAAGAAATAAAAGCCGCCTTCACTCGCTGTCACACCCTCACACGAGTAGACCCCGGACGCCGCCTCTACCTCCAGACCGACGCCAGCACACTCGGTGTGGGCGCGGTGCTCTTCCACACGGACCCGAACGGGGTCCGCGAGGTCATCGACTACGCTAGCGCAAAGCTGGGACCGGCCGAACGCCGGTACCACAGCAACGAGCAAGAGTGCCTAGCCGTAGTCTGGGCCATGAAGAAGTACCGGCCCCACCTGGAGGGGAAGTGCTTCACACTGAGGACGGACAACAGCTGCCTCACCTGGCTGCGTACGATGCAGGGGCGGAAAGGCCAACTCATACGATGGGCGCTATTCCTCCAGTCGTTCGACTTCGACGTCGAGCACGTTCCCGGCACGGAGAACCAGCTCCCCGACTTACTGTCGCGGGAACCCGACGACCAAACAGAGCTGACGGACGAGGACGACTGGGAGGAGATTCTACCCCCGGACACACCACACGGACACGCATCGCATGACTCGGCATGCGCGCGCATCACGGCCGACGCGGACGGGGACGAAGACCCACCCAACACCGTGGCCGACGTCCAAGACCGGGTACGTCGAGCACAGGAAACGTCAATAGACGCGGCAAGACGCCGCCAGCAAGTGACCGCCGGACATGAGGCGTGGCACGTGCAAGACAGCCTGATTCAGACTCACATACCCGGACACCAGGAAGACTGGAGGACCTACGTCCCGACGGAAGCCCGAGAAGCGGTCCTTCGGTTCTTCCACAACCACGACTTTGCTGGACACCCGGGGACCGATCAGACACGACGAGAAGTCACCCGGCACTACCACTGGCCCCGCGTCACGTACGACGTACGTACGTACGTGCGCGAATGCGAGGTCTGTCAGGCGAGGAAAGCGAGGCGGCGTGACGGCGAGGAGCAACAACGACCCAGGGAACCCACCACCGCTTTCCAAACGATAGCCTTAGACGTAATGGGCCCCTACCCCCGCACGCCGCGCGGCAAACGCTTCCTCCTCGTCGTGACAGACCTCTTCACGCGGTGGACGGAGGCGTATCCATGCGGGAACGTGCGCACACCTACCATCATCAGCCTGCTGACCAGGGAATTCCTGTCACGTTGGGGATACCTCCAGTCGGTGTTGACGGACAACGCCAGTCAGTTCCTGGGGCGACATTGGAAGGGCTGGTGCGACGAACACCAGATCGAGCACCACACGACGCCCGCCTACCACCCGAGAGCGAACCCGACAGAGCGCCAGAACCAGGAACTGAAGGCACAGCTCCGGATCCGGCTGGGGGCGGACCACACACAGTGGGACCTGCACGTGGCTGACGCCCTCTTCTGTGTACGACGCCGCACCAACGCCGCAACCGGCCGCACACCGGCCGAAATGATACAGGGCCACAACCTGCCCTTACCGGGAGAATGGGCCACACACGGCACTCCACACCCCGACGAGACGACGGAGGAACGTGACCAACGACGGGTGACTCTGCACGACGAGGCAATACGTAGACAGGAGAGGTACGCCAACCGGATCACCCCAACCACAGATCATCCTCCACCCGCCGTGCAGGTCGGCGATCAGGTGTTCGCGCGACTACATCCACTTTCAGCCGCACCCCGCAACTATTGCGCGGGACTGGCCCCGCGCTGGGGCGGGCCATACACGGTGAGGCGACGACTAGGCAGGACGACGTACTTAGTCCGCACGGAGGGACGGCGCCTGAAGAAGGTGCACAGGGACGACATCCGGCTCACCGCCCTACCTGGGGAGAGGAACCCAGACGGAGACGCAGGACCCCCCACTCCGGACGAAAACGGACGCTGTACGCCGGAGAGCGACGTAGTCCAGGAAGAGGACGACTCGCCAGAAGCGACCCCCGCTAGGAGCCGACCCGAACCGCGCCCATACCGCACCCTGGTGTTCAAGATCACCACGTCCAACAGGCCCCGCGACGAACCCGCGGACACGCCCGTGACATCACCCGCAGAGGCCGCGTCAGACGACGAGGCGAGGCCACAACCACGGCGGTGGCGGCGCCCGCCCACGTACCTCGACGATTACGCACTTAGCACGGCCACGGGGGACACCGGGGGCGACCCCGCCCACGACGTGCCAGACGAGCCGGAAGAGGTCCACGAGGACGCACCGGAGACGGCAGTGGTACCTTGGGAGGGGAGCGTGGTGTACGAGAGCCCCCACCGCAATACTACCCACGGGGCAAGGACGAAGAGGCCGTGGAGATCGCCGAGCTGTCGCACAGCATAGGTCAATCCGATGCATGCAACGACGACGGGCCAACGCCGATCGTCACGCAACCTGGAGAGACCGACTCGGAGATCGCCGCCTCAGCATAAGCCGCCATACCCGAACGGGAACGGACCCCGTACCAGTCCACGAACTGTCAACCGCCGCCGAAGGAGGACCTCCGCGGACCGGGACATCGACTAGGGACAAGCGAACCCGCCAGCGAGCCCGCGGAACGACCCCGACGGGCCCACAGACCTCCAGTTCGCCTGGCCGACTACGACCTGGGAACAGGGCGCGGAGCCTGTCAGCCGCAAGGCCACCTCGATGAGTCGACCCCCGGATGTTCGGCGTGGGACGACCCGGGACAGGTGCTCGGGTCCTACCAACTGCGGCCACCGCGAGCACCACCCGGGTGGAGCTGTTGCCGGAGCTAGGAGGCGCCACGACGCCGCCCCCGGCACGCCTGCCACGACGGCAACCGGGGCGGCGCGCACGTTGGCCCAGTCGGCCACGATCACCAGGTCCAGTGCGCTGGCCCTACCAGCCGCTGACCACACACCGGCACCACGACGCCGCCCCCGGCACGCCTGCCACGACGGCAACCGGGGCGGCGTGCACGCTGGCCCAGTCGGCCACGATCACCAGGTCCAGTGCGCTGGCCCTACCAGCCGCTGACCACACACCGGCACCACGACGCCTCCCCCGGCACGTCTGCCACGACGGCAACCGGGGCGGCGCGCACGCTGGCCCAGTCGGCCACGATCACCAGGTCCAGTGCGCTGACCCTATCAGCCGCTGCCCTCACCCAGGCGCCACGACGCCGCCCCCGGCACGTCTGCCACGACGGCAACCGGGGCGGCGCGCACGTTGGCCCAGTCGGCCACGATCACCAGGTCCAGTGCGCTGACCCTATCAGCCGCTGACCCCGCACAGGCGCCACGACGCCGCCCCCGGCACGCCTGCCACGACGGCAACCGGGGCGGCGCGCACGTTGGCCCAGTCGGCCTTGATCACCAGGTCCAGTACGCGGAGCCAACCAGCTGCTGAGCCGCGAACCACGCCGGGATGGAGCGGCCGGAGCTAGGGGTGGCCCCATGTTAGCGGGACCATAAGCTGCGCAAGGTCGGGCTTCACAGGGGGGGGGGGGGGCGTTTGACGTCGTCTGGCCGACGACCCCCAGAGCCCGACCTGCACCCGCCAGTATACGCTCCCGCTAACGGAACACACCCCTGGCCATGGCCCACCCGAGTCAGGCGACCCGAACAGCAATTAAAGACAAAGCCGCGGAAACCTGAGTAGACAAGAGAAGAACTGTACCCATTCCTCCTGAAACATTAAATGAGGATTTTAGCGACAATAAAATCTCTTCCAGAGACACCCGTTTGGAGTCTAGCGTAATGAGGTCACATCTGGCGCGAGAGAGGCCGAGCCTCCCTCGGAAGCCATGCCAGTTCGGCAGTTCAACGCAGCTCACGGGCCGGGGCGGACCTACGTCCCACGGAGAGGCAACATCCTTTGTCTACATTGAAAGTAACGTCCGGTAAATATAGTCACTAATTAACCAAACCCCTTTTATTACTTAACCTCTCCGTGAGTACCCGGTCCCTTTTATCGGTCCCGGACCTAATCCGGCCGCATCAACTTAAGGACACCCCGCACCACACTTGGTCAGCGGGGCTGCTCTTCAGCATACGGCACGGGCCGTCTCCCGCGACGTACAGAACTTTGTTTAAGGTCACGCGCACGGCGCTGACCACAAACCCGCAAGGGAACTTGGACAAACTTAATTGCGGTGCGTGTTTCACCACAGTGGGCACAACACCCGCGCCGAGACATTTGCATACGGGATTGGCCGTCTCCAATCGCCCGCCCCTTAATTCAGTGTATTTTTGTATCCCGTATTTTGTACTGCTAACTTACGTTACCCGAGTAACGAGTGCCACGTAACTTGTGCGCGCCCCCTTAATCCAGTGTATTTTTGTATCCCGTGTTTTGTATTGCTAACTTACGTTACCCGAGTAACGAGTGCCACGTAACTTGTGCGCACCCCCTTAATTCAGTGTATTTTTGTATCCCGTATTTTGTATTGCTAACTTACGTTACCCGAGTAACGAGTGCCACGTAACCTGTACGCGCCCCCTTAATTCAGTGTATTTTTGTATCCCGTATTTTGTATTGCTAACTTACGTTACCCGAGTAACGAGTGCCACGTAACCTGTACGCGCCCCCTTAATTCAGTGTATTTGGTGTCCCGCCTTTGTGTTACGAAATTACGTTACCTGCGTACCCAGTGAGACGTCTGAGACATAACAGCATCCGAGGCCACGTAACGCGGAACACAAACAATACGGCGCCACGGAATAACAAGTAAAACCCCCCGGGGACCTCTGTAGAGTGTTGTATTGTGTACGACTCGCTCCTCTGAATAAAAGGTACGACACCGCCACCTCAACTCCACGTCTCTTATTTAAAATCATCTCACGCAACACCGCCGCCGGCCCTAGTGGGCCACGCAGGGGCACATACATCCACGACCCCAAATTCACGACTAGAAACGAGCTAGTCTGGCGCCCACCCGGACAACACAGATCAAGAACCGCCTTTTCTCACTAGGAGCCACACCGGGACTCGAGCCCGAGACCCCGGACGACGGCAAGCAAACTCATTATTTTCCGTGAAAAAATTCCACACAAATGAAGTCTTTTTCGTGCACTTATCCATTCCTTATTTCACTATAAAAATACTAACTACAAAGCATGACAGCCCGCAACATGGTGATACACGGCCAGGACGAACTGCAGTGAATGTTGAACTGATTGATACTGGTTGTATCAGGCGGGCATGAGAGTATCAGAGGTAGAGAATTACCAGGCGTGATAAATAATGTATCAGATTCTCCTTCCGGTCGCACGGTCTGCGTACGCAGAGCTTTATTACCTCCTGGGACCGTATGATACAGAAGTATCAGAGACTTGTACCTAGCTACATTACTGAATCAGTATCAGGTTGGGACTGATACCGAAAATTGCTGTCCCAACCCACCTCTACTTCACGTTGACCTGATACTAGATCACACACATCCATTAACATCACAAAATAAATTAAAATATTTAATTACAGATGACCCATCAATGTGGAGCGGAAAGCAGTAAATTCTAATTCCAATACATTAAACACAATAACGTGGGTCTGAAATCTAGCCTAAAATTGATAGCGCGTATTTTGCGGAACCGGGCCTATCTCGACCGTCTTCAGTGTGATACCACGCTGCGTATCATATCACGGAACTTACGGTACTGGCCGACTCCAGCGAGAGTATTTTTAATTAAGGTGCCGTCAGCCGCTGTCTCGTGTTCGAGTCCGG
This sequence comes from Bacillus rossius redtenbacheri, assembly GCF_032445375.1. Classification (NCBI taxonomy): domain Eukaryota; kingdom Metazoa; phylum Arthropoda; class Insecta; order Phasmatodea; family Bacillidae; genus Bacillus; species Bacillus rossius. The sequence goes on from NC_086330.1 coordinate 12,965,833, forward strand.
GCGCGAGTTCTAGCGGGGTGGCTGGTCTGGTTAACGTTTTATGTTCCGGGAGGGCGCCAGGCTAGCTCGGTGTCTAACCAATGGGGGTTCGTGGTTCGTTGCCCCAGCGTGGTCCGCTAGAACCGTCGGCGGTATTGTTTGGGAATTTACGTTAAAGAAGAATGCGTGGGATTGCCGTAGTAGCGACGTGCCTTTATTCAAGGGGTTGACGTCATACCATACAATTACTGAGCACAGACATGCCCCTGAGGGCTACTTGTCCGTTGCAGGGTGTAGGCCGGTACATGTTCAATGTTTCGTGGCACTGGTTTCCCGGGTAACAGTATGCAGGCCAAGTACACTTGATGCAAGAGAGGCGCGCACAGATGATGTGGCGCAAAGTTACATTAACAAAGTACACTTAATGAAAATTAGGCGCGCACAAATGACGTGGCGCAAAGTTACGTTAACAAAGTACACTTAATGAAAATTAGGCGCGCACAAATGACGTGGCGCAAAGTTACGTTAACAAAGTACACTTAATGAAAATTAGGCGCGCACAAATGACGTGGTGCAAAGTTACGTTAACAAAGTACACTTAATGAAAATTAGGTGCACACAAATGACGTGGCGCAAAGTTACGTTAACAAGGTACCCTTAATGAAAATTAGGCGCGCACAGTTGACGTGGCACACAGAGTTTGTGGGTGACTGGAGTCGGCCAGTCCCGTAAGCGATTGTTTCTACGCGGGTGCCGTGCCCACTGGGGTGGTACACGCACCGCCACTAAACTTGGCGAAGTTTTCCTTGCGGGTTTGTGGTCCGCGCGAAGGCGCGTGGCCTTAAGAAAGTTCTGTGGTTTGCGGGAGACGGCCCGTGCCGTATGCTGAAGAACGACCCTGCGCACCAGGTGTGGTGCGGGGCGTCTTTACGTTTACGCGGTCGGATTAGGTCCTGAACCGTAAAAAACGGACCGGGCACGCACGGAGAGGTGAATAGAAAAAGGTTTGGCTTATGCTAAATGACTATATTTACCGGACGTTACTTGCGATGAAGACAATGGTTGTGGTCTCTCCGTGGGACGTAGGTCCGTCCCGGTCCGCGAGTCGAGTAGAACTGCGGAACTGGCATGGCGTCCGGTGGCGCGTCGGCCCCTGCCGCGCCAAGCTTGACCTCATTACGTTAAAAACTAAATGACTGCGTCTGGAAGAGACTTTAAGGTCGCAAAATTCGTGAATAATTGTTTGAGGGGGAATGGGTGTGGTTCGTCTCTAGTCCACTCGGATTTAGTGTGCTTTATAATAATAATGTCTGGTTTGGCCGTTCGGCTCGGTGGCTCGCTCGACTCGGGTGGGCCACGGCCAGGGGTGCGTTCCGTTAGCGGGAGAGTATACTGGCGGTTGCAGGTCGGGCTTAGGGATGGTCGTCGGTTGGACGACGTCAAAGGATGCCATGCATATGCCTGCCGGCTTCACTCACGTAAGTGTTTCTCCGAACTTAGGAGCCCACTCATCGAGCCCCCCCTGCACCCGTTAACTTTCGGCGCTGGCCGACTCCAGCGAGCATCGACCCACGTCCCGCGAGACTGCCGCGGTAACCATTAGTGTCGCGTAGTGTTGTGTTTTTTTTGTAAATTGTGTAACCACTAGACGTCGCCAAGTGTTGGTGAGAGTTTTTGTAGCGGGACTAGATAAAAGGTAATTCTCACCAACTCGTGTACAATAATTTTCCGTAGTCCCTCGTCCTCCACACGGCCGAGCGGCCTTCACAGCCAAGGGAGAACCATTCAGGTTAGATTCAAAACAGAAGTGTGAGAGAGTGCTACAGAGAGTCCATCCCGAAACCTTTTCAACCACTTGCTTACAGTATGTTCTTTCAAAACATCATCTCCATTAGCTTGGCTCATTTCTTCGAAAACTATACCTATTTTCGCGAGAAATTTGATGTTGATTTGCTGCTATTTAACAATTTAAGGGTCCATGCAGACATCATGTTAAAATATGTACTTTTGAAAAAGCGTGTGACAATCTAAGAGGCTCATAGTGCAGTCTGGTTGTATCTGAGTGTGGTGGGGATGGCCTTGATTGAAAAGACTAATCTGGTACCCTCCACATCTCCCTCAGGCATGTATATGAATTGACGTGTCCCGGCAACAGCGTCGGGTGATGGAGTGACGTGAGGTGGGGCGAAAGGCCCTCTGGTAGGCTGGCAGCTGCTCCTTGACTCACAGATATTGGCACTATCCTGCCCTTTTGCTGGGCCAGGGGTAGAGAAGGGGTGTGGTCAGGTACAGTGCAAGGAAGGGGCGGTAGTTGGTGCCTTAGAGCGAGCACCCGAAGGCCGCTCCAAGGGGCGGGGAAGTTGGGCTCCTAGAGCGAGCACCCAAGGGCCGCTCCAGGGGAGAGGATCTAGAGCGAGCACCCAAGGGCCGCTCCAGAGGAAGGAAGAGGAGAGGCGGGCAGAAAGCAATAACCCAATTTCCAACTATCTGCTTTATTTCCCCCAGATTTCTCTGGGGTAGAGGTGGGTCGAAAAGTATCAACCTGATACTTTGTCACTGATACGCGCCTGTATCAGGAACGGCAAACGAGTACACTTGAAAAGTATCAGAGACTTTAGTATCAGTTCAGAATTCACCTGGAACAACACCACGGCCAATGAGCGCAGTACCCGATCGCAGATGACGGTCACTTGGGCGGAGCTTGTGAAAGGGGAGGGAGCAGGAACGACGAATAAGGGATAAAGAAGGGAAAGAATGTAGGGGAGGTAGCGCAGGGGAAGGCGTTGAAGCCTTGAAGGAGAGGCGCAAAGCGATATTGTTACAAGCAGGGCTGCCACTCATGGGTTTTTCCACCCAGATCTGGGTTTTCCAATGGTGTTTGGGTTTCTGGGTTTTTAAATAATGAATTCCAACAATTCTAGGTTTTTTATAATTTTAATTATTTTTATACCTAAAACAATAATAAAGGTAGTAGCTACTGTATCTGTTGCAATATCTGTTTGATAAATGCAAACAAGTCTATGTGTTTCACACACAAAAATACATATAAACACAAAACTAGTTTTCAAGAAGCTAAGTCGAATATTAAATTAGACACATTCTTCAAAGAGGCTTGCAGAACACAAAACCAATGCAACAATTAACCTTCAAACCAATCTTGTAGAATCAGACTCTGAATAAAGACTAACGTACATGATGCAGTTTTATAAAAACATTTACCGGTTTAAAGAATGCAGTGATGGTGTTTGTTTTGTCATGTATATATTTGTAGGTTTTTTTATGATTTGTGCTGGTCCTAGAATTACTTATACAGCCATTTTGCTGCAGTGTAATTTTCTTGTATTGGTTGTATTTAACCGTTTTCAGTCTTGTAAGGTAATTAATTGTTTTATATTAAAACCAGTTATGTTTATATTTTTGAATTAGTACGCAAACATTTTCAACGATAGCATTTTAGACGCATCTGGGTTTTTTACCCATGTGTCTGGTTTTTTTTAGGTTATCTAGGTTTTTCATGAATATCAGAGTGCCAGCCCTGGTTACAAGTCGTTTTGTTTATTGTCCTACTTCAAAGTACGCTCAGTGCGCAGTGCGTGCACCGTCTCGTTCAATAATAAAACTAATGAAATTTTAATATTAAAAAGTACATTAATACAAGATATAATATTTATATTTGTGCACCTAACAGCTATGAAAATGCAAATAAATTCTCAGTTGACACTAATAACAGATGTAATCAACATATGGACTTTCTTTTTTCGAAAACAATTAGTAACTAGTGTTTTTATACATTAAAAATTCACGATTTTATCAAAAATAAAAAATAAAAAAACAGATAGGTACATTAGTGAGCATACTATATCAATGTTTACGTTTCAAATGTTTCTTCAGATTAGTCGATGATTTATAACTCAGTTTTTGTTTACACAAATTACAATTAGCAAACTCATTATTTTCCGTGAAAAAATTCCACACAAATGAAGTCTTTTTCGTGCACTTATCCATTCCTTATTTCACTATAAAAATACTAACTACAAAGCATGACAGCCCGCAACATGGTGATACACGGCCAGGACGAACTGCAGTGAATGTTGAACTGATTGATACTGGTTGTATCAGGCGGGCATGAGAGTGTCAGAGGTAGAGAATTACCAGGCGTGATAAATAATGTTTCAGATTCTCCTTCCGGTCGCACAGTCTGCGTACGCGGAGCTTTGTTGCCTCCTGGGACCGTATGATACAGAAGTATCAGAGACTTGTAACATGGTATAATGCTGTATCAGTATCAGGTTGGGACAGATACCGAAAATTGCTGTCCCAACCCACCTCTACTCTGGGGTAGGGATCTCTGGCTAGGCAATTATTTTTTTTTCCTAACCTAACTAGTGATGGGTCGTTCGTTAACGATTCGTTCAAAAAGAACGAATCTTTGAGAGAACGAAATCTTGCGATTCGTTCGCGATGTAAAGAACCGGCTCTTTGAGAGCCGGTACCTTGAAAGATTCGGTAGAACGAAAATGCGGAGAGAACGAGAGAACCAACCGGCTCTTTGAGAGCCGGTACCTTGAAAGATTCGGAAGAACGAAAACGCGGAGAGAACGAGAGAACGAGATGAGAGAACCGGCCACACGCCCGGTCTGATTCGTTCGTGAAATGATTCATGACGTCAGGAGTCTGAAGAATTAGTAATCACAGCGTGAGCATGTTCATAAGAGCAAACGATAACTGATCAAATAAAATAGGGTAACAGGAAAAGTATCTATACCTGAAAATGTCAACTGTTAAGTAGTGGTTTAAAATTGCGTTTTCACATTCACATACACAAATTTGGGGGGGAAAAAAACATGAATTAAAAATAACAGGGAAAGTAACTACAAATGTTCACACTTACCATTTAGGTGTTAATTAATGTACCTACTTCATTTTTCTCTCTTCATACTGAATCGCAGTAGTAGTATTCAATTTTTGTCTTTTTTTTCTCTAAATGTGTTGGTCTACATGTAAACACTTTACTCTCTCTAGAGTGTAAATAGCCTGTATATTAATATTTGTAACTTAAAAAGTAATACAATATAAATAATCTTGTTTCATATACGCAACTGTGATTCACTGGCTACGAAAAGCAATGTTCAAGTACTAGCTATAATAGTGCGATTACAAATTAAAGTTAAGAAAGAACACTTTCGTACCTAACATTCTTAGATTTAATGCTCCCGTATTATATAGAATCACTGCATGAAGCATTTGCAGCGATCAACAGTCAATAATTTTATAACAGTCAGTACCTATACAACTAGACTTTTGAAATTTCATTTACCCATGCAGAGTAGTGTCGTCGAGCGGGCTGATCCCCTTATTGGTTGTGTAGGTTCTTGGGCTAGCTCAGTTGGGGGTGGGTTTCGGGCCGCGTGGCAGTTAAGAGGATCTAGCCTGCTAATAATGAAACTACATAGGGTTTCGTGGCACTCACTCTTTTTATTGGCCACTATTTGCACTGGCACGGGGCTATCGCAGTTCCCGCCTACGACCGTTCTTAGGTGAGGCCTGACTACACGAGAATTTCCCCTTACACGGCCGCCTATGGGAAGTAGTAGGCGCCGGCGTCGCGGCGCTAACCGATGGCGTTTGTCCCAAACCGGCAGGGCTTTGATTTCCTGTCCTATAGCGAATTCAGGCAAGCACTACCTGCGGACACAGTTTCTGAAATGTCCCATTAAAATGGCGAGGTCTCGTCCATGACACAATGGTACTATTTTATCCTAGGCAATGCATGACTATACAAGCGAATAAAGATATATATATATATATATATACATACAAGAGGAAAGGAAAAAATTATGAAACACTAATAAAAAGAAAACTAAACTATTTACAATAAGGCGACCCCTTGGCAATAGTTTACATACTAATCTCCATAGTTTCGAACTGCCTGACACGACTCGAAGACTGTTGCTGATCTATTCCCCGCGTCACTGACGTTAAGCCCGGAGGCCTCTATGCTCACCCGTTTCACTCGTCTTGGCGAGAGCTCGCGGCCGACACGTCACTCCTCCGCGGTTCTCCAGACGCGACTGCCTCCTCTGCTCGCGCCGACCCCCTCCCCGCGCGCGTCTCGTGCAGCATCTGACGTCCTCGTGGACGGGAACCCGCGACTTGTTCACCCCGTGCATATTAAAATACATGTTATTTACCCTTCTAATTTAAATTATACATGATGGATGATATTATAGTTTTTACAATAAAAATTATGTCCTGCTGAAAGAAAAGAAAATATACATAAAAAAAACTACGTCGGAGGGACACTGATTTATTGAAGGTGGCACCACTGGCTCCCGCACACGCCCGCGCACAGAAGAAGGCGGTGACGCGCCATAACGGCCTGTAGGAGCTAGGGTGGCCTCTGGGTCGACGTCAAATGCCCCCCCCTCCCACAAGGCCATTATGCGCGTCAACGTCTCTTAATCGCATCTGCCGTTGCACTCGTTGATCGTAGAAACGAGAGGGTAGGAAGTGTCTTGGCCTCTGGTGTGTATCGTGTGCGGGTGTCTCGCGAAGGGTGGCAGTAAACTCATGACACTGAGTCGGGATCCTGTGTTAGTGTGGTGGCTTGCCTTTGGTAGGTTATTGCACTGAAATTCCCGTAAGTAGGTGGGTACCCGCAGTATCCTCCTAGGTCGGGAGTTTTCCCCAGATTCGCTTCTGGAAATTGAGGGGCTGAGCGAACAGTTGGGGTCTAATGTCCTGCCCTTTCCCCCCATCCTCGTGGTTGGGATGGCAGACCACCCCGAAGATCCTGGTTCACCTGTCAGGACCCCCATCAGTTCTTCCTCCATCCCCTCTGTGTCCCCCCGTTCTGTATCTGAGTCTGGTTCGGTGACGGTCATAATGAACGACGAGTCCGCCAGACTCGTATTGAGGGGCCAGAGAGGGGTGTCTGGGTCTTTCCCCTCCTCGTCCTCCCCGTCCGTGTCCGGTTCCGTGATGAACTGGATCACGTTTGTGTCGGCAGTCGTTTCGTCTGGTTCCCCAAATGTCCTGGCTGGTTCCATTACGCTCTCTTCTGCCCCTCCTGTCTCCGTTCCTTTCATGGCTGCCCCTGTGTCGGCTGCCGGTCGCGTCTCTGTCACGTCTCCTTGTTCTTTCTGTCCCGCCATGTCCTCGTCCCACCTTCCGTCCATGTCACGGCTGGCTTGGTTTGCGTCGGTGACTGGTGTAGAGGCAGACCCCTCTCCCCTGTCCGTGTCCCTTGGAGCTTGTCTCCCCCCCGCGGCTAGGCGCAGTTGGTCTCTGTGAATTTTTGCGGGCCTCCCGCTTGGTGTACGTATTAAGTACGATGTGGCCCCCGCCTGTCGCAGAACGGTCCTGGGGCCCGCCCATTTCGGGGCTAGACCTGCACAAAAGTTCTTTGCCCTTGACGACAGAGGATGCTGTCGGACGTACACTTGGTCCCCGGGGTTCAGAGTAGGGGGGGGTCTAGTGGACTGTGGTGTCGTCTGCTGTAGATAGGCCTCCTGTCTCCGCCTAGCCCTCTCCTGCATTCTGGTCAGCTCGGTATTGAGACATTCGCCCCATCCGGCTTCTGTGGCTGCCGCCTCTACCCGGCATTCTCCTGGCAGCGCCAGGTTCCGTCCCATGACCAGCTCTGCCGGCGAGTAACCCGTGGCGGCACTCGTACGACGCCTCAGACAGTATAAGAGGTTCGGCAAATGGGTATCCCATTTTGAATGGTCCTCTCCCAACCGGAGACGGAGCTGAGCCTTTATCTCTTGGTTCCGTCTCTCGGTTGGGTTGGCCCTCGGGTGATACGTCGGCGTCGTGTGGTGGCTCACCCCCCACCTTCTGCAGGCCTGTTTCCAGCGGGCTCCCGTGAACTGACATCCGTTGTCCGATAGGAGCACCGCTGGGTACCCGAAGCGAGGGGCTACCTCTCCGTCGATCAGCGCTATCAACGTTCCCGACCGGACGTTGGAGACCGGATAGGCCTCGACCCATCTGGTAAACAGGTCTGTTAGTACTACAAGGAAGCGCTTGCCTTTGCTGCTGCGGGGATAGGGCCCCATGATATCTAGAGCTAGTGTGTGGAATGGGTGTTGCGGGCGGCGAGGTCGCTGTTGCTCCTCGCCGTCTGTCCTCCGGGCCTTGCGCTGCTGGCAAGTGTGGCAGCGTCGGACGTATTCCCGGACATCGTGTCCCATGCCGGGCCAGTGGAAGGAGACCCTGATTGCCTCCGCGGTTTGTTCGGCCCCGGGGTGGCCTGCTAGCTGGTGGTCATGGAAATAACCCAGTATGGCCGCGCGGGCCCCCTTCGGGGCGTGAGTTCGCCAAGCATCCCCACCTCCCGGCACCCGCGTCTGCAGGACCCCGTCCACGCAGCGCTGATCCGGTACCACCTGGTTCCCGCACGCCTCCACGGCGGCCTTCGAGACGTCGTCCCCCCGCTGAACCCGCTGCACGGCGCTAATCAGCTGGGAGAGAGTGTCCACTGCCTCGGGTTCAGTGACTGGTTCCTCCTGTGTTACCGCGTACAATGCCGCGGGCCCCATCTGGTCTCCCGTGACGGGTGCGCGCCCTGACGGAGGAAGCAGATCGTCCCACGTGCCCTCGTCCTCAAAGATGTCCTCTGGGTTAGGATGTCGTGACAATTCATCGGCAAGTTGGTTAGTCCTCCCTGGCACGTGTTCCACTGTGAATGCAAAGTTTTGGAGGGTCACAGCCCACCGGGTAAATTTACTCTTCCTCCCTTGCATCGAGTTCAACCATTTTAAACACTGATTGTCCGTCCTAAGAGTAAACTCCCGCCCTTCCAGATGGTGTTGGTACCGCTTGACAGCCCACACCACTGCCAAGCACTCCTGTTCATTCACATCGTAGTTCCGGGCGGCCGGCCCGAATTTGGCACTGGAATACTCCATCACGCGTCGCTCGCCATTGGGTCCGACCTGGTACAACACGGCCCCCATACCTACTTGACTCGCGTCCGTTTGTAGGTACAGGGGTTCGCCCGGCACCAGCCGTGCGAGGGTGTGACTGTCCTTGAACAAGCGCTTGACAGTAGCCAGGGCGCGGTCGGCCTCCGCGGTCCACCTGTATTTTGTTTTGGGGGATAGCAAGTCCGTCATGGGGGCCGTCACCGCTGCGAAGTCCGGTATGAAGGACCGCAGCCAGTTCAGGAGCCCCATGAGTCTTTGCAGCTGTTTTCTCGTCTGTGGAGCCGCCTTGGACGCGATCAGGTCCAGGTGCTCCGGGAGAGGGCGGCACCCCTTCTCACTGACGACATGCCCCAGGAATCTGATCTCCGTTGCCCCGATATGGCACTTGTGCGGGGCGCAGGTCAGCCCGTGTCTGGCCAGCCGTTCGAGGACCAATGCCAGGTGATGCGCATGGTCCTCCCACGTCCGTGACCAGACGATCACGTCGTCCAGATAGGCCGTGACGAAGTCGCCCACGAACCCATCCAGGACGCGGACCATCATGGCCTGGAATGTCGAGGGGGCGTCCATCAGCCCGAACGGCATGGCTCGGAACTGAAACCTGCGTCCGTCCGGGGCCGTAAACGCGGTCTTAGGACGGTCTTCCTGCCTGACGGGGACTTGCCAATACCCGGACCTTAGATCAAGTGACGTAAATATACGGGCGTCCCCCAAGCCTGCCAACGCGTCTGCAATGTTTATCAGTGGTGGTGGGGCGGGTATGGTGACAGAGTTCACGGGTTTGAAGTTCACACAGAACCTCAAGGTCCCATCCTTCTTCTTAGCCATGACGATTTGGCTATTGTACGGAGATTCACTAGCTTCTATTACTCCGTTCTGGAGCATTTCGGTTATCTGTTCCTGCACTACCTGACGGTCTTTGAGTCCAAACTCCCGCGGCTTTACGTATATGGGACTGTGTGGCTTTGTAGGGATGGCATGTTCCGTCACCGTTGTCCGCCGCAGCATGTCTGTGGCCGCGAACACTAACGGTTGCTGCGACAACACGCCCTCGAACAACCCTGTGTAATTTGGTGGCACGTCATGAGTGAGGTCTGCCAGCTGGATCTGTGGTGAGGGAGGAACAGGGCCCGCCCGGCCCACGCCGTACAGCGTTCGGCGCCCCTGACGGCCCACGTGCAACTTACTGTCCTTGATGTCAATGGCGGCGTCCTCCTGGACCAGCCAAGGCAGGCCCAGGATCAACTCCTCCCGCAGTCCACGCATCACCAGGGCGCTAGTCCGACTGAATAAGTCACGAACACCGATGGTTACCTGTGCGCGTCCAGACGTGGACGCGCTTGTCCCCTCCGTTGCCAGTTGCACCTCGTCCTCGTGTGGCTCCAAGTCCTCGTCCGGCACCAGGTGGGCGGAGACAAAAGAGTGGGTCGCCGCCGTGTCCACCAACGCGTGGACGGGACGGCCGTTCAGGAGCACTGGCACCCGGAGCAGCGCCGCCTGGTCCGTGCCCAGCTGTCCCAGCTGTGCTGGAGGAGCCCCCTGCTCCTCTGGTGGTGACCTGTCCCCTGCTGTTGGACTGCTACTGGCTCCCCCGTCTGCTGTGGCGTCCATGCTGCGGTTCCCGTGGTCCCTCGTGTCTCTTCCGAGCTGCCCAGTGGGGCTGTCACTTTTGGCGGGCGACGTCCCTGTGTTCCTCTCGTCCCTGTGGCTGGTGTCATGGCGGGCGTCGTTGGGCTGACTCGTTCTCGGGCTCGGTGAGGTCTTTTCTGTCATGTTGTCCGGGTTCGTATCTAGGAGGCAGTGGCCGACTCTGTCCCTGCCCCCTATTGTCCGTTTCCCGGATGGCGTCCTTCCCTTTCCATCTTCCTCCACAACTCCGCCTTGGTTGGACACTCCGCGTGCCAGTGATACTCCGGGCTGCGGCAATACTGACACCTGGGTGGACGGTTGTCACTCGTCCGCTGATTCGTACTCCGCTCCTCTGACCGTGTTCTGGTCTCCCGTGTGGGTCCCCCTGTCGTCCTCTGCCCTTGTGGTGTGGCCCCGCCCCTGTATCGGACCAATGTCATTGCGTCCTCGGGTGTCACAGTCTCTTGTGACATCACTGGTGTCATCCTAGGCTCCCGTCGTGACTCTCTTGCCCAGAGTTCCCTCCTACTTGCTGCCAAGTCCATTTCAGTCTCCCGGGCCAGCTCCACGAACTCGGATACCTCTAGGTCCACGGCCCGTCGCAGAAAAGGGCGTAGCGACGGCAACAACTGTTCGCATATTACGGGCATGACCTCGCTCACTGTTCTCTCCGGCCCCACTCGCCGGTGCAACCGCACCTTCCTATAGATAAATGATTCGGCGCTCTCCCCTGCGGCCTGTGGTACACTGTAAAGTTGTCGCTGACACTCGGCTCGTGCCAGTGGTCCGTTGAACCGCCTCTCTAGTGCTCGCTCGAATTCTCCCCACTCGGATAGATAGTCCCCCGTGTCCGTCCACCATTTCGCCGCCCGGCCCCGTAACTGGCCACACACTCTCGTCACCCAGTCCCTTCGTGGCACTCCCCTAAGCCTGTCCACACACGCGGCTACAAACGCACTCGGATCTTCGTGCGGTTCTCCCGCAAACTCCGGTAATGGGCTAGCCACCTCGACCACTCGCATCACTATACTCGGATGACCATGACCTATGGGCTCTCTAACGCCCTCGTCGCGGTGACCCGGTAAATGACTCCCCGATTGTCTGTCATTACTCTCCCCGCTACTCTTCACGTCCGCTAGTCCCCATGGGCATTCGCACGAAAGGTCCTGTCCGTGTCTCCCCCTGAACGGAAGTCCACACCCCACACACGTGTCCATCACCCTCGCCTTTGTCTCATCCGGTCCCTCCATTTTTCCGGTCGTCACCCGGCTTCACTTGGTTATCCGATCCTTCTCGGCTCGGTCGGCGAACTCGCCTCTCGGCGCGCGATAAGCCGCAGCGCGATACCGCGCGAATTCGAGCCCGGCGTGGGTCGCGCCGCCTTATCTCTCTCCCGCGTGAACCTGATCCCGGCGTGGATGCGTCTCCTTATCTCTTTCCCGCGCCGCTCCTTCCGCCTGCTTCCGCCGCTCCGCCGCGCCAGGCAGCTCCCGCGCCGTTCGCGTGACGCAACTCGCGCTACGTCGCACGCTACTCCAGTCCATATAATGTCCGTGATGTCCTTTCCGCCCACTTTGTCCGTGTTCTTGGCAACCCGCACTTTGCCAAATTACGCCCTTTGAGACAAAATTTCGAAAGTTTGAAAGTTTTTAAAAAAAATTGAAAGTTTTGAAAATTTGAAAGTTTGAGAATGCGTTGCCCCACGTTGGGCGCCACTTGTCGTCGAGCGGGCTGATCCCCTTATTGGTTGTGTAGGTTCTTGGGCTAGCTCAGTTGGGGGTGGGTTTCGGGCCGCGTGGCAGTTAAGAGGATCTAGCCTGCTAATAATGAAACTACATAGGGTTTCGTGGCACTCACTCTTTTTATTGGCCACTATTTGCACTGGCACGGGGCTATCGCAGTTCCCGCCTACGACCGTTCTTAGGTGAGGCCTGACTACACGAGAATTTCCCCTTACACGGCCGCCTATGGGAAGTAGTAGGCGCCGGCGTCGCGGCGCTAACCGATGGCGTTTGTCCCAAACCGGCAGGGCTTTGATTTCCTGTCCTATAGCGAATTCAGGCAAGCACTACCTGCGGACACAGTTTCTGAAATGTCCCATTAAAATGGCGAGGTCTCGTCCATGACACAATGGTACTATTTTATCCTAGGCAATGCATGACTATACAAGCGAATAAAGATATATATATATATATACATACAAGAGGAAAGGAAAAAATTATGAAACACTAATAAAAAGAAAACTAAACTATTTACAATAAGGCGACCCCTTGGCAATAGTTTACATACTAATCTCCATAGTTTCGAACTGCCTGACACGACTCGAAGACTGTTGCTGATCTATTCCCCGCGTCACTGACGTTAAGCCCGGAGGCCTCTATGCTCACCCGTTTCACTCGTCTTGGCGAGAGCTCGCGGCCGACACGTCACTCCTCCGCGGTTCTCCAGACGCGACTGCCTCCTCTGCTCGCGCCGACCCCCTCCCCGCGCGCGTCTCGTGCAGCATCTGACGTCCTCGTGGACGGGAACCCGCGACTTGTTCACCCCGTGCATATTAAAATACATGTTATTTACCCTTCTAATTTAAATTATACATGATGGATGATATTATAGTTTTTACAATAAAAATTATGTCCTGCTGAAAGAAAAGAAAATATACATAAAAAAAACTACGTCGGAGGGACACTGATTTATTGAAGGTGGCACCACTGGCTCCCGCACACGCCCGCGCACAGAAGAAGGCGGTGACGCGCCATAACGGCCTGTAGGAGCTAGGGTGGCCTCTGGGTCGACGTCAGTAGATAAAGATAACCACCCACGCGATCCAGCCTCCTCTCGTTATCGGGTCACGCGATAACGAGGGGAGGCTGGAAGCAAACACGTAGCCAATACTCTAAAGGATGAACGAGTTACGTCACCTGATAAAAGAGCCAGATCCTATTCACAGAAAAGAACGAAATGACCGAGATGAACGAATCGTTCCGAACGAATCTTTCTTCACACACTAGGATATCATTTACTTATAACATATATAGCACTGACAGACATTTTATATTATACAGTCATTAATAAATCTATATGCACTGCTATAACCGTTCAAAAGATGCGTGCTGCCATCTATGATATGTTCGCAGCACCACTCGTAGCCTATATCCCACGGCTGGTGTAGAGAAGCCTGTTGGGATACGGCTTTCTTGGCCCAGCGGCCATGTTGGTTGCAGAGAGAGGCCGAGGACAAATATAGGACACAACAGAATTATTTATACAAACATTCCTGACAAACTTCTTATAGGGACGTGGGACCATGAGTGAATGATCCAAAGAGGGTGGAGTTTTATGAAAAGGGATGTAAGTAGCCTAGTGAGAATGAAGTAGGAGGAGAATGGGTTTAGGGAGAATATACTAGTTGTTTGAGGAGGGAAGGACTTTGGTAGGTGGCGTTATGAATTGAATAAATAAATTCTTTTTTGCCTAGGGGATGATAGCCCATTTGAAGCATACTTGCATATATTTGCTGTTTCCTACCAACTTCAACAGCTTTCTTACGCTTTACCAACCTGAAGGATAGTTTAATAAAAAATTAAGTTGATAAAAGATTAGGTGACGTTGTGAGTTATCGGCGTTAACAAAATATTCTGAATGTTTCTTTTTCGATGCCGATGTTAGATAGTGATAATGTCATCAATAATATTTTTTATATATTTGAGGGCATTGTTCTGTATTGTCTTGTTTCTGAACCAACGTAATATTTCGGAAGATAGTTTGTGTTTCAACGGAAGAGTTTTTTTCTTCCGTGTACATCCTCATGTGTACGGCCGGTTATTTACGAAGTTTTTGTGATATATTTTCTGTTGTTTGTATTTCTCATTTCACGATTTTATTAAATCAGGTGCCTTGTTTTGTTGTATTCTGAAAGGAAGACAGTTTGGTTGAATTATATAATTTGATAGACTTATATGTAAATATGTTTTGGGGTAAGTTAATAACCTATGCTATGAAGCCACGTTTTTTGTGTTGTATTTGCCGGCGTTTAGGTGATATAAGCTTTTAAGTAGAAATAATCTAGACATGTTTTTAACAGTATTATGTTGTTTTAATATTTGTGTTAATTTTGTATGCAAACATTTTTACGCTTAATTTTCGTTTTAGTTAAATTGCAATTTGAAGCTTTGATGAATCATGAAGACCCGGTCCAATCGACCAAAATTTACACATTAATATTTAGTGACAAGGTTAATTACTCTTTATTGCTGATTAATGTGTATTAAAATATATAATTATTAAAGGAATCAATTGTGTTTGCAATGTAAGGCTGTATAATTATTCAAATATATTTGATTTTGAAAGTATTTATATAACTTAGAGGAACTTTGTTACCGAGATCAATTTGTCTGTGTAACATATCCAATTGTATTTTAAAGTAAAATATAAAAATAAAGTATGTAGTTAAATGTGTTTGTGATGGGAAATTGTAGTACCTATAGGCAAAATCAATTTTATTATAATAAAATAAGCACCTAAATATGTCTTATTTGAAGTTATAGAAGACCAGAATGTTTTTTATTTTGAAGCTTAAGAAATTTAAGGGAAATAGGACTTACCAGAATGCTTATACACTCACTGCCAAGTCTGCCACATTTTCTACTGCTGAGGTCATTTCGGACTGGTTACCAGCTTATAAGTGTTAAAAATTTTATTCAGGTTTATTCTTGACTTGGATTAACATGTCCTTTTTGTGTTGTAAATAGTTTTAAATAGAGTTTTCGGTTATAGTGTGCCTTTAGATAGTCAAGTCTGGGGCATGGTAGCAGAGCTTGTGACAATGATGATTGGCTGGTATTCTGCACATGACATTACTATCTGGGTAGTTCTGGGAAGAGTCCCTTTTCTCTATTAAAAAAAAAAATTAAATTCTCAAATGCTGTTTTTTGAACTTCCTGACTTTTTGCAATCTTTCTCTAAGGAGGTGTGTTGATAACATTATTTTGTTTACAATTTTAACAATTGTGCTGGGTTTAATGACCCAACACTGTAAGGACAATAGTAGGATTGTACGAGGTCAAATGCAATTTCTGATAATCTTACACTTTGATTCCATGTGAAAATTACAAGAAAACACAGCGTTTACTTGAACATACATCTCTATTCCTTCCTTAGACAGTTGATGGCCATTCTGGACAAACATATTCATAATAAGGTTAAGTGGGTCATTCTCCAAAAAGTGTGCAATTTGGATTTTGAAATCTCAAAACTTAAAAATATGATTTTTTCATTATTATTTTTACATGTTACCTACAGTATTATGCACATTATTGCTGTTGTGATTGTTCCTCAATAATATATTATATTAAAAAGTTAACATTCACGGAGGTGAGATTATGGTAACGGAGGTGAGAATAGAGTTCATAGAGTAGAGTTAATCTCTAGAAGCCAGTATAATAAATAACCACAGACAGATAGAAAATGTACCTATAATATTAAGACACAATTATGCTAATTTACATAAACTTAAATTTCAAATTTTGATGTTGGCAAGTAATTTTCACTGTTAAATCAGCCTCCGATTTTAAGTTTCTATTCAGTATTAAAACTTACTAGTATTCATTTGAAAAATTGCAATACACACACACTGGTCTCACAAATTAAAAGTATTTTAAATACATTTCATTAAAGGTTTTCATAGCCTTCCAGATTATTGCTGAATAAATACTGCCCACGATTGTTCACCAAAGGTTGTTCAATAATTTGGACTATATCTATTCTTGCAACAACAGAAGTATCCTCAACTTCAGGAAATATAAATTTCTTAGATTTTGTCCTTTTTAGTCATTCTGAAATGTAGAACAAACTGTAATTAGCTTACTAGATCCCGCAAATACAAAAACTATTTTTTTTACAAATCTATTTACAATTAGGCCTGTACAGTTAAAGTAATAACAAATATTTAAAATTCAAATTAAATATTATTAGTGAAAGTAAACTTTGCATACATTTCTTGAAGCATCACTCCAGAAAAATTGTTCTGCATATGAATACGTACATTTAAGAAGCTTGTGACATTTCATGTTCAATATTATTTGTTTTTTTAAACACTGCATTGTAGATTTTGCAAAATAGTGATTATTTATTCTACAGTTTTGAACAATGGAAGTGTCTTACTATAATAACCTTAATTGTAGGTCACAAAGAAGAATTGAACATCCATTTAATAGCAATGCATCTTTAAGAGCATGTTAAAATGGCCAATACATAAATATATTATGCCTGAAATATACTTTAATGCTTGATAATTATTTATGTGATGTAATAATGTGTACATAATGTTTTACTCACAAAAATAACAAAATTAAAATGTTGAAAAATGTTACTCCGTTACTTCTTCTCACCTCCGTGAATATTGCAAGTAACGGAGGTGAGGGTAACGGAGGTGAGAATTTTAAACTTGAAGTAAAATAATTATGGCATATTTGAGGTTAGGACATTTGTGTTTGTTGATTTCACTTTTATTCACCACATTATTACATTTATCTATAGAATGAAAGTTAATTACAATGTTTCTTAGCTTGAAATAATTATCACGGAGGTGATAACTTCAAAACACAATATCCATATTTCATACTACAAACTTCAGAAAATACACATTTGAAACAACTTACTAAAGGGTGAATCCATGTAAAAGTGAGCCTCAGCATAAAAAAATAAAATAGGTAAAATATTAAATATCATATTCTCATCTTATCATTTATGATTCATGTTATGTGCCTAAACAAATAATTTTACTTTTAAATTAAATTTGATTGTAATTTTTAATGCTTGTATGTTTGCATTCATTGTTTAAGTAGTCACACCTTTTTAGGGTGTTTTGGAAACAGTACTATTTGCTACAATGTTTACATCATTCAGCTGAACTATTTACAAATTGAAGCAACAAGTCTACTCTCATTGAAACTGGCAAAAACTTTTGATAGAGGTAAGTGGTATCTATAATATTATTGGCATAATAGTTTAATGTTGTCTTGTCACACCCGTGACAGAAAAAGGCACAAAAGTAAATTTTCTCTCATCTCAGTAGAAGTAGTTTAAATCTGCTCTTCGAAAAGTGATGTTATGTAGCTGACAATAATATCCTTAAAGCTCCAATTTTTTGAAACTTATATTTTTTAAAGAAAATTTGCTTCTTTTTATGTCACACCCGTGACTACTTTATGACACCACTACATTAAAATATTGATTCAGCTTTCTTAACGCATACATTTTGTAAGACAATTTTGTAGGAAGCCTTTAAAATGTTAAGACTTACTGCTTATTCAGTAATTTATCTTTCAATGGTTTGGGAATTAAGTAAAACTTTAGTTGATTGTCACACCCATGACAGAAAAGATATATACAAATAATTTTTTGCCTTATTTGAGCAGGATGTAGTAAAAATTGAACATGTCAGATGGAAGTTGTGCACTTGACTGTTATATCATAAAATAACATACAACATAATTAGGAGTACGTCTGTAGATCACCAAAATGTCGCTGTTTGTTTTTCAGATAAAATGAGTTCAACAGATCGAATGAGAAAGCTCCGTGAGAAGCTTAAGAAGGACATAGAAAGGAGAGAAATACACTTGCAAAAGGAACGGGAAAAGGACAAGAAAAGAAGAGAGCATGCGAAAAAACTGATGTCCAAGCAGAAGTTAAAATTAAAGTGTTTACAGGATGCAGAAAGGCAAAAGCGGTGTAGGCAGAGCAAAAAAGGAAAAAAGTGGAATAAATGTTAAACCAAACCTAGGCTCATATCGCTGCCGACAATCTCTCGGCAAGGCAGTAAATCAAATAAAAAAAGCATTACCACACAGCCCAGGGAAAAAAATGGCAGTTATAAGAAAGTTAGTACATGACACACCGGAAGTTGCAAAACATTTACTAGAAGAGAAAAGTGAGAAAATGAGATCCACTTCTTGCGATGAAATGTGTCAACGTACTGTCAAACAGTTTTATTGTCGTGACGATGTAAGCCGTCAGGCACCAGGCATCAAAGATGCCATATCAATCAAAGTTTCTAAAATGGATGTGCGTTATTCTATACAGAAGAGACACATGATAATGACTGTTAAGGAAGCATTTATCTTGTTCCGAATAGTGTGTCCTGAAATAAAAATAAAGCGATCAAATTTCCACGAACTTTGCCCCAAACATGTTCTTTTGTCTTTCCAAATGCCTCACAGTGTTTGCATTTGCAGATATCATTCTAACATCAGTTATCTTGTTGAATCCATCAGTAAGAAAGTTAAAACCTTTCCAGGTAATATAAATGAACTGATAAAAAACTCATGTGATTTATTGAATGAGCAATGTGCAACTGGTTTATGTGAGGTCTGTGCTAATGAAATCTTTCTTCCCCATGACTGTGATGTTAATTCAACCATTAATTGGAAAAAAATGGAGAGAATTAGACAATCGACCAAAGCTTGTAAATATCAAAGGTCCTTTACAGAATGCTGTTAAGGAGTTGAATGCACAACTGCCGACATTTAAGGTACATGCTTACGTTAAGAAGGTTCAGGCTAAGTCATTTGAGGAATGCAAGTTAAATGCTCAAGACAACTGCATCTGACTTGTGTGTAGGTGAAAACATAGAAACCCTTCAAGTGAATGACTTTGTCCTGGTAGAATTTGCAAGTAAGAATTCTTACGAACACTTTATTGGTCAAATTGAGGGTAAAGAGTTCAGTGATTTTCATATAACATTTCTGCGTAAGAAAAGTGATTCCTGGATTTTTTTCTTTCAACAACAAAGTGATATTTGTCTGGTGTCAGCCAGTGATATTGTGATGAAATTTCCAGAACCATCATTACCAGGTGTCACATTAAGGGCTGCTTCCACCATGTCATTCGCAGTAGATTTGTTTCAATATACTGTAGGTTGATGTTTCATTTATAATTTCATATCATGCATAGAAAACAAGCCAGAATTGTACATTATCAGTTCCTGTTTATGTAATTACTGTGTTAACTCTGAAAATAATTTTTTCATAGAGTGAATTGGTAAGTGTCACACCCGTGACAAAAGTGTGTCACACCCGTGACAGAATAATTTTTTTTTTAGTAACCAGATGTAATAGTTATTGAATGTTCATGGGCTTGAACCCAATTGTCTTGAAATCCTTTTTTATTGTATCATAGTTTTACATTTTTAATTCTGATAAATTCACAGAATTTTACAATGATATTAATGGAAGTGAAATTAACTGTCTATTTTTGTCACACCCGTGACATAACTTTCCCTATTATTGAATCAAAATAACCACCAAATAAAACAAAAACGAATTAGCTCAAAATGTTCACCTGGTATTGTACTACAAATGTGTGACCATTATTTAAAGCTAAATAAATCATAATGTTGTAATAAATTATTTTGAAGGATGAAAACTGCTCTGCAGATGTCACACCCGTGACAATGGATTAACCCTAAACTGCATTTTTAAGAGTAAACAAAATGACTATCGTGCCTTGCTTTTATCTACAGATTTTTGCTTGCAATGCACTCAATAATAAATTATTACAGTTTCAAGTCTTACTGATGGAGGTAAGAACCTGTGTGAGGGACAAACATAAAACACCCAATATAATTATGAAATAAATAAATTATGCACTTTATTTTATCAATAAAAACTTGTTTACAGGTATACATTATGGCAAATAAATAAAAGCAGATAAAAATTGTGCCATTCAAATAAAGTGAACTGATAAAAGTGCTTAGTTGTCGGCGGGGACAAGCCACGGAGGTGAGATATTGCACACTTTGTGACAAATAAAAAATGAGATTATATTGTATTTAGGTTTTCTACAGGTTTTTAAAATTTAATTGGTTTCCATTGAATTTAAGTTGCAATTTCAAGCATTAAAAATATATTATATTACTCTGAAACTGACCGGGACTGAAATTGCACACTTTTTGGAGAATGACCCAAGTACAATTTTTACTACAATAAGCAACTTCGGTTGCAAAATTTTCTACATTTTATAACAACATAAACTAGTAGCATCAACCAGACAATTAACAGCAACTTTACTACGTACCATCTTGTTCTTTAACATCCGTGTGTTGCATGCCTTGCTGTCAATCAATTATAGTCGAGAAATAGTTAACTTTACTGGTGGTACAGCATCTGAGAAAGCATGTTTAGCAGCTATAAAAGAAAAATTGGTTTTTGTTTTTTTATTGGACTTAAATGAACTTCTTTCTGTAGGTTCATTACTGACTGAACTTCAGGCTAAATGTTCAAGTCTATTGTTGGCTCTAAACACTGGTTTGTTAGGTCTCTACCATACCCCATAAATAACAAGGCTAATTTACTTAATATTTTCAAAATGTGTACGAAAATATTTTTTACGTAGTATAAATACGTAGAATAACACTCAAAGATAAATATGTTGCACTATTTAACTTTTTTAAGCCTACCATCAAATACTTTGTGTGGCAATACGACACCACGTAACGGGAGATGGTGGTTATGTACTATCGTGAGTCAGCTGGTTGGCTTGCCTGGCTGGAAGTGACCTTCAACTCATGTCCGTACCTTTCCATGGCTTTCCAAACATCCTTTACTGTTAGTGAAGCCGTTGTTACTGCCTGGACATATACTACATTTCAAAAATTGAAACTGCTTATTCACGTATCACTGCTTGGTTCACATCAATCCTGTCAGGCCGGTGATTTTTTTTCATTGCTCCATTCATTTAACAATCTTTTCCATGTGAATCATCTGTTCATTTCTGTTCTGGTATCTAATGTCAAATATATTCCCGCTCTTACAACCAACAGTATCAGACTTATATAAATGTTTGATAGAGTCCTTATTTCGCACAACTGTGTGCACAGTTGACTTGCCTAAAAGTAAAGTGCGATCTGCATAAGTGTGGCCTTCATGACATTCTGCATGCCTTAATACTTCTAGTTTTGTCTCAAAAACTTTGAACACGATGCATTGTGCTCTCACTTGGAAGCCATGATTCCCACAGCAGGTGCTACCACACGCGCAGTTACCAGCAGATGAATGGGCAGACATTGGTGGCTCATAAAAACATTTGGTCCTTTACACTCAATAGCCGCAACTGAACTTGCCATAGATGAAGTTTGTGCAACAGCCGATAGCGGCGCCGCATCTCTTCCCCTCTTGTATAGTTAACAGCACATGTGTTGTTTACCTAGTTGAAGCAGACTTCGTGGCATCGTGCCCATCATTTTTTTGCCAGTGGCGATTTTGTGCTAACTGAAATTTACATACATGCTATTCAAGCTTGGGGCATTAAAATTAACATAACGCTAAATGAATTCGTGCGATTTGAAGATGTGCTAAGTGAGGTATTGGTGTATTGAATTACCTAGTCAATAGATATGAGCAAATAATCAAAATTGCTCGACTTTGTAGCGTTTCCTTTGGAATAATGTTGGCTTTTAAGTAGCACATAAACATTTTTATAGGACACTATACAAGCAACATTAAGACAAAATTAAATATTCTAACATGAAAAGAATTAAGTTATCAAGTAGTCAATAGCTTAAAAGTGAGTTCTCGAATTTAGGTGTAATAGTTCCAAAAACTACTCAAAACACTTGTACTGAACACTATACTAAAGACATACCGTGATAATAAATAATCAAAACATGTATTGAGTACTGATGCAGTCTTTCTGAAGCTGGAAACGAACTTTGGGTTATCGCAGGCTCTCTCGTGATACTAGTCCTCGGTACTGGAACCTGCAACTATTGATAATAGCCTTGTAGTGGCTTCCTTGGATGTGTACACGAACTGGTGAGTCGCGATGGTGCGAGTGTTCCTCAAAGTGATAGAAACAGTTTCAAACTAACCTAGAATCTTTGAATATATATGCTTTATAGAAGTCGCCAGCCCAGGTTAAAATTTCTAATACGGTTTGAGGTAGTTGGTTAATTCACCGCCGCAATCGCCACCATCTCTAGGGCATAGACTTGTGTTGGTCCCTAGCGGACAAGTGTCGAACTCTTCAAACACCCCTTCCCCCTCCTGTTGAACGACCTCGAGCTGCAGTGAATGATGGGTGGGGGGGGGGTGTGCGGGGAATGACAGCAGGCGACAGTGCTGCGCTCTAATATGTAAATAACAACTAAGACGATACAGGGCGTTACGGCAGCGCACTGCAGCGGTGAAGTTCCCAAGCTGCTCATCATACGCTCCTGAAAAACATAGAGTAAATCCTATCCACTCGCGACTTCTAGAATCAAACATTGTTCCCTAATGTATTTATCAGACACCGTAAAAAGAACTTCAAAGAGTCTATTGATTTGATGCGCACATTTCAGTAAAACAAAGTTTTGTAATTACCAAGTCTCAAACCACTGAAGATTACCTTTTCGAGTAGAAATCCAATCTCTAATCTAAACTTCACATTTGGATTATCAACAGACCTTTCAAATTCTTCAATTGCTAAATCAATATCTGTTTGGTATATTTAATAATAATCTTGACGTTTTAATTTAAGATCAGCGAGTATGAACACAGCTATATGTTCCACACATCTGATAAAAAAAAAAGACAGTCCTAAGTATACTAAACGTTCTAAATGGAATAAAACGCTTCCAGACCCTCTAGTAACAGTTTGTGACCAATCAGAATTTAGCTAAACAAATTATATGGACAGAAGAAACTAAAAAGTACATAAACTCACGGATTTAGGAATTGTCAGGACACTGCTTGTTGTGACGCAGGTGGTTACTTTTAACCTCGCCATCACCATATTGTATTCACCCAAAACATAGTGGCAATGGTGCTTGACCACGTCTGATGATGGTTAGTAAGTATGAATTAGAATCTCCTTAGTTAAAAACAGTCACTTTAATGAAAAAAGTTTTAAAATTTAAAACTGTTTCCACACTGCATACATTACACTTCAGCCAATGTTTTGGGCGTATAACCTATATGTTGCAACAATGAACTGAAAGGAAAAAAACTGCTATCACAAACACAGCAATGATAGCTATGCTTGGAGAACGCACATTTGCATATACTAACACCAGTTATAATAAACACATTATTATTGTATGACAATATTTAGTTAAATAGCTATAGTGTTCTACCTAAGCATGTTTTAAAACTCCATAAATAATTTTCTCTTAGTACAAATCTCCTATATGCTTTATAAATACTAATATTAATAAAATGTACATGCAACTTAGAATTTTTTTTCAATCTGTATAGGTCAACTTCTTGTACAATTAGTCTTTAACATTACTATATTCTTTATTTTCCAATAAATGTATTCACTTATATTTAATTATTTATATATTAGTATTTGTTAAATTTATTTAATGTTGTAGGGGATCACTCTGTTGTTTTGGCAAATTGTGTTGGTTTTATAATATTTATGTTGTGTTTTTGTCTTTATGTTGTGCCTACCCCTTAAGTTTTAACTTTGTTGGTAGGCATAATGCACATAAACAAATAAAATAATTACTATTAAAAAACCTTACATAGCATTTCCATTGAAAATTAGTACAGAAATCTACATTGGCATTGTGATAGTTGGATGGTTGATCTTGACTATGTGACGTTCACAATGGGTGCAGGGCTGGTGCTGGAACCCGGTAAGCGGTATGCCCAGACGGTGGACACAGCGTTCCATGTGTCCATGGCTTGCCTGGAAACAAAACCGTCTGACAATGAAACTACTTCAGTGATCCTGGACCACAACGACAGGGAGTTCATTCTCTGCTCGTTGCAGCGGCAGAGGTTCCTGCAGAGTCAGCTTGACTTGAATTTCAGCTCAGGAGAAAAGATTGCCTTTCTGACATCTGGCCAAGGGAAAGTTCACCTCACAGGTGAGATGGTTTACAGTTTTTTTTTTTTTTTTGCACCATAGAACAGTGTTTATTAGTTTCGGTACTTACGTATTAACGCCACCCGCATCTACCTTTAAATATTGTGGACGGTTTGTTGGGCTAGTATGGCAACATTAAAAATACTGTGAAATCATGTGAACTTTTGGTTGGGTCGGGATAGCCACATCTTAAATTGGTAATTCTCTCAGCAACCATAATAAATATTTTATAGTTTTTTTTATGTTGCTATACTAACCCAACCAACCGTCCACAATATTTAAAGGTAGCTGCGGTGGCATTAATACGTAAGTACCTTAGTTTCTACCATAATTGTTGGTACTCGTCACTAATGGGTAAGTGATTATTTGGTTTTATGTTTGTTTGCATATCCATCCCTTAAGGTCTTTCGGGTAGGTTTAAAAAAAAGACTACCCATTTTAATTCTTACCTTGGTGCGACATTTGGAAAATTTGTTGTTTGCTCCAACATTCTTTGGTTCTGCCCGCTCTGTGATCCAGTGTGATAGAGCCGCTCACGTTTGGAATTGTCAGGGTGGTTTTGAGCGTTTCCTGAATCATCCCTTCGTGCAGCCTTTTCCGTTAATGTTCATAACTCTTTTTTGGTTTATCCTATGAGGCTGAAAAAGGTCTCATTTGAACAAAAGGATAAAAAGTTCAATAGTGATATAAAATAATATTCGTGGATATGTGATGCCATCTATATATGTAAAATTTCAGTCTCTGTATGTTTGTGCTCGCAAATATCAAAATGTAGTCAATCGATTGACTTGAAAATTTGACACAATGTTGCATTTCAATACGCAAGTGGAAGTGTTTTTATGGTAAAATTAAGAAAACTTGAAATTTTCTGGGAAGTCCATCATTTTCAAAGTAAGAAGCATGAATTTTTATATTGTGGAGTTCAATTAGAAAAAAAACTTAAATGCGTCTGAGCATTTTTGGAATAGAAAAAAAAAACGTTTTAATAGAATTTTTATACGTTTTATTCACATTCTGGAAATATGTAGTTTAGAACCTAATAATTTCTGGAAGGTCTAGTGAGAAAGGAGATTAAACTCTTCATGGAATGAATATATTCGCCTTGGAATATGAAGAAAAAAAAACTGACTCTTTACCATCGTCTTTTGTTTTCACTTGCCATAGTACGCGTTTCACGAGTTGGCTCACAAGAAGTCATTGGAAGCATTAGATGTTACAGTGAAAGTCTTGAGAAATAATAAGGTTCAATTTGGTGGAGTATCGGTGTTACTATCTGGTGAGTTCAGGCAACACCTCCAGTTAAACCTCACTCTACACCAGTTGATGAATTGAATGCCTGTTTGAAATATTAAACTTTTTGGAGCACAGTCAATAAAATTAATTTAACAACAAATATGAACAAGAGTTCGGCTTCAAACCTATTCAACAACTGACATTTTTTCAAGACAATTACTTGAGATTGGTAACGGCACTATACCTACAAATCCAAAAACAGGTAATATAACCCTCCCATGTGGAAGTGTTCTGTGTTATTAACATGTTTCTAAAACAACTTCACCGGCATTTTTTTTGTTACCAAGCAAAATGTTTTATTACCAATGAATCATGCAGAAACAATATGTACTTTGTAGTCAAATTAAACCCTCTCGAGACAATTCAACTCGTAGGAACACTTTTCCGTAAGTTTTTCAACAACCCACACCGTGCTTTTTTAACTTACTGAAAACCGATGTATCTGTTATTGAAATTGCTTAAATACATACTTAATAGTTCAAGATGAGAATAAGTGTTGTGGTAACATAAAGATTACCTCCCCTCCCAACAACAGTTATTCAGCGTGTTGAATAGGAATAAAATAATGTCTAATAAGTCCAAGTATAATGTATATTTGTAATTTAAAAACCATCAAATATCAAAATGCCTAAGATTCACTGCAAATAATTAAGTTTTTAGCTGAAGCATTAATTCCAATCAAAATGTAAACATTAGCTTACAAATATCAGAATTTTTCCTATTTGCTTATGAAATTTCCGTGATGTTACAGAGGTTCGTGTTCTTTCGGGTAATGGTTGGCTTTTCTCGCTATTTAGGACGAGGCTAACCTTTTCTTATTAAAGTAAAGTAGTGAGCAGGCCTTTTAGCGACTGTACATTACTATAAGGAAAAGGACAATGACTTCCTTTTATAAGGTAGACTAAATGACAAAAGATAAGGAAGATCTCTGAATATAGCTGTAGAAGGTAGATCTGCATGCAACTTTGTGGCAGAATGCACCTTTTTCCTCTTCGCTTACCCCTTTCTTTCCCTCACTAATATAGAGAAACCCTGCTGCAATCCAACAAACATGAAATTTGTCGGGACAGCCATGTATTCTTTTTTCTTTTACACCCAAGGGGGGGGGGGGGGGTGGTTTTATTCTTTCTTTTTTTCTACTGAAATAAATTTTTGCCTCCATCAAATATTCTTCAACTTTACTATGAGATGCCATGGAAAATAAACTTTGTGCATGCATCATTATAACTTACACTTTACTAAGTGAGGAAAATGACATGTTTTCACACAATTTTATATAAATTATATACCTATAAAATTAATCCCGTCTTTGGCAAAAGTTTGTTCGAAAGACATGTTGCTGTTTAAATTATTTCATTTATTAATAGTAAAACTTTTCATTTCCTTGCAAAAAGCCACTGAAAATAGACTTTGTTCTAGCAGCTTCTTAAAAGATAGAAACACATCCTTTTTTTTTTTTTTTTTTACTTTTAAAGGTTGTATTGATTAATATTTGAAACTGTCATTTACAAGAATAGGTATCTCAGTAATTGTAACAGATAATTGTTTAGTTGATTCTGATTATGGAATCACTATGGTACATTAGTATAACTGGAGTAAAATAATCTCAGAATAATTAAAAAGTTTTCTTACTTTCTATGGAAGTACATTACATATTACTTTGCGGTTATAAGTTATCGTTATTAAAGTTTTTTGTAGTGATTAATATTTTACAAAATTTTATAGCAAACTGCTATGGTAAACAAGGCTGATTTTG
The DNA here is from genome assembly GCF_032445375.1 of Bacillus rossius redtenbacheri. Taxonomy (NCBI): domain Eukaryota; kingdom Metazoa; phylum Arthropoda; class Insecta; order Phasmatodea; family Bacillidae; genus Bacillus; species Bacillus rossius. Next base: position 12,993,268 of record NC_086330.1, read on the forward strand.
CATAAAATATTATAGTAGAAAATAAATGAAAAAATTAATTCTGGAATTTAAGAATAAAAATTGTAATTATAATAGCTATATTTTAGTAATCAATTCAAATCTTCATGAGACTACTGTATTAATCAATACTTGTGGTTTGAACCTGCCTTTGTTTTTGTTAAGGTTATTTAATAGAGCCAGACGAGGATGACGATGATGATGACGATTTCGAAATGCCGGAAGACGCTGATTCTGCAATCTCTCTAAGTGATAAACTAGGTAATTTACAGTTTATTGTGATGTATAACTTTTATCAAATTGTTCAGGTAAGTTTTTTTTGCTTTTAGTTACTAGAGGTGATTTTTAGTATTGGGATAGGCATTTTTGTATGGTGTTTTGCTACTCAATGTGGCCAGCAAATGTTTTTTTTTTATCAAATTTTTTTTCGAAAGTGGTACCGTAGAACTGTGAACCGGGATCAACTGGGACCAGGGCCGATTGGAGTTAACAAAAATCTGGGTTGTCCCAGGGAAAATGATATAAAAGGATATGTATGTACTTGCGAAAAATATTTAAATCCCTTATCAATTCTTGTGTCATTGCTTCCAACCTTTCTTCCATAGTCACAAAATATGTTTTTATGTTTTGTCGCCATCGCGAACAACGTGCTAACGAAATAGCTTAACGACACTAGGACAACACGCGGAGACTACCCAGATTGCAGCGCAGCTGAGGAGTGTTGTCTCCGGGTCAGTGCCAAATGCCAAGTGCGTGGCTCAGGGAGGGTGGAGTCACCAGTTGCAGTGAACTGGCCCCCTGGCAAGTGAATAACAGTTATGTGCCTGTTGAGAATAGCGATTTATCATCTGTAAAACAAGTCTTCATTTACTAACAACATTTTTTTTTTTTCAAAACTGTGCCGGGTAAACAAGGTTCTACTGTACAAGTAACCGCCATGCCGTAAGATATTTTGTTCTTGGCGTACAAAAAAAATTAATGTTTTACATTGTACACTAATGGACAAAGACATAAATTGACAGAACCTAAAAGATTACAGTAAGCTCTGAACCCCAATTGAACCTCTTTAAATCAGCCCCCTTCAACTCTGCTCAAACACCATGGTTAGGTATTTAATTTTCCTGTAATTATATATGTTCTAGGACAAGTAATAAATATATAAAAAATACAAAAAATAATAATATAATAATTTAAAAAATATAAAAAATACAGTAAAATACTGTATAAAAGTAGTTGGATTTTATCATTTCTTGCCATTTTTGTCACGAGTTGTTCACCTCATCTTATCTGTTATATGTAGTATGTTCATAATTATTTATTTTCTCCCAACATCTCATGCGAGACCAAGACTGAAGTAGTGAAGTCCTACATATTTTTGCAAAAAAAGGAGCTGGAAAAGTGAATTTTATTTCTGTATTTGTTGGAGGTAATCCCAATGGCAATTATTACACCAATTTTTACAGTTCATCTTTTAAAATTTAGATAAAATTTATTTGCATAGTTTGTAATTCAAATTCTCACAAATCATCATCAGAATCGTTTGTAACTTTCGTCTTTAAAGTTGGAACTTCATCCTGTAAGAAAAAAAGGGAATTGATGAAATTTAGCATGTACAACAGTTTACACAGAACTGTAACACTCTCAGGAAGTGTTTTTTTTTTTTTTATGTTTTGTCTTCTTTCCTGGTCTCACAAGTTCTCCTATTTTTGTCTTTTTATTTTGTGCTTAAACTTCTACTAACCCACAACTGATTTCAGCTGCTTCCTCCAGAAGCAGTGCATAGTGGTTGGATGATTTTTCCTGAACATATGAAGGGTGCAGGGGAAAAACCAACAGGGTCCATAAAACTAAATTGTGCAGGAGAGAGAAAAGAAAGTTTGAAACGTTATAAGTGATATAATGTAGTGTCCATGTTTGTATCAATTATTTAAAAAATTAGTTTAGACCTCGTTGTGTTCCCCTTGAAAATACAGTAACATTCTGTTTTTATTTTATTGCACAATTAATTATTTACTGAAACAGTGACTGGACTCTGTTGGTTATTCCCCTGGATTTTGTAATAGGCTCAATATATTTCTGGAAATATTGTTTATTATTGAATGTTTTATTAGACTATTAAGTCTGAAAACAACAAGAAACAATCTACAGTATATATACCTTCGTTAAATTATTTGAGGTCAATGGTTTCTTTTTATGTTCAACTAACATTAAACAATATAAGATATAAAATTCTGATAGCAAAAAAAAAAAGATGCTTTTTCTATTTAATTGTGTGACAGCATCTTTCCACAGATATCATTATAATATTGAAATTATCAGCACACATCTAGATATCACTTTCCTCATCAGGGATGTCATTATCATGGCTGTGCTGATGAATAGCAAGAAGTTGTCTGTAGTATTCCTTGGATCCCTCATCTTCACAGAACTTTGACAGGATTTCCAGGTCTCGACACTTCTCATTGGGCAGAGGAATAGGTGCAAGGTAGAGCTGGGCAGGTTCTTGAAGATTTGACAGTGTGGATTTTTTCTGCCGCTTCTTCAATTGATCCTTTACAAGTGCAGAGAAGAACACTCCATTGTACATTTCTCTGTGATCTACGGTTTTTGGATCTGATTGAACGAATCTTAGCTGTTTTACTGGCCTTATAGCAAAAGGAAGCTTCTTCTTGTACAATTTTGAAGAAAGAAATCCACCCCAGGCTTTGAACATTGGTTGGCCACATGATACAACAACAAACGGATTCGGCTTGGCTCTGGCCCCTTCGATAACTTCTCTCCAGGCATTAGGAGTTTCAGCCTTTGCATGCTTAGGGATTAAATCCATATTTTTATCAGGTTCCATGAAAGAATGGCCACGCACCGGGTATGTGACAGTAACCATCTCAAAACGCCTTAATTCTGTAGTTACATAGTGCAGGAACTGAATGATATTATGATTTTTGTTTTGTCCTGCACATGAGTCGGCGAAGATATGAAGCTTTTGAATGCCAGTGTCCAGATAGGTGTAGAAAAAATGATACAGCATTGAGCAAACATCATCTGACCCCTTTTTTGCCACTGTCTGGTCATAGGTATACATGATTGAGGAGCCACTTGATAAAACATGTACATTGAAGATGTAAAACGCAAGCTGTCTTCTAAAGTACACCTCACTTGAGGTTATGTTTGGCGTAGGAAGATTTGCCCCGAAATCAATAGCAATGGCCTCAACAGTTGGAGACTGCATAGCTTCCTTTTTGGCATTTCTTTTCTTTTTGTAGAACCAGTCAGCTTTCTTGAGGTGAAGTGTTCTCTCATCTTCTAGCCTCCTATGATCCTCCGGCAACTTCACTAGATCCTCATTACTTGTAGCACTGGCAATTTTTCTAGCGGTATCGGTGAGTTTGGCTTTATGTTCATCACACCAACAGCATGTTTCGGTTCGAGGATAGCCGAAAGAAATGTTGAACTCAGACACGAAAATTTTTCGGAATGTTTCATAAGAGATCTCAATATTGAGATGTTTAGTCAAAAATAGCCCAAGAAGTTTTTTGACATTCAATTACTCTGGAAGATACACTTTTTGAGAGTCTTTCAAGCTGTAGTGTGCTTTACGTCCCTTTAAACTACCAAAAAACTGCATCACAGCTTCACGGGTCTGTTCAGTGAGCTTATGAGGGCGATTAGCGTGTTTGCCTCGTCCATCAATAGGTGACGTGCCTGTTGTTCTCAAAGATGTTTTGATTGTGTGTAACCGGGAGGGTTTAATTCCAAACAGTGACTGGAACCCTTTAAAGCATACTGGTACTTCTACTGTACAGCCACTCCTTACCACACGAACTTTGTAGCTATAGGAACTATCATTTAACCTAGCATCTTCTACATTCTTCCTTGGTCTTCGCCGTGCCACAGGATGTGTTGAAATAAGGCCTGAGAGATAACTGTTCTGTGCATTAGTACCACCTTCATGTCCAATGTTGTTGAATGTTCTTATTAATTCATTTCGTTCAGCCAAAGAAATATTCTGAAAACATTCAAACCGTTTACACTGACAGTCAACTCCAGTTTCAAATGTCGTTGCCCGCAGCTGCTTGGTAACATCTTTGAGGCGACCAAATTTCTTGCGTTTTTTCGTTGTTGTTTCATCACGTGCATGTACATTTTCATCACTCACTTCACTTTCAAGTAATTGAAATTCGTCGTCAATCATTGTTTGCACACAAGTTACTACAGAAATTGAAGAATTATTTCATTCACCATGAAACATTGATTGTAAGAATCTTTTATAACTGGTATAACACAATACAATCTGCATCAATAAACACAAACACACAAACAACATAAGACAATAAAAACCGTCTGGGCCAAAGATAATATAACACACAGCAGTGCAATACCCTACAAGAATAACATAAGTCAGAACTAGGACTGTGTTGGTTATTCCCCTGTTTCAGATGGACTCTGTTGGTTTTTCCCCTGCACTATAAAAATAAAAGCTGCAATACCTTTGGACTGCATCGTTTTTTCCATTTTATCAACTTGCAATGTTACAATAAAGCATGACAGCACTGCATTACAATCATAACCTCAATTTTAACTTTTTTGGACTCTGTTGGATTTTCCCCTGCACCCTTCATATGTATACGTTAACACATGGCTGAGATCCATGACCACATAAGGATCATTGTTGAAACTTACATAATCATTTGTAAAATGTTTATCAAACAGCTTCTGTGCTCTCTTTTTCTTAACAGCTGGCAAAATGAGTGCATCGGCAAAAAGAAAAAAGAAACAAAATGCTCCTAAAGAAGAAAAAAAGAAACAAAAAATTACCAATGAAGTGGATGATGGTGAGTTTTTAAAGTAATTCATGATGGTTTTTGGTGGGCTTAACATCAGGAATCTGATCCTGCATTTGTTGTATGTTAAAAATTGTTTTAGTAAATTGCATGTAAAGGGTACATTGCAAAAGTAAATAAATTGAGAGTGCCTTGGATTCATTATTACAAGATATAGTCTAACAGTGCCACTACGGTTTAGTGTTTAAATAAGGAAAATTTGTTAACCAATGATAATGACACTAGCCTAACAAATAGACTACTAATTTAGACTATGTTAGCCAAAACATAGTATCTTTTAATTTTTAAAGATCTTAAGCTTAGAACCTATGTTGAAACTATTACAATTCTGTCAAACATATCCCTAGCATGTTTGCGGAATACAGAAATATAATAAACTGTATGTTAAGGAGAGTGGAAAGGGCTAGAATGCAGGTTTTCAGTGTTATTTTTTTTTAGACACTTAATATCCGGTATAGATTTTTGAAAGCACCCAAGGGTCTTGCATTATACCAGGCCTGCCAATTTCACATATTTAATCCATTTTCACTGATTTCAGGCCCTCAAATGTATTTCCCACGATTTTACTAAATTACCGCAATTTTTACATGGAATTTTCTGTTCTTGAGTTAAGAGATGTGCATGTTGAAGTATCTCAAAATGTCCACTTTTAATGGTGAAATCTTCTCACACAATTCTTTTGGGACCTTGCCTCTAATAAATTAATACATTTCATATTTTTATCGGAAACAATTATACTAACCGAACACAACTACTTTCAAAAGATTGTTAACGTTTATGAATAGAAAAAATATTTCCGTTGTAATGTCAGGGTTCCCAACGACAGGGAAAACAGGGAAAATTCAGGGAAATTGAAATGGGTCAAAAACACAGGGAAAACTCAGGGAAATTGGTTGTGCGGCAATCACAGTGTGTGTGTATATATATGTATATTGATTAATACGTGTATCACAAGCACATTTTTTCTTAAAAACAAAATCGGGAAGTTGGGGTGCGGGTCGTACATGTAAATCAAAGATAAATAAGCCACGAGTCCCGGGAATGTTTGGTTCACCATACAGCTGTGACGTGCCGAATTTCATGCTAGGCGGCCCCGGACCGTGCCGGGCTGCGCCAAGCCAGTTGTTGAAAATGGCGGCACCATAGTTCGTATACGTTTGGCCGTTTGTGTCATAACTTTGAAGTATCCGGTACGCTGGAAACTTTTTGAAGATTGTTTAGTGAACTTATTTTCATTTATTTAGATGTATTTTTTCAGAAGTGCTGCACCTGTGGTGGTGTTTTTGTATCACTGTAATTTATGTAGTTGGTAGTATTATGGTTTCATGACGAGATGTTTGCCTATCAAACACAACAAAAACACCGCGAAAATAGTTACAAATTGTGTTATTCTGAGTCAAGAGTTCTACAGAAGCAGTTAAATATATTTGAAATTTTTTAGTCAATTGTGAGAAGTGTTTTTTTTCCAGAAGAAATCAATGGCTGTCCTTATATTATTTTCTCATTAGAAATATAGGTTACATTCACAGGTGTGTGCTAGCACAGTTTCCTTAATTGTGCAATGAAAACACGGTGAAACTTGTGAGACTAAGCAATTCAGTATCAAATGTGTTTTGCTACTCTACATTAGGCCTAGGCCTATTCTTGATAGTCTGAGTGGATAATTGTGTGACATTCACGATGTCTAAATTCAATCCTGCTTGGCTAGATGGATCACTGTTTCCTGACTGGAAAAAGAGGCTAAGTCGTGTTGAGGGTGATGACAATAGTGCAAAGTGTATTTTGTGTAAAAAGGTATTTTCTTTGAGTAGTATGGGTAGGCAGTCTGTGAAGAGCCATCAAGAAGGGAAATTTCACAAACAGTTCATTACTGCGAGCAGTATTTCTGCCTCTATGTCAGCATACTTAACAAAGCCTTTAAATCACCAAGAAACGAAGGGATCAATTATTTAGTGTGTTTCCACAGCACCAAATTCTGAATTAGCATCCAGCACACCAGCATCCTGTTCATTGTTAACTGGATCATCATCATCATCATCATCATCATCATCATCATCATCATCATTCAGTGCTCTCAAAGAGGCATCTTCAGGTATGGTAAATAAAATACATTTTCAGGGAGACAGTAATGTCAGAAAGGCAGAAATATTGTGGGCATTACATGTTGTTATGAAAAAAGACAGTTTTAATAGCCAACAAGGAATAAGCAATTTGTTTGCTAAAATGTTTCCAGATAGTTCCATTGCACAAGAAATGCAGCTTAGTAGTACCAAGACTGCATACTTAGTTACTTATGGACTTGCCCCATATTTTTTTCACAAACTTACAGATGAAATCAGATCCACAAAATACATTGTTGCGTGCTTTGATGAATCCTTCAATAGGGTATCAAAGGTACAACAAATGGACATAGCTGTACGTATATGGGACGTCAACAAAAATCAAGTAATGACGAGGTACTGGAATTCTTCATTTTTAGGCCATTCTACAGCTGATGATCTCTTAGAAGGGTTTCAACAGGATTGAAAGGATGTGGAACTATCCAAAATTGTACAAGTATCCATGGATGGGCCGAATGTCAATTGGTTGTTCATGAAAAATTTGAAGGCAAAAACTAAAGTGTGCGAAGAAGATCCAGATATATTAGACCTGGGATCTTGTGGTCTCCATGTTGTTCATGGTGCCTTTCAAATGGGTTTTAGAAAGACCGGGTGGGATTTTTTTCAATTTTTAAGGGCCATATATTCTGTGTTCAAAGACTCACCTGCTCGACGATCAGACTTCAGACAAGTTACAAGTTGCAGTGTTCTTCCGATCAAATTTTGTGATTGTCAGTGGTTGGAAAATGTCCCAGTGTGTGAGAGAGCAATACAAATTTTTCCTCACTTGAAAATTTTATTTAAGACCAGTAAATTACCTGCTACATATTCTGTTGAGAAAGTGAAGGATTGTTTGAGGGATCCTTTTTTGCTAGCTAAGCTGAGTTTTTTCCTGACAATGGCTTCTTCACTTGAACCATTTTTAAAGAAGTTCCAAATATCAAAACCAATGTTACCATTTCTGCATAAGGATTTGGAGGACTTGCTAAGAGAGTTGCTGGGACATTTCATTAAGATGGAAATTTTGAAAGCCAAGAAAACTGCATATCAGCTTATTAGTATTAATTTGGATGATGTAAGTCTGGGACTTCCACTCTCAAAGTTGAAAATTGGATTTGCTGCAAAGCATGAGTTAGGTGTGGTTGATGTAAAAGAACTTCAGAAACAAAGGTTCCTAACAGAATGCAAAACATGCATGGTTCAGATTGCCAAGAAACTTGTTGAACGTATAAAATAAAATACAAAATGGTTAAAGCTGCTTCTTGTTTAGACCCTAGAAAATTGTTGGACAAACAGGAAGAGTGTAGGACAAGCATGGATACATGTTTGCAAATTCTTATGTCTGCCAGCACCTAACTGCTCTTCAATCTGATAGAGCTAGTGTTCAGTTTACCAAATTTGTTACTAATATCAATTCTGACAAACTTGCATCATTTCATGTACACAATAACAGATTGGACACTTTTTTTTGCAGATATGTTGAGTGGAGAAGAACAGTTTAAAGATATATGGCTTTCAGTGAAAATTATATTAATTCTCTCACATGGTAATGCTTTAGTGGAATCTGGGTTCTCCATCAATAAGGAGATGCTTGTTGAAAATCTCCATGAGGAATCATTGATTGGCCTGCGACGAGTTTGGGATGGAGTTAGTAATGCTGGTGGTGAAAATTGTATTCAAGTAGATCAGGAAATGATAAAATATGCCAGAGAAGCAGCTTCAAGGTAAAAAAGTGCGCCGGAGCAAAAACGTCAAAATGAAGAAGAGGACAAGAAGTTGGACATATATTGTTAGGAAGAAAAAAAAATGCAAGACTGTAGAAATTCAAGAGCTGCTAAACAAAAAACTGGAAACAGAGAAACAAAAAGCATTTAGAGATGAAAATTAAAAAAACTAAGAAAAATATGTAATGGGCTTAAAGAATAGCCAGTACATATTTGTAATATTTTGTGAATGTACATTGAATATGCAAGATACCTAAACATTTTTTTCCTATGCAGCAGAAGTGGTATAACTAGGGACAGGTATTTTTTGCGATCGCGAATCACCGTCGTTATTTCGCGAATTTGGCCCCTTTTTTTACGAAAATGTGAATTTTGCGATTTTCCACTGTTTCGTCGCGAATTTGGTCAAAATTTCGTTATTTGAAGCTTAAATTGCCACAAACCCATATAATTTAGATATAATTAATCTTCCGTTCGTAACACCAGCGCACCAATAAAAAATAAAACAATAAAACACTACTTAAAAATACATTTCACCGTACCGGCAACATACTAGGCAAAACTAGGTAAACAATTTATTTTCTCCAACCATAACCACAAAAACCACATTCTGTGGCAATAAATAACGGCGAGGTTAACGATCACAGATGACGGTAATCCAGGACCGTTTATATTTTGCATTTTAACATTACAAGCTTCAACATTTGTTTCTCGTGCCATGAAGTTATCAAAACAAAACGCGTTTCTCAATAAACGTGTTACCAACGTAGCAGTACGAGAATGCGAGAAAGAACATGAACGTTTACGAACAATCAATTGTTGTTTAATCATACAATCAAGCGTGTTCGGTAGATAAAAACGATACCGCGTTCAGAACGCGTAAATTTTGATATCAACGAAAATTATTACAAGTGTTTTTTCTTCATAATTTACTTAACCATAAAATACTTTAGGCAATTTTAAACTGCAACAAACAAATTGATGGATGTATGTGATTTTTTTCCTTCGGTTGTTAGGTTACTGCACATGCGTGCATTTATTATTATTTGGTGGCTATTCGTTGCGGTAACTGAACGAAGTATGACATAAACGCACTAGATAGGGCCTAAGAATTTTCTTCTGGTGGTCTCTATTCGACAGATAAGGCAGTTTTATTTTGTAAATACTGTAATTGCAGAGTCAGTTGGGACCGTAGAGACTCAATTGGGGGCGCACCACAACGCCGAAATACCACAACGCCAAACGTACAATAACGCCGAATGCCAAATTGACCACAACGCCGGCACGCTAGAAAATTGCTGTGTACCACAACGCCGAATTACATAAAAGCCGAAAAATGTCATTCCAGGACTTCCACAAAGGTTAGATTAGGTTAGGTTTGACTAGGTTATGTTAGGATAAGCTAGGTTAAGTATGGTTAGGTTATATTACGCTAGGTTAGGTAAGGTTAGGATTGATTGTGGTATTTCGGCATTAAGGTACATTTAAGAAACACACACAAATTCATTCAGTTGTTATTTCAGCGTTATGGTACACAGCAGTTTTCTAGCTGTCGGCGTTGTGGTCAATTTTGACATTCGACGTGATGGTATTCTGCGTTATTGTACGTTTGGCGTTGTGGTATTTCGGCATTGTGGTCAATTTTTAAGCACATAAGCAGTGAAAAGCACAAAAAGTCACACATTTCTTCCCCCGCTACTGTAGCACTGCAGCATACTAGTGGTGTTTGTGCGCAGCAAGCAAAAAAAAAAAAAACATTAAGCGCATCGTTTTGCTATGGAGACCACTGAGGTGTTCCTCAAAGCGAACATCCTACTTCATAAATTTCAGGACCCCAGTATTTTAAGCTGGATGAAGAAATATGTTGGAAGTTTTGTATTTATGCCTACATCAATATCTGTAATCATGGAGTGGCTTAAATTTAGAAGCTCTCAAAACCAAACCCAATTTAAGCTATTTGGAAATGGGCATTTTAAAACTAACCTAAGCTAAACTTACCAAATATAAATCCAACCAAACCTAAAACTAAAGAAACCTAACTTTTTGGCCTAGCATACTACCTGAGTTAGGAATATATTTTATTGACAAACCTTCCCTCTAAACCCAAAAGTTTTGACATTCTGGAAGAGTAGCTACTTTTAAGTTTCAAGGGTTTTTCACTTCTAAATATTAGTTCTAAACATTTTGATTATTCATTACTGAATTCATTTAACTTTTTCTTAAAAAAGGTACGCGTAGATACATTTCGCCGCTTTTTTTTCCTCACCGCTTTTGGCATTTTTTCTCACCGCTTTTGGCATTTTTGCTCACCGCTTTTCACTAATTTTACTCACCGAAAAGTTCCTGTCCCTAGGTATAACATTAGGCCTATATATGTCTAAATGTTCACAGCAATTTAGCAGGTAATAAAATAGCTGATAATACTGCACACCGAGAATAATAGGGCCACATCTAAAAAAAACTGAATTTTACAGGTATTTTACAAGAGAGTGAATAATTGAAAGTTCATTCTTAGCCTCAGCAAGTGCATAATGTCGGCACTGTTTCTATAAAATTAATCAACCTTTTTTTATATCTTATATCTTTATATCTTGTATCTATATATATTTGATATCTTTAAGTAGAATTTTTTTTTGAGATGTGGCCCTATTATTTTCGGTGTGCGTTACCTTTATGTTAGTAGCATAGGTATGCCTGTATATTATGTAAAATTGTTCTTAATGTGATTAGTTTATTGCATTATTTTTTTTAATTTAGCACAGGGAAAATATATTATAGGACAGGGAAAACTCAGGGAAATTTACTGAAACAAGATGGTGGGAACCCTGAATGTTTTGAAATTCAGTGCTACCAACTGCCTTTCCAAAATACGGTGGAACCTCATTATTACGAGTACGGGATACTACGGGATACTACGAGACCTTCGTTGTTACGACAGTTACATGCGCTCTCTCTCTCTCCCTCTCTCTTTCTCTTGAGGGCACCAGTTGCTTCCCCTCCTAAGTCGGCGGAGGGGTAAATCTAAAAATAGACCAGCCAACACCCACCCTTCCTTCCTTCCTTCCTTTTCCTTTGCCTTGCCTTGCCTTGCCTTGCCTTGCCTTGCCTCCCTTGCCTCTCCTTGCCGTGCCTTGCCCCGCCCCGCCCCTCTTCCCTCCCCTTCCCTCCCCTTCCCTCCCCTTCCCTCCCCTCTACTCCCCTTCCCTCCCCTCTACTCCCCTTCCCTTCCTTTTTCTGTGGTTATCCCAGTCAGATGTGCAGATTTGCTGGACTTCAGTTATTTGATGTCTGGGTTAAACATAAGTGGCAGAAAGCAGGATTTGTATGGCTTTCATTTGAACATGCTGAGAACCAAAACAACTAATGTTTAAAAAAAGCTGGTTTGAATAAAAAATATTGTTTTTTTTTTTAAACCTTGTTTTTTTGCCAACCCTGTCGTTAGACATTAATGATTTATTTCTAGATGAATCAGATTTTCCCACTTCTGACTTGGAAGATGACAGTGATGAGGTTGAATTGGGTAGTGGGGATGAAGAAGAAAGTGATGATGATGATAACTTAGAGTTGGATGAAGAGGATGAAGAAGAGGAAGATAGTGAAGAGGAGGACAGTGATAAAGGTTTGTACATCTTGACATAAAATATCACTTTGTTTGGAACATCAATACTATCAGTTGCAATTGCTGCTGTAATAGAAAACTCTACCTTTAAGTTTTTTTTTGTTATTTGATTGTTGTTTTGATATAGTATTAATAGCAGAATATATGTTTTTCAGGCAGTGTAAATTTAGGAATTTTTTTTTCCAATGTTTTAAATATAAATAAACTTAACTTATATTGCGAGAAAAAGTAAATACAGAACGTTAATTTGAGGTTTGGACTAATTAGAATTTTTACATCTTATCTAGACAAACACTGTAACACCTACCCTCAAAGTAATGCCCTAATTTGTTCCAGTAAAACACATCAAATCAGCGCTAGTCAAATACTTTTTTTTTTTTTTTCATAAGAGAGTATTTTAATCAAAATAATGTTTTCCAAACAGGTAAGTGACTTGCTGACCACCGTTTTAATGAAGACACTACTCCCGTTAAAATTAATTTACGTTACTAATATGTATCAAAATATATTTGAAGTACATTCAAATAAATGTAAAATAAATTTAGAGATAAAACAATCTAAAATTAGATTTAAAATTCACGTATCCCATTGTTTACATAATAGACCTTGGCATAACATTTTTTTTTTTCCCTATGTAGATGCTACCAACATTTCTGAGTTACAAAATAATGTTATTGAAATAGGAGATATATTTCAGTTGTAATAAGAATTTAAAAATCATGAAAATAATATTAGAAAGATTATTTAACCTGTTGACATAATATTCAACTGTTGTTTACTAAGTGAATGTCTGCCATGATTTGCCACTAGCGCATCTTAGTGGCGCAAGGGAAACTAGCCCTGAAATCTTCTGGATTTTCTCTCCAGAGGTGCTGTTGATGTGCAGGATGGTGAAATGTAAATGTTTGCTGAACACTTGGGATGTCATCGTAAATAATTATCCAGTGAAGGAAGCGAATAGCTATTGAGGAAAGAGCAAAATATTTTGTTAAGAGGTGAATCTTAACGAAGGATTTGTTTTCATTTAAAAGTTCAACTATCATTTCATTTTCATTAATTTAAATAAGAGCAGTGTTTGCGCAACCCTATGGTGTAAAAAAAATTAAATTTATTTTTGCATTATTAGCTGTTGCAGTTTGACTCAACTATTTGCTACTATTTGCTAGGTCATTTTAGGTTCATATTTGACATTAAAATTGTAGTTTTTGCCCGCCATCCTTTTCAGCTACCTCAGGGATAGCCAAGAACACTAGCACCACTTCGTTTTCGACAGCCGGGTCAACTCCGTTCCACAAGAAGCATGAAGGCAAGGAGAAGCTAGCGACGCCAGGATCACAGAAGGGTGACAAGAAGTCTCCAAAGCAAACACCAGTATCAGTTCTCAAAAAGGAAAAGACCCCCCTTGCAGGAAATATAAATGTATGTCCAACAAACATTATTCTGGTGTGCATTAGAGATTTTTACAGATTGTCTAGAAAACAACATGATTATAAGGATGATGAGGATGAGGATAATGATTATAATTATTACTAATATCGTAGCAGTGTTTCGCTGCTATATTCTTTTAAAAATTACTGCAAATATTTATTTGTTTTGTAGTTTATCTATTTAAATATTTTTGTGGAATAATGATGTTTGGTATAAAATAGACTTATTTCATAAGTTCATTGACACCATTTGTGTTAGCATCATATGATGTCATAGATTTGTAACACAAACAAATTTCAAAAACGACCATTTCAATATATTGAATGTAGTATTTATTTCTACTTTACCGCCAATTGGTAGTGATGTCACAAATGTAATACATTACTCTTTGTACTGTGCATGGCAACACAAACGTTACACATGATGTGTCTTCAATCGTTGAATAGGATTCATAATTCTATTAGTGGCTTTCTTTGATCCGGCTGCTTTGTTTCAGCATGTTCAGTGATATGAAATTAATACTGTCACTCTTGTTTGTATTTTTGGGAGGGATTCATGCAGTTCAAATCCTGTCGAAAATGAAAGGCAGCTTTAAATTTAATTGAAATTTTTTTTTCTGTAGATTACAGTGATTAAATTTAAAGTTTTATTGTAGCTACTCTTTATATCACACAGTACATTTGAAAAAAAGTATTTAAATTTGTTAATTTCAAAATCTGAAGTTGTGGTGGTTTAGAACGAATCTGATAACACTACTAGTGTTGCCTCCTGCCTGGAAGATAAGTCCGCGTGTGACAATGTGGTACACACAAGGCGCTTCATTGATTTAACTGATTTCTCACTTACCCTTCCATTCCCACCTTTAAGGCTATGCTCGAGTTCCAAATAATCATGTGAGGCACTCACGTTGATATTCGGACATAGACATTCGAGGCTTTTCCTCTTTAGCTTATTTATTTGTGAGAAGTCATCTACTAAAACAAATTTTAATTATATTTCAATTTTATTTTCAGAAATATATAAAAAAAAATACATAACTTTGCATGTGTAATGCTAAAACCTGTGCTTTACTTGGTGAAAAAAGTTGGATAATAAGACAATAAAAATTTCTGTCTTTCATAAAATTTGGTTCGGCATATATGTCACTAACAACATCTTACGTTTTTGTGGTGGAACTTCATATTTTCTAGCAACAAGCGACTGAAAGTGCCAGCTTGCTGAAAACTAGACACGATTCCTTGTTCGTCCTTTTATTTGGGCCCAAAATTTGGAAATAGCTCTTGTATGGTGTTGCTTCTTAAATGAATTTTATTTTAATAAAAATTTGAATAAGCATTCATTAAAAGCTTATGAAAATTGATTTTGTGCGCACATTTAGCCAAATCTTAATTATTTGTTGCTCAAGCTTAGTTTTTCACTACCATTACATTGAACCACTTCTATGATATCTTCTCATTTGGTACATATGTTGCTAGTAAATTCAAGTTATAAGTTCAATAAAAAAAATTTAAATGTTTGCAACAGGTGACTAAAAATGAACTTTCTGCTGGCCGCTTGTTAAAAATTCAGAACAACTCATATGTTTGGACTTCTTTTGGCGATGGGAGATGTTGTATATGCCTGTACAAAGCATCAATTTACATTGTAGGGGTTCTTTATTTTAATAAATTAATTATTCAACAAGAAGTCCAATCGATGAAACCCCAAACTATGATAATATTTTTCAAGGGTATAATTTCACATACAGTAAACTCCCGGTATATCGCGCCCCGATTGATCGCGGAATCGGGTATATCGCGGGTCAAACCATGTCCCCCAGTCAGAAATGAATAATAATGGAATAAATGGTTGATAGCCGATTAGGATAATTTTGCGTTGTAACTAACAAACTAAGCATCGGGCAGAAAAAAGCCTAGGCGTAGAAAATGTCCGCAGTGAAATTCTAAACAAGATATCTCCGTACATTATTCCTCTATCTTGTAGGGTTTTCAAATTATGGTCCAATCCAGCCCAGTGATATTTTCTGAAAGACTAGTTCTTAACGTCGCTTTATCTCACAAATGAAGCAGGGGACCTGATAAAGCCCACCGTCCAGCGACATTATCCAGCGTGACTCGGCTGGGGATTGATGTTGGATAGGCTTGGTTGTCGGCAAGCGCTGGATAGGGAGAGGCAAGCCGAGAATATGGAGAGAGGTAGAGATTAGAGCGGGCAGAAACTGGACCAGGGGGCGTGGGGGAGGGAATGTGTTCACGCAGCACACAGGCAGAGCATGAGTCACTTGACTGAGCAGCGTCCCTGCGTACAAGGCAAAATCAGGTAGTCCGGTGTTTAAAATTCCACTCCAGAATCTTAATTGGTACTTTACTGGACATCTGTATATAAATGTTTTGTTACAACTTAAACCTACAGACGTAATATTATTGGGTAATTCATTGTATTATACACGTTCATCTTTTTACTTTGGTATAATGTTTTAACATTAAATGGTAAAGTAAATCAGCTAGCGTATTTTTAATCTTTGCCCAGGAATTCCCAGTGGTCCAATACTTACGTGAACCATACTGTACCACTTTTGCCGTGAGGTAGTAAACAATTCCCGGAAATGTTTATGTGTAGCGGTCTCCCGACCTTTAACCAGAGGCTGGGGAATATAACACTTGCCGATCCGAGCCACACACACTCAGCAACTCGACACAGTGTTTGGTGAAATAAGTAAAGACATAGTTTAACACTGTTTTTAATAGTGTCACTGATTGCGCTAAAATTAAATTGGCGCAATTTTTGTTTCCCACACGTGACCATTTATAATTTACTGTAAGCATGGATAATAAAGTTTAACCACTTGGCACGATAGACGATTCTTTATTTTTTATTGTACGAATGCTCGAATAGTTTTTTCCTGTATCTGCGGCCTACTTCTGCAAAAGACAAGCTATCTGTAAGTAAATATAGAATTTTTATTTTGTCAATCAAACTCGGTACTTTGCGAATCATATTCGGTTTGAATTATCACTACGGCCTTTCTTTTTAGAAGACTTCGACCACAGAATCGTGTGTAACCGCACACACTGCACTTACTTTGTTACGGACACTGACGAAGCAGATACTGTGGCTGACACCACGAGACTGGCAGCAGCTTGTGTGCCGCACGTGTGTATGGCGGCGTGTGGCGCGCTCGTAGGCCGTGCGACAAACTGTGCGCGGCACGCGGAAAAATAAAAACAATTCAACATTTAATATTTATCTTTAAAATTTATTATTTTTATTTTTTCACCCGCGTTTAGTGAAAACTGCGGATGCAAAGTCCGCACAACGGCGGGCCGTCTATACTGTGCGTGCTTGCCGACCTATTAGAACACAGGCGGTGTTTTATGCCTTTTGACCTTAATCACATCGAAACATCGCGGTTATGCAACAACGCGGGTAAAAGTTATGTCCCCCGACAACCGCGTTAAATAGGGAGTGTACTGTATTTTATCAAGTCGTTGAACGTTTATTTATTAATTGTTTTAGTATTCTATGTATGTTGACATTTCATAATCCAGCATGTCCGTGGTCCTGGACATAGGGATTAAATAGCTTTTACTGTCCCTTGCCTTTGTGTTTTGTTTGCTGTCACAGTGTATCTACCCTGTGGTCTTAATGATTACTAGCTTTTTCATTGATTTCTAGTTTTTTGTAGTTAATTTTTTTGTAATGTGATTTTTAGGGCAGTGCTAATATAATTTTTTTTTAAATTTAATATGAATATGAGTATGAAATTATTCTTATATACAATTATAAAATTTTATTAGTAAAAATAAGAATAAGAATTGGAATCCCACTAAAAAGATTTTTCACGTCACTTAACAAATACATAGGGAGAAAAGAATGTAAAATAAACTAGCTCCCTGATTTTACAAACCTGGAATTAACGAAGGTAGCTATTTCACAAATGCATTCTCAGGAATCTTGGAAACATCTGAAATTATAACAACAAATTTTAAAAAATCAGGAAAAAAAATTGGGGAAAAAATTATCACATGTTATTTTTTAACGCACAGCGTATATTTGGTGTGGGTTTTAATACTTTTAAGTTATGTTCCTATAAAAAAATTGGACATTCCTTTTATAAATGTTGCAGTGTAGGTGGGCGGGTACGAAACTCGTACGGCCAGGATGGCGCGTGCTGTTGGCAGCGATGGCATTATTGTGTACTGTTTGACCCTTCTGTCCTGGTTTACATTCTTCAAGGCCAAAGCTAGTCCCTCTCAGACACAAACAATTTTGTCTCTTCCCCCCCCCCCTTTCCACTTAAAACCTTCTGCACAAGAAACAGTCATCCTCCCCCCCTCCCCTCCAACACCACATGTGCGACCAAAGCCAAAGACCACAATGTTTTAAGTCCATTCCTGGTAAAATATAACTATTTTTAAGGCCCATGCGACAGCCATTTACCATTAATACTGTATTAGTTGTTGGGGCATCAGTCTAGTAATGGGTTGGTCCCTGTTCTCAGCAAACTATACCGCAAGGAGAACCGTAAATAAAATCCCATTACCACAGTAGCGTGGAAAGCTTAACAGCTAAACCTTTCCTGGTGAAAATCGGTAGACATTCGGTAAAATGCTGATTTAGAGGGACATAAATTTTTGGTGGTGACCAATGCATACGTCCTCACTTTCCTTTAATCTGGAGATATATATACTGTGTGTGGGGGTGTGTGTGTGTATATGTGTATTTTTTAACATACCTTTGTTAACTTATTCTTTTGCAGACTGATATTAAATTTTTCTCAAGCCATTTTTATGATCCTAAATTAAATATTGATTCAGCTATAAAAAAAAACAGTTATTATATGTATTACTAGATTTTGCTCCACCGCAGAATGTAAGTTCTGAGCTATTGAAGCCATCCAGTTAACATGAAGCACCTGTACTATATAGGTGTTAGGTGACTTGTTTGTGGTGGAATAATGGTAAAGTGGGGCACTCTAAAGTCATATTAAAAATAAACATGCCATCTATCATGACATTCTTTATCTGAGGTGGGAATGGAAATTGTTTGGTGGTTAACTTAGAACAGATAACCAGAAAAAAGGAAGAACTGACACATTACTACATCATACATTAAAATTTAAAAAAAAAAAAAACCATGCACTCATACACTTTGTTTATTAGACACACAGCAGAATTTTCGCTGGAAAATCACCAAAATTCAAAATTTCTGGAATGAAAAATTTCAGCAGGTGTAAAAAATATTTATTTACCACAAATTAATTTGTGGCTTTATTGTAAAAAGATTGGATCTACTTTTTCAGAATATGGTTGGTAAATATGTTGCAGGTTTACTAGGATTGTAAGGCACAATTTTTTGTGTGTGATACACAATTGAGTTAACAAGTTTCTTTGTTTTCTGTCAGGGCACCCCAGGTGAAAAGTCGGGCAAGAAGAAGAAAAACAAAAACAAAGGTGACAGTGCCTCCAACACGCCAGTACAAGGCAAGAATCCCGGTGCTAACATCACCCCTGCTAAGACTCCGAAGCAGCAGTTGGCAGGTGGGGTTGTCATTGAAGAGAGCAAGATTGGAAATGGGCCTGTGGCAAAGCAAGGGAGTTACGTAAGTAGTCATGTCATTTGAGTGCGTGTTAGGTTCTTCCGATTACTGCCATACTATGTAAAGAGATTGTCATGTTGTAAGTTTCATTGTCATGTTATTCCACGTATACACTATTTATTTATTTGGCTGCAACATTATTATTGCCATAAGATTTTTTTGTTTATTTGTAGATAAATTTCTTTTAAAGAAATTGGAAATTTTTGTGATTTTGCTTTTGTGATATTTACCATACATTCTTGTGTTTAATCATTGGTTTTGGAATGTGATTCTTGGGCAAGACCTCTCAGTTGCTACTTTCAGATTTAACTGAACACACAATGTACAGCAAGGTATTTCCTATCACAGCAACATCTGGTTCCTAATACATCCAAACCTTTTCAAAATGATATTGCTTAAAATGTTTTTCTGCCTTATATGTAGGGCTTGGAATTTTTCGCTATCGCGAATTTTGCGAATTTCGCATGAAAACTCAAAAAGTAAGTACATTCGCGAAAACCACAACATTTCTATATTACACTGCAAATATATCCCCGAAAAGTACCATTATTTGCAGATCACTAATACTCATGCAAGGTTAAAGTATCCTTTAACCCAAGTCTTGTGTTTCAGCATAATTACCTTATTTTTACATAAGCCGTGTTCGTGTATGGTTTTGATGCTCAAAATTGATCTCGGGGTATAGTTCGCACTAAGTTTCTTCTCATTTGTGCGCCGGGGTTTGTTCAAGTGGCAACCCCCCGTTCCTCCACTCCATTATGCCAATACCGTATTTATTGAATGCAAGCAAACTCAAACTTTTGCACTCTAGAATTCGGCATCATATTATTTTTATTTTTCGTAAACTACCGTGCACACTTGGCCGGATATGAGAACGCGTTTATTGTATTATGCGAAAAGTGTATAAAATATTATATCAAAGCAAAAGAATAACCTAATATCTTGTATTTATCCAAGTTGCGTCATATACGGTAAAATGTAAACAAAACAAACCTGGTTTGTCCAGGTTAGCCAACATAGCTTCTACTAACTTCTCACGTAAGTAGTGATGTGCGAGTCTCGGCATCATCGAGAACGAGTCGAGACAGAAATTTTCTCGATCTCGTCTCGAGATAATTTATTTGGCTCGGAATTTTCGAGAATTTTGTAAACAAGAAATAGGTTAGGTAATATAATATATTGAGGCAGCATTTTGTGTTGCGTGTTGAAATAATTAACATATCTTCAACGTAACGTAGATCGAATAAAATAAAATATACTTGTTACGCTAGTATACACGATAAATTATTAAAAAGTTAAAAACGAACAACTTCCGTTCACAAGTCACTACATGAAACGGTAAACGTAAACAATGAATTGTGCTGTGGTTATCACATTAAATTACAGAAGAAAATGATTATTTTCCGTTAATAAAACCAACATTAAAAATAAATCATTTTCGGTATCAATATCAAGTATCAACGTAAAACGGTACGGTAAAAAATAAAAATATAAACATGACTGCAGAATTCTTCCGCGATTGCATTTTGTTTTATGGCCTTAGGTTATACACACGGCCAGCAGTATATAACAAGCAACATGATTTTTAAATTAAGGTCCGTATCGATAGTGACATATCGATAGTGGCGAATGTTCAGACTTTCATGATCAAGTACCGTCCATGGCTCAAGGAAACTGTATAGACTATGGAGTCAATAACGTATGTTTACATACGACAGTAGGCAAATAAACTTGAGTGTAAAGGTAAAGTTGTAATTGCAATTGCAATTGTGGATACTTGATAAAATTATTGAATAATTATGTATGTTTGTCAGATTATTGAGTTTTACTTTTTTGGATCATATTATCCTGTTAACTAAAGTACAGATTTCTCGATCTCGACTCGATTCTCGAGAATTTTTAAATTGCTTTCTCGATCTCGTCTCGAATTCAAAAAAGTCTTTCTCGCACATGCCTACACGTAAGCGAATGCTTCCTTAACGAAGATCATACATTTCCCAGACTGTGAGAAGTTTTGTTTTGTGTAAAGCTAAACACGTATGTTAGCGGCTAATGAATTTATCTTACCGTAGTTGTTTATTTTATGTAGTGGTGCACCGATATGACTTTACCGATTACCGATTCAATTACCGATTATGAGAGCAATAATCGGCAGATACCGATTCAGTTACCGATTATAATGAAGACATTTTTTTAAGTGTAATAATAATAATGCACACAAAAATTTTTATTCCCATGTGAATTTAATAACAAGATGAGGTAAAATTGAGAATACAGTTATAATAACAGTATAAAAATATATAAAATACACTATTAAGTCATTGCAAAGTGTAAATTAAATTAACTTCTATTTATATTTGTTATTGTAAACAACTTGAACTACTGTCTAATAATTGTAATTTACAGTGGGTAAGTTTTTGTTGCGGAAAACTAGCATTATTATCGACTATCACTTAAGGTTGCATCGAGAAATTACCGTTTAACAATGTAAAATGTTGCTATATTTTGTTCACTTGAGTTTATAGAAAAATGTTTCCACACTTCACTTTTTTTCTCCCTAGTCGCCATCTCACTATAATTATATAAAAATGACTCAAAACCAATTGTAGCACATGTGATTTTATTAATGTTGACTGAATGTATAAAATTATAAATACTTTTTCATTTTTCACGTCACATACAAATAACACAACAACGGATAATGTTACCAAAGACTCCCATAACAAGTTTGTAAAACGCAGTGATAAACTCTGAAAGGTATCGGGACCATGATTTTGAACCGCTACTACGACTCGAAAAGATCGATTCTCATAGAATCCACTGCAACTGCTTGTGGTATTTTGATTGCGTGCCATCTATTTTTCATCTCTGGCTATAGGTAATGTACAAGGCCACTAAACAAAAGACAGAACAAAAGACGAAACTTAAATAAACGTGTAGGAAGAGGAAAAATGTATTTTTTATTGTTCGAGGCAATGAGATTTATTAAACTTAACGAAATATCTGTAATCTTGATATGACGGAGTTATATGAATTTTGTAATATATACAAATATTACCGTATTTCATCCTAAAATGTGTAACAAAATATTACACGGTAAAAACCTACTTAATTACGCCGGGACGTAGATAATCGGCAAAGTAATCGTTAAGATAATCGCCGATTACGATTAATCGGTAAGTACCCATAATTGCCGATTACGATTCATCGGTATCCGCATCGGTGCACCACTAATTTTATGTAAATTCGTAAATAGCAAGAGAATAAACAAATAATGATTTTGCAGATACGAAATTAGTCTGCGCAGCGAGACTGGTAGTGTGCGGGCATGCGTGACTATCATGCAGCCAGCATCTGTTGACATCACGAGCCGCGACATCATTCCCAACGTAGTGGCATACCACTGCTGATATTTATTCGCGCGTCAAGTTTAGTTGATTGTTTTCGTAACAGCCTGTATGTAGTATGTTGCAACATATTTCTGTCTAGACTTTGAAAATGCCGAATACAGTAGAACCCTGTTATAATGTTTTTCAAGGGAGCACAAGAAAAAAACATTATAAGCAGGAAAACGTTATAAGCAGGAAATCTCAATTTAGCACTCAACAATGTTCGAGCTTTGTACCAATGGACTCACCAAGCTATGTAAACAACTTTAATGTTAAAACCAAAGATAGTAGTATACTTGATACATGAATTTTCTGAAACAAGCCAACAATTTTTCAACTTCGTCTTGTTCCCTGGTTAAATTTTGTTTGTCTTTAAAGATACACTGCCACATTTTTTGTAAAATTGTCTCACGATTCATGATGACAACATTAAGAGTGAGAACGTCTACTCCTTCGCCACCTGAAAATGTTTAATTTTGGGATTCCTACGTATGAATAAAAAAAAAAAAATTATTTGTAAGCAATAGAAAACACGATTACTTATGCCCTCGTTCAATGGTTGGCAAATTAAATATCGTAGGACTATGTACGTGCATCTGAATACCCACTGGAATGGCAAGGAAGAGAAGAGTTGACTAAGGGTGCCAACTGACACGTAACTACGAACATTGTGTACCTTCAGTATATTGCATAAAATTGTATTTTAACAAACTTCATGTATTGTATGGCAGTGATTGTAAACATAAACATACATAAAGG
The DNA here is from genome assembly GCF_032445375.1 of Bacillus rossius redtenbacheri. Classification (NCBI taxonomy): domain Eukaryota; kingdom Metazoa; phylum Arthropoda; class Insecta; order Phasmatodea; family Bacillidae; genus Bacillus; species Bacillus rossius. The sequence goes on from NC_086330.1 coordinate 13,016,723, forward strand.
AAACTTTTTATGGTAAGTGTTGGAATAATTTGGTTTTAAAACATTTTTTCCCCATTTATTGAATGTTAGAAAGCAAACATTATAAGCAGGAAATTACACTATTTATGAACATTATATGCAGGAAATAAATACATTGTCTTTATGGGGGAAATATTGGGACTTTAAAAATATGACATTATAAGCAGGAAAACATTATATGCAGGAACATTATAACAGGGTTCTACTGTAATACTTTGAGTGCTCGAGACCGAGCATATAAGTAGAGACACGGAAATTTCGCGAATCGCGATATCGCGAAATAACACCGCAATTTACCTTAATTCGCGACAAAACACCGAAATCGCACAGCATCGAGAAATAAAACTGATAATAATGAATTAGACCACCCATGCAAGACATCGCGAAAAACAAGTAAACACGACGTTGACGGCACATCGCCATTTTTCTAAGTTTCAACATGGCCGCTTTGTAGTAATGAAAGTAAATAATGATTTACAGTATTCCCGTCACGTAATCATTACAATTTGAAACGAAAGCAGTAATTGCAATCATAAACTAATTAAAAAGAGAAAAATGTACCTGAGCATCAACACAAAGTTAATAAAAAATACCGGCGATGTTTTCAACACAATATAGCTGCCATGATTTTCAACCCGCTGTATTTACACATTAATCTTGTAGAGAAATATAAAATTTTAATTCTTCCTTTCATGTTGAACAGTTAACAACCTCATGCTTTCAACTACGTTTGACTGGCTTGGCAACCTACTCGTTAGAGCTGTAGGTGTAGCAAACCGTATGTATTCGGTACTGACTGAGTAACGGGTGCGCCATCTAGTATCGAGTAACGAAACGTTACACACGGCTGGATTTCGTTACTCGCATTTTTCGTATGTTTTACGCATGCGCGCGCATATTCGATGAATTTACGTTACAAAGAACGATGTTTGTTTATTAAGTATAATATGGAAATTTGTCGTCCAAGTTTTTTACTGTTTATAAGAAAGTATTTTTTACAAATTAGAAATATGTATGTTTTTGTTATTTATTATCGCGTATTTTCACGTTTTTTGTTGTTTTTATCTTAAAAGAGATAATATAATAAAACCGCTCTAATGAGATTTAATTGTTTCTTGGTTAACAAAAACTGTTAATTATCAAATATTGTTAATTGTTTATATTCTATTTATTATTATTTACGTGACGTCATACTGTACGCGTACGCAATACGACTCGATTCGTTGCTGCAACATAAAGGTGGGTCTACACTGTGTAACAAAACAAGTTATAAAATGTTATATTACAAAGTTATACAACATGTTACAAAATGAAAAGAATGAAAATTATATTACAAGTTACACAACAAAGTTATATAACTTGTTATGAAAACGTGAAGAAAAATGTTATATAACACCATGTTTTATAACAAAATAAGTGTTATAAAACAAGTTATATGTTTCCCATGCAGTGTCGGTAAAGATCAAAGGAAGTTAAATAACTTGTTGTATAACATGTTGGCCGTTTGTCCACACTGGTATACATATTTAAAAACATGTAACATGTTATGAAACAAGTTGTATTACTTGTTATATAACTTATTATATAACTTGTTATGTAACATGTTATGAAACAAGTTGTATAACTTGTTGTATAACATGTTACAAATATAACATGTTTTTGTTATATAGTGTAGACCCACCTTAACATTGCATGTTATGCGGTATCAGAAGTAACGAGTAACGTAGCGACACGATAGTAACGAGTACTAATTGTTATAGTAACGAATACATACGGGTACACTTTTTTTCGTTACTTTTACACCTCTACTACTCGTAAACATGAACACATGACACTACGCCGATTGATAAGCAAAATCAGTGACCTTTAACTGCCGTAACTACACTTCTCAGCAAATGCAATACGACCGCAAAGCAAGTGAATACGGCGTCAACGGGACAAAGAACAGCAGCAAGAAATATTAAAAGAATACTAAGTTGAGACATGCCGTGCCGAGGCAGCGCGCTAGGCGACACCGGGCCGTGCCGAGGCAGCGCGCTAGGCGGCACCGGGCCGTGCCGAGCTGTTTCAAGCCTACAATTTTTATTTGCCAATAGTGTTGACTTTAGAGTGCAGTATACGAGTATACGCCGTGCCACTATTATTTAGCCAAGCAAAACTTGTAGGTCATAAAACCATTCTCAAAAGTTAAAGTAAACATGAAAAACCAAAACAGCGAAATAAAACCGAAATTTGATTTTTTCAAAACGAAATTTAAGGAAAAATAAAACCATTTTTACGGGACTCTACATATAAGTATCAGAAACATGGGTTTTATTGTACTGACAATAGCACAGTGATGTGCAAATTTTGTAACTTAAAGTTTCATGGGAAAGAAAAGATTCCATTGACAAACAACTATAAAGTCGGCTAAGCATGTGGCTGTACATATTGTGTCAGTTTTAATGGGACTGTCTTTAAACCATTCAGAATTTGCAAAAGGTACACTTAAGTCCATCTGGCTTCCGTGTGCAAATGCAGACAGCGAAAGGTTTTTTTCTCTTCAAAGTATTACACTGTTCTTTCTGATCATCGCCAAGGCCTCTCTCAGGAAAATTTACAATTACTAAGTGAAATGTGTTTTGAAGTATAAAAGATTGTAAAGTACTCTGCTTTAACACTGTTTTCTATAGTTTGTACATAAGAATTTTTTTAAAATTTCATTTTTTTGTAACTGTTTTGGATTTAATTGGCTGTTATTATGCATATTAGTCTATTCCTAGTATACATGGATTGTTTATTAAATATGTAAACTATTATATTCAATAACTGCAAAATTTAGTCAACATTTAAAATACTGGTAAAATTTCCATTGCATAACAAAAATACTGACTTTAAACCACCGCTTTTCTAATTTCAAAGTACAGCTTTTTGCATACTGAAAACACCAAAATTTTCCAGGACCTACTTACCGTATTTACTCGCAAATAGGTCGCCATCGCATATAGGTCGCACCCATAATTTGAGGTCTTGAATTTGGTATTTAAGATTACCCCCATATAGGTCGCACCGGTAATTTAATGACGTGAACGGCCGGCATGCCGTGCACGAAAGAGTTAACGGGTACTGTAAAATTCCGCTACTACGAGAGCTGATAATGGCGTAATAAATTGTTGTAACAACAAGTACTCGTAATAACCGAATATAGAAAATTGAAGTCAAGTTAGATTCCTGACTTCTTAAAATGTCTTAATTGTAGACTATAACTCGAAAACAGTGCTTTGTATTGAAAAAAAGCACAGAATAAAAGTTGTAGTAAATTTAATTATGAATAAAAAAGGCCTGTTATGATTTTTTATATATACAGGTGTTTTCGTTATGGGTTCCGATAAATACTAACGCTAAGTAAATTCACGTCACCCGAGTTTGGCTATGCTAGCCGGCTGGTATTTATTTTCGTTCAAAACGTGGCGAAGGAACTTGTGTGGATCAGGTAGAATACATTCTGCTATAAACGAAAGATATAAGAACAATGCTATCCTGAAATGCTGTGACATATTTTTGGAGTAGATAATCACAGCGACAGACCGACAGGATGCGCTCCCGCCTTTGCCGTCAGGGATGTTTATTTTGACAGCTCAAGCAATTATCTTTTCCACGACCCTTCACAGCGTAAAAAAAAAAAGAAAAAAAAACACGTTCGAATGCAGATGGAAAAGTAACTATGCAGTAAAATAAATATATTACGGCCCTGCTAAATTTTTCTATTCAATACAATTTGAGGTATTAGTGATTTTTCAGCAGAAACTGCTGTGTGACTAATAAACAAATTGTATCATAATAACTTAAACTTATAAAGTATTTATTAACGGCGAAGGACAGTCGTATAAGCCCATAAAAATATTTATTTTACCGATAATGGACTATACAACCTGGCTTTAGTCGCACGCGGTGTGGGAGGGGAGGAGGATGCTGACAGTTTCTCAAGCAGAAGGTTGAAATAAGGGAGGAAATGTGTTGAAATGTTAGTTGGAAAAGGGGGGGAGGGTGTTTTTACATGGTTTGTGGCTCTGGGAGGGATGAGCCTTGAAGAATTAGCAGGGGATGGGAGAGGTAAGCGTCACGTCACGTATGACGTCAAGCCGCCGCTACCGCCAGCCTGGCCGGACAAGTTTCTTATGCTCTCGCAGAAGCTACCACAGTGGCTTTTCGTGCGATAGTGGACGCGCCGAGCTTGGCTAGACACTGCCGCGTGGACAGTCTAGAGGGGTGGTATATATTTTTAGCCGTCTTTTGTATGCCTGCCTGCTTACAGTACAGCTCTCGCCAAGATAAACGTGAACACATAGCGCCCAACAAAGTGTAACAGACTTGTTTTTCAGCCGATTTTACTCAAATTTTCGACTTTCTCTGCTCGAATTTTTCACGGTTTCACAAAAAACGGCCGTATAAACGGAATGGGCGCATCAGAGGGGGGTCGCATCGGCGGGATTCTACTGTATTGCAAAAAAAATTCCTCAAAAATTTTAAAATATTTTTCTTCACATATAAGTCGCACTTCATTTTTCCCCCATCAAATCTGGTAAAATTACCGCGACCTATATGCGAGTAAATACAGTATATGTTGAAATAATATAGCACCAAAAGTTTCTTAAATCATTAATATAAAAGCCCTCTTTTAATACATTATGAGGGTTGATGTCCGTCATCGTGTGTTTCAAGATACCAGTCTAAGCAGAGCAGTTTTTACTAGTGATGGGCCGAGACTCGAAAATTCGAGTCGAGTCGAGCGAGTAGCATCAGCTCGGCTCGGCTTGGAATTCGAGTTTATTTTACTCGACGGGGCGAAACTCGAAAGGAAATTCGGGTAAAACTCGATGATAAAATATAATAAAATTGAATTACAATAAATTCTTAATATCTCCTTACGTGACTTCGGCCGACACTAAAAATTACGTACGTAAGACCGAAACACGTACTTACAAACAATGACGACAATCGGCCATATTATTTATATTTTAGTTTTACATATTGCCAACTTAACATGTGTGACCACATAGCAAAGAAGACGAACACATTTTTAATAAATAAAACACGAATTAAATTTTATAATCATAATATCGGCAGAAATATTACTTTTTTTTAGTAAATCCGTGCTACAATCGGCGCAACGTTACAATAATAAATTAACGGTAGCGTTATATTTGTGCGCATGTTTGCGACTGATACGCCACCAATCACGAAATGGCATTTAAAAAAACTTTGCTCGACTAATTTTTATTTTAGGAAGTATAGGTTGGCGAACATGAATTTTTTTTCCGTGTTTGTTTACACTATTACGTTCGGCGAGATTGCGTTTTGTATAATTGTTTGCTATCCAAGTTAAGTGGCAAGTTAAAATTAATTATGAAGTATAAATTATTTTATAAAGTGTAACTATTCAATACAAATACAAAATCATGTATTGGTTGGAAGTGCCAGCTTACTATTGGCCGGCAACGTAACGGCGTTAGTGTTGTAGCAATAATCTTTAAATGTATTATATTTGTTATGGGAACGTTTATTGTAATGTTGCGCCAATTGTAGCACGGCCTTACACTTCCCATAAGTGAAAGTTTTCGAAAATGTTCTAATGATTGTGTGAAACCCTAACCTTCGCGCCAACAAGCCTAAATTATATTCAATGTTTTTTATTAACTCGTGAATGCTACAGGCCGCAGCTAACTCGTTCGGTTCAAAATAAGGTAAATATGTAGTTGAGCGGTATTTGCGGGGAAAAAAATGTTAAAAATATGAAAATACTTTTATTATATGCTCTTTAAATTCCTCTTTTCATTAAAGCCGGCGGATATAAGAAATTCCAAATACTTTAGGAGATATCGAATTTTTTAATTTTCACAGTTGGGCGATATTTGTTAAATAAAATTTAAAAATTCCGAAAATACTTTTATTCTATGCTCTATACCTCAATTATTGAATTGTATTATATCAGTTAAGAATTTAACCTAAATGAATTATTTGTATTAATACTTGTATTTTAAATATATTTGATTAAGTGGGCCATGATATAACAAGACAACCATCAAGGACTCTTAGCAATAAAGTGCAAATATTCAAGCTCGACTTAAGTGTCAAAGATTCAAATAAAAATTCAGACTTGAATCGACTCGAACTAATTATTGTAAAATTCGACTCGACTCGACTTAAAAATTTGCAGGTTCGTACATCTCTAGTTTTTACATATGTCGCCATGGGTGAGACGAACCCTTTATAGCAATTTGCAGCCCAACCTGGCAGAGGAGAGCATCGTTCCAACCTTCCCACATTCTGCTGAGTCATAGTCGTAGTTTTTTTTTTCTATACAGCGGGTTGGCGTCTATCCTGACCTGGCAAAGAACAGCACCAGGGGTCCTGTGACACCAGAGCTTCGTCCGCCCTATCCCTGAGTTACGTGAAGTATATTTATCCCCGTAAACCGTGTGTACATTTGAGGCTGACACCTATTCTCATGATGAATGCAAATTTACATTAGCTTCTCAATGGGTAGTCCTGCATGAAAGTAATAACTGTTCAAAGAGTTTACAGAGTATATTAAGGAAGTAATCTAACATTTACTTGTAATGTGTGAGTTAGCTAACTTTATCTTTAGCTGATGTTTGATTACATAAAAAGTTGCAGTATTGTAATACATAGCACAAGTTTTAAAATATAAAAATATAAAATATTTCATTTAATTACTTTTGTATATACTATCTCTAGAGATTGTGATTTATAGCATTTAAAATAATGACATTTAGCATTTTTAATTTGAAATTTGGCATTTTGTAGCATTTAAAAAAACACAATTTAGCCAATTCTCTCATTTTACATTACTGAAAAAAATTTATATTTTTAAAAAAGAAACCGTTGCTTGCCGTTTTACAGACTTTTTTCCTTCAACCGACTTCTCGGTGAATTTTTTTTTTTTTTCCATTCCAGATCGCGATTACATAAATTAAAATTGTGCATTAAAATATTCGTATCACTTTACTATAACTTCACTTTTCTATTCATTTATGCAATTGGGAATGGAAATGACGTTTCGTCCCATTTTTACCTCGAGAAATAACAGTATACAACACATTCACCAGTATGCACGTATTTGTAAACACGCAACATTCTACAGACTACACAAGAACGCGGCACAATTGTTAGCGCAACGAAGTAGAGATGTCGCAATATGGTGGCCTAAAAACTTGTACTCTGCAAGATGATGGACAATCTTCCAGCTAGTTGTTCTTTGCTTTGTTTACAATCGCGAGGCACGGATGGCCATTCTACATTCAATATTTACGAACAATAGTAGTTGTGAATGACGTGACAATAAGATACTTGTGCTGAATACGCCATAAAATGATGGTTTCTTTTGATACTGAACTGAAACAAAATACAATCGGTAAATAAATTGTGTAGAGTGAAGACAAATCTACGTTTTTTACCTTGATTTTGCATTTATCTCGGAATAGTCAAGATTTAATATTTTATAGCAGAAAAAATATAATTTAGCATATTTTAGCATCTATTTAGCAAAAACTAAAAATCACCATCCCTAACTTTCTCATATCCATAACCGCACTTATATATGTATATTAGAAAAGAGTTCATTATGAGTATCTTATGTTAACAGCTTTGAAATTGGGCAAATATAATTACACACGTAATATTGGGATAAGTATAACATAATATTTTGAATTTAAGGGTTTGAGAAATTCTTTTATTTAATTTCTCATTTTTTGCATGGTGCACGCACATAGTAAAAATTTACTTGTCTTTTTTTCATGATATGTGTAAAGAAGTACGTATAACTTCAAAAATTCAATAACATTTCTGGAATGTTCGAAATTGGTGGTTATGATATAAAAGAAATTACCTGGAATCGCACTGCTATATTTAATAACCTTTTCTGCGGCTCTGAGAAATGTACCGGCACTAACAAATTTAATCTTTTATTTATTAAAGCCTGTATTTGGTTACATTGTTTCCTTTGCTCTTGAAAAATGTAAACAGTACGTATGTGAATTCTTATAAAAGTGGATGTAATGTACCTGCTTCAACACTTAGTAAAATGTTTTAGAAATGTTTGATGAATTTTTATTGTGCATGTATTTCAATAGTGTTGTCTTGATTGAAGGATGCCACTACGCAACATGTATGACATTATGTATTTTCATGGACAGCCTTACATCTATACTTCTCAGATACAGATTAATCAGATTAAGATGTGTTGTTTTTGTTGGTGCCTGAAAGTAATCAAGTTTTTTAAATATTTATATTCAATTTAATGTGTACTAATTTTGTGTATAGGTGACAGTTTTTTACACGGGAAGGTTAAAACAAAACAACAAGCAGTTTGACGCTGTAAATCAAGGTACTGGTTTCAAGTTCAGGTTGGGAAGTAACGAAGTAATACGCGGATGGGACATTGGCATTCCAGGAATGAAAGTTGGTGGGAAAAGGAAGATCGTCATTCCTCCACAAATGGCGTAAGTGTAATTTTTCAATTTACAGCTATAAATACATTTCTAAGACTTGATTAAGATATTTTTTGTGTGCATTTCCAAAGGGTGAAAAAAAATGTATATATATCTTGATAGTACTGTGTTTGATTTTATACACATTGTGTGTGTGTGTGTGTGTATTCATTATTATAAAAAATTTTAAGGTCCAATTTTGTGTTCAACTCTTTTACATAAATGTTTCTTGCCTGAAATGTTCTCTGCAATAGATTTCATTCTGCACTAAGTTTTATATTTTGACATTATGATTGCTGAAGGAAGAATGCACATTTTTGGGTTGAGTCGAGCCAAGTTCAGTAATCATATCTTACTTATAGTCAAGTCGATTACACACACAATTTGTTAGTCGAGTAAAGTTCTAAATAGGGCTGTACGGGATAGGTAATTTTGGTTCGGGAAAAATTCGGGCGGGAAGCTATGATTTCCCTTGGGAAACGGGACGGGAACGGGAATTATTTAAAAGTGCAATATGTATCCAAGCAAATTTATTTATTTCAAAAATGGGCTATCAAAACCATATCATTTTAACTTTTAAAAGCCATAGAATTAAAATAAAAATTTTGAAAAATAAACAATACTATGAAATGCCTCCATTTTCGTGTATGAACACCAGTTCCTCTGTATGTTCTGAGGAAAGGGACATACGCTTGGGGGATACAATGTTCCCAGCAGAAGAAAACACACGTTCACTTGCTGTTTCTGTTGCAGGGATGCCTAAATACTGCATTGCAACTTTACACACGTTAGGGAACGCATCTTTTCCTTTTTCTCTCCACCACTTTAGGGGATCATCACTTCTTTGTATAACAGGCATACTGAAATAGCAATCAGTTTCTGATGACATGATCTGGTTACTTGATTCGCTCTCAGCAAGTTCGTCAAAAACACTCCAGAGAAAAGTAGAACTCTGTGCCAACTCACGGGTACCTGCAGTTGTTACTGAAAGAAAAAGAAACACCACATTCTTACACAATGCTATAGTGGCTTTTGTATAAATAAAATAACTAGGCCTACAAATAAATTAAACAATACCTGGTTGTGCCGTTGCCTGTGTGATTTCTTTTACTTTTTTATCCAGGTGGTTACGTGCCAAAAGTTTTTCTTCCGTTGGAATTACAACAGCCTTAAACCTCGGGTCTACTAACATTGCAGTATAGTATGGCTCTTTTCGATCGTAGCATGGAAATCGTGCTTGGAGAGCCAGAAGTACCTCATTTGCAAACTCCCATCCCTGTTTTGCATTGGTGTTGATGTAGGCCTTCAGACAATTTTTTAGAGAAAAAATGACCGGAATGACCATTGATGCTGATGGTGAACGTTCACCACAAAGTTGGGTTGTAGCATCATACAATGGTTGCAATATATTAATGTAAGAGTCAATAAGGTTCCATTCACTCAACTGCAGATTTTCCATGTTCAGTGTTGGTAAGTGACGAGAAAGAGGTATCTTGTTGTCAAACAATCTCTTCAGCATTAAAAACTCTGAATTCCATCTTGTCTGACAGTCTTGAATTAAGTTTAGTACCGGCAGATCTAGTTCTTCTTGAATTCGATGCAACTGTTCAGTTGCTCGCGCACTGTGTTTGTATCGTCCAACAATCGAACGTGACTTTTTCAGTACCTCTTTGATCTCACATGTTACTTTAACAGCATCTTGCAATACAAGCTGCAGTGTATGTGCAAAGCACTGCAGCTGCGTAAACTTAAGTTTGCATAGTGAAAGTCCCAACTTAAGGTTTCGTCCATTATCACTCACAATGTACATGTCCACTTTGTCCCCTGCATTTTCTAAGTCCCATTCATTGAAGCACTCTACTAGTTTCTCACTAATTGCTTCACCAGTGTGTCCACCAGGAAAGCTGTAACACCCTAAACAGTACTTCTTCATGTCGAAATCTTCAATAAAATGACATGTCAGCGACATGAATGCTTCGTTGCTAGCAGATGTCCACAAATCACAAGTGAATGATAAAGAAGCAATTTTGGATAAACTTATTGCATTGGCAATATGTTCAGACATTTTTGCCTTTGTTTTGTTGTACAGTTCAGGTATTACTCTTCTTGAAAAAGTGTTACGAGATGGCACTGAATAAAGTGGTTGAGCTATTTTAAGGACTCTTTGAAATTTATGATTTTCCACTGTACTGTATGGCAACATAGCATCAGCTATCCATTCCCCAATACAGTTCGTCAGTGAAATGGCCCTTTCATGTGTTGAAGGCCATTTGTAAGCTTCGTCTAAGCAAAGTTGCTTCTTTGTTGGTTCTAAAGTTTTTTCCCCAATATTTCCGCCTTTCCGTGTTGCTTCTATCTGTTCAAGTTCTTTTTTCAAATTTGGATGTTGCATCAGATGTCGAAGCAACCCAGATGTGCTACCAAAATTGGTTTTTAAAACCTTTTTGCATTGTTTACACTGTGCAGACACATTATCTGGCATTTTTTGGTAAAAAGACCAGATAGGAGTTTTTAATTTGGTGTGGCGACTTTCCATGATGAAATTCACGCGTAAACACACACACCTTATGTAAACAACTTCACACTAAAATACTCGCCAACACAGATAATATCACAATGCGTTTAAAACCGGAGTAAAATACATTGAATATCTTGTTCTGTAGAGAAAGGAACCTGAATCTCTGGCGCTCGGCTTTGTGTGTGGAACAGCATCGGTGACAAACTTTACGATATGTAAATATTTAGAAATAACATTTCACCACAGTTTCTCTCAACGCCTATCTTTGTTTTCACCGTCGTTTGTCCTAAACACCAAATTTATGAACGTTCAAATACATTTCGATGTAATATACATCAGTGTCGCCAACGTCTTTCCGCAATATTTCTTATTCGTTAAAACGAACATCACCGAACATGCACGAAGACGCCATATTTACAAGACTTTGAACGTTCACATCACCAAACGTTTTACTCATGGCCGTATGGTACACCTTGGCAAGTGGCACAAAAAAATGTTTACAATCGCAAACGAAGCTGAGAAATCGCTGTGGCCACAAACGCACGTAGTAAAGTAAACTAAATACAGTTTACACAATTCGCTTTACTTTTATTGTTCCGTCTAAACTTGTGTCACGGTTAGCTATAAAATGGAGCGCTAATGCAACATTAATTGCAGGAAATACTTTGCATTAAACGGGAAAATAATGCATTAAAACTATAGGGAAAATGACGGTGCCAGTAAAAAAATACGTTAATTACGCAAATTCGTATATCTCAGGTACGTAAAAATGAGGTTCTACTGTAATCACAGAAAACTTATGTTCCGTTACGAAGACACCTAAAGATAGGTTACGCAGTGATTTTATCAGAAAAATTATCAATATACATTTTCGGGAAATATTACTTTCCTGAATAATTTTGGGAAAAATTCATTCCCGAAATTTCCCGAAAAATCGGGATCCCGCCCAGCTCTAGTTCTAAACAAAAACATTTAGATAGAGTAGTTGCAGAAATTTTTGAGAATAATTTTATGTCCTTTGTGTTTATTGTGAGAACGGTCGGTTGGGTAGTTTAGCTATGTTTAAGGTGGTATTCCAAGATGGCATTGGATGATGAATTAGAACTGCACTGTTGTGCCACGTCTGTAACCTAACTTGTGGGCCATATTCCAGAATTTAACCTTCTGTGCGCATGCTGACATGCTCAGAAATTAGGTAACACAACTCAAATGAATTACATAGAATTGTGTGCGTGTTCTAGTTTTTACTTTATTTCTCAATTGTAATAAAAATTAAAACATCCAACTATGGCTTTGCAAGATTTTTCCACGTATATTTTCGTAAAAATAATATTACAAAGTTATTTTCAACATATGGAATTAAGGATGATGATGTAATGAAAGGTTTCAAATGAAATCTGTAGGGGGTTGTTTGGAATCAAACAATAAAATCACAACCTGATACACGAGACCAGTTGGTAACTTTCTTTGGGGGGAAAAACTATGTAACTCATAAACAAAAATAATTAAATCATTATTTAGCTAGAGCTGCAAGAGAATGTGCGACATTACTACTATTATTTCTGAGGGAACCTAATAGTTTCCTCCCCGTATGGGGAGTTCTAGAGGTATGACTATTTACTATTTGTAAAGGTTAAAATAAAACAATTAATCTAAATAATTTAAAACTTAATTCTATAAATATAAAAATTTATTATTACAGAGAGAACAGTCTTATTCATTTCAGTTTCAGAAATAACTATGTACTTAAGGTGTCGACATTCATTACGTTATCAATAACAGGATCATTTGTGATTAAGGGAGTACCAGAACTTTAGTAAAGTATTTTATTTAAGTTTATTTGAGCATAACCAACACAAAACAGAATGAAGATCAAAGAATCTCAAAATGTTAAAAAAAAAAGTTCATATCAAAAAAATTTTTTGTAAATGTAATAAAATAATTTACTCAAGAAATTAAAATTGTGGTAACATTATTGTGTCTACATATTTTTTTCAAGCACGCAACAATTTTACTTCTGTAGTTTGCTAACTTTAAAAAAGCAGTACAGTTAACATGTCAGTGTTAAGTTAACAAAGATATCGGTTGGTAAATAAATCAAAATAACCAAAGTGTCCACAAAATTAACACAGTTACACTAAATATAATTTAAATATATATTTTATTATTAATATAATACAGTTTTAACATTGATATATAACTTATAAAAGGAATTGAACAAAATCCCCAGAAAATGTGTAAAAAGCATTTTTTTTCATTGCATTTTTACAAAACAAATTGCAGAATTCAGCATTTTAGCTTTTGCTGTATTTTCAGGTTTCTAATAGTAGTTATATATCATTTACATAATGTTGAAAGTGACTTACTAATGATACTTACATTTAAATTTACCAAACAGTGAGTGCAATCCAATTCTCTCCTAATTAAACTACTTTAAAGATCGCTGTTAGTGTATAACTCATGTGTTCAATGATTTTTCAGGTACGGAAACAAAGGTTCTCCTCCAGTTATTCCTCCCAACAGTGCATTGGTGTTCGAAGTTGAATTGCGGAACGTAAAATAACTTTTTGTGATCTCTGTTTATACTGTCTCATTTGAGTGCGTATTTCTTGTCTTTTTGCACTGCTACGTGTACAAGTTTTCTGTTTCATACATTGTTCCATGTTTGCTGCTGAGTTTGTATTGACATTTTTAAGTCATCATTAAATTTACTTTTTTATAAATGTTATTTTATTTATGTTTTTTTTTATAATAAGCAGGTAATTTGTGTGACAATGAAAAAAAAATTGAACATGCAAAATTCAGTATCTGTAGATAGGAACTCTGTGTTTTTTTAACTGTAATTCTGTTTATTAACAAATTCATTAGACAAGTACAGTCAAACCTCTCTGAAATGACCCCTCACGGTTCCCAGGAATAGGGTCTTAATAGAGGGGGGGTCGTAATAGATGTTTTCCAAAATTTTAGTTGATTTCAAACCCCCCTCCCCAAACTGCTACTTGCTAAGAAACCAGCCGTACAATGGCAGGACGCTGTCACTCACAATGCTAGGCGGCTTTGCTTTAAACCCACTTCAACCTTCATGACAAGTCCGTCGCCCTACAGGCCAACTCTACAGAAAATGTCAAAAGACGGTTTATTTTTATTGGTTAGTTTACACGTACGTTTTCTTTTATGAATACATTCTCGAGAACCGTCAAAAAATTGGACATTTTGACCAAAATGTGAAAATCAGAAAAAAAATTTTAAAAAAAACCAAATGAAAGATCATTAAAATCTGTTAATTTTAACAGCGTATTTTTGTGTCGGCTTTAAATCCCTTCTCCCATAAAATTGGGATATTATGAATGGGGTACTAAAGCGGTGAGGGAGGGGTATGGTCGTTGTAAATATTTTTGGACCCTTCCCTCCCCGGCAAACACGCCCAGAAAAAAGTATGTCAAAATATGTCACTTTTCACACCAAGTTCGAGTTCAGTCATCTCTGGCAAGGAATTTACAAGGTTTTAAACTTAAATATAAATGTATTTTAATAGCAAGGGTCCTATGAAAAGGAATATACCGAATAAAATCAAGCTGCTGTCACCAAAGCATAAAACGGCCCAATGCGTGGTGGCTTCGTAATAGCTCGCGCGAGAGGCGAGACGTGGAATGTTAGATGAAAGATAAGTGCGGGGGAGGCGGCAGCCAGTGTGTTTCCTGCGTGGGGAATAAGTGGCGTAGACTTTTTTTTTGTGCTGGGTGAAGCGACCTTTTTCTGTCAACCCACGGGAAAAAATAATTTCTTGAACTGTCAAAATAAACATCGCTGCGGCAGTTAAAACGAGTCGAGGGGCGTGCATCCAGTCGGTCGCTGTGTATATCTACTCGAAAAACATAACATCTCAATTCATAACAAGATTCCTTATAACCTACATGTATTTCCGGATGTTTTCAGCCTGATCCATGCAAGTTCTTTAGCCACGTTTTGAATGAAAACAACTGGCGGGCCAGTGTTGTGCCCTGTTTTGCGGACAAATAAAGCTTTTATCAATTTGCTGGCAGTTATAATATATATTTTTACTCTCGTTAAAATGAAGCAGATAACGTGATTGTTAACAAGTACAAGCAGCATCCGAGATCGGCCGCAGCGCACGGTACGGCATTGTATTAATAGTAATTAATATTTAATGGTATTTTATTTATTAAGTCATAATACACAAAATCGGAAAGAAAAAAAAGAGAGAAAAAAAACCTGCATAAGTCATCAACAATAGTTCACAAATTCAAGCCAGAAAATATACCAAATCGGACTTCAAAAACTAAGCAAACATTGTCAACCGATAGTAATCAAAATCAAGAGAAATCCAGCAGGTAGCTTTGCCTTAACTGCGTACCACACTAGACACTCGCAAAAAGCTGTTGCCACAAAAACCTTTATCTGCACCCTGCCGGCAAAGGGACGTGGAATGGGGGTTGTCAAGCACTGACAGCGGTCGACAGAAAGTGGTATCTATTTTTAGATATGCGCTGTCTAAGGCAGTACAGCACTCGGCAAGAGAAACGCAGTAACACGTTACCTACCACAAGAAACTTATTGTCTGTCCGATTTTCTTCAGATTTTCGGCAATTTTTTCACGGTTCCTCGAAATCAGGTTGTAATAGAGAGGTGGTCGCAATAAATGGGGTCGCAACAAAAAGGTTTTACTGCACATACTGTAGAACCCTGTTGCAATGTTCCACCTTATAATTTTTTTCCTGTTATTGTAACAGCATCTTTTTTAAGTCCCGAAATTTTTCCCTTAAATGTACTTACATCTTGTGAATAACATTTTATGAATTATGCATGTCCTGCTTTTTTTAACATTTGTTTTCTACTTGTAGCTAAAATTCAATAAATGACAAATAAATTAAAAATCTATTTATTCTAGAACTTATTACATCTAAAGTTTAACATGTTAAAATATTTACTTTAACACTTCATGTATGTATTTGTTTACAATCACTGTTACACCATGGTTAGGATTGTATGCGAAAACAAAATGGTAGCACTGAATAACACGGTGTATTCGCTATATAAAAGGTACATACGTTCACAGTTACGTGTCTGTTATCACTTCTTGAAAAATAAAATTACAAATCCTTCCATTCCTTTCCATTATGGTGTGATGTAATTGTAACAAATTAGACATCATCTGCTAGCTTTGGCCAGAATTGCACATACATATGGTACTTGGCAGAAAATATAAGGTCTTGTAGATATTAAATTTGAGACTGTTCACTAAGATGAAGGCTGTGAATATTATTACTGAATTTGAAGTGATTTTTAAATTAAAAATTTTATGTTTATACGTAGTCAAATATTGTAGATTTATTTGTTCTTTGCCAGGCTATTTTTTCACACTGTCCACGAATGTACCAAATCAACACATTTCATGGCAACTCATCGCTCAGCACCAAAATATTAGTAAAGATTGGTTAGAAGTTATGCAAATAACAAAATTCTTCCCAATATGAATGCTTTTTCACTTCTTAACACACAGTACTACCAAGAAAACATACTTTACTTGGAATGATGCAAAAGTTCACTATTGTCCCTTCATGAGCTTCATCCAACAACTGAGGTCAAAGAAATTAAAAATTAAATACTCCAAAAGGAGTGGTTTATCGGCATAGTCCGGACCACAGCAATTAAATTTGTCTCTAACTCGCATTAAAATGATTAACCCCTGAGCCACCAGTCAGAGGAGCCTCACGTGGCAATTTCCAAGCGATGAGTAGCCAGATAAAGCACAATATAAAAAAAGTATCAAATGAATGAAAAAAATTGCCTCAAATAATTTTTTTACATCTACTTCTCTGCTGTTCCCAGCTCAGAGAGTTTTCCCACGATCCTGGAAAACATCTCTGTCTCTCTCTAATACAGGATGCTATTTGTTATCATTTCGGCATCATGGTGTTGGGCATCTTTCTTTCGCAGGAACCACCTGTCCTACGTTCTAGAAATGTCATCAACTAACTATAAAAAACACATGTAAAAGTATAGTTATAAAAAGAACATTTAATTAAATAGTATGAAAATCACACATAAATTGTAACCTAAACCAACATTGTGATATTCTGTAAAAAAAAAACATAGTTAAAAGGCTTTTTATATCAAAACAATAAAATATCAGAACTGCTTCAAAAATATTCAAAACTATAAAATACAAAAACAAACTAATCTCAAAAATATTTTAAAAAATGGGTAAATGCAGTGGTCTGCAATGCCACATTACTGCCCCTTCCCTCCCACCCTCCACAACTTAGCGGCTGAATGAACATTTCATTTAGTCTGTATCCATATTGAATGAAATATTAAGTTTTATAAGATTTGCGATATACCAATTCAATTTCTATGCACAAACATCAAGTCATCAAGCAATTTTACCCTGTACTCAAGCCAGTCTCTGAGCCATCAAGTTTTCAAGAAAAAAATTAAATATAAAGGAACTTAGAAGTGTTTTAAGTGTAGTGAAATGATTTCTTGGCTACAAGAAAGATAAAAATCCATAAAAACCTCATAGATGAACTCTTGAAAGCCTACGGAATACTAGGGTGTCACATGTCCTTAAAAATGCATTTTTTTAAAAAATCACATTTGGATTTTTTCCGGAAAATTTGGGTGTAGTAAGCGATGTACAAGGGCAAAGGATTTACCAAGACATCAGGATGATGGAACCGATCAATGTTGGGCGACTACTGCTGGTTTTTAAAAAGAGACTATGCTTAAGAACACGAGGAAAAAGTGAACTGGTTGTTTCAGTCTGACTTAATGTTCGTGTTGTTTAAAACTAGGCCATAAAAAAAATTGAAAAGTATGTAATTAAACAGTTACAGGTATAGGTCTCCCAAAAAAATAGTTTTCACACACACACTATGAAAAGTGCCTGAAAACTGTGGTGTCAGTAAAATGTGTCATAACAACTAATAAATAGTACATAGATGGAAGATACCGATACCATATGTCCTTTCACATGCACTATCTTTATTTACGCATATCACGCTGAATTTCTTTATGCATTTTGTCACGTACATTTTCCACGCCAACACAAACTGTAATTTTCACCATCACACCGACAGGATGTCCTGGATGGAAGCTGTATTTCACAAGCTGGACCAAAATTTTCCATTTCCCAGCATCCCAGGCACCAAGCACTCAGTTTGAGATGCCTCCAAAGCCTCAGTCAATCACAGGGCACTGTCCAGGAAATTGAAGAAAACGAGATTTAACTATTTCGAGAAAATTTAATAGACTGTTAAATAAAAAATCTTTCACTAGGCAGCATTTGTAAATTGTGCCTGAAGTAGTGTTCAAAACATAAAAACATTTAATACATATTGTTTTCATAACTATAAACAAATCAAATAATTACGTCTGGTATCTTAACAATCACAATCAAAATGTAAACAAGTTTAAATGTATAGTTTCAGCACTCTGTACTTCTTTTATAGTATAGTTGGCCATTGTTTAAATGTGACACAAGCAGAATCTGTACATGGTGTTATCGCAGCACTCGACCTGTGGCATTACTTTTCCTGGACATGTCCCGACATGCTTGAGAATAACTTACATACTCATGAAACAATTTTTTTAATTATCGAATAACTTCCTGAACTTTTGCACCTTGGGAATACCCAGGGCCATTGAGTGGGAGGGGCGAAATCCTCAAGAGGCAGAGCACTCAGTGGCTCTATCAGTTGAGTTTAAATATATTTTTAATGCTTGAACTATTGTTAAAATGAAAACTTACTAGTAATTTGGTACACATAGATCATGTTTTAAGTTATCCTCTTGAGGCCCAACAACATTTGTCTTCAAAATTACTCTAACAGTAAAGTTTGCACGAAAGAGACAACTTTTTAGAACCAGGGAAAAATAGTGTAAAAATTCTCAACCCTACCAATATTGTAGAAAACATTTTCCTGATGTCCTCAAATGTGGACATTAGGCCATAGATGATAAACAACTAGATGTAAACATTTTTTTTAAATAATTTCACATGGTTATGCTATTTTAACAAATTATGAATGCTTACAATACAAATTTATACTAAACATAGTAAAGAATGACTAAAAAATATATAGTTTACTCTGCAGCATTTCACAAATATCCGTGAAATTCTGCAAAGCAGTTTTTGTCCTTGGTGAGACACAAGAAAATGTTGCATTTCAAGCATCTTGTCCTGCTCTTTCCTTTGCAGGCTTCTCGCCTACAACAGTTTGAATTGTTTGTACCAACAACTTCGGGAAGGTACAAAGCACCGTTTCGCCTTTATTTTTTACAGGATAGTCCAACTACTTTCCTGCTGGCGGTTGTCTGTTCTTCTACATCTGATTCTAAAGAGCTCTCTTCACTCTGAAAACTTTCCACTTATTAACTCCTCAGCCAAGAAAGAGCATTCTGAAGTCCAGAAATTGCAGGATCTTCTTTCTGCTGACACCTCAAAGCATATTGTCTTGGCGGTACAGTAGCCATGCATTGACACTAGCTAGGTCAAAAAAATGAACCTTTACCTTGAGGGTCCACCTTTTAGTACGGTAGTTGTTGCTGTAATACGCTATCATTTGATCATGTAAATCGACCCCTCCCATAAATTCAATGTAACATTTTACCACATTGGGTCGACTGATTTCAATTCTTGCATTGGTGTTTTTTGTCCCACCTTTTGCAGGTACCCAGATGCTCAGCACCATGCACAGAAGACATCATCAAAATCGCTTTGCTGTCATACCACATGGTGATTGCAATTTTGCTATCTTCTCTGACAAAGCTGTCCCTCTAGGCATTTTTGCCATTTTCTTGTCAGGGATAAATGGCAGGCACTATGTCATTATTAGTCATTATGGTTCTGTTGACCCCAGGGCCTTTAGCCCCTTCCCGGTCCCCGATTTACGTCTGTAATTTAGATTATTAATGAATTGCCTGATTAATCCAGCAAGAGCGTTGGGTTTCAGGCCTACTTTGGCCAGAACCGGGAGCTGGGGAAATGGGGTTCAGGCAGACTGGAGGAGTTGGATGTCGGGTCGAAAATTAGGAAACGTCCGCTAATTGATTGCACACTGATTTATTTTGCGGCTAGTCCGCCTTAGCCCTGACCGCACCTGTCCCGTAGTAACGGGATCTCACACTTCCCGCCGCACCGCGAAATGAATCGTCCTCCGATACTCTCGTTCTTCGACGAAGATGGACGAGTACTTAAAATTGACGAAACTACGAGACGGACACATAAGCTTGTGCGTGGCTGCGGACTTTGGAACTCGCAGAGCGCGGAGTCGCAGGTCCACACTGCACGACAGCCAAGCGGCGACTGACTCGCCCCTCCTGCCTCGAGTGTTCCCTGCGCTCTACTGCTGAGCGAGGCCCAACTACATCCTGAGACTGCTGTGCTTCATCTTCTATTTGCATGCCAACATCTGATTCATTTTCTGAGTTCTCTGCTTCCTCCATTTCCACTACCACCTCTTCTGCCACATCTATGTCATCCAGATGACTAACCATTAAGGGCGCGGTTACACGGCAGTCTGAACTACTTCAGGTGAACATGTTCAGCTGTTGAGTGCGGTTACACACAGTCTGAACATGTTTCGTTCGAGGCCATTTCCCATTTAACTTAAACAGGTTGGCAAAGTAGTTCAGATCGACATATCTTCTACATTAGCCTCTGATTGGCTGTTTAGAATATAAACAGTCCTTTGCAGATATTCAAGATGGAAAGTGTTCCTGGCACAAGTTCGAGTAATATTATACCGAATGCAACAACAACAAAAATCAACAAATAATTATATGTATTTTTTTAAATTGATTCTGGCCTTAATTTTCTTAAAACTGAGATAGGTACTCTCGCTCAAAAAATAATAACAAATAAGTTTAAAAAATTTTCTGTGCATGTTGTTTGAATTCCCGATTTCTAAAAAAATATTGAGCAATATGAAAACACATTCCATTTCTGCTGATAATAGAACTGTATAAACAAGTGAGAAAATCCCGCGTTTTCTGGATACAAAATAGAGAAGATCAACAACATAGTCATTAGTTGACAGTAGACAATCGGTTTTAGAGCTGAACACACTTTTCAGCAACTACCGTGTAACCTTACACTTTCGCGTTTGTAAACGTGTTTACTTAAACATGTTCACCTGAAGTAGTTCAGGGTCCCGTGTAACCGCGCCCTAAGTTAGGTTCATCTTCATCGCCAAAATCAGATGTGTTTCCATTATCGATCAAGTTGAATATCTGCTCTGAAGTAAGGGGCTGTGATGCCATGCTGAAAAAACACAAAATATAAAATAACATTAACAAAAAAGTCATCATACTAAAATAACAAATATCCACTGTTTACAAAAGCAAATACTACAACGAATACCCAATGTCCTCATATGAGGACATTTTAAAAATGAGCTTACCTTTTGTTCCAGAGAGTTGTAACAGTTAATAATCCATCTATAAAGAACAAATCACCATAGAGAATAAGGTTTGTAACAGAAAACTGCAAAATATTCAGTAAAGTTCAATAATAAAAGCGATTGCGAAATGAACTGTTCATAACAAAAAAAGACTACTTTTACCGGGAACCATAGAAATTTTACATATACTGACGCCGACCGCCAATGCTCCTCTGTCGCATAGACCGCTATGCCTCATCAACGTCTCGCAAAAGCGTGTGCACCGAACGCGCCCGTGCGCGCAGCAAAGTGCAGTTCGTGCGACGAGGCGAACGCCATACAACGAGTGCTACACCGGCGCAAGGATCCGGCCGGGTGTGGCATATCCTTCCGCCGCACTACAACAAATTGTTATAATTATGTTTTTCCACAGGATTTTATTAAACATTATTTTTTATTAATTAATAATTAAGTCTTTGCAAAATCATGTTTCAATGTGCGATTGGTCCCGAACCTGGCCGGTTCAGTTTCCCGCGAAATTCACACGTTTCCGCGGGAGGGCTGGCGGGGGAGGGGGGTCGCGCGCGGCGACACCGCTAGTGTCCTTCGAGAGCTCAACCAGGCCGGCAGCCTGCGCGCAACGCGGAACCTTCAAACTTTGCATTCACCGACATGTAGTTGCCGTCGTCCGGGGTCTCGGGCTCGAGTCCCGGTGTGGCTCCTAGTGGGAAAAGGCGGTTCTTGCTACGTATTGTCCGGGTGGGCGCCAGACTAGCTCGGTTCTAGTCGTGAGTTTGGGGGTCGTGGATGTATGTGCCCCTGCGTGGCCCACTAGGGCCGGCGGCGGTGTTGCGTGAGATGATTTTAAATAAGAGGCGTGGAGTTGAGGTGGTGGTGTCGTACCTTTTATTCATAGGAACGAGTCGTACACAATACAACACTCTACAGAGGTCCCCGGGGGGGGGTTTGCTCGTTATTCCGTGGCGCCGTATGGTTTGTGTTCCGCGTTACGTGGCCTCGGACGCTGTTACGTCTCATACGTCTCACTGGTTACACAGGTAACGTAATTTCGTAACACAAAGGCGGGACACAAAATACACTGAATTAAGGGGGTGCGCACAAGTTACGTTGCACTCGTTACTCGGGTAACGTAAGTTAGCAATACAAAGTACGGGACACAAAAATACACTGAATTAAGGGGGCGCGCACAAATTACGTGGCACTCGTTACTCGGGTAACGTAAGTTAGCAATACAAAGTACGGGACACAAAAATACACTGAATTAAGGGGGCGCGCACAAGTTACGTGGCACTCGTTACTCGGGTAACGTAAGTTAGCAATACAAAATACGGGATACAAAAATACACTGAATTAAGGGGGTGGACGATTGGAGACGGCCAATCCCGTATGCAAATGTCTCGGCGCGGGTGTTGTGCCCACTGTGGTAAAACACGCACCGCAATTAAGTTTGTCCAAGTTCCCTTGCGGGTTTGTGGTCAGCGCCGTGCGCGTGACCTTAAATAAAGTTCTGTAAGTTGCGGGAGGCGGCCCGTGCCGTATACTGAAGAGCAGCCCCGCTGACCAAGTGTGGTGCGGGGTGTCTTTAAATTGATGCGGCCGGATTAGGTCCTGGACCGAAAAAAGGGACCGGGTACTCACGGAGAGGTTAAGTAATAAAAGGGGTTCTGTTAATTAGTGACTATATTTACCGGACGTTACTTTCGATGTAGACAAAGGATGTTGCCTCTCCGTGGGACGTAGGTCCGCCCCGGTCCGTGAGCTGCGCTGAACTGCCGAACTGGCATGGCGTCCGAGGGAGGCTCGGCCTCTCTCGCGCCAGGCGTGACCTCATTACGCTAGACTCCAAACGGGTGTGTCTGGAAGAGATTTTATTGTCGCTAAAATCCTAATTTAATGTTTTAGGAGGAATGGGTACGGTTCTTCTCTTGTCTACTCAGGTTTCCGCGGCTTTGTCTTTGATTGCTGTTCGGGTCGCCTGACTCGGGTGGGCCATGGCCAGGGGTGTGTTCCGTTAGCGGGAGCGTATACTGGCGGGTGCAGGTCGGGCTCTGGGGTGGTCGTCGGCCAGACGACGTCATAGTTTTCCATAGTGTAATTTCTTTTCAACCTTTTTGTACAGTTCCGCGGTCGGCCTAAATTTACCATGAGGTACTTAACTTAATTCAATCAGTGCTCAAGATGAGTGTTCCACGTCATACGTAAGTACTGTGGGGAGATTATGTGGTTTCACGTCGGCGCTTCACGCCCAACCTAGCCTACAGGCTATTTAGTTTTGGCCCGCACGGGGCAGCCAGCAGGCGACACGTGCTATCAGACTTAATAACGATTCAGTCCCTGGGTCACACCTAGACACCACGTAGAGTCGCCGGAAACACGGGCCTACGTGCTGCTAGCCCAGTTTATCAAGTGTAATGTATTAGTGGAATAGTTGTTCGCCTAAGTGTAATTCGTCATGTCAGGGCTTATGTATCACCGTCGTACGGCAGTGCGCCACCAAACTTAATCCAGAGCTAGGTATTAGTGTAGTGTATTGTGCTTCAAAATATCGTGTGCCATGTCAGAGTGTCTTTTGTAACTTTCGCATCACGTAAACGAGTCTGCCCCTCACGCGCATAAGAATCGTGAGCCGCCACTGAGGAAGTGAGCTGCGCGTGTGACTAGTCGCGTCGGGCAAACCGTTACGGCCAGAACGGGCAGCACCATGTATTGGGCTGTGCTGTATTAAATTCACGAACTATCTGAAGAAGTTTTGTGTTATTATTCAGGCGTCCCGAGTGGCCTCAACAGCTCGGGGGGCCCTACTGCGTTGACCCCTACCTCTAGCCACAAGGCCGAACCTTCCCTGAGATCACGAACTGAACAAAATCACGTCTAAATACTCAGAGGTAGCGGGGACGGCGTCAATACATGGGTCAACTTTTTACTAACAAATATTTTCCATAGAGTCTTCGATCGAGGAAACTACTTCGCAATGCAGCCAGATACAATTATAATTTTTTTGGTAGCTAAAAACAAATGTCCTCGTACGAGGTCAAAATCGACTTTGGGCATCAAGAGGCTAGGGCTACAATATTTTTTGTTGTATGATTAAAAATAAAAGTATATTTAATATTAGGGAATCAGTCCGACAAAATATTTCACCTCCGGTCCTGGGGTTTTCTTCCACAGCCCAAGAGTTAGGCCTAATATTTGTACAATGAGTTTTACATTTAGTTGTCATTATAACTGTCATATTAGAAAGAAAAACTATCGGGTTGTTGCTTCCACAAAGCTATACCTAACTTTCCAATTAGTTTGAATATTTTTTGTCAGAATTTTTTTAATTAATTGTTGTGCCATATACATAAATAATGATAGTATCTGTTTTTAAAAAACCTTAATATTAATGCACACTTACTTATCATCATTAAACGTAATCAAAAAACCGTTCCCAATATTTTGGGTGTAACATTATGGCAATTTTGATGTTAAAAATTGACTTCAAGATTGTCACAACAAGCCTTCTCTTGAAAATTCCTATCTTAAAGGAGTAAGCAATTTATATGTAAAAAAGTAATAACTTAAAAATGTTATTAAATAAATGGAATCAAAATAAGCCCTCTTATAATGGGTATGGTATAGGCCATAATTTTTAATTATCTTTGATAATGTTTCGACGCAACAAAAAGGTTTTCCCAATTATAATATTTGTTTTGTAAAATTAAATGTTGATAAACGTGAATGATTTTGTGAAATAAATTGACTTGTATATATTTTTGTAATTTTAAAGTAATTTTATACATTCCATAAATTTTATTTTCTTATTAAATAAAACGTGGCAGACAACTTGTGATGTTTTTACTTTTTCATAAATTTCTACATGTTTTGGACTCCGAAAATCAATGTTGGTAGGCTGCGTGCAGTTTTATGTGCGCTTATTCAAAATGGCGGAAGGTCAAGATTCTCCGAAAAAGATAACTCTTACCGTAAAAACTCCAAAGGAAAAACAAACTATCGAAGTAGAAGAAGATGCTTCAATTAAAACAGTAAGTATTACGAATACATTGCGACCGAATATTCATACCAGATTTTAATACTAATTTCAGGTTTTGTTGATGAAGCCAATTTTTAAGCATGGATATATTAATATTCGATTTTACGTTCTGTTTTGCAGTTTAAGGAATTAGTAGCGAAAAAATTTAATGCGGAACCGGAACAGCTATGCCTCATATTTGCTGGAAAAATTATGAAGGATCATGAGAATCTTCGAAACCACAACATAAAGGATGGGTTGACTGTGCATCTCGTGATTAAGACCACGACACGTTCCTCGAGTGACCAATCTGGGGCAACACCACCGAGACCACCTGGTAAGTAATGGGTCACACATCTTTTTGTTACTCATTGGTGTTTCTGGAAAGATACAAATCGGTAAACTCCTCACTTCGCGGCTTTTCTGTAATTAAAATATTAAAAATCGGAAAATACTTTTTTAGAACACTTAAGACGTTCCTCTATTTACTCTGTAAACAGCTTTTATAAGTGACTACTAGTTTGTGGGAAATCATAATTTATAGATTACATTACAATACCTGTGCCTTGATGCAGCTGCCGCGAATTTTGCTTTCCCGTTTGTGTCGTGTGTTTATGTTTTGAAGAACTCGAGTCAAATGTTGAGAATGATCTATTTATTAGGTTATGTTAGCTACATTAAAAATACTTTATAACTTTGTGGATGGTTAGGTTAATATAGCTGCAATACATATACTTTCAAATATTTTTAATGGATGCTTAGGAATTGCCAATTTAAAATGTAGCTATTTTGACCTAACCAACTGTTCAACCAATTTCACAGTATTTTTAATGTAGCTATAATTACCTTACCTTATTTTAAAGTTTTTTAATGTAGCTAGACTATTCTCAAATTTCTTCACATTTGTCTATGAAAGATGACATGGACATCTTTCATACTGAGTTGCTCTTGTGAGCTGCAAACTTAAGTACCTTTGGGTGAACTTCGAAACTATTTGGTCCTTTGAGTGGACTTGTGTGAACTGGTTGCTACGCTATATTGTAATTCCTAAGCAACCATTAAATAAGTTTTACAGTATTTTTAATGGAGCTAACCTAATCCAAACGACCATTTTCACGATGTAAAAAATTTATAGTTTTTATACAGAACATATGAAAGTTAGGTTGTCTGATTCTGTGATTCTCCATGATAAGAATTTAAAAAAAAAAGGGTTGCATAAATGCATAGGTATTATAATGTTAGCTATAAACTGTGATTTATCAGAAACCAGTTAGAATATAATGATTCTGTTTTCAAGGTAAATACAGGACCATTTCTAGTTTTCAAAAAAAGAATTTTCTCTATTTTATTATTAATTTTCAGGAAAGCCGTGATGTAAGAAAATTATCAGGGAGGCAATGAAGTCGATGTATTATTGTGGAAATACGATAATCAAGACCTTCGGCTAGCTGAAATGTGGTTAGAATTGCACATACATTATCATGCAAAGAGAGATGGATTTAATTTTTGAATAATATTTAAGTTCTAAAAAAAGTTGCTGCAGAATATTGATATAGTCCCTCTCTGACAACCGTTATTTTTTTTACTGCTTTTATTAATCCTTCACGGAAAACTTATACTGGTCAAATTACGAAAAACAAGTGCAAGGTCAAAAAAAACTTGCAGAAAAAAATTTTTCATTTCCACAAAGAACTTGGTTAATTACTTAGGCACAGTTTTAAAAACTGTTCGTCGATGAAATGCAGGAGTTGCTTTTGTCGCTCGGTACCATTGGCAGAGAGACCATTGTGGGCTCGGTTTGGCCACCAGTTGACATAAAGGTTCCACTCTAGGCCTTTGCTGCTGCCTGTAGTTGTATGTTAGGCACTAATTAACTGTCGGAAATAAGGTTAAAAACAGCGCGTTTAGGACAATATGCGTGAAGATCTTCTCTCCACTACTTATAAAAACTAATTTGGCGAGCCGCCACTCGACACGTCTACACCTCGGGTGCCCAAGTAATTACCAACGTGAGAAGGACCTACGACTCCAGCTTCTTGCTCACGTGAAAAAAGAAATTACTTGTGACACCATCAGCAACCAATCACAGAGCAGCATACAGTCAGTCTTAGAGTATCACTTGACTGTCACTGTCTCTTTCTATCCTGACTTTGTTGTCACAATATGTTGCGTCATCTCGCTTTCATACAAAAAAACCATGGCAAAAATCACTAAAGAAAAATGGTGAACACAAAAAATCTTAACAACCCCCCCCCCCCCCCAAACCCAAAGAAATTATGTATAAAATAACTTTAAATGAATTTTTCATAATAAAGTTAGCAACTCATCAGAAATATTAAATTTAAAAAAACTATGTTAATAAAAAATGCTGTAAATAGACAAATACTTCTCAAGAGAATAAACAGCAGTTATTTACATCATACCATAAACCTAACCAAGTATTAGTTCTGATTATAAAAAGAAACGTCTGTCATGGGGACTGTCGACAGAAGTGAAAACCTAAAATTTTGGTTTTTAATTGTGTAATATAAAATCATTTCTACGTTAAATGTACGCAAGAAAATGATTTTGATTATATCACTAGCATGTCGGTGACGCGAACCCATAAGTTTTGCCCCTACCAATAACAACTTTAAAACTAGAAGAAATGAAGTTTTTTCATTGAAAGAATAAAAAGTTATTAACTTAAATCTACAAATAATCAACATTATCTCAAATAAATCAATAATCTGGCATTTGAAGAAATTCACATCGTAAATAAATAAACAAAAGAAAAAACATAACCTCAACTTAACTACCTACTAAAAAATATCCAATACTCTCAATATGTACCACACAATAACGTTAAAATTTCCTTGGAAAATAAAGATATAAATAAAAACTCATAACTTTAAAAATAGAATAAATAAAGTTTTATTCTTGAAATATAAAGTAATCAACATGTCATGTGACCATGTCGATGACGACTTAAATGAATTTACTCCCTTTCCAAACCTTCCTATAGAAGTTTTCACTTCAAAAATATATCTTTAATTTGCTAAACTTATTTAGAAAGTAGGAAAGGCTAGGTTGTTTATGAGTGATTAGCATTCAAAACAAGAAAATATTGATTTTATCAGTACCAAGTTAAAATTTGCATAAATATTCACTTTTTTTTCTTTGTTCATTTTCTAAACCACACAATTTTCCTTGAAAATTATGTAGGAGAGTTGTGCATCCGAAGAATGGTTAATAAATAACCAAAGAAGATTATTTAAATTTCCCTAAGTTTTTATAGCTGAACCGTTCTCTAAAATGTCAAAGGTATATTTGTATCTTTTCATTACCTGAGACAGACTTAATTTCCAGTAGCATGATCATGGAAGGATATGATTCCACTGTATTGAATACATACTTGGAACGAGAAGTTCAAATTTTGTTTGAAATGTCGATTTTATGAGCTGTTGTAAGCTGCTGTGACAGCCGGTTACTTAATGTTTTGGTTAAACTGAATGCAGAGGTACATCAACACTAAGGCAAACAAAAATGTGAAAATGTATTTCCTTCTTCCTACTCACGGTGTAAAACTGAATTGCAATATTTGTATTATTCCATTGGCTACGGCGGAATTATTTTACAGCAGCAAGTTCATACAAATATATGATTATCGCTATATAGAATTCTTGTAACCAGGCATTTCAGTGTACTTTTAAATTGGAAGATTACGAATTTTTTGTCAAGTATACAACATTATAAATTTACATTTCATTTTGCTAGACGTATTGTGATATAATCAAGGCCCAAATTTCAATTTATTTATACTTAATGTATTGTAAGTGACTGTTTACGCTTTCGTACAGTAGTAACATGTTCATTACAATACACACTCACTCTGGGTGTCCAAATTCTGGGAAGTCAGGGGACTTGAAATTGGTTAGGAAAGGTCATGGAATTAACTTTAACACTTTGAGTGCTGGGCTTAATGATGGATTCCCTTCTAGAAAACCTGGCTATTTTAAGTTTTTTTTATAATTTTTTAATGAAATTTTTTTAAAATAATAATTGGGCACTAAACATTTTGGTAAATATTTACTTGGGCGGTATTTCCGAAAAAAAAAATGTTAAAAATCCGAAAATACCTTTATTTTATGCTCTTCAACTTCCTCTTTTCATTAAAAGTGGCGGAGGTAAGAAATTCCAAATACGTTAGGAGATATCAAATTTTTAAATTTCATCATATGTAGTTGAGCGGTATTTGCGAAAATAAATGTTAAAAATCCAAAAATACCTTTATCATATGCTCTTCAACTTCCTCTTTTCATTAAAAGCAGCGGAGATAAGAAATTCCAAATACTTTAGGAGATATCAAATTTTTTAATTTTGCAATACAAGACCTGTGGAACCATTCGAGCGGCGCCATTTTTGTTATTTTGCCGTGTGTTCGTAAATACGTGAATCGTGAATGCGTAATTAATAAAATGGTTGATTAGGTCAGGTCAGTTACATTATTAATACTTTCAAACTAAGCCAACATTAAAAATTATTTTGTGAATTAATTTTAATGGCTGTTTAGTTTTAAAATATTTATAATGTAACTGACCTGACCAAACAAACCCGGACAGACGGTGAACAGTAAACTAAAATGGTCGATTAGGTCAGGTCAGTTACATTATAAATACTTTCAAACTAAGGTGATATTAAAAATAATGTGAATTAATTTTAATTATTCTTTAGTTTTAAATTATTTATAATGTAACTGACCTTACCTAACAAACCCGTAACAAAGGATGTACAGTAACAACTCACGTAAATTTTTTTGTTACTTATTACTTGCGCAACAATATCAAAATAACAAATAAGACTTAAAATTAGAAACGTTAAAAACTCACTTAAGTTGGAGGCGGTAATTAAACACCGTTTTAAACAATAATTGAACTAAATAATCACGTATTAGTTCATTTGAATTCTGGCCTATCACGAACAATCACGTGACATCATTATCCAATAAAAAAATAGATACTCGTACGTAAACAAGGCACGCACGCCACAGGAATGCGCTGGTTTTGTGCTGAAATTTAAAAATTCTATATCTCCTAAAGTAATTGGAATTTCTAATCTCCGCCGCTTTTAATGAAAAGAGGAATTTGAAGAGCATATAATAAAGGTATTTTCGGATTTTTAACATTTTTTTTCGCAAATACCGCTCAACTACATATGAAGAAATTAAAAAATTCGATATCTCCTAAAGTATTTGGAATTTCTATTCTCCGCCGATTTTAATGAAAAGAGGAATTTGAAGAGCATATAATAAAGGTATTTTCGGATTTTTAACATTTTTTTTCGCAAATACCGCTCAACTACATATGAAGAAATTTAAAAATTCGATATCTCCTAAAGTATTTGGAATTTCTAATCTCCGCCGATTTTAATGAAAAGAGGAAGATGAAGAGCATAAAATAAAGGTATTTTCGGATTTTTAACATTTTTTTTCGGAAATACCGCCCAAGTAAATATTTACCGAGACATGTCTGAATAGAACCTTTTTTTAGAAAATATAAAAAATAAATTACAGTAATAATTTTCACTGTATTCACAATGTGTCTATTGAATTTCACTGTTATCCACTTCAAAATATTTCTTTACTCACCTACAGAATTGTATTATGTTCGTACATTATGATGTATAGTTTCTCCTTGAATGGTACAGAGATAAACAAGGTTCAATACACATTGCAAGTTTGTACACACTACACTGCCATGTTGTGTCCTTGCGAATTGCTGTGCCTGTCCTTGATCTACCTGTTACTGTGCACACACTACACTTCTTTTGTTTCTTTTCCTGTCCTTCTTGAACTGGAATTTTCTCCAGAAAATGTTTCCCCGTGAGTAGCCAAACTAGCTATAGAACGACTTGGCTCATCTTGTGGGTCCTCTTCGAACACAGCCAAGTCACTGGCAATCTGCTTCGTAAAAAATGTAATTGATAATTTTCTTGGTTTTACCTGGTTGTACATAATACCTTCATGCATTAGATATGCCAATAAGGATCATGTGAAATGCCAACTTCCTCCACCATTTCACAGCTCTGTGGTTGAAAGCTCCATATGACATGCGCTGATCTGAAAGGTCAACACCAAACTTATTAGCATTGTAACCGACAACAGCAGCAGGTTTTATTTTCTCATTTCCCCTCCTGTCATTATATGTTATCATCTTAGCCTCATGTCGTGTGGTGAGCATCTACACATCCCTTTTATCCTTCCAACAAGCACCATCAAGTTTCCATTCCTACGAAAAATTTGCTCCCCTCTTTGTAAAGTTGGAGTATGAAGAGCACGGGGCATACCAAGCCGGTTTTTTTTTAACAGTTCCGACCAGTCCTGTCTGTACTTTTTCTAGCTGCACAGGTAGTGAAGGGCTTGTGTAATACCGGTCAGTAAATAGTGTGTGACCTTTTCCTGCCAAGTCATCCAGTAGTCGCATGACAACATTGGTAACTAATTACATTGTCTTTGCCACAAAACACATTGTAGTTCCAAACATACCCTGTCTTTGAGTCAGATAGCCTGTACACCTTTATCCCATAACGACTGGGTTTTTATGGCATGTATTGTTTGAAGTACAGTCTGCCTCTGTAGGCACCATTCCTTCATCTATTGTAATGTCTTCTGCAACTTGAAATGATGTTCTACATTTCTGACACAATTGTTCAAGGAGTGGGCACACTTTGGCCAAAGGATCAAACCCAGGTTCGCCTTTCTGTTGCATGTGCTCATTGTCATTCTAATGAAAATTTGCTAACAGTGATAAAAATCTATCCCTTGACATCAAATTAAGGCAAAAGTTGCAGGAAACCACTGGTGTAGTGCTCCAGTGGTCTATCATATCAGGGTGTTCAGGTTGGCCGAATCAAAACAATCAATTCTATCGGCCCACATTTTCAATTCCTATGTGATCTAGCGGTGGAATTCAAAACTAAAATGAACAAAGAACTTTTACTGGTAAAACAGTGGACGTAATACTACGACTAGCCAAAGGAAAGTATTTTTAGATCATGGACGTACCAGTACGTCCGTCGCATTTCTCAAAAGAAAACAAAGGACGTAAAATTACGTCCATAGCACTCAAATCCGGGAAAAGTCATGTACATTCTTCAGGGTTAGACTTTTTTGTTTCCCCCCCCCCCCCCCCCCCCCCTTCATATTGTGTTTTAGTGCATAGTCATACACACGGTAAAAAGAACGTACACAAAGTTATGTTAGATCTAGTACAGCTGTAGGGATGATAGAGGCTGGATTACTTTATTTCTTTCTGAAAATTGCAATATATATGTAAATTATTTTTAAAATTTTACTAGGAAAATGTGTAATTTTGTTCATGGTAAAGACAGGGAAATTTTTCTAAGGATTTGTGTGGACACCCTGGCAAGGCAGAAATTCATGACCACTGAGTTGGTAGGTACCAAGTGGTTTAAAGCCCACAATAGCATTTGAGGTCCTTCGCCTTGAGCCACTGTGCGTAACCGTAGGACATAAAACACTATCAATCAACTTGCAGCACAGGGAACAAAATTTACGGCTGTAAGAACCCAAAGCAAAGGCGTATAGAAGAAGAAAATGGTTTTTAAAATTATAAAAAAAAACTATTTTTAAGTTAGGGCTCATGCATCATGTTGGCTAGTTCATTATTTTGCTATTAATGTTATAATGGGCTATTGCAGTAAATTTATCATCATAGCTCTTTTGTGTTTGTTGTTGGTCACAAACTTCGCCAGATATTTCTTAAACATGATTCGCAAACTGTTGAATGTTGTGCTTTGGGCGGTGGACATGGCAAATGTAAGACTAGGACATTAGTTATTTGTGCTGCTACGTGGACACTCCAAAACTGCAGACACCTACAGTGGTTAGGCGCTGCCTGAGAGGAAACCACAGCAGGTAGGCATATCCACACTGGCCTACACATGGAAGGTGAGTGGACCACGTAGCAGCAGCGACCAGAACAAAACCAAACATATAATGAACACTTGCACACCACAAGCTAACACTTGGTAAGTATCTGGTGGCGTTTGCAACACAGATTTGCAGGAATTACTCTTGAATAATACGAAAATTACTATGCCTACATGGCATGTGAAACTGAGCCTTAAGATGATTCTGTTGAGCGAGTGTTTTTGTAACTAAAAGGCATTGCCGAAAAAGAATTTGAGATTGATTTTAATTCTAGTAATTTCAGTTCTTTGGTGGGGTGGGTTTAATGGGACTTTCTTTCTGAAAAGTGTTTGTGTGTTAGCAATGAAAGGTAACTTATCAAACTTATATTCTTACAATAAATGTTATTTACTTTGAAACTGTAATTGTATAAAAAAAAATTTTTACAAGCTACACAAATCTGTTCAAACAATTTATATATCAATAATATTCTCTGTATATCAAAATATATGAGTGATATTTAGTAAACCAATCAAATATAGATCAGTAATGGAAACAATAATTTGTATTTTTCCTTGGAAAGAATATATTTTAGTAAAACATTTTAGGCTTGGTATTTTAATCCCAAACTATTCCAGTAGTCTTTGTTTCTATTAAAATATTGTAATCTGCAAAACAAAAATTTAGTTTGATGATAACTTGTACAGAAACATCTATTTTGAATGTTCGTAAAACGGGGTCATATATTATGTAATTATATTTTAATAGTCTTTTTGAAAATCTTTTTAGTATAATGGTTTTTAGTTAAATTTGTTTGGTAAAGGAAGAAAAATGGGGGAAAGCCTATTAAAGTCAATGGTGGTAATAATGGCAGAAGGCTGGATACCTAAATGAAGTCCAAGAGAGACCTTGATAAAGATGAGAAGAGAATTGATAAAGTGTATTTAGTTAGAAAAGGCTGTAATGGAGGGTTGATCCAAAAATATAAGATAGATGATTTCAGTGATAAAAGTTGTAAGATGAATCCATTTTTGGGTGCTTATTTTTGTGGGTGGGCTTTAATGGTGGCAGAAAAAAGTCAAAATCTTAATAATCTTTAGGCTCTGTCTCCGATGCCATTTTCTCATCATTGCTATTATTTCAGTGTTAAAACTGAGATATTTACTTGATACCTCCCTTGCATTTGTTAACCTCACTAATATTTTCAACAGATATTCACTAAGTATAATACAATAGGTGTAAAAGGTGTGCATGTTTTAGTAATTATTAATTTTCTTTTTTACTCTGCATATTACATTAACTGAATATCTGTCGAAAATATTTTTCTTTTCAGAACGTCAAATGCAACAGAGGCATCATGTTAAAATTTCATAAGTAGCCTTTTAATAATAGTAATGACTAAAAAACTAAAAAAAAAAATCAACATGTGGTGTAAGACCAAGATTTAAGTATTTGTAATATCTTAGGAAGGTGAACTTAATAAATATAAGTTTGAGTTCACATTTTTTTGGCATATTTTGTTTCAGAAATGGAGTAATTTACAAGGATATAATTTTAAAATTATTATTATTATTAAGGAACCAGGCGTGGAAGTATAAATGCACTCGCAGGGGCTAAAGAAAACGCAGTGTAAACTGTGAATGTGAGGGAGGTGTAGTGCTGTGAATGTGAGGGAGGTGCAGTGCTGTGAATGTGAGGGAGGTGCAGTGCTGTGAATGTGAGGGAGGTGTAGTGCTGTGAATGTGAGGGAGGTGTAGTGCTGTGAATGTGAGGGAGGTGTAGTGCTGTGAATGTGAGGGAGGTGTAGTGCTGTGAATGTGAGGGAGGTGTAGTGCTGTGAATGTGAGGGAGGTGCAGTGCTGTGAATGTGAGGGAGGTGCAGGGCTGTGAATGTGAGGGAGGTGCAGTGCTGTGAATGTGAGGGAGGTGTAGTGCTGTGAATGTGAGGGAGGTGCTGTGAATGTGAGGGAGGTGCAGTGCTGTGAATGTGAGGGAGGTGTGGTGCTGTGAATGTGAGGGAGGTGTGGTGCTGTGAATGTGAGGGAGGTGTAGCGCTGTGAATGTGAGGGAGGTGTAGCGCTGTGAATGCGAGGGAGGTGTAGCGCTGTGACTGTGAGGGAGGTGTAGTGCTGTGAATGTGAGGGAGGTGTAGTGCTGTGAATGTGAGGGAGGTGTAGTGCTGTGAATGTGAGGGAGGTGCAGTGCTGAGAACGTGAGGGAGGTGCAGTGCTGTGTATGTGAGGGAGGTGTAGCTCTGTGAATGCAAGGGAGGTGTGATGCTGAGAGTGAGCGTCGGCGACGTGTGACGCAGCGGACGTGGGCGCCACGCCGTTCGGCCTGGGCTCGCTGGGCGGCCTGGTCGGGCTGGAGAGTCTGGGCATGGGCTCGGCCAACTTCATGGAGCTGCAGCAGCGCATGCAGCGCGAGCTGCTGGGCAACCCCGACATGATGCGCCAGATCCTGGACAACCCCCTGGTGCAGCGGCTCATGAACGACCCCGAGAACATGCGCCAGCTCATCACCTCCAACCCGCAGATGCAGGAGCTCATGGAGGTGGGCACCGTTCCTGCGATGTTTGGATGGCCAAGTGCCTGAACTTGAATTATGTTTGGAAAAGTCAGGGTATTTACTTTAAAACCAGGAAAAAGTCATGGAAGTTCTTCAGGGGTAGACTTGGAACACATTGTTTTGTTCAGATAGATAGTGTTTTAGTGCCCTGTAAAAGGACGTACACATAGTTCTGTTGCCTGAAATGACCCATTAAAATGAACAGGAAATATTATAAATATTAAATAATGACTACATTGCAAACTAGCACTTGGATGGCAAAATATATGGCAAACATACAAACATAAAACGTTTTGTTGTGGCGCCCTTGAAATGTTGAAATAGCAATACAAATGAATGTGTTGCATTTAAACTTTTAAACACACAAAATTCAGAAAATATAAATAGGATACATCTATCTTGACGAGATTACTATATTATAAATTCAACACGGAAGGAAACCTATCAAACAGGGTTACAAAATTTACATCAACAGATTTTAGCTGCCTAAAAAAATACCTTCATTGCATGTTAGAAAACCAATTCCAAACGGGTAATATGTTCACAAATTGTGGTCAAATGCAATGAGACATTATGACAAACTTTGTACTTTAAAAAAAAAAATTTTATTTGCAAAATATAATCACAAAGCACAAAATATAAAGCTAATAAATACAAGACCAACTCATGGCCTAAATGACTTATAAATAGGTACAAGATTGTATGGTGAATTGTGACAAAGCCAAAATAACACCAGAAAGCATGTCAACATGCAAAATGCCTGTTAATACACCTTGGAGCACCAAATGCAACAAAAAAAAAACCATGAAAGCAGTATATTGAATCAAAATGCAATCAGATTATGGAAATTTAATCTTTTTATATATTAAATTCAATAAATGTAAATTATTTAGCATGTATGTACTAAAATGAAAACAAAAAAAAAATTATATTACAACATTGGTACGTTTTTCATGTGGAGGTGGATGAACATAAAAGAGGTGCCCTTATAAACACCAACGATGGTTGCAGTTTTCTCACGGAATGTTCAGTTAAAAGCAAAGGAAGTCACATGCAAAAAAACAATAATGATTGGGCACAGTTGTGTCGAAACACCTGTCGAGGTAGACATGTCAATTGTGTGAGAGCAAGTTCATGGGACATTCACAACGGTGGGAGGGAGGGAGAACCGTCAACACTGCCATGTGGCCTCACACATGCACACACTTGCTCTCTCTCTCTCTACACCTCCCCCTGTGGCTGATATATTTTTAGATATTCCTCCCTGGCCAGCCCAGCCCAACAGACAGTCACTTCCTGTTGCCGACGGAGCTTCACACTGCTGCTGAGAGATTTTCATTTAACAAATATTACTTATGCAAGGAGTTATATTTATTAAAAACCAACATTGGTTTGTTCTTTGTGCACGTATTCAACCCAAATAGAGACTTACGTATGGGTAGCACAACATTTTTTTTTTTTTTTTAAACTAAATATCTGCATAAATGTGTGATTCATGTGCTGGTAAATACAGTAACTCAAAAAATTTGTCAGATAGATGGATGCAAAAATGAGAATTTGGCGGGCGGGCACAAAATACTAACTCGCACAATGGGTCACCTCCCAAAAAATAATCAAAAATGAATGAGAGCTAAAACAATCAAAAAGCCTACTCCAAGAAAATTGATTAGCCTCATTAAACAGAGCCACGTGACAGTAATGGGGACTGTAGCAAAGTCTGGCTGCAAGCAAGATGGCAGAGAACTTGTTTAAATTACTTATTTGAAATATTGATATGAAAACTATTTTGTATTCCATAATCAAGTTTACATTGATCATTCATAAAAGAAGGTGCAGTAAAGTCAGTGGTAAATTGATTAGGGGTACAACTTCACTTTTCTAAACAATTGGAGCTATCTACACTTCTGTTTTCACACATGTAATTTGAAAGATAAGTTAAGTCTCTTGCAACAAGCCAGGTATCCAAATAACAGAATTTTCACCATTATTAAACACACTCTCAAAATGAACCAAATTAAAGGTGTGCTACTAGTGAAATAAGGTCTACCATTATCTAAAGAAAAGATAAAGAAATATTTCTACAAAAACAGGTCTGTAAGCATTTTTCTAATGTAATTAATATGAGAAAATATATTGAATATTAAATATGTGAAAAAATAAAGTTAGTCTTAATATCTTTGTTTGTTAATAACATATTCTTCTAAAATTGAGCACAAACTATAAAAACTAATTGAGTGCAGATGTTGTACGGAGCTATCTTTATGAATGTCAAGGAGAAAGGGAGTTAGTTAGGGTAACTGCCATCATGTTATCATATTTTATATAGGTAATAGTGTGTGTATTACTGAAGTTAGCTTGAAGTAGTTTGTGTGATTCTGAATGATGTTGTTTGACAGCGGAATCCAGAGATAAGCCACATGTTGAACAATCCTGACCTGCTCCGTCAAACAATGGAGCTTGCCCGCAATCCTTCCATGCTTCAGGAGTTGATGAGGAACCACGATCGGGCTCTTTCTAATCTTGAGTCAATACCAGGTAATTCATCGTTCTTTAACAGCCTTTCTGTAGTTCATTAATTTTGAGCATGTTTTTTTACAGGAACGTAAACTGCATAACATATTTTAGTAAAGATCAAGCAAATCCAAAGTTTCTCTAATCCGAATCTTGAATTTGAATTTCGTAAATAACCTCAGATTTACCTCTTCAATATCAATCTACGTATTCAGGATAAAAAAATTTATTAATTTACAAGAAATTTTGAGAGAGAAAAACGTTAGTGAGTTATTCAGTAACCTCGGTAATGAGCGAATTAATGTGTTCCTATGTTGCAAATACACTTACAATACGGAAATCTAACACAAAAACTTTAACTTAAAAATTTTATAATAATGTTAAGTGTGATAAATACACACAAATTGTGTGTTTCAACTACATTTATGGATGCAAATCACAACATTTCTGCACCCTCTATTAGAATTTGCTGCCGGAGCAACTATGTGGACTAAAGAATCATTCGATTTTGCAGAGTAAAATGTTCTATAATGAAACTGCTCCGATGAAAGCAAAAAAAGACTTGATAAAAACTGTTTTCCTGATTTTCAACAAGGCAATTTATTAAAATACTGCTCATCTTGTTAAAATACACTAAACAGTTATTACTTTAAAGTTTCCGTTTGTATTTGTGAACCTTGGTTCACGCTATCTGGTACAGATTGCATCACCGTGGTTGATACACATTTCCATTCCTTGACTTTCAGCGCATTCACATAAGTACTCCCACCAAATGCAGTATACCAAAAACTAATATGTTCACATCAAAAATAACTATTGTTTTGTTTTATGAACTAATTTTCTTGAATCGGTACATTTTGTAAATTGATTTACACAAATATTATTAAATTTGCAATATCTTGAAAAGCCCTAATAGTATAGCTACAAAGTAAAACAAGTAGATCCTATTAACTTTGAGGTGTAAATGTAAAATTTTAGAATTTACTATTATTTTTTCCCTATATATATATATATATATATATATATATATATATATATATATATATATATATATATATATATATAATTTTATTTCTTAGAATCTCTAATTTTTCAAATGCCAAAGATTCTACTGTATTTTAGAATTCGATCAATCCATCCCTGGTTTTTAGAGTACATTATTTTGGAAAAACAGAAAATTGTCATATATTTGTGTTGGGTCCATTGATACATTTTTAAATGCTATAAGAATCGTAAAGATGTGTTAAATTTCACTGAATTTGAGCTTGATTTTATTTTTTAGTTCACTGCAGTTTATTTTAATTAATTTTGCTGTCAAATGAAAGGTATAAAAAAATGTTATAAACTCTCATTTTGCCATGAGCAAAGTGTTCTGAGCACATTATTTCTAATAGGGAAGTATAGGTGTGATTGAAGATACTGAGTTCTGCTTGAAATTAAATCACATCCACTCACTTCGTATATTTTGTCAACAGGTGGCTACAATGCTCTACAACGTATGTATCGAGAGATCCAAGAACCAATGTTAAGTGCAGCAAGTGAGCAGTTCAGTCGAAATCCATTTGCAGCTTTAGTGGAAAATGCAGGAACAGGTAAGTTTTGGTGTTAGCGGTGGTGGTTTTTGGAAATATTTTATCCTACGTCCCTTATTACTCGACCATTATTTCTCTTTTGCTGAGGGAAATGCCAGTGCCAGTGTAGCATTTGTTTGAAAGCTTATGACAATGTGCATGAGAGTAGGAACTAAGGAGGTGCAAAGCTGTGGAAAGAATACTTTTTTTTTGTCTTTATATTTGTGGAAATTAAGAAACACTAAAGAATTAGATTTCCTTACGGGCAGAATTAATTAAAAGCTTTGAAATACTCTGTTTTATCTCATAATCTTCACACATATTTGCTAAAATCAAGTTTGAAAGGTAAGAGGTGCTACTTTTATGCAAGAAAAGCATTTTGTGAATGTTAAGTGTTTTATAAAAACAAATAAGATTGCATGGAAAGTATGTTTAATTAAAAAAACCGGTAATACCAAAGTACGCCAAACAATTTAAATTGATTAGTCATTGAACAAAAACATACTTCGTTCAACTTAAAATAGAAACACGAAAACCATGACCCGGAACTAACGTAGTGCACCCATAACTATTGTCGTAGTACACACGGACCACAAAAGAGTGCAGGCTATCAAATGTAGTTTACTCGGCATGAGACAGAGAGCGCATGTTGCATGCCATCAATATCGATATTCTGTTGTGTGCACACACACTATACAGGCATCAACGTAACCAAACATGAATGATACCAACTAGCACTGGCTACATTTCTATAGGCTCTACACAGCGGCAACACATCAGACAACTTTGTATTTGTGTTAATTAAATAAGTGGGCTGCAATATCTTAACGAATTATGGATTTAAACTGTCAAATACCGGTACTTAAGTTTTACAAGAGAAAAGGAAGTTTATGGGCAACATCTTACATGGGTTAAAATAACATAAATCTCATGTAGAAAATGGCAGGACAGAAACATTTGACCATATTAGATGGGAAATCGTATTGAGCAGGTATATCTTAAATAAGTTTTACTGTAATTGTGATTACTGTATTTTCCCATTACATATAACTATCACACTACCTGAGAGCAACTTCAAAACCGATTTCTGTTTCATGGTGCTATGTGATGTGATGTTTAGCAAAGTCAAGTTTTCTACATACACAAAGCACTCAGAATTGAACAGCGGGTCAAAAACATCATGCAATTTTTATGTGACAATTTATTTTCCCAAATTTTGACATCCTTCAAACAACGGTATGATGATTATGCAATAAAGCACTGTATCTATCCTAATTATGTGAACAGAAGGGTGTAAATAATACTATCCCAGCTTTTTTATACATTTATCATCTGGTATCAATGATCAGTTTTCAGCAGGTAACAACCGAGAGGAAATCAAATGATTTTTTTAAATTATCGCCTGCAGTAGTCGTAATAGTCAACCAGGCCACGAAAATTGACTTCAACAAGAGTTCAGAGCCAGAGCCTGGGGGCTTATTGAACTATAAAATATGTAATACAATACCGTATTGGTCCGAAAATAGTCCGACCCCTTTTACAGCACACTCAAAATCAGGGAAAAATAAATTTTAACAAACTAAAATAATTATCAGCAGCATATTACCACAGTAACACTTCAACTAAGTTAGTATTTATTGAACTGACAAAATGTGATATTCTTACTTACCAAAATATTTGAGCTGTGTTTCCGTTTATCTTCACATTCTTTTATAGTGGTGCCAACATTTTTACGGCAAAGGCTACATTTTCTAAGTTCATAGAAATTGTGACGTAAAAACATGTACGGGTACGTTTAATTTTGACGTAAAAAAAACCCAAAATGGTTTCATGTAAAATGTGTATGAATCAACCATAAAACAGCCAATATTGCAAATAGGTTTTATTGTTCTTTTTACTGTTGGTATGTACCGGTATTTGTTTATTCGTGTCGCAACTACAAGTTGCCAACACGGTGCCATTTACCTATTTTGATTTTCCTGTGGTACAAGAGTAAATAAAGCATACAACGGTAAATAACCTTACGGCAAAATTGCTGTTTTTACTAATTATTTACTGTAAATACCACACTTTACAATCAAATAAAATTACTGCAGCATGTTAAATACAGTTCAAAAATAATCAGACCGAGCTTTTAAAAGCTATGTGCTACAAGTGACCACATCTGTGTACTTAACTTAAAATATGATATGTTATTGGGGTTAAGTGTGTTTACTAAATTTCTAAGTTGGAAAAATTACTAATTCCATGTAAGTACGGCATAATTTTAGGTCAATGAATTGTATATCTGATAACATTTTTATGCCATAAGTGATTCTCCTTGAAATTTATGTGTTTAATTATACTATTTTGGCTAGTGCCCCATTATAGGCCGACTTTAGATTTCAAGGTGGACAAAACTTGCAAAAAAGGTCTGCCTATTTTCGGACCAATACGGTACATCTGTACTGCAAGCTGGCTTCTTGGGTTGCATGTAATATATGTGCATGAATTTAAGCAACGTGACTTCTAATGAACTCAACATATGAGACAATGCAACAAGTTTCAGGTACCTAGATACTCAGCTGAGCACTCTTCCACCTTTCCTTTTATTATCGCTCTAAGAAAATGACAGATAAGGAAAGATAAGCTGAGATATGATCTTGTCGGTCACATCTCAGCTGCAGAATTATCGTGATTAATAATGCATTGCACACATTCTAGTTTGTGTCTATCTTTTTAATTAGCCTTATGCATTTTCGTTCATTGCCATGTTGACCAGCTGAAATCAATGAAACTTGTCCCGCCTAGTCATCTTTTTATTTTTATGAC
Organism: Bacillus rossius redtenbacheri; assembly: GCF_032445375.1. Lineage (NCBI taxonomy): Eukaryota > Metazoa > Arthropoda > Insecta > Phasmatodea > Bacillidae > Bacillus > Bacillus rossius. Next base: position 13,059,554 of record NC_086330.1, read on the forward strand.
ATTTCTGCAAACTTCTGCCCTTAACAAGTTTCCCTGACTGCCTACCCAGTTTAGTGTGGTAGTCATCTGTAACGTAGCACACAAAAGCTTTTGTTTCTATTCTGGACTATCAGGATCATGTATTTGATACCTTGAATTATGATTGATTAAATGTTTTCTTCAAATAATCTTTTCGATTGAACTATCCATTTAGTCTGTCGATGCTTTATTCTCACGTCCACCTCTCATCTATCTCAATGTCAGTGAGACATCAACCTTGATTCTTTCACGTAATATTGTCAGTATGTGTGTATGGGTGATTGTCCTGTGTTGCTGCCGTGCAGAGGGGGCGAACAACCCCCAGCAGGGCCAGGAGAACCGCTCCCCGCTGCCGAACCCCTGGTCGGCCGGGGGCGGGGGCCCGGAGACGGGGGGCGAGGCCCCGGGCCCGGCGGGCGGCGGCGGCGGCGCTGCTCCCCCGCGGGCTGCGTCCGGACTCCTCAACTCTCCCGGCATGCAGTCGCTCATGCAGCAGATGGTGGAGAACCCTCAGCTGATGCAGAACATGCTGTCCGCCCCCTACACGCAGTCCATGCTGCAGGCGTTCGCTGCGGACCCCAGCATGGCCTCACAGGTCATGAGCAGCAACCCCTTGTTCGCCGACAACCCGGCGCTGCAGGTGCGTCCGTCCTCTGCTCCTACGCTTCTAACCAACCAACCAACCAACCACTTCGACCCAACAGCACTCTTTGCTTAATACACCCTTGTACAAAGCAGACTAAGTAACACTTACAATTGTATTCAGTGCAATTCTGCTTCCTTCTGTAGGACTGCTCTTAGTTTGCAGTTCAGAGTGAATGGCACACACTTGTGTAAGTGATACTACTCTGAGACATAGATTATTTGCGTTCCACTTATTGTTCTGTTGGTTTATTTGTGCTAAAACTTTTATTTTGCATGCCATCACAAACTGTGTGAAGTTGAAAAATATATATTTTCATTTAATATTTTTTGATTTTTTTTAAAAATATTAAATAGTCTGTATTGACAATATCGTTACAGCTTTAGCCATTCTGAAAACGCTAACTTAAAACTATACACCAATTATTGTTTCACACCAGAAACTATTTGTAGCAGTTTTTATTAAAATTTATGTATTATTTTAATTCATGTGCTTTTTCTTGAGCACAGCCAAAATGTTAATATTCAATTGTAAAAAAAAACAAATGCACTTATAACAAAGATGGCAACTTTAAATTCTGTTATCCTTAAAACTAATAATTATATTATGCTTTTGATGAAATACAAAAAGATGCTTAGCTTCCAAAATTCTCATTTAAAATTTCCCTTTACAGTACAGAACATTTCAGATTTTTTTTATTTTCAAAATGTTGAATGAACCTTCAGAAACTTTTTTTTCTTCTGAAACATAACATAGTTGTGTCTCCATGGCCTATATCTGTACACACCGAAACAAGGACAGCATGTATTGGGAAGAGAGTGAATATCTATTACACTGCACACTACAAACTAAGGTTCAGATGGGCTATATAATCGAGATGAGACATGTTAATGATGTTTCATTCTATTTCATTTAGATTGTGGCTTGTTTCTAATAAAACACACAAATGGCAGGTGATTATTTGCTTTTTTGGTAGGAGCAAATTCGGCTGATGATGCCGAACTTGGTGCAGCAGCTCCAGAACCCAGAAGTGCACAACTTGATGACGAACTCGCAGGCCCTCGAGGCTCTCATGCAGATACAGCGAGGCGTGGAGCAGTTGCGAACAGCAGCGCCCAATCTCGTCACCAGGTTAGTCGCAGTCGGCGATGCGGGCAGCCATTTTCCAATCTTGCCCTTGTTCGATGATTTAATTTCACTAGACCAATGAAAAATCAGAGATTGTGGTTAAGACACTTGATAGTCAATTTAGTACAGGGTTGCTGATGCAGAGTTGATGCTAAAATAATTTCCTTGTTGCAGACTGAAATGTTAATTTCATTAAGTGGTGTGTAAGGTTGGGTTTTGGGTTGATGGGAAAAGGGTAGTGAGGGTGGGGGGCAAATTATATCATGATCAATAGCTGCCAAACTATCATAACATTAGATTGCTTTGGTTCTTAAGCCTCTTGCATTTTTGCAAAATATGTATTACACACTCAACGACCCAGGCACGCACCAATATGGGAATTAGAGTAATCCTCCAGATACAAGAGTTGGAAGATGTCTTATTGGGATTATGAGCAGTATTGCTGTTTGATTCTTGAACTTATACTGTCCGGTATTGCATAATTTGTTTAGGGTGTAGTTTTCCATAGAACGGACTGAGAGACAGCCATTCAGCCAGAAAACAGTGTGGTGTATCCTATTACAATCTTCTTTCAATATCATGACGAGGAAGGAAGCATAGGTATTGTATTTTAAACAAAGATTGACAATTTTGACCTGCGAGAGAGTACTTTAGTTGATCATGGTAATGTAGAATGCTATTTCCTTTTCTTGTACAGTCTGATCAAAACTGTGTTTACAAACACAGCTTCAGTTTTTTATGTAGGTTTTACGATGGAATTTTTAAATTAAGTCTTTCTGATTACAACTTAAATTGGTGTTTGCTTTCTGTCATTCATCAGAGTTGTGGTTTCCTGACACATTAAATTTCAACTTTTGTGTGTTTAGTACCAAGATAAAGCTGTGTTTTGAGAGTTTCCTGTGCTGTTGCTGACATTCCAGGAATTACACTTAGTCTAAAGTACAAAGTAGGTCAGCCGTTCTGTTGCCCGGTGAGGAGACAGATATTTAAACAATCCTTGCCAGGATTCCAGCTGACAAGGAAAAGCAGGAAACAGCGAAAATTCAAGGAATTTTAACTGTGAATGTGGCCATAGATTTGTAACTCAGGAAACAAATTACAATAGCTGAGTATTTGAATATCTCGAACATAGTATTTTTTTTTCCTACTACATTGCAAATCATTATTATTTATGAACTCCTCAGACACAATACTTTGGCCTTTGTACATTCTCTTTGTGCTGTGCCTATAATGCTAAGTTCTACATCTTGTTTATTATATATTTGGTTTAAAAGCAGGAGCAATGGTTTTTTTTTTTTTTTCTTTCTTCAAGAGAAACTACTGCACGTTAAATATTATACCAGGTTTTCGGGTTACTTTTCTTTAATTACTTGATGCAACTCAACAAATATGTTTCTTTTTTCAAGTGTAAGAAAACTTTGTTTACCGAAAACTTCCATACAAATGTGAAAATAATCTGGAAATAACCTATCCTCTCGTTTGTTTACATTTTCATAATTTTATAGTTTAAGCTAAGAAATAATAGCTCTGTATTTTTTTTTTCATACCTACTGTGTGTCATGGTATTTTAGTTGTTTGGTAGAATTTTATGAAAGTTATAGAGATGATCAGGTATATATTTAATCTGTAATTCTGAAGAAGAGCATTATTTCTGAATGAAAATTATAAAACTGCTCTTTGTTTATTTCCTTGCATATTTTTGAAACATTCTCTAAAAAAAAGGTGCTGTGATACTTCAAAAAGTTTACCATTTGTTGATTAGGTTTGGTTAGCCACAAAAACTGCTAAGATCATTATGAATTACCAATTTAAAATATAACTAGGTAACTTAACCAACCATTCTTACTGTTGTAAAATATTTTTTAATGTTAGCTAGCCATTTGTTCACGCCATTTTACAGAATGTTTTGTGTAGCAACTTAACCAACATTCATACAATATCATAGTACTTTTAATGTACCTAAGCCAACAAATTGTTAAACCTGTTAAATTTAAGTAACAAAACACCCTCTTAACGAATGATTGGAAGAAAAAAAAAAAGGAAAAAAAAAAATTTCAAATTCCTTTTTGGAAAGAAGGCTTTTTCTTCGGAATTACCAACCTGACTTAAGTTTCAATTCACAGTGTACATAAAACAAGTTTTAAGGGAGTAAAAGACAAAAATGAACATTTGATACTGAATTTTAGAAGTAACGTTTAATTTTTTACATAGATTTTTGCACCGCTTTTGATCAGTTTTATTTACCATTTTTCAGGGTACCTACTCATAGATCAGTATGTTGCTGGACTATAAACCGTAATTTGAGGAATGTTTTGTTCTAATAAAACTGAAAAAACACTTTTTCTATAATAACGAAAATAAAATATTGTGAACTTTTCTGTTGCCACGTGTTGTTCTGGGGGCATGAAGATAAACGTGTGTTGTTCCAGCATGGGATTGGGCGGCCCGATGCCCCCGACATTCCCCGGCATGGCTCCCGCGGACGGGGCGTCTGCCCCGACCAGCTCCCCTGCAAGCCCCGCGTCCGCCCCTCCCGCCTCTCCGGCCGCCAGTCCCGGGACCACCACCACCACCAACTCAACCACCACCACCACCACACCCCCCACCACCACTGCCAGCACCCTGCCGCCCCAGCAGGACGTCTTCTCCCAGTTCATGGCCAGGATGGTGAGTTGAGCTCTTAATTCGTGTGGCATTCAATATCCTATAACTAGTGGCATCCTAAACTTAAGGGCGCCTTCTGCCCAGGCACACATACGGTGTGCAGAGCTTCAGGAAAAACAACGCAATTTAAAAACATGAGTAAAAACTACTCAAGATATCCATGTGGGGTCTGCTTACGAAAAGCATTTAAGGATTCGCAGAGGGCCGGAAAGTACTTTGATTTCAGATTGTTTATAAACTGTATTTTTAGATGAGTTAAAATAGTTAAAACGGGTGTTTTCAGAGTAATTATCAGGCGTAAAAAAAAACCGGTATAGATTCTTGAAAGCACTTTAGGGACTTGCATTACACCTTCATCTTCATTTCTCTGCCAAATAATGTTACTGTCACCGCTCAAATTACATAGTTATCCTGTGACAACGAGAAGACTGCGCACCAGTTCAGAGCCTTGCGCTTAGAGGCTATACCGCACTATAAATACACACATACACTCCGATAAGAGTGCAGCATAGCTCTATAATTTGGTTGCTGGTAACTAAAATAAAAACACTTTTCTTATAACTAGGGACGGGCATGTCAATTCTTCAATGCTTCAATTTCACCGATTCTACCTGGAATTAGGTCGTCGATTCTCAAGCTGCAAGAAGGAATTGTGCCATATAAGGAATCGTTAACAGGTTTAGAATGGCAGGTTGTGAGAACTGTCTATAATTTGGATGTAAAATAGATTTACATATATTGGTTCTTTCCACAATAGCATTATTATCCGGCCAGTAAACTGACTGTTAACACTACTTGCTTAGCACTAATATACAAAAGACACTTAATTATTTGAAGGTTACATCACAACCGCAATCACCTATATTTATTAGTGATGGGTCGATTCCGATTCCGGAATCGGTCGGTTCCACCGATTCCACTCGAATCGTGGGATTCAGAATACAATGGTTTTGGAATCGACCATGACCGATTCCTACATTGTTTTTAAGTTTGCAAAATACATAATACAATCTTTTTTTACGGAACTGATTTACGAATTACGGTGATTAACGTATTTATTTACTTGCACCGCCATTTTCCCTACTGTACAAATGCAGTATCTACTTTCCCACTTTAAGCGAAAGCATTTTTCGGAAATTACGTTGCAGCAGCACTGCATTTAATAGCAAACCTTCAAAAATAATTAGACAAAACCATAAATGTTTAAAGAAAATTATGTAAATGTAAACGGCAAATAATGTAAACGTTAACTACTTGATCATGGCAGCTACATTTGCCATTGTAAACAACCTAATTTTTTTTTTGTGCTACCTGCCATGGTAAACCATACGGCCATGAACAAAATCTTTGGTGACGTGAACGTGAACATCTCTACACATTAAACTTTAAAGAATTAAAATGAAATAATTTTTGAATGAAATTTTACCCAAATTCACAGTGGATTATTGCAACCATATTAAAATAAGTTTAAAAGCAACATAACCAAATTGCTTTAAATCGGCGTTCTTGTGCGTGTTCAGCGATGCTCGTTTTACGTTAGATATATTTTGGAAAGGCAGTTGGCAAGTCTAAATTTCCAAACATTGCTGCGGAAACGTTCGTAAATTTTTATTACCAAACGGCAAACATAAACAATCTTTTGAAAGTAGTTGTGTTAGTTTAACAGAATTGTTTCCGATAAATTTCTGAAATGAATTAAATGTTAACACGCGATTATTTGAAGAGTTTAAATATTTTGTGTAAGAAAATCTCACCATAAAATGTGAAAATTTTGAGATGCTAAAAATTGCACAGAACTTTCTTACTCAAGAACCGAAAATTTATTTTCTCTTTACGGTTGTGAGGAATTGCAAGACTGGATGGATTTATTCTTTTCACCAAGTGAGATAATTAAGTTCTAGGTAATATATTAAAACGTAAGCATCTCTGACATTTTATTTTAGTGTGGTGCATATTTGTTTGTCATTTCCATCATAATGAGATAATAAAGTTTTATTTTTACATTTCCCTTTTTTTATTTTTTTTCGCCATGGTCCCTTGAAATATGTATAAACGAGGTTACATTGACATTTTATTTGGATCATTATTTAGTTGTGCTTGAAAATAAAATTCTTAACCTAACCGTACAAACCCTCTTTTTTTACAATTAATTAATTGAGTTGATAATGTAAGGTATCTAAAGTTTGTTAAGTTATAACATTATTTACAATTTAAGTCATTAGACATCTTTGATTATTGGCAGTGTTTGAACACGTGTTTCGTCTAACTATATGCAAGGTTAAAAGGCCAAATTGTGCTAGAAATACAAGGTAGCGTAACTTGATGGTAATGAACATACTTTTTAACATTATATAAGCTGAATATAATGTTAATTTCTGCACAGAAAATGAAACACAACATAATTACATTTTTAAAATCATAAACAACCTTATTTTTCTTAGTATATTACTCTGTTGTCAGATAAAAATTAAGGAATCGGAATCGGATTCGAAGAATCGACCCTTTAATTTAAGAATCGAAAATGGAATCGGAATCGGTATCGGTATATTTTAGGAATCGGCCCAACACTATGTGCCGTTAATTAGTAAATTCGACACGAGATATTTTAAATTTTATTATTATTTTAAATTTTTGTGTGGAAATTTTATTTGCTCTACTATAGTGTAATTTTAATTTGTTAGTCCGGTGTACTCCTCTGAGTTAAACTTTGTCTCAGTGCTCTGGAGCCCCTTTCCCATCGGCGTATCGGATATTCTGCTGGCCTAATCACTGACTGGCAGACCGCTTACCATTTCCCCCGCCTTCAGTCACGCCTCAAGCCAGTTATATTATTTCCCTTCGTGACTCTAACTGCATAGGCAAGGCTGTAGCTTGCAGGCGACCAGTTCGCAGAGACGAGCTGAGATCCGCCTTTTTCATCACGTCGTAGTGTTATATTCGCCCCTCTGTAGCCACGACGGGGCGTAGTTTCCCACCAACGTTGCATTTTACCCCCACCTCCCCCCCTTCTCAGTTCCAAGTAAGACCAATGACCGGTCGTAACCCCCTGGGGACCGGTGACCGTTCTCTAGGTCTGCCACGCAAAAACGAAGGCGCCAAAACTGATCACTAGCGCTTCCTAGCGGCCAAGTCGCGAACTTCTCCGCTTGCCTGCCCGCTAGGGCGCCAGAGAGCAGCACCTGCTTTGTCTTGTGTTATATGGACACCGTGGTCGAGTCGATTGTTTTCAACTCAGACCACCTCCGACAGAGATCGCTACGGTCGCCCAGTGTGGCCAACTTCAAGACTCCTGCTAGAGTTTTTTTTCCGCCCGCATTCGGGCAACTTCAGTATTTTTCGGCGGCCCAGACACCCCCCTCTTCCACCTGTTAGAGCCGGTGGGCATTTTTAATTACGGGACGCAACTTCCAGCGACACAGACCAACTCGCGTCGCGTCTGCAGACAGGCCTCCATCGAGTATCGGCGAATCGGCGAGACTTCATCCGACCGCTAACGACTATGTAGTCGCGTTGTATAAGGGATGCTATCCCTCAAGTCCATTTTAGTAGATTAGTCTGTCTGCATAGTTTAGTTATTTGCCTTAGAAATTTTTCTCTTTGAAATTTATTATTATGAAGAATTCATCCGCGTCCTGCCGCGCAATTCGCGAGCTCCCGAGCCTGGCTGACTCCACGACTGCAGCGTGCTGGGCAACTCCCCTGTTTTGGTGAGTGATAATTCGCGAACCCTCCTTTTTCCCTTTAAATTTGTTTTCCGGGCATTTTCTGCCCCATAGACTGCCTGTATACCAGTTCTAATCAGTTTTGATTTGGACTGTTGCAGACAGGGTTCGATGACCGGGAGAGATTGATACTCTCATCTCGTGGCCTCCCCCCTTCCCTGTTCCGTGGGAAGAAACATTAGAAGAAACTTTCTACCACCCGCCGTGATCGTTTGAAGACCCCGGGTGGTAATGTAAATTCAACATTTCCCCCTTACCTAGCTACGAACTATCTTAAGCGGACGATCAACTCACCAGCGACCAGTGTTTTTCTCAAGAAAATGTAAAACTAATAGAACTAATTACCAATGTAATAATCGAATCCATCCAACTTTGGGTGTGAAAGTCATAATGCAAATGTTTATATGTCAAACTACGAATGTAAACTGTTCTCAGTAAGCATAGGCCGGCCTATTTTCGTTTTCCTTTTGTTAATCTTTGAAAATTGTTAAAACCTTTTGTGTGTATGTTAAAATAATGGAAACATGATAATGAATCAGGGCAAATAAAACAGGGAAACTATAGATCAAGTTAATCGTGTAGTTTTTATTTTATTGATTATAACGATCCTAAAACTTCCCCTTCGCTTGTTACTGGAAGTTCCTAAATTGTGTTTGTTCCCACCTCGTGTCGCCTCTGGTAAATCATTTCATTTAACGTATTTTTTTTTCGAGCTTGTTTCCAAGGCTCTTTTAATTAATTCCAAATAATTCTATTTTGAGGCACGAGGGGTGTTACAACTAATATTTATCCGTAACATTGTACTAACCAAAGTTGCATTTTGGTATTTACGGGGAAAGCATTGTAACCGCGTTTCAGTACTATAACTTTATTTGATAAATGCAACATTAAAGTATAAGTTTTCTCTCCATTCATAAATATAATATCATCTTGAGAAATACTAGAATCAATACTTGAAATCTGTTCTAATGTAAATTTTCAGAAAATGTAAGTATATTTAGATTTCTTAAGTGTTATTCTATAGGTTGTCCTTATATGATTGAATTTCCATAATTTCATCCAAAAATGAAAGTAAGATTGGAGATTAGAATCAAAGTCGAATAAATTTGGAATCGACCCATCCCTACCTATAACGTAGCGATAATATTTGAATGTAGTCATGAGACTTATTTCTGTTAATTTAAGGCTCGGTCTCAGTCATGAGAAATTGTCCTTGCGGCACTCTGGCCGTTGAGGGGTGGAAAGATGAGCAGAATTCACAACACAATGCGTTACCCCCACTCTAGACCAGCGAGGGAGGTAGGTTTTCCTTCGCCCCTTGGTCACCCTTCACCCCTCCTACGCATGGAACCGGTATTTACGGACTGCACCCCTCCCCCTCTTCCTTCCTGTAAGTTGTTATCTCACAGGCGACCAGGAGGGAAAATCCTTCCGTCTGGCCTAGGCTCAGTAGCCTCGCATTTCGGACATGTGATTTGTCACGGCCACTATCGGTAACACACCGGGCCAGTCAGAAGGTGTCGTCTGCGTCTCATCTGCTTTGATATTAGTTTGTATAGACCTGGTTTTATAGCTGGTTTGTTTTTATATCTCAGCGCTATGGATAAGCGTATCAGTATAAATAGTTTTCCAATAAAAAATTGGGAAATAATAATAAATTAAAAAAGATAAAATTTATCTTATTTTAAGTAATTATGGTGTTTATAAGATCTTGTTTGGCTAGCCTTGCGCTGCATTCCTACTCCAGACATTACAATCTGTAAGTGCGAGGTTTACTTTTACCAATGCCAAACAGCAAATCGACACAGAAACACAATGCATTTCTTGAAAACACTGTACCGTTGTCATGTAATTTTCATAACACGTCAAATTCGGCCATTAAAAGTACTTAAAGGAAACTACGCAGGCAAGATTTAAATATGAGTTTTTTGAGAATTTTCACAAGTTTTTCTTTTCATATACTAAATATGATAAAAAATAAAGGATCATCCCTAGATAACAAATGTTTAAATTTTATTTTAAAAAACCATAATCCCACACCGTTTACTTCCTGAGATACGCGCATATGCATACAAGCTGAGTCTCACTAAAAAAAACTACTTCCCCAGTCCTCTTGAATAGATGTATGGGAACGTTTTCAGTTTTCTGTATAATCAGTTTTAAGACACAGTAATTTACAATAAAAGAATGTAAACATCAACGCAAGTTAGTCTCCAAATGAAAAAAGTTGTCCGATTACATGTAAAATGTCAAAGAACCATATTGTAAACTCATCCATTTAAATGGCATGCTGTAAACTAGGGAGCATGAAAATGTTCTGCATTTCATGGAGTAAAGCGGGAGTACAAATTCAATAATATATATATATATATATAAATAAATAAATAATCGTACAGATTTGGTACTACTACACCAGAAAATGAACTATAGTTCTTTCTGTAAGATCTCTTCCCCCGGCAGCAACAGCTACATCTGTGAGTAATGGAATGCCATCATGTTCTATGGACCATGTTTCTTGGTCTCTTCAATTTCTTCCTTCACAGCTGTTTTCATTTCAGCTTGCGCAGCCTTCGCCCAATGTTCCTCCAAATTGTTATGATATTTTTTAAATGTGTTATGTGCCATTCATGGGATATCCATTGTAGTTATCATTTCTTCTAGCTGAGACTGTCCTTCGCCAGTACTTATTGATGCTGACACAGCAGCAGTGTTTACATCCATGGATGTAGAGCTCCGTTTTATATTCATCCAAATGGTGGATTTCAAATCGCACATTTGGCATTTCAGTACTCTTCCCGAATCAAGGCCTTCTCTTTTCTCAGGAATGGGTATCATAGTTTTCAATGAACAATGAAAGGGAATGTGATCATCTAAGTCTTTTAACTGTTGGAAAAGGAAGCCGATATCAACAATACGTCTACCTTTAAAGGAATATGCACATTTCTATGCACTCGTATCAACATCATTGATGTTTCTGGAAAGAAAACAAAGGTTTATTAAAGCTTGTTTTTTAGTTTTTTTAAATATTTAGTTTGGTTTTCCATCAAAGCGTGTTTTTTTTTAGTTTTTAAAATATTATTTATTTTTTACTTTTTAGTTTGGTTTTCTATTAAAGCGTGTTTTTTTAGTTTACTATTATTTATTTTTACTTTTTAGATCAATTTATCATTAATGTGTGGTTTTTAATTTTAAACGATAATTTATTAAGCTCCCTCTGGAAACTTTATTTCATACGAGTACATGGTGCAAGACACTACCCTGTCTCCGAGTATAAAAAATCTCTAATCCTGAAGATCCTGATCAGGATAATGGCACAAACTGGCACTTTGTATAGAATGAAACTCGGTGATGCTTTATCGTCTCGAGCTAAACAGGGTCCGCTCCCGCGCCGACGAAGCTAAAACAATAAAACAAATACCTGGAACGCGGGAAAGACAACATCCGCCCGACCGACCACTTTGTGTATCTTCGTGTATTGTCGGAAGCAAAATAAAAAAGAGGGTCGCAGGTAAGTTGTGGCCACAGCGGGTGGTACCCCACCCCCTAAACCCCCCTTGCGAATGTCCAAGCTCTCGCTCTGCCGGAGCGCGGAGGGGAAGGATATTGCCGGTGGTGGGGGAACAGATCTCGGTCGCGCATTCTTGAGGTAAACGCCGGAACTAAATATAAATATTTGAAATACTGTTTATAAGCAAACCATCTATCGAATGTACACAAATCTATATATATTCAATATCGTCGTAAAATTTCCTATAGCTGTATTTTAAAATAAAACCATTTTTTGATAATTAAAAAATGAACAAATATAATTTTTTTAAATTATTAAAAACAGTTAAGCCGCTAACTTTTACTATGCAGCCAATGTCAACAATGTCTACTTGCTGTAGATAATTAATTTTATGCTTTCTGATGTTTCTAAGCTGTGCTAAGAGTGCAGCAAAATGAACACTTTTTCCCATTGCATATCTGCTATGAGACCGAGCCTTAAGGGGTAAGATATAGAATTTTATAATATTACTTTATTTATTCATTTTGAAATTATTTTAACTAGTGCTTGAAAATTGTAGTGGTCCAAGTTCTGCTCAAGTAAAGATTTGGTGGAAAGCTTGACTTAGCTGTTAAAATTTTAGGTCAGCCCATCTTTAATAATGATTTTTTATTTAAGGTTATTATACAGTTAAGATCACCTCATATTTCAAAGTGTTTTTTTTTTTCTTTCAAACTGTTAAAACTGGGAAAGGTTATGGAAATTAAAATGGTCTGAGAATACCATGAAAAGTCAGAAAAATAACAAAATGTCCATAAGTACATTTATTGTGAAATACGACAAAATTATGTTGATTTTCATACTTTTCCTGAAATCATGGTTTTTTTTCCATTGCAAACTATGGAGTTTAAAAAAAATTGTGCGTAGAGTCCACATGTGACAAAAGTTAAAACTTCTTGCTTATTAGTTATAGATAAATTACTAATATTTTTTAATAGAATGAGAGATAATAATTGAGAATATCTTGTACCTAACTTATACATCAATCTAAAACAGCATTATTTTTGCTGCCATTTATTTCAATGAGCCTGTTTCACCTGTCTGCATCAAATCCATCACGTAATTTATCAACTGTGATTCTAGAGTAGTTCTGGATTCTGCGTATTAATATAAATAATATTATGATGGTGTTATTCAAACATAATAGAATACAGCGAAACCCCTTATTTACGTTACCTACCGTTATTTACGTTTTCCCGTTATTTACGCTATATTCTTCAGGTCCCGTTTCATTCCCATTTAATCCAATACAATACTTTCACGTGAATTACGTCTCAAAAATCGAATCCATCCCGCTATTTACGTCACGTAACAACCATAGTAGGCCTAAAAACATTGTGAAAAACGTAACTTTTATAGTCTGCAGTGAACATTTTAAATCACAAAATATACATATTCTATAACATGAAAAGTTGCTTTTATTTCTAAACATATAATAATTTAAGCCTAGGCGTGTAAAAGTCCAAGTAATTATAGCAGGAGACAATCTAAAATGTACTAGGGAAAAACGTAAACTCACAAATGTATAAACGTTCTGATACTATATTTATGTCACAACTTAGCCAAAATACTGGTACGAGACATAAACTTCACAAGATAAAATGAGCGGAGTCTTGGTAACTGTTTTATACGTATTTTATAATTTCGGAAGTGTTGTACAGTTGACACATATTTTTTTAAACTAACCATTTATTTCTGAGGATCGTAAATAATTAATTATTGGTATCAAGCCATCAAGATGAACGTAAACTTAAACATGTCACGGCAGCGAGAAAACTGGTGCGTATACCAATTAAACTGGTATTAGAACTGGACAAGACTGGTACACGGGAGGTGGAGCTTATATTTTTTCCGCTAAGCTCGCATCTATTGGCTGGCTGTTGATGGAAGGTCACGAGTCTGGGCGGAGCATTGAGTGCGTTATACTACGCATGCGCAGCTCAGAGAACAGAGAGAGCCAGCCAGCGGCTACGCCGCGCTGTAACAACAGCTGATTGAGTACAATGACCTTTCTCCGCGCACGGCGCGCTTTTGACGGTAAATTTCCAATTTGCGGCCCTTTTCTTTTATTTAATTTTTTTACTTTGGTGCAATGCGTATTTGTAATGTAGCCCGTATTTGTTATGAATGCTGCAGGATGCGACTGTATTTTAATTAACTTTAACGTATTTCTTACTTTTCCCTTTATTTACACTTTTTTACGTTGTCACCATGAAAAGTGCAAATAAGGGGTTTTGCTGTAATTATATTGCATGCACTATAAAATGCTGATCTTATGGATAAGAGTTCAATACAGAAGTGTTTGTTTATTTGTGATTTCTGCAATGTTAGTGTTGACTGGATGTGTAGGTAAGGCACATCAAATGAGAAACAAGTGTGCACATTTAGGGGTGGAGGATGGGTGGAGCACTCGTGATTGACTGGTTGGGAGGTCAACATGACTGCATGTGCCTGGCCTCGTATTGATGTGGTTGTGATGTGTCTATTACCGAGACAGAAGTTGATTCTGTGTCTGTGCCAAATTGGTAGAGGCAAGATTATATGATGAATAGAGATAAAACTGAAATAACAATAAAATTAATTCTATACACCGCCAAACACTGCATTACCCCTAAATGCAGCGCAATTCACCTTAATTACCCTATTATAGCTATTGAAATATACAATCCATTTCATAAGCCTTTATTTAAATTTTTTTATGAAAACACCTACAATGTTAAGTACTAAGTAAAAAAAATTAGTTTCTAACTAAGGTTTTTTCACAGTTAGTATATGAGAGGAGTATAGCTGATACCATACAGACATGGGTAAAGGCCTACAGAGAAACATCACAAGAAAAGGCTTTTACCACTGCATATTGATCTTTTTTATTATTGAATGTTTTAGATTTTTGTTTTGCTTTCATCACTATATACAGTATTGTTAATGTACACATTTTAAATGTCTTACCTTGAAATGTTAAAGTAGTTGATTGTGTTTGACATGTACTTATTATTACGTGTTTTTTAATTTTCAATGATGATATAGATAAAATCCACTATATTTGATGACAAAATTTGCTTTTTTATAACTCCATAAAATGTTGCTTCTTACAGTTGATGGACCTCAAGTTCCAGCCACTCCCTTGCTGGATATCAACCTTGGGTAGATAACGCACTGGTTATTTACAGTGCACTGTGACCAAAATAATGCAATAAAGTTACTTTTTAATATAGAAAATGTTTGACTTTTTTCGCTAAGTCCTTTCAGGGTTCCTCAAAAAAAAAGTGAGGGGGGAATATTATTTTGAGAGGGTCATCATTCTCACAAGTTGACTGTATTGTAAAATGTTCAGAGATACAGTTCTTGTTCAAAATGTGTGTAGGTGGCCAGCATGGCATCACAAAGTGGCAACAGCAACCAGCCTCCTGAAGAGCGATACCACACTCAGCTTGAACAACTCACTGCTATGGGCTTTGTCAACAGGGATGCCAACCTCCAAGGTAGGTAGTCCCTAAACGAAGTATGTGTGTGTTGAAATGCATGTTCATGATAATGTTACTTCCCTTTTAAATGATTAGGGGTTAGCTGTAACTTTTTTTTTTTTAATTTGAGGTGATATAATATGTTTTGCTTATCGAAATACACTTTCTTGTGCATAAAACTTGCTTAAGGTCATTGCTTCTATGTTTAGATGTTTTGGTTTCACTTAAAAATTTTGACGTGATAACGTCTTATAAATCGATGAACGCCGGCTGCACACAAGAAAAAGCATGGCTCATTGTCACGTTCCGCCTCAGCCGAGCGTGCAAGAACCGGCCAACCACAGTGCGAGAAAATCTTCTATAATATCAAACAGGTTAAGGCTGGCTTTTTAAAAGCAGCAATTTAAAATTTTTTATTTATTTGTCCAATTTTGTCATTTCAAATTAACAATTTATTGACATTGATTTGATTTCAGTTTATTTCTATGACTAATTGTTCGTGATTATATTTAAACATTATTTAAATTAAATTTGCAAAAAACTGTAAATAATATTTGAAAATTAAAAAGTATGCAATTTTTCATCAATGTTTTCTTATGACGTTATCACGTAAAATTATCGTCCGTAAACTGACTTTATACAGACAACCCCCCTTTTGTTATGGTTTAAATATTGACCAGTAAATGAACGAGCTGAGTGAATTTATTGCATTTAGAAATAATATACTAGTTCTCTTTGTAGGTATAAACTATAAGTAAAATTACTGTAGTAATAAATATACCTAACCCATATTATTTATTTATTTCAGCACTGATTGCAACTTTTGGCGACATCAATGCAGCGGTAGAGAGACTGTTGCAGAGCAGACAGATGTCTCAGAGCTAACAGCATCGTTTGATTGTTTTTTCAATCTGTACAGTTACAACACAACAAAGGTTCTATATTATATATGAATATATATACAGATTTTACTACAGTGCTATTTAGTTGACAGTTAATGGAAATTACGCTATTTAATTTGCTTAAGTATTTCGAACATCTAATATTTCGGTACAATCCATGGTATTGTAAATTTTCAGAAGTTCTTTGAATTTGTTTGACCATCAAAGAGTATTTTGTCATTGGTAATGAAAATGTGGGAATTTGTTACGGTACTATTCACGGATTTAGAGCAGAATTAATTGTATGCTATTAATGTGACAGAAGTTCAAGATGTGATTCATGTTTTAAGTAAGGAACTGCTTGTGTACATTTGTTGGGGAATTTTGCAACACATTGACATTCGACTGAGTTAAATTGTAAGGATCTGCATGAATTTCGCAGTGGCAGTCTCAAACTATTTTCTGCAGGATAGAGATTTGCGAATAGTTGTGAAAGTTTCAGCATTCCACATTTAGAGTGAAACTTTAAAGTAATATGTAGGTTTTGTATTTGTTTCCTCGCAGTGGTAAGGAATTTGCATTTTATGTCACAAGTGTTAACTTTGAGGTGTAGTAGTGTTAAAATCGGTATGTTGGTTGGGTGGAACGTGCATTAGAGCTGTACAATATATGAGACTGTAATCTTGGTGTTGAGACTATTAAGGGGCTATCAAAACAAGTCATGTTTAGTTAGTAATTATTACAGTTGAACCCCTTATTTACACACTGTAATCTCCCATTCCTCTACATTTCATACCATCCTATATAGTTCTAATACAATATGCATTGACCTCTCTCCTTCCTTGCTAAGTGTAAATAATGGGTTTTACTGTATTTATAAATTTGCTAGGATACCATTTATTGTAATTTGCAATTGTTTTGTTTTTCTGTACATCTATATTTAATAAAGCCAGTCTTGTAATCTGTAAAATAATTTCTGTAGGATTGTAGAAAGATTTTATTCAATGTGTACATTCTTTGACCATCTGTCTTATTGATGCTTTGTTTCTGTGAAATTAGGTTTGAAGTTTAGGTTTGCATGAGTGATCCACATTTGCATATTTTCACCTAAGTGTAAAATTTGCATATTTATGTAACAAAATGGACTCCCCGAGGTAAACTAATGCCATGTTCGGTATTTTTGTGTGTTAAAAGTGTGTACGTTGTATATTGGATGTCTAGTGGAAACAATTGTAACATGTGTCTTATACAAGTTTTCTCTTTTAAGAATACTATCTGGTGAGCAATGTGCTAGCTAGTGATGGTTGCGTTGCAATACAGTATGTTTCTGCATATGTGTAGGAAACATATCTAAAAGAATGTAACAGTTACTAATATGTTGCCCTGATAGCTTTCATAGAAGAGACATGTTGGAATGATACTGTTGATCATGTGTGCATTTCCTTCCTAGGGAAATTGTCTGACTGTTCAAAATGTAGATGTTTAAATGCATATAGTTTAAAAGATTACAGATTTGAGGCATTGTAAAACTACCTAATATAGGCAACAATTTTTCTTGAAAGGTGGGAATGGGGAGAAAATAATATTTTAAACTTTGCTATAGGTTCAGAATATGTTCTTTCAGTGGTAAGCTACTTTTTTTTTTCAGGCTGTGTTCCAAGTATAATTTTAAAAATAACTTCACTTTTGGTCATCATGGTACATTTAGAAATGCTGACAAGTGTAAGGATGTTTTCATTACACCAAGCCATGTATTTGCCACTTATCATTCAATGAAATGCTTAAAGATTTTGTTACTAGTCAATTTTTTTTATTCTTGTGTACATGTCATCATAACATCTTGACTTTAACTATTTGAGGATATACTGTGCCGGACATTATACAAAGCATTTCTTTTTAAAAAATCAGGCAAACATGTTACGTCAAACTGTTGCTTATACACAAAATTAAATTGTGTGCTGAAATTAAATGTATTAAATATATGACCACAATTGTTTTTCCCACAAAATATTGAAGTAAAATTCAAAAACTATTGTTTGCAGTTTTGGTTGAACATCCGGAAATATTTAGATATGCATATATTCTTAAATACTATTTTATTTTCCTCATCATTTATCTTGTGGATTTTCAGAGTTGCGCTACCAACCATCAAATCAAGGTTTTCATGCCCTGAGAGGTCTTTCTATGGTATTATTTGATTCAACGCATTTTGTATAGTCAGGCTCCACTTAAGTGGTTCCTGGCCATTGATTTTAACTGCCAAGTTGCATTACTGTGCTCCTGGCAGTATTAGTTCCCCCAGTTTATCGTTAATGTAAGTTTTAATTTCTGTAATGTTTTTCTTGTTTTCTACTAGGTTTCATTTCACATTTTGGTGTTCCCGTTAAAACTACATTGACATTTTACAATATATTCGTAAAATTGTCCTGAGAGTGCATGCCGGATGTAGTGTAATGAGATAAGCTTGTGCATCACCTACCGACAGTTGGCAGTCACACGACTCTGAGAGCGTCAGTAGTGCTGTCACACTCTGTGTGGTCTGGTCATTGCACAACCATATTTACACAGTACGTGCAGTTATGGCTTCCGTGCAAGGACATGTCGCTGATCGAATCCGGCACATCGCAGGAATTCTCGTAAAATTTTGCTGTACTTATGTAAAGTTAAATGACTCTTAAGAAGGTATTCCAATTATACTATAGTTTAATTCTACAAAGTACACTGCTGGTGAAGCCCCATCTGACAAGTACAAGTAAAGGTTGGTAAATCTTTGAAAATTGGCCAGGTGAAAACTGGGCAGTTGTCCGCCCAGATGGAAGATAACACCAGCACTCAGTTCTTTGTGCTCAGGGTGGGACCCTTTTATTTGTTCCTCTTTTCACTAGGAGAAAAGCATGATCATTACAAATTTAAATCAACTTATGGAAAAAATAACTCAATATATTTTGAAAACTAAAAATGATCTATGATTGAAAGCTGTCTAATATTAATTAACTGTGGGTATTTTTTTAAGCTATTTTTGCAAATGAACACCACTTATAACAAGGACTATTAGAATTCTTGATTATGAATAGTCTTATTTGATTCTCTAATATTAACACTTAAAAAATACGAACACTCACTGTTCAGTATTGTAATGTGTGCAATGTAAATACCCTTTACAGCATTTTAATCACGCAACAAGTATTCAAAGTTTTTTTTTATTTTCCCCACTGCTGTCATGCTAAACAGTAACAGAAAAATTGAGTGAATGATTCAAAACATGGCATATTTTGAAAACAAAATTATATTTGTATTCATTTTATCACATGTACCAGCAGTGCAAAATAAGCAAACATCAACAGGGACCACAATTGCCCCCCCCCCCCCCCCCCCCTTTTACCCACACACACACACTGCAATGGCCATTAAAAGAAGTGAATGCCCTAGTTTCAATGGTGTATAAATCAATAGTCATGATTGATCTTAACACTTTGTAATGCAATAGCAGCTTACATGCTACAACAAAACATGTGACTCAAATTAGCAAGAAAAAGTGTTCATAACATTGCTGAACAAAAATACTGTTTACCTGATGGCCATTAACATTGAAAATGTTTGAATATGAGCTCACTTTATCACTTAATTGTAAACACAGCATTAAAAAAAAAAAATTTGTGAAATGGATTGGATTTCACTATATTTTGCAGTTCACAAAACGTTTCTGGAATAAAATGGTCAGATTGAATTAGGTTAGCTACATAATTAAAGAACACAAAAAAAATTAATTATTGTAGCTGACTTAACCAACCGTTCTCTTCAGTATTGAATTTATTAGATGACCACACACTACCCATTAACTTAACCTTTCTTTTTCGCTATTTATTTGTTACATGATTTGGAAAAAAATTTTTTGCGGTATTCTAATGCTTATTCTTACTATTCAAATTCAATATTCATATTCCATTTAAACTTAAAAACTTATATTTGCACAGGCCTACTCCAATTTTTTTTATAATTTACTAATCACCTGTGAACAAATATTTACATATTTCTAACAATTTTTTATTGGTGGGCCTAAATTAAATACTGATCCAACTAAAAAAAGGTTAATATGTTACTCAGTATCTGTGACCCAGGATGTTGGTACAATGCAGCTGCAGCCTTCTCACGAGACGTGGAGCAACCATGCCACCTAGGGGCTAGGCAATTTGTGGCAGGTTGCTAAAATGTCATAATAAACAAACACCAGTTATTAGGATGTACTGTATCTCTGGTGACACTTGAAATTGTGTGGGGGGTTAAACCAGGGCTGCCATTGGTTTCTAACTTAAATCCTGGTCTCAGCCCTAAAAAAATTCTGTAAAATCCTTGCGATCTAAGTAAAATAACCATACACCAAAAATGTATTTGCCTTTGTTACTAAAAGTCTGGGAAACTAAAAATAACCCAATTAAAACTAATACACAATTTGAAAGCAAACTCTTGAAACAATACAAAAATCCATAAAGTTATTTCTACCCAATAAACTGTCTGTGGTTATCAGTGGCGTCTCGTCAGGGCAAGCAAGGCAAGCAGTGCTTGCCCAGGCAGTTTCCAGACATTGTATTTTTTAAATAATTATTTTATTCAGAATAGTATTTTACTTTGGCTCGTGCAGTTAGGTGTATGTATTTTTTACACTATCTTCTTGGGACCCAATACTGTGCGCTATAAAAAAAGAACTCGTTGACACAAAAACATGCTGTTTTAGAAGCGTTGCTAGGTTTAGAAGCGCTGGTAGGATCGCTTTCAGCAGGAAGGCTGCCGCAGTAGTTTCCTTTCGGAAGGGGGGTGGCATGGTACACAGGTTCAGGGAGGGGATTGGCTGGAAAAATACGCGGTAGAAGCTACGAAGATAACGCTTTCTTGCCGAACTGGAGCGAACATGGCCGAAGCAGACGGTGGAATTTTTCCGCCGACTGCTTCGGCTATGTCCGGTACAGTTCGGCACGGCAGGTGGCGATGTCGCGTTTCAGTCGGCGGTCGTCTCTCGGGGCGCGCGCATCTCTCCCGCGGGCTGTTGGCTGGCAGTGCGTGGGGGATTTGTGGGCGTACGATGATACTACACTCCCACTTAGTATATAAGTAATGTAGAGTAGGTATTTTACTATCAGAATAATTTAAGTCAATCATTATTTTTCAAAAATAATGTATTTAAAAAAAAATGTCAATTTTTCTACCTGTGGAATAGTCAATGTTCAGTTAAGAAAACTACTTAAATAGCACCATTTTGTACCTTGAAATCCATATTTTCCCGGCGGAGGGCCTACAGACCCCCCCCCCCCCCTCAACCTCATCATGTTTTGGTGTGAACGGAGTTATTGCTTCCCCTCATGTAAACCTCACGCCTCGCCACTGGTGGTTATAAAGCTGGCTTGTTTATGTTTCCGTTTCTAAGTAATACACAGTGGTTGTAAGGTACTTAGCTGAAATAAATGCTGTCTTTCACAAACCAAATCAATCACTTATGCAAATTTTTTCTTTCTCATCTGAAGAGTGGGCTTGAATTCACTCTTTTTCTTCCTAGCAGATACTTGCATCAAAGCATTTAGCATTGATGACTGCAGAGATGACCGACCTGCTGTTTTGATGAGTTTCAATTGGCTGAATGCTCTCCCTACACCCGCATTACTACTGTGAGGGAGAATCGACATTGCTTGTGCTGCACTTGGACACATCAATAGTCTGTAGGCTGCGTGTCTGATGCAGATAAATCCACGAGTGAATAAGCAAAATACTCAGCATTCAAGGAATCATGATCATCAATAGAAATGACATTTGGGAAAGCTTTGGCCTGATTTTCCACCTTCTCCCATCCACACTTCATTGGCTGGGTCGAAAAGTCTATGTTTTGAAGAACATGATCATGCAGCGGCAGAAGGCGATACAGCTCTTTGGTCCCAGCTTCATAAAACTTCCCTATGTTATGGAAAAATTCCGCTTGGATATTTTGTTCTCTGCTAGGAATGTACGAGCTGAATGACCAATGAATAGAGAAGCAAAATTGATTGAGGTCCGATTACTTTTCTGTACAACACCAAACTGAACGAAACTGGCGATTGTTTGCCGCAGCAGTACACATATCTCACTGTGTAATTTGTGTAGGTACAGTTGTTCTTGCTGGAACAGTACATTAAACTTGGCAAATCGTGGCAGAACTGCTTGAAGGATAAGAAAGTACAATTTGGCCGAACTTGAATTCAGTGTATTTTCTGATTTGTTGAACCAATTCCAAACTGCCATATTTTGATTCAAAAGAATCAAAATATTTGGTCAAAGCTGGCCATCTGGTGAAACATGGGTGCAAAATCTTATGTTGCTAACCAAAAGCAATAATCATAGATAAATTAATAATCAACAATAGAACCTCAATTTTACGTACTCAGGATTTACGAATTGCCGTGTTTACAGTATTTTTCCTACATTACCTTTAAGCGAACACATTTCCCACAATTTACGTTACAACAGTGCTGCATTCAATATCAAACCATCAGAAAAGTTTATACGGAATATTAAAAGTTGAAAGAGAATATTGCGAAAGATTTTATTTATTTTACAATACTGCGTGTGGTCATGGTAGCTCTGCTTGCCATTGTAAACTACTACTTTTACATGCAACTGTAATCAATTCAGCCATGAAACAAAACGGTGATTTGAACACAAAAATTAAGTTCAGTTTTATATCTCTCCCTTTAAACTGTTACATATTATGCATGAAATGAGTTTTAAATGCGGTTTTTACAAAAATAAACAGTGGGTTACTGTGCCCATGATGAAATAATTTTTAAAGCAGCATAACCAAATTCCTGATATGGCATGTTCGGCAATGCTCGTTTTGCATTAAAAATATTATGGAAAGACAGTTGACTGCACTAAATTTCCAAACATTGCTATTTTTCCCTGCCATTTACAAAATTTGTTTTATGAACGACGAAGTATGTACATCTATGACAGCAATCCCATTAGAGAAAATCCTAAATAATTTAATAAAATCCAGGAATCTGTTTGAGGGCCTGAAATCCATGAAAAACAGATTTAATCCTGGAAATTGGCAGGCCTGGGTTGAACTAACGCTAAGAACCAATGAGAGAGAACCAATTATTAATAACCAGAACCGAACTGAGATCTGGGAAAAAAGTAGAACAGACACATCATTATTGGGGATATTTACTTTCATATACTTACAAAAGCTAGAAGCAATGAAGGAAAGTTCTTTGGAATTGAACTTTAAACAGATTAACACTATTAACCAAAAGTTATAAAATTTCTATTTTTTATTACTTCCAACATTTATTTTCAAGAATTTAGGTTGTTACAATGGGCTAAAGTAAGAAATAGTTGCATACTGGGAATAGTTTAGGGAATCATTAAAAATTGTTAAAAATATCTGTGTTTTGGATGAGAAACTAGTGTACGGCATTTGTACATTGCTAAGCGCATGCACAATTGGTTTCACATGTACAGTTTTGACAGCAAATACTTTATTTGAACCAAATTTTCAACTTAGTTTTGAATATTTTTCTAACACTCCCACACCCGTTCATATAGTCTTGAATAACAACTTGACAGTTTTTTTTTAATTTTAGATCTGTGCTTTAAAATAATGGCAGTCTATGCATTTTGGATGTAGAACAAGATTTCAGGGGTCCAAGTTTTACTATGAATTTGTTTTCATTGTTTAACCTGGGATCATTATTCACCTTGTAACTGTTAGGAGAGAACTTAAAAACAATTGAATCAATCGCACAGAAAAATATAATCCATTCCAGGATTGTCTACATATTGCTTCCCAGATCAACAAATAGATAACAGTACCATACTTGAATCAATTTTTTTTAATAAATGTTTCATATAGGTTTTGTACACTTTACAATATTAAATGTTAAAAGTATACATTGATGTGAGATACCCCACTTTAGATTTAAAACTCAATAACAGCTGTTGATTTGTAATAACCTGAGCTAGAGGTTGTGTACCTTTGAGACAAATGTATGGTGTTTACCACTTGGACACCAAATTCGAAATCTTCAAATGCCTGAAAAAAAAATTCAAGAAGTATGGTCATTTTCTACTTTGACTGTTATATGTATTACAGAAATAATTAAAGCTGACTTCTCTTTTACCTTGAGGATTTCTGTTGCATTGAACGTTTCTCTGGATTTTAACTTGTTTTTCGGCACCTCGCACTCTGGTGTGTCTTCCGAACTGTGGCGAAATAAAGTGTTCATCAATGTTACGTGGAGTTTTACTTGACTGTACTGCTTCTGTAACAAACCTGAATCATAGCAAAAAAAATTAACATTTTCTTACCAATTCATTAGCCACCCACAATACTACGGATTACTGATGTGATGTTGCCTGCACTGTCGAGCCCATGACAATCTAGTCTCAATATGCACACATCAATCAAAAGTTTCACATTCAGGTTTGATCAGGGGGAGCAGAGGCAATGGGTGCAATTGCCTCCTCCCTCCCCCCTGCAATACAAAGCTTTTACTGTTCACAGAAAAAGTCACCATGTTTGAACATTTTTGAAGCCATTCCGGAACAGAAAATATTTTGATCAAACGTCATGTACAATGTATGTATCATTAAAATGAAAATTTTACAATTAAAATCATTATCATATCGAAAAACTTACCATATATGCCCGTGTATGGGTCGTACATTTTATGCCAACTTTTAGTTTTAAAAAGGGTAGTGTGATTCTTATGGGAAGTTATACCTTTGGGTAAAAAAAAAATTTTAATTACAGTATGTCTGAGTATGTGTGTAAATAACTATCCTGTGTTAGTTTTTAATTAATATTTTATGAGTAAGTATAAATTGGTTAGTTAAAATATCAGAGCAGTGCGTGAAAGGAACTACGACAGGAGACATTGTGTTTGTCTGCCCGTGGGGGGGGGGGGGGGGGGGGGAGGAGGAGGGGTAATCTAAAAATAAACTAGCCTGTTTGCCTGTGTGCGTTCTGTGTGAGCGTGGTGACAGTTCTCCCTCCCTCGCACTTGTAAATGTCCTTGGACTGGCACATCTTCACGTGTCTATTTTGACAGGTTTTTTTTTTAACACGGAACTGTGACCCAACCAATTTTTTTTTTGCATGAGATTTCTCAACTTTCAAATAAATGCAACATTCCATGACAAAACTGCAACCATGGTTGGTGCTTTGAAAGCAGCACTTAAAAGCCATGCTTTTTACGTTCCTTCATCTTGCACACTAATTTCTCCCTAACTGTGACGTGTGTGCTAGTTTTTATAAACGATACCTTTTCTTTCTTTTTATTATTCTGGAAGAGGACTTGTTAAAAATAAATACAATAGCCGAGAAGGGACACAGGGTTGTCTTTGCCGTATTTCTTATGCACCAATAAGCTGAAACACGGGAACAAAAGACTTCTTATATTCTATTGCTGATAGATATATGGTGCGACTCTTTAAGGGGGAGGGGGGACCCTTACAGTGAAAAAGTTGGATTTTTATAACTCAAATTACAGCTGCGACCCACCCATAGTAGGGGCGGCGACTCTTCAGCGATATACGTTTATTTTTTCGGACTGCCAAAATATTTTTAAGTGTTGCCATTTTTAGTACTAGCATGTGTTTCATTAGCTGTTAAAAATGTTTATTTGTTGTTACGTTGCAGCATTTTGTTTTTAAGTGCTTGGACTGATGGGTGCATAAATCTATTTTTTTTTACACTTTACAAATTACCATCTGAGCAACTTTCACAACACAAATGTGCATTTTGATTCTGAGATGGACAAAGTAATAGTAAATTACCACGGTATAGACAATGATGGCAGAGATGATAGTTCACTCTCATCGGCAGAGGAAGTGGATGGCCTCCCAGAACTTGCTGAGCACAAGTAAACAAATGTGAGCAAAGTCACTGTTTGCTGTTATTCTGCTCGAGACAGACCTGCTGTCACTCCTTCAGGTGTGACCCTTAGTGAATGTTTCATCGCTTCTGTTAAGTGTAAATACCTAAATGAATAAAGTACATAATTATACGTTGAAATCACTTAGAATGTAACATTCTCTTTATAGTAATTTGTTTCTGGTTTGCAAGTTCATTGAAATAAATTTTAATATTCTTTAAATAAAAACTAAAAAATTAAAAAAATATATATTAATTTTAGAGGAAATTTAACTATATACCTTACTAAAATAAATGACTATAAATAATAATATTCCTGTATAATTTCTCAATCAAAAAGTGGCGTGATAACTGTGACAGCACCTCAAACCCATTGTTCAACATAAAGTAATAAATAAATAAGTGATATATGTGGAGTCGATACTGAAATTTATGTAATTTCCTCTTTAAGAATATATTTTTTTTTGCAATCTATTTTAGTTTCTTTGACATAGATAAGAATAAAGAAAATCCTTTTATATTTAATTTTTTTTAGTAGCCGAACATATACATGATTACTCAATTTTTGGTTCCACACACATTAATCACAAAGCCAGAAAGAATTCTCTGGAAAATAGAGTATTTTTTTCTTAAAAAAAACAGCCCACCCCTGAGCAAAAGTCTAGATCTGCGCCTGTTTGAACGACCCTGCAACATGATGGCATGAGTTCTGTGGAGGTTCTAGGAGTTATTCAAACAGCTCAGATGCATGAATACAACATGGCAGACAGCAGTCGCTCGTCCCAGACAGAGAAGGCCAGCACTTGAAAGACTTAGCAATGCACAGTGTGGGGTCGCAGACCAACGGACACCCAATCAATCTTCACCAGAATGCCACAAGAGTGCCCAGAGACAGCACGACTCTTCACTGACAAACATGAAATAAACTGGTTTCTTGGAGGCTTGTGCTGGCACAGATTTACATGCAGTCTGGTACGGTGTTTTGTTGCTGACTGGAATGGGTTAGTTCTGGTCTATTATTCATGAAATTGCGATTTTTACCATTTTACGTAAGTTTCAAAACTTAATTTGGGCTTTACATCTCATTCACGGTGAGATTCTTGGATAGACGGAATTGCACAACCCAAAACAGTAATGTACCAGAAGTGATGGGCCATGCAGATAGCCTATACTAAGAAATCATTTCAGCATTTGCCTTAAGTAAATTTCGAAAAACAATCAGGATGGCTGAACTGTAATTAAAAACCTCGCTGGCAATGTTTTACCATTCCACCACCTTGCTTTGTTTTAGTAGTACTAAGCAGGAGTAGCATGGCTGATTTTAAGATTAACGAAACATTTTCACAAGCTACACTAAGTTGTCATCTGCATATGATGCCACTCAAATATTTTTACATCACATGACAAACCAAGACAAAGTGGCCTGACAAATGTCATGCCATGGAATCACCAAACATATTCATGACATTATGTTTAAAATGGAAAATTGTTAAAACAGTATACTCTAATTGTGAACAAATGCAAAAACAGTTATATTGGTGACGAAACACTACATCACTTGCCATAAACACGTGACCCCAGTAATGGAATCAACTGCTGGGGACACATAAGGTTACAAGACATAACGGCAAAAGATGCAAATTTTGTTCATGACAATTCTTCCCGATCCAAGCGACATATAAACTACAACCAACTAGCACAATGGACTTGGAGTAACTACCTATGACTCACCATAGTCATAGTTAGCAAGTGAATGTCATAATATTCAAACAAAATTTATCTGTAAAAGGCAAATGATGTGCCTATAACTTTAAAACATTGGAGAACCATCATTTCTCATGCAAAAAAAAAGTACTAGCTAATATGATTTAAACTAACAGATGTTTTGAAACTTAATAAATTCACAAAAATTATAACACGTTACACGAGCAAAGCCACGAGGTATCCACGCACCTGCGCTGCTGAAGTAGTCGACGATGCCGTCAGCCAGGCTCTGCAGGATGGGAGAGCCGTCCACCACCTCCACCTTGCCGAACAACACGTCCACTTCTGCCGGGTCATCGTTCATGTACTCCACTCCTCTCATGCGTAGCTTCAGCGGGTCGTACCCCACGATCGGCCTGTCCCAACACACACGCAGCAACGCTGATATGTCGTTGATAGAGACATGCAAAATTCGCGGATTCATTTCGCGATAGGCTAGCATCAAAACAACTATACCTTCGTACCGCTTCTGCGATCGGCCCACATTTTATCCGGGGAACTGTGAGCCAATGGGAAACACTAAACCAAGAATGTGCCGAATTACGGACAGCCTAGTTGAGACGTCTCACGAGTCAGTAGCCAATGAACAGGTGTCAATTCCGCGAGTATTTAAAGGACTGTGGATTCTATCCTAGAGGTCGATGAATGCGCGAATTTTGCAGGTCTCTGGACAAGACAACATGCCATAGTCCATCTGTTTAGATTCATCACTGGGTCTGTGTGTGCATCACTATTTTGTTCAGGGTGGTGATTTAACTAAATGTGCTTGTTGCAACTGTTTAGTCCTCTCATCAGCCCACGGTGTTCCTGTGTGCTGTGCTTTTTTTTTATTACTAAATTCCTTCCGCTGAATAATCTGAGTCATCCAAACGTGCCATGAGGTTTTTTTTCTTTGACAACCAACATAAAGCAGCAAAGATATGTGTGTGTCCAAAATATAAAAAAACTGTACTGATTCACAAAATTTTTCCCATATGCAGTTTCACAGATTACAAACCAATACGTGAAAAACCATTTTAGTTAAAACATTTTTATTAATTTACTAAATTACCCAAAAGTCTCCTTGGAAAAACATACAACGTACTTCAGTATGAACAAACAAAAGATAACCTAAGATGAGCAGAATGGATTTTTTTTTTAAACCTGATCAATTACTAGATTTCTTTTGTCTTTTCCTTGGAGCAATATCCAGGATGGCAAAAACCCTATAAATTAACAAATATATTTGCATAATATCAAAAACTCTCAGACACAACCTAAAAAATTTTTAAAATATTATAGTTGTACAGGTTTTTAGGGGTAAGTAATGGGTATCATAAGGTTATGATATCCCATCAAAACTGCCATAATTGACATTAACAGTGTTGCTAAAATCAAAATATTAATTTTTATTTGTTCACATTAATTTGCACAATACATATAACTTGATGTAAGCTTTTGGACATACGCCATTGCTAAGCACATGTATGTCTGTAGAAGAAAACTACATAAAACCAAAAGACAAAAAACACAAATTTAGCAAAAATTGCTGTTGTCAACAGGATATATACACCACATAATATTCCATGACAGGAATATATTCAACAAACAAAGAAAAACAAAGAAAAATGGACTAAGAGAACGAAAAAAAAACCCACAAATGATGAATTGGACCCCAAAAAAATTCAGCACAATAGTTGAAATGAGACAAAAACACAACAAAACGAAAAGACGAAACAAACAGACATACATGTGCTTAGCCTTGGCATATGTCCAAAAGCTTACATCAAGTCATGAACTCCCATTACACAAATCTTTCAAAGATAATAACAATACTATATGATCAGCCAACCATGGAAAACCAAAATCAAGACAGGAATTTGAAGCCACCTTCTCCCGATCGCACCACCTCATTTGGTTACTTTACTAGTCTGCTATGATTATTTTACTCAAAAAATGTACTTATTATTATGTATTTACCTTACTTAACATATGCTACCACAGGGTTAAACTGTCATGAAAAATACTGTCTTACAGACTTGTTCCTACTTTCAACAATTTTCCTGGTAAGTGATACAGCACTGAAAATTATATCCAAAAGCAACTTTATTCAGAAAATGTCTTGTAACAATTATTTTGTAGGTAACAGTTGTTACACTATACAAAAAATTAAGGTATGTAGTATAATACATAAAGTTAGAGCTTATCCAGTCATTTTGCACTGTAGAAACATTCGAAATTAATTCTAGAAAAAAATTTTTGCTATAAAATAATTTACAAAATTGTCAACAGTCGAAAACAAAACTCTCTGTCTTTTCCTATTCGTCCTGAAATCTGCCTCAATTTTGTCGTGTTGCAATCTCCTCTTCACGTTTATTCTAAACCATTTTGTTAAACCTGTTTCTTACTCTCTAGCCAATCACTTCCAACTGCCCGCCCCGTCGACAACCTTCCCTTTGCACGACCAACTTTACACGCAGAGAAACTCCAGCAACCTCTGCAGTTATTACTAACAGCAGACTATCCCAGTCCAGATACGTGAACCCGGATTCCCCTGACGTCGCGGTGTGTTCGACGGGCACTAGGAACACTACCTGACCACTTCTTCGTTGCACTTCTGCAGGACTTGGGCGGCGTGGTTCCGCTCCACCTCGTCCGAGAGCACCATCGTCGCCAACGTCAGGTGGAGCTTGTCAGGGTTCTGGAATATGGACGGCTCTATCCCGCGAGCGTTGTGGCAATCCAGAACAATTTCCTGCAAAACACGTAGGGGAGAGAACCTACTGTTTAAAAGCCCGCATGACATCCCCTTGTAACACTGCAGCCAGGGGCTTATATGGAGGGAGATCTTACAAGTATGAGCCTCACCTAAATTATGTGGAAAAGATGCTTCTGCTAAACTTAATTTTTTATGATTCCTGTTGATTTAGATCCAACTGATACTGCCAAAAACATTCCCCTCGTGAAATAAACTAGAACTGGCCAAACCCTGGACTGTGATCAATTATAAGCCACTGGCAGAGGAGTCAGTTCATTTAATTATTCACTCCGTGGTTTTTTAAATTTATTTCTAAGTTCAAACTTGCATATAACATATTTTTATTGTTTGAGGGTAAATATAATTTGTCAAACCAAACCGATGGCCAGCCACACATGAATTAATATTACATTTTTTACAATTGTTTTATATTTTTAAGTTCTTAACAGAGACCAATAAATACATATGTAACCTTTAATGAAGTCAAAAATAAGTCTTTAAAAAAGTATTTACTTACAAGAAATAAAAAAAACTAAAAAATCTTACTAGAATTACCATACATTGCATTACACTACCATACGTTACACAGATTACATAAATAGAAAAAATATTTTTTTAGTATTATTGAAACAGTAGTGTTCTTTCTGCTGGTAACTTATTCAACATACATACAAGCAAAGGTAGCTAATATACTGACGTCGTTCGGGCCTGCGGCCCCTTTGAGCCCGATATGACACCGCCCAACCACCGTCTCAGTTCAAACCTCCCGCTCGTGCGTGCGTGTGTGCGTGTGTTTCTAGCCCGGCAAGAGGGCGCTTAGATGCAGTGCGCCGCACCCCTAAATATGTTAATTAATATTGTAACCCTTTTTCTTTCCGCCTCAAAACAGTGTAACGATGATTATGCATGTATGTGTTTTTAATTAATAACTTCATGATCTGTTGTTATTTTTTATAAGTCCAAGCACGAACACGGACGCTCCCTAGCGGGCGATGGAGGAACTAGCATGAAACTCATTTGAACCCTGTTTTATGTTTATAAGTAATTATTACACACGGTCTGGACATGGAAGTAATCTAATAATTATTGTAAAATTAATTATGTATTTTCTAAGAGTAACCCGGGGCACGCTACAGCAAAGTTGTAACGGTAATTGTGTTCGGCGCGAAGGGCGCCATGTTGCCACCCGCAAGCCATGAGCTCAGCCCAGTCTCCTTCTACAGCCGGCCGAGAGCGGACGTCTCTGCAGACACCCCGAGGACATCACCGTTGGTTCACCGAGTAGTAATTCTGTAACTTAATTTATTCAAATCGCTTTCTTTTTCATCCTCGGGGCCTCTCTCGGTCGGAGAGACTGCTTAAGTAATAATTATTCACTCCTCGGAGTTTTTATCTCACCGGTGTATTAAGTAATGGCTTGGGGCGGCCACGTGCGTGGTTCGCCTCCTCACCTAAGCTGATTCGTGCCTCGGGCGTTTTACAGTTTTATCAGTGGAGGATCGTGTAAGGACGTGTACCGTGAGTAGAATAAAAGCCAATTAACTGTGTTACGTGTTTTGTGTTCGGGGGGGCCACGTGGGTTCCTAACCTGGCCAGCGGCGTGTGTGATGCCCTGAGAGCCCACTGCGGATTAGAAGCGTGCCCGACGCTGAGAGCGGGCTTAGGTAGGGACAGGAGCTGCGTATAACATTTTGAGGGCTAATATCTCGCCGCACACGGGCCACGTAACGCCCTGAGTAGAGTCTTTCAGCCGGGTCCACGTGCCCACTCACGTGGTGGCGCCCATTAATTCCTTCAGATATTCACATCTCAACACCGGTACCCCCTCAATACCTAAAAAAATTACTTTGTTGAAATATTCTTTAGGCATCCCATTTTGACCGTAGTATGGGCCAAATTAAGCTTGCAGGCTGCCACTGATGAAGGCTTGCAGTAATCTGGCGATGCATGCATATCACTTTAAAGTTATTTTGCATGCAACATACTGTAATATTTTCAAAACCACAATAGAGTTCCCAGACCAACTTTCTTTTCTTCAGCTAGCATCTATGCGGTGATCTAACAGATACTAGGCGAAACAATACTTTCAGTCATACACAAATTTTTTATTGTACTTGAATGGCATTACACTTTATTTAATTATATTTTTAATGTATTTCACTTGTTTTTGAATTACATGCACTTGTAATTAACGTGTCCACTTTGAACAGTTCATGAATTATCTATGAACATGTTATGGTTATTGTAGTGCATACATATTTTTTATGTCTGTGTAATGTAACTGCTTTGATAACTAAAAAAGTTGAACACGTAATATATACAATGTTCGTAAAATACAAGAGCCAACAACACAGCCGATCCCTTCAAGTACGTGAGCAAGGAGTCCTTAAAATGGCTACAGTATAGTGGGCACGCAGTGTTGTTGACTATACAAGATCTACAAGTCATGAGATTTAACTAACAGGAGTACCAAATTAATAAAAAAACTAAAATCTAATCTACTTAAATGAAAACATATATGCTCCAATGAATGATAATTCACTGATGAATTATCAATATTATAATTTATTAAACATACAAAATTATCATAGAACAGAATAGATATAAAATTAACTCAACAAAACATTATTGCACTTTCATTAATTATTTCTCCATTTTCTTTAGTAGTACACCTACATGTAGTATAAAAATTTAATTAAAAATTATATTAAAAAAAAAAAGCACAAGGAAACTAACACTATAAAAAGTCAGAATTATATAGCAGTGTGTTTCACTAGCTAACACCATCTTACCTTGAATTTCAGAAAACCTTCTCTGATGTTAGGACTTGTCATGGGTATGGTGAAGAAATGAGTGAACGATTGCTTCAGACGAGCCCCGCTGACTATCAAGTTAATTCTTCTTCGCGCTGCACGCACGCCATTTGCACTCTCGCCAGTTATAACTAAAACAGCAACACACTCTGATGTTGTTCCTATCGTCCAATAAATTTATTTTCAAATAAATTTAGCACATATTTTACTCTACAAGAAACAGATAAATCTGTTGCAAAATGGAAGAATCAATAAAAATTCTGACATTTACACAGAGTGATCACTAACGGAAACTTCTGAAAAAATTGCACCTCTTGGGTACTGAACTTGGTGCTCTAAGAGTGGAATTCATATTTCTCATACAGGCATTTCATTAAACAATCATTAATTAGTAATTAAGTACATAAGTACTGTTATCAATCCTCAGTTGCTGAAACAAGTAATTCTTGTTTGTCATTCTTGAGGTAATGCTTCATTAGGTACTTATATCTCAATAAGTTGCTATATAAATTCAGTCACAAAATAGGCTACGAAATGCTTCTTGCTTCCCATTAATTCGCCATCAAGCACAGACTATAGTTGACTAGCAATTATCTCCTTTTTATTATAGTTGCGGTGATGGAATTTGGACTGAAATGGACAATTGCATGAAAATATACCACAAAATTTAAACTATAACATATTGTGTTTAGTTTTTTAAGTGAACAATTTTTTATATATATTTTTTTAATGATTTTTGTTAATCTATACATAAATGAATTAATTTTTTTTTTTTAAATTTTTACTTTGATTTTGACATGAAGGAGGAAATAAATCTTAGTAAGTCAGTTTCTCATTTGTTCAATAAATGACTAATAGAAATTACTCACAAAATTTTTATCAATAAAATGTTTCAAAAATTGTACATCTCTAGTCATTAAATTTAAACATTGCTTCAATTTACATATTAAATTATTAATAATTTTTTTATTTGAGTTGAAATACACATTGACAAATCACTTATATTATCAGGATTTTAAATAATAGTCTACTTAAAAAAATCTCAAACCAATACTTTGAATGAATTTGGAACCTACGATACATGAGCATCCTCACTATGTTAGTTTGACACGCTACTGATTCGCTACTGTGCACAACGTGTACATATTTGGGATGCTACGAGAGGATTATTTAAGTATTACAGAAAATATTTTTCCTTTTAAGAGACTGCATTTCATTACATCAAAAAATACTATAGAGAATGTACAGTTAGTTTATATTGGGTAAAACTTCTTGCACTTATTACAATCGCTTATAAACACATCAGGTTATTGCTACTGCACACCATCATGCCCCGCGCCACTTCACGAGGTCAGCACAATAGGGAAACAGTTCCGTGTGTAGCAACGGACGAACCTGGGAGCTTATTGTAGGTGCTGAGAAGCTCACAGAAACTGGAATACTCCTACTCAAATACGCTCTGTGCAGTAGGATTGACAAGGATGTTCAGTTCAGCTACTTTGTCAAGTACAAAATGGGAAGTTCAGTAGTGCTCCTTCAACCATTACTTAATCAAGAAGTAAGTACAGTACACTCCCTATTTAACGCGGTTGTCGGGGGACATAACTTTTACCCGCGTTGTTGCATAACCGCGATGTTTCGATGTGACCAAGGTCAAAAGGCATAAAACACCGCCTGTGTTCTAATAGGTCGGCAAGCACGCACAGTATAGACGGCCCGCCGTTGTGCGGACTTTGCATCCGCAGTTTTCACTAAACGCGGGTGAAAAAATAAAAATAATAAATTTTAAAGATAAATATTAAATATTGAATTATTTTTATTTTTCCGTGTGCCGCGCACAGTTTGTCGCACGGCCTACGAGCGCGCCACACGCCGCCATACACACATGCGGCACACACACTGCTGCCAGTCTCGTGGTGTCAGCCACTGTATCTGCTTCGTCTGAGTGTCCGTAACAAAGTAAGTGCAGTGTGTGCGGTTACACACGATTCTGTGGTCGAAGTCTTCTAAAAAGAAAGGCCGTAGTGATACTTCAAACCGAATATGAATCGCAAAGTACCGAGTTTGATTGACAAAATAAAAATTCTATATTTACTTACAGATAGGTAGCTTGTCTTTTGCAGAAGTAGGCCGCAGATACAGGAAAAAACGATTCTAGCATTCGTACAATAAAAAATAAAGAATCGTCTTTTGTGTCAAGTGGTTAAACTTTATTATCCATGCTTACAGTAAATTATAAATGGTCATGTGTGGGAAACAAAAATTACGCCAATTTAATTTTAGCGCAATCAGTGACGCCGTATTAAAAACCGTGTTAAACTATGTCTTTACTTATTTCATCAAACGCTGTGTCGAGTTGCTGAGTGCGTGTGGCTCGGATCGGCAAGTGTTATATTCCCCAGCCTCTGGTTAAAGGTCGGGAGACCGCTACACATAAACATTTCCGGGACTTGTTTACTACCTCACGGCAAAAGTGGTACAGTATGGTTCACGTAAGTATTGGACCACTGGGAATTCCTGGGCAAAGATTAAAAATACGCTAGCTGATTTACTTTACCATTTAATGTTAAAACATTATACCTAAGTAAAAAGATGAACGTGTAAAATACAATGAATTACCCAATAATATTACGTCTGTAGGTTTAAGTTGTAACAAAACATTTATATACAGATGTCCAGTAAAGTACCAATTAAGATTCTGGAGTGGAATTTTAAACACCGGACTACCTGATTTTGCCTTGTACGCAGGGACGCTGCTCAGTCAAGTGACTCATGCTCTGCCTGTGTGCTGCGTGAACACATTCCCTCCCCCACTCCCCCTCGCCGTGTTTCTGCCCGCTCTAATATCTACCTCTCTCCATATTCTCGGCTCGCCTCTCCCTACCCAGCGCTTGCCGACAACCAAGCCTATCCAACATCAATCTCCAGCCGAGTCATGCTGGATGTCGCTGGACGGTGGGCTTTATCAGGTCCCCTGCTTCATTTGTGAGATAAAGCGACGTTAAGAACTAGTCTTTCAGAAAATATCACCTGGCTGAATTGGACCATAATTTGAAAACCCTACATGATAGAGGAATAATGTACTGAGATATCTTGTTTAGAATTTCACTGCGGACATTTTCTACGCCTAGGCTTTTTTCTGCCCGATGCTTAGTTTGTTAGTTACAACGCAAAATTATCCTAATCGGCTATCAACCATTTATTCCATTATTATTCATTTCTGACTAGGGGACATGGTTTGACCCGCGATATACCCGATTCCGCGATCAATCGGGGCGCGATATACCGGGAGTTTACTGTATGTGAATTCACGAAGCTTATAAATAAGGCTTTTATGACAAGAACTACTTCACAAAGTAGTGCTTGTCCGCCAATTAACTCCCGGACTATGAATTCCACCCTAATTCTGAGTTGGGGTTGAGCAACTGACCCTTTATTTCGAGCGTGATGTCCCACAAATCACGTGAATAATATTTTGGTTTTAAGAAAAAAACTTACCAATGCTTCCTTTTTGGTTTTGCCTCGGGATCCGGATCTGAGTCTTTGTTTCATTTTCCAAGCGTCGACGAGTGGTCCCCTTCGCTCCAACAATGAAGGGGAAAAAGGTGCTTTGCAAGGGGAAAAAAAATATCAAAATCATTACTTACGATTAGCAATGAAATTCAGAACAAAAATTTAATGATCACTTAAGAATTGAGACATTCTTGTGATTTTCATACCTTCTAAAATATATCTGCATCAATCCAAAAGTTAACATAAATTGACATCGTCCCGGGCTGCGCCCTTCTGAGCCCGATGTGCCACCACCTCTCCCCTTACACGCTGCGAGCCCCCTCCTTCCACCTCCACCCTCTACGACCGCCCGCCAAAGTGTGTGTGCCCGCGCCCGCCAATGTGACGTCAGTGCTCCGCGCCCGAGAGTTGCTGAGCGAGGACGAACGGGCAGTGAGTCGCGAGCACTGCGAGAGGAAGGAGCTTCATTCTACTGTCGTCGTTCTCGGAGGTCTTGAGTGCTACAGGGGGAACGGGCCTCGCCACACACGGGCTACGTCACGGCCCTGAGAACAGAGTAGCCGGGTCCACATGCCCGTTGTACATGTGGTGGCGCCCTAGGATTCAACGAACACTTTAACCCCCATTGCGGTAGTAGGTAGTTATTGAAACTAACTAGTGTATCATGTAATTGTGTTTGAAACATGCTACATATGTATTTTGCTTACAGTAGAACCAGAGTAAAAGGTGATTCTTGTTTGATTACTCTACAGAAGTTAATCCAACTTTCAATTAGGTTCTTTCTATATTTGTGTAACACTAAAAGCCTTCTTATTTTTACCGTGTGTGTGTATGTGTGTGTATATATATACATACATATACATACTGACGTCGTCCGGGCCTGCGGCCCCTTTGAGCCCGATATGACACCGCCCAACCACCATCTCTATTCAACCCTCCCGCTCGTGCGTGCGTGTGTGCGTGTGTGTCTAGCCCGGCAAGAGGGCGCTTAGAAGCAGTGCGGCGACCCCTAAAATTGCTACATTTAATATTAATTGTAAACCTTTTTGTTTGTTCTCATTCATCTTTGCCCCAGTGTTGTGCAGTTTACTTGTGTTTCTTTAATTTAAATATGTTACTTGAAATAACCACAGACGTTGCCCGGGCGGACCCGAACAGGCACGGACTTGGACGAGAGTAGGAACGTTTTATATAAATTATCATTAATTAAGTAACTATTAACAAACTTTAAACCATCAGTAATTTTTATATATTTTTTAATGTTGATCTGTAATTTGCTTAACTTTCGCCGGGGCACGGAATCGTAGGATATAGTAACGGTAATTGTGTTGGCGCGAAGGGCGCCATGTTGCCACCTGCGAGCGATGAGCTCAGCCCAGTCCATCTTCATCACTGACCGAGAGCAGACGCGCCAGCACCCCGGGGACCTCAACCATTGTTCATCACTGACCAAGTAATTTCTGTATCGTTAATTCTTTCTAAATCACTTTCGTTCGTCATCCTCGGGGCAGCTCTCGGTCAGTGGACTGTTTAATTAATTAATTGTCTCAGTCGAGTTTTGATCCATCGTGTAATAAGTATACTTTGTAGCATGGCCACGTGTGTGGACCATGCCTTCACCTAAGTCGATTCGTGCCTCAGGCTTTTTAACCGTGTAACGTGTAACGGACGTGGAGAGAAACGTGTTAGTGAAATTAAATCTGGGAATGAATATAAATTGAGTATTTTATTTAACCACGTGGTGAGTGAGCCTACTTAGCCTAGGAGTGTGGCGTGCCCGACGCCTAGAGCGGGCCAGGTCTGGATAGGTAGGGTAGATAGGGCTGGTAACTCGTCCCCACTTGGGCCACGTAACGCCCTGAGAGAGAGACTCCGCCGGGTCCACGTGCCCTTCCACGTGGTGGCGCCCATACTTAACATCTTAAAATCACCGGGAACGTGCGCGCAGCCCTCAATACATACATATACATACACACATACACACAAACACACACCCATACACACACACACACACACACACACACACATATATATATATATATATATATATATATATAAGTGTGTGTGTGTGTGTGTATATGTGTGTGTGTGTCTATATATATATGAAAAATGTATATCCATTTTATATATATATATATATATAAAATGGATATACATTTTTCATTTTCAATTTAAACTGGTAATTAGTGTAATATGCCCTTTTAACCTGTTTTCAATTTACGACTGGCGTGGCACAAAACTCAATCTAGCTGACAATTATCCTTGAGTCTTGAGTGGCAATTTACTTTGTATTTACTACGTTCGACAATGTGGCAAACTCGTAGAAGGGAAAAAAATGAGCGCATTGTTGTTTACCTTGCGACGTGAAAAGTTGTGCGTACTCTTCCAGCCTCTGTCGTCTCCAGCTCATACAGCTCTGCTGGTTCTGAATTATCACAGCCGTCACCTAGGTGAAGGAGATCAGCAACAAATGTCACAGTCATCGCACAGATATTAGTTGAGAGGATGGAAAGAACGTAGGGAGGATGACTGCTTTGATGATGACTTGATGTAAACTTTTGGACATACGCCATTGCTAAGCACATGTATGTCTGTAGAAGAAAACTACAAAAAACACAAATGACAAAAACACAAATTAAGCAAAAAAAAATTGCTGTTGTCAGGATATAAACACCAAATAATATTCCATAACAGGAATATGGTCAACAAACAAAGAAAAACAAAGAAAAATGGACTAACAGAACAGAAAAAAAAAACAAAAAAAACACAAATGATTACAGCACAAAAATATTGAATGGTGTTTATATCCTGACAACAGCAATATTTTTGCTTAATTTGTGTTTTTGTCATTTGTGTTTTTCGTAGTTTTCTTCTTCAGACATACATGTGCTTAGCAATGGTGTAGGCCTATGTCCGAAAGTTTACATCAAGTCATGCACTCCCATTGCACAAATCTTTCAAAGATAATATGCTTTGATGATGGGCTGATTGGTAAGACTGATTACTCTAGAGTACAATGCTACTATACAGGTCCGAGTGGTCTGAAGCCTCTGCAACCTCAGGGGTACAGTCAATGCTTCAAGCCATTCCATGCAATACCGTTCAGGGTATAACTGTACATTTTAATACTCCAAGAAGAGTAACTCTTCTGCTCCAAAAATATGAAAAATCACGAGTCTTGGTCCGTAGCAGCACAGAACGACAATGACACTTTCAATTTCATTTCAACAAGAGGCTGTGAAAGAAAATGACAAAGGAACACAACACACACACAATGCACTGCCTGTAATGAAACACGGCGCGCATCGCAACCACGCAACACAGCAGCGTCAAGAAATTAAAGATAAATAAATTAAATAAATAAATAATACATACAAGTGTTTTGTTGTCAGCAATGAGACAAAGTTTTAATTGCCAAATTTTTTAATGACTTCAAAATTTATAAGTAATATGCTTAAAAAATTCTCACTTCATTTAGGTGTATACACTTTAGCTTAGATGTTATAAAACATAATTTTTCAAGAACCAGGACTTTCCAACTTTATCCAATAACCCCAGAATAGTAATAAGTAATGCCAAGTTATATAAAAAAAAATTAAATGTCCTAAATAATCGTTTGTAACATGTGGGAGGGTGAAAGCAAACCATGAACCATGGTAAAAAAAAAAAAATATGGATACATGAGCAATGTCACAAAACCTTTCAGCAGAAACCTGAGATGACTCCAACTTCCCATGAGATTCATGCTGGGTGTTGACGTTTTCCCTGTTTGCACCAGACAACCAATCTTTGTTAAGTATATGTTCTACTATTTTGTTCTCCTCAGCGGTCAGAACCCACTGGAGGTCTGGGGTAGCGGGTTGTAGGGTGGCAGCCCTGCTACGCTGCTGTGCAGCTACCACAGTCCTGGAACATGGCCTGTGCACAGCATGCTGTGCTGCAAGGTGCTTCGCACGATACCACTGGGGCCAACCACGGTCATGTGACAGTGGGCCCAGTTCAGTTGCACCACAGCAAACACTACAAATTGTAACACTCCAGACCCACACTCATTACACATTTTTGAATATGCAATTCCCAGACTTTTCCAGGTCTTTCAGTCTATATGGCAAATTTGTAAGACCCTTACATATGATTTGTAATCGTACTTGGTAACTTATATTGGAAAGTTCGTAAACAGCAATTTGGTTCCGGCATACTTATTTGCAGCACGACTATCTGAAAATATGTATAAGAGATGTCCTTCCCGAAAGTTAATCTCTTGGCGTTACTTAGTTAGAATATGTAATCTATTTGATAAGTGGTTTAAATATATGCATTCACACTTCAAGTAAAATAAATAAATAAATAAACTGTCAAAAATTCACTAAAACATAGCTAAGTTTTTAATATGTATTCATAAGAGTAAGCCCACAAATGAACAAACACACAATTATAAACAGATTAAATTTAAAAAGTACTTGCACATTTCAAAGAAGAAATTGTAAAGTTGCTATTTTGCAAGTTTAAAATAGCAAAGATATAAAATGTTCGTAAACTGTACAGTATTTCTGACATTTGAAAATGCTGATAACTATAGACACAATTATACTGTGTACATAACAGAAATGCAATTTAGTACACCAAAATGCAAATTAAATGATGGAATTAAGTAGCATTTAAACAAAACTTAATTCAAATCATAAAAAAGTAATCTTTGAATGTTTTAAAATTAACTTCTGTCATTATGTCCGGACAAAATTTGTACCTAAGTGAATGGATCAGAAAAATTAATTTAATTTGTTTTATTGGTAATCTCTTATTCAATCATTTCAAACCACAAATGCTCACCAATTTAATATGTTTGGAATGTATCCGTTTGAGATCAATTTAACAGAAATTATTTTATCGTAAAAAAAGAAGCACACAAATTTTACTAATATTTTGGTGGAAACAAGTCTACACACATGACCCCATAAAACAATAAAAATAAAAACTGTTGCTTGGTAATTGAAGATGTTTCATCTTCTAATAGTTGGGCTTCCTTCTGAGCCTCTTGCGGCCATGGAAGTTACACAGATTTTTCTGTTCATTGCTTGCGGAGAAGGGCAGTAGCCTGGGTCTTTACAAAATATTTCAAAACACAATGAAGTAAGTACTTGTGACCATAAACGAACAAAGAATCGAGTATGCTGAACATGTTATGATTATTTTTTTGGGTTCAACTAAGTTAATTATGTAGCCTATTGCTCTATTAGGAGTTCCAGAGGACCATTAACTTCTAATTAGATAAATAATCATAGATATTAGTGTTAACATTTCGAAGTATGTAATGACTCACCATATTCCAAATCATCTGCCATAAAACTTTCATCATTTTCTTCATTCACATCCTTATCAATAGCTTGATCTAAATATGGTACTCTGTAGCATCGTCTATCTATCCAGTAGAGATCTGGTTTCATAACATCCATTCTAACTTTAGTACATGTACATGGGCTAGGTACTCAAATGAACTAGCCTTTATCTAAATGATATAACCTAAAAAAAAATTTAAGACATGTCATTAAAATCCTTGATGTGAATATTCGACATTTCACTGTATATATGTGTGACTCGCATACTAGGTAATGATAGGTAAAAGTGAACTAGAGACTTTCATACAGAAAAATCTTAACAATTATGCTACTGCTAATATTTCCTCTGTACTATCCTCAATTTTGTTCACTCTCAACTCTACAATATGCAAAACCAACTACATTCATAATCACTGATAGCATTATTTCACTTTAATGTACCCCAATACTTTAAAATATATATATATATATATATATATATATATATATATATATGTGTGTGTGTGTGTGTGTGTGTGTATGTATATATATATATATATATATATATATATATATATATATATATATATATATATATATATATATATATATATGTAATTATACAATAGTAGAAATAAAAATTTCATTAATAATTATAATATTCTAAAGAAAGATGAACTAAAAAGGAGAGGGGTAATACATTTTTTTTTAATAACAATATTTCAATATACATGAGAGATTCAGTTTAGTTTTACTTGAGATTTCTAAAAAAATTAAAACATATACTACCTCACATGCAATTTAAATACAGTATTAAAGAAATTATTTTATAAATTCATAAGTTTTCCTTACATCAACTTTATTTACTCTATGCGGCATTCTAAACACAGCCTGTTTGTGTCAAAGAGTATTAGTGATATACAGTGTTGTCAGCCACAGCACACGAAATTCGAGTACGATTATTAACATTCGGGTAGATTCATGTACTTTCGATAACAAGAATTTCATAAAGAGAATCATTTAGGTACATACACACAAAAATGTATGAAACAAAAAAAAATTGCACACTTATCGATAAAAAATATCTTTAAAACAAAGTTACTATCATAATAATAACTAGAAAAAATAAACTTTTATATTTTCAATGCTACCATGACTTTACTGTTTAGGCCTGTGTTTAAGATTTTAAAATGTGTAGTCTTTATTGTCACAGATGTAGGGTGGTTTGAAGGATGGTGACGAACTGAATGTAGCTGTCGTCGGCGCCTGCGCTCTCGACATTAAGTAAGAGATCTTTGGTAGCAGGAGTTGGCCAGCGCCGTAAGGTGAACTACCCCGCGTGATAACTCGTGTGGGGAGTTTAAAGTTAAGCGGATGGGTTAGGCCCTACACCGTAAAAGAACCGGGGACGCACGGGGAGATTACGTAAAAAGAATAAAAACAGGTTTAGGTTGATG
Organism: Bacillus rossius redtenbacheri; assembly: GCF_032445375.1. Lineage (NCBI taxonomy): Eukaryota > Metazoa > Arthropoda > Insecta > Phasmatodea > Bacillidae > Bacillus > Bacillus rossius. The sequence continues at coordinate 13,103,118 of NC_086330.1, forward strand.
ACTATAATTACCATAAGTACTGCTCAGTGTAGAATAAAGGATGATGGCTCCCCATGGAACACACGTCCACCTCGGTCCACGAATCGCTCGGTACTGGTGTCTGGCCTTGGCGCGAGGGAAGATCTCGATGTTCTCTCGTGCCAAAGTTGCTAAAGTTCTGTTATTCGGAATTTATTTTAATAATAATAATAAGCTGAAAGCAGCTCTAAATTCATACATTAATTATTCTTAATTAATCTGATTTGCAGATGGTTTTTAATAATTACGGTTAGTTAATTTGTGTACATTAAGTTTCAATGTTCAGAGTCACTCCAGAGACTGTTCGTCGCTTGTTGACCGCTCCAGTGGCAAGTTACACATAAAAAATGGGGAGGTAATATTTACATTAACACCACACTATAATTAATTAAGGCTGAAGGCCGCAAAAGAGACAATCACAAACTTATTATGGCTAGTTCACATGTGAGTGACGTAGGAACTTCTGTGTCGCACTTTTCCTGGGTGGGGTTTCTAATTAACATTGAAGTTACCATTAAATTATGTTGGATTGTTATGAACGGGGGTCGAGGTGTTTAATTAATTAGACACGGCCCTTGGTTCTACCTTGGTAATGGAGGCTCGCCTGACTCGGGTGGGCTATGGCAAGGGGTGCGTTCCGTTAGCGGGTTTGGATGATACTGACTGGTGCAGGTCGGACTTTAGGTGGCCTTCAGCTGGACGACATCAAGACTGATGCAGGATGGTTTAAATCTATCCGGTAGTGAGCCAGGGTAGCTTGCAAACTAACCAACAGTGGTCCAGTGGTTAGTTGGTCCCAGCATGGTGCACTAAGCTCGCAGCTGCTGAATGTTGCTAAACTAGTCATCTATGAATACAGGTAGACACTCCCTTAACAGTCCATTGTAGATTGTAAACCACCAAATGAAACACATCTCCAAGAAGATATAGTTTAATCACGCATTACATTGCCATCTGACGTGGTCTCATGGCCAGGCCCTGGGGTGGACCTAGTGGTTTTTAAGGGGGAAACTGTTGAACTCTAACTAGGCAGGCATCAAGATAGCTTGCAAACAAGCCATTCGTGTGACATGGGTCGTCGGCCTCTGCGTGTTCCATTAGACCCTGAGGCTATGCATGGGTGATGTATTGAGGTTAATTAGTAGACTACTCCACACTGTCTAAGCAGCATAGAGGGCTGACATCTAGTTAGAGTATTAAATTTGACATCTTACCTCCATGGGCAGTAAAGCCCGGTCCCCACCCCGCCAGTTCCAGCCCCCTCTGGCCGAACGCACCTTCACACCCCTCCTCCGTGCAGTCACCATCGCTAGCCAGTCTTCGCCCGCGCGTGACCCAGGACGGACGTGTGACCCTGTGAGACCCCGGGAGACGTGGGACCGCGAACCGTGAGACGTGAGTAGTGATATATGTGTTTTCCGAATGCGAACTCCGCACCGCCGGCGAGCCTAGTGAGCTGCACAGGAGCTGACGACCCACACCCACCGTGGCCTAGCTGCAAGCTAGCCTGGCGCCCATCCGGACCGAACAGTACACCAGCCGACTTCCCTACTAGGCTCACCCGCTAACGCATCCACCGTTACCAGGACGACAGCATTTGGCACCCCTGCGTGTGGCAAAAATCACGAAAATTTCAGTGTTCTACAGCAACTTTTTAACATCCAATCTGAGCGGTATGCGGGAAACAGCCATTTCGTGCGCGAGACATGATTAGGGTCAGACAGGCCAGCGCAACCAGCGCAGCAAACAAAGAGCACCCCTCCCCACCCAAGCAAAATCCAGCAGAGTGAGCGACGCAGCTGGGTGACGTAACGACCCAACACCTGTCGGAGCACTCGCCCTCCTCTTTGTGCGGTTATCCGGCGAGCTATCACCCTCCCTTTTGTGCGATCGTCCGGGCAGCTATCGCCCTCCCTTTTGTGCGATCGTCCGGGCAGCTATCGCCCTCCATTTTGTGCGAAAGTCCGGGCAGCGGCCCACACTCCTTCCTCGATGCTGCGCGCGCAGACAACTACAACACGACCCAACCTACCACTCCCCCCCCCCCTCCACAAAGAGCTATCACTCACCTCTTTGTGCGGTCGTCCAGGCAAGGGGCCACCACGCCTCCCCTCAGTACAGGGTGTGCGCGCACGACCATGTGCCATCACCCGGGGTCTTGAACTCGATACCCGGGGTGAGCCTAGTAGTTGCTGGTGTTTCTGTTGAGGTGTTTGTTCTCCGGCAGGGCGCCAGGCTAGTCTTAAAGCGTCTAGCCGTTGTTGTGGTGGGTCGTCGGCCCCAGAATGCACTACTAAGCTCCTAGGCTATATGGTGGCTGAACACAATGAACACACGCACGTAATTACTTGACGGTTTTTGAACGAGTGGGAAACGCGGGGTACGGCACATCCGTCCTAGTTGATGACCCGTTGTCGACTGCCGTTGACCGCGGCTGGCCTAAGAGGGGGGGCAGCGTCAGCCTGCATAGGCTAGGCTAGGCGTGCGGAATCGCAGCGGGGTAAGGTACTGGCGGGCTGGAGACCAGGCTTCACTGTCACAGGCGTTACGACGTCAAACACCCCCCCCCCCAGGGAAAAGCCCGGTCTTTCCCAGCGATCGGTACCCCGCAGCATGGTTGCACCCCTAGCATTGGCAGCAGGTCCAAGCTGGAGGCGCTTGGAGTGGCAGCAGCTGGTAGGGCCCGCGCTCTGCTCACAGGTCATCCTCCTGTGTGCACCCAGGGGCTGCATCAGCAGACCGGACACCCCACATTGTTCCCAGGTGGTAGTCTGCAAGGTATCCCGGTGTACATCGCTGGTGACTCCGGGCCAGTGGTAATATTGGCAAAAAGCCCGCTTCATCTGGTCGGTGCCAGGATGGCCGGCTAGGTCGTGGTCATGGTAGAACCGTAGTACAGCTTCCCGGGGTTTCAGGTGGTACGTACGTCTTCCAGTCCACTTGGTGTCCAGGTGTACGGCACCACACGGTCCCGTATCGTACACACCAGGTGTCATGTTCCCCCATTGTCGCCTGTTGGCGCCGTCGATCGGCCTCTGGTGATGTCCCTTGGGCTTCCAAAACTCGGTGGTGGACGTCGGCTGCTGTACTCGGTGGTGCGTTGTCTTCCTGGGCATCGGCTGTAATCTGCGCGCATGTTGCATCTGGTTGGGCTTGCCTGTTTTGGTGGCTGGGTGGTAGCATATTCTCCCAGTTTTCATGGTCGGCTAGCTCGCTGTTCTCGTCTGGATCGCGAGACAGAAGGTCGGGCAGCTGGTTGTCTGTTCCGGGGACGTGTTCGACTTCAAAGGCAAAAGATTGCAGGAACAATGCCCACCGGATCAGTTTGCCCTTCCTCCCCTGCATGGTGTGCAGCCAGGTCAGGCACCTGTTGTCGGTGCGGAGCGTGAATGGTTTTCCTTCCAGGTGCAGGCGGTACTTCTTCACGGCCCACACGACAGCCAAGCACTCCTGCTCGTTACTGTGGTAAGGACACTCTGCCGAGCCGAACTTCGCACTCGCATTGAGCCATAAATTGTCATATTCTCCTGGCTCATCTTTAGGCTTAGCATAATTTAAATAAATATTTTAAGTATTTTTTCTGCAGCCTGTTACAGCCTATCAAAATTTTATCCCAGTATTGTACTCTCCTACTTAATTTTGTCTCCGGCCGTTTCATCCACGGGCTCCCACACCACTCAAGTCCTGATTAAGCATCGTCTCATGTCTGCCCGCTTCTCGGCACGTACGCGAGTGAAATTTCGCACCCCTTCAGTGCTCTGCGCACGTCCTGCCACACGCTACCTTTGCTTCTGTCAGCCCTCTAAGGCACACCCGTAGCTCAAGCTACAGTTGACCGAAGAAAATTTGGTCAGGTTCGCCGGCACAGGTTACAGTCGGTCCCGACATGCCTCGGGAGTCCTGTAGACGGCCTTTCCCACTACACAGCACTAACCCCCCATTCTCTTTTCCCCTCTATCCATTCCAGATCCTTCCCTCTGGATAAACCGCCCCTCCCGGTATCTATAACAGACCCCAGGCCGGCGAATGGACAGCTTGCGCCATCTCCCGGTGGCACGGCGAACTAAATTACCTTCTCTTATGCATCGGAGCGAGCGCTCTGGCGGCCGCGACCATACTTAATCTAAGTTCCTTTCCTCCCTGACAGAGCTCGCACCAAGAGGGCTCCATATGGTACTACCTTTCGCTAGCTACCCCACCTCCCCCCGCGGGACTCTTGCGTACCAACACAGAGTCAGTTCCTGTTGTCCCCAACAGAGCGCTCTGCTTTGCACTTCTGAGGCCCCTTTAAGTTAGTCAATGAACCCTCTTCATATTTTTTTTTGGAGGGCGGAGCAAGTACTCCGCCGGGCTTATTCTAGCCAATCAGAGGCCACTTCTCCCATTCCCTAAGACTCCTGGCCTCTCGCTCGAACTTAACTTCATCTCACCTGGAAGAGCGGGAGATTCTTCTTTCGGTGTGCCGTCAGCCGCGGTCTCGTGTTCGAGATCGGGCGCAGGTCCTAGCGGGTTGGCTTGCTTTTTTAGCGTTTTCTGCTCCGGGAGGGCGCCAGGCTAGCTCGGTGTCTAACCGTGTGATGGTCGTGGGTTCGTTGCCCCAGCGTGGTCTGCTAGAACCGTCGGCGGTGGTGAATTTTGTTTCCTGATTGGGTTGTTTAAGTTAATTGACATACACTGTTTGGTTTTTCTACGGGTCGCACGTCGCGCACGGGGGGTGCGGGGTGGACTTTTTATTGTTCACAATTGACACTGGTTCATTATATTGGGCGCGAGGTTTACTCGGCGGTACATGACTGCCAATGGGGCGTCGGAACACGTAGAAGTTTTGATTACACTATGATTACAATTACACTTGATAAAATGGCACTCTGTGGTGCTTTTAAGTACACGGTTACACTGCACACGTTATTTGAGAGGGGCACCGTTGACGTCGTCTGGCCGACGAGCACCCCAGAGCCCGACCTGCACCCGCCAGTATACGCTCCCGCTAACGGAACACACCCCTGGCCATGGCCCACCCGAGTCAGGCGAGCCGAACAGCAATTAAAGGCAAAGCCGCGGAAACCTGAGTAGACAAGAGAAGAACCGTACCCATTCCTCCTGAAACATTAAATTAGGATTTTAGCGACAATAAAATCTCTTCCAGACACACCCGTTTGGAGTCTAGCGTAATGAGGTCACGCCTGGCGCGAGAGAGGCCGAGCCTCCCTCGGACGCCATGCCAGTTCGGCAGTTCAGCGCAGCTCACGGACCGGGGCGGACCTACGTCCCACGGAGAGGCAACATCCTTTGTCTACATCGAAAGTAACGTCCGGTAAATATAGTCACTAATTAACAGAACCCCTTTTATTACTTAACCTCTCCGTGAGTACCCGGTCCCTTTTTTTCGGTCCAGGACCTAATCCGGCCGCATCAATTTAAAGACACCCCGCACCACACTTGGTCAGCGGGGCTGCTCTTCAGTATACGGCACGGGCCGCCTCCCGCAACTTACAGAACTTTATTTAAGGTCACGCGCACGGCGCTGACCACAAACCCGCAAGGGAACTTGGACAAACTTAATTGCGGTGCGTGTTTTACCACAGTGGGCACAACACCCGCGCCGAGACATTTGCATACGGGATTGGCCGTCTCCAATCGTCCACCCCCTTAATTCAGTGTATTTTTGTATCCCGTATTTTGTATTGCTAACTTACGTTACCCGAGTAACGAGTGCCACGTAACTTGTGCGCGCCCCCTTAATTCAGTGTATTTTTGTGTCCCGTACTTTGTATTGCTAACTTACGTTACCCGAGTAACGAGTGCCACGTAATTTGTGCGCGCCCCCTTAATTCAGTGTATTTTTGTGTCCCGTACTTGGTATTGCTAACTTACGTTACCCGAGTAACGAGTGCAACGTAACTTGTGCGCACCCCCTTAATTCAGTGTATTTTGTGTCCCGCCTTTGTGTTACGAAATTACGTTACCTGTGTAACCAGTGAGACGTATGAGACGTAACAGCGTCCGAGGCCACGTAACGCGGAACACAAACCATACGGCGCCACGGAATAACGAGTAAACCCCCCCCCCCCGGGGACCTCTGTAGAGTGTTGTATTGTGTACGACTCGTTCCTATGAATAAAAGGTACGACACCACCACCTTAACTCCACGCCTCTTATTTAAAATCATCTCACGCAACACCGCCGCCGGCCCTAGTGGGCCACGCAGGGGCACATACATCCACGACCCCCAAACTCACGACTAGAACCGAGCTAGTCTGGCGCCCACCCGGACAATACGTAGCAAGAACCGCCTTTTCCCACTAGGAGCCACACCGGGACTCGAGCCCGAGACCCCGGACGACGGCATTTGGCGCCCGCTGCGTGGGGCAGAAAATAACGTGAAAAATTTTTTTTTCACTTCTGGACATTTTCGAAATAAATTCACCAACAGGCGACAGCGGAGACACGAAACGGCCATTTTGGACACAGGAAGGGTCGAAGGCCAGACAGACCGGCGCGACGAGGCGAGCGGACAAAGGACATTCCAACCACCCCCTCCCCCGCACGTCATCACGGCGAGGCGAGCAACGGAGCGACGTCACCACCCCCACTCCGCGCGGACCGTTTTCGCCTCCTCTTTGTGCGGCTGTCCGGGCACCTACCCCCACCTCGTCACTCCGCTCCACGCTCTCCGCTTCGGGCAACCATCCCGATACCCCCACTCCGCGCGGACCGTTTTCGCCTCCTCTTTGTGCGGCTGTCCGGGCACCTGCCCGCCGCCGATCTAAAACCCGCGCGCTACAACACGCGCCCAGACTACGAACAGCCCGTCACAGACGGCGAACTTGAACGTACAACATACAGCTCAACATGCAGGCACCACCTACAGACCTCGTGTGCACGCGTTGCCTATTACCAAGGGAAATAGACCTATTGACGGGATCACTGCCGTGGTACAGGACATGCCAATGCGCGAACACCCGGGACAACGTCACCGAACAGACCTGGGGCAAGCCCTGGAGCGAGACGTTACTCGGCGAGCCGCACACCCAATTACCGTGGTCATGGGCACCGCTTAAGACGGAGGCACAAGCTAACGTCACACTGGGAGGCATACTACCGACTATGGGCCTCACGAGTGCCCGGACCAATCTGGCACCCAAATACATCCCACCACCAAGCGCAATCACCGGACCAAACATGGGGATGCATACACGCAACCCGTGCTACACAGGGAAGTTAGCACTACCCGAGTTCAGCGGAATAGGGCATGAAGTACCCAGAGACTTCCTAACACACTGCGAGGTTAGACTGGCACGGTCCGGAATACCGACCGATGAATGGGCGAGCGAGCGAACAGCTGAAGGGGACCGCCCGCCAATGGTGGAACATCTGGGGACGCTTCGGCATGCCCTGGGAGGAGTTTGCCACGTCATTCAACCGCCGATTTGACACGGAACACGCACTGGTCCAATGCACGACACAGTTCTATGGCGAACGCCAACGCGACGGCGAACCGGTCGAGCAGTTTCTGGCCAAGAAAATGCAACTGTTCAATCGAGTAGCACCCGGCGCCGCGCCAGCCACCGCGCTCGCAACCATTACCACCCTCCTACACAATGAACTGCAACCGTTCATGCGGTGTTACCGCGCAGAGGAAGTCGAGGATTACGTCCGACAAGCCATAGACACGGAACGGAACATCCGGGGACTGCGACACTACGACCCCCCGAACACCGACCGGGACCTGGCCAGACGCCCAATGGGTCAGAGAATAGCCAGCGTCCAGAACAGGGAAGCAGGGGGCTACCCACCCGACCGCCCGCGACGAGCCATCGAGGACGCACCACCACCTGGTAGGCCCGATGGGTCATCGACACAGCAGGAACCCCCACTACCGCGATGCCAGTTGGGCTGCCCCGCAGGTACCCGCCACTGGCATGTCGACTGCCCACGCCGGCAAACACCACCCTTCACCAACACGTCGGGAAACGCCCATCCGGGGGCACGGCGGTAAAACCCGCGCCTCCGAAAAACGGAGCCAACCCACACCCGCCGCGGAAGCAGCCACACCGCAGATAAACCAGCTAGTCCGCCCTCGCGACGGCCTACTCCGTATCCCAGTGGAAGTCAACGGGCAACCCACGGCGGCCCTGGTAGACACGGGCGCGAGCCACGTGTTCGTGGCCCCCCACCTGGTACCCCCCGGCGCGCTGCAGCCCCACCAAGCCGAGTTACGGTTAGCAACCAGCACGCAACCGGGAAGGACAGTGGGGCAAGCCGAACTCGAGGTACGCATTCGGGACGACGTCACCACGGTAACCGCCCTAGTGGTGGAGGACTTACACGAAGGGATAGTACTAGGCCAACCATGGTTAGCGAGACAAGATGCGGTGATCGAAATGAAACCCAGACAAGTTTACATTGGCACCCGCGAGCGGCTCACGGTGTACGCCATAGGCACTACCCCCGAGAGTCAGGGGGAGAAAGTAACCTTAGACCAGTTCCGCCACAACGTCCCCCACGAGTACCGAGCAGCAGTGGAACGCGTGTTGGCAGAAAGGCAGGACGTCTTCGCGGTAGCCGACCCACTGAAACGCACCACCATCACCGAACACCACATCCCGACCACCCACGACAACCCAGTACACGAGGCCCCGAGAGGCTACGGGTTCCGGGAGCAGAGGGCCATCCGGGAGCAAGTGGCGGACATGCTTCGCGACGGGGTAGTCGAGCCGTCCAACAGTCATTACAATGCTTGCGTCGTATTAGCCCCAAAGAAAGACGGTTCGCTACGCTTCTGCGTCGATTTTCGGCCGCTAAACGCGATCACGATTAGCTCACCCCCACCTCAAATCAGCGTCGACGCCGCCGTAGCCGGACTCGGCCGCGCGAAAGTCTTCAGTACGCTCGACCTGAAGGCTGGGTACTGGCAAGTGCCCATACGGGCGGAAGACAGGGGGAAAACCGCGTTCACGATACCAGACGGGCGGAAGTTTCAATTTCGCGCCATGCCTTTTGGGCTAAAGTGCGCACCGGCCACGTTCCAGGGAATGATGACCCGAGTGTTGGAGGGGTACCTGGGCCGGTTTGCGATCGCGTACCTCGACGACGTGATCGTCTTCTCCGAGACGTGGGAGGACCACGCCAGACACCTGGCGCTGGTCCTAGAACGCTTGGCCACACACCATCTCACGGCCGCACACCACAAGTGTCATATCGGGACCCAGGAGGTCGAATTCCTGGGCCACCTAGTAAGCGCGGCTGGCAACCGACCCCAACCCGTTCACTTGCGCAAGATCGCTGAAGCGGCACCACCGCGGACGAGGAAGCAACTCCAACGGTTTATCGGCCTGGTGAACTGGCTCAGGGGGTACATCCCCGACTTCTCCCGTACCATCGCACCACTGACCGACCTCCTGTCACCACGGGCACGGTACCATTGGGGCGAACCCGCGCAACGCGCCTTCGAAGAAATAAAAGCCGCCTTCACTCGCTGTCACACCCTCACACGAGTAGACCCCGGACGCCGCCTCTACCTTCAGACCGACGCCAGCGCACTCGGTGTGGGCGCGGTGCTTTTTCACACGGACCCGAACGGGGTCCGCGAGGTCATCGACTACGCTAGCGCGAAGCTCGGACCAGCCGAACGCCGGTATCACAGCAACGAGCAAGAGTGCCTAGCCGTAGTCTGGGCCATGAAAAAGTACCGGCCCCACCTGGAGGGGAAGTGCTTCACACTGAGGACGGACAACAGCTGCCTCACCTGGCTGCGTACGATGCAGGGGCGGAAAGGCAAACTCATACGATGGGCGCTATTCCTCCAGTCGTTCGACTTCGACGTCGAGCACGTTCCCGGCACGGAGAACCAGCTCCCCGACTTACTGTCGCGGGAACCCGACGACCGAACAGAGCTGACGGACGAGGACGACTGGGAGGAGATTCTACCCCCGGACACACCACACGGACACGCATCGCACGACTCAGCATGCGCACGAATCACGGCCGACGCGGACGGGGACGAAGACCCACCCAACACCGTGGCCGACGTCCAGGACCGGGTACGTCGAGCACAGGAAACGTCAATAGACGCGGCAAGACGCCGCCAGCAAGCGACCGCCGGACACGAGGCGTGGCGCATGCAAGACGGCCTGATTCAGACTCACACACCCGGACACCAGGAAGACTGGAGGACCTACGTCCCGACGGAAGCCCGAGAAGCGGTCCTTCGGTTCTTCCACGACCACGACCTCGCTGGACACCCGGGGACCGATCAGACACGACGAGAAGTCACCCGGCACTACCACTGGCCCCGCGTCACGTACGACGTACGTACGTACGTGCGCGAATGCGAGGTCTGTCAGGCGAGGAAGGCGAGGCGGCGTGACGGCGAGGAGCAACAGCGACCCAGGGAACCCACCACCGCCTTCCAAACGATAGCCTTAGACGTAATGGGCCCCTACCCCCGCACGCCGCGCGGCAAACGCTTCCTCCTCGTCGTGACGGACCTCTTCACGCGGTGGACGGAGGCGTATCCATGCGGGAACGTGCGCACACCTACCATCATCAGCCTGCTGACCAGGGAATTCCTGTCCCGTTGGGGATACCCCCAGTCGGTGTTGACGGACAACGCCAGTCAGTTCCTGGGGCGACATTGGAAGGGCTGGTGCGACGAACACCAGATCGAGCACCACACGACGCCCGCCTACCACCCGAGAGCGAACCCGACAGAGCGCCGGAACCAGGAACTGAAGGCACAGCTCCGGATCCGGCTGGGGGCAGACCACACGCAGTGGGACCTGCACGTGGCTGACGCCCTCTTCTGTGTACGACGCCGCACCAACGCCGCAACCGGCCGCACACCGGCCGAAATGATACAGGGCCACAACCTGCCCTTACCGGGAGAATGGGCCACACACGGCACTCCACACCCCGACGAGACGACGGAGGAACGCGACGAACGACGGGTGACTCTGCACGACGAGGCAAGACGTAGGCAGGAGAGGTACGCCAACCGGATCACCCCAATCACAGATCATCCTCCACCCGCCGTGCAGGTCGGCGATCAGGTGTTCGCGCGACTACACCCACTTTCAGCCGCACCCCGCAACTATTGCGCGGGCCTGGCCCCGCGCTGGGGCGGGCCATACACGGTACGGCGACGACTAGGCAGGACGACGTACTTAGTCCGCACGGAGGGACGGCGCCTGAAAAAGGTGCACAGGGACGACATCCGGCTCACCGCCCTGCCTGGGGAGAGGAACCCAGACGGGGACGCAGGACCCCCCACTCCGGACGACAACGGACGCCGTACGCCGGAGAGCGACGCCGTCCAGGAAGAGGACAACTCGCCAGAAGCGACCCCCGCTAGGAGCCGACCCGAACCGCGCCCATACCGCACCCTAGTGTTCACGAACACCACGTCCAACAGGCCCCGCGACGAACTTGCATACACGCCCGGGACATCACCCGCAGAGGCCGCGTCAGACGACGAGGCGAGGCCACGACCACGGCGGTGGCGGCGCCCGCCCACGTACCTCGACGATTATGCCCTTAGCATGGCCACGGGGGACACCGGGGGCGACCCCGCCCACGACGTGCCAGACGAACCAGAAGAAGTCCACGAGAACGCACCGGAGACGGCAGTGGTACCCTGGGAGGGAAGCGGGGTGTACGAGAGCCCCCCACCGCAATGCTACCCACGGGGCGATGAAGCAGAGGCCGTGGAGATCACCGAGCTGTCGCACAGCATAGGTCAATCCGATGCGGGCAACGACGACGGGCCAACGCCGATCGTCACGCAACCCGGAGAGACCGACCCGGAGATCGCCGCCTCAGCATCAGCCGCCATACCCGAACGGGAACGGACTCCGTACCAGTCCACGAACTGTCAACCGCCGCCGAAGGAGGACCTCCGCGGACCGGGACATCGACTGGGGACAAGCGAACCCGCCAGCGAGCCCGCGGAACGACCCCGACGGGCCCACAGACCTCCAGTTCGCCTGGCCGACTACGACCTGGGAACGAGGCGCAGAGCCTGTCAGCCGCAAGGCCACCTCGACGAGTCGACCCCCGGATGTTCGGCGTGGGACGACCCGGGACAGGTGCTCGGGCCCTACCAACTGCGGCCACCGAGAGCGCCACCCGGGTGGAGCTGTTGCCGGAGCTAGGAGGCACCACGACGCCGCCCCCGGCACGCCTGCCACGACGGCAACCGGGGCGGCGCGCACGCTGGCCCAGTCGGCCACGTTCACCAGGTCCAGTGCGCTGACCCTATCAGCCGCTGACCCCACCCAGGCGCCACGACGCCGCCCCCGGCACGCCTGCCACGACGGCAACCGGGGCGGCGCGCACGTTGGCCCAGTCGGCCACAATCACCAGGTCCAGTGCGCTGACCCTATCAGCCGCTGACCCCGCCCAGGCGCCACGACGCCGCCCCCGGCACGCCTGCCACGACGGCAACCGGGGCGGCGCGCACGCTGGCCCAGTCGGCCTTGATCACCAGGTCCAGTACGCGGAGCCAACCAGCTGCTGAGCCGCGAACCACGCCGGGATGGAGTGGCCGGAGCTAGGGGTGGCCCCATGTTAGCGGGACCATAAGCGGCGCAAGGTCGGGCTTCACAGGGGGGGGGGGGGCGTTTGACGTCGTCTGGCCGACGAGCACCCCAGAGCCCGACCTGCACCCGCCAGTATACGCTCCCGCTAACGGAACACACCCCTGGCCATGGCCCACCCGAGTCAGGCGAGCCGAACAGCAATTAAAGGCAAAGCCGCGGAAACCTGAGTAGACAAGAGAAGAACCGTACCCATTCCTCCTGAAACATTAAATTAGGATTTTAGCGACAATAAAATCTCTTCCAGACACACCCGTTTGGAGTCTAGCGTAATGAGGTCACGCCTGGCGCGAGAGAGGCCGAGCCTCCCTCGGACGCCATGCCAGTTCGGCAGTTCAGCGCAGCTCACGGACCGGGGCGGACCTACGTCCCACGGAGAGGCAACATCCTTTGTCTACATCGAAAGTAACGTCCGGTAAATATAGTCACTAATTAACAGAACCCCTTTTATTACTTAACCTCTCCGTGAGTACCCGGTCCCTTTTTTTCGGTCCAGGACCTAATCCGGCCGCATCAATTTAAAGACACCCCGCACCACACTTGGTCAGCGGGGCTGCTCTTCAGTATACGGCACGGGCCGCCTCCCGCAACTTACAGAACTTTATTTAAGGTCACGCGCACGGCGCTGACCACAAACCCGCAAGGGAACTTGGACAAACTTAATTGCGGTGCGTGTTTTACCACAGTGGGCACAACACCCGCGCCGAGACATTTGCATACGGGATTGGCCGTCTCCAATCGTCCACCCCCTTAATTCCGTGTATTTTTGTATCCCGTATTTTGTATTGCTAACTTACGTTACCCGAGTAACGAGTGCCACGTAACTTGTGCGCGCCCCCTTAATTCAGTGTATTTTTGTGTCCCGTACTTTGTATTGCTAACTTACGTTACCCGAGTAACGAGTGCCACGTAATTTGTGCGCGCCCCCTTAATTCAGTGTATTTTTGTGTCCCGTACTTGGTATTGCTAACTTACGTTACCCGAGTAACGAGTGCAACGTAACTTGTGCGCACCCCCTTAATTCAGTGTATTTTGTGTCCCGCCTTTGTGTTACGAAATTACGTTACCTGTGTAACCAGTGAGACGTATGAGACGTAACAGCGTCCGAGGCCACGTAACGCGGAACACAAACCATACGGCGCCACGGAATAACGAGTAAACCCCCCCCGGGGACCTCTGTAGAGTGTTGTATTGTGTACGACTCGTTCCTATGAATAAAAGGTACGACACCACCACCTTAACTCCACGCCTCTTATTTAAAATCATCTCACGCAACACCGCCGCCGGCCCTAGTGGGCCACGCAGGGGCACATACATCCACGACCCCCAAACTCACGACTAGAACCGAGCTAGTCTGGCGCCCACCCGGACAATACGTAGCAAGAACCGCCTTTTCCCACTAGGAGCCACACCGGGACTCGAGCCCGAGACCCCGGACGACGGCACCGTCGTGCCTCTACGTGCGTTTACTTAAGACCTTACGCCAGTTGCAGTCGAGGGAGAGCGTTCAATTAGCATCGGCTAATTTCGTAATCTGTAATTGGCGACGCGCGGGCCCACCTGTGCGGACCGCGGCTCGCTATTAAGTTAAAACACGTTTGATCTTGAAGGTAGCCTGTGCCTGTGCACTAGGTGATTAAATAAAGTTCTGGGGTGGCGGGAGACGGCCTGTACCGAATACTGCACGGCCCCACGTAATGCTTTGTGTGGGGCGTTTTTAAATTGATGCAGCTGGGTTAGGCCCTACACCGTAAAAGGACCGGGCGCACACGGGGAGTATTAAAAAGAGGTTTTGGTGGTGACTATAATTACCAGATGGACGTTCGTTGAAACAAAGAGATGTTGGCTCCCCGTGGGACGTGCGTCCGTCCCGGTCCGCGAGTCGCGCTGTACTGACGTGCAGCCCTGGCGCGAGGGGAGGGGTAAGCTCCCTGTCGCGCCAGAGTTTCTAAAGTTCCGTTATTCGTAAAAATCTATATAATTAACTAATTTTAAGTGGCTCTAAATTCACATAATAAAACATAATGATTAATCTAATATTTATATATGTTATAGAAATGACATTTAATAAGTTTGTCTAAAATAAGTTTGAATATTAGAGTCAAGCTGGAGACTGTCTGTTTCTTGAAAACTACTCCAGTGGCGAACGATAATGCTAATTTGGGGGTGGTTTGAATTACGTCACACGTTTCCCCACTGAAATTAGGCTGAAGGCCGCAAGGGTTGCACTCACAGCTGTTTTAGCGGAAAACCTCACGTGAGTGAGCCAGGCACTCCTACGTCGCACTTTATTAATTAGGGGCTTTTGTTTGTTTTTGATTACGTTATTATTGCGTGGGGAATTTTGTAGGCACGGTGAGTGCATTGCATGCGTAATTAGAAATGGTTCGCTATTCTCTACCTTGGGGCTGCGGTCCGCTCACTTGACTCGGGTGGGCCATGGCTAGGGGTGCTTTCCGTTAGCGGAGCCGAGTACTGGCGGGTGCAGGTCGGGCTTTGGGGTGGCCTTCGGCCGTATGATGTCAGGTTGTCATGTCCACCATTTTGGCCTCGGCTGGTATGATAGCACAAGCCCCAAGTGCGCCACCCCTCCTACACAATCTATGGGCAGGAAATTTAGTTCGCCACCCGCCCCTAGATGGCAGACAAAGGGGAATGTAAATTAAGGTAACTTTGTCTACCTGCCCAGCCTAATTCAGGACAAATATGTAAATATATAGTGTTGTGACAAGAAACCTGTTAATGATACAAGTGAATGTAAAGAGTATTGTAATTCGAATATGTATGCACAGGAAGGGTACAGATGTGCCCTCCCTACTGAATATGTACATACATTGTATATTTACCCTGGCTGAGCTAAGCCAGGCAGAAAGCTCTTCCCAGTAATTCTGGGCCAATAAAAGTGACCGAATACTTGAGCAGTATTGTTTTAGGCAGCGACCACCCTGGAGGACTGCTCCTACCCCCAGCGACCTTTCTGGGGGACCGCTCCTACCTCTCCCTTCTATTAGGCAGTGACCCCTGCTCGGGGGCCGCTCCCGCTCCTCCCTGTGCCCCTCCCAGCAGCCCGGGACAAGTCAAGGTGGTCACCGCGATAGCATCTCGTGCCGGAGCTGCATCGCCCGCGCCGTTTACATATTCACCGCTGCAACCTAGTTAAGAAATGTGATCTCTTAAGTTCGGGAGTGTTCCCTAACATTTTTTTATTCTTCTGGTTGGCTATTTGCCATTAGTTTAGCCAAGTAGTAATTTCGCATAATGTTTCGCGACAGTTCATCGCGACTACTCGCGCCGCCTCCCTTCGGGGAATGACTTTACTTAACTTCACTTCACTTCACTTCACTTCAACCCCAGATCGGTAAGTGGAAAAGTCAACGTCCTGTTTGACAATTGTTGCCTCCCCGTTATCCTTTTGCCCTAACTTAATTAGTTTACTATTCTAGACCACTGGATTCCCTTTTGGTTCCTGTGGGGTTCAAGACTTGAGTCAAGAAATGTTTCAAGACTCGAGTAAAGTTCCCTTTCAAGACTTAGTCTGTCAAATTTACGCCGATCCTTCGGAGATTGAAGCCCAGAACCTCCTAATTATGCTCCGTCTGTGAACAGTCCACTAAGCAACATTTTGAATATGTACTCCTGCACCAATCAGAGCAATTAATGTTTTTTATAACTATTACATTTATAAATGTTAAAACTATTATTGTTATTTTCATAGTCTCATTTATGAAATGCATCATAAAATTGTAACCAATGACTTCAAATGGCCCGGGCCCCCTTTAAAATAATTAATTATTATTTCCAATAATGGTAAATTTGTAATTTCAAAGAGCATCAAAATAATATAAAGCAGATTTTAATTAACAATAAAAAGGGTAAATTTTAAGTAAACATACTTTTTTTAACTTCAAATACGATCCTCCTTCCTAGTTCCCTTTGTGAGAACTAACTAATATTTTTGGTTGCTCCCTTGTGTCCTCTGAGTAAACAGTAGTTACTTTTTCGCCCACTTGATGCAGCTTCCAGTATTTTCAAAACCATAGATAAAGTTTCATTAACTAGACAAGGGGCACAGCATAGTCGATGACTTGTCGGTCTCCATTCTGGTCCAGATTGAACAGCACGGCTCCCACCCCTAGTGCACTGGCATCGGTTTGCAGGTACAGGCGGCGCTCTGGGTCCACCCGTGCCAAGGTGTGGCAGCTCTTGAATGCGGCCTTGATGTGGTCAAAGGCATTTTGTGCGATCGCATACCACCTGTAGCACAACCGTGGTAGCAAAAGGTCTGTGAGTGTAACAATGATATTTGAAAAGCTCGGTATATAGCTCCTTAACCAATTAACGAGTCCCACGAAACGTTGTAGCTGCTTGCGGGTCCTCGGCACCTCAGCCTCCACGATTTTCCGCAGGTGGACTGGTTGTGGGCTGTTGCCTGCCGCATCCACCAAGTGTCCTAAGAACTCGACCTCGAGCGCTCCGATATGACACTTGGCTGGGGCTGCTGTTAGGTGATGTGTCGCGAGCCTCTCAAGGACGAAGGCAAGGTGGCGGATGTGGTCCTCCCATGTCTCGGAAAACACGATGACATCATCGAGGTAGGCTATGGCAAAATGTCCCACATACCCCTCTAGCACCCGTGTCATCATCTCCTGGAAGGTGGCTGGCGCGCACTTTAAGCCGAATGGCATGGCCCTGAATTGGAAGCGCCGCTCATTTGGTGTTGTAAAAGCAGTTTTACCTCGGTCCCCAGGCCATATGGGCACCTGCCAATAGCCAGCCTTGAGGTCAAGCGTGCTGAACACTTTGGCTCGTCCTAAGCCTGCGATGGCGGTCTCGACACTGATCTGGGGCGGAGGTGAGCTGATGGTGATGGCGTTCAGGGGCCGGAAGTACACACAAAAACGCAGCGAGCCGTCCTTTTTCGGGGCCAACACCACACATGAATTATAATGGCTATTGGAGGGCTCGATGTCGCCATCCCGTTACATTTCTGATACCTGCTCTCTGATGGCGCTCTGCTCTCGTAAGCCATATCCCCTTGGTGGTTCATGAATAGGTTGATCATGCATGGTTGGGATACGATGCTCCGCCACTGTGGTGCCTTGCAGGGGGTTGGCGAGTGTAAACACATCCTGCCTCTCTTGCAGCACCTTTTCCACAGATGCCTGATGCTGCAGGGATACATCGTGATGCAGTTGCCCCAGTGTAAGCGGTTCGCGAGGTTGTTCGGGTGCGAACTCCGTGGCATACACTGTGTATCGCTCCTGGGTTCCCACGTGGACTCGTGCAGCCTTCAGCTCCACCACAGCATCATGCTCTACTAGCCAGGGCTGTCCTAATACGAGGTCCTCATGCAGGTCCTCCACAACAAGGGCAAGAACTGTGGTTGACATTTCCCGAAGGCTTACCTGGAGTTCGGCTTGGCCCACTGTCATCCCTGGCCATGTAGTGGTCGCAAGGCGCAGCTCGGCGCGGTGGGGTTGGAGTGCTCCCGGGGGTACCAGGCTTGGGGCGATAAACACATGGCTCGCACCTGTGTCGACCAGTGCCGCCTTCGGCTGGCCATTCACCTCCACCGGGATGCGCAGCAGGTGGTCGTGTGGCCGGAATAGTTGGCCCAGCGTCGGTGTGGTACCTGGCATCATCCTGATAGGTGTGGTGCAGGGGGCTTTGATGGCATTGGTCCTGTGGCCGGTGATGCCGTTGGTAAGGATGGTGCCAGAAGCACTGCTGGTGGTGTGGCTGGTGGTGCCAAGAGTGAGGTTGCAGCAGGTGGTGCCCTGGCTGAGGTCATGACAGGTGGTGCCTTAAAGGAAGTTGCGGCAGGTGGTGCCGAGAAGAGAGTTGCGGCAGGTGGTGCCGAGAAGGGAGTTGCGGCAGGTGGTGCCAAGGAGGGAGTTGTGGCAGGTGGTGCCGAGAATGGAGTTGCGGCAGGTGGTGCCGAGAAGGGAGTTGCGACAGGTGGTGCCGAGAAGGGAGTTGCGGCAGGTGGTGTCGAGAAGGGAGTTGCGGCAGGTGGTACCGAGAAGGGAGTTGTGGCAGGTGGTGCCGAGAAGGGAGTTGTGGCAGGTGGTGCAGAGAAGGTTGTGGCAGATGGCGCAATTCTCGCGGGGGGTGAACCCCTCAGTCCCGCACCCCCAGTGGTCCATTTCCCGACTGCGGCACTGTCTGCTGCTGGCGTGGTGGTGGGGTAAGTGGGCATTCACTGTGCCAGTGATATGCTCCAGTGGCGCAACCCCGTTGGAACTGAGGTGGCCGCTCATGGTTGCATTGCGACTGGTTGTCCCGGCGGCCTGGCTGCGTGGTGCTCTGGCGTGATGCCAGTGCATCCTCAATGGCCCGCTGCCGCCTGGGTGATGGTTGAAGCTCACTCGGCCTGGCTTGGTGGTTGGTCACTGGTGCGCCCGGTAACGCTAGGCTGTGCTACCCCCGTTCTGTCATTGATGGGTTTCGGTGCCACACCATCTGGAGGTTTTTTTCAGTGGCCAATGCCTGTTGGACATAGTCTTCTACCGAGGTGTGTCGGTAGCAGCGGAGGAAGGGCTGAAGCTCATCACGCAGCAGGGTGGTGACAGTTGGCAGTGCTGCCATTGGTTCTGTGTTCGGCATGATCCGCCGATACAGCTGCAGTTTGTGGGGGACAAACTGCTCCACTGGTTCCCCATCTCGCTGCTGTCTCCCGTAGAATTGGGAGGTACACTGTACCACCGCCTCTCCTGTGTCAAAATGCTGCATGAACTTGGTGGTGAACTCCGGCCACAGCATTCCGAACAGGCCCCAGAGGCTCCACCAGTGACATGCCATGCCTCGCAGCTGCTCACTCGCACGTTCTGCCCATTCATCAGGTGGTATTCCCGCCCTCGCTTGGCGCACCTCGCATTGCCGTAGAAACACGCCCGGGTTCTCCTGTGGCAGTCCACTGAACTCCGGTAGTGTTGCTCTACCCGTGTTCGTCACTATTCGCGGTGCCCCCCATGTGGTGCTCAGGTTGGTCAGCGATGTGTGTTCCCGTGCCTGCCTTGGCTTCTGCTCGCGCTGTGCGCAGTTTGCACACTCTGTTGATTCTATTTATCTGATGGGTTTCCAGCAGCAGGGTGCGTGATTGGTGCTGTGGTCACTAGGGAAGGTGGTGCATTTGGTGGTAGCCCCGCTTCGTCCTTACCTGGCCAAACAGGATTCGATTGCATTTCCCATGTGGACTTTACTGTTTCCCGCTTGATCGGGAATTTTAAGGTGTCGGGTGCGCATCGGCCTGTGTTATGCCACGGTAGTGTCCCTGTTAATAGGTCCATGCCCTTAGGTAGGTAGCAGTTTGCACAGACTGTGGTTGAAATGAACAGCTACGAGGCGCCGCACATCAGTGGTTGAGCCTTTGGGGCCAGTTCGACATGTCGTGGCACGAGTTCGTGGACCGGCTCACACGGCGGTTTAACACCGACCAAGCGATGGTACTATGCACATCCCAATTCTCCGGGGAACAGCAGCGGGATGGGGAGCAAGTGGAGCTGTTCATCGCCCACAAAGTACAGTTGTTCCGGCAGATCACCCCAAACACGTATCTGACATCTGCGCTCCCGACCATCACCACACTGCTACGTGATGAGCTCCAGCCTTTTCTCCACAGCAGCCAACACCTCTCAGTAGAAGACTACGTGCAGCAGGCAGTAGCCACGGATAGAACTTGCAGAAAGTCTGGCGGCGAGGTGCACCAGCCTCAGAGCGGGCAAACAGCAGCCACTTCACAACACAGTGCAGCCGGCCGACAAACCAACCAGTCAGGGCAACTGAGTGCCAAACCCCACCCAGATGACAGTGGGCCATCGAGGGCGCGACAGCACCACCAATGGCACTCAACCCACAGGGCTACCGTGTACACTCGCAGCCATGTGAATATGACCGGCCACCACAGTGCCAACGAGTCTGTCCCAGCGGAACACACTACTGGCATCGTGAGTGCCCCCTCCCTCCATCACAACGCCAGAACCAGACGACACCCTCATCGGGAAACGGGCCACCGGGGGCGCGGAACTGAGGATCCTGCACCCCACAAAACCACCATTCGCACCACCAGCCATGCTGGCACCACCTACCACAGACCCAGCACCATTAACATCATCAGCACCACCTGCCACAACACTCTCCTGGGCACCAACTGCCCCACCACTGGAGACCCCACTGGCACCACTGGCTACCGGGAGCACAACTGGCCCCAGGCCAACCCTGGGCCAGCTATTCCAACTGCAAGACCACCTGCTGCGCATACCGGTGGAGGTGAATGGCCGGCCGGCCACAGCGCTGGTGGACATAGGCGCCAGCCATGTGTTCATCACCCCGAGCCTCGTACCACCAGGGGTGCTCCGGCCTCACTGTGAGGAGCTGCGCCTAGCGACCACCACATGATCAGGAGTGACGATGGGCCAAGCAGAGATTAAGGTAAGCCTTCGGGACCTTACAACCACAGTGACTGCCCTTGTTGTGGAAGATTTACACGAGGCCCTTGTCCTGGGACAACCATGGCTAGCAGCAAATGATGCTGTAGTGGAACTAAAGTCGGCCCATGTCCATGTGGGAATACCAAAATGGTTCACAGTGTATGGAATAGGCTTCACACCTGAACCACCTAGTGAGTCGCTGACTCTGAGACAGTTACACCACGATTTCCCACTACAGTATCAAGCTGCCATCGAACAGGTACACTGCGAGAGGCAGGGTGTGTTCGCCACGGCCAGCCCACTCCAATGCACCACAGTAGCGGAACACGAGATCCCCACCACCCATGATCGACCTATCCACGAGCCACCTAGGGGGTATGACTTCAGGGAGCAGCATGCCATCTGGGAGCAGGTGTCAGAGATGCTGAAAGATGGCGTCATCGAGCCATCCAGTAGTCACAATTCCTGTGTGGTGTTGGCCCCCAAGAAGGATGGCTCATTACGGTTTTGTGTCGAATTCCGGCCCCTGAACGCCATCACCGTCAGTGCTCCCGCCCTCAGATCAGTGTTGAGGCTGCCTTAGCCAGGCTAGGATGGGCCAAGGTATTCAGCACCCTTGACCTGAAGGCTGGCTACTGGCAGGTGCCCATACGGCACGGGGACAGGGAAAAGACGGCCTTCACCATCCCGGATGGGCTGCGCTTCCAGTTTAGAGCCATGCCTTTCGGCCTTAAGTGTGTGCCTGCAACATTCCAGGAAATGATGACACAAGTGCTGGAGGGCTATTTGGGGCAGTTTGCCATGGCCTACCTGGACGTCATTGTGTTTTCTGAGACATGGGAAGACCATGTCCAACACCTAGCACTCGTCCTGGAGCGGCTGGCCACTCACCACTTTACGGTAGCACCGATCAAATGCCACATCGGCGCTTCAGAAGTTGATTTCCTGGGACACGTCGTGGACACAGCGGGCAACCGCCCACAGCCAGGCCACCTGCGGAAAATCGCAGAGGCCGAAGTTCCCCGGACCCACAAACAATTGTAGCAGTTCATCGGCCTCGTCAACTGGCTGAGGAGTTATGTGCCGAACTTCTCTCATGTCATTGCCCCCCTGATTGATCTCCTGCCCCACAACACCGCTACCGGTGGGATGCAATTGCTCAGAAAGCATTCAGCCATGTCAAAATGGTGTTCACACAATGCCATACTCTGGCACGGGTCGACCCAGAGCATCATTTGTAATTGCAGACCGATGCCAGTACCGTGGGGGTAGGGGCCGTGCTGTTCCACCTGAACCAGCATGGGGGTTGGCAAGTTATAGATTATGCCAGCAGGAAGTTCGGCTCGGCAGAACGTCGTTATCATTGTAACGAGCAGGAGTGCCTGGCTGTCGTGTGGGCGATGAAGAAGTACCGCCCACACTTGGAAGGGAAGTCCTTCACACTTCGCACAGACAACCAGTGCCTAACCTGGTAGCATACAATGCAGAGAAGGAAGGGCAAACTGATCCGGTAGGCGTTGTTCTTACAATCCTTCGACTTCAACGTCGAACACGTCCCCGGAGCAGACAACCAGCTGCCCGACCTGCTGTCCCATGAGCCGGACGAGCGCAAAGAGCTAGTCGACCCAGATGACTGGGTAGACATGTTACCCCCCAACAGCCGAGACAGGTTACCTCACCCAGATGCGACTTGCACTCGTATCACATTCGACACACTGGAAGAGGGCTATCCTCCGTGTACCTCAAACGACATCCACCGACGGGTACTAGAGGCACAAGAAGTCTAACCAGAAGCTGCCCTTCGGCGCCAGCAGGTGACCGAAGGAGATCAGGAGACCTGGATTACCCAGGACGGGACATTGATGAACCGAGTACCCGGGGAACAGGTCGAGTGGAAAACATTGGTACCACCCGAGGCACGGGAGGCTGTGCTACGTTTCCACCATGACCATGACTTGGCTGGCCACCCAGGTTCTGACCAAACACGACGGGCAGTGGGTCAGTTCTACCACTGGCCCGGAGTCACCCGATATGTACGAGATTATGTGCATGAGTGTGAGATATACCAGTCGCGGAAGGATTGAAGACGAGACGGGGAGGAACAACAGCAGCCCTGCGAGCCCATCACTGCATTCCAAACACTAGCGGTCGATGTGATGTGCCCCTACACACGAACTCCTTGAGGACACTGCTTAATCCTCGTAGTAACCGACCTCTTTACACGCTGGACGGAGGCCTAGCCATGTCGGAAAGTGCTGGTGGCCACGATCACCACGATCTTGAGCACAGAGTTCCTGCCCTACTGGGGCTACCCACAGTCGGTTCTAACGGACAATGCCAGTCAGTTCCTGGGCCGGTGTTGGAAGGCCTGGTGTGGAGAGCTACAAATCCGGCACCACACTACACCTGCCTTCCACCCGCGGGCCAACCCCACGGAATGCAGGAACCAGTAGCTGAAAGTGTAACTCTGCATCCGTTTGGGCCAGGACCATGCCCAGTGAGACCAACAACTCACAGACACACTCTTTTATGTCCGGCGCCGGACGAATGCCGCCACCAGTATGACACCCGCCGAGATGGTCCAGGGGCGCAACCTGCCACTGCCAGGGGAGTGGACCACTCATGGGGTTCCGCACACAAGGATGCACGCCAGAGGCAATGGGTAGGGACCCCAGAAAATGGTAAATAAAACTGGCTCATTTCGGTGTAAAAAAATGACAAAAGCGGTGCAAAAATTCGGTGTAAAAATAAGCAAGCGGTGCTCAAAATTGGTGTAAAAATTTGGTGAGATACATTAAATTAAAATTGAAATTGGCAAATGAGGATTGTTTTGCTTCAAATTTTTTTAAATTTTAATATTAAACATAAAATGCACTCAGTTGGCAAACACTAAAAGGTTTTTAGTGTTTCTAGTTTTCTTCTTGGTCTTGTCTCCTTTACAGCCACCCTGTGTTCCCCTAGCCTGTTATATTCCATCTGTTTCTAACCAAATGTTGGTTTTTTTTTTTTAAATTGTGTTGTAATATTACTATGTTTGGAAATTAAAATAATGTATTGTCTGTTGGGTCGTCTGTTTTTTCCAAAGGTATGTTTGCCCCCACCATCATTTCAACAAAGTCAATTATAAATTGTTGTTTGTTTACAACTATGTTTTTATAAGTTTGCAAAGCAGCTTCTATAGACGTCTGTTTTGCAGTACCGGTAGTCGACGTTGATGCCGCACATAATTTTTTTTATGAGTTGCATTAGAAACGTGTTTTAGGCATGTGTCTCGACGCATCCAGTCCACACGAACGTTGCAAAACTTACACATATCTTATCCTTAACATCAAATATATATATAATCCTTCCTGCTTCATCTCTCGTTCCTGATCGAAAACCGTAATTATTTTCGGCATCTTAACACAAAAATAAGCACTACTAACTAGATGCTTGGAAATTAATACCGAGTAACCACGACGTCATAAAAAAAACACTACTGCAAGCTCCACCGTAAAAACATTTATGCCGTAGTGGAACGCACACGAAAAAATATTGTGTTCGGCCAGAATGAAACTATTATGTAAGCGTAAATATTGTGTTCGCTTCTGTGTGCTAGAATTTTTGAGAACTAATTTCCAACTACACGAAAATTGTGTTCGTAACACTGCTACAGAGTGGCAACGTAAATATACACGTTTGCCGCCATGTTGAAACTACAATCGATTTCGTTACGCTATATCAATACAATCGATAGTAAGATTATTTACAGGTTCCGACCAATGTAAACATTCTTGGTACGAAATTACGTGGATTTCGCGCAAAGTTTCGTGTTTTGTGAAAAAATAGCAGATTTAATGAAAACGGTGAAATAGTGCACAATTTCGTGGTATTTCGTGTATTTCGCGGTTCACCATTTTCTGGGGTCCCTAGCAATGGGCATATGCGCAGGAGATCACACCTATAACAAATCAACCCGATCCTAAGGTGCGGGCCGGGGATCAAGTCTATGTCCGTGTCCACCCGTTGTCAGATGCCCCTCGCCATTACTGCGTGGGGTTATCCCCGCGATGGGGTGGGCCCTACACTGTTCAGAAACGGCTCGGCCAGACGACATACCAGGTATGCCTAGGTGGGCATCGAGTGAAGAAAATACACCGGGATGACCTACGACTCACCCCACTCCCAGGAGACAGGCTCCTGTGGACACCGACTCCGAACTGACCATCCGTCGACACAAGGTCACAGGGGGAACCGGATGAACCGCAAACACCCTCCGCTGGGAGGAATAGCGAACTATCCGACGTACAAACCCCGTGCCGACCACAGTCTCAACAAGAAAACCTGGGGCAATTCAGCATCACAGATGTCTCAGCAGAGGAATCTGAGCCCGAAGCTGATGGCACGCCACCCACCCTACCGGTCATGACTGAGCCGGAAGTGCTAGACCCAGAAACACTGGAGTCGCCAACTCGCCGTGCCTGGGGTCACCTTGTGCCCCTAGAAGGAGCCACCTTCAAAATGTATGTGAGCGACCCGGATGAAGAACCACCCATCAGACCACACCGAGTCACCGCAACCCCCCTTCGTGGAGGACTATGCAGGAGACCAGCCCACAACTACCGGACCAAGAGGCCAAAACCCGAGCTACCCATGGCGAGGCCTGAGGCTCGCGAACAGTGGCAAAACAGGGAGTCCCCAGCGCTATCAGGCTGCTGAAACCAACAATGCAGACTTGTCACCAGGTATCCCTGAGCGGGAGAGGGTGCCCTACTGGTCATCGTCAATCCAAATCGGCCCAGATGGGCCCCTCGGTAGGAAGCCCAGAGCAGGAAAGGTGCCCATGCCATCTGCAACAAACGCGGGGTGCAACCCCATATATGGGGTAACCACCGTATAGACCAATGACTGCCCACAACCACTGGGGAGTCGGGAAGGATATGGTCGACCTGACCACCCCCGCCGAGTACGATGGCCACCCAGGTACCTGGAGGCATACCACATGGTAAACAACCCAGGGGCCCTCGTCTGGAGACGCCGCCCCCAGGTACACCACGAGGGACATAGGGGGAAGCAGAGCGCAGACCCTACCAGCAGCGGCTCTCACAGGCACCTCCCACCTGGACCTGCTACCAGCAGTGAGGGTGCAAACACGCCGCGGGGGCCCTGAGCGCGGGGTAAAACCAGGCTTCTCTCCAGGGGGGGGGGGGGCATTTGACATCGTACCTCCGTAGGCAGAAAAGCCCGTCCTCCCCCCCCCCTCCCGCCAGTTCCAGCCCCCGCTGGCCGAACGCACCTTCACACCCCTCCTCGGTGCAGTCACCATCGCTAGCCAGTCTTCGCCCGCGCGCGACCCAGGACGGACGTGTGTTCCTGTTAGACCCCGGGAGACGTGAGACCGCGAGACGTGAGACGTGAGTAGTGATATATGTGTTTTCCGAACGCGAACTCCGCACCGCCGGCGAGCCTAGTGAGCCTAGTGAGCGACCCACACCCACCGTGGCCTAGCTGCAAGCTAGCCTGGCGCACATCCGGAGCCGAACAGTACACCAGCCGACTTCCCTACTAGGCTCACCCGCTAACGCAGCCTCCGTTACCGGGATGACGGAAAATTAAAACTGTAAATAACTAAGTAAACTTGCAGTAGATGTTTTAATTGACTTGTTGCTGTTCTACACAGTGGTTAACACTGACAAGATTTAACTTGCACTTGATGTTTAATACACATGTTGCAATTTATATTATGTAATACATGACTCTAATGACAGTCTCGTCAAATGAAAATTTTGGTTAGAGATGGCCAACCCCGAATGTTCAGTACACATGACTCAACTCAGCTTCGCGAGCCGTGAATCTACATTAATTCAAGTAATAATTTCAATTTTGCTGGCAGGCAAAAGCATGACTGAATTATCCAAAAACAGTTTTGCTGGAGTCGTCCATTCCCATGAATGGTTTGACCCCCACGGCATGGTTATGTTGTGGGGTGTAGTTAAAGGCTGCCGTCACCCAACCTCTGATTAAGGCCTGGGAGGTACCTGACGGGCGCTCCGGGCGTCGTGGTGCTGCTGATGTCCGGGGGGCGCCAGGCTAGTGCGATACTAGGCCATTGATGGTGGGTCGTGGGTACTCTGCCCTCGCGTGCCCCGCCAAGTACGCGGCTTGAAACCTATCCTGAGTTGCGGCGCTCGGCCGTGTGGTGGACGGAAGGGTGCAGAATGAAAATAGACGACACAGTTTATATTAAACGGTGTTTAATTCACGTATTTTCCGGTGGTACGCGTGGGTATCTGGTAGGCCCTACACGTACACTACGCGGTACAAAGTCGCTACATAAACCACGCTAATGTGCTGTGCGGCATCTACGCCGTATTACATTTACACTACAACAACCCTAGGATTTTACCGCAGCACTCTCGCGGGAACGTGATTAACGTTACCTGGACACTGCCAGCACCGAGAGGTAATGAGTCTGGGAGGGCTCGACGAGCGTGACCCTAAATTAGCTGTAACATTTACGTGACGTTGGAGCCGGCAGGCGTATGCGCCGCGAATTAATTAAAAAACACTGCGTCTGGAGGCGGCCAGTACCGTAAGTGGTGTGATCCGCGACGCGATGTGGAATCACTAAAAAGACGGTCGGGATAGGCCCGGTTACGCGTAATACACGTCGAGTCGACGTGAGCAGCAGCGAATTAGAATGTTACGTGATTACATTACTTACAGAAGGAGCGATCGGTGAGCACAAAGGTGAAAGCTGCTCACGGACGAACACGTCTTGACCCGGCGCGGAGTGGTTCGAGACTGCCGAACATGACCGTCTCGCGTGTGATTGGGGGGGTGGGGGGAACTTTCACTTCCCTTGTGAGACGGTGCCAAAAACTTATATTATATTAATTGCTTGAATTATAAAAAAAAAAAAACAAATTCCAGGAGCATAGATAAAATCTAGCACCTGGTAATTGGGTGCTTAAGGCTTGACAGCTGTTTTGTATTATTTAATGATTTGAAATGTCGCACCAAGTTGGCGACTGTCAATATAGTGACAAATTGTCTCAATGTAAATTGTTTAGGTTGGATTTCCCCTAACCTGACTTGATCAGGTTCACGGATACTGTAATTAAGTCCAGTGGCCACGGCGACTGGAAATGAGGTTCGTTGCTCACTCTGTGCGTGTGGTGCTCGCATGGATTACCTACAATGCACTTGCTTAATGCTTATGGATAATTACTATTGTTCTAGTGTCTCATTCATTGATTGTTATTTTATGAAATCGAGTCTCCGGGGTCTCGTGTCGTGAAGTTTATTCGAGTTTATTGAGGTCACGCCCGAGGTGCTCGTTTGACTCATTCCGGATGGGCTAGGGGCGAGCTCCGAAAATGGGATCCGGTACTGGCGGTGCGGAGCACAGGCTAAGAGGCCATGGTCGGTACGACGTCAAGGCATTTGGGATATGCCTGGCTCGGCAGAAATGAGCCAGGGATGTGTGGGGAGCTAAAAAGAGAAGGTTCAGGTTAGTCGAATATAGTTACCAGAATGAAGAAATCAGTGAATATTAAAATGCAGGCTTTCCAAGGGACAGCACTGCTGCCCTGGAACTTGGCCTGAAGGAAGAATGCTGGTTGCTGGAATGGTCATGGGGGAGTGGGTAAAATCACCCCACGCAAAAAAAAAAGTATAAGGCCGATATTCCGAGACAAAAAATTTCAATGCTACAATTACTGACATTACTGACATTAGTAAACACAATTAGTCGACACTATGAATTAAAACAGGCTCAAGACATAAATTTATTATTGGCGTTCGTTACTCACGATGCCTTAAGGGGCCAACACACATGTCTCATGGTGCACTTCCCTTTATGTGTGCTATGGAGAAGAAATTACATTACTTTAACTCTTGTGAGAATTATTTAAGAACACATGATATAGGGAATAATACTGACGCCGTCCACGCTGCCTGTCCTGAAATTATGCTAATTAAATTACGTGAAAGTATTTTTGGTCTCGAGGGCGGGGTTCTTTGCCTCGATACTGCATGTAGGGACGCGTCTTCAAAGGGCCCCCCGGGCTGTTAAGGCCACCTAGGATGTCGTGCTATTAAAATGACACACGTGAACTTAACTGATTTATTACTGAAACACACGTTACAATACTTCACGTCGCATAATACACTTTCACGCGACTGGCCGTATCGTCATCGACCTCCTCTCGGCCTACATGGCCCTCAAATGGCGGTACTGGTTAGCGTCTGGCGGTATTCCGGGAGAATACCACATCGAGGGGTGCAGGCTACCCTGAGAGCTATGGTGACGATGATTCGAGTGAGTGGCAAGGCTAGTGCTTAGCACGTGGCAGTCTGTACGGTGCTTAACACAGAAGGTATGCTAATAACTGAATGGTGAATTACACATAGCACTGAAATGGACACGTACGTAAGATTGATGGCGAACACTAACCCTAACACTGAAATCCAACACTAAAGTCACTACGAGCAAGTCCCGGGCTCGGGGTGGTTTCAGGCCCCTCGTTCAGGGGAATTACGTAAATCGAGGCTCGTCCTCGTGGTGGCGTGGGCCACGTAAAGCTGGGTACGGGCGCGACGGAACCCTTTGTGGTATCTCGTCCGCGACAGTAGCACATCCCAGGAAATGATGCGTTCTGAATTTCACTTTAGCGTTAGGCTCAATGCCGCCCCGCGTGGGCTATGTACAAGTTCTCCGTAGAGAGTTAAAGAGGCGTGAAGCGCAGGCACCTCGGCGGGCTGCCTAAAAACACTATCATTTACTGTTCCAAGGATAACTCGGCGTTGACGATTTCACGAGCATCTTTTATTGACGTTTTAGAGCCTGCCGCAGCCTGGCGGAACCGTCGCGGAGCAAGCGCCCTTCCCGCGGCGACCCGGACTTCCGTAAGACCGCACTGTCCGTTAAGACGTCCTGACACGGATTGGGAATTTTCCAACGTAATACTGACCCTGTTTAAGGTTATTCCGCGAAGAAGCGCAATGCGTGCGAGGCCCGTTACGTAACGTTTCGTAAAGACGACGTAAGTTCAGAGACCCGTAATTGCACGTCCGCGTTCTGGAACTCTCGACTGGTAACGCCCCTCGAAAGACTCGTAAATTCAGTAAGATGACGAATGACTCGCGGAGGCAGCTCGGCTGCCACGACAATCCATGAACTAAAACGTACGACTGGCCACGAGCTCAAGGTACGCGCCTCGCGAGCAGCGCGGAGCGGCGTACACGACTGTCTTGGTTCGAGCACTGAACACGACTGACTCTCCCCACCCGCCAGCGGGCCGGAGCCCGCGGGCTGCGGGGGAGGGGAGGAGAAATCAGCCGGCGTGGGAGAGGTCCCACCCCGCGGCGCGCCAGGCTGCAATTACATACTAGCACACTTGAGAACACAGAATATTTACACAGCTAAACGAAACATTAATCACAAGCAAATTTACAGAATTAATAAATTATGATTACATTATTTACATCCTCGTTGAGGCCCGTGACCATTTGGGAAAAATATACAAACACAAAATTATCAATTGCAAAAAAAGGCTCACTGGCACGCTAGGGCGCACGCGGGTGTGTCCCTGGCCGTCGCACTTCACCGATATTGCACTGGGGAAAACACACTACCTCAGGCCCACGTCGGTGGCCAGGTACGGCCTCTGCACCTGGGAGGGTACGACGACTGTCCTCAGGCTCATTAAGAGTTTTAGTTTGTGTTTGTTAATTGAATTACATATGCAATGGATTCTCTGTGCTCATTGCCACACCCGGCCGGGTACTTTGTACACCTAGCCGGCCGTGACTGACGTCACGCCGTTCGAGGCACTGCACTATGCTACATGCGCGGGCGTGTTCGGCGCACTGACACTGGTTCAGGTGTTGAGAACACATAACGGCCTGTGCTCTCAGAGGGAGCACCGACGGCGGCGTCAATACATGCACCATTTATACATTACTTGCATGTTGACACTATTATTCATTAGACTCATGCGGGCTTGATGGGAGGGTGCCTACCTGGAGGAGGTGGGGACTTGCAGTAACTGCCACAAGTGGTCTGACAACATTTATAAAAATTAAGCATGAAGAAAACTGGAAATTCCTGGTAGTTTTTTTCTTGCATGTAAATTATATATTACTAATGTCCATTTTATCAATCATAAATACCTTGGCAAATAAAAGTTCTGTGACAAAACCCACAAATTATTATTAGTAAATTTAAAAAGTTGAGAAATATGTTTGACTAGTAATATTTTTGTTTTGCTAAATGATAATTTACAGCTTTCATGTAGTTCGTAAAATTCGTATTTTTAGTACAGGATTTTCAAAATTGGCAAGTAAGCTCGTCTAATGTTTTTCTTACATAGTCAACTCGTTTTTCGATTTAGAATAAAATTGGAATGTTATTTTATTGAATTTAAATAGATTTTGCAATAAATATTTATTTATATAGATGAAAAGTTTTCTCTTCAAAAATATTATATATTTTTCATATATTATTAATCGTTTTCAATAACTAATGTTTGTCTTCTTCATACTTTATTTTGTATATTGTATTAAATAACTCTATTGATAAATATTGTAATTTTCATCTAATTAAAAAATATTTCTGTTATATTTAAATTTAATAATACTATTCTTTGCTTTTTATTTTAAATTGGCGGCTATACCGCGGTAAAAATGAAATGACCAATAAAATCAGTACATTTTATTTTTAAATTACAATACACAATTTTATATCTAAAACAGCTTGTTATTGTTATGTGACAGATGCAGTTAACTTTAACGATGTATTTTGATAAAATATTGTGAAATACTTAAGCCAAGAATTTTCTTAAAGACCATGAAATTTCCTCAAAAGCTTTGGGAGATTATCAATAGTTGTGAGACAAATGCAATTCAATGGAGTGACAAAGGATCAACTATTCTTATCGATTATAGTAATTTCCAAGATCAGTATCTTAGATCTGGTAGTTCTATCTTCAAGACAAGAAATATTAATAGTTTTGTGAGACAGCTAAATATGTATGGTTTTCGCAAAGTAACATCAGCTTATCGAGATCCTGTATGGAACTTGCATAATCCCAATATTCATGAATTTTATCACAAAAATTTTTGTGCCACCAGAAAACATTTGTTGGTTGATGTTGTAAGGAAAGCTAAGCATTCCAAAAAACTTAGCAAACATTTCATGATTGACCATCATTCATCTTCACATGCAGAAAATAAATTTTCTGCTGTATCAAGTGACCTTTTGTTCCAAAACAAGCCTGGTGAATCAATCGCTGCAAAATACTATTTAAGTGTAAAACAGAACAAACCTGAAGAGATGTGCTTTGTTCACACATCTGAAACATCAAATGCAAGATTAGCAGTAGCACGGGTAAATTACCTAGTGTAATATTAACAGTAAGGTTATCATATGTTGTTGCCATAGGTCTATCACATTTATTTACCTACTCTCTAATTGATTCTGTTTTTTTTTCCATTTATTATATCCTTCTCAGTTAATGTTTTCAAAAATGTTATGATCCTCATAGCTAAGGCAAGCCTTGTTACGCAAGGCTAATACCAATAGTAACCTTTCAAGCTTTTGCATAAGTCAAGGCCTATAGTAATGGTTACTTCATAAGCTCAAGTACGAGTTGTATAAAATTATTAACACAGTGAAAGGAACAAATCAAAGTGGTTCAAAACCCTTTTTATTTATTTTGTAAGGCACTTTAACCAAACTACTATGTTATTGGTTATTTTTGATCATTATTGTCCTATAGGATATAGCAAAACAATAGCCAGTACCTAACTAAATGATTTGCAGCTCAGAAACCAATTCATTTTCTAGCCTCATCATTGTTGGTTCTGTTGGGTAGTACAGAAATATTTCTGCATCCATACTTCATTATTATTAAAAATAGCATTTAAGTGTATCTTTTATGGAATGTTGTGCAACTGAAGATTGCACATGTGAATTTGACAGAATTAAAAAAAAGTTCTTACAGCTACCTATTAAAACTGTGACACCTTTGTTAAAAATAATTTTGTATCTAGAGAATCATACAATTAAAATGCTTAAAAATTATTAGGTGTTTGGGTCCTTTACAACAAAGTCTTAATGAACCACTAAAAGGGTTTACAAAACTAACTACTTTTACTTCGGTATGATTAACAGCTAAATGAAACTATTCAAATTTTATTATAAAAGTTTATACAACCAATCAGAAATGTATAAAATAATTTAACAAGTTATTGTCAAATTTGAAATAACATATCTCTCCAATCATTTATAGGCAATATGTATGTCTAGTAATTATATTTAAAAAATAATGAGAACTAGCTAATGTTATTTTACCACACCTGCTTTCCCCAGTTGTTATGCCACTGACCATAATTACATTAACTAGTAGAGACAACCACAGTGACATTATACTGAAGCAATTGTGAAAACATTGAATATATTTTCTTAATGAAACTTTAACCAAAGAGGAGAGTAAAAATCTTAAAACCACACTCAATTAGGAGAACTTGCTGACAATGGTATCTCTGAATCAGGAGTCATCGGAGGAAATATTCTAGTTGTAATAATTTCTTAATGTTAGCAAAACACTTTTCAAGGAATCAAAATTTCATGTTTTATTTACAGACTGCATTACGAAAAGCATTAGAGGATGCATCAGCAAAGAGTTTACCTTACATATCTTCCTATATTAAAGAAGAATTCTGTGAAGACAATGGTAACTATTGTTGCATTTAATAACATCATTTAAATGATTCAGATGATATCAATAGCTTACAATGTATTTACTTTGATGTAGTACAAACAAATAGATGTGTGTAGGTGTGTACATGTAGACCACACATCTATTACCAATATAATGAGAGGATAAACAGCACACACAATCATAATACTGTCTACTATCATGTAAAGAGAATAAAAGGAAAAATGTTGAACTCATTCACTCCACATTGCTTGCTGGTAGTTAATTTGTGCTTGCAATCAGATGAACAATGCTGCAACCAGTGAAGACCATGTTGAAATGAAAACAGGCCACAAATAATTTCTGACGTAATCAAAAAACATTGTTACGAGCTTCACTAATTCAGAGCAAACAATATTTCCAACAATTCAGACTAAACAAGCTTCTACAAAAATAGTTAGTAGTTTAAGATGTACATGATGATTTTGGAAGCACTTTTAGGACAAAGTAGAAATACTCTGAATTGTTTTAAAGTTGGGTGAAACAGTTCAAGTTTAGTTTGTTCTGAACTATTAGAAGTTTATTATTAGATAAATATGCAGTATTTATTTACATATTTTATTTATTTATTTGTAGAGATGTGCGAATCCTTGATTTTCAGTTCGGTTTGAATCCAATTCGAATCCCTGGCAATATTTGAGATATGAATCCGATTCCGAATATGAAGCACAGAATAATTAAAAATAACTTATTAATTTAAAAATAATTTGCGTTCTCTTTGTCTAACTGTAACTACTGGCAATTATTTATTACACTGAGATTGAAACATTTATAATTATGTAAACTTAATTAATAAACACTTTAAAATATGAAAACCAAAACATATTCGATTCTCCAACTCAATCGTAATAAATTGCACGCCACAGGGAAATCTCAGTTTTATAAACGTTTCAGCAAACGAAACCATTTTTTCTCCAATATATAGCCAAGATGTTTTTTTCTTGTAGGTATGTAATTGTTTTTAGTTTATAGTTTGCTATACGAGGAAATTCGTACTTATAGTTTAAGCTCTCGAAATCTCGAAATTCTTTTAATGTCACTGTGTTAATTATTTAATTTATATATCTTTCTTGGATACATCATATTATAAATACTTACGTAATAGTAGCCTAATTTTATTTGTCACTGCTAGTATTTTCGAGCCGTATTAAATTAATTTATAACTTTTGTGAATATTCGTAATACTGTTCGAATCCATGTACGTACAACGATTCCGGGTTCGGGTATTTGTGGATTCGAACCTTACCCGAAAATATTGGGTACTCGCACATCCCTATTTATTTGAATGCCAGCCATACAGAATGAAATGTCTAAACCAGTAATGTAACGAAGAAAAAATTTAACTGTGTTGTGTCTCAGGGAGGAACTACCTAAAAAATTAAGATGAAGTACACGTCAACTATTCACATCATAGGCTCATGGTACACATCCCCAAGCACAGTTTCATTCAGATTCATTGCGTCGTGGAGGCGTGATTGGGTTATGGAGTACAGTGAGTGCTCTTTCATCTGGTATTCATTTGCTGAGCACATCCTGCAATCCAGCAACGATGAAGCTACTGGTGTTTGGATTCAGACATTTGAAATCCCATCAAAAACTGAAGTTTGATTGAACAAATTTTTCCTAGCTAACAATAACTGTAGGGGTCACTAGAGTGGTTAAAATTAAAGTTCTTTTTTATTTTATTGTAAATTTCCATCTCAGAACATGTTCAAATAATTTTTCCATTTGAAGCTTATGAAAATGTATTTTACGCAATCATTTCACTAAAACCTAATTTTCATTCGGTGCATACTTTTAGTTTTTTGGAACAATTCTTTGAATATTACCATCTGTGTAACCTTTTTGTTGAATATGCTAGCGGTTAGTACAATAAATTTACTCATTTTCTTGTAACAGGCTACTGAAAATGCACTTTGTGCTGGCTACTCTAGAAACATTTTGCACAACTCATGTTCATGCCCTTATATACTCACTCCTAAAGAAATTATTAATTTGGAACAAGTGCTGTATTTAAATAACTTAATGTTTCAGTAACAAACCATCTAACTTTTCTGTGTGGAAATCTTAACAATTTAACTGAGTGAGTTTACATGCTTTATTAGCCTTAGTATTGCAAGCACATTTTCTTTGTAAGTTTAATATTCCTGATAATCCAGCAAAATTGTGTTCCCAAACATGTTGGAGTAGAGTCCTTTCACTATATCTGTTTTATATAGTAATACTTTTGAATTACAGCAAAGAGAAGTATTTAGCTGCCACACCACAGATAGCCAAACTTCCTGTTTAGTCTGTGGAAATGCTCCCTACCTTTATGGATAATTAACCATACAGTAGAGATTCATCCCCAATAGGGCCGAGGTCTGTGGTCTGAACCCTCCTTCCAGGATTCAAAATGGGTATAAAAGCAGGCAAAGACGGTTAAAAAAAATTAAAGCTACTTTGCTACATAAGGTTACAGAGAGATTATTTTAGAAGATAGTTACTTGCTCCCAATTTCAGCCCAACGTCCTCAAACTTGACATGTGTGTTTCTTGTATTAAATAGCGTGTTGTAATGCCAATAGGCATAAGGACGGGGTAGGACGCCATAGCATGGCAGGGATTGAGAACAGGTATTTGTAACACAACAACAGAATTCACCTTTAATACATACTGCTTTAATTAGGCCAAAAAAAATAACAAACAACAAATTGATTAACAAAGACCAATATGGTCCACATTATTAGAGTGGTTGTACACAAAAGTTCAAGTGAACGAGCCATCATCAAGGCCACAAAAAATAGAAGTTATGCCGGCACAACGTGGTGCGAAACATGCGCTGTCCCATTACGGGCCATCAAAAGGGGGCGTCACAAGGTAGACGCATTGAAACTGCTAAATTACAATATTGTCAATATGCAGAGAGAACCCACTACATTATGCGCATTACATGCGTTGCAAAAGTAAGTTACATTTTCTTAAAACATTTTAATTATAGTACGTTTTACGTACGTCGACGTCTCAGGGGAGAACAGTTACCAACTGAAGTTAAATTAAATTAAGTTAAATCAAATTAAATCCAAACAAGATTTTTTTAGGTGGCGATCGAAAGGGAATTTAGACAAAATAATCAAACATTAACAAACGTTTACATTATGGCAAGGGCCACCGCCTCACTCCAACTTACATTTTCTTTTCCCCCGAGGTCGCGCACGTCGCACAAATTTAAGCCTAACTTACTGACTACATGCCAGATTACAAACTACTCGAGCTCTCGAAAGAGACTAAGACGAACAAGACCGAATTTAGGCTTTACAGCCATATATAAGGCATAGGTTTGGTGCAGCGCGCATGCGCCGACCGGAGGAGGGGAGGCGGGGAGCAAGCAAGCACACACTAGGAGGGGGAAGGAAGGAGGGGACGACGTGCCATCGCCAGCGCTGACGCGCGGATTTTGAACGAAGCAGCGATCCTGACGCTTCAGTGTATATGTCTTGTTTTAATGAAACCATCAAACAGTTTACTTAAAAAAAAAAGGATTAAAAGCAATAAAATAAATATTCTAAATATAAAATATTCAGTTTTCTTTTCTCAAGCAAAATCATTATTTAAATTTACATGTGTAAATAATGGAGTTCAAACAGTCTACTATTCCCTGAGATTTTAGTGTGGCTATCAATTTTCTTTTGAAATTCAATTATTAAGAACATTTGGTAATCATCAAAAAATATACATCATGGCTATACTTGCTACAAAGTCCTAGCTACAGCCGTGACTTGACAGTTTCTTTTCCACCTGATACTGAAACAAACATGATTACTTGTCATGCACACAGAAATGTTGCGTCAGCCCACCTGCCAGGAATGTGCACGGTGTGTTTATATTGAGGTAATGATGATGTATCACAATAGGCCCTCAATTCTGATAGCATGAATAATGTACAAACTATTTTTTAAATGGTCAAAAACTACCTTTTAAACGCATTTTAAAATCCGTGTTTAAGTTCACGTATGTTCATTTATATTTAACAAAAAAAAATATAGTGGTTATAAATTTTGCCTTCATTCCTTTTGAATTTCACATGGGTGGTTTACATCTATATCCCCAGTACCTTCTGCAGTGTTCGTTATCTGCAAACAACTATTCTACACCAGAGAAGCACAAGTAAGCACTTCAGTGACAATTTATTTTACAATTCCATACGTATCCTAATCTGACAAATTAGTTTATACATTTGAATGCTCCAAACCACTTTTTTTTTATTCCAAAGCCTTCAACTACACACCTAACAGTACTGTGTATGTGTGATTTCAGCTCCTTAATGAAATAAAACCACTGCTAAGACTGTATCCCGGATCCTGTCCCGCTGTCTCTCCTCACAAACCCTCCTTCCAGAGTTCCTTCCGGGCGAGGCGTCCCCGGAGCTGACAGAGCCGGGCCTGGACAGCGACGCGACCGTCAACTGGGGAGAGAAGAGTGCCTTTCCTCTGCTGCTGAACAATGCTGAAGACCCGACTTTCCAGATACCCACCGCAGGTCATGGTACACGTACACTCTTCTTCTTACTCTGTAAACTTGTCCTCCTTAAATCTTAATATGTATAAATCCAGTGTCCTGATGTTTGTTTCCAGTGAACTCTTCACCAAGTTAACCGATTTCCATGAAAATTGGCATTTATATGCAATTTTTTCCAACTTGAGAGAGAGGATGGTTTTTATTTCGATTAATGGTCATAATAGTTTATAATTAATAATAAATAACCGATCGCCATGGGTAAAAAAAAATCATAGATCATAAACATACAAACCGTAATTGTGTGACAACACACTGTCATATAGCGCTATCCATTTTGCTTTAATTCGCAGACAATAAAGCTCCATGTGTTTAGCCCGGGCAACGCCGGGTACTGCAGCTAGTACCTCTTTATATTTCTATCTTTTTTTCTTTGGGCAAGTTGTGACACGAAGCTGATGGTTTGAATTTCTGCTATTCATAGTTTTGCAGCTCACGTTTCTTTTTATGCACAGCCTTGGCTCATGAGAGATCAAAATGTTGTGCAATAAGCTATTATTGCAAAAATAACTATTATGTTTTAAGATTATTCAGCTTCTTATCATGGAAATAAAGTTCTGTGATATAATGTACCCAGTATGTCAGACCAAGTAATATTTTATTCACACACAGAAATTTCATTCAAACCCTTGGCGACATTAACGCATAATTGAGTACACAAATAAATTTCCTCATTTACTTAAAATTATATGGAAAGCCAATAACATAAAGAACCAAAAATCAAATTTTTTAAGTGCGCTACAACGTGATATTTTTTTAAAATTAATGATTGAAAAAGGCTTGTAAAAAATAGTAAGTTGTTTCATCAAAACGTAGACACGTAAAATATAAATAATTAGGGAAACTGGTTACAGAAATAATTTAATGTAAAACATTAAACAACTGCAGAGCTTTGTAGTAATTTGCCATAGTTTCTGCAACAAAATATTAGCAGTGCAATGGATGTTGAATGTTAAAATTTGGTTACTCCATCACTTACCCAATCATAAAAACCATTTAAAACCAGTGGCGTAGCCAGGATTTGTGTATGGGGGGTGTTAAGAAGCATCCCCCCCCCCCCAAAGCAGGGGGTCCGGGGGTCCTCCCCCGGAAAATTTGGATTTTAAGGTGTAAAATAGTGCTATTTTAGCAGTTTTTGGTACTTGAATTTAAATATTGTAATGGTAAAAATTTTATTAATTTTAATATGAAATTTGTTTGAGTGATGAATAAGAAATTAATTAAAGATTTGGTGCTAGAGGGAGGGGGGGAGGGGGGGGGGGGGTTGAAAGTGAAAAACAAACCCCTGGCTGCGCCCCTGTTTAAAACAAACATGATTGGCTGAGATCTACTGTGATGCTCAACAATCAGTAAAGCAGTAGTAGTAGGGTCACACTTCATGAAATTTAACTAAGGTGACCCTGGTTTGAATTTTCAAAAAAAAAATATTCATAGATTGATAATCAGCACAGTAAAGAAATTCCTGGCAATTTTAAATGGGTTTATTAAAAATTTAAAATAAATTAAATTAAATTTTTCCAAGCTTTTTTTAAAGCCTTTTGATTTTTTATATTATCTATCACCACACTATTACATTAAATCAAAGTAAAATTTATTTTTAAGATTCTCGCAAGCCAATTGCAAATCACAAGTGTTAAAGCTCAATAAATAGTTTTAACTAAACACAGTGAAACATATATAACATTCCCCTTTATGAAAATTTCATGTTTAATTACGATTTTATCTGCACAAATGAAGTAGTACATCAGTACAACTTAATTTTTTTTCTTAACTTTTTAAAATAATTTCTTAGTACTACTGTGAAAGGTCTTTCATATGAAACATTAGACACACACCCATGTTGGATTAGTGATTTTTCCTGATTATCAATAAAGTTCTAACAGGAATGCCAAAGTAAAATTAAAATGCAGTACAATTGTATTTTAAACCAGTAATAATAACCTGCTCTATAGAAAAAATAATACAGACTAGCGTTAGGTATAAAAAGTTTATATCATAGCTTCTTCGCA
Source organism: Bacillus rossius redtenbacheri (assembly GCF_032445375.1). Lineage (NCBI taxonomy): Eukaryota > Metazoa > Arthropoda > Insecta > Phasmatodea > Bacillidae > Bacillus > Bacillus rossius. The sequence goes on from NC_086330.1 coordinate 13,143,466, forward strand.
AAATCATTACATAAATGTGCCCATGAATTGAAATTTAACCTGCTACAAATAGAAAAAACTGTTTTTAAATGAAAAAAAAAAAAACAGTAATGATAAAATCTTGAGCAAACTAAAAATGCAGGCAGCGCAAATATGCAACCTGGTGACCATGGTCAAAAGATTGAATCCACCCGAAAAAATCTGAACGCGGGCATCTCGTTTGTTGCTAGTTTAAATAATGTGAGGAACCATAGAATACCAGATAAAGACCTTTCACAATACTTATGTTTGTACATCGACAGTGGACTTGACAATTCTTGATGTCTGTTGCTCCTGAACAATCAGCCACGACGTTCGACAAACTGCAAGGAACAGCAGCGTGGACTGCCGAAGACTTGCCCCTGCCCGCCGACTTCTCGTTCAACGACATCGGCCAACACGCGGAGCTGCTGCTGCAGAGCACGTAAGTGTACGTAAGTGCAGTTAGCGCAAGGCGCACGGCACGTAGCTAGCGCAACGTACTGCCCACGACCCCTGTAGCCTGGAATGCCTCTTCAAACACTTTTCATTAAAAACGCTCTCATTGTGACGAGTCACGTACTTGGAAATGTTTTAATTCAGATGCATGAACTTTCTGTGCGCCTGGAACTAGTGAGACAGAATTAGAACTACTTGTGTAATCCAATGGGAACACACAACCTTAGCAGATACTTGTATAGTGGCTGCTTACTTGGCTCCACACATTAACAGAAGAAAAATTATAGTTTAAATTTTTCCAAAAGGAAGGTTTGCATTAAATAAGCTATGAACAGTAACATTGATGTAACATTGATATATTTTTCTTCAAAACAACTAAACCATTACTTTGGTTATTTTGCTTCACCAACATTTTTAGGAAATGACTTGATTTTAAAAACATTGAAACCATTAAAAATAATAATACAGATGTAGTCATTAAAAAAATTAAATACTAAATGCCAATGACTCCACAAGGTAAACTATTTGGTAACAGCCAGAAATTATTAACATAGCCATTCCACTAATTATATACTATGCCGTAGCAAAGCCAAATTTTGTAAATTAAATGAATCATGCAAACATAAAGAACACTTATCTTAATCCGTAAGAGTCCCGGCCATCTCTCCTTCCGCAACAAGCCCCTGTTTACATTTGCTTCCAATGGCAACACCCCTCTTCTGGCACTCCCACCAACATGGCGTGCAGTCAACCTTCGCGTCGCCGCCACCCGGCGCTACTGAAACCTTCAGGAGTCGACACTCCACGGTGCATCGTGTTTCTGCGGCCAACCGTCAGCAGTTACACGCAGTGTTGTGATGCAGCCGATACCAGAACTTTGTGATGACGACAAATACAAGGTAGGAGAAATCAGTCCGGGCAGACCTCAAATGAGACAACCGTCGTACTTTCATCTCTATGTCGTGGCTCCCAGATCAACAACTAACAGCCGGTAAGAGCGGAACTCGATCATCGGTCACAGAGAGGCGGGTGAGTCGCAATCAACTGCTGAATCATTGTCTTGATAGGGATTATCTGCGAGCGTTCACAGGGGCAGCTGTCTCGTCTCGAGCAATAGTTGCTCGCAGTTGCTCTTCTTTCAGTCGCCTGCCACAGCCGACAACCACTGTTCCAGTCGGAGCTTTCACACGGGCAACTGTCTCTCGTCAACTTTCCTAATTTTCTACTGCAAAACATTTGTACTACGTTAGATACAAACAACACATATTAGTATCTTCTACTTCAATACCAGTTTCAAAATTTGGCACAGTTCATTCAACGTTACAAAGTAGTTTAAAAAATGGAGTTAAAAAGAAAATATGAAAGAAAAGGCTCGCTCCTTCCTTCAGTCTGACAGCGTTGATAGAATGCGTCCCTAACTCCCTTTTTCGTGAGTACTTTTTGATGTGTAACACCTGAGCTCTCGGTACACATCATTTGGTAGGAGTAATTTCGCGAATGTAGCAGAAGTCACATGGAACGGGAATATGTAACCACAGTGCTGCCATCTGTGGCAGATGGCATGTACAAAAGTTCACAGAGACAAAGAGAAACTTCATAGTTTTAACTTTTCAGTGAGTTTTAACAAGATGGGCAGTATTTAAAAAAAAAATCCTTGCCGAAAATAATGTTGAAAGCTGGGAATAAACATTTTTTCAGGTACTTTTCACTTTTATCGGAGCCATTTCAATAAATAGTTTAAATTTCCCTCTGCAAATCGATTTCATTCAATAGTTGAAGTTGCTGCTGCGGCCAACAAACTCTAGCGGCGGACGCAGAAATGTAGTTGAAAACACAATTTTTGTATGTTTATGATGCTCAGCAATATTTAAAAGAATTCTACATTAAATTTTGTGTCAGAGTGTCATCATAAGTATATTTACTACATGAGAACACATGAATTTGCTCCTTACTGAGGTTAGATTTTACACATCACTGGGGAGTACTCTAAGACTCGTTTACATTTTCTTCTTACGGACACATTCACCCACTATCAATGTTCAACCCCACAGCACAAGTGAACAGTTGAACACTGGATAAAGTCGACTGGAAACTCCTCTGCAATCGGGCAACCATCGTTGAAAAGTTTCCAGCGCTGCAACTGCAGTTGCCATGTCTCTGCAACTTGTGAGCGATCGATCGATCGTCGGCAACTCAGTTGCCAATGTGAAAGGGCTTTGAGACCTGATAAGTTGCAACTGTCGTTTTAATGAGGATTCAATTATCTGTCGCATTTGATTAGTAATTTCTGTTCACAGCAGGTTCCGTCACATGTACCGTAAAGGGAAATTAGAGCCTCAATTGAATTCAAACTGATGCTTAGTAGGCATGGCTATTTTATTGAGCTCAAAGTTGTACATTTAGGTGGAAAAAAACCATATTTTTGAGTAATATTTTTTGTCTTGATACATGTACAAGGATAGCTGAAAAGAGAAAATCCATAACTTTATCTCAACATGTATACATATGCAGATTTTGTAGCACAATATTTAAGCAGATCAGCAAGTTACTTAAACAGTATCATGTGCTCTTGTTAACTGAATAATGTACAACAGGATGAATTTTCCTACTGATACTGTCAACAATGACCAGCAGTTTGGGCAACAGGACGGCAGCACAATCGCTCACAACTTCATGGATCTGATCGACTTGCCAACTTTCACACTAGCAAACAAGGTAAATAACTTCTTACGCTCCCATCTTTGAAATTAGAATAAACTTTATAAAGAAGTTCTTGCTAAGTCATTTCTTGCAGTTAGAGATGACAGGGGCATGTGAAACCAAGAACGCACTCACCCTAATTCGTGGTCTGTCAGCTCAAAAACAAGACAGGATATTTTTCAGTCTAATTTTGTGAAATCATTGCCAGAAATGACTATCTGAAGTTTAATCCAAAATGTTATAATAAGCTAGAATACATTTGGCCTTAGAATGTATTATGTCCTATAACTATAAGACACTACATACAAGCAACAAATTAATTATCTTATGTTTATTGTCAACAATTTTCTTTTGTAGAACAATCACAAGAATAATTATAACTATACTCACAAATAGATGAAGTGATGTATTGCTGAACGGCATTAAGCTGAAAAAGGATTTTCCATCAATGTGATGTTTAACTAAAGTAATTTAAAAAGATGTTTAATACATATAACAACAAGCTCAATTAATAATTACGTAATTGCACTTGTAAGGCAATAATTTAATACCATACAGTAAAACTCACTTAAGATGTTCCTACATAACATATTTTCCCGTTCATAACGTTTAAATAATTATTTCCCTGATCACTTCCATGTACCCCTATGTTAATTTTTTCCATATTCAAAACATTTGCATTTTATAGATGCTTCCAACATATAACGTTCTTCATTTAAGGAAAAAAAATAATGTAATAAAGTTTATCTTTACACTCTTAAACTACATTTATGGTTTAACTATTAACAATTGTTTCAAAACAATAACAAACATGACCGTCAAAACCTTTGCCACACGTTATCCGAGAATTTGTAGCATGTGCTTTCTCAGTAATTTCACAATATATTTTGTTTATAATCCCTCTAACATGGCATTGACTTTGGTTATCTGTGACCCAATATGTTCATGGCGCTTCATTGCTGTGTAAAAAACAACTGTGGTCAGTAGCCATTACATTCATGTTTTTTTTAGTCCCATCACGGCACACATGTTATGCACAGGTAATCCATAAATAAAATATTTATAAATTTTGTAATACTTTTGAAGCAAAATCAAACAATGCTGGGAAAAAAAATAACTGCAGAGGTTAACACCGGTACCAGTGTACTGTGTTGCAGTTACCTCTATCCACTGGATCTTGGGACAGCAGCCTACGTAATTGAACTCGTAATTGAATTCGTAATTGAAGGCAAATTCTGTCCCAGTTTTTATTCTTTTACATCAAAATGTGCAGCGATGCCGATAGACCTGAAACATAAGGTCCTTCCTACAGATGTCTATTACCAAAAAAAAAAAAAAAATAATAAAAAAAATCAAATTTGAGAGGCAACCACCATACAGGTTGCACCAGTCTCTGAGGGCCTCCGATGTGTGGTTTTCATTGTAACTTAAGATGTAATTCATAAATTTTAATAATTACATAAGTCTAATAATAAACATTTAAAAGTTAAATGCAAGGCTTATTTTAAACCACAAATATTCGTGGTGGTGGAATCCCCACAAACGGACCAATTGTAAAAGAGAAAGCTGAGCAAATAGCACACAGTATGCATAAGTATGTCATTTGAGTGATTTTTTTATGTGCAAATGATCTGTATCATTTTCCTTTCAAGACGTTTTCCCTGTTAATAAGGCTTTAACATACAGTCCCTTGAAAAATGTTTTAACATGGTTTTACTGTATTTGTTGTTGCAGTCTCAAGACTACCTGCAGACTTACACAGCCAGCTAGATCTACTCTTCATGTTAGGAAGCCTGTTTAATATTCCTCACGACTACAAGTATCTTCGAAGAATGTTACGTATTAGAGCTGAAGAATTAAGTTTTCTTCACAATGTATGCATGTGAACACTTATTGCCTCAAAGGTTAATGTTAACTAAGAATTTATAAATTTTTTTTTGAAAAATTACAAATTTAGTAAAAAATAATAAGTTGGCTAGTAAATGGAAGATTAAACAAAATAATAAAATATTAACACAGATTAGTGATCAACTTTGAAATGTAATGATTGTTACAAATAATTTTTAAGTATTAAAATATTTGCACCAGTAAACAGTGTGTACATTTAATATATATGCTGTATCTTGTAAGTGCAAACCATCAAACATATAAAATAAAGTTGTGTGTATATTTCAATGCATTAATGCCAATTAAACATTATTTTAAGGCCTGTTTAGAATCAGTATAAGGCTAATATATAAACCACAAGTTTTGTGAAATAAAACATTTTCTAGCTTAAAAACAAAGCAATTTATTTTAATGTACATAAAAATTACATTGTTAACAACCACCCTGTTTTCATTTTTATTTCTTTTGCTTTTTCTTCTCTGCTTCCTCTTCTTTCTCCTTCTCTATTTCGGACACATACTCCTCAATCTTATCCCCATCCAGCATCTAGGAGAACACATTCCGGAGAATGCAACAGTGTTGTCAATGATCTGGATTTTCTAACACAACAGCACATCACAATCAGACAAATGCATTGATTCACACAATTAATAACCAGATTAAATTAATTGCAACTGGCAATTATTGAAAACCCTTATTAATGCTGAATACAATGTTCACTACAACTTCACAAACGTTTCCCTGCCAATAGCGCCAGTATGTATTCTACTGGCATAAAAAAAATGGTTCCGCTATCTTTCTGTTTAAATTTTCTATGTTTTATTTCTCGACTAGACTATGTATTTTTTTGTTCTGCAGCAATAAATGAGACGAGATAAATTTTTTCATGTCATGCAAATTCGGAAGCAGAGATTAAAACCAAACAACTACAGTTAAAGCAAATGGTGGCAAGATCCACGGACGGCACAGACAGTCAGCTACGCAGGGGCCGGAGGGGCGAGGATCACCTGCATGGGCTCCCCGCGACGCATCACCGCAATCTCCAGGTTCTTGCGTCCCGACTGCACCACCTCCAGCAGGGCCCTGATCGCCAGCTTCACCGTCCCCTTCTCCGAGCTCACCACCTCCGGCGTGTAGTACTTCTCCAGGAACTCCCGCACCGTCTTGGCGCTGCGCCCCGTCGCGTTCGCCTGCGAGCACGCAACGCTGTTCCTCCCGGCCCACTCGCTCCCTCGCGCGGGGGCTCTGGCTGCACTGTGCTCACCTTCCACTCGTAGTAGATGCCGGAGGGCTCCGTCTGGTACAGGTGGGGCACCCCGTCGTAGTCGAAACCGGTGAGAAGGCAAGATATGCCAAAGGGCCTCCTGCCATTACTTTGGGTGTATTTCTGCTTCAGGCCTAAAAAGATGATGATGATCCAATGAAAAGTGTTTCAAATACATGATTTCAGGCTTATTATAACATGCACAAATTGACATTACCTAAGATGTTATAGTAGAAAATTACAAACTTAACCAGTTTTCTTTGTGCATTACATAAGGTTTCAAAAGCCAACATTAGGAAGATTAAGGGGCAAGAATGGAATTACATTCATGGCTTGAAACACACCTCAAGGCAGGCTTGACCAAGGCCATCATTTTAATTCCACCCAGTGATAAGGACAAAATCTCCGTGAAGGCAGCATGCCATGTGAGAAAAATAACTTAAATAAAAGTCCGGACAATAAAAGAGTTTTACATGGCCAGGCAAAGAAATAATATCAGGGTTCAGTGAAGTTGAAGTCTTTTGACGTGACGTCTAATCGATGAACATCGGCTGCACGCATGAAAAATTGTCCCGTAACGCATATTGTCCCACTACGGATGTGTCCTGTTATGCTCATTGTACGCATGCGTGGCATCTCTCTTCCACTCGATTGGAACAACCATCAATTTGACTTTTCAATCATATTTTCGTCGTTTGAATTATTAATATTATGTAATTTAACGATCATCCACCGATTTTCAGCACAATCGGTACGGTTATTTAAAAGTAATGTTGAATATTCAAATACGTTTTTAACGAACAACGGTGTTTTACAGTTACACATAATAATACAAATTACACCCGGGATCTATTGCACAATGTTTTAGTTTGGTGTATTTGGGATGCGTATTTGTTATAAAATTGTGTTATAAAAACAAAATAATATTATTCCCCTATTGTGAACAAAAATTTTATAAATAAATATATATATATATAAAACATCTGAAACTATTATTTCTAATATGGCCTCCTGGCCAAGCGGTTAGCATCGCTGACTACCAATCCAAAGGTTGACGAATCGAATCCCCACCGTCGCTATACCTTCATTTTTGTACTTGTAAAAATAAATACGGTGCACGCGACACTACAAAAGTAATAAATATATTTGAATTAATTAGTGCAAATAAATGTAAATTTATCAATTAAATTGTAGATTTCATTTCACTCTTTCTTTGTATCCATACAAAATAGTGATAATTCAATAAAAATTAATCAATTCTATTCATAAAAGTATGCAGAAGTAGATTTTATCATACAAAAGATAGAAAAATTAAAAAAAATTACTTCCTCAAAGAATAACATATTTTTAATGCCTAAATGGTTTGGTTGCAAAAACCTATTACGGCTCAGTCTCAGGCCGAATTGGATATATCATTTTCTTCTGGATCAATCATTTCATCAATGTTTTGTTATGACGTCACGTTAAACTATCGTCTGTAAACTGACTTTACAGACAACCAATTTTTTTTTGTTTTTACCGAAGCAGTTTATAATAGTTTTAAATTTCCGTCTGCTAATTGAATGTTTCAATAGTTACCGTAGTGAACGTGCTGTTACCTGGGTGTGATTGTGGCAAACCACATTTACCATTCAGGGAGCGAATTCTAGCAGCGGGTGTGGAAAGTATGTGTCATTCGCATCCAGAAATGTACATGAAAACATATTTTGTGAATATTTATCACTCAGCACTGAAGAGCGTAACACACCGCCATACGGCTTTTCTAATGTCTGGATTCTAAACTACACAGTAAACACAAAAACCCAAAATGCAAAAAGTTCAGCAGCCAAATTCTGGAGCACCGGTTTATATACTACGCAAGGCACAATAACGCAACACAACTATTGTTCAACTTCCAACTTTCTTGCGTTTTGGCTTGTGTTTTCAATGGCAATATCTGAAGTGAAGTGCTCCAAAAACTTTTAAAGATGAAGACGTTATGGGCATAGAAAGCTATTATATTGTTTTTATTACAAACATGACATTTACATTTGTTGAACTTTTACATAGTGAAAGAAATAGAATTGAATATCATTGTAAATTTAATATGTTTTCATAATAAACATGACAATGAAAGAAGCCCAGAAAAGAAATTAGATTTTAACTGTTTTACAATATCAAGTTGTCGGGTTGGTTACGTCTTGCAATTTGCAAGCTTATAATAAATGCAGCGATTTTCTTGCATTCATGGCGTATTGCATTATTGTGTCATTACATTCCTTGGATATTTTAATATATATATTTATAAACCCAGTCTAATACGTTATAAAAATATAGTTAGTGATACAAATTTATTCCTAGAAGTTATTTGCATAAAGTGAGTATTATTAAATAAGTTCCTTAATTGATATAATAATGTTATTTCCAAATTTCTGGTTCATTCCTTTTGATGACTGTTAATTTATCCTTTTAATATTGGTACATACAAAATTAACAAATTAATTATTTAAAAAAAAAAAAAAAGAAATAACTCAATAATAATAACTTCCTGAATCTATAAAATTATGTTCATTTTTAGGTAAATTTCAAAGAAATACTACCTATTGTAGCCAATACCAGTGTGTGACTTTCAGAAAATTTATACGTAGCTTTTTGGTTCATGGTCCCTAAACCCCAAAACCATGGGTAACCCAAATCGCACACCCCCAAAGACTCATGAACTTTTTTTTAACATCATTAGCTTAGAGATCTGTAGTTTATTTACTATATATTGTCTAATTTGAATACACAATAACTTTGTGTGATAAAAACATTAAAACTAGTGCAAGTTGTTGAATATCTTAATCTCTAATGAATTAAAGCCATGTAGATAAATCAACTACTGTAAAAAAGTTTCTGAATACTAATTTTAGATCAATCACTCAAATTCCATACATTTTAAATGTATCTTTTAGTTAAAACCATTAAAAATATATTATTTCACTGCAATGATTTATTATTTAAACATTTTAAAGGAGTCACTAACAAGATTAGTAACAACAATAACCATTAGTAAGTGTACTTCAACTCACCTGCGATGTAGCGCGTTATGTACTCCAAGGTGACAGGATCCTCTACAGTTAGTTTGTGGCTCTGGCATTCAATCTGAGCTCGGTTTATCAGAATTCGAGCATCAGCAGTCAAACCTAAAAGCAACAATTTTTAGCTACACACATATTTAATATGCTTGAGACCATTTTAATTACTCTGAAGACACAGGGCTACATACCTACATGAATATAGGCGAAGTACATGACATATTTTGCAATCACAACAGCAGTAAAATACTATTTGACACACGAGTGTAGCTCAAAAGTGTTTCAGCAACGTAATCACAAATACCTGCGAATGCCATTACTACATGATCATCTAGAAGGCATATTTTGCGAACTGTTCGTTCTTCCTGCAGCTTCGCGACGGACTTCTTCTCGACCCCCAGGACCACGACGTCCGTGCCTCTAACGCCCACCTGCATGCACAAAACAAAACTCTGCAAACACTACCGAGATTGATAAATGAATGCATAGGGCTTAACGTCCCGACATCAAGATCATTAGGTACGGAAGAGGGGTGAAACAGCTGGAAAGAGCAGCCCTTGAACGCGTTGATGGGAAAAACAAAGAGTACTCTGGAAAAAAAAAATGGCTCACAGCAACACCACCAATTTTCCCCACTTGTGAAAAAAATACAGGTTTTTGACCCTTCTTAGAATCAAACCCAGATTGTCTTAGTGGGAAGAGAGTGATCAATAAAGATGTATTTTCTCACACAAACTACCTACGTAGATCAACTGCAACATAGCATAATATTGATATGTAAATATTTTATGTTCAATATTCTATGTATCAAGATAATCTATCCACTCTTGTCAGCTCAGCTTTGAATTTTTTTTTATTACATTCTTTACTATCTCAATTTTTCTACATACATTTTTGATCACTATGTACTCTTATAAAATTGTGCAATATAGTACACAAAGTATTATAAAAGAATCACGTTTGTAAAACTAGCCAATTGCAATGGATATTAAATCCACGACAATATACCCCAATAGTGCTTTTTTTATTCTAAAGAGATAAATGTCTTACTGATAGTGCAGGACTGGAATTCCATAATAGGTCCTATTAAACATGTATCAATTGTTTGAAACCACTTCTAAAAATGAATAGAACTCCAAAATACCAACAAAATGAGCAATATAAGTCAAAATAAGTGCATGTTAATAAAGGCATGTAGAGAGACTTTTTCATGACCAGTCCTTCAGTTTTGTTACATTTTTTGTAACTTTAATGTAGTCCCGTGTTCGGTGACCTGAAGATTGGAAGACGTCCAGTTGCAATTTCTGTGGCACATTGTTTCCTCCTAGGTTTCCCAGTCTCCAGCCTCCAATTCTGTTTGCAGTACCCTCTCTTTTTATTGCTACTTCACTTTTCATGTGTAGAAGGTGTGACACGACAGAGGCCATGACTGTTTCCACCCTAATTGGTTATCCACTCTAATGGTCTTAATTTTACACCTATGCATGTGGCTGGACTGGTAGTAGCATTCACGTTTACCTGGAATCTAGCCAAGAGGCAGCCCAGTTACCGCAAAGGTGAACGTAAACTGGTTAATTAATTGTGAAGTTATAGAAAATATCTGAATGCTCAGTAATTGTTCCATATCACGTATCCAAGTTTATCTCTGATCTTAATGGCATGAACCTGTACGATTGATCCTGTGGTACATGCTGCTTGCTGTTTTAATTTAGTGTCAAAATATCCTTGACATAACAAAAATATTACAATGAAACAATGTTAGGAAGTAAAAACACAATCATTTTCAGATTTTTATTTAATCTGATAATACAATCATAATTCATTTTTACATCACAAATTTTTTTGTATCCAGGATCTTTCGGTGTACTAAATTAAAACAACAAGCATCTTGTACCACAGGATCAATGTATTCACGATTATGACATTAGGATCAAAGGATAGGCTTGGATATGCGAAAAAAAAAACTTATACCGAATGCCCTCTACAGAATCATTAGAAATAAACAAGGAAATGAATGAATCCAATTTTCGGTATTTCCATTCTTTTTTTAGACAGGCACCCCTGCACTAGACAATTACTAAAGTTGCAGTATTCAACACTTATCCAAGGCTACATGTTACGATTATCTGTACAAATCTGCCAAAACCCTTACCTAAGATCATGATCGAACATAAAATTATTCTTAAGTAAACAAAATGTTTAAAATCGGCATTTTATGGGATTGTGGTTCGTTGACTAGTTCCTATGTACAAGAGCTGCATACGGTTGGGTACTATTACTTATGAAAGTCTATGTCAAAAGTTTTGCAATGGCTACCTTAACCTAACTTTCATTTTTCACACATCATAGCGTAGTTCTAATAGTATACAAATAAAAGTAAGAATAGTATAAAAATAAAAGTAAGCTAATCAAATATTACTATCAGCTTCGTAAGGCATTTAATTACTCATGTCGGTGCTGTTGGCATGACACTACATAATAATATTAATAACGACATTATTTAATTTCACACTTACTGCAGTGGAACCTTTCCTAACAGCTTCCTGGGCGTATTCAACTTGAAGTAAATGACCGTCTGGAGAAAATACTGTAATAGCTCTATCATATCTTGAACTCATGTTTAACACTTTCTGATAGAATCGTCAACAATTTTAAAAATTGTTTTTACGCTTTGTAACGTTCATAGACATGTAATATTAACCGTATAGCAACACTATGAAAACTACTACATCGTCATTACTAGAAATTACTAGAAATAGTTATAACTAAAACAACCATAGATATGAAAAACACACAACTTGAGAAATAATTATTTAAATTAAAACCAATTATGTGTAATTGAAGTTTTTTAACACCTGTAAAAATGTTATATCTGAATTTAATTTAAGCTATTGTTTCTAGAGATTTAATGCAGTTTCGAGAAAGGTTTTATTACCGTTAGGTATTGTGGCTGTTTCTTTTGATGATTATAATCAGATCTCTATAACTTTTATGCTACGAAATTTTTTTTACTTCAGTTTTTATTTTAAATTTTATTCTTTATGATTTGAACATTTTATGTAAAATAACCACCTATTTTTTTTAATTCTTTTTTATTTGTCACCATCTGTTCTTTTATTTAGAGATTATATGATTTGCAATTTTGACTGGTGTTAATAATCGTTATGTTACTAAAGACGTGATCTGTGATTGGCTAAAGAAGAAGGCACGTTATTTAGATGGGTCATGCATCTCAAGAAGAGAGTGACTTCATGTTGGATCAGGAACTAAATTTTATATTTCTGGCCAGCATTTACCACCTAATAATTTATGTATTGGCGACTTATCATCATATTAATCATAGCACATTGTTTTTGTACACCAAAGTAAATTAAAACATCCAAGTGTTAAATAATTATGCTTTTCATCCTTTTTAAAAATTGACGCCGTCCCCGCTACCTCTGATTATTTAAACGTAATTTTTGTCCAGTTCGTGTTCTCAGGGAGGGTTCGGCCTTGTGGCTAGAGGTAGGGGTCAACGCAGTAGGGCCCCCCGAGCTGTTGAGGCCACTCGGGACGCCTGAATAATAACACAAAACCTCTTCAGATAGTTGGTGAATTTAATACAGCACAGCCCAATACATGGTGCTGCCCGTTCTGGCCGTAACGGTTTGCCCGACGCGACTAGTCACACGCGCAGCTCACTTCCTCAGTGGTGGCTCACGATTCTTATGCGCGTGAGGGGCAGACTCGTATACGTGACGCGAAAGTTACAAAAGACACTGACATGGCACACGATATTTTGAAGCACAATACACTACACTAATACCTAGCTCTGGATAAACTGGGCTAGCAACACGTAGGCCCGTGTCTCCGGCGACTCTACGTGGTGACTAGGTGTGTCCCAGGGACTGAATCGTTATTAAGTTGGATGGCACGTGTTGCCTGCTGGCTGCCCCGTGCGGGCCAAAACTAAGTAGCCTGTAGGCTAGGTTGGGCGTGAAGCGCCGACGTAAAAACACATACTCTCCCCACAGTACTTACGTATGACGTAACACACTCATCTCGGAGCACTGATTGAATTAAGTTAAGTACCTCATGGTAAATTTAGGCCGACCGCGGAACTGTACAAAAGGTTGAAAAGAAATTACACTATGGAAAACTACATGTCGGTGAATGCAAAGGTTGAAGGTGCCGCGTTGCGCGCAGGCTGCCGGCCTGGTTGAGCTCTCGAAGGACACTAGCGGTGTCGCCGCGCGCGACCCCCCTCCCCCGCCAGCCCTCCCGCGGAAACGTGTGAATTTCGCGGGAAACTGAACCGGCCAGGTTCGGGACAAATCGCACATTGAAACATGATTTTGCAAAGACTTAATTATTAATTAATAAAAAACAATGTTTAATAAAATCCTGTGGAAAAACATAATTATAACAATTTGTTGTAGTGCGGCGGAAGGATATGCCACACCCGGCCGGATCCTTGCGCCGGTGTAGCACTCGTTGTATGGCGTTCGCCTCGTCGCACGAACTGCACTTTGCTGCGCGCACGGGCGCGTTCGGTGCACACGCTTTTGCGAGACGTTGATGAGGCATAGCGGTCTATGCGACAGAGGAGCATTGGCGGTCGGCGTCAAATGCCCCCCCTTCTCTGAGACCGCTATGTGCATCAACGCCTCGCTTCACACGCTGAGCACTTCACTGACGTTCGCCGCACTGCGAGCCCTACACTACGCGGCGGAGTGGATGGTGTGTTGTGATGTAAACATTCTGCCCTGAATACCTCTCCCACTCAATGAATGCTAAGGGGTTACGCCCTGACCCGTGTCCTTTCCCACCCTGGGACTGGGCAGCGACGTGCGCCGCTTCTAGCTCAATATGGTGACAAGTGGGTGGGGGGGTCAGTGTGGTCGGGGTGTGGCAGGGTGGTGGAATGGATGACGTGGGCGGGGGGAATGATAGGGGTCCGGCCACGAGTGTTGGCACACCTGGATCGCCCCTTACAGGCCGCGCCCGGGTGGAGTAGCTCGACGGGGACCTGGACCACTCGTAATCCGCCAGGTAGGCCGGGGGTCGGCGGGCCCTCTGTGGTCGTGTGGTGGGGACTGTGCTGGTAGGGGTCTCCACTGTGCAGAGTGTGGTAGGTCCCCTCGTGTCCGGTTGGGTGGTCGGGCAGCTCGCCTCCACGGCGGGGACAGGAGCGAACTCTACCGGCTCGCTGTCGTCCGCGCAGCACGTCCTGACCGGGGCCCGACGTCTGCGGGTGGGGCGCCTATCCCTACTGTCCGGCTCCTCCTCCCCCTCCTCGGGCTCGTCCACGGACACCCGGAACGTGGCGTCCGCCAGGCTGAGGTCCAGCGGCCACAGTGGCTCGTCGTCCTCCTCCTCACAGACCTCCTCCCCCTCCTCGTCAGGAAACCAGACCAACGGATTCCCCACCTCCTCGGGGACGTGCGGAACTGTGGCCAGCGGCACCGGGGACCTGCTCGGGGTGTCCCGGAGGTCGGGTTGGTTGCACTCATGTGCCTGATCAGGGCTACCCACGTCTGTGTCGCCCGTGTGCATGTCCCCCCGGGTGGTGGGTTCAGGTGCTGCTCCTTCCCGCGGCGTATCTGTGGCTTCCTGGAGTGTGGGGGATGGTGAAGAGGGGGTCGTTGGGCCAACTCTGACCCCGTGCGCGACTACGCGCAGGTCGTCCCGGTGCACTTTAGCAAGCCGCCCCCTTGGCATTCGGACCGCATAGGATAAGGGGCCCGTCCTCCACAGGACCTCCCGCGGCTCCGACCATCGGGGCGCCAACCCCGCACAAAAGTTACGCGCCCCGGACGACAAGTGGTGCTGCCTGACATATACCAGCTGACCTGGCTGGATGGGGGGTGGGGGGTGACTAGTCATGGGCGTGTGGGCCGCCAGGAATTTGGGCCTGCCGTTGTCTGGCGTGCTCCCTCCCCTCCTCATGATTGGGGCGCGCCACCGTGCCCATGGCAACATCGGCCACCCTGCTTTCCCCGGGCAAAGCCAAGTTCTTCCCGTACAGAAGCTCGGCAGGGGAATGACCGGTGACAGCGTTGGTGCGGCGCCGGAGGCAATACAACAGCTTCGGCAGGTGGACGTCCCATTTGGAGTGGTCGTCCCCCAACCTCAGCCGCAGCTGCGCCTTGACCTCCTGGTTCCGCCTCTCAGTGGGGTTGGCCTGGGGATGGTAAATGGGGGTGGTGTGGTGGTCGAGACCCCAACGGCGACAGTCAGCTCTCCAGCGCCTCCCGCTGAACTGACAGCCGTTGTCCGTCAACAGCACGCGCGCGAAACCATACCGCGGGAATATCTCGTGGTCCAGCAGGGCGGCTATGGTTCCGGCGCGCACGTTGGACACCGGGAAGGCCTCGACCCACCGGGTGAAAATGTCTGTGATGACGACCAAGAACCTCCTTCCCCGGGTGGTCCGCGGGTAGGGCCCCATTATGTCCAGGGCCAGGGTGTGAAACAGGTCGCGGGGCCGTCGGGGGCGCTGCTGCTCCACCCCGTCAGACCGCCTCGTCTTCCTCTGCTGGCACTGCTGGCAGCGCCGCACCAGGTCCCGTACGTCCCGCGTCACCCCCGGCCAATGGAAGGTCTTACGGATGTCTAACTGGGTTTGGTGCGCACCTGGGTGTCCCGCCAGCTCGTGCGTGTGGTGGAAGCCCATGACCTGCTCGCGGGCACCGAGCGGCACATGAAGGCGCCAGGCGTCCATGTCCCCTGGTACCCGGGTCTCCAACACCCCGTCCACGCACCTGTGGTAGGGGTGAACCTGCTCCCCACATGACCGCACCTCGGCCTGTGTGGGGTCGTCTGTCCGCTGGGCCTGTTTCACGAATTCCACTAATCCGCTCAGGGTCTCCACAGGCAAGACGGCGGGATGATCGGGGGCCCTTAGGATGTGGAATAAAGTTGCGGGCGCCTCCCCTGGAGTGACCGGCGGCGCGACTCCCCCTGGCGGCAACAGCCCCTCCCAGTCCTGGTCATCCTAAAACGTGTTGTGTGGGTCGGGATGGCGCGACAACTCGTCGGCGAACTGGTTGTCCCGTCCAGGGACGTGCTCGACCGCGAAGTCGAAGTTCTGGAGCATCAACGCCCACCTCGTGAACTTCGACTTGCGGCCCTGGGCGGAGTCCAGCCAGCGGAGACACTGGCTGTCCGTCCGCAGCGTGAACCGGCGGCCCTCCAGGTGGTGGCGGTAGCGGCGCATAGCCCAAACGACGGCCATGCACTCCTGCTCGTTCACATGGTACCGCCGTTCGGGCTGGCCGAACTTGGCGCTGGCGTACTCCACCACCCGGCGCACGCCTTTGTCCCCCACCTGGTATAGGACGGCCCCCATCCCCTCCTGACTGGCGTCTGTCTGAAGGAACAGGGGAAGGTCAGGCTGCAGACGGGCGAGCTGGTGGCACTCGCGGAACTGCCGTTTCACCGCATCCAGGGCGGCGTCCGCTTCGCTGGTCCACTGAAACCGGAGCTTGGGTGACAGCAAGTCCGTCATCGGGGCGGTGACGCTGGCAAAATGCGGAATGAACGAGCGCAGCCAGTTGAGAAGGCCCATCAACTTCTGCAGCTGCTTGCGGGTTCGAGGGGCGGGTTTGGACTCAATAAGGTTCAGGTGCTTTGGCAGAGGGCGGCAACCCTCCGCGTCCACCATGTGCCCTAGGTACTCCAGTTCAGCCGCGCCCACGTGGCATTTCTGGGGGGCACACGTAAGGCCGTGTCTGGCCAGCCGCTCAAGGACCAGGCCGAGGTGCCGGGCGTGGTCCTCCCACGACTGTGACCAGATGATGACGTCATCCAAGTACGCGGTGGCGAACTCGCCCGCGTAACCGTCTAACACACGCACCATCATGGCCTGGAAGGTCGCGGGGGCGTCCATCAGCCCGAACGGCATGGCACAGAACTGGAAACGCCGGCCGTCAGGGGCAGTGAACGCGGTCTTCGGGCGGTCCTCTGGACGTACCGGCACCTGCCAGTACCCGGACTTGAGGTCCAGGGACGTGAAGATGCGGACGTCGCCCAGCCCTGCCAAAGTGTCTGTTATGTTGATGAGCGGTGGTGGGGCGGGTATGGTTACTGAATTGACTGGTTTGAAATTCACACAAAAACGCATGGAGCCATCTTTCTTGTTCGCCATGACAATCTGGCAGTTGTATGGCGACTCACTGGGTTCGATGACTCCATCGCGTAGCATTTCCGTGATCTGGGTCTGGATGACGTGCCTCTCAGTGGGTCCGAACCCGTACGGTTTTACGAACTGGGGTTGGTGAGGTCGGGTGGGGATGGTGTGTTCCGTATTTTTGGTACGGCGGAGCATGTCTGTGGCCGCAAACACCTGTGGCTGTTGGGACAAGACATTGTTTATGAGTTCTACATGGGCAGCGGGCACACCATTCCTCAGGTCCGCGAGCGTGATGGGTGTCCCCTGCTCGGCGGGTGACCGATAGCCGAGGCTGTAAACTGTGCGCCGCTCGTGATGGCCAACGTGCAATCTCCCCTCCCTGACCTCCACAGTGGCGTCCTCCTGCGCCAGCCAAGGCAGTCCTAGGATCAGCGTCTCCCGTAGCCCCTCTACTACTAGTGCTGTTGTGTGGCTAACATGGTCCCTGATGGAGAGGGTGATGTTCGCGCGACCGACAATACGAGCTGTCGCCCCCTTCGTCGCTAACTGTACCTCCTCTGCACTTGAGTCAATATCCCGTACGCTCGAGCATTGAGCCGACACATACGTGTGGCTGGTGGCCCTGTCGACAAGGGCATGCACTGGCTGTCCATCCATCCTGACGGGAATCCTGAGTAAATGCCCCGCCCCAGGTTCCAACTGCCCTAATTGGAACGACTCACCGCACTGCTCCCGGGGCGCTGCCGCTGCCGTCAGGCGGTCCGCAGGTGCTGCCGATGTCGTCGGGGCCACCTGGTGTCCGGTGCGGCTCGCCGACGACCCGTTGCAGGCCGCTGACGAGTCGGGTGAGCCGCGCCCGTCCGTCCTGACGAGGCGTGCCGGTGTGTCAGCGGACACCGCAGGTGCTGCCGATGTCGCCGGGGCCACCTTGGGTACGGTGCGGCTCGCCGACGACCCGGTGCGGGCCGTTGACGGGCGGTGTGAGCCGCGCCCGTCCGTCCTGACGGGGCGCCATGGTGCGTACGTGGGGACCGCATATCGAGCAAGCCTGTCCCGGTATCACTGTAGGAATTTTACGGGGTCTTCGTGCTCCTGCCCTCCAAACTCCGGTAGTTTGAGAGTGCCGCCGGGGTGCGGTGCGATAGGAGGCGACGGCATCGCTGACGGTCTGTCCAGCGCGAGCTCGCACGCGCGGCACCTGAACAGCCCATTCCTTAAGTTGAGGAACTCCCGGGCCTCGGTGCACGAGCGGTGCCTCACGGTGCGGCACTGATGGCAGAACGCCACCTCATCGGGCCGCCGATGACACCCCCTCGCGCCGCACTTAAATGTAGAAGTCGGCCCTGGTTTTCCGCCGTCAAAGTCTGTTTTGTGCTTCTTCTCCGTGTCGCAGGTACAGGTGGCGAAAATCCCTGCCGCGGCATAATTTATCGGCAACCCTGGCAGAAGGCATGCGTGGCATACCCCATCCATGTCTATGCTTACCGCTCTGTCACGGCTCATGTTCATGCGCATAGCAGCTGCGCAGCTGCGCCACCCGATCCCTGTGTGAGGCGCGCGGACTTCCGCTCCCACAGCCGTTATCGCGCCTGGCGGGTAACTTGATGCGCGTCTGGCGCGTAACTCGACGCGCGCCTATCGCCAGGTGCCCGCTCCTTTGGCTGTCTGCGCGTCGCGTCGGTTTCCGCGCGATTCCTTTATTCCTACGCGAGCCCTTACTGGTACACTAATTTGAAACACAAAAAATTTGAAAAGTTTAGTTGGTGAATTTAATACAGCACAGCCCAATACATGGTGCTGCCGTTCTGGCCGTAACGGTTTGCCCGACGCGACTAGTCACACGCGCAGCTCACTTCCTCAGTGGCGGCTCGCGATTATAATGCGCGTGAGGGGCGGACTTGTACACGTGATGATAAAGTTACAAAATACACTCTGACATGGCGCACGATATCTTGACGAACAATACACTTCACTATTACCTAGCTCTTAATAAACTGGGCTAGCAACACGTAGGCCCGTATCTCTGGTGACTCTACGTGATGTCTAGTTGTGTCCCAGGGACTGAATCGTTATTGTTTGGCGGCTCAATGCCGTACGACGATGATACATATACCCTGACGTGACAGATAACATTTGGACAAACAACTATTTCACTAATACATTACACTTAATAAACTGGGCTAGCGACACGTAGGCCCGTGTCTCCGGCGACTCTACGTGATATCTAGACGTGTCCCAGGGACTGAATCGTTATTATGTTCGATAGCATGCGTCGCCTGCTGGCTGCCCCGTGCGGGCCAAAACTATGTAGCCGGTAGGCTAGGTTGGGGCGTGAAGCGCCGACGCAAATTCACAAAAACTCCCCACAGTACTTACGTATGACGTAGAACACTCATCTCGGAGCACTGATTTAATTAAATTAAGTACCTCATGGTAAATTTAGGCCGACCGCGGAACTGTACGTGAAAGGTTGAAAAGAAATTACACTATTGAAAACTACATGTCGGTGAAAGCAAAGGTTGAAGGTTCCGCGTTGCACGCAGGCTGCCGGCCCGGTTGAGTTCTCGAAGGACACTGCCGGTGTCGCCGCGCGTGACCCCCCCTCCCCCGCCAGCCCTCCCGCGGAAACGTGTGAATTTCGCGGGAAACTGAACCGGCCAGGTTCGGGACAAATCGCACAGTGAAACATGATTTTGCAAGGACTGAATTATTAATTAATGAAAAATAATGTTTAATAAAAACCTGTGGAAAACATAATTATAATAATCTGTTGTAGTGCGGCGGAAGGATATGCCACACCCGGCCGGATCCTTCCGCCGGCGCAGCACTCGTTGCACGGCGTTCGCCTCGACGCACGCACTACCCTTTGCTGCGCGCACGGGCGCGTTCGGTGCACACGCTTTTGCGAGGCTCTGATGAGGCATAGCGGTCTATGCGACAGAGGAGCATTGGCGGTCGGCGTCAACTTGTATGAAGTGTTTTGATATGTTATTCAAGCAAGTTTGTCCTCAAATATCCATTTAATTCAAGATAATACATTAATAATTACATGAAATCATTTTTTTTAACAAAACATATATGTACATGTTTATTAATGTAACAAAGTGTAAAAAAAAAAATTGAATCCTAGGTCAGTTTTAAAATGGTAGCGGAAAGTAATTGTAATATTACTGATTACTTCTATGTAAAGTAATTTTTACTTGTAGTTAGTTACATTATCACCACAGTAATTGTAATTGAGCCCAATTACTTTTTCCGAGTACTTTTAACAACATCACTGGAGATTACACACAATACTGATTAGTTTTTTTTTAGTCAATTAAAAATACAAAACATCTATTGTTGATAACATGGACTGGTTTACAAAACTTTCTGTAAGCACTCACAATCATCCCATCTATTAGAATTGTTGATTGTAACAACACTAAGGCCAGGATAAAGGCGAAGTTAAAAGGAATTAGAATGTGTATGCAGCAGGCAACCAAAAAATAGTGTTAATTTCTGGCAATAAGTGAGATTAAAAGCAATTTTAAAAATTTAGTAGTTGGCTTCAACATGTTTAGATTTTAATGGAAAAAAGTATGTAGGTATTACCCGAAAATGTTCTAAGCTTATAGTCTAGATATTGTTTTAGGTTATGATTATCATTAATGATACAATAAATCATCTCCTGATTTGTGCACATTTGTGCTAGTTGGACAGGGTTCACACTGGGTCACATTATAACATCTTGTGATTTGATAACTTTAAAAGCCAAGTATACTTTCCCAGCCACTTTTACAGTAATTAATATGGAAATAATAATTTTACAACTATTAATTTGAAACCATTGCCGCTAAAAAACACTCACTTGATCCTTGCACACGTTTGAAATCCACAGTCATTAATGAACCATGATGTAGTGAATGAATGGACTACTTCGACGTGAGGCTCATTAGATATGACGGATGATGTGTCTGTGGAGCATTGCTGGAATGAATGCGTGGGGAGAAATGGGAGTACGAGTGAAAAATCCAGGTTCGACCTCGCAAGTGGTATCACTAGATCACTGTAACTATTTTATGTCATTATAATTACAAACACACATTGTGTTTATCATACAGACCATATCCATAATCTTACATCAGTATTGCTTAGGTATACATATAATTTATAATTTGATATTGTTGCTGCCAAGTATCTCTTTAATAATGAAAATGCTCTACCAAACCATTTTTTTTTATTTGCAAAATAACAAAAAATTTAAATTGGTGCTTTTTTGCAGACCGTGTTATCAACAATTAGCATACGCAGGAGGGGAGGTGGTTCAGAAACAAACTGCACCGTATCACAGCGTTGTCATCCTTTACCTGTGTATGCCTCACTTTGTTCACTGAAGGGAAGCTATGCTGTACGAGAGAGGGGAACCCCCCCCCCCCCCCCTTCCACACACAAAAAAAGAGCCTGAGCACGCTGCCATTTGTAGACGTAGTAGAGAGTTCTCCCGCTAGATGGGGTTAGTAGACACCTTCACAGACAGCATCAGTTTGTAGATTAACGTTTGATCATAGTATTGTTTTTTGGTTCCTTTACAGTGAACTGCTATTTGGCCTCTCAGGAGTGGTCTGTGTTCCTCACCCTCCATATTGGCCAGGTCTAGCCCCATGCGACTTTTTCCTGTTCCTAAGAATGAAGAAAAATATAAAAGGGAAACGTTTTGATGATGTGGAGGTGGTAAAAACAGCTTCACAAAGGGCACTGGAGGATACCAAAGTTGAGTTCCAGAGGTGCTTAAAACAGTGGAAAAAAAGACTTGACAAGTGCATAGCATCTAATGGAGAGTAATTTGAAGGTGACTAAAGGAATTTTGTAAAAAAAGTTAATAAATAATTTTTTTATACAAAAATCCAGTTTTTTTGGGTTCCCCCTCATACATTTCAGTTACATACCTTGAAAAGCTCGTGTTACATCATTTATGCACAAATGATGGAAAAATCATAAATGCCCACTGCCAAACAAAATTGATGAATTAATTTTTCAATATCAAAATACCGGCAGAAGGAAGCTGTGAAATAGGAATCAAATAGTAACAAGTTTTTTCAACATTTTATTTTTGTTTTGTTGCCAAAAAATTTCTTATAATATACAGAATCATAATCAATAAATATAAATCATGATGTACGACCAAGTACAGTATATTTGAAATCAGTTATCGATAAAATCTAACACAATGTGTGTGTAAACACAGCCACCAAAAATGGGTATTTCGGAACAACACCCATTATGTTTTTCATGTGGTGATAAAATTCTAAAAGTTATCAGAGGTCACATGGCACATTCACAGCAGCTACAGCTCTCAACAAATAAAATTAAAACACATTCATAATTTATACACCCCACCAACAAACTGCAAAATAACGATTTTTATACAGGCAGTACTGTTAGCCAGTTTTTCTCATGTACAAGAACAAATAGAAAAAAATGTTAATATGACGATTTCGGTGATTAAATAAACTATACTTGATTCACAAAAAAAAATTACATTGCCTACAGCAAAAATACTGCAAACTATTTACATTAACAATTCATTCCTACAAAATTCATAAACACTTAGTACTATGATATAGTTTTGTAAATGCAAAACTCAAAGGAAATTCCACAGAGCTGGGATAAGTTTTGCCTCCTTCTGTGACATACACACATCTACATTGATCATAACAAAATATACACCATTCAGTTATCATTTTTTGGTCTCTCGTATGTTGCGCCATACTTTGTCATGTATTTTTTCACAAAATCCCTAGCTTTGTGTTTCACATTCTCGTTGCACTCGAGATCTTCAACACTGTGGCAGTGTTTCAACTCCTTCACCATCACAAAATGTGTCAGCTGCAAACAAATAAAGTAAACATAGTGAAAAACATGAGGACAGAGTCGAGAAGGGATCACACAAACGAGCACATACAAATGACTACGTATGTAATTAAATTTGTCTTGTGTCATGTGACAAGCAAAAGTTAACTGTGATTGGGTACAAGGATAAAGTTTCAAGAAGATTCAAACAGAGCAAGAATAAGACATCCAGAGTTTTTAATATTATAACAATGTGTGCAATCAATAATTATCAAGCATGTTAAGAATGTCATCCTAAGAGCGAGATGAAGCAGCAAGGGGATATATGAGCGAGCCAGGAGCTTTCAGGGCTAGTTCACCTCGCCACTACCAGGCTGCGCTAGAGCAAGTCACGTGGTGTGGGATTCCAGTGTTGCAGTTGGCAGACACGCATTTAGTAAACAGAGGTGGGAATTAAGTTAACGTTAAATAATCTTTCTTATTAATACAAAAATGCAAAGTTTATGCTGATTTAATCAAATAAAACACTGAATCAGAGCTTCTATATTAATAAAATAATGATTTCATATCTCCGAAATGTTGTTAGCTCCAACACAGTAAAGAAATGTTATGCCTAAAGGCCTATTTTACTACGTAAAAAAAAGTGACCTGTGAATTTAATATTATATTTGTGTTTTACAATGTTTATTCTTCAAATGTAGTTTAAACATTAAAAAAAAAGTACTACAAATGCATTAAACATATCATTATTACTGTACATGACTGAAATGATAGTCAACAAACAACTTCAATAGTTGGAAAAAAAAAAATATTTTGACAAACATGATTTTTTAAGGAAGAAAGTGTTTGTTTAGCACTCTATTTTCTTGGGACAAATCAGGTCAATTCTTGGAGGGGCAGGTGTACTAGCTTTTCTACACATGATCAACGTCATGAATAAATCTAGTAGTAACAAAAAATATATGAAAACCACTACAGTAATTATTCACAGTATCTAAGAATATGCAACCAATAAGCTAAATACTAAAAATTATTTGATGCAAATAAATACCAACCTTTCTCGCCAAATGCTTGAAATCTTCGGTGTTGGTGATGCGGCCGCGCGCACAGTCGGGCTTGCGATACGGGTTCAAGTACTGCACTATGACGCTGGCCATTTGCAACCGGAACTGGTCTTTGATCTTGCGAGCGGAGTCACTGGACGTGTCGGCGGCCATCGAGAGAGTCTTCTCGGAGCCGCTCCGGCTGGAGCGCTGTCGGCCCGAGCGGTGATGCCGCCTCTTGTCGTGCTCCCTCGAACGAGACTGCTCCCTCTCCTTCTTGCGACGCAGCTTCTCTTTTATCTCGCGGAAATTTATCGCGTCTGCTTTGTCCTCTTCTCGCCGAGGCTGAAACAGAAACACACAAGTGAACGCACAGAAAAAAGTACATTTACATCTGCATTTAAGCACTGTCTCTGAATACTTTGTGATTATAAACAGTTTGTAAAATATTTTTAATGTAACTGAATATGTTTAAGCTTTACGTAAGAAGGCATGAATACATGGAAGGTAAACCTTTACAAACTATTTGGTAAGATTTGTACTATCACCACACTACAGTACATTAGATCTAATCTGATCATTTTGACATACCTGTCAACAAATGCAAAAAGTGACTTCAACATGGCCTATCTTACACTCTATTCGACTGACAACATAAAAAGGCCAGGTACAGTTCCCTAATTTAACGCCTTCTTAACCGATGGGAAAACCACGGCAAGAGTTTAAAAGTGTTCAGGTCAACTGGGAAGTGCTTTTATTATGCTTATGGTGCTAGATGATCAGTGTTGTTAAGTAACGAATTACAAGTAATCGCATTACTTGTAACGATTACTTTTCAAGTAATTTGTACTTGTAACGAAATACATTTAAAAAATGTAATTCGTACTTGTAATCGGAATACATAACATTAATTGTAATCGATACATTAAGGTAATCAATACTTTATATTTATTTGCCGTTACTTTTATTCTCGGAACCTATAATGAATACAATTAAGAACAAGATCATACACTTTTGTATTAGTAAAGTTTATAATTTTACGCTTGTAGTGCTACGATCGTATGCACATCTATGGTCAAAAATAGTGACTTGCAGTGTCTCCAACATTACCCTATCCTAAAATCTGCTTTTTTAAAATTTTACACATCGCTGCTGTCAAGTGCTCCCGTTGAGCGTCTTTTTAGTGTTGGTAAAGATGTTTTTGCCATTAAGAGAGGGAATCTACCTGATGAGAACTTTAAAATGCAATTGTTTTGTAAGGTCAATTCCAAAATTTAAAGAGTGTTACTTTTATTACAGGTAGCTACTTGTATGAAGTCTTTTGATGTTATTCAAGCAAGTTTGTCCTCAAATATTATTCATTTAATTAAAGATAATAAATTTAATCATTACATGAAATAATTTTTTTAACAAAACATTTATGTTTGTATGTTTATTAATGTAACAAAGTGTAAAAAAATTGAACCGTAGGTCAGTTTTAAAATGGTAGCGGAAAGTAATTGTAATTTTACTGATTACTTCTATGTAAAGTAATTTTTACTTGTAATTAGTTACATTATCATCACAGTAATTGTAATTGAGCCCAATTACTTTTTCAGAGTACTTTTAAGAACACTGTAGATGATGTGGCAGAAATTTTAGTTCTATGTAATTAGGTTCATTTCCTAAGCACCCAAACAAGCCTGGATGCTAGATCCTGAACTAAAAGTCCAATGTATAACATAGCTGAATTTTGCAATCAGTAATATAAGATCACTTTATTGTATCACAAATACTTGCTAAAAATTTATTTTGTGGAAGTTAAATTCAAAAGAAGAGTTTGAAATACAGACAAGTTTTGCAGCAGATACAAAATACTTCCGTTCACCTCTGCAGAACAAAATACTAATGGAATAATTTTTTTAATTAAATAAAGTAAACTTGAAACTGTAGAAATGAAAGTAAGCATTCTAATTCTAAGTACAAGTACATATCTTGTTTAGTTCTTTTATTTATAACATTATCTGTAAGTTTTTACAAACACATGAATTATTGTCCGGATGTGATGTAAGTTACAACTCGGTGAACCCTACTAGAACCTGGGAAACACAGTTCATAGAAAATTAGTAGTTTTGTCATAAAGTCAACTCTACACAGTGTCTATCCTAGAAAAGACCAGCAGAGTTGCACACAACACACAATTATACTTCGATGCAGTGCGTGCAGACTTGTGATTAATGATAAAAAAACTGTAAAAAATAAAACAAAAACTTAAAACTTCAGGTGAAATTTAACTTAGTCATTAAATTTGCAACTTATTACCTGTCAACTTTGAATATTCAAAATTTTGATTAGCAAATCAAACTTCTGAAGGTACATTGGTTTTGGTGTTGAAAGGAGGCAATATGTCTTGAAAACTGTGATGACTTCACACGGTCAAGCACTGATATGCAACTACCTCTGGCCAGATGGAAAAGTTTGTTATTTACAGGAGAATCTTGCAAGAGGGAAGTAACAAATTGTAATCAGAATAGTCGGTTTCACAACACAACAAAATCACGGAAAAAAATATATTTTGCAGTTTCTCCTAACTGATCATTTTCTTCAATCCCGCAACGCGTAGCTGCTTCCATCACTACGTTATTTCATATTTGTGGTATGTCTACTGCAGTGCAATATAACTGATCAATTGGTTTTTGCATCACAAAAATAATTTTAATTTATATTTTTCAGATTTCTTTTCAGCAACTACATTTACACACCTTTTTAAGTTTTTTTTTAAATAGTATAAATGTATGTTTTGTGAATCCAAACTAAATTTTTTCACTGAAATTGTAAATTATGGACTGCTAATAACCTATGCATTATAAGTTTTCAGCTTCATGTACTAGACATGTGGCAAAAAGTCAGGAAAACGAAGCAGGTCATTAAAGAAGACTCCAAACGGCATGTGACCTAATTGTCCACTTTATATCTGTTTGGTAATTTAGCCAAAGTTTGCAGGCCATAAGATTTGTCATGCTCTACACTTTTTGCCATACAGGCTACTGCAGTAAGATACTGCTGCTTCTCTGTACTAGTCTTCCGAGTTTTTAATATTGTTATTATATATTAATAACAGTACTAAAAAAAAAAACTTTGGCAAAAATTTTTTTAGTAAATAAAATTTGGTATGCATGCAAACAAAAATTATGAAACAAATGATGACAATTATAAACACGTGTTTGGTAAATGTGTTTCTTAAAGCAAAAGAGCATGTTTCAGGATTGGTAGGTCTTGTTATTTTAATTATGTCCTATTCCTTTTTTTGCTTAAGCTTTCACAGGGAAGTATAAATGCATCATAAAGAAAGTTTTAAAGGTATACATGTTCTATAAAGGATTTATAAAATTTCCCCACAGGTGCGAACATACATGCTAAAAACCAACATTATCAGGATGGAAAAAGAAAGTACACCACACGTAAGACAAAGAGACTAAATTATAAAATGACAAATCATATTCATGTGAACAGTGTTTAATGTTTTTGCTTTTTATATAAAGATATTGAAATTCTTTTAATAATGATTTAATTCAATGAAGATAATGTATTAATTATGCTCTTTAATAACTTTTAACATTCATTACTTAACTTTTTCAGACTCTTAACTTTAACCAAATACAGTGTAAACTCTTTATAACATCACAAATGCTTGACTTTGGTTGGTTTACCTTGTTTTATATACAATAATACACTCAATATAGTGTCACGCTCACTCTATTTAACGACAACAATTTTGCATTATAAATCACTAAGCAGTACTTTCTAAGATGCCGAATTTGAATAGAACTGCAGCTGTGTATGTTCTTTTGTTTGCTGTTTTGTTGTTGTATTATCTAGCACGTGTTTACTTCAACTGACGCACCGGAGATTCTAAGAAATTTTGTCTGTTTTTGTATGATGAACTTGCACATGTTTACCTCGGTCACTAGACTTTTGTCAAGTTGATACACGTTATCATTATCGTAGTTCCTTACAGACTTTCGAACTGTAAACATGGCAAGTAAACGAAAATCTTTGTGTATTGACAAAAAAGTTTTATTAAAATGCTAAATAGCGGCGGGAGAAAAGATCAGTGATGTTGGAAGACGTTTTGGATTTAGCCGCTCTACCGTGTCTACAATATATATATATATATATATATATATATATATATATATATATATATAAATATAAATATATATATATATATATATATATATATATATATATATATATATATATAAATATATAAAGAAGAAGAAGACTATATATACGCAATAAGTGTTACTTGTACGAATATTAATGTACATGTGTAAATTATGTACTATATTAGAAAATACATTTTATTATAGAATAGTAAAATGATATATTTTATTTCTCTCCATTTAACGACCACTCTCTATAACGCCGAAAAATACTCAGTCCGTTAAGTGTCGTTTTATAGAGTTTACACTGTATATATTTTTGTTAACTTTCCAAATGACACATTTAACTTGTGAAGTTGTTTCTTGTGAGTTATGAACTGCATGCTTGTAACACTAAGTATACTGAATGTCTGCCTTCTAGAATTTTATTTATACACCCTTCTTAAGTTATATTTTTGTTAATAAACCACAATTATTAAAGTGGTAGACAACAAAAGTTATTAAAAAAAATTTTTTCTGTTAAATTTTAGTTAAGTATTTCTAGTATGTAAAAAAGTAATATATAAAAATATTCTTTTTTTAAAATTATTTTACAGTCAATTATATATATTACTTACCACATTAATCCAGTTACTAATACCTATTTAGTAAGATTTTATGTAATTAATAAAACCATTAACATTCTAATTATTTTTTGTACTGTAAATTTTTTTCATTCATGAGAAAATTATGAAAAAGCAATATTAACATGATTAACAAGTTCTGAGCAATAATTAATTTAAGTAGTTAACTTGGAAAGAAACACATCAAAAGTATAAGGTAAGAAAGAAGAAGCGAAAAAAAAACTTCAACTGCTGAACAATGAAATGTCTTTAAGCCAGCATGCTCAGGACCATAACCATGCTGCGTTATCAGGCGTAAATATACCTTTAACAGGGATACCAAACACTAAAACAAAATCTGATATGTAACCACCTAGAAAATTAAACTGAAATGAGAACTGATGGTAACAATATACGAACCTCCATAATACAAACCTGAAGAGACCATAATTTTGACACTTTGCAGTGACGATGTTTGTATTAACTAAACTATTACAAAATTTAATCAAACCTTTTATGTCACATCTAAATTCAATTAAAATAAAGTTAAAAATAATTTTTCTCATTTAGTAAATGCTTAACATAAATACAATTTCAAAGAAAACCTGCCCACAATTTTATTCAATGCCAATGTACTTTTTTTTTAAAGGAATTGTAACATACAATTTTAGGATGGCTAAACCTGTGGCTAAAAAAAAATCTCGTACTTCTACTAAGTTTTAAAATAATTCTGGAAAAATATGAAATCTATAAGCATTTTCCCCCAACCTATACTAAACCAAACAATGCATTGCTGAGCTAATCCGTATGCATGCCATTATAGATACTACGCTCCCAGAGCTCAATCTCCGTTTACATGATTCACCTTTGTTTCACGTCAATTGTAGAACGGGCCTAGGTGACACAGTTTTTAGGCAGAGTGCAGTTTTTCAACTAAGCTGTTTTCTTTTGCTAGGCAAACAGATAATTCCTGATGGTTTTAATAAATTCACGGGAATCTTAAGAATTTCCCGGTGCCAAAAAAGTTCTGTCTGATTCAAGTATTCCTAATTTTCCAGGTCGGGTGTTGTATATTTACATATGTAATTTTCTTACATTAAAACCTTCATATATGGCTTGTTACATTCACTTTTGTCTTTGATGGGAAAAGAAAATTTTGCATTTTTTGGTCAAAGCTTGAAAAAGTAACTAGTTGCTCAGACATCTTGCCTCAGAGTGTGATGATGTAAATATGTCAAAGACTATAGAATCTCTCAACTGAAGTATTAACTAAAACATGGGTATACTAAATGTAAAAAGTCTTATAAATATTTCACAAAAAATATTAATACCGAAACAATTCTTTAACAGAAAACCAAAACTGGTCATAATAGTATTAGGTAATACTTCATTGAAAAATATATTTGTGCAAAATATTTACACATGGGTAAAGATAATCTATCAGACTCCCCAAAAAATCCATCTTTAAAAAAAAAATAACGCAAAAAAATAGCAGAACTGCCAAACATGTACAAGACTGGCATGCAGTAAATAAACAGCATATAGTAATACATCACAAGCTCAACTTATTTGAATAATTTTTTTGACGTGATAACGTCTTATAAATCGATGAACGCCGGCTGCACGCACAAAAAATTGTCACGTTCTGCCTGAGCAGAGCGTGCAAGAACCGGACAACCACCGTGCGAGAAAATCTTCTACAATATCAAACAGGTTAAGGCGGGCTTTTTTAACTAATTGTTCATGATTATATTTAAACAAATTATTTAAATTAAATTTGCAAAAAACTGTAAATAATATTTTGAAAATTAAAAAGTATGCAATTTTTTCATCAATGTTTTCTTCTTATGACGTTATCACGTAAAATTATCGTCCGTAAACCGACTTTACAGACAAACACCCCCCCCCCCCCCCCCTCTTTTTTTAAACGTGACATGTGGAACATTTAGGGCTTCAAGCAGAAGAGAACTGAAGGTGTTCAGTTGCCAAGAGCTGCTTGTACCAGAATCGCTAACGGGTCAAGTGCTTCTCTACGACGGAAGTGACGGTGCGACTGGGAAACATCCGCGTGCCGGTCGTGAGGGCAGAAGGGCCTGTGACGGCCCGGGTGCAGGGGGGCAGCCAGTTCTGTTCTGCGGGCCAGCAACGCCTACAGGGGAGGCATGGGCAGGGACCACTTGCCTGTTTAAGAGCGTCAGAAGGGAGCGTGGGTGGACAGACGTCTCCCGGGCCTGGCTCCAGGCTCCTGGGCATCTCTTTCTGCAAAAGGAGGGACGCCTGCCACGGCTGCTCGGCTATTGCACAACTACACCACCAACTAACTACCTGCTGCTAACACTGCTTCCCGAACAAGTGCTCGCCCCTCAAACAAACCACTACACACGGTTAACATTACTTCAATTATTTATTTCTTACTTCACTTTTAACACATGCTTCAAAAAAAAAAATCCTACATGAAAATACTATGCTTGCTTGCCAACACAGCCTGTGGAACTTCAACACCGGAGAGAATAGGTTAAGATGCTCCCTCGCATGATCTTTCTTCAGTTATACTGTTAATAGCCTTTCTTTAACCATGAAACTATCCTAAAAGACAATGGAAGAGTAAAGACCAGTAAAGTATTTATAATACCTGCCTTACTTCATACTTCTGAGTTACCTTGCCCGCTCTTTACCTTCGTGTATCCACTGTCTGCATGTGAGCCCTTATCACACCCCATTTTTAACATCCCCGGGTAGCGGTACTGGCAAAACCTCCAACCATTTAAAATATTTGCTTCACTCTTAATCAGTTACCAGAGGCCTCTGTCCCAGCTTCCCTCACGTAACTTCAGTCAGCCATGCAAACTTGCCTACACATATTTTTTCAAGTCTACATTACATACATGTTATTTTGATTAGATCATAAATGCAGGTGGTACTGTTTGTCACATAATAACCCCTGATACTGCTATGTTATTACATAGGTAAAAAGCCAAAACTAACAAACTGCTCTGACTGCTTTCTCATGGTTCCTTAACAACCTTTATGGAAAGAACAAATCAAAACCATGCAAGATTTCTTGGGCACACATGTTTAGTGGTGTAACTTATTCTTCTGAAAATAGTAAACTAAATTGTGCAGGTATAAACAAAACATAATTAATTGGGGGTCTGTTACTACCATGGGGAAGATTTAAAATCCTACCCTTAAAATTGTACAAATTCAGATTTGTTCGCATTATTCCTGTCATTACAAATCATATAATTTTTACTTCTTACAGTAATTAATATTAATGTTTTAGTTTTACTAAAGCATTAAAGACCTACTAAGCATTTCTTTAAATAAAAGTTTATTTTCCTGTTTTTTATTTTTATTTTATTAATGTACACTTTAGGCAGGCAAGGGCTAAACAGGAAACAACTAACAGCAATCACATTGTTCACCAGGTATATCAGACAAGTAAAAGGAAGGTTAAAGTGAGCCCTGAGTCATTTGCATACTAACTCAAAGCTCATAAACGACAGTCAAGATCTAATCCATGACCCTCACTCACTAAACGAGTGTGATGCACTGTTCATATTCACCAAATACCATATCAGGTAATTAATTATGACAGAGGAGTTTTACTCAAAATACAGGGTAATTATAAAGTCCGTGAAACATTTCATATAATCGGTACAGCGAAATGGAAAAGAATAACGTAACAAATTATATACCGCGTGAAAGAACAACTCTCAAAGTTTTTTTGAATGTAGCGCCAAAAAGCTATTTTAAAAAACAACCGACAGGGGCGCTAGTGCATGTAGTTGCTGAAAATGGCTGCGAACCAGGCAGAGAAAGCCTTTTGTGTGCTTGAATACGTCCGTAACGAATCGGTAGTGAGTGTTCAAAGAGCTTTCCTTGGTAAGTTTAACAAAACACCACCAGTTTACAATAGCATAATGAAGTAGTAAAAGAAATTCGAGGAAGACGGCTGTTTGTGCGACGCAAAACGGTTGGGTCGGCCAGGCGTGTCACTACAGACAGTGGATTGTGTACGGAACGTGATGGTGCGGAGTCCCACGAAGTCAACTTATCGGGCTAGTGCAGAATTGAACATCCCTCAGCCAACAGTGTGGAAAATTTTTCGTAAGCGATTAAGAGTGAAGCCGTACAAATTGCAGCTTCTGCAAGCCATCAGCCTCGATGACAAATTGCTCCGACTGCAGTTCTGCATTGCCATGCAGAACCGTCTTGAAGACAATGACTTTGCAAGCAAATTAATCTTCAGTGACGAAGCAACTTTTCATCTCTCAGGAAGAGTCAACCGACATAACACACACATATGAGGGACACAGAATCCACATGCAACTCTCGAACACATCCGAGATTCGCCAAAAGTTAACGTGTTCTGTGCCATGTCAAACAAGACAGTTTATGGCCCCTTCTTCTTCGCTAAGAGAACTGTCACTGGTATCACCTACCTCGACATGCTGCAATTGTGGCTTATGCCACAACTTGAAGCTGATAGCAGGGTCTTCATCTTCCAACAAGATGGTGCTCCAACTCATTACCACAATGTGGTATGAGATTATCTGAATGAGACGTTGCCACATCGCTGGATGGGCCGTGGGGCGGCCGCTGACCAAGTGCTATTCCCGTGGCCACCACGATCACCGGACTTGACACCTTGCGATTTTTACTTGTGGGGATACATCAAGGATAGTGTTTATGTTCCACCTCTACCACAGAACCTTGACGAATTGAGACACCGCATCGTAGCAGCTGCTCTTACCATCACTCCTGATATTCTGGGTGGGGTATGGGCAGAATTGGACTATCGATTAGATGTGTGTCGTGTGACGCAAGGTGGACACATAGAACATTTATAACTAGTGGGGAAAAAAAAAAACTGAGAGTTTTTCTTTCACGTGGCATATAATTTGTAACATAATTCTTAGCCATTTCACTGTACCGATTTTTTGAAATGTTTCACAGACTTTATAATTACCCTGTACTAATAAGGTTAAGTATAATGCAATAGTGTCACTGTTAATGAAACTTATTGTTCAATAAACACCTTCTGCTCTTATGTCAAAGAGTTGACATTTATCTAAAGTCACATAGATCAATAAATGTACTAATTGTAGAACAATAAATTAAGCTTAAATTTTCAATACTGATAATCACACGCAGGTCTTGCTTTTAAAATGAAGTATGTATGTAAATATTATATTTATTGGTTTAATTTAACTGTAAAAAAAGACCTTTCTTTTAAAAATGTGAATTACAAAATAACAAAAAAAAGTTGTATTAAAAATAGGGCAGTGCGAACATTTTTATAAATAAAATAGGTGAACAACATAATGCCCGAGACATAGTATGTACTTTATGACTTAATTGCCAAAGCAGTTAAAACACTACAATCTGCATGCTGAAGAAGAAAGATTGAGAGAGTTGTGCACTCAGAGATACACACAGTGTGTATTTCCTTGGCACGGCTCTGCACACTGACACCTGGTCGGTGCAGTGCGCATCGTTACAACGCAAACGGAGGCCAAGTCTGCACAACAACACTCAAAGGACCAGTCAGAAAAGGTGTAAGCCAGCCAGAAATGGTAATGAGGAAAAAAGAAATGCTCCACTGCCAACTAAAATAGCACGCCCAAGTTAACAGATCATTACAGCTAGCACCTTGCATATTCAGTTTGATCACAGACATTTTGTAAGGGAGCCTGCCATCTTTTGCCGCAATACCACTGCAGACAATCATGGACAAGCACCAACAATCGTTGTCTGAATATTTAGAACAATAAGCAAACGTGTGTTAGTCTGCACCCTTAAAAAACAAGCAAATAGCTTTCCGTTGATTACAGTAAAACCTTTTTGTTGCGACCCCATTTATTGCGACCACCTCTCTATTACAACCCGATTTCGAGGAACCGTGAAAAAATTGCCGAAAATCCGAAGATAAACAGACAGAAAATAAGTTTCTTGTGGTGAGTAACGTGTTGCTGCGTTTCTCTTGCCGAGTGCTTCCTGTCGACCGCTGTCAGCGCTTAACAACCCCCATTCCACGTCCCTTTGTCGGCAGGGTGCAGATAAAGGTTTTTGTGGCAACGTGTTTACGTTTAGCTTATTGCGAGTGTCTAGTGTGGTACGCAGTTAAGGCAAAGCTACCTGCTGGATTTCTCTTGATTTTGATTACTATCGGTTGACAATACACAGCGACCGACTGGATGCACGCCCGCCTCGACTTGTTTTAACTGCCGCAGCGATGTTTATTTTGACAGCTCAAGCAATTAATTTTTCCCGTGGGTTGATAGAAAAAGGTCGCTTCACCCAGCATAAAAAAAAAGGCTACGCCACTTATTCCCCGCGCAGGAAACACACTGGCTGCCGTCTGTCTACCCCGCATTTATCTTTCTTCTAACATTCCACGTTCTCCTCTCGCGCGAGCAATAACTAGGGCCACGATTATATGGTGAATCGCGAAATCGCGAAATTTTCCGCGAATTTATATGGAAAATGCGAAAAAAGCGATTTTTAAGAAAAACCGCTAATAAACACCGAAATTACACAATACAAGTCTCTTATATTTTAATGTGAAAAGCTTAATAGTCAAGACTTGCCCGGGTCCTGGTTGATAAGCTGGAAAAATTTCCTGCCTTGCATTTCTACATGCTTCCTCTAATCAGCTTTAGGGCGCCGTCTGGTCAGCGTGTGTGTTAGTGAAGCGGGATGATAAGATCGACGCTCAATGGTAGTTCTAGCGCGGTAAAACCTCTAAGTGCAAGGCTTCTGAACTGGCGCGCAGTCATCTCGTTCCCGTCAGATAACAGTGAAATTTGAGCGGTGACCATAACATTATATGGCGGAAAAATAAAGATAAAGGTGTAATGCATTTCCCTATGATACTTTCAAGAAATTTGTAACGGGTTTTTTACACCTAAAACTTCGAAAACATGTCTTTTAGCCATTTTATCTCAAAAGAACCATTAACAAATTCTTAAATGCTTTTCGTAAACAGACTCCAGTCGGATATATAGTATAGTTTGGAAATTGCGTAGGTTTTTCGTGGCTGTGCGCGGCACACGACTGTAGTTGCCATGCGTCACGCGCCGAGAATGTTGTCCGGCAGGAAGGGCGAGTATAGTTCATTTGCGGCAAAAATGAATACTTTTACGGCCCTGCTAAATTTTTCCATTAAATAAATTTTGAAGTTTCAGTGATTTTCCTTCAGAAATAATGTTGTGTAACTAACAAACAATTTGTATCAAAACAATTAACGGTAAATGGCTGTCGCGGGGGCCCTTAAAAATTTTTCATTTTACCAGAACTGGACTATACAAACCTGGCTTTAGTCGCACACAGTTTGGTGAAGGTGAGGAAGGATGTTGACAGTTTCACATGCCAAAGGACGTTGAAGTAGGAGGGGGAGAGAGACACGATGGTTTGTATGCCTGGGAGGGATGAACCTTGAAGTCTAGACAAGGGAAGGAGAGGTAAGCCGTATGACGTCATGCATCCGCCGCCTGTGCTGCCGCCAGCCTGTCTAGACGATATTCCCGCGCTCCCACTTACGTTGCACAAGCTACTGCTGCCGTATTTTTAAAGGAAATGTCCCATTATTTTTTTGTTATTCTCACATGAACATTATTGGAAATATTAAAGCCGACACAAAAAATACGCTGTGTGTTAAAGTTAACAGATTTTAATAATCTTTCATTTTGTTTTGTTTTAAATTTTTTTTCTTCTGATTTTCACATTTTGGTCAAAATGTCCAATTTTTTGACGGTTCTCGAGAATGTATTCGTAAAATCACTGCTTCGTTAAATCCGGGGTTCGTGACATCGGGGTTCTAGTGTATTTAACTACGGCAAGCAAGAAATCGTACATGTAATCTAACCAGTAAAAATAAACTGTCTATTGACATATTTTCTTTAGAGGTGGCCTGTAGGGCGACGGACTTGTCATGAAGGTTTAAAGCACAGCCGTCTAGCATTGTGAGTGACAGCATCCTGCCATTGTATGGCTGGTTTCTTAGCGAGTAGCGGTTTGGGAAAAGGGGTTGGGGGGGGGGGGGGGGGGGGGGGGGTTGAAATCAACTGAAAATTTCGGAAAACATCTATTACGACCCCCCCTCTATTCCGACCCTATTCCTGGGAACCGTGAGGGGTCGTTTCAGAGAGGTTTGACTGTAGTTAATTATATTAAAATTTCAAATATGCATTTTAAGTCTTTTACTTACACTTATGATTCGCTCCTGTACCAATCCTTCACGCTTTTTCTCCCTGCTTTTTTCATCGGTTTGCTCTACAACTTTCTCAGTTTGTTCAGGAAGTGGTAACTGAGGCGATTCCTCAGTGGGAGCACAAACATTTGTTTCCTCTTCTAATCTCTCTTCACACAAGTCTTCCATTTCCTCATCTTCTATTTCTTCTTCATCACCACCAACCTAAGCACATGAAAAATAAATACAGTAAACTGAAAGAATGATAATTACATTTCACAAAACACAAAACAAAGTGTATAAACCAAAATACAAACATTCACTACTGACTGCCTTTGGGATGCAGAAAATTCTATAAACCCAAACATATGAAGTTCCAAATTAAGAGTTTGTCTTCATTATCATTAATAAAAAAAAAGTTGGCTATATGGACAACAATATATGTATTTAAAACAACTTACAACACTTAACAATGACTAGTTA
This sequence comes from Bacillus rossius redtenbacheri, assembly GCF_032445375.1. Classification (NCBI taxonomy): domain Eukaryota; kingdom Metazoa; phylum Arthropoda; class Insecta; order Phasmatodea; family Bacillidae; genus Bacillus; species Bacillus rossius. Next base: position 13,181,244 of record NC_086330.1, read on the forward strand.
AAAAAAAAAAAAAAAAACTTTGACATGTAGATTTGCATGTATTACCTAATTTTTCATTTCAGTAATGGTCTTTATTCCCTATCCTATTTTAACTTATATTTCCATTCAAAGTGTTATTTTATCAGAGAATCCAACTAGAGCTGAGCTGGGCAGTTAACCAATACGAAAGCCACACATGCTGATTCTCCATTTGTTTGAATCATGTTTGAAGAGCTTAAAGATGCTACTTTATCTCACATATTGGGTTGTTTTACACAACAGTAGTGACTACTTTATGTTGCTGCTGCACGGAGTTCGCACATCTGGTAGCAAGTTGCACAGAGCTCGCAAAACAGTAGCTTTAAAAGGAAAAAAAATACAGCTTGAACCTGTTATTTTTTTTTTTTTTAATTTTCACAGAGTCCAGCCAACCTTACACCTGAGTCTATGGGTGTGTGCATTTCCAGTGCTTTATCTGTAGAGCTATGTTTTTATAAAGATGTGCTGCAGAATTTAAAAACAAGATATGTAGTAGTTAAAACAAGACTTCATCCTTTATGTTTATGAAATTGCAATTTGACAAATGCCGGCCATCTTTCTGCAGTTGTGAAGCTTATTCTTAACTTGCTAATTACGTAGCGACACAGACACATTAACACGTTTGAAAGTGAGGCGCGTAAGGATAATCAGTACCCTTTCGTTCCCCTTCCTCATTATCACAGAAGCCAACGAACTCTACACTGTGTCACAGTCTGACAGTAAGTAAAACAAGAGCAGTCTCTTGTTAAAAGCTTATGGGCTTTGGACAGTTCTAGGATTACCACAGAAAGCAGCGCCTCTTCAGTCATATATTTTCCTCACAGAATGCCACCCTAATTGCATGTGTATAAACAAGTATGAGTTAGTACTTCCATGTCCAGGATCAAGAGGCCTCAGGTCTTGCAAGTCGTATGCTGGGTGTTTTGGCGTGATCACCTACTTCTGTATCGTTCAGTACATCGTGATTTTAAAATGAATAAATTATGTATCACACTACATATAACAATTATAATTGTGTATTTATAAATGATGATTGTTTTAATAAACTATTTTTATTGACATGTATTAATTTATTTACTACAAGTTATGATCTTATGTTCAAACACATACAAGCTAATTTAATTTAGCTCTCATTATTTGTGACATGATATTACCTTCAGATGAAACTTAATTTGCAATGAAATTTTTCTAGATGTCTGCTTTCGAGTCAAGTTTAAAAAAAAAATTTCTTAAGTCATTCTCTTTGTTTTTAAGAGAGTTACCAACTCTTTCTGACCTAAGTTAATTTGTGCCTTACGGTACATCCATATTACTGTAAAATAATTTTTTTTCTAACAAAAATATTAAACAAAGCCAGGCTTCAGGTGATCGGCTGATAATTATTCTTTACAATTTTCATCTTTTATGGCCACAATCATCTTGAGGAGCCGTTATGGCTGAGTGCTCCGACCACTCGCTACCCAACCAGGCAATCTGGGCTTGAATGTTTTTAAAGTGGCAGAGATTGCCATGGGCCGGTGGCTTTCCAAACCAATTCATTCTATCAATGCTCCACTCTTGTCTCATCATCCCTCGTCGCTTCCAAGTACCCCTATGGCGAGATGTTGAGTACCCTCATTCATTTTCCAATTATATTGACAAATTACTTTTTTCTTTTCTTTTAATCAAGCATTGACTTAAAGTAACACTTCCATAAAAAAAAGTAACCTACACATTTTCAGAGCTAAATACTGAACAAGAACAAATGCAAATATATTTAACCTATTGTTTGTTATTTATATAGGCAGTAAAAACATGAAATAAAATAACATTAACTAAAAAAATACATCCATTTTTGAGAAAAAAAAATTCTATGAAATAAAAATATATTTTAACAAATAGCACAAGAACACCTTTCCCAATAAATTATAACGTATACTAGCAAACCTTTTCTAGTAAACGGAAAACAAGATATTGTAAAATATTAACACAACCATCAATCTCTGTCTGTTACTGATGTACGTAAATTCAGAAACACCACACACTTCATTCAACAATAGGATTTTTTACAAACTTTGTATCATCATAAGACTTTAAAATACCACAAGCAGAAAAAATTCATAAGATATGCGGTTATTTTCTAGGGGTGTGCGAAGCTTTGGAAAATTGAAGTCAAACTGAAGACTAATTTTCTTTGTCTTAGTCTCCAGGAAGATTAAAAAACTTTGAGGATTCCGAAGATCTTTTCTTAGAGTAGTATATAGTAATAGCAGGTATTAACGCTGTTGCTTGAAGCTGCAAATAACATCACTGGTGTCCGACTAGCTGTGTTTTAACCGCGAAGAGGATCAGTCACGTTGTTAAACATGGATAAGAACTATCAGCATGATTTTCGCCGGCGATGTTTGTATTTACAGCTCTGGGAATTACCGTATATACTCGTGTATAGCGCGCCCTTTTTTCCCCTCAAGTAAAGGAAAAAAATAAGGATGCGCGCTATACACGGGAAAAAAAAAAGTCAGGCGGGGAGGAGGAGTGGAAGTCGTTAACTGCCCGGTGACGGGTGACGTTTCTGGCCAGCCCCCACACATACGCACAAGCAACAAGGCCTCTGTTTCACACACACACACACGTACGTGCGCACGCAAGCTCGCACATCATGGTCTCTTGTTTATTTTTAGACCTCCCCCTTTACAGAAAGCCAGCTCAGAAGCTAGTAAAAAAAAGAGACAGAGAGAGAGAATGTTGTCACCAGTTCCCCCCACCCCCCTCCTCTGATCGCTTTCTTCGCTTCCACCATTCCTCGTCCCAGCAGCGACCGGTGAGTCATCTAGTTCTCCGAGCCAGCTTAGCAACGTAGCGCGGCACGCCTCCCTCCCTCCCTTCCACATACCAGTTGTGACGATACAGCGCTTCATTATCTTCCATCTACACAGCAGAGTTTAAGTATTTTCCTGACGCATCACCACACATAAATTTAAATAATCAGGTACCACAAAATGTTAGTAAAATTTATTTATGGGAAAAAAAAATTTCAATTTTTTTTTCTTTGGAATTTGTTGCAAAAATCATGGTGCGCGCTATACACGAGTAAATACGGTACCTCTGCCCCCTCCGCAATTACCGGCAGGTTGACATACAAGACTGTAAGAAAACATTGGCTCGAATTACCACACCATGCATACACTGGACAGATCAAGAGGAAGTATGCTAAAGCTTCTCCTGTTTTCCTACACTGTAATTAAAACAAAAAAATAATCCATGTGTTACACTGAAAATTCTTTTAAAAGGAATTAATTTTCAGAGGATAAATAAAAAAAAAATTAAAATTAAAAAAAAAAATTAATAAATATTAGAGGTGTACAGCGTACATTATATTTTAACCATTCTCCAAATGTTTTACCATTCTGAAGGAACAGAGGAATATGAATTGCATTCTACTACTTATAATTTCGGCCATTATTTCCTTATTTGCTTAACATATTATAGTCTGTAACTGCTTTCAAAGATTTCCTTGCAAACTGAGTCTTAAATTTTTACATCTTCCTCAAAACTTAGCTTTATCTTCAAAAATTTAAGATTTTGACCCAAACAGTGTAAACTTAGAACACCTTAAAGACTCGATTTAATGGCTTCGCAACTACCCAAGCCTTAATTTTATGAAGGACATTTAAGGAAATATCTTGATTATACAGAATTAGAACTGTATGTCCCACTAATTTTTTTTTGCCGATCCTGTCCTAATTCCCAAAGGAAATAATTCTTTTCAACCCGAAAATTTTTCCATCTAAAAAATTAATCCCAGCACAACCATAAAATGTAACAAAATAAATAAAAATTAAACACCATTAGCTAACCTGGTAACAATAGTCTGACAGTTTGCTGAAAATCAAACCTTATTGTGAAAAGAGTTTATATTTTCTTTTCATGCATGAGAGAAAAATATAAAAATAAAACCAATAAATTTTGGATGTACTGGCTTTTGTATAACTTTTCCATTTTATAACTTAAACAAGAAGTTTATGTTTCCACGACCCAGCAAAATAAATACCGTATTGGCCCGAATATAAGGCGACCCCGAATATAAGGCGACCTGCAGTTTTAGGAGGCCAAACAAATGTAAAAATAATGTTTGGTAGAAATTAATGTGAAAATTCATTAGACATACATTTTGTGTTGATAAATCGTTTTTGCATGTATGTATAACAATTAATTTATATTTATCACATTACTTATTTAAAATAAGTTTGAATGGCCTACCCTAAAAGTCAAAAGAAAACAATTAGAAAATATTTACATTTTTAAGTATTACACTAGAAATTTTTTTGTATGTTTACTCTAATGAAGCTGCATAATAATTGTCATCTTCAGAGCTGTTTATTTGTCTAGAGCTCATTCCCCGCCGTTCCACCGATGTGTGATTGTTCATTTTTCACAGTTTACTGTATCTACGAATTTAAAATTTTTACAATGGCTATTAATCACTCTTAAAATACAGCATTTAACTATCCGTTTGACTTAAGCTACGTATTACCACAGAACAAGGCGTATTACTATTTAGTAGTGTGTTAAACGTAAAAAAAGCAAACAAAGAATGCATCTTGCCGGAACAAAACAAGTGGTTAGCTGACATGATGAAGCTTACGGCCATGAATAACTTCGGTTACGTGACCGCGTATATTTGTCCATATTACTCTCTGACAGAGAGAGTCTGTTCTATGAATTTGAAAGAATAATCTATCATAATTATAAAAGGTTTTTACATAAATAAAGAGTGGATTATTAAAATAGCTTTTGAAGCAACGTACCAAATTCCTGTTAATATGGCGTCTTCGTGCGTGTTCGGCAATGTTCGTTTTACAACAAAGAAATATTGTGGAAAGACAGTTGGCAGCCGTGAATTTCCAAACATTACATCCGAAATGTTTGTAAACGTAAACAATCGTTCTGAAAATAACTGTGATATTTTAGTACTAAAATTTCCATTAAAAATCTGAAGATAAATTACCGTAAATGTTAACACGCGATTGTACACAAAGTACAAATATGAATTGTGAAATAAAAGGTTGCCATTTTGAGATGCTTCAACATTCACGTTTTTACTCAAGAACAAATATTTTAATTTTCAACTTCAAACAATTGTAAATTACTGCAATATTAGGTGGATTTATCGTTTTTCCCCGTGTGAGGTAACAAAGTTTTAGTTAATATAAAAAATGTGAACGTTTTGTTAAACAATGTTTCTACTGTAGCTTTCAGCTTGGAACTAATGTTTGCGGTTCTGACGTCTTGGGTGCGAAAATAAGGCGACTTCCAATTTTTGCATCTCTCGTTTATGTAAAAATGGTCGCCTTATATTCGGACCAATACGGTAAATAAATAAATAAATAAATAAATAAATATATGCACTAAATGTTTCCTACGTTGTTCTTATTTAGTGTGCGATATGCCCATTAAACACTTACGCTAGTAACCCAAAGTTGTATTTATAGATTTTTATAAATGTATCTTCATATTTAGGTAAGTTATATTTGCCTTCAACTTCATCTTTGGCAAAAATTTAAATCTTCATTTTCAACTACAATTAAAATTTAAAAAGTCATCTTCGCACACTCCTATAATTTTTAAGCAATAATTTTATGCCATAAAACCATCTTATAGAAAGCTGATGTACCCCTGTTACCACATGCAAATTATTAGAAGTCCAAGCAATATTTAGTTCCAAAAATCCACACAAATTGATTTCACTCATTAAATTAATTACCAATACGTACAATAACATATGTTAGTTGTATATAAAGATAGCATTCAGTGCTTCTAGCCTGCAAATATGGAATTGTAGTGCATAAAGTAAAAAGTACTTACAGGTGGCATTAAACACAAATTAGCATCAAGTTACATCAAACCACAGTAATTCCATTTAAGGAAATTTAAATTAAAAAACAAACTACAGTAAAATCCAGTTGTTACAACCTCGTTTATTATGAACACCTTTCCACTACGACCATTTTTCAAGGACCTGTGAAACAAATTATTGTGTTAATATTCAATAATTTGAAGGAAATCAGCCCAAAATTCTTTTGAAGTGTATATTGTACTGCATTTCTCTTGGCGAGCACTGTACTACACATGGTGCGGTAGACAACTCCTCCCTTATCTATTCCTCTCCACCATCCTATCACAGATAATGGCACCCTGGTGCCGGGATGTCTTCCCGCTGCCCAGTCATCTATTGTGATAAGCTTGCTCTCAACATGCTACCTCTCTGTTTGCTTCTGTTATTACGACTTGGAGCTCTCCTGGTTTTGATTATTGTTTTTGGATGGATTACTGTACATTTTTCCACCCAGATTCAGTAATATTTTTGGTTTGATTTGGTGAACAATTGTGGGCGACCCACACATTTTCTTGGACTCCAATGAGACTGTACTTCAGGCTTTATTTATAGAGCTGTTTTTTTTTCTCACATCACTTAGAAATAATTTCCAAAATTTTTGGGATTATTTATGGTTATTTATGTGGAGTGTGTGTGATTTAAAATACATTTATCAATGTAAATCGAGAGAAAACTAATAACACAGTTTTACAGACATAACAATCATTGTCGGCTCACTTTATTCTACCAAGAAGAAAAGTTAAAAATATACAAGAACTGTAGGAAAACTGATAAGACTTTATACGTGTCCATAAGCTGTGTGCCCCTGATGGTTCAAATTATGGTGAAGGAAATGTGTATAGATCCAATAGAAAACATCTGGCTATAAACACAGGGATGACACTGCTTTCCTAACATTCTACGAAATGTCTTATATGTCTTTTGAGAAGATATACACAACAACCTTATGGATGAACGCCCACCCTTAACCCCCCCCCCCCCCCCCCCCCCCCGTAGTTTTATCTGCTGCCCTTAATGTTAAACTCAAGGAGCTCAGTTAATTACCCCCTACCCCAGATGTGTTGTCAAAGAAAAGTTGCTGTCACAGCACAACAAAAAAAAGTTTGTCAATTTTACCCAAGCATGACACACTGCACAGCTGCCGTCCTTCCTAACATTCCACATCTTGCCCGCTGGCGCGAGGGACAGCAAACAATGTCACAACACTTAATCTTCTTGACCCCTATGGCATGGTATAAAGTTACGGCCCTAACCTAATATATTAAAATTTTAATGATAGTTCAAATAAACTTATCGCTTGTTAAAAGATACAGTTACACTGCAAATTGCTCCTAGATTATGCTCACTTTGGTGACCGTGTCCAATATGCTTTTCTTGGGTATCTTTTCTTTTCGGAAGATGTCTGCTATTAACATAAATTTATATTTAATTTTTAAAACTTGTTACTTTCCTGCCAAAGACAACTAATCGCAGAGTGTGTGCAAAAAAAAAAGGCATATTTTACTGGATAAGGGTCGGGAGTAGGTCAATCTTTCCAAAATGTTTATTACGACCCTATTACTGGGAACCCTAAGGGTTCATAACAACAGGGTTTTATTGTACCTTGGTTAAAATCTGATTTTAATTGAAATCGTCCACTATAGACTTCCAAGTTACTCTTTCAATAACTATGTGTTTCCAGCCATCTTAAATTTGAAGAAGTCGCAAAGACTTATAGAAGATTTATGTTTCAAGCCAAAGAAGAGTGTGTTTGTGTATGCAACCTGAAAACACCACATACCTCCTCCACAGTGTTAGTAAAAGCTAGCGAAAGTCAACACATGACAAGCGGAGATGGCCAGTACTACTCTGCTTAATTACCACCTTGTCCTCTTGCTCATTCTCTTCTTCCTCCTCCTCCTCGTCAGACGAGCTCTGTTCCTCGTCTTCGTCCTCCTCGTCGTCGTCGTCCTCGTCCTCGTCGTCCTCGCTGGTCTCCGAGGAGGAGTCCGTCTCCACCTGCCGAATGGCGTCGGGCCAGGGGGGCGGCTCCCACTGCGAGACACGCTCCCTCACGTGGTAGTAATACACACGGCCCTCCGAGTCCTTGGCCGACTTCCACTTGGGAGGCAGCCTGGCGGGGACGAGTTGCTGCCGGGGCAGGGGCAGGAGGTGGGGGCGGGGTTGCGGGCCGGTGGGCAGGGGGATGAACTCTGGCAGCAGGGGCTCCGCGGGCGGCAGGGCTGGCCTCACCTCCACATACGCTCCGTGGCTCCCGCCATCGTAGGGCAGCGAGTGCCCGTGAGGGTAGTGGGGGCTATTGGGGTCGTACGCGGGCTGCAGAAGAGGTGGGGCCGGCATGTGAGGATTGCCCGGTTTGTAAATAGGAGAGGGTCGAATTTCCGGTGGCGTTAGCGAGTTTGGATCTGCAACATATTCAATCAATAAAAAAACCAGTGTTTTAAACATATTTGTAATTACTAGAGACCTGCAAAATTTGCGGATTCATCCGGTGATAGGCTAGAATTCAAACACATATACCTCTTAGATAATTTTGCTATTGGCTTACTGTTCATCTGGACGAATCTCAACCAGTTATAAACCCTCAACCAAAAAAGGATCGAATCACAGACAAACCAGATGAGATGACTTGTCGGCAGCCAATGAACTTGCATTATTTGCCTGAGTGTACAAGGGTACAGTCTATCCTGAAAATCATCGAAACCGCGAATTTTGCAGGTCTCTAGTAATTACAAGGAAACTATAAGAGAAGGATATCAACTAGTTAAGTAAAGATACTGGAACTATTCTGCTGTAACACAAAAAACATTTAAAAAGTAAGGTTTGATAGCCAGTAACAAACTAAGCTAATGGCAATCTTTGAAGCAATTTTTCAAGCATCCTCTTAAAGGAAATGACAAGCTCTGGCTTACATTTTGCAGTGTCGTGTAGTTTTTGTTAGGGATTAAATGTGAAGTGCTTTACAGTCTGGTTTTTATACCAAAAAAATATTTTAATCATGTATTTTGTTTACATGGCTTAATGTTTTTCTGACAGCTAGGTCACACTAAATAAAAAGCATCAGGGATTGGGATTGAATTAACAGTAATTAACGATCTCAGCATTGACTGCAATGATTCCTGCGTACCTTGCAAAGGCAAAACCAGATAAATTAAACGTTCTTTTAATTTAAGCACTTAATTTTATTATAAAAACTAGCTACTGCCCAGCATGCATTGCAATGCCTCTGTAATTTTTTTTTTGAAGTTTATAAACACATTCCAAGCCTCTCTATCTATCACTCTCTTTATCCCTATGTAACTCTACATATCTCTATATGTATCTTCATATCTCTCTATATCACTATATGTATCTTCATATCACTCTAAATATCTTTTTAGCTCTGTATAAATATAGCTGTAAATCTCTATACCTCTAACCCTTTATTTTTTATCTCTTTATATATCTATCTATATGTAAATATTTATATTTCTCTTAACCTATACATCTATATAAATCTCTCTCCATCACTCTGTATTTCTCTATCTCTCTATCTCTATCTCTATCCATCTCTCACTCCATCACTAATTGGAAAAACGATGCGCGAGCACATAGAAGACAAACACACAAAACATTCATTTTTATGTACAAGATTGCAGAAATGCTCTTCCAAATACATTTGCCAGTACGAAAAGAACTCCACCTACTGTAAGTCAATTGTACTATGCCTATAACCTTCGCGTAAGTGCAAGCAATAAGTTGACAAAGTTTTATCGCAAACGGATAAACGATATGGCAGCGCATAGAATACAAACAAACAAACATTCATTTTTATACATAAGACTAGCTGCCCGACCCGGCTTCGCACAGTTGTATTAATGGGGGAAAAAATGAGACCAAATTTCTTATTTACAGTTATAATAAACAAAATAAAATGAAAATTAATTAATTTTGACAAAAATTTAATACAATGCTTTGTAATGTACCGAAGAAAAAACCAATAGCACCGATAGTTTCCCGACTCTCGAGCACGCAACGTTGCCATGGAGACGAAGTACCCACTGTTTCCTAGGCTTAAACACCAATCAACATTGATAATCAGTTTATTATTAATTATTAATTATTAAGACCATTAATCGAAATAAAAACTATCCTATCTCTCAAGTTGGAAAAAATTACACATAAATGCAAATTTTCATCGAAATCGGTTGACTTGGTGAAGAGTTCACTGGAAACAAACATCAGGACACTGGATTTATATATATGTATTAAGATAACCACAGCAACACTACTCAAACTACAGTAAAACCACTATAAGAAGTTTCTCAAGATACTTAGAAATTTAGACACAATTAGGGAAATTTTATTGAAAGGGTACAAGTTGTATGTATTTATAGATGCAGTGCTAAATTTTCTAAACTTATGAAGCAGGAAATTTTCTCTAGAGGGTGTTAGTACATACATGTACATTAAAACTACTTTAAAACTCTATACTAGAGACCGGAAAAATTCGCGAATTCATTTCGCGATAGGCTAAAATACAAATGGTTATACCTCAGTGCTGCCTCTGCTATTGGCTCACAACTCACCTGGACCTAAGACTATCGAATCACAGGCTGCTACGTTGGGACGTCTCACAAGACAGCAGCCAACGAGTGGGTCACATTTGACCGAGTGTACGTAGAACTATGGAGTTCATCCTACATGTCATTGAACCCGCGAATTTTTCCGGTCCCTACTCATTACCCACGTCATGTTGCACCGACCTTGCGACGGAGGGTACGGCTGCCACATGTTGGTGCCGGGGTCGTAGAAGCAGGGGTAGCCCGTGCCGGGGTCGAAGGCGGACGTGACGCGGGGGTCCATGCCCAGAGCCATGCAGCGCTGCTCGTGCTGCTGCCACATCTCCTGCTGCTGCCTGCGCTGCCGCTCCTCTTCCTCCCGCCGCGCCACCTTCATCGCAAACAGCTGCCGGTGCTCCTCCTTGGATATGCGAGGCAGCGGCACAATCACCCTGCAACCACGCCCGACACCCACCACTCACTCTACGCTGGGGTGCATCTTGGGTCAGTCATAATACTCCAAGAACCTAAACCAGCGGTTCCCAAACGGTGGGTCGCGACCCACTAGTTGGTCACAGGTGGGTCGCAACTCAATCCTAAAAAAACTATCAGAAACCATCGAATAAACCACCAGAAAAAATTAAGAAAAATCGAAGCAAATCAAATTGTGTGCAAACACATATCTACTGTTAAATAAATGTTTTGCTACAAAATGCTTATATTCTGTCAACCATTTTAAAATCATAACACAAATTGTATATCAATAACCAATCGGTATCTTAAAAAAAGGATATATAATGGTAAATAAGGAAGGGATACGATACAAATAAGATTTTTTGCTCCACCACGGACCGATAGACACTGGAGGTATTCCTATTAGGGAAAGGTGGGTCGCCAGATGAAAAAGTTTGGGAACCACTGATCTAAACCATTTAATATATGATGAAATATTATAATTGAATCGGCACATGCTAAAAGTGCCTCAGTCACAAAAAAATGGCAAAGCGAGTTAAGCATGAAAATCGCATGTTATAGGATAGCTTCAACTATCTATGCTAAAAAGGGATTGAGTCAAAAGTGCGGGTTAGCTCATATTAGCTAGGAAAATACTGAATGTACGCTTACGCTAAAAAGGTTGCTTAAGAGACAGATTTATTCATTTTCTTCCAAACTGGGTTGCTTGGACTGAGGCCCTTTTAGCATGTGCTGATTCAATTAGGGGTGCACCAGTACCATATCTTAATGTCGAGTCAAGCAGTTACAAAAAAATTGAATATTTTCAAGTCGAGTAGTAAATTTGTTATTATTTTGTATTTCCCTTTAAAGCTCAACAGGAAATAGTGGGGAGAAAGTACACACTGAAATGGTATCTCATGATGGTTTCTGAATCACTATCATAGGGCTAACTGCATAATAGTCTACAGTCTCTAGCTACAGCATTTAGATTTACAAAGAATTTTACAACTGTTTCCATGTAATTAGCTACTTGAATTTTTTTTTATTACAAAATTTGTAAGCAACTATTATTTATTAATAAAAAAATAGAATTAACTATTTCAAAATATAATATGAAGTGAAAGGAAACTAAAATATGTTTGTCCAGTAGCACTGCAGTTACTTTGAAATTAGGATGTTATTTGAAACATTAAAATGAAAACAGTTTTTCATACTAACACTATAATTTTTATACTTTAAATATTTGCAAGTTTGTTATTGCCCAGTACAAGAATTTTCAGGGTTTATGTAAAATAATATTAAGTTAATGCTCCATGGTTGGAGTAGTGCTTTAACATTTAATATTTCCAATATATATCAGGTTCCCGTAACTATGGTACATCTGTGGTAGTTATTGTGCTTCCAGCATAACTATGGTGCTTCATCCATCTTTATTAATCACCTATATGCCATTATGTATTATTGTCAACTTGGTGGACGTAAAGTAGACATTTATTTTCTATGTTTATTACTTATGCATGGTATAAATAATATTTAAGTGAAAAAAGGATATGTCAAGATCATTTTAAGAAACAAATTTTGAGTATGGTGCTTGCTTAGTAGTTATATACACATTTTTTTTTACTATAGGTTAAAGTAAACAAAATTATGAAGATGGTACGTTAAATGAAATGTCCACACAAATATGAAAATCATAAATAGCGTGAAAATGATGTAAAATTAGCTACCAAAGCTAGCAATTTCAATACTTAACTATCTACATTGTTCATAATAATGAAACAGCAGGAGGAAACTGAAGTTACTTACATTGTAACAAATATCTTATTAATCAGTTTTACATCATCAAAACACATTTCCTACTTAACTGAATTGTATGAGGTTTACAATTACTAGCTATATAATTATTCTAAGATTACTCCAGGTTTGTATTATTGATGGTTCATGAGCATTTTATTATTTCCTTAGACCAAACAGTGAACTACTTACATTTTTGAGCTTAAAAATTAGGCTCGAATCAAGTACTTAAAACTAGACTATTTTTTTTTTTTTTTAATACTTATGCACCCCTAATTATAATCAAGAGCATCTTACATTTGAAGTATTTCTATATGAGTTTAAAAATCAAGTTTCTTTCCTTAAAGAATATTATTGACTTGAAACCAGTAAGTTATTTTCATACAAGCTACATGAAAGTTCATTAAGTGCTCAAATGTTAATTTAAGATATCTCTGAATTTTTCCATAACAATACCATGAATGAATAATCATATAACCCTATTTTTGACACATTGATTTAAATGGAGCACCATCAGTTGATGATCAACACACTCATAATGATGCACATAGTATCACAAGCCACTAGGACACTTTCATTACCAGTCCTGTCTTAGCCACTACCTTTCCTCCAGTTGAAAATGAAACAAAAAAAAAATTTGGATAGGAATGAAATGAATGACAGGCTGGCTTGTATTTCAACACATATCAATCTATCAGCAGAGGCAGTAATATATAGTGATAAAACAAAAAATAACAGAGAAATGGGAGTCAATATGCAGCTAAATTTACAAGAATTACCTGGTTGTGACCAGAAGATTACACAAAATTTTATTTGGTGATGAGGGTGGAGGAGAGGGGATAGAACCACTTTGATTGCTGTCTTAAGTTTGCATTTTGCCACCTGCATTGGCCCCTTGTGTCTATTACAATATATAATTCAATTAATAAATCTTTAGTTTAGTTTTTTTGTTTTAACTTAAATTTATTAATTTTTATATAGTTTTTTAAAATTAATTAAAAGCAGTCCAGATCTGATACCAGACAGATATCACTGAAGGTCCACACAGAAACATCACAAGGAATTATATAATGATTTAGGGCTTTTGACATTGCATACTGATTTTTGATTCATATGAATAGTATCATAATTAAGACAGCAACAGAAAGTAAAATTAATAAATTAGAAACTACGATGGTCCAAGAAATAAACTTAAAACATGCAATTAAATATTTCTTCCTGCTACTAAAAGATTATTTATACTTAAACCATTTCCTGTTTTGATACATTAAAAGTAAAACAGACCACAATTTAAGTAAATTTATATATTAATGCACAATACTGCGGGTACAGACACACAGAAATAACACCATAGAGAAACTTGTCATGGCTCCAAAACATTACACAAAAAAATGTTTAGCTGTACTATTTATTTTTATATTTATAACTTTCTACGGAACTAAGGATTATTATCGAAGCATACTGAATGCTTTAGTAGCAGTTTTTCTGTATACTATTACTGTTTCATGTAAAAATTTTAAGTGCCGTACCTCCATTTGTTGAAACAGTTGATAAATGCAATTGTGCCTAAGTAGTACTCATTATTTATCGCATTGTTTTATTTTTTAATGATAAAGATGAAATCTTCTATTTTGAAAGATTAAATATACTATTTACAACACTATAAAATCTTGGCTCTATCCCTTGCGTAATCATATTTGTTTTTTTATTTTATATAAATGCTTATTTTCAACCAATTCAATTGAACATTCATATGAAAATTATTTATGGCTGGCAGTACAAGATGATAGACATATCAAGTTCCTAAAAAGTGCACTGTACAACCCAAATCTTCTTCCTGACATCATCCATATAATATTGCAAATTAATCATGAAGAAAAAATTACACAATTAGTGTGATACATAGTCAGCCATTGAATGTACCTGTCTTCATATCTAGAGATTTTTCGACTTCTCTCCGAATCGGGGGAATCCTTAGATCTCTTTGATCTGTCGCGTGGCCTCTCATATTCACCTCGCTTCCGATGCCTGCAACAAGAGCAATGAACCAAAAATTACATCCATCTGAAAAATAATCTATGCCATAAAACTACTGATGGATTGAATCCAATTTTTCTCAAATCTGAACTCAAATTTCATTCTTAAAAGAATGCCTTGAACCCGAAGCTAAATCTTGAATGTCAGGAATAAAATAATATATGAGCAAAAACAAATAAACTTAAATTTTGAAGAAACATTCAGTCCATAAAAAATTTATTTTTAAAATAAAGTAAAAAGATACCTAAATAGGATACAATAATTTTATTTCTCATAAATGTTTCCTGAAGTGCCAAACAACACACTTCCAGAGCATTATCGTCGTTCAAAGAACAATTATTCAATATATTCTGAGATAAATAATTCAGCCATTGTCAACTGCACAGATGATAAAAATTTTATTTCTGAATTTCTTTACTCAATATATTTTCCTTTGAACTTTTTTTCCTACAAAATACCTAATTATATTAGGTGATAATTGTTCTTGGTTTTATCCACTCTGCAAAAATACACACTTCCAACTGTAACTTGCAGTATGGCAGAAACAGACCTGCCAACATTCAAATTAAAAAAATCATGAGGTCCTCGATAAAAATTTTCAGGCCCATAAATACAGGTTAGATATAAAAAACAACAAATGAGAATCTTTAAATTTAAGTGACTTACCTGTACATATGTTACATGGTCTCTGCTTCAAAATTTATTTCAACAAATTATAGGTTGCAGATTTAATTTAGTTGAACATAATTTAGCGCTTTCGTGTAGTGATCATGCAGGGCCACAAATAAAAAAAGATGTAAAATAACATTCTGCTTGTGTAACACTATTATCACTGTTCACAGCAAAATTAATTTTTTTTAATTGGAAGCAATACACTTTACGTGTTAGTTGTGTTTTTTTGTAGCGACATGTTTCACAAAGTCTCCTCTTCCACTATGCGAGATAGAAAAATCAGCACGGCACATGTTACAAAACGCAAAATTGCTTCCTTTACGTGACTCGAGTATTGATGGAAACTCGTTACTGTAAGCTACCGTAAAACTTGTTTTGTAACTTTTAAAAACAAAATCTTGGGGCCCCAAAAAATCGTGAGGAAACACTATTTTGGCTTGAGGGCGTGAGATGGACCTTAAAATCGTGAGCCTCATACCAAAATCGTGAGAGTTGGCAGGTCTGCAGAAATGTATTTGAGCAAGGAAAATTTTTAAGAACTGTATCTTCAACATTTATTATTACCTACTGCTTGAACTTTTTAATTTATTTCCAAGTAGTAATTGCATTAAAATATTTCAAATATTTACTACAGCTCCTTGAACTTAACAAATGACAGTGAATCCCAAAAGTTTATTTTAGTCAGTATCTGATAGCTCTGTCATAGAAACATTTTTTGATTAATATATACTTTGATTGACAATAGAGAACTTTTTTGATTCACCCAAAACCAGCTTGTTTGCTACGATACAATTAATTTTTCCCTGTAGTAAACATGTATGAATATGTAGGTGTTTATGTGTCTGTGTATAACTGAGGGGTTCTTAAAAACTCTTAAATTTCCAACTAAGAAGTTTCCCTTCTTTGCAAGTTAAAATAATTTTACACCTATTCTATATATTCATAATATTTAATTCTTAAAGAAATGTTTATACAGTAAGTAATAAAAAAAACACTGGAAAGACATCACAGATGGAACACATCATTGGTTTCTATTACTAATGCACAGACTTGACTTTACCAAACTTTGTAAAACTTATAGCCGGTAATTGCCAATTCTGTAACCATCACCACAGCATATTTTTGACAAGTAAATAAAAAGCAGGTGTCTCATCTATAAATGATACTGATGTATACTGCAATAGTTTACTCAAAAACACCAGTAACATCCCAGACAGGAAGAGAGTTGTTAAAATCATTTCATGGTAGTGCTAATACGGTAATTCAGCACTGGCAAGTTGTTATTCAGAAAGACAAGTCTCAAATTCTGCAATCAACATTCTATGGATACTCTGATAAATAAATAAATAAATACACACACAACATATTTTGTGTGTGTGTGTGTGTTATTTATGGTGAAAATAGTTTACCAACATAATTTCTAATATGGTAGGTGTTTGGACTTGTGTATGTTTGGACTTGTGATGTTTTTAAATTTGTGTAAATATGTTGGGACTTTGAGATATTCCTTATATCAAGACTGTGTTTGAACTTCCCGCGCTACTGGCTGCGGTAGCGCCACTAGCTGGCAGTGCCGGCAACTAGTCAGTCTTTGTTATCGCGCCGCCGCGGTAAGTCGTTCCGTCAGGAAGATGGTGTTATCAGTCCACAGTCAAAACATTTGGTCCTCCGGGCCGGATCTTGCCGGCGTGTTTAGTCTCTCAAGAAATAGTTTCGTAGGTGTTTAGTTTACTTCGTCGGCGTGCGTCGATATGCATCGTTCAGTTCGAGTGTGGTCCGTTGACGTCTGAAGTGCATTGATCATATTTGTTTTGTACTTGATGAAATTAACTTGCTCGTGTAAATGTATCAGACGTGAAGCACCCTATTGTTGTGTTTGTCACGGATTTGGAAATTATCGTATTTGTCCTGAGTGCGCAGCGCCGCGCCGTGACTTTAACCTCTCCTTTGTATTACGTCGCCGTCCTTTATCATTGTTCAGGGTCCGTGACCTTTCCCTTGTTCTCGTCTCCTTTGTCCATAGTGTCTCGTCGCTGCCTTTGTCCTTTAGTATCCTGTCGCTGCCTTTGTCCTTTAGTGTCCTGTCGCTGCCTTGTTCGCCGTATCCCGCAGTTGCCTTTGTCCGTTGCGTGACGTCACAGTTCTTTGTGTCAATGAATAAAGATTACGTGTTTTGACACAATAACAGTACATCATGGCAGACGTTCGGTCGGCGTTATTGCGCCTTAGACTTGCTGAAGACCGGGTTAAACGTGCGGCGGACCTTGCACACACTGCGGCGGGGGACCCGAATAAAAGGGGCCTATTTCTTGCAACGGCTCGTGATCTTGCTTCAGTGAAAACTGGTTTTGATGCAGACTATCTCGCTGTGGAGGCTGCAGCGGACCCAGCTACGGGTTTCGATCCTGAAGCCCATGTAGCTCGCATAATCTCATTTGAAAATTACTATTATTCAGCGATGGCCGCCGTGGAGTCCTTCACTATTGAAGAGAGGGCTAGAGACTTAAAGGAGCAAACAAAGAGTATTTCATCCGGGAATTCTCACGTTGCTCTACCAAAAATAGTGCTGCCACATTTCAATGGCAACCCTAGGGAGTGGATGAATTTTGCCAACCTGTTCACCACTCTTGTGACAACGAATGCCAACCTTACTGAGGTTGAGAGACTAGTGTATCTCAAAACCGCACTAAGTGATGAGCCACTTCAGTTGATTCAGTCGTTGACAATCACAGACGTGAATTTTAAAGTAGCCTGGAAATTACTCACTGATCGGTATGACAACAAACGCTTAATCATATCTGTTCATGTTGAAGCCCTTCTGCAGGCACCTTTTGCATCTGCTGATGCACCAGCATCACTTCGACATCTTTTAACGGTTATCACGGAAAATGTGGCAGCATTGGCCGCACTCGATGTCCCAGTCAGTCAGTGGGATTTAATATTGCTTCCTATTCTCTGCAAGAGATTAGATGTGGTACTTCAAACCCAGTGGGAAATGACACTCACCGGTCAAGACCTACCATCCTTGGCCAAGTTCACCGAATACCTGGAAAAGCACTGTCGTGCTCAAGAGGCTGTGATATCATCCAGGGGAAAGGTACCCACAACACAGATCACTCGGCAGAAAAATTTCCCCTCTTTTGCACCTGTTCGTAAGTCTGTTCTGCCTAAATACCAAAGTGCAAATACCTTCCTTGCTAAATCAGAGACACACTCCTGCCAAATGTGCAGCAGTGCTCACTCATTGTTTAAGTGCTCTAAATTCAATCAGCTTAGCCCAACAGAGAGATACTCTGTAGTCAGACAACACAGACTATGTTTGAACTGCCTTAGATCATCACATCAAGCAAAAAACTGCCTCGTGGGTTCATCTTGTCGCCATTGTGGTTCGCGTCATCATTCACTTTTACATTTTGAGGACGAAACTTGTGAGGATGAACAAGGTGATGCTGCTCCCGACTCTGCAGAGGGACAGTCGACTGTACACGATGTAAATCCAACCTCAACATTATCCACTGTCACCTCTTGTAGTGCTGTGCACTCAGTGTCAACAGTCCTGTTGTCGACAGCCCAGGTTCAGATTCATGACGTGCGTGGAAACCCACATACGTTTCGGGCCCTGCTAGACTCTGCCAGCCAGGCCAGTTTTATCAGTGAAAGATGTTTTCAGTGTTTGAGTCTGCCTCGCAAAAATGCTCACCTACCCATAGAGGGTTTATCCAATACACCAGTGAATGTTGCCAAGTCTTACACTTCTTTGGTAATTAGTCCAGTTGGTGAAGACAGTCCTCGGTTTGCTCTCGATGCCTTCATCCTTCCACGAATTGCTAATAGCTTGCCCAGTGTTCAGTTGCCTTCTGACACTCGTCAGTCTGTTGTTCACCTCAAGCTAGCGGATCCCTCATTTGATATCCCTGGTGCTGTAGATTTGCTTCTTGGAGCCGACTTGTTTCCACAATTATTGACCGGTGGTAAGTTAGAAGGCTCTCCCATGGCCCTCAACTCAGTACTGGGATGGGTCCTTATGGGAAAAGTGGAGACAGCATCTTGTAGAACTGCAACCTTTGTCACATCCATGGTGACCACCATTTCCCCCTTGGAGGAAGTAATGAAAAGGTTTTGGGAGCTGGAGGAATTTCCACACACACACTACCTCTCCCAAGATGACACTGTATGTGAAGAACTGTTCAAGAAAACACATTGTAGAAGTGCTGAGGGGGGTATAGTGTTGCCCTGCCGTTCAGGAATCCTGAACCCGAATTGGGAACCTCTCGATCCCTTGCACTGAGCAGGTTTGAGCGTTTGGAGAGGCGACTGAGTGACAATGTTCCACTTCATGGAATGTATTCAGATTTCATGAAGGATTATTTGATGGCAGGCCACATGGAAAAGGTTCCAAAGTCACAGATTGATTGCTCTACTTCCTTTTACATTCCTCATCACTGCATAATCAAGCCAGACAGTTCAACCACCAAACTTCGTGTAGTCTTCGATGCGTCAGCCAAAGGTTCAACTGGAGTATCTCTCAATGATGAACTGCTCACGGGACCCAAGCTGCAGCAAGACATTGTTAAGGTACTAAGTAACTTCCGCCTTCACCCAGTGGTGTTTACCGCTGACATAAAGCAAATGTACAGGCAGAT
The DNA here is from genome assembly GCF_032445375.1 of Bacillus rossius redtenbacheri. Lineage (NCBI taxonomy): Eukaryota > Metazoa > Arthropoda > Insecta > Phasmatodea > Bacillidae > Bacillus > Bacillus rossius. Next base: position 13,201,280 of record NC_086330.1, read on the forward strand.
ACGTGTGCACAGAGAGCATCAAGATTTTCAACGAATTGTGTGGCGGTTCAATAAATCGGAACCAGTTGAAGATTATCGACTGAAAACCGTGACGTATGGAGTGTCCTCAGCACCTTACTTAGCAATTCGCACCCTGCATCAACTTGCTGCTGATGAGCGGGAACAGTTTCCTACTGCTTCAAGGACACTCTTGTCAGATATCTATGTGGATGATGTTGTGACGGGAGCTGACTCAGTAGATGCAGCCTTGGAACTTCAGCGAGAACTCATGACACTTCTCGATAAAGGTGGGTTCATGTTACGCAAATTCATGAGTAATAATCCTGTGCTCCTGGAGTGGCTCCCTCCCGATGCTGTTCAACTGCCAAGGCCATTCTCCATGGACCAAGACAGTGAAGTAATAGTAAAGGTACTTGGGCTGCAATGGAACCCACTCTCGGACACCTACTCGTACAATGTCCAGGCTAGCTCTGAATCACCAACTAAACGTTCTATCTTGTCTAATTTGGCTCGCGTATTTGATCCTCTTAGTTTCCTGACACCCTTGACCATGTTCGCGAAGAGCCTCATCCAGGAATTATGGCTGAAGAAACTGGATTGGGATACAGTTCCACCGCCTGAGATTGTAAGAGTGTGGGAATGTTTCAGTAAAGACTTGCCACACTTGTCGTCCCTTACAGTTCCCAGACATGTCAAAGGCTGTTCAGATTGCTCTTATGAACTTCATGGATTCTGTGACAGCTCTGAGAAGGGTTATGCAGCTGTTGTGTACCTGCGTGTGAGTTGTAAGGGTGATGTGAAAGTACATCTCTTGGTCGCGAAGTCAAAGGTCGCACCTGTCAAGGTAGTTTCATTGCCTCGTTTAGAGTTATGTGGTGCTTTAGTGTTGGCTCGGTTGCTGCAGCATACTCTGGCAATTTACAAACACCATATTAAGCTTCAGTCCATAACTGCCTGGACTGACTCCCAAGTTGTTCTGGCCTGGGTCAATACTGCGCCACATCAGTTGAAGACTTTTGTGGCAAACAGAGTAAGCGAAATTCAAGACTGCACTGAAACCTCCTGGTGGCGACATGTACGTTCCGAATACAACCCAGCAGACTGTGCCTCTCGAGGCTTGCTTCCTGTAGACTTGCTGAACCACTCGTTGTGGTGGTGTGGTCCACAGTGGCTAAGACATCAACCCTCTCAGTGGCCTGTCCAAATAGCATTTGATGACATGGCACCTGATTCAGTAGTGCTAGAGAAAAGGAACCTCACTCTCATCAGTGTTGTAACACCTCATCAGTGTGATCAACTGCTGGAACGATGTAGTCGTCTGTCAAGACTGCTTCATGTAACGTGCTACGTGTTGCGATTCATTCACAACTGCCGTGCCAAGCAGGCGAAGTTAGTAGGTCAGATTGGTACTCATGAGATAAAAGGGGCAATGATGTTTTGGGTCAAACGAGTGCAAGCTATTGTTTTTGAGGGTGATATTACAGCTCTAAAAACTGATAAGTGTACATCCCCACAGCTTCGTAAACTGGTCCCATTCCTCGATCCCTCTGGAACGGTCAGGGTGGGCGGTCGATTGCCTCAGTCTAGTTTGCCCTTTGAGCACTAACATCCCATTCTGTTGCCAAAAACTCATCGATTCACAGATCTCATCATTAGTCATTACCACGAACTTAACCAGCACCCTGGACTACAAACTCTGCAAGGCATTCTCAGAGAAACCTTCTGGATCATCGCAGACAAGCAAGCAATACGTCGTCGTTTAGGTCGTTGCCTTAAATGTTTCAAGGCTAGACCCTCTACTCAAGCCCCATTAATGGGTGATCTCCCAGCCATGAGAGTTCAACAGGTGAAGCCCTTTTCCAAGGCAGGAGTGGACTATGCCGGTCCCTTCACCATAAAAATGGCACGTATTCGTCGACCTACCCTATTAAAGGCCTACATGTGCATCTTTGTATGCTGTAAAACTAAGGCAGTGCATGTGGAACTGGCATCAGATCTGTCCACTGAAGTTTTCATTGGAGCTTACAAGCGCTTTCTTGCTCGCTGGGGCCGATCATCAGACATTTATAGTGACTGTGGGACAAATTTTGTCGGAGCTCGCAATCATTTGCAAGAATTACAGCAGCTGTTGACGTCATCAGAACACCAGAAAGGTGTTACAGAATCTCTGCAGCCACTTGGAGTGACATGGTATTTCAACCCCCCGTCTGCCCCGCACTTTGGTGGGCTATGGGAGGCAGGGGTGAAGTCCTTCAAGACACACCTCAGGCGAGTTATTGGCGAGCAGGTACTGACGTACGAGGAACTGTACACGGCCTTGGTGCAAGTGGAAGCGATCCTAAATTCAAGACCACTATGCCCACTGAGTTCAGATCCAAATGATCTGAAGGCTCTCACTCCAGGCCATTTTCTAACCCTTGAACCCTTGGTCACGCTGCCTGAACCCACCTTGGAAGCCATCCCCATTGGCCGTCTGCAGCGTTTTCAGCTGGTGGAACGTCTGCACCAAGACTTTTGGAAGCGTTGGCACCAAGACTACCTCCACACGCTGCAGCAGCGTGGCAAGTGGTCTCGACAAGACAGACCTATGGTACCAGATCAACTAGTGCTGCTCAAGGATGACAGGATCCCCCCCTTGCAGTGGCGTTTAGGACGCATCATTCAACTGCATCCAGGAAATGACAATATTCCTCGTGTTGCGACTGTCCGCACCTCTAATGGGATGGTCAAGCGTCCTGCTGTAAAACTTTGCCCCCTACCAGTTGAATTTTGAAAACAGTGTTTCAAGGTGGGCGGTTATGTTTGGACTTGTGATGTTTTTAAATTTGTGTAAATATGTTGGGACTTTGAGATATTCCTTATATCAAGACTGTGTTTGAACTTCCCGCGCTACTGGCTGCGGTAGCGCCACTAGCTGGCAGTGCCGGCAACTAGTCAGTCTTTGTTATCGCGCCGCCGCGGTAAGTCGTTCCGTCAGAAAGATGGTGTTATCAGTCCACAGTCAAAACAGTAGGAATCAATTCATCATCAATACGAGTACCTCAGTGATCTTTTGATTTTTACTAACAATTTTTGTAACAGTTTTAAACCTGTAGGCCTTATGCTAATAAATATAAGACCTTCCTGCAACTGAATATTGGAGGTAGCCTAAGTATTTTTTGGTTGCTAATTTCTTTGCAATATTCAATTTCAGGTTTTAGTATAGTCTAGAATAAAGAAGAAAACAAAGTATTGCTTCTTCTTTGATTGGCACTCTTAGGTGCCTCTAAACTGCACATCTACAGTTAATGCAAGATACTTGTCAAAGTCTGGTACAGTCACTCTCACTAAAAAGTGTGACCAGCTAGAGGTCTGGAAAAATAACTACCGTAAGTTTTGGGAATAAAAACAAATTCAGTAAAACAATGTTTTCATCACGCTTTAATGAATGATATTTAATGAGGTTTTTATAGTGATTTAATTCCTTCAGTCCTATTAAATCTGTGTTGCTACTGCAGTATTTTACAGTGGGTGAGAAAACTGGACGCAAAAAAAGAAGCTAAGAGAAAAATAAAACATAGGCAAGCATGTGTTATCAGTAGGGCCTGGAAAATTCTGGTGTTTTCAGTATGCAAAAAGCGGCACTTTCAAATTAGAAAAGCGGTGGTTTAAAGTTGGTATTTTCGTTATGCAATGGAAATTTTACCGGTATTTTAAATGTTGACTAAATTGTTCAGTTATTGAATATAATAGTTTACATATTTAATAAACAATCCATGTATACTAGGAATAAGACTAATATGCATAATAACAGCCAATTAAATCCAAAACAGTTACACAAAACAGACACCCTATAGATGTTTGCAACTACAAATTTTCTTTTTTTTCGGCTGCCGATGCCACATGCTTAGCCGACTTTAGGTGTTTGTCAATGGAATCTTTTCTTTCCCATGAAACTTTACATACAGTTGCAAAATTTGCACATCACTGTGCTATTGTCAGTACAATAAAACCCATGTTTCTGATACTTATATGCTCGGTCTCGAGCACTCAAAGTATTATTCGGCATTTTCAAACCCTAGACAGAAATATGTTGCAACATACTACATACAGGCTGTTACGAAAACAATCAACTAAACTTGGCGCGCGAATAAATATCAGCAGTGGTATGCCACTACGTTGGGAATGCTGTCGCGGCTCGTGACGTCAACAGATGCTGGCTGCATGATAGTCACGCATGCCCGCACACTACCAGTCTCGATGTGCAGACTAATTTCTATCTGCAAAATCATTATTTGCTTATTCTCTTGCTATTTACGAAGTTACATAAAATAAACAACTACGGTAAGATAAATTCATTAGCCGCTAACATACGTGTTAGCTTTACACAAAACAAAACTTCTCACAGTCTGGGAAATGTATGATCTTCGTTAAGGAAGCATTCGCTTACGTGAGAAGTTAGTAGAAGCTATGTTGGCTAACCTGGACAAACCAGGTTTGTTTTGTTTACATTTTACCGTATATGACGCAACTTGGATAAATACAAGATATTAGGTTATTCTTTTGCTTTGATATAATATTTTATACACATTTTGCAAAATACAATAAACGCGTTCTCATATCCGGCCAAGTGTGCACGGTAGTTTAGAATTCGGCATCATTATTTTTATTTTTCGTAGAGTGCAAAAGTTTGAGTTTGCTTGCATTCAATAAATACAGTATTGGCATAATGGAGTGGAGGAACATGGGGTTGCCACTTGACAAACCCTGGCGCACAAATGAGAAGAAACTTAGTGCGAACTATACCCGAGATCAATTTTGAGCATCAAAACCATACACGAACACGGCTTATGTAAAAATAAGGTAATTATGCTGAAACACAAGACTTGGGTTAAAGGATACTTTAACCTTGCGTGAGTATTAGTGATCTGCAAATACATGGTACTTTTCGGGGATATATTCGCAGTGTAATATAGAAATGTGGTTTTCGCGTATGTACTTACTTTTCGCGTTTTCATGCAAAATTCGCGTGAATTTTCGCAAACTTCGTGATCACGAAAAATTCCAGGCCCTAGTTATCAGCATCCCATCAATCATGTCTATGCAGTAAACAACTGTGGTTGAAAGAGGAACGTGTGACATAGTTTGTAGACGAGAGAGAGTAGAGTTTCAAAACCTGAGAATTTCCACACAAAAAAATCACTGCTCATTTCCAACTTTTCAATGCTTTCAGTCTGTGGCCACAGTTTTTTTTACTTAAAAGGTTATCAGTGTTGAAATTCCTTTACATAATCATTAGTTATTATTAATTTGTACATGATATTAAACATTGGTAACGATAGTAACCTATATTTGTACACTAGTACTAGTGATGGCCCGATATTCGATATCCGATATCGGAGATCAGTAATATGGGCACATTTTTCAATATCGGACATCGGTAAATACTTGCGATATTTTGATAACCGATGTTTGCTCTCGCCAATAATACTTCTCACATAACCTTAACCGTAATTCCAAGCTTATTTTCCGCGGGCGTAATTTATCTATCTTCACGTCACCATATTACCTAGTAATTTCAAGCATATTTTTCACAGAAACAATTTCAAGATTTCAAGCCTATTTCTTCTTTCTGATACTCCAATGCATCCCGACGGTACAATTCTTCCATGTGTACACAAATCCCAGTCATTAGTGCATATTTATTCGTTTCAGATATTCGCAAAATGTTTTCGCTTGATGAATTTTCGAAGTTCACTATGTGTACATAAATTGAAAACATAAACGAAAATAATTACGATATTTAATTTAATAAGTGGTGTAGCCGTAAGTAAACATGAAGAAGAATAAAGTTGCTGCTTGATATAACAGACATTTTCTTTCCGTGTCGTTTCATGGTCGCCAACTGCTGTTCTATACAAAAACATTACGTAAGTTTTTACAAAAGCTAAAATATGAAACGTGTTTACGTAGGGCAAGTTGCAGCAAAGGTATTATGTTGGCTATATTGAGTGCATTGAAAACAACATAAATAAAGATGTGTGGTTTTATAAACTCTGCAGTACGTTTCAAAGTTGTATTGAAATTACTTTTCACGTACCTATTTTTAACGTGTTTTCGCACCAATAAATGGAGTGATACACTTGAACAATGGTCACAAAATTTACTACTTGAAGACCTTCCTTTCTAGTGTGTCATTAACCGTGATGAAATTTTACAAAGGGTACAAAAGTTTGATGTTTTTCAGCGGTAGCCTACAACTCACGTAGTTTAGGTTCCCTACCACGTTCGTGCAACTTCGGATTTCTCTCAAAAATTGAAATTAAAAAAAAAATCAAAGTGTTAGGTTAGGTTATGTCAGTCACAACATGCTTGAACCTCTGATTTAGCGGCTGAAGTGGCGTTAATAAACTTCGGAAATCTTCGGAAATTCTTGCAGGGAACCGAAACTACGTGAGTTGTGGGCTTCCCGTTTTTCGGACGGTATTTTTCGTAGATTACAGTTGAGACACTGGACTCAGTACATGCAGTGGCTTGTAATTCATACATTATAAGCAAATACACTAGAGACTAATACCGGACAGCTACAATATTTCTCAACATTTCTCCACAAAAATCTGAAATTTGTTTCCTTGTAGTTACAATATGTTTTTTTTTTGCATACTTTAGGTAATACCTACACCAGAATATTGCTTTATCTGGCCTTGAAAAATAATTTAAATTTTTAAGACCTTGAATTTAGAGAGCTTATTTGTAGGCCATTATGATAAATTCATTATTAGCTTTCATTTAATGTGAATTTACTATATTTTACATTTAATAAAAATAATATACATTCACATATGTATGTTTTATTAATATTTAACATTTTTCATTATTGTCTCTAACAATACTCCAGAACCACAATTTTATAGAATCAGTGTTAGAAATGAGATAGGCCTATTATCAGAATATCGGAATATCGGGTATCGGTTATCGGATCGGTAAATTTGGAAATATCGGAATCGGTATCAGGTTTTTGGATATCGGGCCATCACTAACTAGTACTATAATTTTTTATACCTAAAGAGCACTTTGGCAATTTCTATTCATCTAATAAGCTCTTACAATAAATTATTGGAAGAAAAAAATACACATACCTGTCATATGTCTTTTGGTTATGGACTTCTTCCCGATCCAAATATTCTTTATAACCTCGATCTGAAAGCGAATCGTGTCACTGTGAGAATTCCCCAAAATCACAGTTACACCAATATCATCGTGTACAGGATAAAATTTTTGCCAATGATTTCCTAGTCTACATTTAAGTAAGTTTTGCATGTAAAAAGATTAAAAAATTTATAGTATACCTCCTAATAACCAAGCATTTTTAGAAGATGAGCCTAAGAGTTTTCCGTAACAAATAAGGTTTCAAAATTGTATGAAACAGAGTTATTTTCAATCAGCAGTATAATTTAGTAGTGGCAAAAACAATAATAGAACACATTGTAATAGCATGTTTCTGTTTAGGTTACAATGTTGTTCATGTCGTTCAATGATTATGGGATTTATTTATAATAAATTTAATCATGCATGTAGAACAAAGACAAAGCATTAAGTTTACACGTGAGAATGATTATTAAAAATGAATTTATTTTACTTAATATTCAAATCATAATTATCATACACTTAAAATTAAATAATAATGTGGTAGTAAAAGTTATCACTATCCTCTAATTAACCGAGATATACTAAATTTCTATTGTCCACACAGGGAATCGAATATAACACCCATCCTGTACGACTAAGCCAAACCTCTCAAAAAAGCAAAAAGTTAAGCTCTTAAAACTTTCTAGCTATGTCAAATATTAAAATGTTAGTGCCACTTAACTCACTGTCTCCATTAAAAACTCATTTCCAGTTGTGAGGAGAAGAAATCTAGGAGCAAACTTAAGTTTAAAAAAAGTAAAACTATGAAGTAAACTAACTTCAAACAGTTACAGCAAATCCATTCCATTTATAGCTTATTTCCAACTTGGAGTGATACATACATCCTCAAAATCCAAAACACGGAAACTCAAAATTCAGTTGTGTACAACTAAATCAACTCACCACTCCAGTTTGCAAAAAAAGGCATACTTTTCAAAATAGCTTAACCGATTTTCACAACACATTTATTTTTTGAAAGCCTAATGTTTTGACTTTACAATACACCATTATCATAAACATATCTTCAGTATTTTTTTAATTTATAATGCATTATGAATAGAAATGCAAGCAAAATGCAGGATTATGGAAGAAAAAAAAAAAAAATTGGGGATATTTAAAATTATATTACAACAAAACATTCAAGCAAAACAAACAATACTTTATTAATCAATACTTGGTATTAGAGTACTTCCCCTTGCCTTTACATCAGCTCTCATGCGGTTCCTCATAGATCTTATTAAGGTTTTGACAAATCATGGGGGATCCACTCCACTCCCCTCCAGTGCAATCTTGAGCTTGATGTTAGATGGTACCGGATTTATGGCTCGGACCCTCCGTTTGAGCTTGTCCCATAAATGCTTAATCGGATTCACATTGGGACTGAGGACTGGCTACAGTGGTATGTGCTTTATGACACCGGGCATTGTCATGCATCAACATGAAATCTTCCCCTACATATCCTGCATAGGGGGCACAACATGATCCAGGAGAATCTCTTTGATATATCGTTCGTCAGAACCCCCCCCGGCCACCACAAGGTATAAAAACAAAATCTCTTTATCCCTCAAGGAATATGCCAGCCCACAAAATGCATGAACTGCTGCCGTACAAGACTGTTTCAGAGGAACAGCACCGTAAACATCGCTCTCCTGGACGCCCATATCACCACCATGGACACACATTCTGCTCTCGTCAGTGAACACGATGGACCGCCATTGCTTGATGTTCCAATTGACGTGTTTCTGAAAAAATTCCAGTCGCGCTCTGCGGTGACACAGTCAATTCTAGGCCTCTAGCATGCCATTTTGAAGTGAGGTCGGCTATCTTCAAGCAACTTCTGACTTTCCATAGACTAACAGCTACTCCTCCAACTTGTCTCAGTTCCTGTTACACACTGACGCCCATGAGATGAGGATTTTAAGTGAAGTTAAGACGATAAAGCGGTAGTCCCTCGCAGATGTGTACCGGCGCATACCTGGCTGGTATCTGGTCTCCGAGTGAAGGTACCAGTTTCCTGAAACCTGAATACTATTGAGACAGCAGATTAGCCCCCAAGGTCAGTTGATGAGCGAGTTCTCGTGACTGCAGCCTGCTTGCAACAAAGCAACAACTTGTGACGCTTCTTCTGTCAAAGTATCCATGGTTTTGCGAAAACAATGAATGAAACTTGCAGAGATGTTTTAAGGCCATCTGAAAGTGACTGATGAGAAATATTGGTCGAATTGGCAATTGCGACGCGCAACTCGTGGTTACAGACAGAGCAGATTTTGCTATGCTTACGTTCAGATCATGTTAATTTAAATAATATTGTACAGATTTTATTGAAAAAGGAGTCCTTGTAAAGATAAAAGAATGGGCAGTCAAAAATAAAATATTCTGTGAAAATCGTAAAAGCCATTTTAAAATAATACCGTAATCACTCGCGTAATGTCCGCAGTAATTTAAACCTTTATTGGCCAAAAAATGGGGTGCGGACATTATGCGAGGAAAAATACAAAAATACAAAATTTTGTGTCTTAATTATTACTAAAAAGGCACAAAACGTATCTAAAATCAATTTGGATTTCACTAGCTATTTTAAAAGAATATTGCTGCGGGATCGCTTGCAAACAACACGGCTTAGACCATGTTTACTTTGCTGTAATTGCCACCTGTAACTGTCTCGCACCCGCCGGAACATTAAAAAAAATTACACGCTACACTGAAATAAGTGTAGTTACGTGTGTCTTATTAATTTGATTAATATGTGATGGATTAAAACGGCTATTAACGGCACGGCTGCAATATTTTAGCCGTACCATATCCTTACGTGCAGCGCGTAGGGGACCAGCAAGCTGGCAACAGCGCAGTGACTCACCAGTTCCACATCTGCTGTGCACTGTACTCCCCCCCCCCTTCTCCTAAATCTGATGGCCTTCATGACGTAGAGAAGGAGGAAGGAGGAAGGAAACATTTAGAGCGTGAGAATGGCCAAGGGAGGGATTCCAACCAAATGTAAACAAAGAGGGGTTCTGTTCTGTCCTGACACGTAAAACAGGGTACACACTAATTAAAGTTGACGTTTCTTTTACGCTGCGCTGCGTGTCTTACCTCAACAGAAAACAAGACTGATCCATGTCAGCAAATGTGATGTTAATTTTTTTTTATAAATATAACATAACATTAAAACAGTTCAAATAATGAACTTACTTACCCAAAAAAACTGATACTGCAACAGCACTCAAAATATTAATTTAGTCTGCATTTTAGTAACTGCAATTTCAAATAGGTAAATGTCACGAAAACCTAATTTAAAAGAAAATTATACACTTAAGAGTTTAAAAAAATGTAAGTCTTTCTCAACCCATCACTTTCTAATCTGCTACCGACGCGTCGCTATCATCTTCCTCGGCGTTACTGCTTTCTGCGTCAGCATCGCTCCTGTCGTTGTATCTTCCCAGATTACATCGTCTTCAGTTCCATCAAGAGCGACGGTGATGCCAGTCTCTTTGAAGCTTTTTACCACCATAGCTTCGGTGATGAGTGCCCAGCCGCGAAACTCATGCCTTGAACTTGCGTGCGTGTTGGTCAGCTGTGTTTACCGTTACCGTGCTTTGTTCAGTTCAACGAATTTCCCCACCCTTTCAGGACAGGAGAGAAAGGACAGCTCAAGGTCACGGCTTTATTTACAGAGCCGTCAACTTTCCATTCGTACTACGTCCTTTAGGGGTGGCCATAGTTGTGTTGCCCGCCGTAGACGACTGGTGGGACATTATGCGATTTTTTAATTTTTTCTTTTAAGGATATATAAATAAAGGGTGCAGACATTATGCGAGGGCGGACATTACGCGAGTGAATACGGTATGCCTTTATGTGCTCACTGGAGCGGTGAGATCATTTAGTTGCACGCAAGTAAACTAAAAAACAAAAAATTTAAACAAAAAAACTATAAATTTTCCAAACACCAATATATGCACTTTGATGCAAAATAAAATAATCCCTAACATTACATTTATGACAAAGTTCATTTAAGAATTTGCGCTTCACAATTTTATAGGTTCCCTACTAATTATTCATATACTGTAACACATCTACTTATTAACATGTTAACATTTCCCAGTTAACAGTGATATATTCCTCTGTCAGGTGCAGCATGTTTGATGAATTGCAACCATGATTAAGCTCATTCTTAAGTTATTTTAGTGAAAAATAAAATACAGGATGGTGCATTGGTTCAGCTGAGGAACTACGATACAACCTGACACTTACCTGCTTCCCGCTCGTGTTCTTTCATCTGTTCGAGTCTCTCTTTCTTTGGTATCCTGAACACCTCCTTTAAGCTTGCCCACTCGGCCAGCAAACTGGACGCAAGCTCCAAGCAGCTACTATGCTCCCCGGAATCACAGTTTCCCTCGTCACTGGCTTTCACATGTTCTTCCTTGTCGAGATCCTCTGGTTGGTCGCTCTTCACCAGCGCACTCTCTGCGCCGACCTCGTCGTCTAGATCCGCATCCAACGTCTTCACTGGCAGGTTGTTTGGCCTCTTCTCTTTGGTGACACTATCCACAAGCTGTTTCTCATTCTCGATGTCCTGTGCTGTATCCTCATCGGGAAGCTCTACGTCCGTCGGTAGGACCTGATCAAAACGGGGCTTGCTGTACGAAACGATACTTCCATCTCCACTATCTTCCTCCACGGATGACCTAAATAAGAGAATGAAAACACCTATGTGTAAAATTAACAAAAATAGGTCACTTGGCTAGATGCTAAGAGGCAATGTAAACAAGCCTAGAGGATTAGTATACTGACCAATAGTCATTTAACAGCACACTCCTAAAACAATATTTTCGAACTTTTTTTTTAACAAGTGTAACGACTTTCTACAAACCTGCAGCTATAAAGGCAACCAGTCCAGAGTATTTTGGAACAGCCAGGAAAAAGTTTATATCCAAAGAGAACAGAATGGCAATTTTAGTAGTTTGCCAATATAAAAAATTAGTGATGGGCCGAGACTCGAAAATTCGAGTCGAGTCGAGCGAGTAGCATCAGCTCGGCTCGGCTCGGCATTCGAGTTTATTTTACTCGACGGGGCGAAACTCGAAAGGAAATTCGGGTAAAACTCTATGATAAAATAAAATAAAATTGAATTACAATAAATTCTTAATATCTCCTTACGTGACTTCGGCCGACACTAAAAATTACGTACGTAAGACGGAAACACGTACTTACAAACAATGACGACAATCGGCCATATTATTTATATTTTAGTTTTACATATTGCCAACTTAACAGGTGTGACCACATAGCAAAGAAGACGAACACATTTTTAATAAACAAAACACGAATTAAATTTTATAATCACAATATCGGCAGAAATATTACTTTTTTTTTTTTTTTTTAGTAAATCCGTACTACAATCGGCGCAACGTTACAATAATAAATTAACGGTAGCGTTATATTTGTGCGCATGTTTGCGACTGATACGCCACCAATCACGAAATGGCATTTAAAAAAAACTTTGCTCCACTAATTTTAGGAAGTATAGGTTGGCGAACATGAATTTTTTTTCCGTGTTTGTTTACACTATTACGTTCGGCGAGATTGCGTTTTGTATAATTGTTTGCTATCCAAGTTAAGTGGCAAGTTAAAATTAATTATGAAGTATAAAGTATTTTATAAAGTGTAACTATTCAATACAAATACAAAAGCATGTATTTTTTGGAAGTGCCAGCTTGCGATTGGCCGGCAACGTAACGGCGTTAGTGTTGTAGCAATAATCTTTAAATGTATTATATTTGTTATGGGAACGTTTATTGTAATGTTGCGCCAATTGTAGCACAGCCTTACACTTCCCATAAGTGAAAGTTTTCAAAAATGTTCTAATGATTGTGTGAATCTTACCCTAACCTTCGCGCCAACAAGCCTAAATTAAATTCAATGTTTTTTATTGACTCGTGAATGCTACAGGCCGCAGCTAACTCGTTCGGTTCAAAATAAGATAAATATGTAGTTGAGCGGTATTTGCGAAACAAAAATGTTAAAAATCTGAAAATACTTTTATTACATGCTCTTTAAATTCCTCTTTTCATTAAAGCCGGCGAATATAAGAAATTTCAAATACTTTAGGAGATATCGAATTTTTTAATTTTCACAGTTGGGCGATATTTGTTAAATAAAATTTAAAAATTTCGAAAATACTTTTATTCTATGCTCTATACCTCATTTATTGAATTGTATTATATCAGTTAAGAATTTAACCTAAATGAATTATTTGTATTAATAAGTACTTGTATTTTAAATATATTTGATTAAGTGGGCCATGATATAACAAGACAACCATCTAAGGACTCCTAGCAATAAAGTGCAAATATTCAAGCTCGACTTAAGTGTCAAAGATTCAAATAAAAATTCAGACTCGAATCGACTCGACTTGAATTTATGATCTACAAACTCGACTCGAATCGACTCGAACTAATTATTGTAAAATTCGACTCGACTCGACTTAAAAATTTGCAGGTTCGTACATCTCTATAAAAAATGTATAACAACCCGTTTTGTCATTATTCTTTGCAAGTTGAAGGCCTTCTCGTACTATCAACATTTTTCTTAAATAGCTTGTTTGAACACTCAATAGTGGTACTGTTTTAGGAAAATGTGGAACATTTGATTCAATTTCGATCAAAAATACTCTTGAAAAGCCAATAAAACCAAAATATTAGAGTCAAATAAATCTTCAGTGCCTGTCAAATATTTATTTTGTTTGTATGCAATAACTGCACTACTTAAGAATCAATTACTAAGGACTGGAAAAAGTATAATCTACTGTTAACAGCTATTATTAGAATCTATTAATGCAAAATTAGCAGTTTTGATGCAACTTATTCGAAACAGATTGTAGGCTTTTGCCACAATTGTTTAATGAATAAGGACAAGATTATATAAGCATAAAATCTCAATAACACCGAAAAGCAAGCCAAACACTGCATAACACCGAAATGCATCATCACTCAATTGACTTATCCTTTTTTTGTTATGTAAGTACGATAGTGTGTACTTTTTATGAGTAAATAATAATGCTTTGGATAAAAGTATACTTTGGATAAAAATTACTCACTAAAAAACACATACATAAAAATTACTTTAAAGTAATCATTTTTAGATAAAATACACAAAAAGCCTCATAGTTGTGGCCAAAATCTATAGAACATTAAAAAATAATCTTCAATAAAACATTTTATGGTACAACCTGTTAAAAACAATTACAAGCTGACGTGAATAAGTGTTGTTTGTACACGTCACCTGTGTTTCCCGATGGGACCGAGATGAGCAGCATTGGGGTGGTTGTCCGAGGGACCACACAGCTTCACGGCCCACTTCTCCACCACACTGAGCACTTTGCTCTCCTGCAGAACCGTCTTGTTTGGAACTGGCAGGTTCAACAACGTCTTCAGGATCTAAACAAACACGTTTGCCGGAGTAGACACATCCACCACAGGCTACATCACAAATATCACAACTTTATTTAACTAAAACTGTGAGCAACTATTGTTAACAATTATAAAATGCATCGTTAATTAAATTATTTAATTTTATTTACCAACTTGTAAGGTCTTTAACCCGACAGACTTGGGACTCCGGCCATGCTGAATTAACAATTTTACCGACTTATTGAGCGTCAATATAGTTTTAACAGGAATATTAAAGAAAAATTAATAGACATTACAATGGCATTTGAAACAACTGGGGTCAGGACCCTTTTAAGAGGGGTGCTGGCACATTTTCAAATGTTACAACCTTTATGTATCCATCACCGTTGTGTAGTGTGTATGGAAAAGTAGTCAGTGCTAGTTGGCATCATTCATGATTGGTAACATTGATGACTGCATAGTCGAATATTGATAGCTCGCCAATTGCATGCAACGTGCAAGGTGTGCTTCGTGCCGAGTAAACCACGTTCGACAGTCAGCACTCGACGATTGTTATCGGTACATAGCGTCAGTTCCTTCTCACGTACAGGTCGCAGTTTTGGTTTAATATTTTAAGTTGATATGAAAAATGCTTTTGTAGAATGACTAATTAAATTTGCATACTATGCGTTTTAATTATATGTACTTTTCATGCACAACAAATTATAATGGTATGAAAAAATTGGCCTAAAAAAAATAATTCTTTTCAATCATACGTCGCACCCCTACTTTTCAAAATGTGCGAAACAGGGTAGGCAATGCACACCTCCATCTTCAGCGAGATGCCGTTGTCCTGATTGCCCTGACCCACGCTCATCATCCAGCTCCAGATGAGCCGCAGACCGTGGTAGTCGATGAACAGGCGCCTGCACGCCGGCTCGCCCGTCTGCAGCAGCTTCAGCAGCTGCTTGCGAGAGACGCAGTCCTCCGCCCGCACCATCAGGCGACTCAGCGTCAGGGTGTGGTTGCGGTTCTTCAGGCCGGAGGCGCACAGCTTCTCTATCTCCTCCTCCAACTGCAATACACAACACCACTCGCACCACTAGTGAGACAGCACAGTTCAACATGCCGTATTTTTCGACATATTACTCCAATTTTTTTTTTAATTTTTAGTAAACTTATCTCAATCCCGCATATTAGTATGCTACATGGTTAGAATGCTTGAAATTTATTTTCGGGCATATATTACAAAATACATCTCAGAACAGTTGACATTTGTATGCAATGCAAGTAAATGTATTTAAGAAAAAGAAAAATATATTGCCAGGATAGTATATTGTCACGTTTCAGAATTTTTCAGTATACCTAGCTGTCTTTCTTGGCTCGGTCTGGTTGGGTGTCGCCACAGCTGCGCGGTGGGCAACTCGGAAACGGGAGCACTTGGAGGGGGGCAGGCTGTGGTTGTGCTGGCTCCAGCACATTCATGTGTGTGGCTTCAGCTCGGCCGTGCATCCAGCGCTGCCTCGTGCCGATGTTTCTGGGTCACTCTGAGGTGAAACGGGGGCTTTGGCCCTCGGAGGGCGAGTGACGTGGGTCCCACTCAGCGAGTCTGTACCCCGATTGTGAAATTTGGGGACAGCGGGTCGAAACCTTTTGGAAGGGGGAGCTAGACTTTTAATTACGAGTGAGTGGAAGCCTCGGGGCTCACTCCGGCGGACGTTGGTGGAAACGAGTTCTGGAGTTCGAGATGTAGGGCCTACTAGATGGGTTGTGGCCCGTAATCAAGAATTCAAAGACTTGGAAGCGAACCGGAATCGTAGATACAAGGGACCCCCTTGTTGAAGTAAGTCTCTCTAGTTTAAGATTATTGCAGTAGGCAATGTGTCCGTTTAAGCGAATGTTAATGCTAGTAACAGTTACAGTGAGTAAAGGTGTTGATACACTCTCTTGTCCATTGGTCGTAAGGGTAAGTGTAGTAAGTGTAGTGAGTTAATGATGAAGAAATGTTAGGTCCCCTAATTTTAACTTTTCTTTATGTAAAGACTGACTGGAAACATTTTATAATTTTGGGTTGAAACCTAGTGTTAAATGATTATTTTTATGTACAGACCTTAGCTCTCATCTCTCTCCAGACATCCTGCATGGGATGTAGAAACTAGATCTGTAGAGCCGGGTATTAAAAGTATTTAGCTAATTAAGCTAGATTATGATGAGTAGATACCTCTTGCCAAGCGAGTGCAGAAAGAGTAAAGGAAAATTTAACGGAAACCCCCATCCCCTCCAGTTCTGATTTTACAGTTATTTGATCCCAAACTTCTATAGTACCTGTCTTCTATTTACCTCTATTTATTTGACTAATATTTTTGATTAAATAATTTAAACCGCGGCGTGGGACGCCCGGCTGAGCTCGCGCCACACATTGGTATTGGTATGTGTGGCGCCAGCACAATCACAACCCGTACCCGCCAAGTGCTCCCGTTTCAGAGTTGCACCACCGTGCAGCTGTGGCGACACCCAACCAGCCTGAGCCAAGAAAGACAGAAATTTACAGGCGGCTATATCGAAAAATTCTGAAACGTGACATCATAAGTAGGAACCCCAAAATTTTTTTTTACTATGTTGTACATATGTGCATAAAAAAAATAATAGTTTAGTTAATTTAGTTAATACGCATACAAACTGGTTTAAACAACTGTGTGTCATTAGGTTTTATGTACAGTAGAATCCCGCCGATGCGACCCCCCTCTGATGCGTCCATTCCGTTTATACGACCGTTTTTTGAGAAACCGTGGAAAATTTGAGCAGAGAAAGTCGAAAATTTGAGTAAAATTGGCTGAAAAACAAGTCTGTTACACTTTGTTGGGCGCTGTGTGTTCACGTTTATCTTGGCGAGCGCTGTACTGTAAGCAGGCAGACAAATGACGGCTAAAAATAGATACCACCCCTCTAGACTGTCCATGCTAGCCAATACCGGTAAACTGCGCGCATTTCCTGATAGCATCTACGTGCGCGTCTATTGCGGTCCAGGTCCCGGACCCGGTCCCGTTTGACGATTGTGACTCGTTTTTCAATTTACACGGACTCGTGGATTCGTGAAAATGAGTATAAAGCGAGCCAGTTTGTCGCTAATGAAAAATTATGAGATTATCCAGCAAGTGGATAAGAAGACAATTTCCAAGACGAAGATAGCACAGAAATATGGCATTCCGAAGTCTACTCTCTTCACGAGAGAAGAAATTATAAATGCAGTACAGAAGGAAGGCAGCAATTTGAAATTGAAAAATTTGAGGGGCGCGACGTATTAGGTGCTTCAAGTGTGCGTGAGAGATAAGATAAAGAAGGTGAAGAGGGGAGACCTGCCAGCCAATATATTTGTGGGAGGGGGAGACCGATAAAAGAGAGCGAGCCCTGCAGTAAGCGGAAGTGGTCAAGGTCGACATTTACCGTCACACTCTCGCTAGCTAACGATGCTGCTGGTCGCCATCCTCACACGCCCCCACGCACATACACACGCGCGCGCCGCCAGACGGTGGCGACTGGCGAGTAGATGCGTGCGCAGCCAGCAGTTCCGCTCTCCTTCCCCTCACTTACCCGTCCACACGTGTTTTTTTTTCCTTTTTTTTTTTTGTTTACGCTGTGAAGGGACGTGGAAAAGATAATTGCTTGAGCTGTCAAAATAAACATCGCTGACGGCAAGGACGGGAGCGCATCCTGTCGGTCTGTCGCTGTGATTATCTACTTCAAAAACATGTCACAGCATTTCAGGATAGCATTGTTCTTATATCTTTCGTTTATAGCCTAATGTTTTCTACCTGATCCACACAAGTTCCTTCGCCACGTTTTGAAACGAAAATAATCACCAGCCGGCTAACATAGCCGAACTCGCATGACGCAAATTCACTTTATAATTGGTGGTGGTGGTGGTGGTGGTGGTGGTGGTGGGGGGTGGGGGGTGGGTGATGGGGGGGGGAGGGGGTAAAATTGGCCCGAATTCTCTATTGCGACCATTCCGTTTATAAGTCCGTTTTTCCTGAAACCGTGAGGGGTCGCATCAGCGGGATTCTACTGTAGTTTGTTTAATACAAACCTCATTTTATATTGTGCCAAACTCCCTTACTGAACTGGAACAATTTTACTAGTGGTGCACCGATGCGGATACCGATGAATCGTAATCGGCGATTATGGGTACTTACCGATTAATCGTAATCGGCGATTATCTTAACGATTACTTTGCCGATTATTTACGTCCCGGCGTAATTAAGTAGGTTTTTACCGTGTAATATTTGTTACACATTTTAGGACGAAATACTGTAATATTTGTACATATTACAAAATTCTTCTAACTCCGTCATATCATAATTACAGATATTTCGTTCAGTTTAATAAATCTCGTTGCCTCGAACAATAAAAAATACATTTTTCCTACATGTTTATTTACGTTTAGTCTTTTGTTTAGTGGCCTTGTACATTACCTATAGTCAGAGACGTAAAATAGATGGCACGCAATCAAAATACCACAAACAGTTGCAGTGGATTCTATGACAATCAATCTTTTCGAGTCGTAGTAGCGGTTCAAAATCGTGGTCCCGATACCTTATAGTTTTTATCACTGTGTTTTACAAACTCGTTATGGGCGTCTTTGGTAACATTATCAGTTTGTTATTTGTATGTGACGTGAAAAGTGAAAAAGTATTTATAATTTTATATATTCAGTGAACATAAATAAAACCACATGTGCTAGAATTGGTTTTTAGTCATTTTTATATAATTATAGTGAGATGGCGAGTAGGGAGAAAAAAAGTGAAGTGTGGAAACATTTTTCTATAAACTCAAGTGAACAAAATAAAGCAGCATGTTTACATTGTTAAACGGTAATTTCTTGATGCAACCTTATGTGATAGTCGATAATAATGCTAGTTTTCCGCAACAAAAACTTACCCATTGTAAATTACAATTATTACTGTAGTTCAAGTTGTTTACAATAACAAATATAAATAGAAGTTAATTTAATTTACACTTTGCAATGACTTAATAGTGTATTTTATATATTATACTGTTGTTATGGCTGTATTCTCAATTTTACCTAATCTTGTTATTAAATTCACATGGGAATAAAATTTTTTGTGTGCATTATTATTATTACACTTAAAAAAATGTCTTCATTATAATCGGTAACTGAATCGGTATCTGCCGATTATTGCTCTCATAATCGGTAATCGGTAAAGTCATATCGGTGCACCACTAAATTTTACCATGATAAAATGTGACAGAGACAAACCAAACTCCGGGATCTAAAGATGGAACAGATGATTTTGAAAAAATGTAAAATAAGCACCAAAGCTACATAGTAAAATCCTGTAACAAAGTTTCTCAAAGGGCTAAAAATTTTATATTTACAAAAAAAGGGTTAAATAATTTGTGTTCACAGATGACAGGAAATTTATTTTGAACTTATTAAGCAGGAATATTGCTACACTGAGAACTTCTTAAAAAAGGTTTACTGTATTAGTTCAAGCATGAATATTTCAAGTTTCCGGAAGAAAATTCAAGGTACGCCAAAATAAACTACTCACGTCCATGTCGTCTAGGAACTCCCTGACTTCCTTCCTCTTCTCTTCCTTCTTTTTCTTCTCTTTCCTCTCCTTGCGCACTTGCTTCTCCTTCTCCGGGTCGCCCCCGATCCAGCCCCGACACACGGCGGCTTCGCAGTAGCAGCGCTGCGCCTCCTTGCCGTAGCGCTGCAGCTGGTAGTCGAACGTGACCTCCTCCCTGGCCGCCACGGGCCGCGTGCTGAAGAACCCGATCCTCAGCTCTCCGTTCACCGTCCACTGCAACCAACACGACAGGCCCGCTGCTGCTGCACCCGCACACACCTGCACAGCCTTCGAGTCCTCGCTCTTCCCGGCAACACGAAACATACCCATACCTCCTCTTCCAATACCAGGGCACAATCCACTAATCTATGCATACGGTATTATGAGCGATTATACAATAGCCATAAATGAATGCATTGGTTTTAAATACATATTTAAAATTTAAAATTTTCCACAAGGGTTATAGTAAAGATAGTAAAAGTATATTCTTACCAAAAAAAAATTGCTAATCAAAATAACGGCCTTATCAGATTTATGTTTGACATTTGGAGCATTTAATTTTTTTTAAAATATATTATACTGTTTTCAATCAGACTGTACATCTCAAGCATTAGGAAAACACGGGTATTTTATGTTTAAGGAAAAAACATTCAACTGATAATTTTTTTATTTAAAAATATAAAAAAAAAATAATATAAACTATTAATTTTTGTGACAAAAATTTTCCCTGAAGTGCTAAACAGCTGGTGGCAAATAAAAAAAAATTCTCCAATAGCTTTTGTCAGCAATAAACAATATATTCCTTGTCAACTAAACAGGTGCTAGGGCTTGAATATCTGAATTTCCCTTCCTCCAATATTTTACTCAGAATCCTTTTTTCCTTGAATATTTTTTTTCTTTCCAATACTTAAGAGTTGATGGCATTTTAGGGTTTTATTAGCTCACCTCTAATCTGAATACTTAAAAAAACTCATTTTCAGGTTGAGACTTTTTTCTGGCAACTATGGTATACAGCTATAGACTGTCTCACACTTAGATTGTAGTACAGAGAAAATGGTGCCAGGTTGATACTACACAGCTTGTTAGCAATACAATTCTTATTTTGTATATTATAGTATTTGGAATTTCTTATCTCCGCCAGGTTTAATGAAAAGAGGAAGTTAAAGAGCATATAACAAAAGTATTTTCGGATTTTTAACATTTTTTCCCCTCGCAAATACCACCCAATTACATATTTATCGAAAATTCTAATTTGGTTTTAATTAAAGCAAAATTAAGTGATAGGATTGATTCTGAATGATTAGCATAAAAAGTAATGTTTTATTTGAGCCAAGATTCTACGGGAGGAAGAATATAAATAGAAAACATGTTTAAGAAAATATAATTTAGAGTAGAATGATTCCAAGATTTTTAATGTAGGAGATTTTAGAGATTTTCAAGTTGTTTAGATTATAGTCATAATTAACTGGATGAAGTTTTCTACAGAAGGTAATTAATTATCTTAGTTTTATTTGTATTGAGAGTAACCAGACATCCCATCACTTGTTTTTACAGTTCTATGCATAAATTTATTTTTGTTTCCAGAGCTTCTGCACAAAGTAAAAGTTTTATGTTCACTCTCACATTTTATGACATTATTGTTATAAAGTGATTTCTTTGTAAATAGTCTTTGATGTAGCCAGTGGTCTCCAACATGCACTTAAAACAATCAGGGAGCCGGGAATTGATCCCACCCCCTCCAAGATATAGCACAGGCTAGCACACTGAACCTCCTCTGTTTCTGAGCACGTGAGCAGGGACAGTTTTAATTCCGATCAACACAAACTTATATTCCCTTTCTGTATCACATAAACTCAAGCACCTCTTGCATGACGTACATGTTTTCAAAAAATTCCACGTCTCAAGGCAAGGAAAAATAGACCAAATGAATTACTTTTTTTTTTGTTTCTGGCACAACACAAGTGCTTTTCCTATTCGTGTTCTTACCATACCGTGGTTCCATTATCAGCTGTTTACACAAGCTGTCATGCATTGACCTAGATTAAAATCTGAGCAACCCAGTACAAGTCTGTATGCTGAAACCATGATGAATAAAATGTTAATGCATAGAAAGTGTCATTTTTAGTTTTCTATAATCAAAGAAATTAAATTTCTAGCATTTAACACAGTATTGTAAATAAAAAATTTGATTATGTCTAAGAATACCAACAGTGGCTGAATAAATATGTTTAAATTTATGTTATGGTCTAACCAAATGCAACTTCCAATGAAATTATAGGATTTATAAGCACATTCAGCTAAATTTTTACATTTTATGCTGGTGAGTTCCACACCAAAAAACACAAATCAAAAATACTCAATAAAGAATTAATTAAAAAACTTCATTTCACAAAAACAATGTTATCAATACCTTTTGTGTTTCTGCATTCGGATCACAACTATGGTTGATGAAGCGGGAGATGTTTCCCCGCATAGTTGCATCAATTATAGCATCAGACTTGAGTGCCATGAAGTAATAATGACGGTTCTTGTCTTTCGAGTATTCCTTAGCTCTGCGACGAAACTCTTTAGGATCCAGAACTTCACCCACGTATTCCATAATAAACGTCCCACTGACGATAAAGAAAAGACACATCATCATTAACAACTTTCACCAAACAAAAATATATCAAAAATTATATCCAACACATCTGGTATGGGATGGCATACGATAGTTTTACCAAGCATTCATGACATTTTTCATATTCCCATAATAATTCCTACCCCCACCCTCCCTAATATACATATTTTTTTAAATTACTCTCTCTTATCTATCTGTACTATAAAGCTTATTTTCAATCTTTATCTTGAAAAAAAAAAGTTTAATAGATATTTATTTTAATTATATTCATCACATGCCCACTGACCGTTACAGAACTTTAATTGTTGACATGAACATAGAAACAATCAAATAATACATACGTACATATGGTAAACAAATACACAACAGAAATGAAAGTGCTACAAGTGGCTAAGCACTGAAAGCAAAGAAGAAACAAATACAGTAAAACCTAGTTTATCCAGCTTTTGTTGATCCAGATCTCGGGATAATCGGATTCAGATTTGTACACATTTTATCAAAGTAAAATATTTTCTAGAATTGTTTTTTTCTTTTTCTTTTATTAACTGTGCCAGAGTCTGATCTCTTTTAGCCGGGTGGTTTGACCTGTTACAAAATTCTTCAGCACCGCAAGAAAGCAGCTATGGCAAGTTCACTTTCCTGATGGAAAAAAGTTATAATAATTTTGAGTGAATAGAAAAAAAGTAAATGCTAAATACCAAAACATTATTGTACTTTTTAAATTGAGCTCCTATCAATCACTTGTAAATACGCATGGCAAATGCCTCTTCGACAATTAAGCCACCGTGAGTGGAAAGTAACTTTTGAATAAAACTTAAAACTATTTATTTACCTTGGCACATTCTGCAGAGCACGTAAACCAAATCCCTTCTTTTCTGTTTTAAATACTTCACACTTTGTGTATTGCTGTTTCTGGAAACGTTTATTCGCACAGCGGTCTCCGACTGGACAACGAGACCCACTGCACAACAGGAACAATAACGATTAAAAAAAAACTAATTTCACAAATGTTAACATAGCTACACAGTTAATCAGTAAGCACCTTTGCTGAATGTTGAAACCTCTGGGATTTTCACCAGTCCAATTTAATTACCACAATGCAGATAATTTAATAAACTTAAAAGAATTGCAATTTTAAGGTTTTAAAGCAAATACTTAGCTGTTCCTCAGAAAAGTGTTTTACAAAAAATTAGGTAGTGTTATAATGTTAAAATGACAAACTATAGTTAACTAGTGACCCGCCCCGGCTTTGCATGGATGCAATCTACTGTGATATTTGTTAAGATAGTAATTTAAATTACACGGTGTAAAATACAATTTTAATCCAAATTGATTGCCTAATGTAACTATTATATTTAATTGGATAAGGATTTTTATTATGTCAGTTAAAATAACTTCACAAATAACTAACTATTTTTGAACCAATTTTTAAAAAGATAATAATGGTTACTGTACACATATGCTATCGCTGACTTTTCTGTGGTTTTTTTTTTTTAAGACCTACAATTCTGTAGTACATTAATTTGATGTATAGGTCACGTATGTCGAGACAAGCCATGTAAGTACCCTAGAAACGTCTTTTTACAAGTTGTGCATGTTAGGTAGGCCATTAACTTTGGATGGCAATTATTACGGAGGGAAGATGAATTTTTAATATTTTTTGTCAGGTATTAAATAACAATTCAACTTATAAACACAATGTTTTTTTTATTTTAAATTATATTTTAAATACCTACATTTGTGTATTAACTTGCATGTATTTAATTTTTTTAAATTAAGTACAAACATAAAGAATTTCTTCCACACCTAGTGGTTAAACTCACCATTTTATTTCATACTAAGGTGATTTAAACTGCTTGGAAACATAATATATTAGACAATGAATCAACATTATACTCAATTTTATTACTGGATTTAATTCTAACATTCAAAGTAGTTGTTGTTTTTCATTTTACCTTAAAGGAATTAGTTGCAGATCATTAAATACTTCATTTTTTTTTAGCTTTAATATAGTTTATGAAGATAAAATAATGTGCTAATACCGATATTAGTTAAATGACGTCATTATAATGCTTTCGCTTTGCAGTAGGATTTTTGAGCAAATTGAATAGCACATATTCTTTCTGTGACATAAGCATTTGAAATATAAAATATACAAATTTGTAATTATGTTTGCATGTTTTTTTTTTTCAATTAAATACATATGACTACACTGCTAAGCATTTTAAATTACACACAGTACATACGTGCCAGGAATAACATGGGGGAAAAAAAAATTTTTTTACTAGACAAATTATTACACGAATAAAATATATTGGCTGAAAAAAATATAATTCAGGATAGAGTGGAAATCATTAAAATAATTACTCACCACTCAATCATGAGCAGACTGTTGAGACAATCTTCACCACATCCCATTTCCCCACGAACCATTTCCTCTTGAGAAAGAAAGCAGTCACAAATCATTCGCTTAGCCTCTTTACTTGTATGCCTGCAATAAGACCTTTACATGTTAACTGGAAGTATCTATCTCAGATGGTAATAAACAAACAAAACATATGTCACATCCATGTGTCAGAATTAGAAATTTGATTTGAGCATATAATGTAAAAACCCCAATGACATTTTTTTAACATTTAAAATTAAAATTATACTATATTATTATACTTTCAAATCATACAATGTTGAAAACATCCATTTTGATTAAAATACTTTTGGTTGGTACCTAAAATTTCTAATAATTTAATTTGAAGAGAAATGAAATAAAGACTTATAAATGTGAAAATTTCATGCCCAAGTACTTAAACTATTAATAAGAGGAAGGCGTAACCAAAACAAACTTAAAAATATATGTAATATCTAAGTAAGAATAAAAGGGTACTTCTAAGTAATATAATTTTAAAACTTTAACTAACCATTAACAATATCATTATAAGTTGCTAAAAAAATCAAAACATTGAAAGGAAAATAGATGACCATTGCATATAAAAACATTTTCTAGAAAATATTTAACGAACCACATGAACCAAATAAATGTTTTATTGGTTGCCAACGTCATCTTAAATTTTTTTGTGATTTAGAAACCACAATAATTTTTTAAAAAATAATTTCAAAAAAAACTTTTCTAATGTCGAGAAATTGATACTATTATTCATTAAAAAACAGCTTAAGAATGATTTTTACTAAAATTGTTAAGTCTTTTTAATCTTTAGTAGGGCCTATAGATTAAGTGTCTGACTTTATAACAGACTTTAGCCCGTGACTTTCTCTCTGTGGACTTCAGATTTGGATCCAGAGGGGAATGAATAAAGAGGCAAAATGAATTATTAAAAAGATAGAGGAGTAATTTGTACTGCAGTTTTGCAATTCATTGACATTATAGAGTTGCAGAACTTATATTGTTTATTAACACTCATAATTTAACGCAATATATTTCTCTATAAAACAATATAGCCTATGATTTATTATTTTCTGCCAGTAAGTATAAGTTTTGGGCACTCAATACTCTTGAACAACCAAAATATAATTTACCATGCACGCATGGAGCGCCCAAATGAATTACAAGTTTGGCCCCGGGACTTACTGTAATTGCAAATGCTGACTTTAGCAGGAATTATATGCAGCCTCTTAAATTGTACTGGAAAATTATTGGGAATCAACATAGTCCTCCTTTAGCTGCTGCGGTGAGAAGCCACCTCAATAAAGTTTCTCCCCGGCTCTGTGATCAGCCTGACACCGTTGCACAATCTCGGTAAATATGTAGTTAGGTGGTATTTGCGGAAAAAAATTTTAAAAATCCGAAAATACCTTTATTTTATGCTCTTCAACTTCCTCTTTTCATTAAAAGCGGCGGAGATAAGAAATTCCAACTAATTTAGGAGATATCGAATTTTTTTAATTTTGCAATACAAGACCTGTGGAACCATTCCAGCAACGCCATTTTTGTTATTTTGCCGTGTGTTCGTGAACACGTGAATCGTCAATGCGTAATTAATAAAATGGTTTATTAGGTCAGGTCAGTTACATTATTAATACTTTCAAACTAAGCCGACATTAAAAATAATGTAAATTAATTTTAATTATTCTTTAGTTTTAAATTATTTATAATGTAACTGACCTTACCTAACAAACCCGTAACAAAGGATGCACAGTAAGAACTCACGTAAATTTTTTTTGTTACTTATTACTTGCGCAACAATATCAAAATAACAAATAAGACTTTAAAATTAGAAACGTTAAAAACT
This sequence comes from Bacillus rossius redtenbacheri, assembly GCF_032445375.1. Taxonomy (NCBI): domain Eukaryota; kingdom Metazoa; phylum Arthropoda; class Insecta; order Phasmatodea; family Bacillidae; genus Bacillus; species Bacillus rossius. The sequence continues at coordinate 13,228,290 of NC_086330.1, forward strand.
CACCTAAATTGGAGGCGGTAATTAAACACCGTTTTAAACAATAAATGAACTAAATAATCACGTATTGGTTCGTTTGAATTCTGGCCTATCACGAACAATCACGTGACATCATTATCCAATAAAAAAAGTAGATACTCGTACCTCGTACGTAAACAAGAAACAATGTTAACCGCCACATCACGGCACTGGTATTGTGATGAAATTTAAAAATTCGATATCTCCTAAAGTATTTAGAATTTCTTATCTCCGCCGCTTTTAATGAAAAGAGGAAGTTGAAGAGCATATAATAAAGGTATTTTCGGATTTTTAACATTTTTTTCCGCAAACACCGCTCAACTACATATGATGAAATTTAAAAATTCGATATCTCCTAAAGTATTTGGAATTTCTTACCTCCGCCACTTTTAATGAAAAGAGGACGTTGAAGAGCATAAAATAAAGGTATTTTCGGATTTTTAACATTTATTTTCGCAAATACCGCCCAACTACATATTTACCCGGTGCATCAAGGTTGCACACCAGCAAAACCGGGATGCCAAGACTAACCGCCTCTGATTTTCTAATATAAAACTCAATTCACCCCTCTTTCATTCCACCGCAAAACAAGTGAATACCACAGGTACTGAGTAGATATGGTAGCGAACTCACCTGTCCGTGAGATACATGTTCTCGACGAGCGGTACGAACTGGCGCAGCTTCTCCTCGGTGTCGGTGGAGGGGTCAGGGGAGGGAGGGGCGGCAGGGGAGGGGAGGGGCGTGGGCGGGGCAGCGGGGGGGCCCTGGCGAGGGGACAGGCTGGGCGTGGGCGGACTGTCGCTGCTCCTGCTGCTGCCTCCCATCTCCAGCTCGCTGGACCGCCGCCAGCGGGACTTCACCTTCACCGGCTTCAGGCAGTCCGGGTCGGGGCCGGGCGCCGCCGGCGGCAGGCTCGCGGGCACGGGGACGCTCTCCCTCGGGGACGCCTTCCCGCCGTCCGGCAGCCCGGAGCCGGACACCTCCCCCTTGGGGCACCTCTGCTTGGACACCTCGATGGAGCGGATGCGAGAGCTGCGCCGGACGCCGTTGCTGCAGCTCGAGCTGCTCTCGGAGCTGGTGGTGTCGGTGCTGCCGCTGCGACTGCGGAACGCCGGCGCCTGCTGCTTCCTGTCCGCCAACTCCCCTTCCTCGTGACACTGGTCTCCTCTCGCTTCCAGCTCGTCGTCACCTTTAACTGCCGCCGGCTTCGATTTGTCCACGACTATTTCACCCACTTTCAGTTCATCCCTATCTTCTGCCTGCATTAACTCGTTTGTTTTTTTGTTCACGCAACTCGTAATACACTGGTTGTCACTATCCTCCGTTTCGTCAACATTACATTTAATTGTTATTTCCTGGCAAACCCCATCTTTTGGTTCATAAACCACTTCTTCAATTTCTCTTACGCTAACGTGGGCTTTTCCCACATCGTCAAAGTTTTTTTCATCTATTCCTTCGTCAAAAATTTTTTCAAATTTTTCTTCCACTGTTTGGTTTCCCATTTCTTCTTCTTCACAATCTGTCTCTTTTATTAGTTGTTTGCCAGTCATTGTTTCTCCAGACATATCAGTCTCATCATCATGCTTTTCTCTATTCTCATCATAACCATTCACTGCCAGATTTAATTTAATAACAGTCTCACTCTCATTTGTCTCGTCTTTACCACAGACATCTTCGACTTCAGACTGAAGGCTATTTTCGTTACAGTTAGTGAAAGGAACATCATCTTTATTTTCTATTTCATAACAACCAACATTTGTACTTTGAGTACAATTTTCTTCAATTTTTAATTTACAAACATTGTTTACCACATGCTCAATACTAGTAACAGGTATTGGATTTTCTAAACACTCTCCCCTATCTTTATGTTCTGAAATTTTTCTCTCGCCAACTGGTTCTTCATACAACTGAACAATATCACTACCGACAGTTACAGTTCCACCTAGGCTATCATATTCTATTCCTAAAACACGTGCCATTTCACTACGCTCCATGTTTGATGAAAACTGAGGGGCATCATCTCTAGGACCTACGTCATCACTACAAGTATTGCTAGTGTCTTGTTCCTTCATTTCACAATCTTGAAGCCTGTTCATCAAAACATCCTGACTGTCACACGCTGGTTCTGATTCTATTTCTAGTTCTACACCCCTCACAATAACACTATCATTACTAGCATCATCCGACACACTACGCATTGTACTAGAAATACACTCTAATCTATCTAGGCCTATCTGACTTACGTGAATCACCTCCGGAAACGTTTTCACCTCTATGATCTTTTCGCCGCCAGAAATGGAATCTGCTTCAAAATTACGAGTGGCTGCCACGTGAACTTTATCACAAAATGAATTTGGGAAAATTATGCTACCTGTTGCAGGCCTGTCGTAACAGCTATCTTGACACGTGACCTGAAAATGATCTCTGCACGCTTCTCTAAGATTGTTATTGGAACAACTATTTTTACTCGCACTAACTTTCACTACGTCGTCACAGGAGACTTGCATCACGCTTTTAACGTTAACATCGCCGGATGCGTCACGGTGATCGGCGACCCCCGACACGTCGCCGCCCACGACCACCTGCGACTCAACGTCCTCGATGCGGATCACCTCTATCTCCTCCTCCCGCATCACCACCACCTGCTCCTCCTCCAAGTACTCTATGACGCTGCCCACCTCCATCTCCTCGCACACCACCGTCTCCTCCACCACCTCCTCCCCCTCGCCCCACGACACACGCTCCTCGGCCGGCTCCACCGCGCACCTCTTGTGCACGAGCTCCGGGAACACCTCGATGGTGGTGTTGCGCAGCACCAGCTGCTTGCTGCTGCTCTCCCCTGCCCCCCGCAGCACCCTGGACCGCAGCACCAGCCCGTTCATCTTGCCGGAGTCGCGGCCCTTCCTGGGCGGCTTGGGCGCCTTCTTGCCGGCTGCCTTGGCCGCCGCCGCCTTCCTCCTGCGAGCCATGCTGCCGGCTGCTCATCCGACGCCCCTCTACAGGTCCCGGCCTCCCGTCATGCCTCCTGCAAGCAACACCCGTACTCCTCCTCTAGACAACCTCTTTGTCTCCGCAAGTTTCATCTGTATTTCTTTCCACAAGAACAAACAAAGCACCCATAACATGCCTGTGGGACCGACATGTGCACGAAAGTACACTTCACTAATCACCAAAGAAACTTACCATTCTTCATCTTTATTCCCAAAAAAAATATATTTATTTTTGTAATTAGTGCTGGAACTGGCCCACTTGCCACCAGTAGTAGACATGAAACACATCTAAAAGCATGTGTCACAACATAAAAAAAAACAGTATTTTGTGCTATCCCCCTGCAACTATCCACAGGATATTTAAAAATAACTGGTGAACCAGTTTAAGAACTTTTTTCAGTATTCTGATAATAATCTTTGTCAATGAGGCGGGATGATAAGTGCAATTCTCGCTGGTGCTTCTAGCATGGTGTCGTTCTGAACTGGTGCCCTTTCTTCTCATTGTGCAAATCACAACTATTAGTTCTGTGTGATAACCATAATATTATAATGCATAGAAATAAAGATAAAGGTGAAATTGAGTCCCTTGAGTGCTTTCATGAATTTTTACTGCATGTTTCATGCCTGAACAATACTCTGAAAGGTAATTGTTCGGTATCACGTATCCAAGTTCATCCATTGATCCTGATGGCATGATCCTGTATGATTTATCCTGTGGTACTGTTTGAATTTAGTACATCGAAAGATTCTGGACATAAAAATATTACAATACAAACAAGGTTAGGAAGTATAAAAAAAAAACCATTTTCGGGTTTTATTTGACCCGATAATACGATTATTATTCATTGTTACAACACAACTTTTGTTGTATCCAGGATCTTTAGATTTACTAAATCAAAATAGCAAGCATTATGTACCACAGGATCAATTTATTCAGGATCATGCCATTAAGATTAAGGGATGGTCTTGGATACGTGATACAAAACTTTAACCCTCTGAAAACACTACTAGTTATAGGCATTTTCACAATTCTAAAAACACAGTTTAAAAACAAAATAAAAAAATCTACTCAAACACCCTCCAGGGAATTCTTAAATGTTTTTTCATGTACAGACATCAACCTGATATCTTGAGCAGTTTTGAAACTGCATGGTTTCTTCTGAAGCTATGCACACCATAAGTGTATACAGGCATAAGTGTATACAGGTACACTGGTTCTTAATGATTGGCTTTAGCCCCAATGTTCGAGGAACATTTGAAAGTTATTTCATTAATAAGTTTTTCGACAAATCTGTCACCACATATATTTAGGTATGCTTGAATCGCAGTACAGAGTAAATTGTGACCACTACTACCCGGTGAGGAAGATAAATTGTGGATAATATTTGCATGTATTTGTAACCACGAATTTGGTTAGATATTTACTGTATTTAATACTAATGTAATTTTAATGTGTTACATATTTTAATAATAGTATCAGTTACTATCTATATGAACTTTTGTGTAAACCGCACCGACTTGGCGGAACGTTTATCGTTCATTTGCCGTGCGCACGTTACGTGTGACAGCACGAGTCGGCTGCAGCGCTGTGGACAGCTGTGCAGCGGCACAAGGCAGTGACCAGGCAGTCGTGAGCAGCCAGCGTGACGAGGAGGAAGCGATCTGCGGCGCGAGTGGTCAGGGAGAAAACGGCCGGTGGGAGCTGCAGTGACTCTGCCAGGATGTGTGGCTGGTGGTGTGTCCGGGACAAGACGACGCAAGGACAGCATCTAACTATATACTGAAGGGCATCAGGGTCTAAACTTGCTTCACGAACCCCAAGAGTGTTTACTGCACCAGTGAAGAGAGACCATTAAAAAGTAAGCAAGATCGCCTACTATTGAGTCAACTGGTACCTATGTGATATACACATGCGTGCATATTTAAATACTTTTAATAGAATTAACCTTTAATGTAACATACTTAGATATTTATTTTAAGTGAACAAAACTATGTGTTTTATGAATATTTTATCTCTGCAAAAATCTTATTAAATATTTTGCACTCAAAAACCAACCTTCTCCTTAAGCACTATCTTTTTGCAAGTTAAAACTAAGACCAGAGAAATGACTTCTACATTCCTCACGGGCTTGTTAATATTAAGTCTTATTTACATGGCATCTTAAATTATAAAAGATTTTAATATTATTTAAATTTTAAGTACCTACTGTGTGTTGATTTTTCTAAGACCATAAATTACTGTGTATTGACAATATTATTACAGTTGTAGTCATTCTGAAAGAAAAAAAAATGCAATGTTAAAACACCAATTAATATTTCACAGGAGAAAGTATTTTCAGCAGTCACTCACTATTAGTAACAATTAATTACATTAAATTATGTGCTATGCTCAAAAGAACAAAGTTGATAAAAAAGTTGACAAAAAAGTTGAAACCAAGATGGTGTCTTTCAATTAAATCTTCTTAAAAATAAAAACGGAATATTATCAGATCATGCTCTTGATAAAATACAACAGGAAAATGTACATACTTTCGAAATTCTAATTCCAAAATTTTCCTTTACAGAATACCATGTTTCAGATAGCTATATCAAGATCTTTTTCACTACTATACATTATGAAGTTGTGCCCAACACTTTTATTTGGCTATCTGGCAACAAAGTAGACAAACAAGAAGAGAGATCATCAGAAATAGTGCACTGAAACCAGAGTGTAAATGTCCATTAAAAAGAACACTGCAAACTCAGGATGAGACATGCTATAACTGAATGTGATCAATCATGGTATCCACACAAAACTGTAAAAAATTTCCCTGCCTTTCTCATGAACAAAATTATAAATTTCCCTGATAATTTCTTTAAAATAATTTGACATATATTGCAACTTCCTGAAAAATTAAAGACAATACAGCCTCTACCATCCTAATAGCTGTACTAATTCAAACAGAACTTTGCATATGCCCTTTTATAGTGTATGACTATGCACTAGATCTCCATCTGAAAAAAAAAAGTGTTCAAAGTCTGGGTCATGGCCTACATTTCCCCCTCAAATTATTATCACCAACGAATTTCCATGACTTTTCTAGGTTTTTAAGTAAATTCCCCGACTTTCCATAATCACTTTGAATTTCCCTGACTTTCCAGAATGTGGACATCCTGTCACTCCTTAGAAATGAACTGGATCCAGCTTAAGATCTTGTTGAATTTGAAGGAAAATGAAAGGTGACGAGATGGAATGAAAATACCCACAGGCGTACAGCAACATCTGTTAAGTTTCCCACTGGAGAAATATCCGGGTTCAACCCAGTTTAGGAATCAAACTCGGATCGCCTTGATGGGGAGCGAGTGATCCGACCTCTCAACCACCGTGACCCTGTCACTCTCCAAAAGTTCAATTTAACTTCTAAAGTTTGCTATTTGCAAACTGCAAATAGCAAAAAAAATATTGACATCAAACATAAACAAAGCAGAGCCTTAACCAACCGAACTACTTCATAAAATTTGTAATCAATGTGTATTGAATACTTATACAGCCGCCAAAATTATAATCAATCAAGTTTTAAGTGCATTAAGTATGTTGCAGTGTGTACAGCCATAATGCTTTATCCCAAACTCTGTGATGCAGTGAGCTTTAGTCGGAACAATTTGTCTAGTGTAAGTCGTTTAAGGTACTGACAGTTGGGACGCAGCGACAAGCAGTGAACAACAGCTGATGTCACAGCAGCTCCGCAGGTGTGTAAACCGACGAGCTAGCCTAGACAGGGGAGACCAACAGCGGTCAGACTACAGGTCACTGGACTACAGAAGCTCTGCCTGATCAAGTACTGATTCGAAAGGCTACTCGCAGGAGCGAGACTACCGAGCGAGTAGGAGAACTCGCTGCCTTCACCGCACCACTGAGCATACAGGGGTCTGGCTGGCCACTGACAAACTATTGAGCAAGTAGGATGACTCCCTGCCCCCCTGACGGACATTGAGCGAGTAGGACGACTTGCTACTGTCGGACCACTAAGAGGACTCATTGCCCACCAATGAACCACTGAGCGAGAAGGACGACTCGCTACTCGCTGATGAACAGTGAGCGAGTAGGATAACTCACTGCCCCTCAACGGACCACTGAATGAGTAGGAGACTCGCTGGGTGCTAAGGAACCACTGGGTGAGCAGCAGACTCACTGCTTTTGCTGGGTTCGTTGATCGGGTGCTGACGCGATGGACCAGTACTGCCAGTGCCAGAGCGAGTACCAATAAGACACTGGAACCAGAGCAAGTGATACGCTGCCAAACATGAAGAAATGAGGCAAGTACCAGCAGTAGTAGAGACTCTTGAATATTAAATGGTTTTGAATATTCACCCTTCAGGCTGGACCAATCATAGCTTTTACCAAAGACAACACACAATGAAAACTAATAAGAAGTTTAAATGATCTTTCATACTTCAGAAAAATTTGGTACAACGAAAGCCTTAATGTTTAAAGATTGTTAGATTGCTTGAAACAAAAATCTGGAGTGAGTTTCATGCACTCGGCTCACATGATTATGAAGACTGAAGTCAATGTTAATTCTTGGTAAATGTCTAATTTCCAACGTATATATGTGCATAGTACACGTTGGCTTGCTGTCGACTGCTGGGAAAGGAAGAAGCAGCCTACTTCAAGTTCTAAACAGAAACAGAGTATCTTTGTGATTGTTAATTATAATACTTTATTATGAATAAACCGTTTAAATTTAAAGGTGTCTTAATTTACTGGTACCCCTGTCTTCATCCAAACTTGTTTAACACCCCAACAAGTAGCTGGTTTTGTTAAGTACACTAAAATGTTACATACTTTTAATATAATATTTAATTTATCTATAATTGGTAAATATGTACAGTTACCTATGTCTCCAGATATGCACTTTTATTAAAAATAACTGCAATTACTGATCAGAGTGGCTTTCCAAGAAAAAAATGTTACATCTACTTATATATTTATAAAAATGGCATTTTCAAGAATATTTCAAGTTTTATGATAATGTAAAGGGAGTTTTTTTGCCTGAGATTATTTTTGAGTAAATTGTTTTTATTATGTGTACCATTATCTCCATGTTGAAATCAGTAAATTATATTTGTGCCACTGTTACACTAGACGCAACATAACTCCGAGCCTGGGTGACGGTTAGAAAATCGTTGTGTGTATGTGAGTCCCGACACTGGAGAAGGCAGACGTGGCGCGGCGAGCGATAATGCGTAACTTGATAACAGGGGCTACACGCTACTGCACAGAGTGAAAACTTAGTCCTTCGGTGAAATCCGACGAATATGTTGGTACTTACTAAACGTTTTCGTTTACAGTTTGGATCTGAGGTTTGTATGCATGTAGTGTATCACTTTTGTTCAGAGCCAGTGTTGCATATGTAGTGCATTACTTCAGTAAAGTACAACTTTATACATAAAATGCCTCCAGTGTTGTCAAAAGTTAAGAGTAAAAAACTGCACTCGCAGGCGCGGGAAATCGTCTATAACGTTCTGCAGTTTATGGAAAATGAAGCGCGATTTTAGGAACCCTCCATTTCACTAGAGAAAGCACAGCTGAGAACAGCTAATGCGACGGGTGTGTCTCGCACGACTGTACAAACAATATGAAAAATGGCTCACCGAACAATTAATACAAAATCTTCCACCGAACAGTGTTGTTGTGATAGATAATGCTCCCTATCACAATGTAAAAATAAATAAAACGCCTACCTCCAACTCGACAAAATTGGAAATGCAGCAGTGGTTAAGTAAGGAGAATATTTCCTTTACTAGCGACATGCTCAAACCAAACTTGTATAACCTCATAAAGAAGCACAAACCTTCGCAAGTGCAGTACTCGGCAGACAGACTATTGGTAAATAGTGGCCACACATTACTTCGTCTGCCCCCTTATCATCCGGATTTGAATCCGATAGCATATGGGCTAAAGTTAAAGGAGAAGTCGCTTCAGAAATGTTACTTGCAATTTGGCAAATGTAAAAAAACTTTGCGATGAGATATTTAACCGAATGGGTCCAGAAGATTGGATACCGATTTGCAATCACGTCAAGACACTCGAGAAAGGATGTGCGTTTTGACATTGAAATTGATAAAGTGATTGTTCAGTTAGGTGATGCAAACAGTGACAGCAGTGACATTTACACATCAGACTCTTCGGATGGAACAGTCAGTGGTGTTGAAGAACTGAGGTAGTGCTAGGAACGTCAGTGGTAAGTGGTCAATGTTTTCTGCTTTTCTCTACCTGCTGTGCAAGGTCGCCGTATCTGCTTATACCCCCTCCTCATCCACCCGACCCCCCACACGTGTTGCAGTCAACACTCCTCGTGTGTGACGTAGCTCAAGCTCGGAGTTATATTGCGCCTAGTGTATATGTAGGTATTGTGAGAATGATAAAAAAAAATAGGCGCCAATAGAACTGGTAAGAAATAATTATTCATATAGGTATTTAAAATTAATAAAATAGAGGTAGTCAATTATGTGTTTATTAGTCAATATTCTTAGGTGTGCAATATTTTAGATGTTTTCTATATGTCTAAATATTGTTTATTTAATTTAATTTGTCATTTTAAAGAATTGTTTTGTGTTTTCCAAAGTGATATGTTGGAATCAGAACCACTAAAGCTAAGACCATCAAGTTAATATTGCAATAGACATTTGTAAATTCTTTTTGTCTTTTAAAGGTTGTGAAAGAGTTTGAAGTAGGCACTGGCATGTTTAATGATTTTACAGAGCAGTTATTGTGTAGATTGTGTGATTGGGAGCATATTTATTTTAATACTTCATCGAATTAATGGTGCAATACATTTATTTGTCTAATGTTAAATGTCTAAACCAGCAAAGCTACATTAATAATGACTTTAAAAAATATATATTTTTTGGTGTATTTTTATAGTATTTTACACTGCAATCAGTTGTCTATTTTTTTAAGTTGCTGAAAATGTATTAATTAATTCTCACAATTTTTTATTTGAAATGTATTCTGGGAGTTGTGAAGGGCCTTGGAGTCTAGGAAAATTGTGTGCATTAGCACATTAAAGATGAATAAATTTTGATGTAAAATTATTGAAATTGCTACATCACTGACTCTCTCTACAACAGATTATTTCAGAATCCAGTAGGAATTCAAAAATGCCTATTTGCACGACAATTGAGCAACATTAGTAATCAAAACAATTTCATTTTTTTTTTAATTTTAAAAAAGGTAAATCCAATCTGTGAAAGCATTACAGTTTGTATAAAATACTTTTTTGGCCTAAAATGTTCAGTTACTCGTTAACAGATATGATTTTGTAAATAAAACATTATAATAATAAGTCACAATTACCTGGTTAATGTGAATGCAACATTTTCTTCATTTTAATCATGTTACAATTTGTTACCAAAAGGCTGCAGGATTTGTTACCAAACTTATATTTGGAGATTGTTTTTGAAGGAAAACCAACCACAAATACATAATTTTACAGCTCTAAATCGTAAACAAAACACATTTTTATGTAATTATTACACACAAACTACACAATGGGCGACAAATTTATGACTAAACTGAAATTAAATAGTTACCTAACAAACTACGACTAACACATCACTTAAAAAAAACGAAATATGTTAAAAATATAAGTATCAAAATAGGACGACGAGTAAGATTACGTTACTGCTCCAGCGAAGAATATCGCTAAAAAGGAATCTTAATGGCATGTGTAAATTTGAGGTTTAATGAAACCATTCGAATGCACCCCGAGCAAAAGGGATGTTATGTGTGAAAGCAGCGCGCCGCCCATATTTAGGAAAACAGCTTATGGTATATGAGAATTTTTTACTCAGCACAAACATTTAGGTATTTTCTATTTATTAGCAATTGCTATTGGGTCTATAAATGTGTTAAGACATCAATACAAAGCTAAAGGATAGTCAACAATTCCATTTAAGTCCAAGAACTAAAATATTCTTAAAGTAGTAGAACACTATTGACACCTATAAATACTTCCCATCACTATTAAAAATACAAATGGCCAATCACCTTTTATACTGTATTAATGCTCATAAAAATGGTCTAGAAACACAAAACAGACTTATCCTGCATTCACCACAATACGAGTTTTGCATTTTGTGATGATTCTGAGATCCACGCACACCTACAATCGCCATTTCTTAAACATTGTTTAACACCAAAGCCGCGGTACATTTGCGTGCAGCCATACATTCAAATACAAGTAAAAAAAAAAAAAAAGTTTTCATCCAGTATCGTTTGTATCTCCCTGGCTACATCAAAGAAAAAATAAATAAACAATCGCTTTAACCTGTAACCTATCCTCAAAAATATCAAAGTATTGAAAAAGAAAAATATATATATTAGTTCATTTAGCAATTATACAAATTACGCCGAGAATAAATTTTTCTCACATTTAAGATATACAATTGAATATCTGTATATTTCTTAATGGATATTCCTTATTTCGGGATACCTCCAAAAATGCATATTTATTTAAATATACACATGGAATATTTACACAATGGGCTCAAAGGCCGACAAGGTGACATGTTTCAAGTCAAATTATCAGGACCCTCCAGCGATTTCGTCTTTGGGGATCAGTTGCTTGTTAGTTTGCATCTTTGTCGGGTGCTTGGGGGATCAGCTCTGGACAGGTGGTGCCTTTCTGCAGATGGGGAGGCATGGAGGTTCGGAGTTGGCTATCTTGATGCGATAACATATTCTGGTGGTATCTGGAATGTGAAGGTATCTGAGTGGTGATTACTGTTGTCATACATCAGGTCCAACAGCCACAGGTATGTCATTGGCATCTTAGATGTTGTTGCCACTTAAATGGTTGAAGCTTAACAGTGGTCGTCTTGGGTAAGGTGCTTCAGGAAAAGGATAGTGAGTTGTCTGATAAAGAGGTTTGTGCTTCTTCGGCATTGTCGCATAAATTTGTCTGTGGTTTTTCAGAGTGTTTTTTGATGTTGGGTAATCCAGTCATGTCTAGGAGAGTCTGTCTCAGAGTTACTCGAGAGAGACCGAGGATTAGCCGCCTCCAAGGAAGTAGGAGCATGTGAAGGGACGGAGTTTAAAGTGGAATGAGAGGACCCAGGTAGGGTATGAGTATGTGAAATCTAAAATGGCATGTGAGATGTATATTGTGAGGTGGATATGCAGTGGGGTGCTGGATGTAGGTATTAGGATGGTGGCCAGTTGCCCAATGATGGCTCAGGATTTGGTTTGTAAGGTGGAGGGATGTGAGAGGAAGGTGAAGGAGCGATCTAGGGTAACTCTTAGTGGAGATGACTGGAGAGTGGTCTTGGTGGGGATATAAGTGGGAGAAGAGCATGGATTTTTATTTGTGTGATTAAACCCGATGCCATGGGCGATAAACAGGTTGCTGAGAAAGATGATTCCACAGCTCAGGTGGTCGCTGAGCATCAGCTCGGAGACAGAGGAGACTAGGAGACAGGTTCCATCTGAGTACTGGACTAGGTAGGTGCCAGGAGGAATTTTGAGGTCGGATATGTGTCAAGGGTGAAAAGGAAGAGGAGATGATTACCCCTTGAGATGAATCGAGGGGTTAAGAGGTTTCCCTCCACTCGAATACAGAAGGAGCGACCACCCAGGAAGGAGCAGAGGAGGCACACGGGGTTGGGTGAGAGGTCGGTATAGGAGAGTCGCTGGATCAGTTAGGAGTGGGGGACGGAGTCGAAGGCTTTGGCTAGATCGAGGAGCACCATGCTTGTGTGTTGTCTCCTGATGAATCCTTGGACCACCAGGAGTTCCACCTGGGCAATGGCATTGGTAATGGACAGACTTCAGTGGGGGTGACAAGTGGGAAGAGTGGGTTGTCGGGGATGGAGGAAGGTTACATGATGGGATAAGGAGGAAGTCTTGTCATCATCATCTGAGCACTTGGAAGGCAGGGTGGGTTGCTGGGTGGTGGTAGGCAGCGTCTGCCTCGGATCTCTCAGAAGTTATCCCGCCACTCTGGTGTTGAGAGGAGTAGTGGAGGTCGGGACTGATTAGAGGCATCTGATGTAGGACCATAGGGAGCCAGAAGTGGTGCTGAGTGATTGGAAGCACCGGGTCTCCAGTTGGGCCTTCCACTCTGCGACCATCCTTCAGCACCATCCCGCAGAAGGAAGTAGATCCTCCAATTTGACGGGGAGCAGTTTGCCTGCCAGAGGCCGTGGAAGCGGTTCCGCAGGGAAATGGTGTGCTTTCAGGGGTGAAAGGGTTGATGAGGGGTCGGGGGTTAGTTAGGGGGATGTGAGTGGAGACAGCCACAGATTTCGTCTCGGAAAAGGTGATAACATTGACATCGAACTGGGCAGAAGGTTCAAAATGGAGTGTTAGGTCCAGGGAGCCGGAGAGTGACTGTTCGAAACCACCCTAGTCGGCTTTGAAGAAGTTGTAGTGGGTAGGTTGGGGTTGGTGGGAGGTGGAAGTGGAGGGAATCTACAACAGGCAGGTGGTCAGAGGTACAGGTGGTGATGATGGAGAGGTCAAAGATTAAAAGGAGGGGGTGGAGAGGGAAAGGTCTATGATTATGAGGTGGCGATTGTGTGGATAGGGTAGATGGTGGGGATGGGAAGGGCATGGGATGAGAGGTTAGTATTCCAGAGGAGCTGAAGTAAGGAACTGCTTCGGTGGTTAATGGTGATACAGCCCCAGTGGGAGTGGGTGGTATTGAAGTCCCCGGCCAGCATGACATGGGCATTGAGCTGCCCGAAGGCCACAATGTCCATAGTGGGGAAGGCGAATTGAGATGGTAGGTAGAGTAAGACCAAGGTAAAGGTGTAAGGTAGTCTGTATAGGCGCACGGCTACAGTCTCGGCTTTGGGGTAGTGAGGAACTCGGTGGCGATGATGCGATAAGGTGTTGTGGATGAGTAGTTAAGAAGTTCTTCCTTGACTTGGTCTGGTGTTGAGGTTATTGGTAGTCATTTGATTATAATGTGGTCAGTTTTATCGTCGGTACGTAGGTGTGTGTATGGGTTGAATCCCAGCTGGTCAACTTGTCGAACAGGTACTGGTAGTCATGTGCATTTGAGGTATTTGAGGTGTAGAAGCTAGTTCTATTGTCAGTTGAAGTCAAGGTCAGCTTTCCTGTCAGTTATTTTTGCCATTGGGTAGCAGTGGAGAAATGATTCAGTGCTTGATGGAGCACGCAGCCAATAGGTGGCATGCGAGAGGGCTGAGCAGAAGGATTAGCTTTGTTGGATGCTGTTGATAAAGATGTAGCCTGGCTGTTTGAAGGTACTGTATTATTGTTCTTGGTCGCAGTTTGAAATGAAGAGGATAATTGGTGCACTTTGAAGCACTCTGTGCGGGTGGCGAGGTCTCTGGGGAGGCAGCTCTGCTGTAGTTGTCAGTGTCTGGCAAGCTGGCCAAGATTCCAACCATATTTTTAGTTGGCAAGGCGTCGGCGAAGGAGGATATTGTTACAATTTACTGCAGATAGCAGGATACAGGGGACTATATAGGATACATATATCTATTTTATGAAACAAGCACATGCGCACACTCTGCCTTATTCTTTGGTTCATCTATCTCTTTCAGTTCTAATTTTTTTTGTGGTGGACGAATTATCGCACAAAGAGGATAGTGAAACGAGCCCAGAAAAATTTATAGCATAGAGCTCTCTTTATATCTCTTTGGCCCAGTACATTTTCTCTGTCCTTTTCGCCCCAGAAAAATTTCACAACAATGTTTCACGAAACCTTGCATTAAATTCGGCCTTGAAATTTTAATCTCATCATACCCAGAGAAGATTCACTTCAAAAACGTAACCAGCTGTAGCCCAAACAAGATCGTTTCGAATAATGTTTGATGTTTCTTGACAGTTATAGACACAATCAGAAATCTGATAACTGGAGAAGGTAGCGAGGGAATGTCTTTCTTGAAGATGGAAATGTGCACTAGGCTTTGACATAGGCAACTTTCTTTTTCCGACTGTCAGAAGATGAAATCACTAATATTGTTTCTTTATATTCCGAGCCAAATATATTTAAAACCAATTATGATGGGTTCTTGCTGCAGATTATGGTTCAAATTAGTTCTAGTAAAACAATATATTTATACTTATTCTGAGAAAAAAATAGTTTTACAACTCTTATAAATTTTTGAATATAATTCAAGGGTTTAAAACTGATATGCAAATCTTCAAATCCTTTGTTCCTTCAATACCTGTTTTTAATCATTATCTTGAGCCATGGTGTTTTATTTTTAACTTAAACACTTTGTGTATCTGCTATATATAGTGCCCTGTTATGCGAATTGTACTAGTGAATTGGTCCTAACATTAATGGGTCTCAGGTTATGGTTTGCAGATCACTGATCACCACATGAAAGGAGTTCTGGTTTAAGTTTGTTTCTGCACATCATGGAGTTTCCTGAAAAAATGTTCTTTAAAGAAATGTGATAGTTTGGATTGCCATTTTGTCAGGACATCTGCAGAAAAAGGAAAGTGTTCTCTCACTCTCAAGAACTATTCAGAAGTAGAAAGATCGTTCATGCTGTGACGTAGGGTAATAGGAAACCACTGCACATTGGCATCATTCTGCCTTCTGCCACGCTGATGATGCTGTTGTTATTGCTGAGATTGCCACAGGGATATCATGAACACTTACTCGGGGCATGAATTCGCCATGGCCAGCAGGCAGCACGTGTTGGTCCGACAGAAATACACCTGGCTGTTATAGCCCTCAGTGATCCTATGCTAACTGAATGGTTACAACTATTCTGTACACAATTAAGAATAAATTAATTCTAGTTAAACTTTTTTGTTCTGCATATATCTCTCATACAAGGAGCTACTCACCAAGTGGCCAAATTAGTATTTGAGCTTTATCTCGGCATGTCATGCCTTAATAGATTACTTGGTATTATTTATGAGAGGATATTGAAATAGTAAATTACTTAAAGGACTTCTGGTTTATGGTGCAAATACTAATTGGACAAGCATCGCCAATGCGCTGCAATGAATTGAAACCGCTGCGGTGGGAGGTAGAATTTCACAAAGGCATGAATCATGGTAAATGACCTGACAGAGTTTACATTTGTTACCCTGACACCAACCACTGTTGCTCCCTCTGGTTGCACTGGTTGTTATGCCTCATCGGCGCCTCAGGCAGGCGTGTGCAACGAGCACGTTCCCAGTGCAGTGCACAGATTCGAACAGCCCCAGCTGTCGATACATCGATAGCCATCCACGCAGATACCGACTAATTAATGTGTGTATTCGTCCCCCGATTGTCAAGTGTGTATATTTATTCTTCTGCCGTTCACCTGCATGTAAAGTTCATTCAAATACTTACTATTTAAAAGACAGTTGTATGTCAACAGTCTTTACTTATAAAGAGATAATTATTATTCACATTACGAAACGATTCTAAATCATAGCCGATCTTTATTCTGCACTCTGTGCTCTTTATGCGCAATACACGACCCCAGGCGGCACAGTGCCTCCAGAGGCTGCGTTGGTCGTCATTCATCTGTAGACATGTCAAGATGTGTTCGAGCACCACAGAGCATTCGTCACCTTGCCTTCTATGAACTAGCATAAATAGTGTAGGTTTTTCTAATCGTTTTCAATCCACTTGATGGCCGGCCTTTTCCAGCTTGGACCAAAACGTCTAGCTGCTTAATTTCACTATCTGCTGGGATGTGTGTTTCGTTAGGTATACATAATTTCATTTGTTTCCAGACGGTCTAGAAGGCATAGACCCATCCTCAGGTAGCTTAAACTCGCCACATGGCTCTTCTAGCTTCGACCGCACAGGTCTGCCTATGGGCTGAAAGTGTTAAACAGTTTATAAAACACTATGTAATATGGGACATTGCAGTGGCAGTGTATTGGCAACGTGGGATGTATGCCTATAGGGGCTCTCTGCCCAAGATTCAACCAGTTCGCTGGATCTTCAGACTCTCTTTCGAGCCAAACATTTAGTGTGACACACTACCTTCAACTGTGTCGTTTGTGTGTAACTTGCATTTGTAACTCGTGCCCTGCATGAAAACATAATTTTGGGGACTGTAACTTTTTGTAACCGTCTAAAATCGCCACCTGTTATCATTGTATATTTCGCACCACTCAGTGAACCCTAATTTGAGTTTAACTTCTGACACTTATTTTTTAAATCATTATATATTTTTATTTTTGTTTTTTGGTACCATGTCACGGAAAACCCCGTCTTCCCGAGGGGCACAAAACGTCTCAGTAGCCTCCACATGACATGGGCTAAGACGCAGAACAGCACCTTGCCGTCGCCCGAGTTCTCGAGTACGAGACTCGGCGGTGTTCCTAGCGGGAAGGCTGTTTTCTTGCGGGGAAACGTGTCCGGGAGGGCGCCAGGCTAACGCGGTGGTTAGCCACGAGGTGGGTCGTGAGGTCCGAAGGCCCCTGCATGGCCCACTAGGAACGACGGCAGTTGTGGTGATGTTAGGGGTCCCTAATGCCTGCTGTACTATTGGCCCTACACAGCATAGGACGCTGATCCCTAACTGGATTGTTGAAGGGGGGGGGGGGGGGGTTTGCAAATAACGTACACGGTTTTTCACTATCGTTTACACGTCGCGCAAGGAGTGTGCGGAGTGGACATTTAATTACATAGTAGTTACACTTGCAATTACATTCCCACAATTTCCCTACATAAAGTACACTATCATTATACACTGGGCACTCTGACGCACCATCACTAAAATTACGTCTTCACACCAGTCGAGGTTGAGTGAGAGAGTTTGATTTGAGTCGCCGTATGCTGCACTGCCCCGCGAGATGTGCTGTGCGGGGAGTGTGATATTTACGCGGCTGGGATAGGCCCTACACCGGAAAAAGGACCGGGCGCACACGGGGAGTGATTAAAAAAGGTTTCGAAGTTGGACTATAGTTACCAGAAGGAAGTTCAGTTAAGACAAAGAGATGATGGCTCCCCGTGGGACGTGCGTCCGTCCCTGTCCGCGAGTCGCGCTGTACTGGCGTCTGGCCCTGGCGCGAGGGGAGGGGTGAGCATCCTGTCTCGCCAGTTTCTAAAGTTCCGTTATTCGTAAAAAATTATATTAGTAACAAAATGTAAGTGGCTCTAAATTCACACAATAAAACTTAGTAATTAACTTAATATAAATATGTTTTAGAAGTTAGATGTAACAAGTTTATATAAAATAAGTTTGAATTATCAGAGTCACACTGGAGACTGTTCGTCGCTTGATGACTGCTCCAGTGGCACATGATAAATGATAATTTGGGGCGGTTTTAAATAAGTCACATATTACGCTATTGAAATCAGGCTGAAGGCCGCAAGGGGAGCACACACAGCTGTTTTACTAAAAAACCACACGTGAGTGACCCGGGCACTCCTACGTCGCACTTGTGTTGCACTGTGTTGTTAATTTAAAGTGGCGTATTCTTTAATGTGTATTGAATTTACCATGTACGTGACTCGGTTAGTCTTGCCGATTAAGTCAAGGGCGTTGATTATACCTATGTTCCGCGGCGTTCGCCTGACTCGGGTGGGCCATGGCTAGGGGCACGTTTCATTAGCGGGGCGGATACTGGTGGTTGCAGGTCGGGCTTTAGGGTGGCCTTCGGTCGGACGACGTAAAACGCCCCCCCCCCCCTTGAGAGGCCCGACTTTGTGCCGCTAGTGACCCCGCCACATGGGGGCGCCCCTAGCTTCGGCAGCAGCTCCGTCCAGGTGGTGCTCGCGGTGGCAGCAGCTGGTAGGCTCTGCGCTCCGGTCTCAGGTTGTCCCACGTCGAACACCCGAGTGTTGGCCTGTTGGCGTGGTCCCTCGGTCTCTGCTACGGTGTGGATGGGTACAGTCTCCTCTCCCGTTCTGGTATGCCGGGCGGGTTTGGTGTAGAGGCCTCCTCGTCCTCGTCGTCCAGTTCCGTCACCATGGGGGTGGTGTCGGCGTGGTCGTTCTACAGTTGTGCCCTAAGCACCTCCCCAGACTCATTCTCGGGGGGTGACAGTTGCTCCGAGTGTGGCTGCAGTGTCTCGCAATGTGCGGCGGTGTGGTGGTGGCCAGTGTGCAGGCCGGCAGGGGCGGCGACGACCAAGGTCAGGTGGCTCTCGGCAGGCGAGCAGCAAGCAGGGGCGGCGCTCGGCACGGCCCAGCTCAGCCTCGCCGACATGCGGGCGTTTCGCGGCCCGTCGTGCCAGACGGATGACAGGTGTCATCGTCTGGGTGACGGTCATGTGCGGTGGTGGGGCGGTCAAGCGTCCAGGTGCCGTGGCATCGATCTGCATTGCGTCAGGCGGATGCAGGGAGCTCAGGCGACCCGGTAGCTGCGGTGTTGTCCAGGGGTGGCATCGTGGCACCTGTGGAGCACAGAGTGCGCGTCGCCTCGGTGGCTGCTGTGGCAGGCTGGCCGAGGGGCGGCGTCGTGGCGCCTGTGGAGCGCAGAGTGCGTGTCGCCTCGGCGGCTGCTGTGGCAGGACGGCCGAGGGGCGGCGTCGTGGCGCCTGTGGAGCGCAGAGTGCGCGTCGCCTCGGCGGCTGCTGTGGCAGGCCGGCCGAGGGGTGGCGTCGTGGCGCCTGTGGAGCACAGAGTGCGCGTCGCCTCGGTGGCTGCTGTGGCAGGCTGGCCGAGGGGCGGTGTCGTGGCGCCTGTGGAGCGCAGAGTGCGTGTCGCCTCGGCGGCTGCTGTGGCAGGACGGCCGAAAGGCGGCGTCGTGGCGCCTGTGGAGCGCAGAGTGCGCGTCGCCTCGGCGGCTGCTGTGGCAGGCCGGCCGAGGGGTGGCATTGTGGTGCCTCGGGCAGTCCTGATGTCGCCTCAGGTGGCGACGAAGACGCCGTCGGCGTCGTGCGCGTCTGTTCCATTCTGGTGGGTTGAATCGACTGTGCCTCGAAGCCAGGCGGGCACCGCGGAACAAATCCCGGCGGCGGGGCCTTGGTCAGGCGTCTCGGCATCGTGGCCCTGGGCATTGCGTTGTCCAGTGTCCCCTTTGAGACTATGTACTCATGTGGCAGTGACGACGGCTGCATTACATTGAAGCTAGGCGGTGGCGACGATGTGGCGCGACGTGTTGGTGTTGAGTCTGGTGGCGTCCTGGATGAGGTGTGTGTCGGTGACGACGTGGGTTGTGTCGGAATGGTCCTTCGCAGCACTGTGACGGTGGTCAGGTGCGGTGGTGAGGCCATCCCGGCGTCGTGAGGTGTCTCCGACATGAGGCCGGCTCGGGACGGCGTGGCAGACAGCAGTGGGACGGTCGGCATCGTGCATCGTTTGTTCGGCTTCGGCTTGTCAAGTGTTGTCACAGTCATATTGAGTGGTGTTTGGTCTGCGAGGGGTTTTGAGGCTGGTGGCTTTGGGCCCGGAGACAGAGGGAGCGGGATTGGCGGCGGGAGGGTGACGAGCGTCGGGGTCGGGACGGCAGGCGTCCTTGGTACGTAGTGCATCGGCGTGAGTGGCGTCAGGTCGATGAAGCATGGTCTCGCTGGTGACAGTGTTTCTGGGCTTGTGGCGGGAGATGTCAGGTCTACGAGCGATTCAGAGACGAGTGGCTCCGGAATAGGAGGCGACGGGAGACAGGAACAGGATTGTTGGCGTCAGGATGACAGTCATCGACGTCGGGATGGTAGGCGTCGGGAACATTGTACGTGACGGTGCGGATGTCGTCGGGACGTGCGTTTGTGATGCTGGCGCCCATGATACGTCATGCGTCGGTGTGAGTGGTGTCTGGATGTCGTGAATCGTCGCGGAGTGTCGTAGGGGAGGAATTGTTAGCATCGCTGCCGGATACCGCACCTGGGTGGCAGGCTTTGTGGTACATAGCGCGCACGTGAAGGTAAAGGTCTCGCGCCGCAAAGTCCCTTCACACTCGTTGGTACAGTCACGATGCCATAGGCCGGCACACTCGTCGCAGTGGTAGCCCAAGCTACTTCCTCCGGGACACGACGGGTTTCCACACATCGTCACCCTGTATAGGCGGTATTATTTACAATAGCCGCACTCGTGCCCCGCGGAGGTCCTGCCATATAAGTACCAACTCGGGCAGGGGTGGTAACACCCGATGCATTCGTCTGCATACATCTCTTGTTATGGTGCGTGTTCAGCTGTGTCGATTCGTGATTCTCATTCGTGGCGTTGTGCGCCGGGTAAGTCTGCGCGTGGGGTAAGTTTGCGCGCAGGTTCGCGATCGCCGGCTGGGCAGGTGCTCGGATAGCCGCACAAAGCGGAGGCCGAGAATGTCCGCGGCAGAGGAGGGGGTGCGGATGGGCGTGCGAGGCGATAGCCGAGAGCGGCCGGACAATCGCACAAAGCGGATGACGGAAACGGGCGCAGTGGCGGAGGGGTGTGGAGGGGTGCTGGTGGTGACGTCGGTGGTCCGCATCACGAGCTGGGCCGGAATGTTCGCTGAAGGAGGGGGGGGTTGTTGTAGCCCCTTTGTCTACTTGCTGTGTCGCTCCCGGATTGTCTGACCCTAATCCCCTTTTCTGCGCAAAATAGCCGTCCTGTGTCCGCGTTGTGGCCGGAGAAAAAAAAATGGACAGAAAGATGGCTAAAAAAAATGTTTTTCGGGGAAGTTTTCTGTAACGAACGTGAAGGAAATCTTGAATCTTCTGTTTTCGCCCCACGCAGCGGGCGCCAAATTCCGTCGCCCAGGTTCTCGAGTTCGAGACTCGGCGGTGTTCCTAGCGGGAAGGCTGTTTTCTTGCGGGGAAACATGTCAGGGAGGGCGTCAGGCTAACGCGGTGGTCAGCGACGAGGTGGGTCGTGAGGTCCGAAGGCCCCTGTGTGGCCCACTAGGAACGACGGCGGTTGTGGTGATATTAGGGGTCCCTAATGCCTGCTGTACTATTGGCCATACACAGCATAGGACGCTGATCCCTAACTGGATTGGAGAAGGGGGGGGTTTGTAAATAACTTACACGGTTTTTCACTATCGTTTACACGTCGCGCACGAAGTGTGCGGAGTGGACGTTTAATTACGTAGTAGTTACACTTGCAATTACATTCACACGATTTCTCTACATAAAGTACACTATCATTATACACTGGACACTCTGACTCACCATCAATAAAATTACGCCTCACACCAGTCGAGGTTGAGGGAGAGAGTTTGATTTGAGTCGCCGTATGCTGCACTGCCCCGCGCAATGTGTTGTGCGGGGAGTGTGATATTTACACGGCTGGAATAGGCCCTACACCGGAAAAAGGACCGGGCGCATACGGGGAGTGATTAAAAAAGGTTGCGAAGTTGGACTATAGTTACCAGAAGGAAGTTCAGTGAAGACAAAGAGATGATGGCTCCCCGTGGGATGTGCATCCGGCGCTGTACTGGCGTCTGGCCCTGGCGCGAGGGGAGGGGTGAGCATCCTGTCTCGCCAGTTTATAAAGTTCCGTTATTCGTAAAAAATTATATTAGTAACAAAATATAAGTGGCTCTAAATTTACACAATAAAACTTAGTAATTAACTTAATATAAATATGTTTTAGAAGTTAGATGTAACAAGTTTATATAAAATAAGTTTGAATTATCAGAGTCACACTGGAGACTGTTCGTCGCTTGATGACTGCTCCAGTGGCACATGATAAATGATAATTTGGGGCGGTTTTAAATAAGTCACATATTACGCTATTGAAATCAGGCTGAAGGCCGCAAGGGGAGCACACACAGCTGTTTTACTAAAAAACCACACGTGAGTGACCCGGGCACTCCTACGTCGCACTTGTGTTGCACAGTGTTGTTAATTTAAAGTGGCATATTCTTTAATGTGTATTGAATTTACCATGTACGTGACTTAGTTTGTCTTGCCGATTAAGTCAAGGACTTTTATTATACCTATGTTCCGCGGCGCTCGCCTGACTTAGGTGGGCCATGGCTAGGGGCGCGTTCCGTTAGCGGGTTGGATACTGGCGGTTGCAGGTCGGGCTTTAGGGTGGCCTTCTGTTGGACGACGTCAACCTTGTAAAGTGTATGTGATGTGCAATAAAACTAACGTCACATCTACCAGTTTTGTACTGATTTCGTAAGGAGTCCTATGTGTGCGACAAAAATAGGTAGTTATTGCTCACATAGTTCTGCTGCCTCCAGCCTTTAAGGATTCTTGTGCACTAGCGCAATTATTTCGCTTATTGGCATTTAATTTACAGATCAAACTCACCAGGGAGGCAGACAGACCCACGTCAACCCTAACATTAAGATGCAGTGATCATCCTCAAATGGTTACACTACAAACAAGACCCTTAAATACAAACCTGCAAACATACAATCAAACCAAATATGCATGGGTGAATGATTACGTAATAAACATAAAGTAAGTGGCATTAGATCTTAAACTATTTAAGGGCTATATGGACGGAACAAAGGGCAGGCCCTTAAAGTTCTCGGGCCATATTAATTAAAGAAACGAGTTCGTTGCACTTACCGTCTGATGTGATGGCCCTGTGCGGGCGAAATGGCCAAATTTATTGACGACTATTGTCCATTATGTGACGTCTTGGACACAATTCATGTTCAGACTAAGAAAATTAAATTTATGTTTTGACGTCGACCGGGGCTACGCCCTCCCTAAGCCCGATGTGCCTCACACCGTCGCCACCCCTCTCCTCCCACCACCACCCTCTATTTCTAACCTCCCACCCCGTGTGCAGGTGTGTGTGTGTACGTGTGAGGCTGCCGATAAGAGGCGAGAGTAGAGTCTATGCCACAAACCCTTTTATTTTATTATTCATTTTTTATGTTTACGTAATAGCTACCTGTCTTTTCTTAAATAATATTCCCTAAGGATTATGTTTGCAGTGCTAGTGGTAAGGACGGCGCAGCGCCCCACACGGCAGGCAATGGAAGTGCCCGCAACCTGTTTGAACCATATTCCTAATTAAAATAATCAAACCTCAACATAAATAATTAAGGAAACTTTGGTATAAGTTTATTATAGAATTTTTAGTGTATTTGTTTTAGTTAAATAAGTGGTAATAAATAACAGGAGAGGCTAAAGGTAAATCCAGCGCTATCCGGCCGCCATGCTGCTCTGGCCTCTTCAGTCGCTTTCGTTCGTCACCTGGGGTAGGATGCTTGGTGAGCACCCCGCAACTTCATATTCTTCTTAATCAACTGATCTTTTAACATCCGCCGGACTTTTTATAATTCTTAAACCTTTTTTGTATCTGCGAGGCCTACTCCGGGTTGCCGACTCGTTTTAATAAATATTTAAGTTCAATTCGAACATTTAATCACGAACCGCGTCCTAAACTCACGAGGCCAGGCCAGGCCACGAGGTGAACTGGTCAGCCTGTAAACTGATTCTCTCCCGCCGTTGGCATTATTAACAGTTTCATTGAGTGTTTGTAGGTGTAGCGCAATTGGAGACGTGTTGTAACATTGCTGAAATAAAAGGAGTACGTCGAACGTGTGATTTTTAGTCAAGTGACCACGTGTCCCTGCTCCTGAACCTCGAGGCATGTGGGACGCCTTAAGAGCCCACTGGAGCGATATCGCGTGCTAAGGGAACCGGGCCTAGCCCTACATGGGTCACGTCATGCCCTGAAGGGAGTCTCCGCCGGGTCCACGTGCCCAAATCACGTGGTGGCGCCCATTCCGACAATTAATTTGTTCGTTCCCTTACCCCCTAGTATGACAGTATAAAGCAAAATGTCCCTTAGATTGGCACACATTATTAAGTGGAACGACTGGTAAGTTTATACCAAGCTAAGTGGGGCTAGCCATAAGGCTGATGAACGAGGATTAGAAAAAGAGCTTACACTATTGCTGAGAACATGATAAAAAAAATGTTGAGGGACCCCACGGTGTAGAACACACAAAACCCTGGTGAATTAACAGAGCTCCTAGTCGCCGCACGCCACCAAAGCTCACTTTGCTCATTTATTAATATAACAACTTTAATGTAGAGAAAAAACACTGGTCGAGTGCCATTCGGGTGACAATAGATATCCTGGCCATGCTGACCGTTCGTGGCACTGCACTCTACTGCACCACACTGCATTTGTGGTGAATTACAATTGCACACGCTGACATACATGCCTTAGGGAGGCACCGATGTGCCATAGCCGTCTGTGAGGATCGAAGTGTTGTCAACATGAACATCACAGCCCGACCTCGGTATTTCCATACCCTCTGTTACCTTAGAGGCTATTATGGTGTGCTACCACTCAACCCACGAGTGAAGTGTAACGAACAATTTAAGTGTGATGTAAAACTGCATTGCTCTCGATATTATTTGAGGCAAAAATGGAACATCGCTTCTCAACTATCCTAACAAAGTCCTAATCTAAGACCAGGGAAATCAGATGGCCATCATACTGGTTCAAAGATCTAAAACACAGCCCTCTCGCTGCTCCAGTAAGGTTAGACGGCAGTCTCAGCTGGTCCAGGGTCCTCTGCATGGTCCTCATGCTGGCCCAGAGATTGCAGACAGCCCTCTCGCTGGTTCAGATGCTTAAGATGACCCTCTCACTGGTCCGGGATTCTCATATGCTGTCCTACTGATTAAAGGACCAAGCACAGTCGTTTTTCTGGTTCAAGGACCACAGATTGCCATTTCTGTCAGAGACAGCATGGCTCTCGCGCTTGCCCAGGAATACCAGACGGCTCTCTCGCTTAAACAAGGTTCTAAGCATAGTTATCTTGATGGCCCAGGGACCTCAGCACATCCATCTCACTTCTCCTGGGTCCTAGCTACGGCCATCTGGCAGGTCTACGGACCCAAGCATGGTCAATACACTGCTTTAGGAATCTTAGACTGTCAATTTTCTGGACCACAAAGCGCCCTCTTGCTGGTCCAGGGTCCTCAGACGACTGTCTTCCTGGTGATAGGATTTGAGATGGCACTCTAGCTAGTCCAGGGACCTCAGAAAGGCCCTGTCAATGTTCCAGGGAAATAAACACAGCCTTCCAGCTGGTCCGAGACCTAATATTGCCCTCTTGTTAGTCCAGAGACTTCAGGCGGTCATCTCGCTTGTCCAAGGACCTCAGCACGGTCATTTTGCTGGACCAGGAATCTAAACAAAGCCATCTTGTTGATCCAGGGTCCACAAGGCTTGTTTCATTGATCCAGGGTCCCCAGCACAGACCTCTTGCTGGTCCAGGGAACTCAGTCGGCCACCTCACTGATACAAAGATATCAGTACAGATTTTTTGTTGATACACGAACCACAGATGCCATATCACTGGTCCAAGAAACTTACAGTTGCTTTTTCTGGTCCAGGGAACCTAGACAGAGTGGTTTCGCTGGTCCAGAGGTCTCTGCGTGGCTCTTTCGCTGATACAGAGATCTTAGATGGCACTCTTGATGGTCCAGGAATCTCAGAAGGCTGTTCTCGCTGAACCAGGGATTTTAGAAGGCAGTTCTTAGTGGACCAGGGATCTAAGATAGCCGTCGTTCTGTTTGCCTGACCACAGTTTGGCCGTCTCGCTGGCCCAGGACATCTGGCGGGTTTAGAGAACTTAGCACGGCCGGTTCGCTGGTCCATCTGTTTCAGGCGGCAATCTTACTGGTTCAGGGATATTAGATTGCCATCCCGTTGGCAAGGGATTTCAACACGACATTCATGCTGGTATAGGGACCTCACATTGTCCTCTCGCTGAAACAGGGACATCAGACTGGTAACTAGGTGAACCAGGGATTTCATCACAGGCCTCTCCTTGGTTCAGGTACCTCTGACGACCATTTTGCTGGTATAGGGACCTCAGAACGGGCCCTTCGCTGGTACAGGGGCTTTAGACGGCCGTCTCGTTGATCTACGGTCCTCAACACAGGGGCGTAGCCAGGGGGGGGGGGGGGTTAGGGGTTCAACCCCCCCCCCCCCCCCCCCCCCCTTAGCAACAAATCTTTAATTAATTTCTTATTCATCACTCAAACAAATTTCATATTAAAATTAATAAAATTTTTACCATTACAATATTTAAATTTAAGTACCGAAAACTGCTAAAATAGCACTATTTTACACCTTAAAATCAAAATTTTCCCGGGGGAGGACCCCCGGACCCCCCCATTTGATATGTGGGGGGGGGGGGGGGGCATGCTTCTTAAAACCCCCCATACACAAATCCTGGCTACGCCACTGCCTCAACAGGCTCAGTTTTATAGTCTAGGGACATCAGACGGACCTTTTTGCTGGGTGAGATTCTTGCTAAACTACCCATGTAAAGGCAATACCTACTCTGTATTGCTTTAAATTTATTCTGATTCAAGTATTTTATTCTCTATGTTTCATGTAATCTTTGCTGTGGAAAAGTTTAATATTTACAACTAAAAATGAGAAGTTTTATTTCAAAATTGAAATAACTGTAATAACCAATTTCAGCTAAACAATTTATTTTATCTCACTAAAATCTATTTGTTAAAAAAAAAAATGTAAACAACCAGTTCGGCTGGATAGTACCATTTGAATAAGTCAAACATCGAAACCGTCATTCGTCAAGTATGCCACAAGGGAAAATGAATTATACAAGGTCGCAAGTGCACGATTCTATACTTGACTGAGGAAATGCAAACCGAGTGCAATAATTTACGTCCGGAGCTCCAGAATCAGTGTGGCTGTTTTAGTGCAATAATGCAAGCGACATATGTAATGGAATAAATGGAATATGGAGCAAAGAAAGAAATAATTCTAAATATTGGTCTGAAGATGCTGTAAGAGCATAACACATATGCGCTTTAAAGTTAATTTTAACTGTAAAAAAATGAAATTAAAATATCAATGATATATTTAACATTATGACTACAAAAATCGAGTTGTGCATACGAAAAACAAGCTTTAAAAAAATATTCACTTAAGGAAATGTAACTTACAAATGTTACGCTCCCATAACTATGTTGAGTTATTCATCTGTTTCGGGAAGTCATGTGACACAGGTTTGGTACTGGTATTTGGGACACACAGAATGTTTATTCAGTGTAGTCAGTTGAAAAACACATGCAAGATATGATGTAATAGTGTACAGAAATAAAGTATTACACTTTTAACTTGTGTTTTATTTTACCACAGAGGCTTAAATTACATCTTAAAAAAATAATTATACAAATATTGAAAGAAAAAAATAATTGATTAAATACTTTCGGCCTTGTCTGCAAAGACAAAATAACCAATTAGAGTTTGAATACATAGTTATTATTAAGTGTTGTTACAGTCTATTTGTTATTTATTATTTAGATAGCGAAATTGAACATATGCATAGCAAAAGCACTGAACACAGGATTTGTGAAAATAAAAATAATAAAATCTTAACCTGTTTACTAGGAACAACTAGAAAAGCAAGAAAATGAAAAATGATTTCCGTTTAGTTGTTTCTTATTATTTTACGGGCCCATAGACCCGCCTGCCCCATGAAAGAGGTTTACTTCCGGAAAATTTCCCCTTCTGTTTTGAGCTTGGTACAGGCTCGGTTACCAAATTCCGAAATAATTGCTGCCCGGGATTGAATGCAAGCACAATACACTTCAAAGCTTCCGCGATATTAGTTTATGCTACTTGTATATTGCATTAATTATGGTAATTTGTATTTAGTTTTGTTATAAAATAAAAATATTTTCAATAATTTTTTTGCATAATAATGTTATATTTCAACAGATCACAATGTTTGGTATTCAAAAATACTATTAATACTCTACCGACTTAGAACCACCAAACAACTAATCATTTGGTCGGAAAAATTTCTCACATTGTAGGAAACCTTCCATAAAATAATGTACTCGACAAAAAACTAAAATTTCCTATTATAACGGCCAGAGGACAAATAAAACTTCCATCAATCTTTCCATACCAGCTGCCATGGAAGCAACTTCAATGGAATAGTCGAAGACAACTTCTATTGAGGAACACTGGTACTCGACAGGGGCTGAGCCAGTAATGAGTCTATCGGAAAAAAAAAGTGGGAGGAAGGGGTGGCCCTTCAGCTAGTCACAAAAAAACATTACCAGATACGGAAGTCAGGGACTTACTTCCTAAAACATAGAAAAATATTGAAAAAACCCTGCTTATGAAACTCGGGCATAGAATATCCAATATCAAATAAACATATTGTATTAACCTAAAAGATTAAATAATATTAGAAAGCTGATTTAATCATTTTTAAAACAATTCAGATTAAGTACAATGCAATACTCGGGGCATTAAGAAGGTGTTGGGCAAATAAACTGAGAGTAATTTCAACTTATTCACAAAAAAAAAAATATATTCTCATCGATTGCTTTGAAACAGGATAATTACAACATATAGGTAACCTAGAAATACTAAAATACTGAAAGTCTGTCTTAAATGCTTGGATACCTCCCTCCTTCCCAATAATATTTAATTAAAAATCTAAACTTGATATATTTGGCTTTAAAACATTTTTCGTGACTCCTGTAAAATGTATGAAAACGGAATAATGAAATAATCAAGTCACAGGCTAAACTATGGATTTAATAATATTATAGAAATTATATAGGCCAGCACAAAGAAAATGCATAAACACATATTTGCTTAGAGCCAAATTTGTATAATTCAGTAATTTTAAAAAAATTAAAATTTCCCATTGAAAATTGAACCGCGGCAATAACTTCCCTTTAAATTTCACAACCGTGCGCTCAGCCGCCGCGCTACTGAGAATATTAATCTAGGAAGGAGATTATGTATCATCAATAGTGTAACGTCCGGTTTCTTTAATATTTAAAACCATGCTGCAGTAATCCTTGCACCAAACAGCTCACAAAAAAAAAAAACATGGTTTACCGAAACAACACTCACTACCACGGTCCTGCTGCTTGTTTACTTTAACAGCACGCGAAACTATGTTGGACACCCTTGGTCGGACACTATAGTTACCAAGCAGTGTTGTCAACTTCATATTGAGAAACTCCTCGAAAAAAAGCATAAACTTCTCATTAAAGATATACTCCACCATATACAGTAACGTTACCAAGCAGTGTTGTCAACTTCATGTTGATAAATTTCTTGAAAAATGCACAGATAAATTTCTTATTAATGATACGTAACATTTTTTCAATACATCCTTTAATAAATGTTTTTGTGTTGGTATTAATAAACAGCATTCCATTTTTTTTTGCAAGGTTCGGTTCTTAGAAAAATAAAAGTGGGTTTCCCTCCTTCCCCCGCCATGAATTAGCCCCTGGTACCTACTTGATAAACTTTTATTACTTCTTACATCTCACATTTAATTTTTAAATTATCAAGTGAAATTATTCTGTTCTCTAACAATACAAATAGATTAATAAAGCAAAAATTGTTATTGGGGTGTCTCTTCTGACAAAGTTTACAAATACATTGATTAAAAAGTATTCAAATGACTCCGTATGCTTAACAAAACTCATTAAACTAAACTTCATAACAAAGCTCAATATCCGTACTCAATTAAGCACGCCAACACTAAGCTTTTTAATGATACTAGTCATAATGACCTACACCTAGCTGCTATGTTAATATTCTAATTTCTAAGCTGCTACCCTCGTGAAAGGACGCACATAAAAGCTTTCCACGTTTTTTTTTTTTTTTTAAATGTAGTGCCACATGAATGCCGAAAGCAAACAATATAAAGAAACAATTTTCGACTGATACTCGAAGTAGGAGGATTGTTCACCAGAGTAAGCATGTAATGTTAACAATAGTTTTCACGAGTAAGTAATTAGTATCGAATGTGTGTTGCTGGAGTCACAATGCAATATGTGTGGTGCAAGCAGTGTGTGATGCGTTCTCAAAATTTCAGTTTATTGTGAACACACATTATTTAAATGTAACAAACAACAACATAAAATTTAATCTGAAACAGCCCGTTTTTGTCTCTTCATGCTTGCTACATATACCGCAGTCATTAATAAATCTAAATAAATTTACCCAAATCTACATTTATTAATACACAAAATTAACATGGGCAGCAACATTTTAATGATGATTGATTAATTTAATCATTACTTGTGTTCGAATTACACTCTTTTGGAGGGAATTATTTAAAGACTTCTTAAGTTCTGTTGCACAATTTACCCTATTCCTCTATTAGAACAAGCTAATTCGAAATCCGGTCGAAAACACGATAGTTATCTCCCTGACACCATAGATGTGTCGAAGTTATCGGTTAAAAAATAATTTCGTTCACTTTGCAGATGTAGTGCTAATCGGATCAGCAATACAGTGGATAAAACAGGTAACAAATGGTTAGTGTACGAGTTGGGTAGTTTTTGTCGTCTGTTGATGCTCTTTCGTCTTCTTCGAAGTTGTGGTTGGTCTCTGCTGGCGCCAAAACTCTTGTCTATTGTTCAGAAATGCAATTCCTTCCTCCGCAAAAGTTGCTATGTTATTGGTTTTTCCTTGACTGCTGCAGGTCTTGATATCTGTGGAGAAAAATAATGTTGCAGTTACATTAATAATCGGTTACACTGAAATATTCAGATAGTTCAATTATTTGTAAGATTTCATATTTTATTTAACATTTTCAACAGTTTTTGTATATATAACTGTTAGTTCCATTTCAAAACTGATTGTAAGAGATTTCAAATATAATAATTTAAACAATTTTTTAATTTATTGTATCTATGAAAAAATATTCTAATTTTTTTATTTGGCGATTAAATGTGAGTCGAAAAACTAAATTATAAAACATCGTTTGCATTTATTTTGCGCCCTTAATGTCTTAGTAAAATAAACTCTTTAAATTTAAATGTAAAAACTTTAATAAATATCATACATGATCAGTTCAAATAAATTAGGAAAACAGTCATTAGAATATTAGGCTTTGACACAGTTCCATTTATTCTAAAAAAAATTTTAAATGTAAAAAAAATATAATAAAAAATACAATTATTACCTTAATATATGTACTAATGTTTCCTAACAAATAAATTTACTTCACAACTTTATTATTATATGTACTTAATGTGTTTTATATATTTATGACAAAAGTTAAAATGGTTTAAAAAGTTTAATTTATTTAAAGTTGAGGAATTTTATGTTTATAACTTATATTATAATTTATAATATATGCCATTTAAAAATATCCTCCTTATCCATTAAAGGTTTTCCTGTAAATTACACGTTATTATTAAAACAAGGTTCCAATCGAATATTGGGATTTTAAAAGTTATTTTTCACAGTTTCAAACTGTGGTATTTTTTAAAAATTGTAAACAGTTATTTAACTTGGCAAGTTAAATATCATTTTAATATTGTTTGAATTCTAGACAGAGAATTCAAATTGAACAATTAGTTACCACCGAAGTCATTATAGAGGCTTAATACATCTAATGCCAGTTCTATAAGGACACGGAAGCGGAGACGGATATAATTGTACGGAGTATCTACAAGGGCACGTGTGCGAACACTGGACCCGTACGGATTATCACGGCAAAGCCCAGCCCTTCCATTTACGTTACTCCGCGCGACCAGTAGAAGCCGAGAATTTGGCCGCGGTTTTAGCCATGTTAATGTACGCTTTAAATACGTTAAACATTGTTCAAGTAGGTACAAGAATATCTTGTATCATACCATTAATTTGTGGTTTCTTAACAAAAAAAATATAAATCCCAATCGTGTAATGTTCTCGTTACACAATTTTTATTTCATATTTAATAATTCTTTTTTGTCGACGAGAACTTCAACTCATTGGTTGATATATGTTACGTTTCCGTGCATTGTGGAAGCGGCAGGCGAATAGTGAAACGTAACTATCTTGCGGGTCCGGATTAATTTCTTGTTGTTTACGTTTCCTCGTCATTGTAGAATGGGCCTAAACGAAATTTTAACAAAAAGGCTAAAGGAAAAATAACAGCATTATCATTGAATATAAACAATACTTTTAAAAGTCGCCAAGCCACAAAAAAAAAATTGCATTGCACTATCGCACTTTTGAATGGTAGTAGGCCTGCCGGACACGAGATGGCATTGTAATCGCTTCGTCAAGCTGTTTCTGAAAACGTTATATTTTAGGTTTTTAAATAAAAGCCTAAACGTAAGATTTATGATTTGAATTCTATATTTTAATAGACAAAATGAGGTTATTGAGGTGAATTTAGTTTTATTTGGTTTTTTGCTTTACATTTCAGTTCTATGCGGTGTACTGGTTTCCATTTTGATGTTTGGCGGTGCATTGATTTAAATTTCGGTGTTTTGACTTTAATTTCACTGTCATTTTGGTTTTATCGCTATTCACCATCTAATCCTTCCTCGACATCTTAGTTATTGATATGTTCCTGTTTTAATAATAAAAATAAATAGCAAAATGTAAAAACCCTCATATCTCAAGCCAGTGAACAGGACCTCGGGCATTCAAAGGGGGAAACGAACATCTTAGTTTGTTCCAGGGCCATTCATGAAACCAGTAAAAGTTATTTCTAACCCGAAAAAAAAAACTACGTAATTATGAATGGATGACAGGGCGATTACAATGCCATCTCGCGTCAGACTGCCCTGCTAGCATTAAAAGTGCAATGAAATTTTGTTACTTACTTCTGTAAGTATTGTTACGAGTGGAAAACAAACGGGCTCGTAAGGATAGCCCAATTAATTTTATTTATATTTATTTGCTACTAATATTTACGTTACTGATTAAATCGTCGCACTTAAAAATGTCTCTTCACAACTCAATAAATATCTGTCAAGTCCACAGTTCACACTCACTCACTGGAGATCTAGGCTCAACAGTGGTTCGCCCCTTACCTCGCGCCTGTACGCGCACACAGTCTCGCGCCACTCGGCCGCACCGCATTGCGCCGCTCGCTAAAGGAGGGGAGGGGGGTTGTCTCTCGCCCTCTTCGCCCAACTCTGCCTTTCGGAACTGCCGCCGAGGCCGGCGTCGCCGCTTTTATACCAGTTGGCCGTCTTTCTGGAATGGATTGGAGTGGTCGTGACGTGTCGCGTCATCCCGGGCCGACCCGACTCCGAAGCATCCAGAACAGTGGCATTGAAAAACACGACAATCCACGCTGAAAGCCTGCGGGATTCCCAGGCCACTAAGGGGTAGTAGATGTCAGCGCCGTGGAAGGACGGCGCGGGAGGCAGGGGTTGGATAAGTCGGACCGTCCTAATCCCCAAAGGTATGCGCGCTGGGCCGCCATCCAGACTTACCACTGAAAGGCCCGCTGCGGTACTTGGCATACGTCGCTGCCTCGCTTCCCAGTGCGCTCGTAACAGTATTATCTATATCCAATCATATTAAGTATAGACAATTGCAATGGATGGCAAATTTCAAACAAGATTTAGTTATTTAAAATGTAAACAAACACAATTTTTTTTTTTCAAAAAAAAATGTTCATGTTAAACAGGATTTAGTAATATATAAAAAAAGATTTCAGTTTATCGTAAATTATTTAAATATGCAAGTAATTATACGATTTATTTTGTTTTAATGTTTACAGTCAGTGAAGTCGGTGTACGGACGATAATTTTACGTGATAACGCCATAAGAAAACACTGATGAAAAATTCCATACTTTTTTTAATTTTCAAATACTATTCACAGATTTTTTTTACCAATTTAATGTAAATATATATTTTTTAAATATATAATCACGAACAATTTAAGTTAAAAAAAGCCCGCCTTAACCTGTTTGATATTATAGAATATTTTTTTCTCGCACGGTGGTGGGCCGGTTATTGCACGCTCGGCTCAAGGCGGAACGTGGCAATTTTTTTCCGTGCGTGCAGCTGGCGTTCATCGATTTATAAGACGTTATCACGTCAAATAAATATAAAACAAGTAGATGACACAAGAATGGAGGTGTACAGCCCAGAAGCCGAGCTGCTCCAGACGACACGTCGTGAAAGGCTGCGGTGCAAGTGCAAGTTTCAGGGCGCACGCACCGGGGTGCCTGAGCAGCTGCTCCAGGTACTGCTTGTCCAGGCTGAGCTCGCCGAGCAGGTGGCGCGCCTGTCGCTGGCTGGCCGTGGAGGCCGGCCGGCTGCCGCGCGCCCGCTCGGCCCTGTCCGAGCCCGAACCCGAGCCCGAGCCCGAGGTCGACCGCGGCCGAGGCCTGGCCGCCGCCGTCGCCGCCGCCTTGCCTGCAGCAAGCACGCACGGCTCCTGCCCGGGGGGTCCCCGTGTGGGGACGCACCACAACGCCGACAGCTAGAAAATTGCTGTGTACCACAACGCCGAAAAATGTCATTGCAGGACTCTGCCAGTAAGGTTAGGTTAGGTTAGACTAGGTTAGGTTAGGCTAGGTTAGGTTAGGTTAGGTAAGGTTAGGTTTGATTGTGATATTTCGGCGTTAAGGTAGGCCTACATTTAAGAAACACACACACAAATTCATTCAGTTGTTATTTCGGCGTTGTGGTACACAGAAGTTTTCTAGCTGTCGGCGTTGTGGTCAATTTTGGCATTCAGCGTTATGGTATTTCGGCGTTGTGGTAACGACCCGTCCCGTGTCTGTTTTCTAGCGCGAGGCTCTGAACTGGCGCGCAGTCACAAGACAACTGTGACATTTGAGCGGTGATCGTAACATTTACATGGCGGAGAAATGAAGATGAAGGTGTAATGCAAGGCCCCTTAATCGCTTTTCAAAGAATATGTGCTGGAAAAATTACCCTGAAAAACAAGCGTATTAGCAAATTTTGACCCTTCTAAAAATAAAATAAAAAGTTCAAAAACTTTATCCAAAATCAAAAGTACTTTTCGGCCCTCGGCGAATTCTTAAATTTTTTTTTCTCAGTAGACACCCCACTCGGATATCTTGAGTAGTTTTTGAAATCGCGTTGTTTTTCCTGAAGTTCTGTGCAGATGTGTGCCTGGGCAGCAAGGGCGGATACAGAATGTTTATATAGGAATGTAGCATATTCAAAATAATTTAAATGCCTAAAATTTTAATTATTGATTTAAGGACTATTTAATTCTATTCTTATTAAAATTATAAATTTAATAAGTTCTAAGGAACTTCATGTGTTGCTATTAATCTAAATGTTGTGGGGGGGGGGGGGGACCTTGGCATTCAATATGACTGTCTTTCAAGAGGACAATACGTTTAATGTCATTACTTACTATGTGATAATTCTGATTAATGGAATTAGTTTTTTTTACTAAAGTTTATACAATAAATGCTATCGTAACTCAGAGAAGTTTTTTAATTTGAAAATCAGATCTGGACAGCTGAAATATCATTTATTAAATATTAAAGAGTAGCTGAGATAAACTACTACTTTGCGGAATACCTAATACCATGAAATTGCATTTGCAAATTTGACTGAAAAGCATATATTTGTAAGATAATTAAAACATATATATATATATACCACGCATTGCTTGACGAGACCTAAAATTGATAATTTTATATTTTTGCAAAACTCCGTTCCCCCGGAGAAACCCCCGGAATGGCCACCGCATGGGGAGCCCAAGAAAAGAAACGGGCTCCCCATTTGGAAGCCACCTGGAAGGTTTTTTTCTGTTCCACCCACCGTTTCTTTGGTAGCCTGACTTGTTACAAGGGATTGTATTCCTACCAGAGAAAATACCACTATTTTGTCTGGGCAATCCGCCTTGGAGGAGCCGGGGCGCGAACCCGGGTCCTACAAGTCACAAGGCAGGCGCTCTACCCCAGAACCAGAGTGGTAGAGCGAATACTTGCAGTCGTTTTAACACTGACATGATTTTATTCCACGGTCGTGTGTCATTAACACGTGCATTACGTGCAGTAACATCTAACCTCGGCAACGAACAAATTTACCTATGTGTTATGTTGTTCGTTCCGTATATAATGAATATGTATATAATGAAATATAATTTGTAAAACTAGTCTGGCAATTTTTTAGTTGATTTCCTGCAAACAAACTTACAGCCCCGCTGTACAATAATTATATAGGAATATAAAAAAAAAATTGTAAGAGTTTGCACTGCCGATGGTAAAGTTATTTTGAAATAAATGTTAGATATTAAAAGAGTGTGTTTAGTTAAAATATGTGTGTGCTTACAAGCATTAAGTTATTGTATAAAGATTTTAACACTTAAGGCTTTCTTTTGTTTTACTGTGCTTAGTACGTGCAGTTGATACCGTAAAGATATTCAAACAACTGTATTGGGGCAACACAAAGCATAAAACTGGTAACAATAATTTGTAGTGATACAGTTATTTTCATGTAAATGTACAAATTAACAAATATGTAAGTTTATATGAATATTTCTGTTCCATTTACAAAGAAAATTCACGGTGCACAACTGCAAACAGAATAACTCAACGATGAAACTTAACAGATAAAAATTGAAAAAAAAAAAAAGCAATAAAGAGACGCACAGGTGAATACAGCGATGTGAATAAACAGTAATGACAGCACAGACGAACAACGTAATCAATAGTTCAGCGAAAAACAGATATTTTGAAAACCACAACGACGATACACAGTATATGATTCCTAAGAGAACAGTTGCGACGTTTTGGGAAAGAGATCTATTCCCTTCGTAAGGCACAATCATGCAATACAGTTTAATGAGTAATAGTATATGTCTGAAACGACATCTTGAATGAATTTATCTATTATTTAAAATTATGACTGTCAGTTGAAATTTTATTTAATGAACTATGTACACTGAATTTGTTGAAATTCATATAGATACTGACTTTCTTTAAACATATATGTGTTTTCTTTGTTTTATGTATATTTGTTTACACTTCTGTTAACAAGGCACAGGTATTAGTGCAGAGAAGCTTATTCAAAAGAGGAACCTGTTTCTGCAACAATAAGTGTCAAGAACGTAATAAAAAAGGGGAGGGGGAGAAGTAGGGTTGCCAGATTTATTTAGACAAAGAATTTTATTTTACAAAAATTACAATGGCAGGAATTTCAAAAAGCACTTAAGGGATCGTCAACTAGCCTAAAAATGTATTTTTAATCATTTTCTTTGTAAAAGAGTTTCCGGATGAGGGACTGCCCTCCCCTTCAACGAATACTGGCTACACCCATGGTAAATGTGTAAACAAAATACACATGTAGTTACATGCACTAGTACACGATATACTCAAAACACGTGAATTAAAATTTTGGTGACTAATTAAAAAAAAAAAGTAGATGTCTTTGTAATATTAGTTGTCAATAACTTTTCATGACATGTGATGATAGCCTACATAGAGTACTCGAGTCTGAAACTATGTATTTGTACTGTTATGCAATGATCGTACACTCACGCCTGTAGCATGGGGCATCAATACAAGGCAATTTGAAGATGAGCTAAGATACACTATCGAAGTTTATGGACCGAGTCGTAAACCCTAGATTCATATTCCAGAAAACACAGGTTCAAATCCCGGCTGGCCATTGTCATAGCGTCTTAAAGTCTTAAATTAAAAGCGAAACATATAGATACCAGAACAGACGAAAAGGTCTGTATAATCTCGCTGTAATATTTTCCTAACTATGTAGGCTTCGGCTTGAGACGCACTTAAGAGTCTTTCCTGCCTATATCTCCCAAATAGGTACACTTAGTTTCAATGTAGGTTTGGAAAATAATATTTTAAGTGTAGCTCACGACTCAGACGTGAAAGCGCGGTGATTTGTGTTTTTGTGTATAGAGAACCGACAATTCTGGACAGTGTAGATTGTACGTTCACCAAAAAAAAAACAACATTAATGTTGATATTAGTCCTTCGATATCTCATATTACAGGCCAATGTTAAATACAATTTTCGTCGAATATTAATTGAAATGAATAGTAAGCTACCATTTTTGTCTCGTTTTTATTGTTTTTATTTTAAGCCATTCACTAAAAGCGACTCGCTGACATAGACATTTCACGCGAAACCAACGGCCGCGAGTCCCGATACAGCCCCACCGATTTTTTCTGCTGATTCCTGAAATAATTCTATAAAATTGGTAGGATGCGTCCTTAGTGTAGGCCATTGCTAATTCCTTTCACATTGTCGCTCTGTTGTGGCATTGTGTTTGGCCGTTTGCATTGACCTCGCTATTAATCTGTTCATGGACAAGCAAGTATTTCAGAAAAGGAGAAATATAGTATCGGAAAAAGGCTATTCCTCTAGTAAACATACATAAAAATGATTTCAAGGCTTTCATAAATTAATATTCTGAAATGTTTTCACTTAACCAGCTCATTTGAGTATTTCTAAATGATTTCGTAGTCATTGACGCAGTTAAAATATAGGCCTAATTTCACAACTACTTAATCAATAAAACTTAAACAGCAAACGTGAATCGTTCTCAAGTAAAGTATAATAAATATTCTGTATTCACAGTTCTCGGGTTGGAAATGTGATTTTTTTTTATCTATTCTTAATGGCAATTGTTTTTTCTTTAGATCTATATGTTAAAATACTCTTCTAGTAGTTTTATTAGCACATGCTAAAAACATGATGCTGGAATCACGATATCCTGTGACAGTCCCGACACGACAAAAACAACACCACAGCTATTAAGAAGTAAGGTCGTAGTGAAGTCAGCCCGGGAAAATTGAACCCCAACAGCCCATCAGAAAAATAATGTGGGTATTATTAATGATGTAGTAACGAAAAACATATTTTTCTGAGAAATCAGTCATGCTTAAGTTTATTTTATCGTTCTTTTGATAGACATGACATAAAATAAATTCAATTGAATTGCCACCTCAGTAGTATAGATGACTGTACACCTGATGGTGACAATCTGTCGTGGCATTTTAAACATATGATATAAATCATTTCCATTTTTTACTTACTTTATCATCGGTTGTCAGGGAATTGTGATTTTCGGTCACTAGATTGCAGTTCATTTCAACTAGTGACTTGGAATTAACATATGAATTAGAACAAGACTTTGTATGCTGCTTATTTCTTAAAAAGTCTTTCTAAGATAACAAACATTATTTACTCATGTCGTTTATGTGTTAGGACTGTGTGGTTGCATTTTAACTAATGGTAGTTTTCCATTATGGCACTTTTCCGTCGCCCATAAGCGGAATTAATTCATTATGGCAGTCTTCCACTACGGCAGTCTTTCGTCGCCCCCCATCAAAACAGGAGGAATGGTGCCATAATGGAAAACTAACATATTTAATTTTAAGATCGTGTTTATAAGAATACAGTGCTGCTTCTTATAACACAATTTTGGAAACATTTGTTTCTACTAGTGCGCGATCTGTTGAGTTGATTTATGACGAACTACAGAAAATCACCTCCAGAAGTGCTATCTGTAGCCTTTTAAGTTGGCCTAAGAAACAACTAGGGTGTTAACAGCGCTACCTAGCGACGCATTCTATACGCTACTTCGAGAGCAATAAAATGTACTCATTCCATGAAGTGTAAAAATAAATATGGCAAAATTCCAGTTCGTTATGGCAGTTTTCCGTTTTGGTACTTTTCCGCCTTTTTCGAAGAGGCCAGTCGAATTTTTGTCATTATGGTAGTTTTCCATTATGGCAGTCTTCCGTCGCCCCAAAAAATTTACTTGTTTTGTCTTTTTAATGTTCTGACATCTTCTAAAGATTTCAGCATTTTGGATATTTCCACTTATTTTCATTTGATATGCAGGTTAGGCTCCAATTGGGCAAGCAAGTGTTTACCTTGTGATTCTGTAAAAGAGTTGGTGCTTGCAGTGTGTGTTTGGGGCCACATTGGACCGGCTTCAGTTTGTTCGACACAAAAAATGTCTACTGAGCTGCCTCTTATGCACTCTACCTCCTTATTTTCTCTGCAATTAAATGGTTTTTCATAAAATCCAAAGAATGATGGTACAAGCATTGGCGCACACAGTTATTTTGGACGATACGAATGCACATCCATGCATCACGCCCGAGTCTATGCCTGTGGAAGGGGGGGGGGGGGGGGTGTTTGTCCAACAAGTCCGGACACTCCCTTCCAGGATTTAAAAGGAAAAAATTAAAAACAGCAGAGACAGAATAACAAAATGACTGTAAATTAGCTACATAATGTCGCAGATAGATTATTTTGGAAGGATCGATGTAATCATTCGTGGACTACAATAACGTATTTCCTCCTTATTATAGACCAACGCACAGTGGGAGATTTGCCCGAAAACATGGTCAAAAATACAAAAACCAATGTTATGTCATACAAACTTCATTATAGGGGTTTTTGAGGTCGCTGATTACGAATTTAATGTTAAAATCAATTAGTTAATGGCCGTTCATCTTATAGAGGCTAAAATAACAAAAAATACATATAATTTGTAGTCTATAATATGCATATTAAATGTTTGTAAATTTATTGAAAATTGCTCATCATGGTAAATAACATTTTGTATGTAACAGATATTTCATTCCCATTTATTGTTACAGTCAGTGGAACAAGTGATTCAATTTGCTGCTCGATATAGTTTTTTTCTCTTACAGTGCATTCAGTGTTTTCATGGAGAAACTGCAGTCTGATTGGCCTACAAAACCTGGGAGATGAAAGCCTCGGATTCTTCCATGTAACAATTTCGTCCCGAGATTTCAGTTCAGAAGAAACAAGTTGCAATGGTACAAAAGATGTTAAAAACACATTTGCATCCGAATCAGAGTCGTTGTTGAATCTTTGCTTGTACTCACTGTGTCCCGAGCTCCCATCACATTCCCATTTACAAATTAAACTTAATGCACGCACATCGTCGGGATGTAAACTTTGTATCACTTCTTCTTGGACTAGTAAAATACGTTGACAGGTGTGATCTAACAGACTTTGAAACTTCACTTCTGCACTTTTCTCAGTAACTATGATACTCGTACGCGGTGCACAACACCTCGATTTCGCTTTCCTTACTGCTTCATAACTATGATACAATTTGCAGTTGTGTTTTCACGCTGTTGATCTAATTACACTGTATTGATGCCTATTCAATTTAGCTTCAACCATTGTAGACAAAGCCTCATCTGCAGATATTGTCTTCTCGACTTGCATACTATATACCGCTTCTGATATTTCGAAGCTCTTGTTGGTGTAGTTGTGGTTATGTCTTTTACTATGTTGGCAGCATCTATATTACCAGACGAACGAAGGCTCATCTGAGTGGCATAAGACAACATCGACATGTCTACATTTTTACGTAGTTGCTCTGTTCTCCTTCGTTTCGTTCGTTCACTACTTGAACAAAATTCCACGGAAGGGCATCCACGTTTCTTTGCCGACTCTCCAGAACTGGGATTACTTACCGGAATACAAATGTTCTTGCTGAGCTATGCTTGATTTTTATTCAGAAAATAGTCAATGTTTCTTGAAGATTCTTTCCATTTAGTGTTTAGCTTAAAAAAAAAGTGGACAAAGCAGGCCTTTGCACTCGCAGGTATTGTTTTATAATGCAACACTTTCTGTAGGTGTTCCAGACAAGTTATTATATCTGAAGTTAAGAAGCCCTTCAGCATCAAGCATCAAGCATCAAGCATCCCTCCTAGTATATGCCAGTTATTCTACTCCTGATCCTAAAATGAAAATTTTGCATGACTGCAATGCAATGGCACTTATTAAAATCATTGGGCGGGTAAAAAAGGTTCAGATCGGGGAAAGAGGGAAATTGGTTTGCAGTAATGGAGTCCTTTCTTGGATTATTTTCTGTATGAAGAGAGTAACATAGATTAAAAACAATTTGGAATATTAAAAACATAATATTCACAAATTATTAATACCATTTTGTTGAATATAATTACAATAGTG
This sequence comes from Bacillus rossius redtenbacheri, assembly GCF_032445375.1. Lineage (NCBI taxonomy): Eukaryota > Metazoa > Arthropoda > Insecta > Phasmatodea > Bacillidae > Bacillus > Bacillus rossius. The sequence continues at coordinate 13,270,807 of NC_086330.1, forward strand.
TAATAAAATGCACTGATATTTTTATGCCATTCTGTTATTGTGAAAAAAGAAAATTCCAAAGAAATAGTCAAAAAAAATTCTACCATAATTAAGATGTCAAAAATTGTTCATTACATTGTGTTGTTTTTGGTGAATTCGTTTACAAGTTCTTTGTTCAGTGCTCATTTGCGTTCGCAAAAGTAGACCCTTAGGAATAATGTCTTATTCGCGGGATTCATTCTTGGTTATGGTCGATCCGGAATTTCTTAAGGGGGGAAATGTAACTGACTTGGCCCTAGAAGAGCTAGTTTTCTCGGAGTGCTTCCCATTTCACTGTTGTATTCCATTCATGCTTCGATTCTACCCCAAATCACAGTCACTGGCACTGAAGACCTAGGCTGTTTAATTTCCTCTTAAATTTCTCAATTGTTGCCATTTATTCCATCCCATCATTCCATACAGTCTCATGAACTAATTTAGGAAGTTTCTTCATCTAATTAGATAACAATCATTGAATTGTAAAACAACACAAGACATAAACTTAATAAATTCCTTATGGGTTTGTGTGTACCCACCCATCATTATATGGTTATTTTACAGCTGGAAAATCCAAAACCATTGTCCTTCTTAGTGAACAACTTTGAAGGACTTTAGATTTGTTTCTTACCAGAAGTAAAAAATTCCGTATCAATAAAAAATCGCACTATACCAACACTACATGTGGTTTTCATCAAAGATTTATGAAAGGCTAGACCACCACTAGTAAACTTATCCAGACTTTAACAGACATCGATGACGATGTCGAGAATAAACTGACAATTAGTGAAGCTTATGAATGAATAAGAAAAAAGGCATCTGGTATTAGACGGGCTATGCACATTGTCGACAATGATGGGTCGGCTTAGACCCGCCATAGCCTCAGGGAGTCGCCACCAATGCAGCAATGAAGGGAAAAATATCGTACACAAAGGGTAGCAGATATTAGCAGCTAGTTATTGTAAATTCGTATTACTAAAACAATAAACTAAATGCTCTATTTCGAAAGAAAGGTGCATAATGTGGCATACCCAACTAAAAGCCTCGATGTAATATGATAAAACTAAATTTTCATTATGTTCACAAAGTAGCTTTAGAAAATAAAACAAAAAAACATTACAGCTTTATATATAACAACATAAGGCAGCGATATAGACGCCATAACTCCAGGAATTGCATCCATTTTTCAGAACTCAAAAATATCAATTTTTACGGCCGCGACATTCACTTTAGTACAGCATGGAATTATCTTCAACATAGTTAGGTCCCCCCAACGCACTCGACCCTTACTTGTCAACTGCCGTGAAACCTCAGGATATGGGAATTTCTCATTGCCATATCCGGTTTCTCATGCAGGGATGATCTAACATTACTACCATATCGCCAGTTTGGTCGAGATTTTAAGTTCGCGATTTGCATTTTGACCACGTTTTCGGGCAAATATCCCACTGTGCGACGTGCGGCAAGAATTGTACTTCCAAGTAATCTATATTTAATGCCAGTTTGCACATGTTACTGTATTTCTTTCAAACAAACTTAACCTGTGTGTTTCATGTATTTAATAATATTTTTTATATTTATATATAGATTGTTTTTAACGAAATCATAAAATAATTGACTTAAGAACAGAGTATTAGAAACAATTAAATAAAAACCAAAGTATAAAATGTTAAGTTTTAAATTTCTTAAACAAAATCCTTACTTAATTATCTGTGTTTTAACATTGGCGTTCTGAGATTTAATTTTGACAGTTTTGACAGTCGATTTTCTTTTGAAATTCAACTATAAAGAAAACATTTAATTAAAAAAATAACAATGATTATACAGACCCCCGTCTTCACAAGCACCAAGAGCCTACGTCCATCTGTCTGCCCTACGGAGGTACCGGCTAGATTCTGTCTCTTGCTGGGATTCCAGTACAGAGTAAAATGCACCTACTGTTGCCAAATTTATCCCACCCGGCTTGTTAACTTTAACAAAATAATATTTTATAATTGTTTGTTATTAATAGGTTATAATATATATTATTTTTAAATTTGACTTTTTGTTGATTTCTTTAAGACCATAAAATTTGTGTATACTGACAATATTACTACTATTGATCATTCTGGAAAATCAAATGTAATTCTGTATCAAACACCAATTATTTTTTTCACAGAAGAAACTATTTTTATCAGAAAGTCTGTATAAATAACAAGGCATTCCATTAAATTACGTGCTATACTAAAACAGAGCAAACAAATATTAAATTATATAAAAATTGGTTGAAAATAAAACAGTTGAAACCGAGATGGCATATTTTAGTTACGTCTACTTTGAAATAAAAATTGTATATTATCAGATGATGACCTTGATGAAATACAACAAGAAGATGTATATCTAAAATTCTCATTTCAAATATTAATTTACAAAATACGAATGCACAGAGACTAAAAAAAATCATTACATAATAGTGTACAAACATTTTGCGCTCTAAGGCATATATCTGGCAACATAGCATACCGAAATAATGACAATGCTAGTGGTATAATAAATTATGCATTGGAAAGTGAGAGAGTAAAAATGCCCATTAACATGATACATGCTATACAGTGCCCATCAAAGTGAGACATGCTATACAGCGGGGCATGCTGCATATTTCCTTAACCTAGATTGACTCGCCGATGCGCGCCTGAACTGTGTTCTCATTTGCCGATTCTCTGGGGGGAGAGGAGAGGAAGATGGTCGCATGGCAAGACGTATCGTGCGGAGGGAGAGAAGTGTCTTTTTCGAAGGTCGCAAGAAGGAGACGGAGTAGAAGTGATCCGACATGACAGCGAGAATACTGTTACGAAGACTCTAGCGACGATGCTGGCCAGTCAGCAAGTCAATCTAGGGTAAGGATTGCACGCTCCTCCTCCAACCGAGATGCGACCAATCCCAGCACGCTTCAAGGGCCAATCGGCGAGTCAATCTAGGGTAAGGAAACACGTAAGCGCTCCTCCTCCCCCACCCGAGCCGCGACCAATCCCAGCACGCTTCAAGGGCCAGTCGGCGAGTCAATCTAGGGTAAGGAAACACGTAAGCGCTCCTCCTCCCCCACCCGAGCCGCGACCAATCCCAGCACGCTTCAAGGGCCAGTCGGCGAGTCAATCTAGGGTAAGGAAACACGTTGCGTGCTCCTCCTCCCCCACCCGAGCCGCGACCAATCCCAGCACGCTTCAAGGGCCAGTCGGCGAGTCAATCTAGGGTAAGGAAACACGTAAGCGCTCCTCCTCCCCCACCCGAGCCGCGACCAATCCCAGCACGCTTCAAGGGCCAGTCGGCGAGTCAATCTAGGGTAAGGAAACACGTAAGCGCTCCTCCTCCCCCACCCGAGCCGCGACCAATCCCAGCACGCTTCAAGGGCCAGTCGGCGAGTCAATCTAGGGTAAGGAAACACGTAAGCGCTCCTCCTCCCCCACCCGAGCCGCGACCAATCCCAGCACGCTTCAAGGGCCAGTCGGCGAGTCAATCTAGGGTAAGGAAACACGTTGCGTGCTCCTCCTCCCCCACCCGAGCCGCGACCAATCCCAGCACGCTTCAAGGGCCAGTCGGCGAGTCAATCTAGGGTAAGGAAACACGTAAGCGCTCCTCCTCCCCCACCCGAGCCGCGACCAATCCCAGCACGCTTCAAGGTTGTAAGGCCCGGCTCGGGAACCAGACACTAATCAGCGAGAGAGGAAGTAATGCCACTGACTCTGGCTGCCGATGGTGTTTTCGATGGCCTCCTGCGCCTTCTGCACGCCCAGCCGGAAGCTCTCCAGCTCTGGCCGCAGCCTCAGGCCGCGGTGGTAGTACATTAGGCTGTGCTCGAAGTCGCCCAGGTGGTACAGCGACTCGGCCTTCTGGAACAAGCCTGGGCGACGTCGCCGCGTCAGCGAGCAGCACACTCGTGGCTCACGTCGCAACAAACACAAACACATGCCATGGCTTCAGTCTGTTATTTCGGCAGAACTAAAAATATATATAACACCGAAGGTTTTTTTTTAAACTGATACTTTTAATGCTCATAAATTCATACAAATATTAACTACTAGCTAATGCACCCGTGCTTGGCTATGTCAGTCCACTCTTCATTATACAAGCCCCTCCTCGTGGGTACGCCACTGCTGCACCTCGAACGACAAGGAAAAATAAATAAATAAATAAATATAATTTTTAAAAATCAACAACAAAAATCGTCACAACCAAATATGAACATGAAGAAATAAAAATAAACCAAATATGACATATTGGATTCAACAGTTTTTTTTAAAGGCCTTCGAATTTGCATTTATTTAACCAACAATACCATATCGGTCTGACGGCAAAGATAATACTTAGAGAAATACTTAATTGAGATCCGAAAGTGGATGAGGCATCAACATTGCAGTAGTCTTTGCCATGTAGTATATCATCGGAAAGACGTGGTTGAAAATCGCTCTATAGGCTCAAAAAAAAATCATTTCGAAAAAAAAATATTTTTCGGAAGTGCAAACGTGCCAAATTCCACTGCTCTAGGCCTCGCCGTTTTTGCGCTACGCGAACCACGGGCTGACTGTATTTAATTAACATAGCTAGATATCGGCATTGTTGTTCTTCACCAAGTTTTGTTTAAACATGTGCCCTTAAAATGGACGTCAAGTGACTGAAGTTCTCTCAGCATGGAAGCAAGTGGTCACTAGGGAAGGAAGTGGTCGTGACACGGAGTGATGTTGGGAAGTCACGGCGAAGCCCTGTGGAGGAGAGGCCTTCTCGTTTATCCAAGTCACTAGAGAACGCTGCGGTACTAGAGCAAGTCGACCTCTGAAGTGAGGTAGAGTTCCGGACAAGTCGTGAACGTACCTTCGTGCTATATAAAAACGACTCTATGCACGATAAAAGTGACAAACAAAAATAGACAAGAAAAAAAAAACATTACACATATATACATACTGGGACAGATCTGTCGCCTCCCACCAAATACAGTGTATACGTCATGGGTGATTTCGTAGTTACGTCCTCAATGGCAGAAATCGATAGGTCGTGTGTTTGATCACGGCCCCGGGCACGAACCGATATATTTATGTAGCGCACTCAAATCTTTGAGGTCCCGTTACCTTACGCCCCTGTGCATAAAATTGTCATGTAAAACTCTATAAAACAGATCAATCAAGGAACAGCTATAGTGACACAAATCTATATTCCTACATGTTGTTCGATAAGTCTGTCTTGTTATTAACTACGATGGAGTAGCTGGGCTTCTGGGTTGTAGTCGTGTCCTTGGCGAATAATTCACAGCTACTTGAGACAATGGCCGTGAAAGCCTGCGAACATTATTAACTACGATGTTTGATTTGTGTATTTCAAACATAATAATGTACCAAACTTAAGTGTGTGTTCCTAATTAAATGATAAAATCAATTTCAAAAATTAGCTCTGAGGACTATCACAGTAATTTTCAATGCAATCCGAATGGGCGTCGTATATTAAATAAACACGAAAAATTATCTCAAATAATTCAGATGTGACATTATAAATGAAGCATTTTTAGTGTTATTTCGACAACCTAACAACCTAAAAGTCAACTTTTCGAAAGAAAAAGTTGGCTACCTTGATTTTTTTTTAGGTCGTTTGTTGCTGTGAATATTCACCAAAAATTTTAAAATTATCTGTTTTCCAACACGGAACAACCAAAACACTTTAGTGCTTTATTTTATGTTTCAAAACTTAAAAACTGCAAAGTCGCAAAGTACATATGAGTGTTGAAATTCATAACTTGCTTCAATTGCAAAAAAAAAAAAATACACACATGTACACATATTCACATATGCACATGGCAGCCATGCTTATTTTATTGCTACGAAGATAATTCAACATTGTAAAATTAATCCAAAGTATCCACAATACGCCACTCCGTTAATACACCAATCCATAAATTCTGAACTCATAATGTTTTGAAAATTATTATTTTTCTTTATTTAAGACATGTTAAAGAAATATCTATGTTTTGTTCATACTTAAAATTTGTTCTTTGATATTATATTTGAAAGATTTGTGCAATGGGAGTGCATGACTTGATGTAAGCTTTTGGACATACGCCATTGCTAAGCACATGTATGTCTGTAGAAGAAAACTAAAAAAAATACCCAAAAGACAAAAAACACAAATTAAGCAAAAAATTGCTGTTGTCAATAGGATATAAAATTTGTGTTTTTTTTTTTTTCGTTCTGTTAGTCCATTTTTTTATTTGTTTTTCTTTGTTTGTTGAACCATATTCCTGTTATGGAATATTATGTGGTGTTTATATCCTGTTGACAACAGCAATTTTTTGTTGCTTAATTTGTGTTTTTGTCTTTTGGGTATTTTTTGTAGTTTTCTTCTACAGACTTACATGTGCTTGGCAATGGCGTATGTCCAAAAGCTTGCGACAAGTCTTGTTCTTTGATGTTGGCAGTGGGCACGCCGGACGCATTCAATATATATCTACTATTTTAAATTTTTAAAGGATAGGTAGGTAAAAAAAAAAAGACACAAATAGATCTTGGAAACTTGAGAGTTGACACTGTTAAATTCAATCATTTTCCTCGATCTCAAATTTTTAAAATAGTATATATTAAATCAGGGGCGCAACAACTAAATTTCCAAAGGGGGGCCAATATACCTTTTTATAAAGAATCATCCTCCCCCGGGAAAATTTGTATTTCAAGGTGGAAAATGGTGCTATTTAACAGTTTTATTATCTAAAAATTTATTACACAGCACTTTATTTGCCCTCGTTTGCCCCCACTTCAAGGTTTCAGAAGGGGGGGGGGGGGGGGCAAAAATATCCTTGCCCCCCCCCCCTTGTAGTTGCGCCCCTGTATTAAATGCACACAATACATGGCTTGCTTGGCCGGGCGCGCCACCTCGGATGAAGCTCTTGTCGCCTTGCAGCGCCGTCTCGGCGTCCTGCAGCGCCAACTGCGGCTCGCCCAGCAGCAGGTAGCACTTGCTGCGCGCCACCAGCGCGTTCTTGTCGCCCGGGTTCAGCTCCAGCGCCTGCGCACAACGGCGGCCGTCTGCCGTGGGGAAGCCTCCATTTCCCACACGAGAGAGACAAACTCCCGATCGTGCATCTTCGGGGGGGTTTTTGACGTGACAACGTCTGATAAATCGATGAACGCCGGCTGCACGCACGAAAAAGGTTTACTCATTGTCCCGTTACGCTGTGTCCCGTTACGCTCATTGTACGCTTGCGCCGCATCTATCTCTCTTCCACTCGATTTGATTTTTTCGAGGCACATTATACTTGAAACACTCCCATTCGTTTCCTACTTTTCCTATCGTCGTCCTTATCCTTAACAGAATAACACAGATTGGAAGAAGTTAAGTAGCAAACATGTGTAAAAGTTATAGTTAAAATAATCTCTTCGTTATAAGTTATGAACATATTTGAATTAATGAGTGCAAATAAAAGTAAATTTATCAATAAAAGTGTAGATTTCATTTCACTCCTTCTTTGTATCCATACAAAATAGTGATAATAGAATAAAAATGATTAAATTTTATTCATATAAGTATGCAATCATTTCATCAATGTTTTATTATGACGTTTTCCCGTTAAACTATCGTCCGTAAACCGACTTTACAGACAACCAATTTTTTTTGTTCATTGTAACTCATGATAACTAATGGTCAATTAGGTTAGGTTAGCTACATTATAAATACTTTAAAACATTGTGGACGGTTGATTCGGTTAGGATAGCTACGTTGAAGATACTGTGAAATCATGTAAACGGTTTCCTAGCCCTGGATAGCTAAATATTAAAAAGATATTTGCTAAGCAACCATAAAATGATTTGACAGTATTTTTAATGTAGCTATACTTACCTAATATAACCAACCATCTACAATGTTTTAAAGGTATTTATAATGTAGCTAACCTATCCTAATCGACAGCAAAATTTAATGCCACACCGGTTTATACAATGAGATAGACCCGTGGTGAGGGGGGTGGGGGAAGCGAGAATGAACTTCGGGGAACTTCGGGCGTGGCTCTCTCGTCTGTGAAAAGAATGCTTCCCGTATACGTCACCCTCGGCGGCCTCAGTCCACCCGTGTTCCCCTGCACTTCACCTGCGCCCCGCACGACTGTGCCAAGCGTCTGTGCAGGGTTTTTTTTTTTAACGCGATAAAGTCTTAGGGGGAGCTGAATTGTTGCCCCTTGGATGGACAGCCCATCAGGATTTTTCTGACAGTGGTTAGTTTAGGTTAGGTTAGGTTAAATTAGGTAAGGTTAGGTTAGGTCACTTTACAAACTAACCATTGTCAAAATAATCCTGAAGGGCTGCCCATCAAATGGGCAACAATTCAGACAAGCTTTCAAAAACACCACTGTCAGAAAAATCCTGATGGGCTGCCCATCCAAGGGGCAAGTTTTCAGGATTATTTAAACTCTTAAAGGAGCGTGTTTTCAGAAATTGGATGGGCTGCCCTTCCAGTCTCTATACAAATAAACCACTGTCAGAAAAATCCTTTAGGGCTGCCCTTCCAATGGGCAACAATTCAGTAGCCCCAAGTCTTACGCACGGAAAAAGCATGACTCAATGTCACGTTCCACCTGAGCCGAGCGTGCAAGAACCGGCCAACCACCGTGCGAGAAAATCTTCTATAATATCAAACAAGTTAAGGCGGGCTTTTTAAAAGCAGCAATTTAAAAAAAAAAATTTATTTGTCCAATTTCGTCATTTCAAATTAAAAATTTATTGAGTTTGATTTGATTTCAGTTTATTTCAATACCTAATTGTACGTGATTATATTTAAACAAATTATGTAAATTAAATTGGCAAAAAAGTGTAAATAATATTTGAAAATTAAAAAGTATGCAATTTTCCATCAATGTTTTATTATGACGTTATCACGTAAAATTATCGTCCGTAAACAGACTTTACAGACAACCCCCTTTTCGATCTAATTTTTCCCATGCTGTTGTGTATATTTTTTTTTATCGTGTATTGTAACCCTGGGTCCTACGGTATTCCTTGTATACTTATTCATGTCCTGTTCTGCAAGAGGAGATAATGAGAAGAAAAAAAAGCACCTGGCATTGCAGCTGTGTGTATGTGTAGGGTTTTGATTATTTACTAAAAATGTTGTATTTCTTGGCTTGTGCCATATGTAATCTCTTTCCGCTCAATATAAGAATTTGTAAAAAAAACTACGCAGGTTTCACCTGGGCCCAACTGATCTCTAATTACAGTCTCGTGATTAATAGTGAGGGGAGTAAGTCGTGGCATCAATCGCAGCCAATCCCCTTCTAGCACACGATGCATCCGACCCTCTCCATGCATGGCTGATCCCAGCAAGGCCAAGGCGGGGGACGCACCACAACGCCGAAATACCACAACGCCGAAATGCCAAATTGACTACAACGCCGACAGCTAGAAAACTGCTGTGTACCACTAACGCCGAAAAAGTCATTGCAGGACTGCCACAAAGGTTAGGTTAGGTTAGACTAGGTTAGGTTAGACTAGGTTAGGTTAGACTATGTTAGGTTAGACTAGGTTAGGTTAGACTAGGCTAGGATAGGCTAGGTTAAGTTAGGTTAGGTAAGGTTAGGTTTGATTGTGGTATTTCGGCGTTAATGTACATTTAAGAAACACACACAAATTCATTCAGTTGTTATTTCGGCGTTGTGGTACACTGCAGTTTTCTAGCTGTCGGCGTTGTGGTCAATTTTGACATTCGGCGTTATGGTATTTCGGCGTTGTGGTAACGACCCGACCAGGCGTACAGGCTTCAGCCTGAGACGCATCTAGGCCCCACCCTAGCCCGGACCCATCTCAAATACACTTAGATTTTAGTTAGGTTAAGAAAAAAGAGAAGGAAAATCTGCCACTGCACGCGGCTGTCAATGGCCACAAGCAAACATCGTCTTGCGAGTGATGTTCGACAACCAGATACCACTGGCAAGGACCTAACTGTACTTGTTTCCACCCAAGGCAAGAACTCATCTTAGTGCCCCCTTTAATTTTTTTTAAGTGAAACTTCTTTCCTGAATGGGGCTACAAATTTTCGAGCGTTGCGAAAATTCCGATCGCATTGGGGAATAGTTAAGTACGTGGTGGGGGAACCGGTAGACGACGAGACGGCAGGGGAGAGGTAGAAATTACGCAGCCTATTTGCACACTTTTACACTTGCACACTTGCACACAACTCGCATACTTGCATATATATAAATTTCTTTTTTATCTGTGACCTCAGCCAAGGGAAATTAAAATTCCAATACCTTACAATATAATAAGCAAGAAGTTTTAATTTCCGTCACGCGTGGACTTCACACACACATTTTTTTTTCAAACCAACCAAACCAACATTCTTCCCGATAACACCTCACATCAAAACCACATATTATTCCCACTATTCCAAATATTTTTGATTCAACTTAGAATACTTAGATAATAAATAAATAAAATTTATTTGCAGTCATTTGATTTTTAATACATCGCAAGTTTGTATAGTACGTGACAAATATTAGGTTTTTGACGTGACAACGTCTAATAAATCGATGAACGCCGGAAGCACGCACGAAAATGTGTCCCGTTACGCACATTGTTCTGTTACGCTCATTGTTCCGTTACGCTGTCGGCGAGTGCAGTAATAATAGGTTATGTTACAATTGACTAAAAAATTATGGTGATTCATATAATTGATGATAGATATTTGATTACAGTTTATTTATATGAAAACTTGTTCATAATTATATTTAAACTTTATAGCTAAACGCCAGTTTTTAAAATTAATTACAAGTCATCTACACGTGAACTGTTTCGTCGACTGTTTATAAAGTGAAGTGAAAAGTTAATGTGGTTTTCATTGCTATTACAACAATTTAGGCAATAAAGGTTAATTATTCTTGCATTTTAAAAGTCTGATTACTAGTATAATTTCAAGTATTTATTCTTTTATTATTAAAATTAAAATGATTCAATTTTATTCACAAAAGTATGCAATCATTTCATCAATGTTTTGTTATGATGTTGTCACGTTAAACTATCGTCCGTAAACCGACTTTACAGACAAGCAATTTTGTTTTTCATATCGGATGACACACATTTGTCCGCGCCTCGCGCCAGGCGCCAGGCGCCCGAGGCCGTCGACGTGGCAGCTGCCGATCTATAAACACCGTCCCTCGCACGTGCTAGGCGGTGGTTGGTCGCCCGGCAAGGGGAGGGGAGACTTTCCCCTCGCCCGCCCTCTCTTCGTGTTTCCGTGGAGAGCAAACTGACGTTTCGTAAGTTAATTTTTCTACGTTTATATTATCTTTGAAAGATTTGTGCAATGGGAGTGCATGACTTTATGTAAGCTTTTGGACATACGCCATTGCTTAAGCACATGTATGTCTGTAGAAGAAAACTACAAAAAAAAAACAAAAGACAAAAACATAAATTAAGCAAAAAAATTGCTGTTGTCAACAGGATATAAACACCACATATAATTTCACAACAGGAATATGGTCAACAAACAAATAAAAATGGACTAAGAGAACGAAAAACACCCCAAACAATGATGACAGCACAAAAATATTGAACAAAAAAAATTAGCACAACGGTTGAAACGAGACAAAAACACGACAAAACGAAATAACGAAACAAACACAATAGTTTTCCAAAACAGAAGAGAACGAAAAAAACGTTTATATATTTTAAAGGTGATAAATAAACGTCACCACGATAGCAGACGCATATTATGCATCACCGTTGACAGGTATACGTTTTTTTAGGCTACAAGCATAAACTAAATACTACTGACGGGCCGAACCCCAATCTTCTCGAATCTGAATCTCGAATACGAATCCCAAAGAGTACCTCGAATATACGACTAGAATCCAAATATAGGTCTCAAGGGTGAAAAATAATATAACGCACACAAAATAAAAATGTTAACTATGACGCAGAAACATTCCAACCTTTAAATGTTTGTTTCACAAACCAAGTTTCCAGAATCAATAAATATTTTAATTTTATTTATAAAATTACATAATTAATTACAATATCATGGGGAATGGTAACGGGATAGGTATGAAGAAAAAATTGACCTAGTAAACTTTAAAAGCTATCGGTGTTGAATTTTTTAATATATTTTATTTCCTCTAATATTATTTCCCTCGAAGACTAAGGATTTTTATGGAGTTTGAGAATTAGATTGGCCCATCTCTACCATTGAATATATATAACTTATATATATTCAATGTCTCTACTAAATATATAAATGAATTAGCGTTAGATCCGCCTCTGACACGAAGTAGTGTCAGGCTCGAAGGGTAGGGTTCGATTCCTGGTGTTATTTAAGCCCGGATGTCTTGCGTGGAGGAAACGGTGTTGAACAGGTCGGGTTTCATCGGGGTACTCCTTGCCAACCAGTTAATTCCGTCTCTGCTGCACTGCACCGTTTCACCATCTGTCTGTAATGACATAGAGTCGACGAGACCTTTCATTGTAGGTACATTAGTTAATCCATCCATTCTTAAAACTCCACTTTCCTGTCATTTTTTTTTTAATGTTATACAAACTGAAGAGGTCCGACGCGTCTTACCAGCCCCCCCCCCCCCCCCCCGGCACAACCCGGCTAAGGCCTGTACCACCATGCCACGGGAGGCTGATTTTTACAATGGCAGTCCCGCTTCCGCCTATTGTAACATTTACATTAGTGAGTTTTCGAAATAATTATAAATTAATCAACGAACTTGTTTAGTCAGCAGTCAGCTGTTTTATTGTTTTCCCAGGGGTGCAAATCTTAAGGATTTCCATTTTGAGGGGAGGGGGGATGTAAAAATTTTCAGTTGGGAAAAGGGGGGGGGGGGTCGTGACCCGAGAGTTTCGCACGTGGGTTTTAACCGCTCTGTAGGTGCTTGTATGTTGTATACTGCCAATATTCTGGCCTTTACGTATGCAGCAAGCAGGACACATTTTACATGTACCGAAAGTTTGCCATAAAACACAGTTTATGTTTATCGAACACCCGTTTCACAGTCGCGGTATCGCAATGAAGAGCGGACTCCCTCAGCGAGGGGATACGCGCCCGTGGTTCCTGCAGTAACTGTTCCGACCTCATGTTCCCCTCCCACGCATGCGCCCCATCAGGGCAGGGTGGGAGTAACATTCCAGTTCCTTTTATCGACGTGATAACGTCTTATAAATCGACGAACGCCGGCTGCACGCACGGAAAAATTGTCACGTTCCGCCTGAGCCGAGCGTGCAAGGAACCGGCCAACCACCGTTGCGAGAAAATCTTCTATAATATCAAACAGGTCAAGGCGGGCTTTTTTTTTAACTAATTGTGCGTGATTATATTTAAACAAATATTATTTAAATTAAATTTGCAAAAAAAAAATACTGTAAATAATATTTGAAAATTAAAAAAAAGTATGCAAATTTTCATCAATGTTTTTCTTATGACGTTATCACATAAAATTATCGTCCATAAACCGACTTTACAGACAACCCACCTTTTGTTTTTACATTCCAAAGCATAATTGAAACAGAACTGTTAGCGAACACTCACTGTTGTTTGCTTCGGCGACGACCAGCGGCTGGGGCCGAGACAAGCGACAGGCCGCCGCCGTTTCTTCACATGCTCGGCCGGGAGCGTGTGACAGCGATACCAGGAACTATTACATTCCCATAGCTCGCTATGTGGGTAGTCAATACAAGATTGCGACCCCGTCACCTTGTTCGAATCATCAGAAGCGACGGCGGGGCGCGAAGTGTGCGATTCTAAGATTAAAGGTGGCTCACGGTCCAGAAGTAGTACGCGGCGGGCGACGCAGGGTGTACCTTGTGCACGAAGCCGATGGCGCTGCGCACGTTCCCCGAGCGCATCTCGCGGCTGCCCAGCGCCAGCAGCGCGCCCGGCTCGGCCTCGGCGGGGATCTGCAGCGCGCGGCTGCGGTCCTGCTTCCTCTTGAGCCGCAGCGACTGCTTGATGTCGCGGCTGCCCATCACCACGGCGGCGGCGCGGTCCTTGTCCGTGTACACCTCCTCCTGCAGCCTCTGGCGCTCGCCGCCCTTCTTGTTCCTCCTCCTGGGGCTGCGCCCCTCGTGCAGGTGCAGGCCCTGCGTCAGCTGCGAGAAGCTGGTGGCGCCGGGGGGCTTGGAGCCGTCGTGCGAGCGGGCCCTCGGGCTGTCCTCCGCCACTCCGCCCCCCGCGTCCACGCGCAGGAAGCTCTGCAGCACCTCGGCGTCGCGCGACGTGCTGAGGATGCCCTGCACCTGCTCGCTGGCCGAGGGACTCCTCGGCTGGCCCGCCATGCCTCGCTTCTCCGGAGGAGGCGGACGCTTCAAGCTCGTCGCTGTCTTACTCGGAGCCGGTCACTGGCAGGCCTCGGTGCAGACGCTGACCCACTCTCCGCCTCGCGTGTGTTCTCGCCACACCCGCGGGTCGGCGCGGAGACGGCGGCGGCAACCCCCCCGCTCCCACAACCCCCCTCCTCCACAAGGCACTTGTGCCGCGACGTCGAAAACGCCCGAGGTGCCGGTCGCCATGGCGACGCGTCAACAGCGAATCAATTGCTGTCTGAGTGAGTGCCTCTTGATCGTTCGCGGAACCTGCAATTTTCCGTTCGTTGTCTTGAACGATCGCTCTCCTCCGTGTTTTAACTTCCTTCTGACCTATAATCTTGCACGCCTGTTTTACAAGCATCTTGCACAGGGTTTATTGGTAGCATGTTTCGTTGGTACATGGAATACAAAATAGTATTACATTGTGGTAGAACTTGGTTTCGCAACCTTTGGTCTAAGTGTGATCTGAAACATTCATCATCGATTTTATACGTAAATTATTCATTCAAGGACGCCAGACACCCTTGAAAGATAAATGTGATATTATATAATTCAGAAACAATAAAAATGTGAATGTCTAGGTTCAATCAAATTTTATGTGGCATCCACATTTATAAACACGTACTCGCCAAAATTAATATCTAAGTGCATTAAAATAACCTTAATTGTATAGATGAAAAAAAAAACTTTACCAATGTTACACAATCCCTGACAAATGAACTAACGATACACTTCTTAGAGTCCAATGTGTAACTCGTAAGTTGACGTAAGTTTGTATGTTTTTCAATAATTAAATCCTAGTCCATTAATCAAATAAAATTCAAAATATTATAAATCCAATTAAATTTGTCGATTAGCCTATAGCAACTATGAAAATACTTTCAATTCAGGAACTCTTGGGATACTTAATCCAAAAAAATTTACATTTAGCAAATTTTCAACATTTTTATTAATAACAAACAAATCATTTATCGCTTATAACCACTGATAATAACTTTTATTAACAATAACATTATCAACTTAATGAATTTTGAACAAATTGGACTCTAAATTTAACATGTTCAATTGACATTTACACGCCATTAAAAAAAAATTGGTTGTCTGTAAAGTAGGTTTACGGACGATAGTTTAACGTGACAACGTCATAACAAAACATTGATGAAATTATTGCATACTTTTATGAATAAAATTGAATATTTTTTATAGAATTATCACTATGTTGTATGGATACAAAGAAGGAGTGAAATGAAATCTACAATTTAATTGATAAATTTACTTTTATTTGCACTCATTAATTCAAATATGTTTATTACTTTAACGAAGAGATTATTTTAACTATAACTTTTATACATGTTTGCTATTTAACTACTTCCAATCTGTGATATTCTGTTAAGGATAGGACGATGATAGGAAAAGTAGGAAACGAATGGGAGTGTTTCATGTGTTTCAAGTCTTTTTTCTGGGTTGCAGCCGTGTCCTTGGCGGATAATTCACCGACGTTTCGGTCGACATTGCAGTCGCCATTATCAGTAGGTAGGTAACTGCTCCCTGCTGAAGTCAACTGCAATGTCAACCGAAACGTCAGTGAATTATTCGCCAAGGAAACGGCTACAACCCAGAAGCCAAGCTACTTCAGACAATGGCCGTGAAAGCCTGCGAACATTATTTACTTTCAGTTGTTGACACAGTAGAAGGTATTCGTTAATAACACTATTTGTAGAAATATCTTTGATTATAACCAAACATACTATGCACGGTTAACTATATATATATATATATATATATTTTTTTTTTTTTTTTTCAGAACATGACGCATAAAATATACTATTGCTCCTCAAAATGGCTCAGGACAAAACTGTTATTCCTAACAGTTGGTCGTCGGCATACACTATCAGCCGATAGATCTTCTAACCAATCAGGATGGTTATTTTAAAACTAAGGTCTACTTTAAAAGTAAGTACAAATACTCATAAAACTATTAATATAACAGTTGAGTAATGTTTACATTACAATTGAGAACAAAAAATTACACTCCTATGAGTAGTATTAAACCTTCGTAAGCCATTAAATAAAAACATAGGTACTGCAAAATATAATTTTAGGCGTATTAAAACGAGACTTTTCATTGGTAATTGACATTGTAAACTTTAAGAAAATGTTACAATTAAAAAAAAACCATGATATTAATTTGAGAATAATAGACTAGCATAGATATTGAATTTTGATTCATACTAAAGTAAATGGGAATACGAAATAATACTTTAACAAAATACATTCACATGGGTATAAAGGCTACTCTTCACAACATTATGATGCAGTTTATATCCAAGATTAAGAACATTTTCGAATTCTTAAAATTGACACTCCAAGAAATCCAGTTATAATTATTTGTGCTTGAATATTTTTGGTCATCTACAGAGTGTAAATTCTGTGGAAATAGATAATAACAGACGCAAGATGTATCAGTTGTATAGAGGTGAAATAATGTCCCTGGCATAGGATAAAATACTGGCGATTGTTATATATTAATAAATATATTTTCTTCCGCTACATTTAAAGATGCAGTTGCATGGTATTTTAGGGCACTAACTTAAAACAATCTATAAATAATTTTTATATATATATTACAATTATTTATAATTGAAAACATATGTTTTTTTATCAAGATTTATTTATTTATCAAGAAGATCATCCTTATCACTATTTGACGTTTCTGTCACTGTTTCACTGAAGATCACGTTCCTATGATCAACAGACCACTCCGGTCGATAGCTGTAAGCTTCTTCCTCCATGACTTGCTCACAGTCTCAAGTCAGCCCTTTAATATTTAAGACATCATACCTATGTTGGATAGTATGAGAAAAATACAATTTTTTTTTAAATATTGGACGAAATACGTGTATCTTTCAATGTAGATAATTCAGTTAATCTGCCTTCAACTTTTTTTTTGTGTCCTAACACTACGATATTATAGTAAATATCTATAGTCAAAATTACTCTGCCAATTTAGCGTCCCCCCTCCCAAATGCGGCGCTCGGGGCACAAACCCGCTAAACAATCATGGCTCTAATTATGGAGTGTGCATGGTTCTCTTGAAAAATAAAAACGCCAAATGTTATGAAACCAACTCCACCGTTTGAAAGTGGCGACAGCTGAATGACGTCAGTCGCGGTGCGAGACTAGTTACGTAATGTCTATGATCTACTTTAGCCTTTACAATCAATATGCCCGTGGTCTTCCAATTAATCGTTAGTGTTCTTTTTTTTTTTTTTTTTCCAATTCGATATTCCCTCATTTTCATCACATATTTAACATGTGTCAGTCACTTAAAAGAAACTATCGCTCTTCACGACTGAAACGAAAATGTTTTTTGGACACAAAACTCTCACAGGAAAACCCAGATAAAACCTTTACATTACCTACCGTAAAATATGAGTTAGAAGACTGAGGGGAACCACATAAATTCTCAGGTAAATTACTTAATAGTGATAATATTATTTATAATAAATTGATTATGGTATTAAGACAGTTACGAACTAGGATGGTACATTGGGACATCAATAACACGACGCACTAACCGGCAATGTATCGACCATAACCGAGGTATCGACATGCGCCAATCGACTTTAAGTAGTTCCAGGTTCACCGGCCAGAGTGCAGGCTGAGTTAAACTCCGCGCAGTTCGTGGAGTTTATTCCATGGCGCCGCTCACATGACCCTCCTAGTAGTTCCTAGAACTTTTACGAGAGCGCACTCAAAGCGTGTCAAAAACGATGGATAATTCGTGCATGAAAGAGTGTGACAGTATTATAAGAATTATTATTATTAGTAGTAGTAGTAATATGGGAAAAACTGGCTAATTATAATTGGCGAAGTGCGACACAATGTATAGCATTGCATTCAAGCTATTTTCACTCCACGCCGCTAGATGTCATTACTCTCATGCAAGGGCGTAACAACTAAATTTCCAAAAGGGGGGGGGGGGGGGGGGGCAATATACCATTTTATAAAGAATCATCGATCCCCCCTATTGAAGCAGGGGGTCCGGGGGTCCTCCCCCGGGAAAATTTGTATTTCAAGGTGGAAAATGGTGTTATTTAAGCAGTTTTATTATCTAAAAATTGTTTACACAGCACTTTCTTTGCCCCCGTTTGCCCCCACTTCAAGGTTTCAGAGGGGGGGGGGGGGCAAGGGTATTTTGCCCCCCCCCCCCCTGTTGTTGCGCCCCTGCTCTCATGCCATAATTATGTTTAATTTTGCTGACGTAAACAGGTTTTTTTTTTTAATTTTCCTTGTTAAATGTGTGCATTATAATACTCAATAATTCAAGCTTGTTAAATGTTAAGTCCGTGATGAATTCATGAAAGAGCCATTGTAAGGTTGAAGAATGTAAACAACTGCATTGTAAACGTACAAAGTACTTAAAAAAAAAACTATGTTACAGCAGTTATAATCTAATAATATTAATAATAATATAATATAATACTCATTTTTAACAGTAAAAATATTATACATTTCAAATTTTCAACTATAGCGATAGTTCTCTCTCTCTCTCTATACATATATATTTTTTTGTGTAGTGTAGTTTGTTGGCACAGGGCAAGCAGCACAAGCGCTCTAGGGGAGACATAGGCTCGTACATCGAGGCTTGCAGTCTTTCAAAAATAAACTCTGCTGAAATTTAAGTATTACCTACTATTACTATGCGTAGCATATTATCCTGTCAGATCTAATTGAAATTCAGATTTTGTGCCTTACAGCACCTATAAAAGAATGGCATAAAATAACAACAAAAACACACACTGATATCTACACATCAACACGAAACAACACAACACACAGAGAGATAAAGTTCATGTTAACCAATTGGTTACTTTGGTTTTCACAAAAATCTTAAACCGAAAATAAAATGGTGTATACAAAATAAATATGTAGATTACAAAAGTGTTCCCAATGAATATTTGTAGATTATTCAAAAGGAGTTATAGTTTTTTACACATTTTATAGTTACTAATGGTTTTAAAAGTGTCACTAATTCTGTAATTGTAAGTTGGAATTCTAATCCCAACCGATTCATTACGTCTGACCCAACAAAAATGGTAATAAAATATATAATAAAAAGGGCATCACTGATCGAACGTCTAATAAATAGAAAATGCAAATAGGTTGTATAGGTATGTAGCATATTCAAAATAATTTAAATGACTGAAATTTTTAAATATTAATTAAATAAATTTTTCTGCATACTTTCAATTCTTTTCTAATTAAAATCACTTGATGCAGAGAAAGTTTTTAAATTTAATAAGACCTAAAGATCGTCATGTGTTGCTAATAGTATTATCTACGTACATGTTGGTGAAAAAAAAAAGTTTGGCATCAATATAACTCGAAGGTCTTAAAAGAGGACACCACGTTTAATGTCATAACTTACTATGTGATAATTCTGGTAAATAAAATTAGTTTTTTGACTAAAGTTTATACAATAAATGCTATCGTATTTCAGAGACTTTGTTAACTTGAAAATCAGATCCGGACAGCTGGCTGAATAGTTTCACAAATATATGTACCAATTATTATTTTTTCATCAATTCTGATTACAGTTGGAATGTCATTTATTAAATATTAAAGAGTAGTTGAGATAAACTAGTACTTTGCGGAACACCTAATACCTTGAAAATGCCTTTGCACATTGACTGAAAAGCGTCTATTTGTAAGATAATTAAAACATATATACCACGCATTGCTTGACGAGGCCTAAAATTTATATTTTTTTAATTATAAGATTATGTTGGAAAGTATCAAAGGCTATGCTCTTGTTGAAATAAATAGAATATTTTATTTACATTTGGATTTATACTGGTAAACACACACACATAAAAAAACCGTATGTTAAAGACGATCTTCCTTATTGAAAACTATGTGGTTTTACAGAAATATTTTTAGGAATAAAATTAATGTACCTATAAATATTAAAACTTCTAAAATACTACATAACAAAGGTTTTTGACTAAAATTAAAAATTTTACTTCAAGAAAATATATACCGATAAATGGTTGAACACACAAAATCGGTATACAACCACTCACTGACTGATACACGCTTAATTCAAATATTTTATGTACAAAAGCAAAAAAAAATGTTAATTTGAACTATTTTTATAACATGGTGGAATGATAATGCTACAGTTACTAAAAACTATAACGCTACAAAACTAATATATATATATATATATATATATATATTTTTTTTTTTGCAAAACTCCGTTCCCCCGGAGAAACCCCCGGAATGGCCACCGCATGGGGAGCCCAAGAAAAGAAACGGGCTCCCCATTTGGAGGCCACCTGGAAGGTTTTTTTCTGTTCCACCCACCGTTTCTTTGGTAGCCTGACTTGTTACAAGGGATTGTATTCCTACCAGAGAAAATGCCACCATTTTGTCTGGGCAATCCGCCTTGGAGGAGCCGGGGCGCGAACCCGGGTCCTACAAGTCACAAGGCAGGCGCTCTACCCCAGAACCAGAGTGGTAGAGCGGATGAATGCAATCTTCTTAACACTGACATGATTTTATTCCACGGGTGTACTGTAGTTTCATGTGTCATTAACACGTGCATTACGTGCAGTAACATCTAGCCTCGGTAACGAACAAATTTATGTGTTCTTATGTTGTTCGTTAATTCTTAATTAATGGTGTAGTTTCATAACAGTGAAATATAATTTGTAAAACTAGTCTGGCAATTTTTTAGCTAATTTCCTGCAAACAAACTTACAATCCCGCTGTACAATAATTATAATATAGAAATATAAACTAGTAAAAAAAAAATTGTAAGAGTTTGCACTGTCGATTGTAAAGTTATTTTGAAATAAATGTTAGATATTAAAAGAGTGTGTTTAGTTAAAATATGTGTGTGCTTACAAGCATGAAGTTATTGTATAAACATTTTAATTGTTTGGTTTTAAAGCCAAAGAAAAGTTAACTTTTTTATATTACTTTTGGCTTTCTTTTGTTTTACCGAGCTTAACGTGCGCAGCTAATACTGGAAAGCTATCCAAACAATTGTTTGCAAATAACTAAATATTGAAGCTACTGGGACAACACGAAGCATAAATGGTAACACTATTTTGTAGTGATACAGGTATTTTAATGTAAATGTACAAATTATGTAAGTCTACATGAATATTTATGTTCCATTTGGTGCATAACGGCAAACAGAATAACTAAACGATGAAACTTAACAGATAAAAATTGAAAAAAAAAAAATAATAATAATAATAATAATTAGTTGTCTGTAAAGTCGATTTACGGACGATAGTTTAACGTGACACCGTCATAACAAAACATTGATGAAATGATTGATCCAGAAGAAAATGAAATATCATATTCGGCCTGAGACTGAGCCGTAATAGGTTTTTGCAACCAAACCATTTAGGCATTAAAAATATTATATTCTTTGAAGAAGAAAATTTTTTTAAATTTTTCTATCTTTTGTATGATAAAATCTACCTCTGCATACTTTTATGAATAAAATTGAATATTTTTTATTGAATTATCACTATTTTGTATGGATACAAAGAAGGAGTGAAATGAAATCTACAATTTAATTGATAAATTTACTTTTATTTGCATTCATTAATTCAAATATATTTATTACTTTTGTAGTGTCGCGCGCGCCGTATTTATTTTTACAAGTACAAAAATGAAAGTATTGCAGCGGCCGTAATTCGATCTGTCAACCTTTGGATTGGTAGTTAGCGATGCTAATTGAACGGCCACGAGGCCATACTGGAAACAATTGTTTCAGATGTTATATATATTTTTTGTGTTGTGGAAGTTTTAAAAACGTATGTAGTTGGCCATGTTTATTTCTTATAGTGGTAGGCGGGAAATTAATAACCGTACCGATTGTGCTGAAAGTCGGTGGACGATCGTTAAATTTATACTAATATTATAAAGCTGAAGAGATTGTTTGTTTGTTTGAACGCGCTAATCTCAGGAATCACTGGTCCGATTTGAAAAATTCTTTCAGTGTTGGATAGTAGGCCTACATTTATCGAGGAAGGCTATAGCCTATATTATATTATCAATAACATTTGGGATCCTTACTAAAAGTCCAATTTAGAATCAAATGCATTGGAGGGGGTTAGATACAACATGCAGTACACATACGAAGTGTGTGTTGACAATGCCGCAGGCGCTAGAAGTTTATTTCCTATTGCCTATTAACATTGTTGCCACGCACTAGATGCCTTATCATTCTTAATTTTCCCATACATGTAAAAACACCCGTGTGATATTAACAACGAAGCAATCAGTACCCTCATATAGAATACATAGAGATAGTGTGAGGTATATATGTAGATATAAAGAGTTAAATACAGATAGAGAGATACATAGATATATAGGACTATATATGTGGATAGAGATAAATATATATTTAGAGACATGGATAGATTATTTGTATATGTATAACTACTTCAAACATATTACAAAACAAAACTGAATGAGGCATTGCAATGCATGCCGAGCTTTAGCTAGATAATGGAATCTTTTCAATAATAGTAATCCCTTATTTTTAAGTTTTTTTTCTATATTGCTTTATAGAGTCTAGATTACATACAGACCAGGTAAATAACTATAAACTGGCAGAACAACGTCTGTCGGGATCTGAAAATGATATAAATTATTTTGCACACTTGACATTCAAATTAAGAAGACAATTACTAACTACATCTGATCTCTAAACAGTTCCCCTTCACCCTGTGTTCAGCCCGGGCAACGCTGGGTAATGCAGCTAGTTACATGATATTAATAATTCAAACGACGAAAATATGATTGAAAAGTCAAATCGATGGTTGTTCCAATCGAATGGAAGAGAGATGCCACCAGGGGCGTAGCCAGGGGGGGGTTTTAGGGGTTCGAACCCCCCCCCTTAGCACCAAATCTTTAATTAATTTCTTATTCATCACTCAAACAAAATTTCATATTAAAATTAATAAAATTTTTACCATTACAATATTTAAATTTAAGTACCGAAAACTGCTAAAATAGCACTATTATACACCTTAAAATCCAAATTTTCCCGGGGGAGGACCCCCGGACCCCCCGCTTTAATACGGGGGAAGGGGGGGGGGGCATGCTTCTTAACACCCCCCATACGCTAATCCTGGCTACGCCACTGGATGCCACGCATGCGTACAATGAGCATAACAGGACACATCCGTAGTGGGATATCCGTAGTGGGACAATGTGCGTTACGGGACACTTTTTCGTGCGTGCAGCCGGCGTTCATCGATTTATTAGACGTTGTCACGTCAAAAAAACGACTATACAGAGATGCACAGGTGAACCCAGCGATGTGAATAAACAGTTATGAGAGCATAGACAAACACCGTAAGCAACAGTTAAGCGAAAAAAACCCAGATATTTTGAAAACCACAATGATGATAGCGCAGACTAACACTGTATATGATTGTTTCGGGAAAGAGATCTATTCCCTTCTTAAGGCACAAACAGTTGAGGTTTGTCATGACATAGAGTTTAATGAGTAATGGCGTATGTCCGAAACGACATCTTGAATTAATTTACCTACTATTTAAAATATTGCTTGTCAGTGGAAATTTTATTTAATGAACTACACTGAATTTTTTGATATTCACATAGATACTGACTTTCTTTAAACAGATTTGTGTTTTATTTGTTTTATGTGTATATTTGTTTAGACTTCTGTTAACAAGGCACAGGTATTAGTGCAGAGAAGCTTATTCGAAAGAGGAACATGTTTCTGTAACAATAAGTATTTTACAAAAACTACAATGGCAGGAATTTAAAAAATACTTAAGAGATCGTCAACTAACCTAAAAATGTTCTTCTCAAGCATTATCTTTGTAAGAGTTTCCAAAGGAGGGACTGATGGTTTCTACCCTTCCCTTCCACAAAAACTGCCTACACACATGGTACATGTGTAAACAAAATCACATGTAGTTACACGCACTAGTACACGATATACTCAAAAGACGTGAATTAAAATTTTGGAGACAGTAATTTTTGATAGTTGTAAGTACTTATAATATTAGATGTCAATAATTTTTCAAGACATGTGATGATAGCCTACATGTAGTACTATAGTATGAAACTATGTATTTGTACTGTTATGCAATAATCGTACACTCACGCCTGTATAGCATAAGGAATCACTACAAGGCAATTTAAAGATGATAAAAGATTCACTATGGAAGTTTAAGGACCGAGTCGTAAGACTCTATATTCGTATTCCAGAGAACATAGGTCGAAATCCCGACTGGTAATTGTTATATCATTTTGACGTGAAACGTCTTAAAAATCACAGTGAAACATATGGGTACCAGAAAAAGTCTGACGAAAAGTTCTGTATCATCTTGCTTTAACATTTTCCTTACTATATAGGCTTCGACCTGAGACTCACTTAAGCCTTCCTTACCTAGACCTTCCAAATACATTTAGATTTAATTTAGGTTCGGAAAATATTTCTGTTCTGTGTAGCTCACGACTCAGATGTGACAGCGCGGTAACTCGTGTGATTGTGTTTAGGGAATTGACAACACTGGGCAAAAGAGATTGAACGTTCACCAAAAAACGTTAATTTTTATATCATGCCTTCGGTATCTCATTTATCATATCACAAGTTAATGTTAAACAGAATTTTCGTCGCATTTTAATTGAAATGAATAGTAAGCTACCATTTAGTGTCTGCTTTGAATTAAATTTTTTAAACACGTAGTCAATTTATCGTTTTTATTGTTTTTATTTTAAACTATTACACTAAAAGCGACTCGATGACATAGAAGTTTCACGTGAAACTAACGGCCGTGAGTCTCGATACAGCCCCACCGATTTTTTCTTGAAAATTGGTAGGATGGTTCCGTACTATAGGTCACGGCTAATTCCTTTCACATTGTCGCTCTACTGTGGTGTTGTGTTTTGCCGTCTGCATTGACCTCGCTTATTAATCTGTTCACAGAAAGCAAAGCATTTCAGAATAAGAAGAAATATAGTATCGGAAATAGGCTATTCCCCTGGTAAACATACATAAAAATTATTTCAAGGCTTTCATAAATTTATATTTTGAAATGTTTTCACGAAACCAGCTCATTACAGTATTTCAAAATTATTTATTAGTCAATGAGGCAGTTAAAATATAGGTCTAATTTCACAAATACATAACCAGTAAAACTTAAACAGCCAACGTAAATTGTTCTCAAGTAAAGTATAACAAATATTCCGTATTCACAGTTCTCAGGTTGAAAATGCCGTGATTGTTTTTATCTATTCTTAACAGCAATTGATTTTTTCTGTACATCTATATGTTAAAATACTCTTCTAATTATTTTCACAGCACAGGCTAAAATCATAATGCTCTAATCACAATACCCTGTAACATCCTCAATATTACAAAAACAACACCACAGCCATTAAGAAGTAAGGTAGTAGTGAAGTCAGCCCACGAAAAGTGAACCCTCAATAGCCCATCAGAAACATAATGATGTAGTAACATAATATATATATATATATTTTTTTGTGAAATCATTAGTGATTAAGTTTATTTTATTGGTATTTTGATAGACATTACTTAAAATAAACTCAATTGAACTGCCACCTCAGTAGTATAGATGACTATACACCTGATGGTGATAATCTATCGTGGCATGTTAAACATATGATATAAATAATGCAACATTTTACTTACTTAACCGACGGTTTTCAGGGAATTGTGATTTTCGGTCACTATATTGTATTTCATTTCAACTACATAGTGACCTGGAGTTAACACATGGATTAGAAACACAAGACTTTGTATGCTGTTTATTTATACAATTTATTTCAAAGATGATAGACATAATTTACTCATGTCGTTCGAGTATTAGGACTGTACGGTCACGTTTTAACTTATGGTAGTCTTCCGTCGCACCCCGTCAAAATAGGAGAAAAAGGGCCATAATTCAAAACTACCATATTTTTATTTTTTCAGATATGTGGTTATAAGTATACAGTTTTGCTTTATGTAACCCATTTTTGGAAACATTTGTTTCTATTAGTGCGCGATCTGTTGAGTTGATTTATGACTGGAACTACAGAAAGTAAACGTCAGAAGCGCTATCTGTAGACTTTTAAGTTAACCTAAGAAACAGCTAGAGAGTTAACAGTGCTACCTAGCGACGTATTTTATATACTACTTCGAGAGCAAAGCAGCTGTACTCATTCCATGGAGTTTATAAGGAAATATGGTAGAATTCCGCCTCGTCCTCTGAACTTATGGCAGATTTACGTTATGATACTTTTCAGCCTTTTTCGAAGAGGCCAGGCGGAATACTGTAATTAATGTAGTCTTCCGATATGGCGATATTCCGTGCCCCCCTGTTGCCACGCACATATGCCCTGACATTTCTCTGTGCGCAGCCCTATTAGCAACCATGTAACACAAGTTGCCTACCAACAAGGCGTTCTACCGTCTCATGTCAGCATTTCTCCTGGGGGTCCACATCATATATAGATTGATGTAGGCAGGCCCCGATTTACATATGGACCAACAGGGAATTTACCCAGAGTGCCAGTTTATGAGGGACGGGAGAATTTGAGGTGCGAAAAACATAAGAAGTCAAAAAAAATTGAGGGATGAGAAAAAATATGTTTATTTATCGTACGGTAATGATTAGATTTTCAAAAATACATGTCAAGGGGAAATGTTAGTTTATACTAACTATTTCAGTGCGCTTTAGAATATTAGGCCTTAAACCAAATACTTTAGAATTAGATTTAAAACACGTTTAACAATATACAGTATACTATAACCTATGTTTTATACTTATTAAATTTTAATATGAAACAAGACAAACAGCCCATAAATTCGACAACCCTTAGAACTTAGTTGCATAATATTCTATTTTAAAACTGATTATAAATAAGCTTTGATTAGTAAAATTTTACAACGTATAGTGGGAAATGGAACAGTAAAAATGGGTGGATGTATGGCTAAATATTATATGCCCAAAGCACTAGCTACCTGTAATCTCGGTCTGGAGGTAGGACATTTCACTTATCATTTTTACCTACCTTGTCATGAAGAATACCCTCCTAAAGTATGTTACATAAATTACGTTACAGATAGAAATCGTCACCCGCTTTTAGTTGTGTAAGCATTTACGTATATCATAATTAGTTACTACCGAAACTCCTTCAAATTCACGTGGTTTGTTTGACACTGATGTTGAAATAAAAATAATGGTTTACACCTAGTCGTATTCAGTTACTAAAAAAAAAAATCACATTCAAGTTAACGCTCCGTAATTTGGTGACTAAAATGTGGACCAATGCTGTGCATGTTTCAAGTGGTTTTACTTACGAGCTATTTTATATTGATACAAACTCGACTCCACAGATGAAACGCATGCCCACGATGTGCCATCTAAGGCCGAGTTCATAAACTACCCAAGAAAAGCAACGACGCAATACGCAACGAATGCAAGAAAGTCACAGTCGTTTATAAAGCACACAAGGGTCAATACGTCACCTACCCTATAACTTAAAAATGTAAAACTGTGGGAAACATATTTTTACCCTGAGATTCTTTTGATTATTCATATTTTCACGCAAACAAAAGATTTTGTCAATAATTTGATTTTTAAAAAGTTATTTTCTATCACTTTGTGACATTTTAACAACTTTAAACATGATGTACGTGTATGCAAGGGCGTCGTCAGGGGGTGGGGGTTAGGGGGTGAGGAGGGCAGTTGCCCCCCCTAGAGCCCTAGAGATTTAAAAAAATGTTGACAAATGCAAAGATATACATACTTTTCCCACAACTTGCCCCCCCCCCCCCCCCTAGGCCATCGGCTGGCGACGCCTTTGCGTGTATGTACTAAAAAAAGAACACCGGCTTCTATGTACATAACGTCTGCGTATATAACAGTTTTCGGAACACTTCTTTTAAAATATGGCCGTCGAAAAAGTAAGCCAAAACGCAAGAAAGTTGGAAGTTGAACCATAGGCGTGCGCAGGACTTCAGTAGTGGTGGTGCCAGATTACACAACAGCCCTGTCATTCACGGACCCCGAGCCTAAAGCGGGGGGGGGGGGGGGGGGGGGGGTCCGGGGGTCCTCCCCCGGAAAAATTTGGATTTGAAAGTGCAAAATGGTGCTATTTAAGGTGTTTCCGAACAAAACCATTAAATACACAGATGTAAAAATTTTAACATTTTTTATGACAAATTATGGCTTTGAACGTTATAATCACCAGGAAAACTACTAAACTATTTACAGTTTTAAGCTTTGTTGAGCCATAAAGTAAATTGCACAAATTGTTTGCACGGAATTCATGCTGGTGGCTTTGAAAAACCGTACTTACATGTTTTCTGAAGACGCCAAATAAATGCTAGAAAATACATTCTCAAATGTTAAGTTTTAAAATCAACAAATCAAGGGAGTTTTTGCAACATACCTTAAATATGTAAAATATTAAAATAATAAAAATACACAAATAAGATTGTGGAAAAAGTTTTAACTTTTGGAATACAACAAAAATGTTTTGTCGGCGACTGCATATAAGTCATCGAGTAAGCCTATCCTTTTAACTAACTAAACTCTCTCTCTTTTTTTAAATAAACCCTGGCGGACGGCGGCTATTATTCCGTGCGCCTGCCGAGTGGAGTGAACAGTGGACTCCGAGCGCGCATTCTATGTAATTCGAGGAGAACAATGAGAAGTATTTACATTTCAGAAGTTTCGTAGCCGCGGCCCTCGTGTACAACACAAGTAATTGCAACTGGCTTGTTTCCGTGTGTATAGTTGGTTCGATTGATAATTGATATACTGATAGTGTTATGAGCACATATCTGTAACTCGACACGATTGGAAAACATATTTTTTTTGGAAATAATACGGATTTTTGTAAGTATGTATTATTTCTGCTTGTAAAAAACAAAATAACGTTAACCCTAATGGTGGTGCCAAGGCACCTGTGGCACCTACCGTGCGCACGCCTATGAGTTGAACAATATACTTGAGTGGCGCTGTCGCGTCTTGTGTAGTTTGCAAAACGTGTACCGTCAAATTTGTGATTTCTGAACGTTTCGCGTGTGTGCATTCGATGCGAAGGGTTTCCAAAGGTGGTGTCAGTGAGGGGCGCTCACCGAGTTGTAGGCGCTGAGCGCCTTCTTGTAGTTGCCTGTCTTGAGGTGGCCGGCTGCCTCGTCGCACAGGATCTTCGCCTCGGAGTCGTTGTTGCCCTGGCTCGCCTTGCTGTCCTTGGCGGTCCTCTGGCCCGCGCGCGCCTTGGGCGCCATGCTCGTGCGACTGGTGCAACTAGCACAATCACAGCAACCTTCACTCACGTAGTCTACTGCAGCCAACACATCTCCCTCTTGAGAACAATCCACGTGGCCCCAAGCCAAAAAATTAAAGGAATAAAAAAAATGGGTGCTTGTAATTAGGTACGCGCGTGAGGAGTTATACTTATTTGGCATGATAAAAAAATAGTTTTTAATTGCATGCAAAAATAGTGCGTGGGGTCCCTCCGTGCGGAAGAAGTGAAACATCGTAATGTGGAAATGAAAATAGGAAGGGGTAGAATTTGATTTTTAGTGAAATCATATTGTATCAAATCAAACTAAAAAATGAAGGAAATAAATTTGTAACGATTCATAGATTGATTTTCAGAGAGAGAGAGACCTATTGAATGTCTATAAAACTAACTTTTTTATGAGAGCAGATTTTAATAAAATTAATCATGAAATCATTCAACGATAAAAGCTGTTTATTTAATTAAGCGGACGGGTTCGCCCCAATGAGAAAATTGACGCGGCGAGACCTCGTGGACATAGAGAAATGACACACACTCACTATTTATGTGTCTATGAAACATTATTTTTTTCTGCAATTTAAATTGTAATATACAAAAAGGGTATTGAAAATTGAAACAAATATGGTGACACTACAAACTGTCAGGATCTTTATTTTTTTCTTACTCTCTACTTAGTTCCTTACAATAGCATTCACTCTCGCTCTCTCTCTTTGTATTCCCCCTCCCCAGGAGCGTTAAACGTTTAACGCAACCTTGTTGGAAGTCGCATTAGAAGTATAACTTCAAAAAGAATGCACCTTGTGTGTGATATGTCGGAGCAGTTATTTCTTCAATTCTTTAAACATGAATACAGCCACCGCCACAAGGCATATGTTCACGCCAGCTAAGCTTTAACAACCTTTCTGAAGTGAAACCTCTTTGGGCGCGAAGAGATTACATTTTCAAGGCCGAATTTTAATGCAAAGTTTTAGTGAAACATTGTTGTGAAACATTTCTGAAAAAGGACAGAGAATTGTGGTACTTGGCCAAAGAGATATAAATAGAGCATTATGCTGTAAACATTGGTGGGCTCGTTTTCGTTCTCTTCTTTGTTCGATGATTCATCTACCGCAAAAAAAAAAAACGAGAGAGATAAAATGAACGAAAGACAGTTTGTGCGCATTCGATTGTTTTAGAAAATATATATGTTTCCTATACAGTCACCTGTGAATGCCTTGAATTTTATATTTGCTACCAGCGCGTTCGCGTTCCTTCTTGTTCAACCAGCAGCGCAGAGAGCGCTGTTGAGACAGTCCTCACATTTTCCGCATAGATAGCGCTATCTCTTATGAGTTTTATATTTCTTTTAGAGTTTTGTCATGTTCCAAATGACAGAATTGTTTGAAGAAATACGAGAATGCACAGTTTTTTTCTTTACGGTGTGAGTATTTTAACAGTGAGTAATATTTATTGATAATTAATAAAGACCGGAAAAATTCGCGGATTCAATTCGTGACATGGACATGTTACAATTCAAATAATTATACATTAGTGCTGCTTCTGCCATTGGTTCACTGTTAATCTGGAGTAATGAGGGCCAATTAGAGACCCTCACTCATAGAAGTGTCGAATCACAGGGTACCCAATCGAGACGACTCACAAGTCAATAGCCAATGAACAGTTGGCATTTGCCCGAGTGTGTAGAGGATAGTGGAATCTATCCTGGAGGTCATTGAACCCGCGAATTTTTCAGGTCTCTATTAATTAATCATTATTGATTGATCAGTAATTATTGATATCCTGGGCAGTTATTTTGCAGTGAGTAATAACCTTGATGATTCATGCTTATTAATTAATTTTTTAATCAAATTTATAATAAATAAAAAAGATTAGAATTCTTAAATGCTTAAAAAAGAAATACAAGCAAAAAAACAGCATTGTGTTATTTTAAGGAAATTGTCCTCTTTCTCTCTTTCTCTCGCTTTGCCGTTTTATCTCTTACGATATACATTCGAGTCGAGGTTTGAATTGCCAAAGAAGTTTCTCTTCTATCGAGTTACACACTTTTTTCTTTTGTTGCATGCACATAATTTGTTTAATTTTAGAAAACTTAATATTTAATACTACTATTAAACGGGCAATTCTTGTATGTGTGTGTGTGTGTGCGTGTGTGTATATATATATATATATACATACATACATATTCATGCATACATACCTTAGCATCTCGGAAACTGCTCTAATGATTTGGATGAATATTTTTAGTTTTATTATGTTTCGCTTTTCAAGTTTATCTATACACGTATCTTCCCTGAAAAAACAAACTCTCTTGACCATCTACTGATTGAGCTTCGCTGCGCTATCACTATATTTCAATGTTAACTAATGATTGTCAACTTGTAAAGCCAATATTTTAACGTTGTTTATAAATAGTTATAATTTCTTTTTTTGACTAGAAACTATAATACAAGGTATTAAAGGATAATTGTACTATTATAAAGTTATGTTTTGCACATCAATATATTAGGTATTTGTAAACCCTTTTAAATTAGCAACTCAGTTCAAGTTGTAGTTTTAAATTAGATTATCAACAACACGTGGCACTCGCACCCAATAGCAATACATTTTTGTTGTGTTATTGTGCCAAGCAATGAACGTGTCGTATCAGGTAAGTGCATCGTGAAACTATCACGGAAAGCTTTCGCGCATCTATCTCTGTCTATATATCTTGTCTAACATTTGTTGACGTCACTCTGGAGATACTTTGTTTAGTTTTTGTAGGGAAATGTACGTTAAACAAAGGTGTACTTTTTTGTAACTTATTTAGCCTATATTATCTTTGAAAGATTTGTGCAATGGGAGTGCATGACTTGATGTAAGCTTTTGGACATACGCCATTGCTAAGCACATGTATGTCTGTAGAAGAAAACTAAAAAAAATACCCAAAAGACAAAAACACAAATCAAGCAACAAAACATTGCTGTTGTCAACAGGATATAAACACCACATAATATTCCATAACAGGAATATGGTCAACAAACAAAGAAAAACAAAGAAAAATGGACTAAGAGAACGAAAAAAAAAAAAACACAAATGATGACAGCACAAAAATATTGAACCCCAAAAAAATTCAGCACAACAGTTGAAACGAGACAAAAACACGACAAGCCTATCGCGAAATAAATCCGCGAAATTTTCCGGTCGCTGTGCACACGTGATCGATGTTCACCAGGGCTGCGGATTGTTCTTCCTTGTCCGAGCTGGGACTCTGGTGTGCATCGCGCGCAGATCCACTGACGGAGGTCGTGACCTCGGGCCCGGCCCTCTGGCGCGACTCAACTTCGAGAACACCGAGTCGTTGTGACCTCGATGCGAGGGGTCGTCACCACAACGCCGAACGTACAATAACGCCGAATACCATAACGCCGAATGCCAAATTGACTACAACGCCGACAGCTAGAAAACTGCTGTGTACCACAACGCCGAAACACAGTAACGCCGGAAAATGTTGCTGCGGGGAGGGGGGAGGCCACAGGAGCAAAATGAAAAACAACTGAATGAATTTGTGTACCTAACCTAACCTAGGCTAGCCTAACCTAGCCTAACCTAACCCAAACCTTACCTAACCTAACCTTTGTGGCAGTCCTGGCATGACATTTTTCGGCGTTAATGTATTTTGGCGTTGTGGTAATTCGGCGTTGTGGTACACAGCAGTTTTCTAGCTGTCGGCGTTGTAGTCAATTTGTCATTCGGCTTTATGGTTTTCGGCGTTATTGTACGTTCGGCGTTGTGGTGCGTCCCCCGATGCGAGCCTCCGCGACCTCAAGTCTCGTCAGATGAAATAAATCAATTCCGCGCGCACGTGTTCAAAAAAATTCACATTACAATAAATTAAGACAATCCTTAGTTAACATTGAAATGTAGATCTAGAGCAGCATTTGTCATATTGTAGACACGTAAGAAATTGTTAGCCTACATATATTCGACTCCATTTTAATTAAAAGAATGTCGTCGTGAAACTTTTACTACAACTATACTCGCGTAGAGCCTCTTGTTGGAGATTATGGACAGGAATAAGTGGAGAATACTCCATTTTGGCAGACTATATGTAACCAAGCATGTACATAACGAATCTTTATTTTA
Organism: Bacillus rossius redtenbacheri; assembly: GCF_032445375.1. NCBI lineage: Eukaryota > Metazoa > Arthropoda > Insecta > Phasmatodea > Bacillidae > Bacillus > Bacillus rossius. The sequence continues at coordinate 13,304,571 of NC_086330.1, forward strand.
ATAGAGGCCCAGTGGCACGCGCGTGAAGAGAATGAGTTATCGAGTAAAAACAGTACAGCGAGCGTGACGAGAACTTATCAAGAGAAGGCGCTGGAAATGTCCTCTCCAGAAGTGTTGTTGCCACACTCTACACTGTGCTACTGTGCACTCGAATATGTGTACTTACGTAGTTGCGTGAATACAAACACTATTAATGTGTGGATTTTACCAATATCAGCAAGACAAATGCTTGAAATGTGTTATGAACATACTCTATAAGCAACTTATATTGCACAATACTATATTTAGGTAGGTATGTTATTACTGCTCTTTAACAATACTGCAGCAGAGGACAAATAATAATAAACCCTTGATATTTATCTTTCTGTTAGGCACATACAAACACATATAAAATAGTTGAATTATTATTTACAATACAACCCAAAATTTCGTCAGAATAAATAGATACATAAGCCTTTCGGCATAGTGAGCTTGGAGAAATCGCAGTAAATTAGGACATGCATAATGTCATACAAAAGTCTTATTGTGACAAGAACTTTTCACGTAGAATATGATGCACAATACTATTTAAGTTTATTTGATCCAGTTAGTTTTGTTTACTGGCTCCGACTAGTTGCAATCAGGACGGTACAGACGGACCACTGAGCAGCGAAACTTCACGACAGTTGGCCACAGATGTGCCACCAGCCTACGGTAGGGAGCAAGGAGTAGGCCTATAGAAGTAGAGAGAGATTTCACTCCCAAGTTGAACCTCTTTGCTTATTTTTTTCTCGGATAACCGCCACTATGTAATGTAATAATACCAACAACCAGCGTGAAATAAACGATGCAAAAATGTATTTTAAATACGTATTTTATTAATGCATAATGTTAAATTATGGTTTTAAAATAGTTTTCGAACGGTTTTTTATTTATTAAATGTATGTACAAAATATGAATTCAATGTTATTGTTTAAGAAGGTAATTTTGTTTGTCCCAATACCGCAGGATCTAGGGCTTCTTATTGTATAGGATCTAGGGTGTTATTTTTATTCCAGATTAATGGAAATATTTTTAATTCCGCCCCCCCCCCCCCCCCCCACACTTTTTTAAAATTAGAATCGTTCGTAGTATAACTTAGGTTATTATCTATCCATCAAATTAATAACTTATTCTGAAGTTCAACAAATACACATAACCTAACAACCATTTCAGGATCATTAGGGAAACTAAAATTTTTCACATCGTTTCTAGGCTTAGTATTTTCACAGTGCAGCACCCAACATCTTCTTCCAAAAATTTTCTTCTTAACTTTTTCCATCTAAAAATTTTTAAATAACTCAAAGTAATACCAAATTGCATTCGTTTCAAATTCAAACTATAATAGTTTTAAATTTTTAAACGACCAGTGAAACCAACACCTACATTCATAATATCAAAGAAATAATGTATTTAGCATGAATGATTTTAAACAAGTAAACTTAAGTAAATTTCAAAAATTAAATCAGATTACTTCATCAACGTCAAATTATTCAACATAAAATTATAAAATTATTTAGTTTAAAATAGCTTTCTCACGTTGGCACAAGTCTTCTCCACAGTCTTCAATAAGCCATCGTAGGCCCTATCTAGTGACTATCCCCTGGTAGGGAGAGCCGCTGGTAAATCACGTCGCGATCACGTGGTGAGGGGGGAAAGGGGGGGAGGTTAATTCGGTATTGGTAGCCAGCATGTGGCGTATATGCGCCCCCCCCCCCCCTTCCCACTTATTCATCATCCCCTGCCCCTCCCCCCCCCCCCCAACCCGTGCTGGCTCGTAATGTCTCCATTTCGCGGGGGGCCGGGCGGTGTCGCGTGGTCGAGGGACGCGCAGCCGGAACTCGACTAAAACAATGTCGCCCGTGCGACGCGATGATCGATATATCGGCCGACTCATCTCCGACCTCTCGCCGAGGAAGGGGGGGGGGGGGGGGAAACAATTTTGACCACGTGGCATCCCGCAGTTTAGGGGCAGCTGGCGTGTTCACGAGTGCGTTTTTTTTAATTTGCTTTTTCAATGGTGTAACCGAATTACTTTCACAGTTGTACCGGATAGTCTTCTGGGTATTTTAATTTCTCTGTTGAATTTCATATCTGCAAATAAATAAATTTGTCGATTTGTTAAATTTAAAAAAAAAAAAAGTGGTGATTCTAAGCTGCTATGGTGGTTTAAGGAAATTTAACACCTACTTTCTTAGGTGACTGTTTTCCTATGGTAAAACTGCGCCATTTTAAAAATTCAAATTAGGCAACGGCGATAGTTGTGGCATATGCTCAAGCAATATGTCAGTTCTTTACAGCCACAGCTTGGCATATTGGTCATCCCGCTGTGCTGGTGAGTCAAAGCTCCTGGGTTTGATTCAATATCAGATCGAAAATATTCCGGGTTGTAGATTTCTCTCTCTCCAATATGCTGAATATTCCTTGCGTACAGTACGCTCACCAGCTATTTACCCCTCGCTTCAACATGTCCCTGTATGCCAAGCAGGAATAATGTTCTGGTAGGTAAATAGTCTAATCCATGTAAGAAAAATACGTGAACTACAACCTTTAGGTACGTCGCTCTTTCTATCACGGGTCACTAGGCAAACCAATGACCAACTATACAAGGTTTTATTTTAAATAAGTGCCGTTTTGACATTCGGCCGCTGCAGCGCTGCGGTCGGCATGTGTGCCTACATATGTTGGCAAGCCACAAACGCCATTACGGAAACATTTTACCTTGTTTACGTTTGTCTGTGAGTGTTTAAAATGCCTCCACCAATCGAGAACCCCACAGACTGTGAAATAACGCGCTGTGATTTGTTTTCTTGGTGCTAAAGACGGACAGCGGCTGAAATTCATCGTCAGAACAGCGAAGTGTGTGGAGAAAACATTATGACCGATGGAATGATACGGAAATGGGTTGGAGCTTTTAAAGATGGTCGCAAGAATGTTCTTGGTGAAGAACGAAAAGGGTGACCTATCATTACTGGAGATTTGGTGTAGAAAGTTGACGAAAAAGTGAATGAGAACAGAAGTTATGCGATATATTGATGTAAGCTTTTGGACATACGCCATTGCTAAGCACATGTATGTCTGTAGAAGAAAACTACAAAAAACCCAAAAGACAAAAACAAAAACACAAATTAAGCAAAAAATTGCTGTTGTCAATAGGATATAAACACCACATAATATTCCATAACATTGCGATATGGTCATCTGAAGTGCTGCAAACTTATAATAAGGCTGGGATTCAAAAGATGGTTGAACGATATGATAAGTTCCTTAATATTTGTGGAAATTATGTAAAATAAAAAGTTGATTAAGGTACAGGCTTTCTAGTAAAAATAAAATTGTTAAGAAAATCTACTTTTTTTATTTCAAAACGTTACTTACTTAAAAAAATACGCCTCGTTTATCGTAGTTTTCATTGATATTTCATTATAATTTACATATATTTAAGAACCCACTGTTAGGTAATGTCGTAGATGACCACTCATCTATCAGTCTGACATCATACGACAGCAGATGATTCAAAGATTTATCTGGAGTACTGTCAGAGATAGGAAGCACAATGCTATTTGACGTTCTGAAAACGTATAAGCAATCGAACTGGAAGGCCATACGTCAGAGTGAATTAGATTCTGCGTGATTGCAATGTTATCTATGTATATAATTAACCCCTGAAAATTCAAACGAACACATAAAGGTGTGCAGAACGATCAGTAGTTTTATTCGCTCATGTGAAGGGGCAGGTGGCTTCCTAACGCTGCAAGCTGGTTTTATGTAAATCCTCGGCAAGACAGTTTACACGAACACCGAATCTATAGGTACTAAAGTGATACTGAGCTCACTACCTACACATTTTACAGGGTCGAAACATTTCACCAAGTTTAAAAAAAAATTGTGACGCTCATTTTAAATCGTCGGGTGAGAAATAAAGTTTAAAAGTTACATGCAGGCAGATTAAATAACTGTGCAAAGTGTTTGGAACACTTGACACTTTCAAAATCAAACGAATTTTCAGTTTCTGGCTGTATTCTCGGCAACATCATAGTATTTTGTTTAGTTAAAATTTAAAATTTCACAAAATATTAAATGTGACGCCAGTCCCCCCTTTTTTCACATCTAAGATCACTGTGCTAATATTATTGCCTCTCATTTGTACGAAACAGTATGTATATATAATATATATATATGTATATAACTTTAAAAAATAGCTATCGTAGAAACTACAAATAATATTGGGTAGAGTCAAACACATATGGTAAATTTAAACCTTATTCAATACATGACGAACATTAAAAGTTTCCTACCAAATGATTGCTCCAATTACAGACCTCGAATCCGTCTTATTTAGGTACACGGGGCAGTTGACCATAATGCGCCTTCCAGAGATGTCAGCAATCCATGGAAACATTTTAGAGTGTGCAGGGGTAAAAAAAAAAAAGAAATAAAATTACAGGCTGTCGTGTTTTTTGGTCATTTTGAGCTATCACATGCCGGTAGGAGATTTCATTGCTGCTGTGGAACTAGGGAGGGGGTGGGATATCGGGAAAAAAAAGAAGAGCATCGTGTTGAACGGGGATTCCGACGAGCACGGAACACTTTCCAGAGCTCGGTACCGAGGAGATGTTTGCTCGCGACTGATTACCGAGTACCTACTTCCGAATTGTAAACCAGACGTTATTTCCAAACTGTAACTGTAACCTGCAAGCTGCGACCACCGGGCCAACCCGGCGAGGGGACGCACCACAACGCCGAAATACCACAACGCCGAAATGGCAAATTGACCACAACGCCGACAGCTAGAAAACTGCTGTGTACCACAACGCCGAAATACACTAACGCCGAAAAATGTCATTGCATGACTGCAACAAAGGTTAGGTTAGGTTAGACTAGGTTAGGTTAGACCAGGTTAGGTTAGACTAGGTTAGGTTGGATTAGGTTAGGTTAGACTAGGTTAGGTTAGGCTAGGTTAGGTTAGGCTAGGCTAGGATAGGATAGGCTAGGTTAAGTTAGGTTAGGTAATATTTCGCTAGGTTAGGTTAGGTTAGGTAAGGTTAGGTTTGATTGTGGTATTTCGGCGTTAAGGTACATTTAAGAAACACACACAAATTCATTCAGTTGTTATTTCGGCGTTGTGGTACACAGCAGTTTTCTAGCTGTCGGCGTTGTGGTCAATTTTGATATTCGGCGTTATGGTATTTCGATGTTGTGGTCAATTTTGACATTCGGCGTTATGGTATTTCGACGTTGTGGTGACGACCCCCCCGGCGACGGTGGCGCCGAGGCGGCGCAGCGGCCACGTCGTGCAGCTCTCCCTCCGAGGTGTGCCGGGTTCGGTACCCGCCTCGTCTGGGGCGTGCTTCTGGCGCGGTGTCGCCTCGTCGTGCTCTGGGGCGACTATGAGACTGAGATGAGTAGAAACCTGCAAAATTCGCGGTTTCGATGACCTTCAGGATAGACTGCACATACCCCTGTACACTCGGGCAAATAACGCAAGTTCATTGGCTGCCGACTTGTATGTCGTCTCAGCTTGTTTGTCTGTGATTCGATCCTTCTTTGGTTGAGGGTTTATAACTTGTTGAGATTCGTCCAGATGAACAGTAAGCCAATAGCAAAATTATCTAAGAGGTATATGTGTTTGAATTCTAGCCTATCACCGAATGAATCCGCGAATTTTGCAGGCCTCTAGAGATGATTGTGGCAACCACAACAGTACGTGGCGGAGAGATGACGGTAAACAAGTCCTTGAGTGCTTTAAAGAATCTCCACCGGGTGTTTAATGCGTAAAAATTTAAATATTTTTAATTCTTCCAAAAAATACAAATTTCAAAATTTCATCAAACCTCGGCGTATCGTTTAAAAAATTATTTTCGTAAACAGACCCCACTGCAGTTGAACAATTTTAAAAAAGCTGTTTTTTTCCCCCTTCTGAAGCTCTGCGCACGGTAGGCCTATATGTGCCCAGGTAGGCGGGGGCCTTAAGGGGGTATGACCCGTTCCAGTCCATTGGTTTATTTATACATTTAACACGGTTAAACTTGTAGACTTGTTGAGTGGCCGAACTTCAACCAATTGAAGAAAAAAAATATGGAGTGCATACTTTTTGCATAATTATCTGGCAAAGCTAATTTTTTTTTTTTTTTTTTTTACATTTTGTGCAGTAAGGATAAAGATAACCAAATGGAATTTAAAAAGAAAATGGAAATTTTTGGGTTTAATGGTAATACTGGTGGCTATTGCGTAGCCTGTTTCAGATTTCTTTCAGGGGAAAAAAAAAACTTTTATTTAACACTTTAAAATAAAATTTCTGAGGATTTTAAAAGGCTAACTAAAATTAAATAATATTTTTTCTGAAATAAATTAAACAGTATTACACAGTAGCCAGTAAAACTGACTTTAAACCCAGAAAGTTTTAGTTTTATATTCTATTTCAATCTCCTTATCCATACTGAAAAAACCCCGTTAATAATGCAAATTTAACAGATAATTATGCAAAAAGTATACGATATATATTTTTTAGTTTGATGAAAATTTAGCTTCTCAAAAATTCAGCAATTTCAACTGTATGTAACGTAAATATAAAATAATGACCTGTAATGGGACATACGCCCCTAACATTCGGCTGTTACACGTTGTGGTGGGAGTGGCGAACGTTGCCATTGGCTGGTCCGTTCCATCGGGATTCTACCATCTTCCGCACCCACTAATTCCTTCACTTACCGCCGTTCATCCGCGAGGAAAGGTTTATGCGCGGGTGATAACGTGATAACGTCATAAGAAAACATTGATGAAAAATGTCATACTTTTTAATTTTCAAATATTATTTACAGTTTTTGCAAATTTAATTTAAATAATTAGTTTAAAATATAATCACGAATTAGTTAAAAAGCCCGCCCTAACCTGTTTGATATTTAGAAGATTTTCTCGCACGGTGGTTGGCCGGTTCTAGCACGCTCGGCTCAGGCGGAACGTGACAATTTTTCGTGCGTGCAGCCGACGTTCATTTATTTATAAGACGTTATCACGTCAAAATATCTTTAGGGGGAAGGCGAAGGGGGCCTGATAACAACTAGTTAGGTAGAGAGTAAAACATATATAAAACTCTTGCAGGCGTTTCGCCGCCATGGTTGTTACAATTGTAAACATTCATTGTGTTCTTTCATTGTTAAAGTGAATTATTGACTCTTTTCAAATTAAACTTCTTCACTGCCGGTAACACGGATGTTTGTTATCGTCGCCACGTTTATTACCGCTGTGAACCTCCATTTTGTACTTAATTGTTTAGTTTTATGGTTCAGTTCAATTATTAAATATTTGTAAATAATACTTTATTACAGCTGGTGATAAAGATGGCAGTAGTGTTGAATTTAATGTATTTCATGCAGTAGTATGTACTGTATGGAGGTTGCTGTTAGCACTGAACATCCACAATAAGAATTATAAAGCATGGTTATGTGAATGTTTAATATTGTAAATACATACATGACTCTCGCAAGCCCAGCAAATCTTATCAGGTTATGGGCCTAGTTAAATTTTGTGAACGGTTGGTAGGATAGGTTAGCTTTAATAAAAATGTTTTAACATGTAGTGAACGATTGGTTAGTTTGAGTTAACTTTAGGTTAAATATAATTAATAAAAGGTGAGCGAGTCTTTCAGTACTCGCCAGTGATGTGTAACATTTGACCTCGGTAACCAGCAAATTCATGTGTTCTCATGTTGAAAATACACTTATAATACGAAACTTTGACACGAAATTTAACATAGAATTCTTTTTGACGTGACAACGTCTAATAAATCGATGAACACTGGCTGCACACAAGAAAAAGTGTCCCGTTACGCACATTGTCCCGTTACGCTGTGTCCCGTTACGCTCATTGTACGCTTGCGCCGCATCTATCTCTCTTCCACTCGATTGGAACAACCATCGATTTGACTTTTTCGAGGCACATTAAACTTGAAACACTCCCATTCGTTTCCTACTTTTCCTATCATCGTCCTATCCTTAACAGAATAACACAGATTGGAAGAAGTTAAACAGCAAACATTTATAAAAGTTATAGTTAAAATAATCTCTTCGTTAAAGTAATAAACATATTTGAATTAATGAGTGCAAATAAAAGTAAATTTATCAATTAAATTGTAGATATCTTTTCACTCCTTCTTAGTATCCATATAAAATAGTGATAATTCAATAAAAATGATTCAATTTTATTCATAAAAGTATGCAATCATTTCATCAATGTTTTGTTATGACGTTGTCACGTTAAACTATCGTCCGTAAACCGACTTTACAGACAACCAATTTTTTTAAAAATGCGGAGTGTGATAAATATACGAACAATATTCTTTGGAGGGAAAAAACGGTACATTGTTTGTTTATAACCTAACTATAATTCCGGTTAACAAGATAGTACTATTGATTCCTCGGGGCTAGTCGAACAACAGGAGAACCGAACGAGTCTCTTGCAAATGCCTCAACGCTGAACCTGTGACATTTCCCTCCTGGACCGGATCTATCATCGCCTGCTTTTTTGAGGTTATACTTCTTTAGACACGTTGAGGGTGAAATTGTAGTATGAACCAGAAACGCAATGAAATTAGCGCCCATTACACAACGTAAATTTAACAGGTTGAAAGTCCAGTGGGCATGCATGCAAAAACTGCTATAGCCAAGAACCAAACATCGCCAAGACGGTGGACCCACTTTCGAGAACATTGAGTGATGTGCTAAGAGTATTGGTGTGCCAGAGTATGATGGAAAACATATTGTAAAGAAGATATAATTGCAAATTTAAAAATATAAATATAATTTATTTGCCAGGAAAATTGTTTATGAACAAACAAAGTATCAAATATATTTCACATTTTGTCGGTTCTCTAAAGCATTACGAACGCGGCACTATCTTTTAATTAATTTTCAACTAAAATTTGCAGCTCAATAATTATATAAAAACAAAATACCCTACCCTGAAACATTTTAAAACACATATTAAAGCACTAAATGTATGTATGTATGTTTGTGCTTTCTCAAACGACAGAAATCAGTCTGTAAATACTTCCCACAAAAAAAAAACCTTAACCTCATTGAGTTGATTCAACATTTGAGATTTAATAGTAAAAATTTCATGATGAAATTATTTTATTCTAAATGGAGTCGAATAGGTATATGTAGGCTAACAATTTCTTGTGTGTCTTATGTCAAACACTGCTCTATATCTACATTTCAATGTTAACTATAGGTTGTCTTAATTGTATTTTGTATTTTTGAGTTGCCATTAGTTCTTTTTGTGACTATAAATTATAACATTAAGTATTAAAAGTATTAAAGATAGCTGTACTGTTATAAAGTTTAGTTTTGGCACACCAATACGCTTAGTACATAACCCGACGTTCGCGAAAGTTAATATGAACGGATGAATCACGTGGGTCCACCATCTTTTCGAGATTTCTGACTCTTCCACAGATGGCATCACCGTGTTTAGGGACACATTTCCGTTCCAACAGACTTACGTTCCAATCACGAACCTCTTCCTACCAAACGAGGTATTCCGAGAGCTAAGATGTATACACATAAAAAAAAAATCCTTCATGACGTTTTATTTGGGATATATAATACTATAAACAAAATTCGGATTATTTTTGTTTCTACAGAAAATTACCAACTATATAAAATTGTACCAAATCTTCAGGCCCAAATAAGACTTAAGTGTGTTTTCTCTAAAGTATAAAATTTCTTTGCAGCTGGTAGAGCGAGTCTAGGCGACCAGATCGTCAGAGCATAGTATGCATTCTCATATTGTGAATTTTCACTTCTAACATGCGATTCGCTCTCGGTGTAGTTGATCCTTGTTCCAGCTTTGCTTACAAGCCCCCCCCCCCTTGCCCTTTTTTTGACGTGACAACGTCTAATAAATCGATGAACGCCGGCTGCACGCACGAAAAAGTGTCCCGTTACACACATTGTACCGTTACGCTGTGTCCCGTTACGCACATATTCCGTTGCGCTGTGTCCCGTTACGCTCATTGTACGCTTGTGACGCATATATCTCTCTTCCACTCGAATGTTTATAAAGTGAAGTGAAAAGTTAATGTGGTTTTCATTGCTTATTACAACAACAATTTCGGCAATAAAGGTTAATTATTCTTGCATTTTAAAAATCTGATTACTAGTATAATTTCAAGTATTTATTCTTCTATTATTAAAATTAAAATGATTCAATTTTATTCATAAAAGTATGCAATCATTTCATCAATGTTTTGTTATGACGTTGTCACGTTAAACTATCGTCCGTAAACCGACTTTACAGACAACCAATTTTTTTTTACGCACTTGGCTCCGGCGGTCGAAGGACGGTGAGAAGGCGGGCGGGAAATCCCCCCCCCCCCACCAGTAGGAAAAGTTCGCGGTCACGCCACCGCGACACGTGACCCAGTCACAGAGGCCTCTGCCCCTGCCGCCGCGGGGCCCCGCGCTATTTCCGGCTGCGATGCGTCATTTCATCCGCGGCGCCGATCGCGCTCGAAGCGTAATGACACGTTCCTCGCAAACTGCCTCCCGCGACCGAGTGCACGAAGCACAAGAGTTATGGCCGTTTGGGCAGATAATAGAATAACAACACGTTTGCTGTTCCGGCTGAAGGTTCCGGCAGGAGGAAGACGGGGAAGACATGTGTTTATGGCGGAGACGATTGTCCCATACTATCGCTCCCTTAACGACCATGAAGAACTAACTGGGGGGTTATGGCAGCACTCAGTGACTCGGGGTAGTGGCAGCCCTGAAGGACTAACCGGGTGTGATGGTAACATTGAAGAACTGGGGGTTACAGCAGCACTGAATAACTCGGGGTTATGGCAACCCTGAAGGACGAACTGAGGGTTATTGTAACATCGAAGGACTGGGGGTTATAGCCTCAGGCCTGCGTACCTGGGACCACTCCACATTGTCCTATAAGTCGTGGCTCATCATAATAACAACGTGAAAGATTTAGAACTTATGTTTTTTTTTTTTTTGTGACTTGTCATGCCAATGAACTGTGTAAATAATTTAAAATGTAAATTGCAGAGAGTTTCGCATTTTCTGCTCAACCACATTTCTGTGGCGTCAAAATTCCTTTGTACTTTAAGGCATTAGGTTTCCCATTAGCTTTTATATTAACGTTTCTTCCTTAGATATCCACTTTTGTCTTCTTAATTTTAGTATTTATAGGAACATTCTGTCTTCTTGCTTCATAATTTCGATTTTGTTTTTAACTATTAATATAAAATTTAATGTTGCCTTAAAAATTATAATCCATAAAATAAAATAATATATCCCTACTATTACTAACGCGAGAGACCAGACCGCGATGCAAGGTTCGGAGCTAGCTGGCAACCCTGTAAGGCCATGTGCCACGCGCGCCTGGACGGATTACAAGGATCTTCCCTCCCTCCTCCCCCCTCCGCTCGCCGCGCATATAACTGTCTCGGCATGAGCGGCCTTGGGGATTCCGCGGGCCGCCGCACGGAGCGGCGTGAATTGAAGCCACCCTTCTGGACTGTTCGGGCGTCGGGTCGGCCCGGGATAACGCGACTCGCCACAGTCGCTCTCGTCGGTTCGAGAAGGGCGCCCAGGTAGTTACCTCCGCGGCAGTTTTGGCGACAGAGTCCCGCGACGGCGAGTGCCAAGTTCTGAACGGATTTCGAGCGGATTCCAAGAGAATGTAAGCGTGACATCGGCGAAGAGGGGGAGAGACACCCCCCCCCCCTTCTTCCACCCTGAGAGTGGCGCGACGCGGAGTTCGACTGGATCACGCGAGAGTGCGGCGACTGAGTGGCGCGAGACTGTGTGTGTGTGTGTGTGTGTGTGTGGACAGGCGCGAGGTAAGGGGTGGACCACTGTCGAGCCAAGCTCCAGTGAGGGGTGCGACCTGTGGAACTTGACAAGACACTGAGTGACCTGAGAATAAACATTTCTAAGCGCTAGTGACTTGCGATCGGACATTTATTAGTACAATTATTTATTAATGTAAATGTTAATAATTAATAAAACTGTAACATAACTCAATCGGGCTATCCCTTTACGAACCCAGTTCTCCCCACATTATAAATCGTAAATACATATTAAAATACTCCAATAATACTCGAGTCGCTAGCAGGATCTTCATAATATTTGTCTTGCCCTTTTTCTTTTGTATTTGTCCACACCCTATTTTTAAATCCCCGTGGGTATTACGTTTCTTTTGCTTTATCTTCATTCGTCATGAATTATATAGTTTTCCCTGATCTCTGTTCTACGCCTAAATGTCGAGGATTATCTTCTATATTGGAACGAAGGCGACCGTGGACCCCGAACCACCACGGAGTGTTGGGCTCGAACCCACGACCCTCGCTGAACGCGACGAGTCGGCGACCACGGCCCGCGAGGTCGGGAGCCCTGCGTGAGGGGCGAGGGAGCTGTAAGGGCGGATCCGTAAAGCGCGTCGGACTGCTTGTCGCCTCTGCGCGCGAGGACGTTGCAGGATCGCTCGGAGGAGTGTGCTGACACTCGGAGGATAGTGCAGCAGCTCAGTGCACGGAAGCTCGTGGGAGGGTACGGGATGAGAAGTCTTCATTTCACAGACGAGAGAGCCACACCCGAAGTTCCCCGATGTTTACATGATTTCACAGTATCTTTAATGTAGCTATCATAACCAAATCAACCGTCCACAAAGTTTTAAAGTATATTTAATGTAGATAACCTAACCTAATTGACCATTAGTATCTATCCTTTTATCAACACCACCATATTTATTTACAATGAACAAAAAAAAATCGAAGATGCACGATCGGGCGTTTGGCTCTCTCGTCTGTGAAAATAAGGCTTCCCGTACGGCAGAGCGGCAGCGAACGCTAAAATTCGTAGTAGGCGCGGTTAGCGTACAGTGGCAAGCGAGCCAGCAGCGAAACTACCTGGTAGATTTGCTTCAAACAACTTTTATTCTTTAATTTAGAGTGTAAACTACGTTTTGAAAAAAAATATATATATATATCGGATACAGTTTTTTTACGCACGCAGCATGGAATAATTCTCAAAAAAAAGAAAAAAAGAAAAAAAACCGAAGAAGCAACAGTGACAACCGTTTGTAACCGGCCACCTAGACTTTCCGATGCAGAGGGATGTCTGCTCTCTCGACCAAGAGATAAATGAGTCCAGGAGAACGCAATGGGCTCGGCCCATGCGGCCCGGAGTACTGAGCGCGCACGACGGAATACGTACGACGCCTCGAGCTGCAGCCGTCTGCATCGCTCCAGCACAGCGATAACGCATCGAAATCGATGGACGTGGACAACCCAGGAGAATCAGATTTATTTTATCATTCCTTACAAAGCATCCTCAAGCATCCTAAATTTTAATTTGAATCGAATTCACGAAAGAAAACAATAAATGTAGCGGTAATCGCCCCGACTGCTTCTACCCATCACTAACGAGACTACCATCCTTTTATAACTTTATCTTGACATTCATTATTTCTAATTTGACTTTTGACGTGACAACGTCTAATAAATCGATAAACGCCGGCTGCACGCACGAAAAAGGATGACTCATCGTCCCGTTACCCTCATTGTCCCGTTACGCTCATTGTACGCTTGAGCCGTATCTTTCTCTCTTCCACTCGATTGGAACAACCATCGATTTGACTTTTTCGAGGCACATTAAACATGAAACACTCCCATTCGCTTCCTACTTTTTCTATCATCGTCCTATTCTTAACAGAATAACACAGATTGGAAGAAGTTAAATAGCAAACATGTATAAAAGTTAAAGTGAAAATAATCTATTCGTTAAAGTAATAAACATATTTGAATTAATGAGTGCAAATAAAAGTAAATTTATCAATTAAATTGTAGATTTCATTTCACTCCTTCTTTGTATCCATACAAAATAGTGATAATTCAATAAAAATGATTCAATTTTATTCATAAAATTATGCAATCATTTTTTTTCAATGTTTTGTTATGACGTTGTCACGTTAAACTATCGTCCGTAAACCGACTTTACAGACAACCATTTTTTTTTTAATTGGACGTGACCTGTTCTCACGGGGGAGTCAGGTGACGGATGTCAAGAAAACAGAACCCCCCTCTTGCCGATAGCCGGCGTGCGCGACTGCGCTGAGGCCGTCGACGACTGCCCCTGATGGCTCCCGCTCGTCGTCCCGAACACTCGTCCGGGGGGCGGGGCCCTCGCGAACCCCTGCCCCGCTGCCCCGTCGTTACCCCCGTCCAAATTGTTTGTGTTCGTTGCGTTCCGGCCCCCCGGGGGGGGGGGAGAACGGGGGGAAGATTGGTACTAGGCACGAGCCCCATCGCAAGACACACGACCGAATTAGCTTAAATAACCCTGCCCGGCTCGGAAGGCGGGGCGCTTCCCCCCCCCCCCCTCATTTTTCCCTTCCCGTCTCAACCCCAGGAGCGGGAAGCTCTCGGTAACCAATCAAGATGGAGCTACGCGATTCCCGCGCGGGAAGTGATTACAGCCGCTACTCGCTCCTGCTCATCCACGTGGTCGTCCGCGCTTCTTTCCGCGAGAATCCTTCCTGGCCGCTCTGCTCGCGCTGGTAATAGCCGTAGCACTGATACCTCCCGATCAAACAAGAGGGGGCGATCCCTAGCAGTTCTGCAGGGTTGCCTGTAAACTCGGTTTACGAACGATAGTTTCACGTGACAGCGTCATTACAAAACACTGATGAAATGATTGCATACCTTTATGAATAAAGTTGCATCATTTTTATTGAATCATCACTATTTTGTATGGATACAAAGAAGGAGTGAAATGAAATATACAATTTAATTGATAAATTTTCTTTTATTTGCACTCATTAATTCAAATATGTTTATTACTTTAACGAAGATATTATTTTAACTATGACTTTTATACATGTTTGCTATTTAACTTCTTCCAATCTGTGCTATTCTGTTAAGGATAGGACGATGATAGGAAAAGTAGGAAACGAATGGGAGTGTTTCAAGTTTAATGTGCCTCGAAAAAGTCAAATCGATGGTTGTACCAATCGAGTGGAAGAGAAATAGATACGGCGCAAGCGTACAATGAGCGTAACGAGACACAGCGTAACGGGAAAATGTGCGAAACGGGACACTTTTTCGTGCGTGCAGCCGGCGTTCATCGATTTATTAGACGTTGTCACGTCAAAAGGGGAGGGGGGGGGGGTTGTCTGTAATGTCGGTTTACGAACGATAATTTTACGTGATAAAGTCATAAGAAAACATTGATGAAAAATTGCATACTTTATTAATTTTCAAATATTATTTACAGTTTTTTGCAAATTTAATTTCAATATTTTGTTTAAATATAATCACGAACCATTTGTTAAAAATCCTGCCTTAACTTGTTTGATATTACAGAAGATTTTCCTCGCACGGTGGTTGGCCGGTTTTTGCACGCTCGGCTCGGGCGGAACGTGACAATTTTCCGTGCGTGCAGCCGGCGTTCATCGATTTACAAGATGTTATCACGTCTAAAGCTCGGGAATGTTTATGAAAAGCGAACTGGAATGTTGCTCCCACCCTACTCTATTAGGGCGCATATGTGGGAGGGAAACGAGAGAATGCCGGCCGTAAGGTCGGAACACATCTCCCGTGTGGTGGTTGTCCCTGAAGGGCGGAACTTCAACGGCCCGTCTGTCACGTGACCTGCCGCCAATCGGACCGCCCGAGAAATTCTGTCCGCCCGACCGTCAAAACTTCTTCACGGACGGATGTATTATATTGTTACGAACGTGAACAAGGCCACGTCACGCGCAGGTGCAGAGCTAGCCGGGCTGCATCACATGCCGCCGTAACATGAGATGTGCTGTGGGCACCTGGGTCGCCGCTTCCCCTCCCTCCAGCCCTCAGCTCCCCGCACGGCACTGTTAGTTTGACATCCGAAACCTGACAGCTGCGGAGTTCCGCGAGCCGCCGACACGTGTTTCCGAGAGATTTCTGCCGTCGGGACGGCTCGGAATGACGCGACTGGCCCTGGCCGTTCTCGTGAGTTCTGGAATTGCGCCGGGGCCTATATATATGCCCGAGGACGTCAGGGCAGGGAGTCAGTGGAGTTGTGAGTGAGAGAGTTCAGGCGGGAACCTTCCCGCGGCGGAACTTCCGGGGCGATAGTGCCGCGGGTGCGGCAGAGTGGCGAAGTCCTTGGACGATGGTTCCAGGGCAGGAAGTGAGTGAGTTCAGTGAAGTCGGGAGTTTTCCCGCGGCGGAGTTCCGAGTGAAGTTCCGAGCGAGGCGTCGAGGGGGATCTCGGCGAAGGGGAAGTGCGACAGCGGCGGCGGAGTGCGGCGACAGAGTCCCGCGGCGGAGACCCACGAGGGGTGCTGCGGCGAGAGTTGCGCCAGAGGTGCGGCCCAGCGAGGTGTGCGGAACGAGTGACTGGGGAATTGACATTTTTTTAAGTACAATTGATTAATTGGCATTTTTAGATTGTTAGCTAGTAATGTAAATAGTGGCAATAAATAAAACTGTGAGTGATAAAAATCTTTAATTGGGCTATCCTTTACGAACCCGCGGTAAATCGTAACAATATCTATGGTTTTGGCCGCAGCAGTCACTTGTTGACAGAACAAGGGCCTGTGGTGTTTGTACAGGTCGTTCAGATGTTTTTGCGTTTTAACATTGCGGTTCTTAACATTCATTTTCAAACAATTTAATCACGACTCTGATTTTTTTTCCGGAGAAATGTATCATACGTACATAAAAACGACATAACGACATCTATATAAATCTCCGAGAGAAAAAAACCATGGATACTTGACAGCGCTTATTTTTGGAAAATGTTCTGATGGACCGATAAAGTAAAGTTGTAAATTGCTTGGCTGGATGCGTGGTGTTAACGGACGAAGGCGCCGGGATATTGTAATTTCGCCCTTAGTGCAACATTTATCAGTGTTAGATCACAGCGTGACGTTCACCTTAGTCTCGAACTTCTGGTAACGAGCCATGCGGCCAAAATAATTAGTCGATATGAACTAAACGCTCTCTGCGGAAAATAATTTGAGAAAGTTGATAGAAAATTAATTTATTCCTTATTCAACAGGGCGCCCCTGGGAGCACGCAACCGGTAATGCACACCGCTGTGGCGGGTTCCACTACCTCACTACCGCCAGGGGCCGGAATATTCTTTGCTACTCTTACCTCGATCTCTCGCGCCATTTCGGTTGAATAAATTCCTTGTAGTTACTTTCGTTTTAGAAATATTACTATTAAGTTATCACTACAACTCTGTTTGATTTGGTTTTTTGTTGCAATTGTTTTTACTAGATATTGATTAAACGTTATTTGCAAGCTTCAAAATGTCACGCAAGTGATCATAATCACGAAGAAGGAAGAAAGAAAAGTTACTGCGTAAGAAAAAATTATCAAAATTTAAATACTTTGTTCTGGGAGCAGTCATTTTTTTTTTCAATTTCTCCCGGCGATCAAATCTTTAAATTTGAATAATTTTGTCTGGATATTATTTTGTCTCCGAGACATTTGCCACCATTAAATAACACTTAGTAAACACCTGATGACCAAGCTTTAGAACTAAACCAAAAATTACAAGGGCCTTATCTTCATAAATTTACAATAATATCCATTAGACATGAAATATTCAACATTGCGTATAAGACCGAGTCTTGCGCAATATGATAGAATGGCTGTTGGTAATTAAATGCGTATATGTACATACATTTTTATTCTTCCAATGAATTAAAAAAGGTACATAAAAATATAAATAAGGACTTTTTACTATTCTTTCCTCAGAACACCCACTACCCCTTGACTTGTAAATTCAAAATTTGACACTCATGTAAAATTTGAAATTAGTTAATATCATTATATATTTATATTGATAATTTTTTAAATCGTGCAGATTAATCTATCTTTAGTGAAAATCATGTAAATATGTTTTAAAAGGTGTTTTGTACATCTGCTAATTGGCATATCTCATATCCTCGAAATAGGATCAACAAGACAAATTAAACAACTGAAAATAAAAATTAATGTTTTTAATGTTTTATGCTGAGTGCATAGTGTTGAACGTGTACGCAAGTATGCTTGCAAAATTCAAAACTCGCTATAAAATATATAAAATTTTGGACCCGGAGTCTTTTGCAGAACTGTGCGACGTAAATAATAAGTCGTAAAAAATTTAATCAAATTTCTATCGTAAATGATGTATCTCTGCTGTGAAATTGTGGGATACTGAAACAACATAATTAATATGCAATGAGGAAGTCCTAATCATAGTGTGCGTCGTTCCTGTTACGAGGCCCGAGCAGGCGAGGCCCTTGAGTAACAGACAAGCGACGGTGCTGACAACTGGACAACTTCAAGAGTCGCGCGAAACAAGACAACACACAAGCCAAACTCTTGAAATAAACACTGCTAGTTTATGTTTCCTTGTATCAGGTCACAACATGAGCAGCATGGTTTGATTCTGCAGTAGGCCGTGATCGCCTCCCGCTGTATGGAGACTAATGGATAGCACAACACACCATCCTGGACCCGCCGACAGATCCCAGGACCTCTAACTGACCAGCAAGGACCTTCAACCTCTGGAACAACAGGTGGGACGCAGCCTTCTACAAGTAAAAAAAAATGGAAATGGAAAAAAAGGAAAAGGATGGCTTTATCTGCACAAGAAAGCCTTGGCGTCTCTACAGCCGTGAGAGAAAAAAAAATAGAGGATAAACTTTGTATATTCCGCAACAGTATATATAGCCTTTCTACGTTCATTAACAGTCTAAAACTGTACGAATTAATTTAATCAGTTTATAATTTATCTTCTTAAGAACTATTTAAATTTTGGATTCTGAATAATGGATCAATCATACACACTAGTAATTAGCAATTCAAACTACTAAATCATTTTCAATCCGTACGTTTAATCACCGTGGCGGTAGTCCTCCTAGAGAATCCGAGTTTTGAGTTTTGGAGGCTGCTACTTCGCAGACTGCCGAGCCAGCAGATCATCGAGTGCAGCAGATATTTTCTAACTTTCAAGTACACAAATACTGAAAGAATTATACTTGCTGCATATAAATAGACTTGACAGTGTATGCTGGAAAAAAAAAAGTCCAGAGAAAGTTTGCGTTGATCTTCTGAAATCATTCGTATTCAAATGCCACCAAAAAACCAATTTTTTTTGTTTTGTGATTGTGTGGTTCAATTCTTAAATTGATAAAATTAACAATATTTACATTATATAAATTGTGTACGCGTGCATAGTTTTAATACAAACCATAAAACGTATTATATGATAATATTTTATTTCCTAACTACGTGTTAGTTCAAACAAGTTGAAATTTACGAAATTGTTTTATAAACTATTTCATGAAGTATGGCTGAAAGGGTAGTAAAATATTTACACGTATTATACGAAGTTGCTAATAAGTTTAAATTTGAAAATCTTTCTTGCTTAGAAGGAGAAATTTCCATTCCCCCTCCCCTCTTTTTTCCCTAACTCTTAATGGTTGAACTTCAATGAGTCTCTTTCTAACACTTCTGTGGGTACAAAACTCTCTTCTTTCTCTAAACTTTTGATGACTTAGAGCTAACAAACCCGTGAACAGGTTAGACAAAAATAATTAAATTTATTACGGTGTCCGTAGTTGGACCCGACGTTTTTTCCGACTCGACAGGATGGGCTTCGAGTAAACGGCAAAAGTTACAAAAGAAATGCAAAACTCCAGGGGCGTTGTGATTCTCGATCCATTTCTTGGAGCATCGCCAAAATTGTCAAACGATTTTCTTTTGTTCCTGTTGTATTTATATCCCGTAGGGCTACTGTTGTTTCAACGCTGGTATTTTCGATAAGCGATTTTTCTCGCACGTCTCGGCAGACGTACCTCGTTCACCAGGTTTCAGGGCTTCCCGAGCTGCTGTGAGGTCGGCCGTGTGGAGGGGAAACGACGGGACACGGTTCAAACTAAATCCCCCGACGTGACTCTATTCGAGCACCGAGTCAGAATCCCACTATTCGAGCCCGCTATTAGGTCGATATCTCGATTTCGTGTTGTCACTGGATGCAATCATCACCCCCGGGGTCATTATTGCGCGTCACCTATTAACTGCAAAAAAGGTTAATATGGTGGGTACGTCATGATAATGCAGTACAAACTAATGAAATGGACCCAGGAGTGTTTAAACAAGTGACACTTCTTTGTCATCTTTGAAACGAAGATCAACTCATCTAATTTCGCCCGGGACTACACATTTACCCCACGAACAGAGTGGTAACACTTATTTATTAGATGTCAGGGTTCGTTGGTAGTGAAAGTGTGGTTCATGGCACGTGTGCGTTGATGCAGAAAATCTGAAATAGGAATCGGTTTTCCATCGAGAATAGTGTTTTATCTATCGTGAATTAAAAGTTTTCCAACCCCCATTTCTCCAAAGGCAGGCATTCGCTGGTATTCGGAATAAAGTTTAAATTCCTGTACTCGTTCATCCTTTCATTTTTCGTGACCCTGGCATCCATAAGCGCAAGCTAATTCATAATTTACGATACTGCCTGTAGGTACATACGAAAGTATCTTTATTGGCCTCTTATCCGCCTCAGCAACTAGGCACTTTCCTTACTGTTTACTCTATTGTGCTGACTGATACTGGAATTTTTGTTTACTTACTTACATGTAGTCACTGTTGTAACGAAAGTTAAGACTTCTGAACTGTTGCTTTGCTTGCACAGCACTATTATTAAGCAAACACAACTCAACATGCACAAATATGCATGTGCTACGATAGAGCAGGTCAATCCTCGTTTAAACACTCGTACAACGGTACGTATTTTATCTTCCTCGATACCGTAAATAATAAAAGAAGTTCATGAATAAGTTATTGCTCACAACCACTAAAAGTTAATGGTGGTTCAAAAAGTTAGATAGTCTGAAACAAAGATTTAAGAGGCATTTATATTATTTTAATGCAGTTGTCAAAAATAAGTTGTATTAATATGGCCCCATAGTGCGCTATTCGCCTTTTTTCTTACGCATGTTTTAAATGAACAATTCAAACATGTTGTAACTGTGCAAACATATTATTTGGAAATTTCAGCACCATGTAGAAGAACTTTATTTTTCTATCACGATGTTAATTAATAAACGTGTCTTTACACTCAAAAAAGTGAAAAAGGAAATGGGGAATACTCATTAATATAATTAATGGAAATCACACAAAACTTTTTACAGATAAGGCAACAAACTATTATTGAATTAAAAAAAATAAAACGTCATGGGAAAGCAGCAATTTATTAAAAGCATTAGAGATAACTTGACTTCGAAATAATGGGCAATTTTACCTTGTTGGGAAAGCATGCATTTGTTTTGAAAATAGAAGTGAGCAGAAAAACAGCAGATCATTCTTGCGATTGAAAAATACCGGGTATTTTATTGTTGACGTGGCGTATCTTTTAAAGGAGTGGGGGGGGGGGGGGAATGTAAGTTTATTCGTGAGAAGAAGATGTGCAATATTTTTTTGTTTTGTTTTGTTTGAAATATGCGAGCGTGGTGCGGTTGTAAAGTATAAGTGTTGAAAGGAAACAGCGGAGTGTGGTATTCGCGCGGGGCAGAAAACGCCACTCACCTGGGGAGACACGTGGAGGGCAGCTGCGCCGTCACCCGCTGAGCACCAACTGCCATGAACTCCTTGTCGCGGGGGGACCGGGGGTCGGCGCGCGCATGCGCGGGCCTTCTGCCTCTCCCATCCCCCTAGCCTTCTCCCGAGTTCCTTCATTCAACCTCTTTCTCCCCAGCGGCGACCCTCCGTGTTTACTTCCGCGAGGGCACGTAAAGGCGTCATAAGTAGAGACCTGAAAAATTCGCGGATTAATTTCGTGAAATGCTACAATTTCAAATAATTATACCTTAGTGCTGCTTCTGCCGTTGGTTCACTGTTAATCTGGAGTAATGAGGGCCAATTAGAGACCCTCACTCATAGAAGTGTTGAATCACAGGCTACCCAGTCGAGACGAGACAACACACAAGTCAACAGCCAATGAACAGTTGGCATTTGCCCGAGTGTGTAGTGGATAGTGGAGTCCATCCTGGAGGTCATTGAACCCGTGAATTTTTCCGGTCTCTAGTCATAAGTAGGGACTGGAAAAATTCGCGATTTCAATGACCTTTAGGATAGACTCCACGATTCCCTACATACTCGGGCAAATGCCACATGCTCATTGGTAGAGACCAGGAAATTTCGTGGATTCGTCTGGACTCAGGGTAGGATTCCAAGTCATAGTTGTGCTTAACACATGTTTGCTTTCCAATTGGTTGATTTCTTAGCGAGAACAATTTTGTCCTTGTCAATTGGCACTGTCTGATTCGCTTACTTCTCTCCTGGCTGGCCATCGTTGGCTCACGTTGTTAGAGGGGCGTGTCCAAATAACTAAGGTCCAATCGTGAACAAAGTGCGAGAGTGTGAAGGTTTACATGATAACTTGCGACTAAACGAATGCGCGAAATTTCCGTATCTCTACTCATTGGCTAATAATTACTTCCGAGACCTGTCAACGAGAATGCTTCCGATTGGATACTTTCTTTGGTTGAAGGTTTTTTTCACTGGCTTGAAGTCCTTAACATAAACATGTGAGCCAATCACAGAAGTTATTTGAAGGTACAGCTCTTTGGATCCCAGCACAACGCGAAACGAATCCGCGAATTTTTCCGGTCTCTAGTCATAAGCATAGTTTATTGATACGTAAACATCTTAGCTCTCGGTATACGGCATTTGGTGTGAGTGATTTCGTGAAAATGGAACGAAAGTCCATGAACGGAAATGTGTCACAAAGATGGCGGACCCACGTGTAGCATAATAAACCCGTACATAGTCACTTTCGTAAACATTACCAAACATAAGTGTCCCGTTTCGCACATTGTTCCGTTACGCTGTGTCCCGTTACGCTCATTGTACGCTTGCGCCGCATCTATCTCTCTTCCACTCGATTGGAACAACCATCGATTTGACTTTTTCGAGACACATTAAACTTGAAACACTCCCATTCGTTTCCTACTTTTCCTATCATCGTCCTATCCTTAACAGAATAACACAGATTGGAAGAAGTTAAATATAAAACACGTATAAAAGTTATAGTTAAAATAATATCTTCGTTAAAGTAATAAACATATTTGAATTAATGAGTGCAAATAAAAGTAAATTTATCAATTAAATTGTAGATTTCATTTCACTCCTTCTTTGTATCCATACAAAATAGTGATAATTCAATAAAAATGATTCAATTTTATTCATAAACATAAAAGTATGCAATCATTTCATCAATGTTTTGTTATGACGTTGTCACGTTAAACTATCGTCCGTAAACCGACTTTACAGACAACCAATTTTTTTCCCCTTTCAATTATGAGTTATTTGAATTAAAATCTTATAGCAATAATATAATATAACGTTCCTCGAAATATATTTGTAATATTTCAAATATTAAGCAAGTAAATATCCAAGCAAAGCCTGTAATAAAACGTTTTAAGCTTTTTTCCAAAACTTTTTTTCGATGTATATATATAATTTTTTTTATTAAAAAAAACTGTTTGTTGTACTTTTAGCAAATTCATACAATCAGTTAGTTAGTTTTTCAAGTTATGCTAGATACCTCGACCGTAGGCCTACAAACTAGTATCTTAGTGTAATTGGATAGAAGTGTAATGAACACATGAATAATAATTATTCATGCACCTAACCATGCTACTTAAATAAAGTCACTTTTTTTTAGAATATATTAACCTATTATCATTGTACAGCAACTTTATAGAGTAAGAAGTTGAAAAAGTCCTACGAAAGTAGAGCACGAATTGGTTTAGTGACGCTCGTAATACCTTCTGTAATAAAACAATTTCCTGACCTCTGCTCGAGTTTAACCGCCAGAAACTTCAGCCGGTGTACTACATGATAAATAAACGTCGACTCGGCTTCCACTCAGGCTCACGGAATCGACGTGAAATTTTTTTTTCCCGTAACTTTTTTTTTTCTGCGCGCATTTAAATACAGGTAATAAATGTCCGTTTGATGTTCCGTGACTGGCCTTTGCCCCCGCGGGATTTATGTCGCTGACGTGAGCCCAAATTAGAGGCCGGTGATATAGTAGACGTGCACAGCAGGTCTCCCCGCGGTGGAAAGTTAGACGGCTGTGGCCTGCGTGAAGACGTGGTCCCCGAAGGAACGTTGCCGGTTGTGGGTTGTTGCGGGGGGGGGTTGGGAGAGGGGAAGGAAGGAGTAGGCAGAGTGGGAGGCTCGGGGCGGAGTCACGAAACCAGTGGCGGATGCAAGGAATTTATTTAAAGAGGGGCTTCGAAAATAAAAATAAAAGGGGGGGGGGGGGTTGTCTGTAAAGTCGGTTTACGGACGACAAAATAACGTGATAACGTCATAAGAAAACATTGATGAAAAATTGCAAACTTTTTTAATTTTCTAATATTATTTATTTACAGTTTTTTAAAAATTTAATTTGAATAATTTGTTTAAATATAATCACGAACAATTAGTTAAAGAAGCCCGCCTTAACCTGTTCGCTATTATAGAAGATTTTCTCGCTCGGTGGTTGGCAGGTTCTTGCACGCTCGGCTCAGGCGGAACGTGACAATGAGTAGGGTCATGCATATTTCGCGAAAAGATTCCCAGACTGACTGAAAGTTGAATTACTGTAACATCGTCTGTGTTTCGTGATTGGGTGAGTTTCTTTCAGGTACACGTCGACTGTTCCAACACCAATCACAGTGATTCAGCGCGGAAGGAAACGAGTCCCGAGTGGCTCGGTCAAATAAGGCGACGACCTCTCTCGCAGACGGCAGCCAATCACAAGGAATTATCCGGTGGTGCGGGTATACCTTGTTGCAGTCCAATACGAGTTCGAGTTGTTTCGCGAAAAATGCCTGCCCCTAACAATGAGTCATGCTTTTCCGTGCGTGCAGCCGGCGTTAATCGATTTATAAGACGTTATCACGTCGATAAAATTAAAGCAAATGTGAAGTAGTGTTTCAGTACTCGCCGGCGACGTGTAAACATCTAACCTCGGAGACGAGCAAACTCACGTGTTCTCACGTTCTTCATGTTTGCAACCATGAATCTTTATAATACGAAACTCGCTTTTCAAGCACGAAAATATCTCGACGCGAATCACTTTCTGAACCCACCACTAGAATTCGCTGCTCGGATCGTAAAAAAAGTTGCTTGCCGCCATCAAACGCTGACAACAGTTAGCAACACGAAACAACAGTCGGAAACTTTTAAGCCGTTAGAAACGGCTCCGGTAAAAACCCCGACTTTGGACCTGATTTTCGACAAAGGGGTTTTGGACAGTTACATCATCATTCTTAACATGCATCACTGCCTTTAACGTTTGTGGTTCCAGGCAGTGGCGGCTGGTGCCTATTGAAAATGGGGGTTCACAGCATTGGGCTCTTTATATAAAGAATCACCGACCCCCCCCCCCTCCCTTTTGAAGTGGTGGGTCCGGGGGCGTCCCCTTGGAAAAAATTGGATTTTAATGTGTAAAATGGTGTTTTTTGGGCATTTTAAATCACATAAATACCAACAATTTTTTCCAAGTTATTGTGGGGCGAAAGTGAAGTTTTTACCTACAAAATAGACACCCGATATGCCGCTCACACTGATAATATAGCAAATGTTAAATTATGCAGTGCGATGTCTTTTTAAAATAAATACAAATGATTACCATAAAATGTAAAGTACACAAAATTCTGATACAGTTTGCTAGCAAGAGTGTTATTGATGTAACCAGTTTTAAATAAGGTCTATCATTTTATCCATTGTTTGTTTGTAATTATATATAAATATATATAGTATTGTATTTACAACAGCATTACATTTACAATATTTAAATACAGCATTGACTTACAAAATTTGAAGTACCGGTAGTTTATACTTTTCCATTCAACTTACTTTCCTTAAGCACTAAAATATAATTACAGTAGTACAATAGTAATATAAACATATGGTATTCACAAATTTAATTTAGATTTTAATGTTTTCCTTTAAGAGAACATTCTTTGAGCATCACTATATACATTT
The DNA here is from genome assembly GCF_032445375.1 of Bacillus rossius redtenbacheri. NCBI lineage: Eukaryota > Metazoa > Arthropoda > Insecta > Phasmatodea > Bacillidae > Bacillus > Bacillus rossius. The sequence continues at coordinate 13,330,627 of NC_086330.1, forward strand.
TAACTTGAAACGAATCTGAACAATTCACTGTAAAATGAGCTGAACAATTCATTTCGCCTAAAAATGAAGTTGAACAATTTACGAACTCTGGTTTTCACAAGATAGGAAAACATTATGTGAGGATATTATTTAGAATATTATTGAAATTGAAATGCTTAAGTGCAGTTATTATAAACTAAATCCATCCTATGTTTTATAGAAGAAAATAATTCAATGACCATGACAATAAAATTTGGTATTTTGTTTATCATGTATTTTTCTATTGAAAGCATGGCTAACGCACTGAGTCTGTCTTCACACATTGTACTTCTTAAAAATGTTTTTATCCTTTTCAGGGTTGAGAAACATCTTTCAGCTTCAGCTGTAGTCATCGGAACAGTTGAAATAATAAGTAACAATTTGTGTGTTTCCGTAAACGTGGTCTGTAAATTGTTTTCAAGGACAAACTGCAGAAGACTAGCTGATCTATCAACATCTCGGAAGTCGTGTCGCTTGTAAATTACTGCTAACTCAGTTTTCAAACGAGCCTTATCTAAGAAAGAATACTTTTGGTTATTAGTTCAAGAAGATGAACAGAAAATTCCTTATATTCCTGGAAGTTTTCGGAATCAAAAAGGCATACCGCAGAATAATATGTTGTGAAAGAAAACCTCTCCTTTACTTGATTAGTAATCACATCACATACTTCCTTGGCTGCAACAGTTCTATCTACATGCATATCTTCCACTTTCCTTTTTTTAGAATGCTGCTCTGGCACCGAAATTTCAGTTCGCATTCTCACTTAATTCATATTATCTCTTTCTTTCTCAAATGAAAGTCGAATACTATCAACATGTTTCCTGACTTTATCGGCATCGATGCTCCTTTTTTGTAGCTGATCAAACAAAATGTCTACGTGCGGCATTATATTGTGAAAAACTGTCAGCCAAAATACAAACACTGGATCATTCAACATGCGCCGAATAGCTCCCGACGACTGGTTGATTCTTGTTGACTGCTTGCATGACGACTCAATTTCGTTCATGCATTCAATCAGTTGTTTTCTGTACTCGTACACCATGTTAACAGTACGACTCTTAAAATTCCATCTTGTAGAAGAAGCACGAGGAATTCTTCTGCCAACAACGCCATCAAGAACAGCAATTCTCTGTGGTGAGTGGCTAAAGAAGTTAGTTATATCACTCAAATTGGAAAAGAATACACGGACTTGTTGGTTTTGGCTTGTAGATTGTGCCACAATTAAATTCAACTGATGCGCATAACAATGCACGTAATGTGCATATATATAATTTACTTGAATAATGGCCTGAACATCATTGTAATGCCCACTCATTATACTAGCACCATCATAACTCTGAGATATCAATTTCTCGGGTTTGTCAACAATACTTTCCAAAACAATGCGAATAAATTCTGCGATTGACGCCACATCATGTCCTGGAGGATTTACAAACTGCCAGAATCGTTCTACTGCTTGTCCGTTAGGTAACACATAGCGAAAAACTATAACCAATTGAAATAAAGATGATATGTCTGTCGTTTCGTCTGCAATCACTGAAACAAAACTTGCACAAGAAATTTCTTTTTTGATGTATTTCCCTTTCCAATTAAAAATTAGAAACACCAGTGTTTTTATGTCCGAGACTGTTAACTTACTCAAGGCCATAACGAGTAACTTAACGTAGTAGTTAAAACAAACTTTTTAAACGTCGCACTAAACGCACTAAAGTAAAACAATAACACATGACAAACAGCGCCGTCATCATTCTCGAAGAGCGAGCCAACATGGGAGAAACAGGACAAGAAATGTCGCGCCGCGCACAGGATAGTGTTGCGCACGACTGGACTGTGCTCCTAGGCTGGCTTATGGGGAGCTACCCCCACCACGTCGCTCCGAGCCGAGCGGCGCGCCGTCGCCCGCCTAGCCACCATCGCACGTGCGATCCCAGCAAACAAGGCAGCGGCAAGCTGCGCTTACTCTATAGCGGCGGTTTTGGAAAATATTGCTAATGGTTATAAGACCAAATGGGTTGCATTTATTTATTATTCGATGTGTATGATATTTAAGTATTACAGTAGGCGCCTATTTAAATGAGGCGAGGGGGTTCACGTGCGAATGTGCTCTAATGCAATAACCGCCACTGGTTCCAGGTGTTTTGCAGCAGCTCACCTTGCAGGGTCGTTACCACAACGCAGAAATACCATAACGCCGAAAGTCAAAATTGACCACAACGCCGACAGCTAGAAAACTGCTGTGTACCACAAGGCCGAAATAACAACTGAATGAATTTGTGTGTGTTTCTTAAATGTACCGTAACGCCGAAATACAACAATCAAACCTAACCTTACCTAACCTAACCTAACCTATCGTAATATAACCTAACCTAACTTAACCTAGCCTATCCTAGCCTAGCCTAACCTAACCTAGCCTAACCTAACCTAGTCTAACCTAACCTAACCTTTGTGGCAGTCCTGCAATGACATTTTTCGGCGTTAGTGTATTTCGGCGTTGTGGTAATTCGGCGTTGTGGTACACAGCAGTTTTCTAGCTGTCGGCGTTGTGGTCAATTTGGCATTTCGGCTTTGTGGTATTTCGGCGTTGTGGTGCGTCCCCCACCATGCATCACCCTTCACCGCGTACATGGTGGTGGGAGGGGGATACCCTCCCTCCTACATAGTGAGCGCAGTTGCACGTGACTCGCCGCTTGACGGAGACACGCAGCCAATCAGGCAGTAGCCGCCGAGAGAAGCCAAGCCCGGGGGCAATCAGCTGTGTTGCCCCTTCACTACTTTAAAAACAATAAATACCATAACCTTTACAGTGGTCATGACTCCCAATGTGACATGCATACTGCGTAACTTGCGACAAGATTATATGGTGAATTGCGGTGAAACCGAAAAGCAGTTTAAAACACCTCATAACACTGAAATGCAAGTTAATACACAATACACAATATGCAAGTTATATAATAGAATTAAGTAGCATTTAACCAAAACTTATTTCAAATAATGAAAAAGTAATATTTTAATTTTTGAAATTCAAGGATTGTTATTTTTGGACATACCTTGTACCAAAGTGCATGAATCAGAAAAATTAATTTAATTTGTTTTATTTTGCATCTCATATTGAAACACTTTTAACCCACAAATTATCGCTAATTTGTTTTAATTGTTCTGAATGTATCTGTTTTAGACATATTATTACAAATTATTTTATCGTAAAAATTCAGCATACAAATTTTACCACTATTTTGTTGGAATAAGTATTAAAAAATAGCTTTTATTAAATTAAATAAACAAAATCTAAATCCTCTGTTTTAAAAACGAAATTGTATTCAAAGTAAAACCATAAAATCTTGTCTCTACTTGTAAGGTATCCGATGAATTATATTAGCCTTAGAATTAGATATATATTTTTTTTCAAATCTCAACCGTGCCCCGGGCTTCGGATATTTTGCCTTCTCTCTCTTTTTTTCTTTTTTCGCAACGTTACCTTTCACATACACACGAACGCAGATTTCTTATCCTTCTGAGGCCGTACACCACCGTTATGTTGGGTTTTTGTATTTCACGTCATTATTTTTGTTTTGGAGCGTTTTTACAATTCATCGTAAAAGCATTGAATATTTTGTTTCATTGCGAATTGTGACACCAGATATGTGCTCAACGTTTTATACGATTTGCAAAAAAAAAAAAAAAAAATCAGCCGAAAGGTAAAAATTAAAATTTTTGCTTGGCCAGTTACAAGTGTACCAATTCACTTCTATACTACCATTAAAAAAAATATTCATAAAAATCTATACTCAGCAAAAACACAAAAATTGATGGGTGAGGTCGTCATGAAACTCTCTTCCGTGAAGCTAGGCTTCTGTCCACTTTTCTTCTTCGCGTGTGTATTCATTGTGAAAGAATAGCAATGCGCTTATGTTATTTCTCGTACCTACTTTTGTAAGTACATAGTTTCATTTGCTAAGCACGAGCTTTAAAAATTTTATTACATTTACAACTGCATTTAAATGCTCTGCCATTACAAAATCAATTTAATAAATTACTTCCTACACTTTATTGGAATAAATTGCTCAACTACGATAATGAAATCCAGTGATATATTATCGGAATCATAATCTCATAGTATCAAACCGAAAATAAGTCTTCCTGCAAATATGAAACAGAGTTTAAAAATCATATAACTGCTTCGAAACAATTACTTTATGGAGAATCTTTTTGATTGTAATGTTAATGATTTGCAGAAATCACCGTAATGGTCACACAAAAACACCAAATTGAACTCATTCTTTCACACGAGAGCTATTTAGGTGCAGGAATTCTTTATTTTGTTTCGATATGCTGACATCATTCTCGTAGCTAGAAGCGAAATTCTCTGAAAAACTGTTCAACTTGAATCTAAGGTCGCTCAGATATTCCACAAACCCAAATTTCCTTAGAACAACTTTGATAATCTAATGTAATTTTTTTCAGATTTAAAAATAAAATTTCTTGAAAAAACAGGAAAATTTTAAATCAATCTTCACCATTGCAGGAATAATTCAAAGGACGTTGTAACAGCGTATCTCAAGAAGCTCATTAAGTTCATTTTGAAAGTTTAGAATACATGCATCCAGCAGATTTGTAAATAATAAATTTGGCAAACGATATGCAAAGTTTTGGAAGAAACTTTTTTGTTTATAACCGTTCAAAATAATTTCACGTTATCTGATAAAACAGTCATTTTAAAGTTTTACTTTTCCACGTACTTTCAGTTTTTATGTATGTAATAATGTTCTTGTTTCGTTTATTTTTCTTTAGAGACAAGAATTGTCAAGACAGGTAATTTCACCATCTCTTATGAGATGAATATTCAAGGACGGAACATTATAATTTTTACAAATAGATTACGCAAAGTCCGCACGCAGCTCACTGGCTTGCGTGTAAAGGCGATGTGGCGTCCGACGTGACTGCAAAGGACGCCCTTAAGGCCCGTTCTACAATGACACGTGAACGAAGAAGACTCTCACGGAACAGTCAGAGTGTCTACAATAACACGCAGACGAAGACGGGCCCGCACGTATTAGCTCAGCAATGCTCAGCTCTTCTGTTTACGTTGCTCCAAGCGACCAATAGAGGCCGAGTACTTGGCTGCGGTAGTAGCCATGTTTGTTTACGTTCTAAATACGTGGAAATATGTTTGAAGTACAAAAATATCTAGTGTTATATTAATACTTTGGCGTTTATTTTTATTATTTAAGTAAATTCTGTCCGTGCTATAATTTCGAATTATATATATATATATTAATTCAATTAATATTTCGTAACCTTGAAAACAAAATTTCATTGGTTTGCCATTTGTTACGTTCCCGTGCACTGTGGAAGCAGCAGACGTGATAGTGAAATTGTTCCGGGGGATCCGTCTTCGTTTACGTGATCCGTGTCTCCGTGACCGTGCCGCTGTAGAACGGGCCTTAGAGCAATCTCACTGTTAGACCTCCAAAACGTGAAGAACACCCTCAACGAATCTATTTTTTCCCACCTTCTCTTTTATTCGCTTCTCTGGCGCCTAGCCCTCGGCCCTTATCTGCACGACCGCTCCTTCTGCAGCGCCCCCCGAGACGCGACGCGCGCCTGGCTAATCGCCGGATGGCGTGCCCGCCCCGCACTAGGCACGGGGACCCAGCACTCCACTCCGGCGGCGAGTCGGTGCGTCCCGCTCCGTCGCCTGTTTCTAATGTGAAAAGTTAATAAAAGGTGATTCACGTCACTGCGAGAAAAAAAAAAATTCAAGGAAAGGAAAAGTAATAAAGTTCCAGCTATTAAAAAGAAAATAAAAACTTTTTTTCTCCCTTAATAATTCCTGCTCGTTACATGCGAGCTTTCTTTCGTACCGAACATTCGAGTAGTATGTAAATGGCGTAGCTGGCGCAGGCTTCAGGCTGTGGTGACTGGTGCCGAACCACCATCTTGGATTGTGAGGTCACGGCGGCCATTTTTGACTCAAAAATTCCTCAAAATTCCTCAAAAATGACTCAAAATGACTCAAAAATTCCCGTTTTGAGGAAAAATTTCGAAAAACCTCAAAATACTTTTGCCTTAGAAATAACACAAAATCCTAAAAGAGGCTTAAGCATCCATGTCTACAGCCTCCGATAAGCCTCTGACGTCATCTAGGATAATTACGTACGCCATCCTGATTTTTATTATTTATGATCCGATTTTAATGAAAAAATTTTAAATTTATAAAAAAATTAAATTAATAAAATATTTAAAAAACATACTTTTACGACATGGAGCTCGGGGTCTTCGGTTCGATCCCAGTGAGGGACAAAAAAAATGACACCAATCCTTCCTCCAAGGAAGCCGCTGGCAGACTGACTCCCCCCATCACTTATGTCAAAGTATATATATCGTCACCTAGTATGACGTCATGTCCGCCATCTTGAAAATCCGTAATTTCAATGCGAGAAAATCGGGAATTTTTTTTAAAAATCATTAAAAAAATTAATTAAATGAATTAAATAATAAAAATTTAATAAAATATTACTTAAAAACCACTGTTGCACTCATGGTTACGGTCGCCATCTCGGATTATATATATGTTGCATGTTATGTAACGCCCGCATTCTTGGTTGAGCATGATGTCATCGTTACACTTTATGTTACGACCACCATCTTGTATTAAGATGTAACTGTTGCATGTTTCGTTACGGCCGCCATCTTGAAAATCTGTAATTTTAATGTTAGTAATTCCGAAAAAATTCTAAAAAAAATATTTAAAAAATCTTATACCTACTTCAAATGTTTAGTTATTTAAACGATTTCGGTCCTCGGTTCTATTCGCGGCGAAAGTAAACCCGTAATTTATTAATATATTAAAAAATTCTCAATAAAAAGTAATAAAAACGTCTAACACCACACCCGACATTTTGAATTATGACACCACTGTATCAATTATCGTTATGGATGCTATCTTGAAACTCATTATATATTATTCATTTTTAATGAAAAAAAGTTCAAAATTCACCAAAAAATTAACTTATTAGAATACTGATTGATTAGATCGATTCCCGTTCTTGGTTTGAAACCGGTGAGAGCAAAAAAATAAAATAATAAAAACAACAGATCCTTTCTCCACAGAAGCCACCTACAGACTGACCTACCACCACCAATAACAATGTATATGTATCATCAGCTGGTATGACGTCATGTCCGCCATCTTGTCTTCGTCCGCTGGAGACCACCATCTTGTTTTCGTCTGCTAGAGTGTGCTGGCGACATGTTAGTATAATTTTCTGTTCACCATACCTTTGACCTCGACTGCTGGCATTGAACTTTGACATTGACCTTGATATTTGACCTTGATTTTGAAATTTGACTTTGACCTTGACGACCATCAAGGATCCTATATTTTGTGTTCAGTACATGCTACCAGGAGCTACCAACTGCTAGAGGTCATTGCCACCATCTTGTTTTCATATGCTGGAGGACTCCATCTTGTGTGAGTACTCATCTTATAGAGTACATTACCATCATACTTGTTTAAGTTTTACCCGCTAGAGTGCAGTAATCATTTATTATTACTAAGGTGCCCACCATCTTGGAATTTGGGTGCCTTCTTGGTAATTTGTAATTATTTAGCTAGAAATTCGGGAAAAAATCCAAAATTCATCAAAAAATTCACTCATTAAAGTAATGATTGATTATATCGAATCCTGTTCTTGGTTATATCCTTGGATGAAGCTAAAATAATAATTTTATGTAAAAAATAATAATTTCAATAAAGTAGTTCAAAATACTAAATGAGGCTTAGAATCAACTACTACCATCATCCTATAAGCCATTACGACTGGCATCTTGAAATTTGGGCACCATCTCGGAAATTTTTATTTATTTACCTAGAAATTAGGGGAAAATTCCAAAAGTCACCAAAAAAATCACTTATTCATTTACATATTGAATCGATTGAGTCCTGTCCTCGGTTCGATTCTTGACCAGTGACAGGTGTAACTAAATATTATATATATTTAGTTTTAAGTAGGTACACATACACAAAACATATTTATATATATCTCTATACAACCATACATATCTCTCTGTATATCTCTCCATATATAGCTCTAACTCTTCCTGTATACATACATCTCCACATCTCTAACATATATCTCCATAGCACTATCACTCTCTATCCTTTATCTCTTCATCTCTCCTCTATATCTCTCCATCTCGCCTATCTCTGCATGTATTTCTATCTCTCTATTTCTCTATCTCACTATGTGTCACTCTATCTCTCTATATTTCTCTATCATTATCTCTCTCTCGACTCGCGTGCTACAATTAGTATTCGGACCATAAAAAAGAGGAACTGCCATAAAATAGTTACTGGCAACTATCCGATACTACTCACACATCATATTAAATTGCCATGAACGCAGAAGGCATCAACAATGAAAAAGCATGTTGCCATGCAGAGGAACAAAGTATCACCAATATTATGACGAAATGTCATCAACAATTATTAAATTCTGCTTAGAGGGTTGGTTTTATCGGAATCTCACCTAGACAGTGACATTTCGCTTGTTTTGAAGGACAAGTGTGCAAAGTTTCAATTCAATCGGACGAACGATGCGTGAGCGCATAGAATAGGAATAAATAAACAAACATTGATTTTTATATACTTATTAGATACCTACCTATATATTTCTTTCCTCCAGCTTTCATTAAATGTTTTATTTGACAATAGAACTGTCAAAATCGTGTGTCATAGCAAATTCAGCTGGATCATTTTAGAGGTTATAAAATCAAATTGCAATTTTTACGAAACTCATCGGCACAGACCACAATGCCCGACAGGGCATGTACATCAGTGCATTTTGGTTGCACGCACAGGTCTTTATGGTCCACAGCCTCCCCAACACAGTGTAGGTGACCGACGTGCGGCGGAGCACATCCTCTATCGATTTTCACCAGCGTGACTGTCGATCAGTGCACATATGTTTAAATAAATTTTGTATCAAATGAGAGATTATAGGGAACGAATAAAGTAACTCACTGTAGTTTTCTGAAACTCATGTCATGAAGTGAACTTCTTAGAAACATGGCCCAGGCCGAACGAATGGTTAAATGGCAAAAACGAGCTTCTAGTGGCGCACAATCATTAGGACCTCGCCCAGAGAACTCTCAACCAGCACTGGTTCTGGATGTACTCAAGCCCCATGGAGCCCATTGTCATTTTCAACAGTTAACCCTTCTGCACTATCATAGGTCATATCAACTTAATCACCGGATCTGCATCCAAATCTTCCCACGATAAACATTTTCCCCAGTTGCATCACTTTATTTCAATTAATAAGTTGAGGACATTCAGCACTCCTTAATTCCACCCATGTGTTGCTTAATTTAATTTACATCCCTTAAGCATTTCGTGTTCCTGCTTTATTTATTCAGGATTTGTGTTATGTGGCCATATTCATGGGCTGATGACCATCGCTACTTTAGCGTATTTATGTACAGTTTAATGTAAAGCAATGGATGTCAATGGATGCCGTGCAGGCGATTCATAGTCACTCACATGGTAGCATCCATCTTGAACCAATGGCCATGTTTACAACACTCATAGCATAGCTTCGACAGGTATTCCTTCTAACACCACGATAATCAAGGGTGACGTCGTACCTCCTGTTTATTTAAACAAAAACCCGGGTCACAGCCCTGTCCGCGGCACAATATTCCAGCCATGGCCCTAGTAGTGCCACTACTCGTCACCAGATGGCAGTCGTAAATATAAAGATACAATGTATTATAGTTGCCGTCGCCCGGGTTCTCGTGTTCGAGACTCGATGGTGTTCCTAGCGGGAAGGCTGTTCTCTTGCGGGGAAACATGTCCGGGAGGGCGCCAGGCTAACGCGGTGGTTAGCCACGAGGTGAGTCGTGAGGTCCGAAAGCCCCTGCGTGGCCCACTAGGAACTGCGGCGGTGGTGATGATGCTAGGGATCCCTAATGCCTGTAGCCCCACTGGCCCTACACAGCATAGGACGCTAATCCCTAACTGGATTGGTGAGGTTCAGAAATAATGTACACGGCTTTGCACTGTCGTTCACACGTCGCGCACGGAGGGTGCGGAGTGGATTTTTAATTATGTTGGCAAATTACACTTGCAATTACACTCACACGATTTCCCTACATAAAGTACACAGTCAATTATACACTAGGCGCTCTGACGCGCCATCACTAACGTTACGTCCTCACGCCAGTCGCGGTTGAGGGAGAGAGTTTGATTTGAGTCGCCGTATGCTGCACTGCCCCGCGCAATGTGTTGTGTGGGGAGTGTGATATTTACGCGGCTGGGATAGGCCCTACACCGGAAGAAGGACCGGACGCACACGGGGAGTGATTAAAAAAGGTTTTGAAGTTGGACTATAGTTACCAGATGGAATTTCGATGAAGACAAAGAGATGATGGCTCCCCGTGGGACGTGCGTCCGTCCCGGTCCGCGAGTCGCGCTGTACTGGCGTCTGGCCCTGACGCGAGGGGAGGGGTGAGCTCCCTGTCGCGTCAGAGTTTCTAAAGTTCCGTTATTCGTACAATTTTATATAAATGACTAAATTTATGTGGCTCTAAATTCACACAATAAAACTTAATGATTAACTTAATATATAAATATGTTTTAGAAATGACATTTAATAAATTTGTCTAAAATAAGTTTGAATTATTAGAGTCATACTGGAGACTGTTTGTTTCTTGATAACTACTCCAGTGGCGAATGATAATGCTAATTTGGGGCGGTTTGAGTAACGTCACATATTACACTATTGAATTCAGGCTGAAGGCCACAAGGGTTGCACTCACAGCTGTTTTAGTAGAAAACGACACGTGCGTGGCCCGGGCACTCCTACGTCGCACTTGTGTTGCATGGTGTTGTTAATTCAAAGTGGCGGGTTCATTAAAGCTTAGTGAATTTACTGTGTACATGCCTTGGTTTGTCTTGCCAATTAATGAAGGGCGTTGAAAATACCTAAGTTCCGCGGCCTTCGCCTGACTCGGGTGGGCCATGGCTAGGGACGCGTTCCGTTAGCGGGGTCGGATACTGGCGGTTGCAGGTCGGGCTTTAGGGTGGCCTTCGGCCGGACTACATCATAGTTATGTTATATATGTTATTATTGTAAATATTTATGAAGATTATTAAGTTTGTATTGTAAGTATGTTTTGTAGACTTGTAAATAATATTGTAAATGCAAAAGATCCAAAGGGATAGGAACATGTAAAATTTTAACGCAAATGATTGTAGAAGAAACATGTATAAATTGTGCAGGCTAACAAGCCTAACAAGCCTAGACAGCTTGGCTCGGTAGCTCTCGTGATGTACACATCACTGGGGAACAAGCTGACTGCTCTGCCTGGGGGTTCATTGCCTCTGACAGTATGGAAAGTGCGTGAACCATTTTGTGTGCATGGCGAGTGCCGAGAGGCAGCGACCAACTGCAATCCAACGCGTCCTGTCGGTGGAGAATACAAGGGTCCAGCTGTGATGAGGAGCTGGATTTGTTGGGAATACATAAATACCAACTCGTGGACCATCTGGAGGGAGGTGCGGTTACTTTCGTGGCTCGCCGAGGATCAAGTGACGGAGGAACTTCAAGTTGGACGGCGCTCTGGGCCTGGAGTGTTGGCACTGCCGGCGATGCAGCAGTAATCAACGAGAGCCTGGGGTTACACACACTTCTAAAGCTGCACATCGTCGGCAGGAGGGGAAGAGGAGTAGTGACCCTCGGAACCTCGCACCATGCATGAAAGGTCCCGGTGCATCGGCTGATGGAGAGAGAAACCTGAACGAGTGAATCGGTGAGTGACTGGAGCAACAGTCAGCTTCGGGGGCTGCGCAATCGCGCGGGGCACTGGCTGTCTGCGGGAGCGGACTGACAAAATCCCCCGCGGTTGCCGGCTAACTAACCTCTTTCCTACAGTGGAACTCTACACTTTTCACGATTATATGCCTCCTCGGTGACTGGCCGGGCACATACCTGTTGGGGGGGTCACTGTGCTGTCGCGCGCGGCCTTGGAGCTTAACACTACACTCACACAACGAGATTAACTAGGCCACTTTTGACACAATACTTTACAAGCCTCTAAATACAGACATCACGACACTTCCATACATCAGTTAGCCACCTAACTGAGGGGAAAAGGGTGACCTTCCCCCCGCCTGACATCTACACTAAATAAATTAAAGCCAAACACCACAGCGACAGCTACTTAACTACTTGCAGGACCGTGCGCCACTATTAATCTTAAAATCGCACACTTCACGCCCCGCCGTCATTTCTAATGATTCGAATAAAGTGACAGGGTCGCAATCTTGAATTGACTTCCCACATAGCGAGTTATGGGAACATAATAGTTCCTGGTATCGCTGTCACATGCTCCCGGCCGAGCATATGAAGAAACGGCGGCGGCCTAGACAACTCTCCTCTCTCCTAGCCAACCTGGGAGAATAGGAACTGAATGTGAGCTCTCCTCTCCCAGCCAATCTGGGAGAATAAATTCCAACACAGGAAACAGCGGAATTATTGGAATACCTCTCTTTCCTTCTCCTCAGCTAGCGACTCTTAGTGAGACTGCGGGCAATCCTCTGCTAGCGACTATTCGTGAGACCGCGGGCATCCCTCTCTCCCACTACCAACCTTTCCACTAGCGACTCTTCGTGAGACCGCGGGCATTACTCTCTCCTGCTCCCAGACTTTCCGCTAGCGACTCCTTGTGAGACCGCGGGCACCTTCCTTGTCAGCACGTCCTCGGTCAGCTGCACTGGGCCGAACGGTCCACTCCCGCCTCAGAGTGTGAGGCTGCTCTACCCAAGAGCTGGCGCCGGGCAAACATCACAACCGAACGACCGAACGACGTCCACCCCGTCTCCACATCTTCATCAGAGACGAGGCCGCGACATTTGGCGCCCGAATGTGTGGCACACTTCATCATCGAGACTACAAGAGAGCACGAACAGCCAGCAGCATTCGGCGACCCGAAGTGTGTTTATTCACTAAACAAGTATAGAAGAATGTGTGCAGGACAGACAGTATAGAAATTCATAAACAATGCTACCACACAGACTGACAACCACATGTGAGATGGGTCAGCCATCAAGGGACTTTGATCTAATGACAGGATAGGGACAGTGGCACGACACATCTGAGGGCAAACCAGTGAGATCGGAGTTAGCAACGGGTACATTGGTTTGGGACACAATATCAACACCAAGGCCCACACAGGCACCGACACAGAAGGCAGGGGCAAACTTCATAGACTGGGAGGTGCTTGCAAGCCCAGCAATGCATCCAAACATGCATATGGGGCAGACAGCTACCACAACAGGACGCATAGTGCTACCAGAGTTTAGTGGGCTAGCGCATGAGGACCCATGCGAGTTTGTACAGTAGTGTAAGGGACGGTTGACACAATGTGGGGTGCCGATTGAAGAATGGACACAACGCACGAGTGAGCAATTATGCGGGCAAGATCGTGAGTGGTGGGGACGCTATGACACGCAGTGGCAGGAGTTCGCTACCCGCTTAACACGGTGCTTGGATGACCGCATGGCAGTCATGAGCTGTAAGGCTAGTTTCTACGACGAGTCCCAAAAGGACTCAGAGTCAGTAGAGCAGTTCGTGGCAAACAAGCTGCGGCTGTACCGGCGCATAGCCCCAGGAGAAGACCCCGAGCAAGCTTTGCCAGAAGTTACTGCATTAATGCGAGAATTGCAACCATTCCTCAGGCCATACTGCAATGGGACGGTAGAGGACTACGTACGACAGGCAACAGCTACAGAAGGCAACCTACGACACCTCCTGGGACGTCGGACCGGGACAACTATCCCCGAACGAGGACCAAGACATCAGGTTGGAGCACCTGCAGGGACAAGCAGGGCCATACCGCAGGAATGTCCATGGCGGACATTAACACAGGTGATCGAGGGCCCACCTGGTGGGACAGGCCAGAACATATCTCCAGAATGGCGGAATGCTGGCAATCGGCGTGATGGAGGCCGACCACCACAGTGCCATCTTGGATGCCCACAGGGCACTATCACTGGCATCAGGACTGCCAGAGACACCAACAGCGACAACAACCAGAGGGAAACGGGGAGTAGGGGGTGTAGGACCTACAATCCTAACCCCCGCACCAGCCAATCCCCTGCCGCAAGCCACAGAGAACAACATTAAACAACTGGGGCATCTCACCACGCTAGAAAACCGACTGATGTGGATCCCCATCACCCTGAACGGGAGACCGACTGCCGCCCTTATAGACACAGGGGCGAGCCATGTGTTCGTCGCCCAGCACTGTGTACCACCCTCACACCCAGACACTGTGCCCTGCGCCTTGCTACGAACACGGGAACCGGGACAGCCATTGGAGATGCCATCATCGCAGTGGGTATACGGGAGATGGTGACCCAAACTCCAGCAGTTGTGATAGAAGGACTCAGAGAAGATTTGGTACTCGGGCAGCCATGGTTGGTAGATCAGGATGCCTTGATTTTGCCAGCATCATGCCTGGTAAATTTAGGTAAACGTGAGCACCTGGCAGTATATACACTAGGAAGCATACCACCTTCCCACAGGGCACACGACCACAGGCCAAGAGACACGACCTGTCGCCTGCTTACTGTGAGAGAAGATGATGACCCACCTCCAGCGGACTTGATCGAACTCAAGCAGCGAGTTCTCGACGCCCAACGCACCCCTCCAGATGCTGAGCGTCGACGAGCAAAGCAAGCGGAAGGAATGGATGATATATGGATCATGAGAGAGGGCGTGTTGTGTACGAAGAGGATAGGAACTAACCAGAAGTGGCGCATCGATGTACCACCAGAAGCACAGGAAGCCGTTCTGCGCTTCATGCACGATCATGATCTGGCAGGACATCCAGGAGCAGACCAAACCCGACGGGCAACCAGCCAGCACTACCACTGGCCCGGCATAGTCCGGGACATATGGGAGTATGTAAGGACCTGCGAGAAGTGCCAGGAGCGAAAGGCATGGCGGAGTGATGGGACCGAGCAGCAGGAGCCGCGCCTCCCCACTACCCCATTCCAGTCCATCGCGCTGGATGTCATGGAGCCGTATCCCCATACTGCCCAAGGGAAGAGGTTCCTGGTGGTGGTCACGGACCTCTTCACACGATGGGTAGAAGCATATCCTACCAGTAACATCCGAGCCAAAACCATTGCAAGAATCCTGCAGATGGAATTCTTTCCACGATGGGGATACCCCAGGGACCTCCTGACGGACAATGCCAGCCAGTTCATCGGAAGGCAGTGGCAAGAATTATGTCGGGCATGGCAAGTGGAACACCGGACTACGCCGGCTTACCATCCACGAGCCAACCCAACAGAGAGACGTAACCAGGAGCTGAAAGTCCAAATGCGCATACGTCTGGGGGACGACCATACCACATGGGTCGAACACATAGCGGAGGCCCTGTTCTGCATCCGCCGCAGGACCAATGCAGCCACAGGGATGTCCCCGGCACAAATGGTCCAAGGCCACAATCTGCCCATGCCCGGCGAATGGACGGCCCACGGAGTGACAGATGAAGGGGAAGACCCCGAGGATCGCTGTCGGGGGCAAGAGATCGAGCTGACAACAGCGTGAGAACACCAGAGGGCCTACACTCAGCAGATAACCCCGCAGACCATACGACAACCACCAGAGCTACAGCCAGGTGACCTCGTGTATGTCCGCACACATCCCCTGTCCAACGCAATTAGGAACTACTGTGCTGGACTGATACCCAGGTTGTCGGGACCACACCGCATCCTGAAGCGGCTGAGTGAAAGCACTTATTTGGTGCGCTGGGGTAGACAAATGCGAAAAGTACACTGGGACCACATCCGGAAAACAGCACTCCCGGAAGGGGGCAATGCCATGGAGGACCCTACTCCAGATGTGACAGGACCGATGCCGGACAACCACCAATCTGTCACACCCCAAGGAATGCAGCATCTGTTCCAGGGAACACCGAGCCCAAGTACAAGAATGGAGAGGCCTGCAGAAGCCCCTGCCACGACCCCGAGGCGACAGCACCAGAGGCACCCAGCAAGAATGCAGATCCTTGATGTCACTGGGACACCAGAGGCGGGCATAGGCACCACGAAGGAGCAGCCCCTGGTGACAGAACCGGATGACATTGAGACAACAGAACCACCTTCCCCTACCCGAGGTGGATGGGGGCATGGTGCCTCCCTCACCGATGCCGAATTTCGGGTCAAGGTGGAGGAACCAGATGAGGACAACCAGACACACCACCGACGACGACTCCGGCCCCCACTGTACCTGGCAGATTATGTCACCGGCCGCGAACTGGACACACTGGTGAATGGCGACCAAGGGAGTCCGGAACCGGCAGGCCCGCCCTGACGCTCGCAACTACGAGGAGAGAAGGCATCATGTGCCTGCTGGAGGGCGTGCGGATGGCCTAGACCCGGGCTTTTACCTGGGGGGGGGGGGGGTTCTGACGTCGTACCTCCTCTTTATTTAAACAAAAACCCGGGACACAGCCCTGTACGCGGTACAATATTCCAGCCATGGCCCTGGTAGTGCCACCACTCGTCACCAGATGGCAGTTGTAAATATAAAGAGACAATGTATTATAGTTATGTTATATATGTTATTATTGTAAATATTTATGAATATTATTAAGTGTGTATTGTAAATATGTTTTGTAGACTTGTAAATAATATTGTAAATGCAAAAGATCCAAAGGGATAGGAACATGTAAAATTTTAACACAAATGATTGTAGAAGAAACGTTTATAAATTGTGCAGGCTAACTAGCCTAGACAGCACATCAAACAAATACTAGCAGGAGTACCACAAGGTAGCATTCTAGGCCCTGTCCTATTTAACATATATACGTAAGCGATATGCCACGCCCAACACACCGACTTGTCAAACTAGGCTGCTATGCAGACGACATGGTGCTGTATAGCAGGTCTCACAACCTCGAGCTAGCCACAGACAGACTACAAGTCGCACTCACAGAGTTCCAACACTGGTGCACGACCTGGCGAATCAAAGTAAATACAACAAAGTCCGAAGCAATTGTGTTTACCCGCAAACGCATTATTTTGTTTGACGAAAACATCCCTCACAAAGACGTAGTTAAATATCTAGGCGTACATATGGACAGGAAACTGCTTTGGCGCAATCACATAGACGCCAAACGAACGCAAGCGCAGGCTAGAATCAGTGCCCTATACCCAGTCATGAGTAGGCGACGCGGCAGGACAGTCAAAAATGGCTTGCTGCTTTACAAAGCTCTTATCCGCCCCATCATAACATATGCAGCCCCTGTCTGGGCAACCGCAGCTCGCACACACTTGTTGAAACTACAGCGAATTCAAAACAAATGTATTCGAATTACTACAGACGCCCCAGTGTACTGTCCTGTAGAAGCTTTGCATCACGAAACGGAATCGAAAACTTTGCAAGACTTTTACATTCGTACAACACAAACATTTTCCGATAAATGCGTAAACAGCTTAAATCCGCCTATTTCATCACTTGGAAATTATGATCCAGACATAACACAAAAATACAAACGCCTGAAATCAATCCTCGCGCATCGCCCCCCGTAGCGATGCGCGATTGGCTGAGCAGCCGGCCAATCACAGCTGCCTGCGACGGCCGAGGCCAGACCCCAGCTACGTGGTTGCGGACTGGTGGGAAAATTTCGCACATACACTCGTGCTGCTGGCAGTTCGTCATAGATAGATTTAGTAACTAGCTGTAATCACACTAAAAATTTCGCATTAAACATGCGTAACTCCTCCCCTACCCCTGAAAAACACACACAATTTAGATTATAGGTGCCAAAATAAAATATATATATATATAAATAAATAAAAAAAAATAAAAATAGTTTTAGGCATTTAGCTTTAAGTACATAACATTCTGCATTAAACACGCGAATTCACACACCACAACACCACCAGCGATAAGGACACACAGTGCCAATTCAAAATAGTGCGAAGCACACAGGTGAATGGTTGACCCCCTGGGCTTCTCTACCAGTTGTGTTAGTGCTGACCCTCATGTCTGATGGCATCGCTCGCCTGGCAGGCCTCACCTCCAGTGCCGGTTGTGTTCTGAAAGGCATGAGATTTTGAATTGCAGCTTTAATAAATTAACTAAAATTTCCTTATTCGTAATATTAAGTGGGCTGGCTGGCAGCCTGGTGGGAAACGACTAAAGTCGCCCCCGAAACAACCAGTGCCACCCAAAACAATACGGACAGCAATGTCCAAGCCCCCAACCCCCCCCCCCCCCCCCCCCCCGCATGGTAGACTCTTTTCTACTCTGTCCAACTCTTCTTCCAGATCCATCCTTCTGTTTTCCCGTAAGCCTCCTGCTTGATATTAATGCATGAAATTTTGCATCCCACATGTCTGAGCCCAGGGTTTTCCCTGTGTCTATGCAGGTTTTACCTGGGCCCAACTTATCTAGTTTTAGTCTAGTATAGTCAGTGAGGGGAGTTAGTCATGGCGCCAATCGCTGCCATGACTGGCCAATCCCCTCCTAGCACATGATGCATGCTACCCCTCCTGCATGGCTAATACCCTGCATGATTAGAGCATATGGGCTTCGGCCTGAGACACACTTAGTCTCCCTCCCTAACCAGGAAACCCCCCCCCCCAACACACTTAGATTTAATTTAGGATAGGAAAAAAAATCGCCTAGACAGCTCTCCTCTCTCCCAGCCATCCTGGGAGAATAGGAACTGATTGTGAGCTCTCCTCTCCCAGCCAATCTGGGAGAATAAATTCCAACACAGAAAACAGCGGAATTATTGGAATACCTCTCTTTCCTTCTCCTCAGCTAGCGACTCTTAGTGAGACTGCGGGCTACCTACTCTCTCTTATCCTACCTTACCCATCCACTAGCGACTCTTTGAGACACCATGGGCAATCCTCTGCTAGCGACTATTCGTGAGACCGCGGGCATCCCTCTCTCCCACTACCAACCTTTCCGCTAGCGACTCTTCGTGAGACCGCGGGCATTACTCTCTCCTGCTTCCAGACTTTCCGCTAGCGACTCCTTGTGAGACCGCGGGCACCTTCCTTGTCAGCACGTCCTCGGTCAGCTGCACTGGGCCGAACGGTCCACTCCCGCCTCAGACTGTGAGGCTGCTCTACCCAAGAGCTAGCGCCGGGCAAACATCACAACTGAACGACCGAACGACCGAACGACGTCCACCCCGTCTCCACATCTTCATCAGAGAGGAGGCCGTGACAAGGGTATGTTACCCTGAAAGTGAAACACAACAATTTGAAATGGAGTGAGCCGTGCTCACCAAGACAGCATCTGTAAGAGTGTCGTGCGAACCATTAATAAAAGCATGCTCTTGGAAACCTCTGTGTCTAATCTTCAGTAGAGTAGCATCCTAGGGTCTGTAAGACCCTGAGGTGGGTGGGTCTTTACTTTTGCATGTGGTACAATGTTAAGGTTGTTAAAAAAAATGGAATAACAAAATTAAGTTACAATGAATATCACATGCATAATAATTTTACGTTAAAGAGTATCTGTGTGTCTATAAATTTAAAAATTTCTGAATATTAATTTTATTAAATAAAGAAAATTATTTTATGTTTGAGATGGCTTAGACCGAAAATTGACATGACATGATATGACATGATTAAAAACATATATGAGGTTAACTTTCGAAGTATATATTATAATGGGGAATATTAGAAGTCATTTTCCAATAAAACCCTTCAACTATATTGTCACAAATATTTATAGGACCTCAAGCTAATATTACGCTATTTCACGTTAGTTAAAAAGCCGTCTCTATCATAATTTTAGTCTAAGTACCTTACGCACGAAAGATCGATTTGTACGATGGCGCAGAGCCGAGCTCGGTAAAGTTCTATATTGTATATACCAACACCAACACCGGAAACAAGATGGCGCAGGGTGATGGGCAGAGAAAAATACTACCGCAACCAAAAACATCATAGCAAAATGATCAAAAAAAAAAAAAAAAACAATGGCAAATCATTTAATAAGCACGTAGTATAATTACTAAAACCCGCAACCATTTTTTTATTAAAATAATTAAGAGATAATGGTCAAACTAAATAAAAAATCTTGAAAATGAAATCATATAAATATATTAATTCATGGGAATAAAATTACCTAAGGATTGTCCGAACATAACACATGATTCCAATGTTAGCTAAAGGTATCCTTTACAATTTGTACCATCCACAATTTTAAGCTGGGCCGTGAGATCTTCTGTATATACTTTTACCAACAAAAAATTGCGCCGAATGACTGAAGTAGCCTGCGCGAAATGTGCTCGAATTAAATATTTTTTTCCTTCATTCTCTATCTAAAAAAAAAATGTTTCAAATAAGCATACGAAAGTGAAGGTTCTACTCAGCAATAAACAAGAAAATATTAAAGTTTGAAAAATAAGTACTTAAAAAAAACCATAGCTAAACATCGACCATTCCCTTCCAAATTTTTATGATAAATTTTAATTCATAGGTATCAAACTAAGGATTGTCCGAACATGACACATTATTCCAATTTATGCTAAAGGTATCCTTTACAATTTGTACTATCCACAATTTTAAGCTGGGCCGTGAGATCTTCTGTATATACTTTTACCAACAAAAAAGTGCGCCGAATGACTGAAGTAGCCAGCGCGAAATGTGCTCGAATTAAATACTTTTTTCCTTCATTCTCAATCTAAAAAAAAAAATATTTCAAATAAGCATACGAAAGTGAAGGTTCTACTCAGCAATAAACAAGAAAATATTAAAGTTTGAAAAATAAGTACTTAAAAAAACCATAGCTAAACATCGACCATTCCCTTCCAAATTTTTATGATAAATTTTAATTCATAGGGATCAAAATAAGGATTGTCCGAACATAACACATGATTCCAATGTTAGCTAAAGTTATCCTTTACAATTTGTACCATCCACAATTTTAAGCTGGGCCGTGAGATCTTCTGTATATACTTTTACCAACAAAAAAGTGCGCCGAATGACTGAAGTAGCCTGCGCGAAATGGGCTTGAATAAAATAATTTTTTTCTTCATTCTCAACTGAGAAAGAAATGTTTTACAATACGTATACAAATTTGAAAGTTCTGCTCAACAATAAACAAGATAATATTTTAGTTTTAAAAATAAGCACTTAAAAAAAAAACACTTATTGAACATGGACCACTGCAGCGAGATTTTTATTATACATTTAAATTCCAGGGTACAAACTAAGGATTGTCCGAACATAACACATGATTCCAATGTTAGCCAAAGGCTTTCTTTACAATTTGTACCAGCCACAATTTGTAGCTAGGCCGTGAGATCTTCTGTATACACTTTTACCAACAAAAAAGTGTGCCGAATGACTGAAGTAGCCTGCGCGAAATGGGCTTGAATAAAATAATTT
This sequence comes from Bacillus rossius redtenbacheri, assembly GCF_032445375.1. Taxonomy (NCBI): domain Eukaryota; kingdom Metazoa; phylum Arthropoda; class Insecta; order Phasmatodea; family Bacillidae; genus Bacillus; species Bacillus rossius. Next base: position 13,352,075 of record NC_086330.1, read on the forward strand.
TTTTCTTCATTCTCAATCGAGAAAGAAATGTTTTACAATAAGTATACAAAATTGAAAGTTCTACTCAGCAATAAACCAGAAAATATTTATGTTTGAAAAATAAGTTCTTAAAAAAACACTAGCTAAACATGGACCACGACAGCCAAATATTTATGATAAATTTTAATTCATATGGATCAAACTAAGGATTGTCCGAACATAACACATGATTCCAATGTTAGCTTAAGGTATCCTTTACAATTTGTACCATCCACAATTTTAAGCTGGGCCGTGAGATCTTCTGTATATACTTTTACCAACAAAAAAGTGCGCCGAATGACTGAAGTAGCCTGCGCGAAATAGGCTTGAATAAAATAATTTTTTTCTTCATTCTCAATCGAGAAAGAAATGTTTTACAATAAGTATACAAAATTGAAAGTTATACTCAGCAATAAACCAGAAAATATTTATGTTTGTAAAATAAGTTCTTAAAAAAACACTAGTTAAACATGGACCACGACAGCCAAATATTTATGATTAATTTTAATTCATAGGGATCAAACTAAGGATTGTCCTTACATAACACATGATTCCAATGTTAGCTAAAGGTATCCTTTACAATATGTACCATCCACAATTTTAAGCTGGGCCGTGAGATCTTCTGTATATACTTTTACCAACAAAAAAGTGCGCCGAATGACTGAAGTAGCCTGCGCGAAATGTGCTCGAATTAAATACTTTTTTCCTTCATTCTCAATCTAAAAAAAAAAAAATGAAAAAAAATTTTCAAATAAGCTTACGAAAGTGAAGGTTCTACTCAGCAATAAACAATAAAATATTTAAGTTTGAAAAATAAGTACTTAAAAAAAACTCTAGCTAAACATCGACCATTCCCTTCCAAATTTGTATGATACATTTTAATTCATAGGGATCAAACTAAGGATTGTCCGAACATGACACATTATTCCAATGTAAGCTAAAGGTATCCTTTACAATTTGTACCATCCACAATTTTAAACTGGGCCGTGAGATCTTCTGTATATACTTTTACCAACAAAAAAAGTGTGCCGAATGACTGAAGTAGCCTGCGCGAAATGTGTTTGAATAAAATAATTTTTTTCTTCATTCTCAACCGAGAAAGAAATGTTTTACAATACGTATACAAATTTGAAAGTTCTGCTCAACAATAAACAAGATAATATTTTAGTTTTAAAAATAAGCACTTAAAAAAAAAACACTTATTGAACATGGACCACTGCAGCGAGATTTTTATTATACATTTAAATTCCAGGGTACAAACTAAGGATTGTCCGAACATAACACATGATTCCAATGTTAGCCAAAGGCTTTCTTTACAATTTGTACCAGCCACAATTTGTAGCTAGGCCGTGAGATCTTCTGTATACACTTTTACCAACAAAAAAGTGTGCCGAATGACTGAAGTAGCCTGCGCGAAATGGGCTTGAATAAAATAATTTTTTTCTTCATTCTCAATCGAGAAAGAAATGTTTTACAATAAGTATACAAAATTGAAAGTTCTACTCAGCAATAAACCAGAAAATATTTATGTTTGAAAAATAAGTTCTTAAAAAAACACTAGCTAAACATGGACCACGACAGCCAAATATTTATGATAAATTTTAATTCATATGGATCAAACTAAGGATTGTCCGAACATAACACATGATTCCAATGTTAGCTTAAGGTATCCTTTACAATTTGTACCATCCACAATTTTAAGCTGGGCCGTGAGATCTTCTGTATATACTTTTACCAACAAAAAAGTGCGCCGAATGACTGAAGTAGCCTGCGCGAAATAGGCTTGAATAAAATAATTTTTTTCTTCATTCTCAATCGAGAAAGAAATGTTTTACAATAAGTATACAAAATTGAAAGTTATACTCAGCAATAAACCAGAAAATATTTATGTTTGTAAAATAAGTTCTTAAAAAAACACTAGTTAAACATGGACCACAACAGCCAAATATTTATGATTAATTTTAATTCATAGGGATCAAACTAAGGATTGTCCTTACATAACACATGATTCCAATGTTAGCTAAAGGTATCCTTTACAATATGTACCATCCACAATTTTAAGCTGGGCCGTGAGATCTTCTGTATATACTTTTACCAACAAAAAAGTGCGCCGAATGACTGAAGTAGCCTGCGCGAAATGTGCTCGAATTAAATACTTTTTTCCTTCATTCTCAATCTAAAAAAAAAAAAAAATGAAAAAAAATTTTCAAATAAGCTTACGAAAGTGAAGGTTCTACTCAGCAATAAACAATAAAATATTTAAGTTTGAAAAATAAGTACTTAAAAAAAACTCTAGCTAAACATCGACCATTCCCTTCCAAATTTGTATGATACATTTTAATTCATAGGGATCAAACTAAGGATTGTCCGAACATGACACATTATTCCAATGTAAGCTAAAGGTATCCTTTACAATTTGTACCATCCACAATTTTAAACTGGGCCGTGAGATCTTCTGTATATACTTTTACCAACAAAAAAAGTGTGCCGAATGACTGAAGTAGCCTGCGCGAAATGTGTTTGAATAAAATAATTTTTTTCTTCATTCTCAACCGAGAAAGAAATGTTTTACAATACGTATACAAATTTGAAAGTTCTGCTCAACAATAAACAAGATAATATTTTAGTTTTAAAAATAAGCACTTAAAAAAAAAACACTTATTGAACATGGACGACTGCAGCGAGATTTTTATTATACATTTTAATTCATAGGGATCAAACTAAGGATTGTCCGAACATAACACATGATTCCAATGTTAGCCAAAGGCTTTCTTTACAATTTGTACCAGCCACAATTTGTAGCTAGGCCGTGAGATCTTCTGTATATACTTTTACCAACAAAAAAGTGTTCCGAATGACTGAAGTATTCTGCGCGAAATGGGCTTGAATAAAATAATTTTTTTCTTCATTCTCAATCGAGAAAGAAATGTTTTATAATAAGTATACAAAATTGAAAGTTCTACTCAGCAATTAACCATGAAAATATTTATGTTTGAAAAATAAGTTCTTAAAAAAACACTAGCTAAACATGGACCACGACAGCCAAATATTTATGATAAATTTTAATTCATAGGGATCAAACTAAGGATTGTCCGAACATAACACATGATTCCAATGTTAGCTTAAGGTATCCTTTAAAATTTGTACCATCCACAATTTTAAGCTGGGCCGTGAGATCTTCTGTATATACTTTTACCAACAAAAAAGTGCGCCGAATGATTGAAGTAGCCTGCGCGAAATGGGCTTGAATAAAATAATTTTTTTCTTCATTCTCAATCGAGAAAGAAATGTTTTACAATAAGTATACAAAATTGAAAGTTCTACTCAGAAATAAACCAAAAAATATTTATGTTTGAAAAATAAGTTCTTAAAAAAACACTAGTTAAACATGGACCACGACAGCCAAATATTTATGTTTAATTTTAATTCATAGGGATCAAACTAAGGATTGTCCGAACATAACACATGATTCCAATGTTAGCTAAAGGTATCCTTTACAATATGTACCATTCACAATTTTAAGCTGGGCCGTGAGATCTTCTGAATAAATACCGACAGCTGTTTTTTAGTATATTTCGTCACATTATAAGCAACGACAGTTGTAAGACACAAAGTGTAATATTGAAAATCAATATAGTGTTGGACTTATATGTAACTATTTTTAGGAAACAACCGAAGTCATTAATGCAAGTTAACGATTCTAAATAAATAATTGCTTTCATAATAAGTCTCTTTTCAAGCGAGCGGTTTTGAGAGAAAACTATTGTGCACAACCACTGAAAATAAACTGTAAAATAAACAGTGAATTTAACCAATTATTTTGCTATTAAATATTTTTTTTATAACTTACGTCTTCTTTCAGACTTGTAAGATGTGAACTACGGTCACATCATTACCATGGACAGTTACTTGCCGTCGGAGTGATTCACTCAGTTTCTAGTGCGAGGCTAAGTTACATTGCACGAGCGTCGGTGGGTCTGGCTACGCTATGGAAACAAAGGTTTCAACCTGTGAAAAATTTGTCCAAAGCTGAATTTTTGCACAGTGGTAGAGTTGACTATGCTTAATAACATACCGAAAGTTTGGTATCATGTGACACCTAACGGCCGTGCTATAGCGACCGAGAAGACTGAGCGAGTGTTGGAGATTGGAACCAGGTCTGCCAACTACCCACCTGCCTAGTGAGTCCCTACTCGCCTGAGGACCAAGGCGAGTACCACAACTTAAAGCGCTGTTTGCTGATCAGCAGTGGGTACCCTACACCCGGAGTCCAGGGAGAGGTTTGGAATTGGTACCGGGTCACCAGCGAGTAGCAGAGCCGCGAGCGAGTCGCAGTCCAGGCCGCTGGTCGTGGCTGATCCTGGGGTTGCGCCCAGGACCCGGAGGAGGAGAGAGGACCAGGCACAAGCTCAGGCATTCCTGGACGAGATGAACAATCGCCTGGAGATGCGGCCATATCGCTGAGCCGCGGACCGAGAGGCAGTAGTACCCATTGCCCGCCCGAGTACCTATATTGGCGTCGACTGACTGGTCTCTTCGTGAACTAGCGAACTTAAAAAGGACTGAGGCTGCCTGTATTATTAGGACTGTTAGTGTTCAGAGGGCAGCCTGTCGTAATAATATATTAGTTATAAATGTAATTTTCATGTGGTTTATGTATTTTAATACTAGCTACACATTAGGTTTAATAAATAGCTCACCGAGGATGATTGTTCTTTAAGACCTGTTGTGTTTATCTTATGGCCAAGGTATGAGAGAGATTTGTCGTGGACTGGGAGCAGTGTATGGTTTTTTCCTACTCGTGCCTGAACTGAGTTTATTTTGTTACCAGAGTAGTGGCCAACGAGTCGCCAGCAAACATGAGAGAAAGGGAATGCAGGCCATGTTGGAAATTATGTTTAAATTGTTTGTATTGTTATGGTTGAAATAATAACTAGCTCGAGTCCATTCTGTTGTGAGTGGCCGAAGCGCTGGCACTTGCTGCACTGCGTGTGGCACCGGACGCCTGTAGTCGTCCACTCTTATGAACCGCCTGCGAGCTCTCGTAGGGCGCGGATGCGCTCAGGATCGCAGGCCTGAGGCGCCCTCGCTCTTCTGCCTGGTCCCGCGGTTTTCCAGAAACCGCAAGTTATGGACAGACATTCGTAGGGCTGTGAATTCCTCCTGGAGGAAGTCGGTCGGGGTTTTAGCCCAGGAAACAAAGGTTTCAACCTGTGAAAAATTTGTCCAAAGCTGAATTTTTGCACAGTGGTAGAGTCGACTATGCTTAATAACATACCGAAAGTTTACCGCTGTAGACCTTGTGCGTATCACTGAAAATTACCATTTAAGTCCTAGATGACAGCGACTTGCAGCAGTTCATTAAAATGCTTCCCATTTACGCACTTTTTACCGTAGACTCTCGATAGCTATATGAAAATAATCTTAAAGCACTAATTCTCACATTTATAATGAATAAAGTTCTAAGTGTTAATATTAAAGGTAAGAAAAAAAATTTTAATTAATGAAATATGTTTTTTTACATCAGTCAAGGCAATAAAAAGACAATTCACTTAAAAATAAAGGGTCTTACGCAAATATTTCTTGAAAAAAAGTTATTGTATAGTTCTTAAGATTTACAGGGACATATCTCTCAAAAGTCTAGCTTAATTTATAGGATCACTAGAGACTCCTGAGCTTATCAATGTCGTCTACGCACTGCGACAGAGCCACAGCCGCAAGCGCTGTGGCCACTCTCACTCCCACGAAATCGAAGATTTTTAATTTTTGTAAAATTTGCTCCTAACTTAAATTTAAAACAGTGGTAACATTAAAGTTTTCTAGTAACATTTGAAATGTTTACCTCCGCAAACCTTGCGCGGAACACCGAAAAACGAGAAGTTAAGTCTTAAATAATACTTTATTAACCACTCAACAATATGGTACTATAACGTAACCAAAACTTACTCAAAACATTATTCTCAATGATTAAATTGAAAAATCTTTCACTACGTTTGACTAAATATGCTATTTATTCAATAATATTAGAGGAGAGGTGTTATATATAAAAAAAGGAATAAATGGAAATACGTATTACAAAAACACGAAGAGCACGATGTGAAAACATTAAATAAAAGTAGTTGCAAAGTTCTTAAACTTTAAATTAGTTTATTTGTTGAGAGCCTGGTACAATGTGTATGACAGCTAAAGCGATCCGAGCCGCGTAGTGTATACTACTGCGAGGTTGTCGAAGTAGGCTCGGGTCGGGACGAATTTCGCTGTAAAGAAACAAAGGTTTTTAATACATGGAAAATTATCCCAAAGAAGAAATTTTGTACAGTTGTAGAATGAACGTTTCTTAGTAATATGTCAAAAGTTTACCGATGCAAACCTTGTGCGTCACGCCAAAAAAAGCAGTTAAGCCCAAAATGACAATTTTTTGCAACGATCCACAATAATGGATATTGCAAATGCAGTTTATGGAGTAGACTGACAGTATGGAACCCAAAATAATCTAGAAACATTGCCCTATCTGAGGATAGTGATAAAAAGTACAAAGTTTAAACATCTTTCTATAAAATAGACAATTTAAATCAAAAAAGTTAACGAATTCACTTTCATTCAATTTTAAGGAAATATAAATACATTTTACATAAACTTAAAGAGCCCAACATGGAAATCGCTTAAAGTAAAAGTTGTTGCATATTTATTCATCTTTAAATTGGTATATTTTTTAAGTGTCTCAAACAATTCGTCTAACCGCTGAAGCGATCCGAGCCGTGTAGTGTGTACTACTGTGAGGTTGCCAAAGTCGGCTTGGGGTCGGGACGAATTTCGCTTTTAAGAAACATGGAAAATTATCCCAAAGCAGAAACTTTGTACTGTTGTAGAATAAACGTTTCTTAGGAACATGTCAAAAGTTTACCGATGTAACCCTTGTGATCACACCAATAACGAGCAGTTAAGTCCTAAATGATAATTTCCCAAACGATCCACAAAATTGTGTTTAGTAAATAATTTAATAACTCCATAAATACTTTTTTTAAGTAGGCTCTCAGTATACAGCAAACTTGGTTTGCCCTCAAACGCCATACTGCTACGGTAATAGGAATATGAAATCACTACAGACAAGATTTTGTTTCGTTTACTATGGTGTAACCGAGAAATGACCGAACGTCCCGGAAAGTTGTGATATTTGACGATATTGCGCGAGTAGCACACCCGTACGTGACTACAGAGAATGGATAGTTTCCCTAACCGTTAGGATTTCTAGTACGAACACCCTCTCACAGGTAGGGTCATAAAATACGGTCAAAATCTTGCAAAAACATCCACCACTGCTCTTTGCCACTAGCAATCCAACGACGTCAGCTAGGCGCAGCACTCAAATACATTAACTTATTAAAAAAAATTAATATGTAATGCTACCTATACGTTTTACAATACAACTCGTGTTTTATCTATTTTCTGGAAAAAAAAACCCTATTATTATAGGAATTATGTTGTAAAAGTGAAAAAAAAACTCAGAGTACATTTACGATGTATCGTTTTATTCCATTTTTATGTAGTAAACTGATTTTAAAGAAGTAAATATATAATTTTTCATTTTGTCGAATACAGGCTACATTAAAAGTTTTGCATTGTTCTGATCTAAAATAAAACGATGTATCAGAAATAAAAAAAAATTGTTTCAAAAAAAATATTTTTAATAATAAAATTTTTGAAACAGAATAAATCCATGCAGATGTAAAACCAGAGGTCCTCTAGAGTTTTTCATTTACAAGTTCCAAGCAGAAATCGTTTATTGTTAATTTTATTGTATCAAAAAACATTCATATAAGAAAAAAATGCATATCTCATTACATGTAACACAAATACACTTTCTCATATGACTTAGCTATATTTTAAGTAATCCCTAAATAATACCAAGTTGAATGAGTGTCGCAGTACGCAGTGTGTCGCAATGCCGCGCCGGAACGGCGGTGACCGTGAGAGATCAGTCCAGCCGCAGTACACTGCAACGCTCGGGCCGCTTTAATGAGCCAACTAATTACGTTAGACTTTATAAATATATTGTCTTAAAGCTAAAGGTATAACCAAAAACATTTATTTGGACATTTTTCGCAATGGACTCTTCAAATTGGTATAAATAGTATTTTTATCTGGGTGGTAAAGATAAAAAAAAATATGTCATGAATTAATCGCTTAATATCATATCTTTAATATTAACAATTTATGCTTTTAGAACATTAATGGCTGTATTAGAGTCTCAAGATTATTTTGGTAATTTTATGGACAGTCTAAATTAAAAACTGTACAAATGGGTAGCATTTTAATGGACTGATGTAAGTCGCTGTCATCTAGGACTTAAATGCAAATTTTCGGTGATACGCACAAGGTCTACAGCGGTAAACTTTCGGTATGTTATTAAGCATAGTCAAATCTACAACTGTGCAAAAATTCAGCTTTGGACAAATTTTTAACAGGTTTGTGCCTTTTTAAGTCTTGGTTTCCTGGACTATTTGTGCAGCACGAATCTTTCTGGGGGCCCGAGTGTTGGGCGCCTTGACCGCGCGGTGATACTCGGCGATGGAGCCGTGACGGCCGCGGTTTTGGCGCGTGTGCTCCTTTGAGCGCATGAAATACCCGCGGGTACTGGTGCCCCTCGTCACTAGGGAGGGAGGGGGGCTGTCGGTCGTAGAGATCTCCCGACCGTGGTAACCGGCTGTTCGCTCGTGGTCCAGGAAACCAAGACTTAAAAAGGCACAAACCTGTGAAAAATTTGTCCAAAGCTGAATTTTTGCACAGTTGTAGATTTGACTATGCTTAATAACATACCGAAAGTTTACCGCTGTAGACCTTGTGCGTATCACCGAAAATTTGCATTTAAGTCCTAGATGACAGCGACTTACATCAGTCCATTAAAATGCTACCCATTTGTACAGTTTTTAATTTAGACTGTCCATAAAACTACCAAAATAATCTTGAGACTCTAATACAGCCATTAATGTTGTAAAAAGCATAAATTGTTAATATTAAAGATGTGATATTAAGCGATTAATTCATGGCATATTATTTTTTATATTTGCCACTCAGATAAAAATACTATTTACACCAATTTGAAGAATCCATTGCGAAAAATGTCCAAATAAATGTTTTTGGTTATACCTTTAGCTTTAAGACAGTATATTTATAAAGAGTCTAACGTAATTAGTTGGCTCATTAAAGCGTCCCGAGCGTTGCAGTGTACTGCGGCCGTACTGATCTCTCACGGCCACCGCCGCGCCGTTCCAGCGCGGCATTGCGACACACTGCGTACTGCGACACTCATTCAACTGGGTCTTATTTAGGGATTACTTAAAACATTGCTAATTCATATGAGAGGGTGTATGTTACATGCAATGAGATATGCATTTTTTTCTTATATGAATGTTTTTTGATACAATAAAATTAACAATAAACGATTTCTGCTTGGAACTTGTAAATGAAAAACTCTAGAGGACCTCTGGTTTTATATCTGCATGGATTTATTATGTTTCAAAAATTTTATTATTAAAAATTATTTTTTTAGCAACAAATTTTTTTTTTTATTTCTGATACATCGTTTTATTTTAGATCAGAACAATGCAAAATTTTAATGTAGCCTGTATTCGACAAAATGAAAAATTATATATTTACTTCTTTAAAATCAGTTTACTACATAAAAATTGAATAAAACGATACATCGTAAATGTACTCTGAGTTTCTTTTTTCACTTTTACAACATAATTCCTATAATAATAGGATTTTTTTTTTCAGAAAATAAATAAAACACGAGTTGTGTTGTAAAACGTATAGGTAGCATTACATATTCAGCTTTTTTTTAATAAGTTAATGTATTTGAGTAGGCCTACTGCGCCTAGCTGACGTCGTTGGATTGCTAGTGGCAAAGAGCGGTGGTGGATGTTTTTGCAAGAGTTTGACCGTATTTTATGACCCTACCTGTGAGAGGGTGTTCGTACCAGAAATCCTAACGGTTAAGGAAACTATCCATTCTCTGTAGTCACGTACGGGTGTGCTACTCGCGCAATATCGTCAAATATCACAACTTTCCGGGACGTTCGGTCATTTCTCGGTTAGCTCTGGCTTCACCATAGTAAACGGAACAAAATCTTGCCTGTAGTTATTTCATATTCCTATTACCGTAGTAATATGGCGGTTGAGGACAAACCAAGTTTGCTGTATACTGCGAGCCTACTTAAAAAAAAGTATTTATAGAGTTATTAAATTATTTACGAAACACAATTTTGTGGATCGTTTGGGAAATTATCATTTAGGACTTAACTGCTCGTTATTGGTGTGATCACAAGGGATCATCGGTAAACTTTTGACATGTTACTAAGAAACTTTTATTCTACAACTGTACAAAGTTTCTGCTTTGGGATAATTTTCCATGTTTCTTAACAGCGAAATTCGTCCCGACCCCAAGCCGACTTCGGCAACCTCACAGTAGTACACACTACACGGCTCGGATAGCTTCAGGGGTCAAACAAATTGTATGAGACCCTTAACAAATATACCCATTTAAAGAAGAATAAATATGCAACAACGTTTACTCCAAACGATTTCCATTTTGGGCTCTCTATATTTTTGTAAGATGTATTAACTTTTCCGTAAAATTGAATGAAAATGAATTTCTCAACTTTAATGATTTAAATTGTCTATTTTATATAAAGATGTTAAAACTGTGTACTTTTTATTACTATCCTCAGATAGGGCAATGTTTCTAGATTATTTTGGGTTCCATACTGTCAGTCTAGTCCATAAACTGCATTTGCAATATCCATTATTGTGGATCGATGCAAAAAATTGACACTTTGGGCTTAACTGCTCGTTTTTGGTGTGACGCACAAGGTTTGCATCGGTAAACTTTTGATATGTTACTAAGAAACTTTCATTCTACAACTGTACAAAGTTTCTTCTTTGGGATAATTTTCCATGTATTAAAAACCTTTGTTTCTTTACAGCGAAATTCGTCCCGACCCGAGCCTACTTCGACAACATCGCAGTAGTATACACTACGCGGCTCGGATCGCTTCAGCGGTCAGACTAATTGTATGAGACACTTAAAAAATATACCAATTTAAAGATGAATAAATATGCAACAACGTTTACTCTAAGCGATTTCCATTTTGGGCTCTTTAAGATTATGTAAAATGTATTTATATTTCCTAAAAATTGAATGAAAGTGAATTCATTGACTTTAATGATTTAAATTGTCTATTTTATAGAAAGATATTTTAAACTTTGTACTTTATATCACTATCCTCAGATAGGGCAATGTTTCTAGATTATTTTGGGTTCCATACTGTTAGTCTACTCCATAAACTGCATTTGCAATATCCATTATTGTGGATCGATGCAAAAAATTGACATTTTGGGCTTAACTGCTCGTTTTTGGTGTGACGCACAAGGTTTGCATCGGTAAACTTTTGATATGTTACTAAGAAACGTTCATTCTACAACTGTACAAAGTTTCTTCTCTGGGATAATTTTCCATGTATTAAAAACCTTTGTTTCTTTACAGCGAAATTCGTTCCGACCCGAGCCTACTTCGACAACATCGCAGTAGTATACACTACGCGGCTCGGATTGCTTCAGCGGTCAGACTAATTGTATGAGACACTTAAAAAATATACCAATTTAAAGATGAATAAATATGCAACAACGTTTACTCTAAGCGATTTCCATTTTGGGCTCTTTAAGATTATGTAAAATGTATTTATATTTCCTAAAAATTGAATGAAAGTGAATTCATTGACTTTAATGATTTAAATTGTCTATTTTATAGAAAGATGTTTAAACTTTGTACTTTTTATCACTATCCTCAGATAGGGCAATGTTTCTAGATTATTTTGGGTTCAATACTGTTAGTCTACTCAATAAACTGAATTTGCAATATCCATTATTGTGGATCGTTGCAAAAAATTGACATTTTGGGCTTAACTGCTCGTTTTTGGTGTGACGCACAAGGTTTGCATCGGTAAACTTTTGATATGTTACTAAGAAACGTTCATTCTACAACTGTACAAAGTTTCTTCTTTGGGATAATTTTCCATATAATAAAAACCTTTGTTTCTTTACAGCGAAATTCGTCCCGACCCGAGCCTACTTCGACAACATCGCAGTAGTATACACTACGCGGCTCGGATCGCTTCAGCGGTCAGACTAATTGTATGAGACACTTAAAAAATATACCAATTTAAAGATGAATAAATATGCAACAACGTTTACTCTAAGCGATTTCCATTTTGGGCACTTTAAGATTATGTAAAATGTATTTATATTTCCTAAAAATTGAATGAAAGTGAATTCATTGACTTTAATGATTTAAATTGTCTATTTTATAGAAATATGTTTAAACTTTGTACTTGTTATCACTATCCTCAGATAGGGCAATGTTTCTAGATTATTTTGGGTTCCATACTGTTAGTCTACTCCATAAACTGAATTTGCAATATCCATTATTGTGGATCGTTGCAAAAAATTGACATTTTGGGCTTAACTGCTCGTTTTTGGTGTGACGCACAAGGTTTGCATCGGTAAACTTTTGATATGTTACAAAGAAACGTTCATTCTACAACTGTACAAAGTTTCTTCTTTGGGATAATTTTCCATGTAATAAAAACCTTTGTTTCTTTACAGCGAAATTCGTCCCGACCCTAGCCTACTTCGACAACATCGCAGTAGTATACACTACGCGGCTCGGATCGCTTCAGCTGTCAGACTAATTGTATGAGACACTTAAAAAATATACTAATTTAAATAAGAATAAATATTCAACAACATTCATTGAAAGCGATTTCCATTTTGGGCTCTTTAAGTTTATGTAAAATGTATTTATATTTCCTAAAAATTGAATGAAAGTGAATTCATTGACTTTAATGATTTTAATTGTCTATTTTATAGAAAGATGTTTAAACTTTGTACTTGTTATCACTATCCTCAGATAGGGCAATGTTTCTAGATTATTTTGGGTTCCATATTGTTAGTCTTGTCCATAAACTGCTTTTGCAATATCCATTATTGTGGATCGTTGCAAAAAATTGACATTTTGGACTTCACTGCTCGTTTTTGGTGTGACGCACAAGGTTTGCATCGGTAAACTTTTGATATGTTACAAAGAAACGTTCATTCTACAACTGTACAAAGTTTCTTCTTTGGGATAATTTTCCATGTATTAAAAACCTTTGTTTCTTTACAGCGAAATTCGTCCCGACCCGAGCCTACTTCGACAACATCGCAGTAGTATACACTACGCGGCTCGGATCGCTTCAGCGGTCAGACTAATTGTATGAGACACTTAAAAAATAAACCAATTTAAATAAGAATAAATATTCAACAACGTTCATTGAAAGCGATTTCCATTTTGGGCTCTTTAAGTTTATGTAAAATGTATTTATATTTCCTAAAAATTGAATGAAAGTGAATTCATTGATTTTAATGATTTAAATTGTCTATTTTATAGAAAGATGTTTAAACTTTGTACTTGTTATCACTATCCTCAGATAGGGCAATGTTTCTAGATTATTTTGGGTTCCATATTGTTAGTCTTGTCCATAAACTGCATTTGCAATATCCATTATTGTGGATCGTTGCAAAAAATTGACATTTTGGGCTTAACTGCTCGTTTTTGGTGTGACGCACAAGGTTTGCATCGGTAAACTTTTGATATGTTACTAAGAAACGTTCATTCTACAACTGTACAAAGTTTCTTCTTTGGGATAATTTTCCATGTAATAAAAACCTTTGTTTCTTTACAGCGAAATTCGTCCCGACCCGAGCCTACTTCGACAACCTCGCAGTAGTATACACTACGCGGCTCGGATCGCTTTAGCGGTCAGACACTTTGTACCAAGCTCTCAACAAATAAACTAATTTAAAGTTTAAGAACTTTGCAACTACTTTTATTTAATGTTTTCACATCGGGCTCTACGTGTTTTTGTAATGCGTATTTTCATTTGTGCCCTTTTTTCAGAACACCACTCTTCTAATATTTTTGAATAAATATCATATTTAGTAAACCGTAGTGAAAGATTTTTAAATTTAATCATTGAGAATAATGTTTTGAGTAAGTTTTGGTTTGCTATTCTGAAAGTATACTATAGTAATTACGTTATAGTGCCATATTTTGAGTGGTCAATAAATTATTATTTAGGACTTAACTTCTCGTTTTCGGTGTTCCGCGCAAGGTTTGCGGAGGTAAACATTTCAAATGTTGCTAGAAAACTTGAATGTTACCACTGTTTTAAATTTAAGTTAGGAGCAAATTTTACAAAGATTAAAAATCTTCGATTTCGTGGGAGTGAGAGTGGCCACAGCGCTTGCAGCTGTGGCTCTGTCGCAGTGCGTAGACGACATTGATAAGCTCAGGAGTCTCTAGTGATCCTATAAATTAAGCTAGACTTTTGAGAGATATGTCCCTGTAAAGCTTAAGAACCATACAACAACTTTTGTTAAAGAAATATTTGCGTAAGACCCTTTATGTTTAAGTGAATTGTCTTTTTATTGCCTTGACTGATGTAAAAAAACTTATTTCATTAATTTAACATTTTTTTTCCTACCTTTAATATTAACTTTTAGAACTTTATTCATTATAAATGTGAGTAGTAGTCCTTTAAGATTATTTTCATATAGCTATCGAGAGTCTACGGTAAAAAGTGCGAAAATGGGAAGCATTTTAATGAACTGCTGCAAGTCGCTGTCATCTAGGACTTAACTGCAAATTTTTAGTTATACGCACAAGGTCTACAGCGGTAAACTTTCGGTATGTTATTAAGCATAGTCGACTCTACCACTGTGCAAAAATTCAGCTTTGGACAAATTTTTCACAGGTTGAAACCTTTGTTTCCTGGGCTACAGCCCTGAAGGGGCCTCGCAGTCCGTCATTGCAGTCGCTCACTCATTGTTCGTGCGACGGTCGCCTATTCACTCAGGGCCACCCACTGACCTTCCCCCCGTGGCTAGTTAACTGGGTTCAGACAAGGCTTCAGGAAAGCTATATCCCAGGAAACAAACGTTTGTGAAAACTTTGTGAAAACTTTGCCCAAAGATGAATTTTTGCACAGTGGTAGAGTCAACTATGCTAAATATATACCGAATGTTTACCGCTGTAGTCATTTAGCGTATCACCGAAAACGTGCAGTTACGTCCTAGATGACAACGACTCACAACAGTCCATTAAAATGTTTCTTATTTACGCAGTTTTTAACATAGCCTCTCCATAAATGCATCAAAATAATCTAGAAACACTATTTCACACATTTATGTTAAAACATGTGCCAAATATTAGTATAAAAGGTATGATAGAAATCGATGAAGTAATAAAAAAAAAGTGTTTTTTTCTTTATCTCAGTCAATGACATAAAAATATGAATCACATTAAAATAAAGGGTCCGATGTAATAATTACGTTAAAAAAAATTTGTGCATATTTCGTAAGCTAAAATGTGATATATATTTGAAGAGGCCTGAGTAATTGATTAAATCGCTAGAGCGATCCGAGTGTAGCATTGTTGTGTACGTATTGCGACAGTGCTACAGCTGCAAAGGCTGGGGTGACTTTCGCTCCCATGAAATCGAGGTTTTGTAACCTATGAAATATTCACCCCAAACTGAGATTTGGCACAGTTGTAATATCATCTTTTTCTAGTTACATGTTAAATTAACCTCCGCAAACCTTGTGCTTTACACCAAAAACGTAAAGTAAAACTTTGAATAATAGCTTCTTGAGTGCTCCACAATATTGCATTCCGTAAACGTTATTACTGTAGTGAACCAAACAAAATTTATCTAAATATATTATTCAACGTGATATAATTGAAAAATGTTTCATATTATGAAATATAATTATCAAATGAATGAAAATACAGATAACATAAACCTGAATGGACCGACTTAAAAGACGTTAGAAAAGATTGTTGCATGATTCTTAAGCATTAAAATGGTATATTGCTCTGACTCAATTGATCTGACCAGTGAAAGGTTCCGAGCGACGTAGTGTGTATTGTACTGCGGGAACCTAAAGTTGCTCGGGTTGGGGCAAATTTCGGTCTTAGGAAACTAAGGTTTTTAATGTAAGAAAAAATATATAAACGCTGCCTTTTTCAACAGTGGTAGAATCAACATTTTTTAGTAACATATCAAAAGTTTTCTGCTGCAAACCTTGTGCATCACACAGAAAACGTGCGGTTATGTCGTGCTTAGATGTTGCGAAGGCCCTGCGTCGCATTTAAAGTGATGCGGTCTGTAATGACAAAAAAAAAAAAAATGCTGGATATAATGTCACCATTTGTTGTATCTGTTATGGAGCACATTTTTAATGCAACACTTACTACAGGTCAATATCCGACTATATGGAAGTACTCGTTTATTAAACCAATTCCAAAAATTAAATCTCCAGAATAATCCAAAGACTTCCACCCTATAAGCATCCTACCTGCTGTTTCCAAAGCTCTTGAACACCTGGTGCATCAGCAAACATGTACATACCTATGAAAAGGAAATCTTTTAGATACTTTCCAGTCAGGTTTCAGACCTGGTCACAGTACCACTACTGTTTTAATTAATGCTATGGATAATATACGTCGTGTTATTGATAAGCGGGTACTAACGATTTTAACGCTGCTTGACCTCAGTAAAGCTTTTGATTCGGCAGACCATGCCCTATTACTAAGTAAAATTTCAGTTCTCTACAACTTCTCTCATAGAGTTTGGCTTGGTTCGAATCCCATCTTAACGTTCTTTGCCGATGTGTCGTCCTTGATAGTGAAT
Source organism: Bacillus rossius redtenbacheri (assembly GCF_032445375.1). Taxonomy (NCBI): domain Eukaryota; kingdom Metazoa; phylum Arthropoda; class Insecta; order Phasmatodea; family Bacillidae; genus Bacillus; species Bacillus rossius. Next base: position 13,368,883 of record NC_086330.1, read on the forward strand.
TGTCCTGCTGGCTCCTTGTAAAAGCGGGAGTTCTTCAGGGTTCGATTCTTGGTCCACTTTTATTTGCAATTTTTATTAATGACTTACCTAAATGCCTCATTACTTGCCAATATCACATGTACACAGATGATGTTTAGATGTTCAGATTTATCTTCATACTAAAGCAACTGATATTAATCAGTCGATTAGTTTTGTATATTATGATATTGCTTCTATTTTGAAATGGGTAAGTGCCAATAAACTCATGTTGAATATTGACAAAACACAGGCCATAATAATCGACTCTGCTCTCATGATATCCAAAGTAACTTCTTTTAAACGTAATAACTTGACGCTTGGAGGAATACATATTCAGTTCTCTTAGGTTGTGAGAAACCTGGGAGTTATGATAAATTCAACTTTAACCTGGAAGGATCAGGTAATGCAAATTAGCAAGAAAATAGAGATCTTCGTGCATTGCTTATGATGCTTATACATTTTTCTCCCCCCACCCCTCCCAGCATTAAAACCATTCTTATTCAATTCTTAATTATGCCGCACTTTGATTACTGCGATGTTTTGTTTCCTGATTTGACTGATAAATTAGCAAAACGACTTCAGAATCTCCAGAACTCCTGTGTAAGATTAATTTTTGACGTGAAAACGTCTAATAAATCGATGAACGCCGATTGCACGCACGAAAAAGTGTCCCGTAACGCACATTGTCCCACTACGATGTGTCCCGTTACGCTCATTGTACGCTTGTGCCGCATCTCTCTTCCACTCGATTGGAACAACCATCGATTTGACTTTTCAATCATGTTTTCGTCGTTTGAATTATTAATATTATGTAATTTAACGATCGTCCACCGATTTTCAGCACAATCGGTACGGTTATTTAAAAGTAATATTGAATTTTCAAATACGTTTTTGTACGAATAATGGTGTTTTACAGTTACACATAATAATTCAAATTACTCCCGGGATCTTTTGCACAAGGTTTAAAAAATATTGTAACACATTATAAATAAGTTTGGTGTATTTGGGATGCGTATTTTTTATAAAATCGTATTATAAAAAAGAAATTAAATTATTCCCCTACGGTGCTGTCATCTACGGTGACGGACGCGAACCGAACGAATCGCGCTATCTATCCTCTTTTGTACGAACAATGGTGTTTTACAGTTACACATAATAATTCAAACTAAACCCGGGATATTTTGCACAATGATTTAAAAAAATATTGTGATACATCATAAATACGTTTGGTGTATTTGGGATGCGTATTTGTTATAAACTCGTATTATAAAAACGAAATAATATTTTTCACCTACGGTGCTGTCATCTACGGTGACGGACGCGAACCGAACTAATCGTGCTATCTACCCGCTTCCGTGGTAACCAGGCACTCGTTAATACATATTTTCCTTTGTTTATCGCGAGAAGCGTTATTATTAATGAATTATAAATAACATTTCGTGCCCGGGGCCACAATTGCATATCATTTTGAGCACTGGAAGACATAAAAACGTAAAATATTCTCGACGAATTTTAATCTCGGCCCCAGCGCTCCACGAGCGTCTGGGTTGGAGATTTAAGCCGAAATTCTTTCTTAAACTTACTAATACTTATTTTATTAACTGCTTGGGCATTTTTATTAAATTCTACGTTTAATTTCACGACAAACAAACTTCGTCGTTAAATGTGTAATTGCGAAAAAGCGTAAAACATTCTAGACGATCTTGAAGTTAAATAGCAAACATGTATAAAAGTTATAGTTAAAATAATCTCTTCGGTAAAGTAATAAGCATATTTGAATTAATGAGTGCAAATAAAAGTAAATTTATCAATTAAATTGTAGTTTTCATTTCAATCCTTCTTTGTGTCCATACCAAATAGTGATAATTCAATAAAAATGATTCAATTTTATTAATAAAAGTATGCAATCATTTCATCAATGTTTTGTTATGACGTTGTCACGTTAAACTATCGTCCGTAAACCGACTTTACTAACAACCAATTTTTTTAACCTAAAATCACGAGACCATATAACTCAGTACTATAAGCAGTTGAAATAGTTTAGACTCACACAGGGGCGTGATATGCACATGCTGATTCTTGCTTACAATACACTGCGGCTGGGATACCCTCAATATCTGTCGGCCAATTTAAATTATCTCCACAGCTACCATAACCGTGAGACACGATCCCGTACATTCAACCAAATGTTTATCAGGATCTTAAATTTTTGTCTTTCAATTCTCTAAAGTTTGTTTTCATTATAAACATCAAAATCTTGACCTTGTTGTTGGGCTATGTGTCTGATATCTTGACACAAATCGTCTTTAAAAGTGTCCCATAAGTTGAGAGGTTCCGGGGGGAAACAAAATAATATCACCACAAACAATTCTCTCAGCTTTAACGGACATTGAGAAATCGAAGCTTCTCTCAAAGTTATTTCCCATTGGTTATCATTTTCCAGCAAACATCAATCTTGGCAAGCGGCTTTGTAAGTTTCTTTAACAATTCCATCAACTGTTTTTAAGTCCTGAAACGATGTTGGGCCACGTACATGATGAAGTAGTATCCTGAGATAAAAACATTCTGACTGGGAAGGATGAATTCTGTACACTCTTCCCAATGCCGCATCTTTTTTTATGCCGGGTTGTCCAACTACGTCTTGGCCACGTTTCCTTCTAGAAAATTTATTGTTATCCCATGTATAGTAATGAGGGACTTCATGATAGAGTAGTGTTTTAGCAAATCCGTCACTACTGCACAGTGAGTGTCGTTTTTGGTGGATTTTACACTATATTTTGCATGTTTTCAATGCGGCAGTCCTCTTTTTTGCCACTCTACAGTAAGCATATAACATTTGACCGGCCCAAAAATCGCGTCTTTTGTGATCATTTTTATGAGGTTTTTTTTTTTTTTTTTTTTTTCATTTTTAAGTGAAACACTCGAGCGATGATGTCATACCGTTCGAAAGATCGCTGACCGGGAAAAAGTTCATAGCATCTTGCGTCTTTTCGTGGAGATACCTCGGAGACCCAGTAAATGATGACGGTAAGATGACATGCTGACCTATATTGGCAGCATTTACGCTTGCGTCTTGGTTCAAAGCATTCCCTCAAATGAATATAGTCATCTGCTCTAAGCTTTTGTTGGTTTCGGCAAATAAAATTTAACCTTTCTGAAATCATCTTCGCCATCATATCCACACAATACTGATTAAACAAATATTTGTAATAATGCAGTGTGCTAAAACAGTTGGTCCTAATCATTAAACGATAGGCATAATATTGAATACATGACACCGTCTTATTTCGTAAGGCATTCTGCTGAGGAATAGTCACATAATATATGTCGTCTCCTGATTCAAATATTAGTGGATATTGTAACGGATCGTAGGTGCGGTGCAATTCCGACACTCGTTTTATTTGTCCGTCTCTACCATGCAGTACAATATCCCTGGGTCCTTTGTCTTCGTCGACCAATAGAACGGCCACATCATTTATGGAAGGAGCGTTATATCTGCCCTGGTATTCTGCCAGAGGTGTGCGATCAGAGTGAATGATTAATTTTAAACTTTCAGGGTTGTTAAATTCGATACCATGTTTATAACTTCGTATGTACATGTTGTGGCTATTTAATACGGTCTGCAATTCGTTAATCAAATCTATTTTTAGCATAGGGGCCATGTTTTATCGCAATGATAGTTGGTCAGCTTCTGAAATAAAATATATTTGCAGAAATTGAGGGCTTTGTCCTGCTGGTGGTAAGAGGCTACCTATAAGATGATAGACTTTCCCTTCTACCTTAAAGGTGGGCATAAAATTTCCCCCTCTAATTTCTTTCGCCCCAAACGAAGTCATCTGAAAAAGGCTATTGTATCTACGTGCATTATTTAAAAAATGCGCGGAATATGTGTGATTATTAGTCAAAAGCTTTTTATTGGTTCTGGTGGCTCTTTAATATTAGAAAGAATAACTTTCCCAGACGCGCAGCACATACCGCTCGCTTCATCATTCCATTTTTTAGCAAAACATTTAGGACAAACCTTATTCATTGCTCCGATTTGGATGCTGTTCTGAGAGCATAATCAATATGTGGATCGTAACTGAATGCTGATATATTAGTATGAGCTAAAATTATATTACGCATTCTAGTTGTTAACGATTGTTGTCTTTCTCACTGTGCAATAAGTCGCTGCGAGCGTTCGGCACTCGATTGTCGTTCGTATAGTTGGAACGATCTGGCATTTTGTGCTGTAAGACGAAGCGAACGTTGGGTGCTAGATTCCCTCGCGCGTGCTTGTGACATTCTGTCACTATTTTGAACAAGGCGTTGCGAACGTTTGGCGCTAGATTCTGTGGCCCGCGATTGCGAAGCATACGCTCTCTGATTTGCGAGACGATCTGAATTTTCAGAAGATGATTCTCCAATACGTCGTATTTTTGCTAATCTCGTTTGGGAGCAACTTTTAGATAGTTGAGACTTTTTTTTCCTAGGCATTACGTTGAATTTTTTTAATCAGATAAAATAAGAATATAACTTTTGATAAATACTTACTATTGAAAAAGTGAGAGAATACTATAAAAAAAACAATAAAGCGTGAATAAACTTTTTATAATTAGTTCTGAGAAAAACTTTTTAACTTGGGAAAAAATTTGCAATTAAAATAGTCAAAAAATGTTCAATGTCAGTTACGTCCGCTGCGTAGCGAGCCGACCGCGCGACTGAGCCGCGCGGCTAACTATTTCATAGATGTGCCCGCCCTTCTCCCGCACCCCTGCGATGCCTGGCTAGCCGCGCCTTTTCTGTATCAGTGACTTTTTAAATTCGTAATATATTTTGAATGGAATACACGATTTGAATAATTCAAAAAGTAATCTACAGGTATTGAAACAATTTTGAAGACAAAATAATTTATTTGGATAAGGATTAATAAATAGGTATGAATAACATGCACAACGCGACAGCATTTATTTTTTTCTATTTCTATGATTTATTAATTTCGCAATATCTATTGATTGGAATAGCCGATTTTAACAATTCAAAAAGTAATTTACAGGAATTGAAACAGTCTTGAAAACAATATGATTTATTTGGATAAGGAATTTAACAGAAGTATGAATAACATGGTCTAATTTTGGTCGGTATTTCTATCAACTTTTAAAATGTAAAAAGTGGTTATTGTGACATAACTATAATAGTTGGACATATAGTATCGCAAAGTTTTTTGTAGTTATTGATATGTTCTTTAATATTGTATAGGACATACTTTTGTTCTATCATCAATAGTTTCCGCAGCGCATGCGACATAAGATGTTTTATGGCATTTTTTACACATTGGATTACGTTACTAAAGTTTTAGTAAAGATTCCTTCCTTATCTTTTCTAGCAATAAATATAGCCTATGTTACTCAGGGTGATTGTAGCTTTCTAATAGTGAAAAATTTTTAGAAATCGGCACAGTAGTTTTTTGAGTTTATTCATTACAAACCTACACACAAAAAAAATACAAATCTTTCCTGTTTATAATATTAGTGTAGATATGTAATGATGATGTAGAGAAATGTAAATGTTTAATGTGGTTAAGTGTAAGAAAAGGCGTATGCCCTTAACTTTGCCACCAACAAAGTCGATAAATAAAATAAATAAATAGCAGCTCCTTGCAGTGCTCCACAAACATGAATCCTACAAACTTGTTTTTGTTGTATCATTTAAGGTAACAAATAAAAAAATTTCACAACACCTATTATATATGTGGTAGTATAGAAGTAAAAAAATATATATATACTATGCAAAATAAGCAAGATGAAACAACACAAATTTCGAAATAATGTTTTTACCGAATTTCTGGAATAAAATAAAAATTATATAAACTACAGAAACTTAAAAGACCATACGTAAAAGTCTTTTAAATTTAGTTTCTGCATATTGATTAATCTTTTTAATTGTATATATTTAGGAGTCTACAGTAATCGATTTGATAGCTAGAGCATTCGGAGTGTCGCAATGTGTACTGCTCTGGGATCCATGGCAAGTCGTTTGGGTAGGAGCATTTTAATCACAGGTAACAAAGATATAAATAATCAGGTCAAATTCGCTAGTAAAAAGCTTTAATTAACTAATGTAAGTACATATGCAAAAGTTTATTTTATTTTAAAATATTACCTCATAATAAAAATATTTACTTATAAGAAATACAAACCTTAATTGGCGCTCTGAAAACTATTAGTGTTTGTTTCTAATAGAACAAGTAGCCTGGATAAATTATAAATAGAATACTTTTTAAAGTGATAGAATAAGTCAAGAAATATAATATACTTATTTGTTGATTAGTATTGGTATTAATAATAATTTAGGTAGCTATTTTTTCTAAATCAGTTTTTTTTGTCTTCACAGTGGTTATTTTTTTCTTAAAAATTTACATGCTAAAAACATGATCTCATATGATATCCTGCCTCATCTGCACTGTGACGTCATATGTCCGGTCCCTAGAGTTATGACTTTAAAGCTCATTAGTAATTCCACTTTCCCATTCCAAATTACAAGTAAAATCTCAAATCGTTATTGATGAGAAGGAAAGCCTACCCAATTTGTTTTAGGTAGTTATAAACATAATTTTTATAGTTGGTATTTTTGGGTTTTCCTGTTGACAAGTTCCAAAAAATAATTTTATTGCAATTTTATGGAGCCATTTCACAGGGGAAAAGCAATAAAATTATTTTCTTATTTGCGTTAATTTAACTCAAATGTGTTAAATCAAATAAACGTAACATATCTGCAGCAATCCCTAAACAAAATCTTCGGAACTTTGAAACTTGGCCATCAAGGTCGCGTGCAACGCACGTCGCGCCGGCTTGCTGCGACCGGAGCACCGCCGCAGGACGGTACACACGCCGACACTTAGGCTATTCTAGCGATTAAACTAATTGTGCTAGACTCTTTATAGTTAAATTGCCTTAAAAGCTTAATGAATAAGCAAGAACTTTTATACAGATGATTTTGACGTTGTTCCCTTGTTCTGTATGTAAATCATAATTTTATTTAAATGACTGGTTTAAACAATCATTAACGTTCTCTATTTTGTTTTATCTTTAGTATTCAACATAGAAGTATTTGTTCACGTGGGTGTTTCGAATAGCGTTTCTAGATTATTGTGATGCCTATATGGAGAGTACGTTAAAAACTGTGTAAATGGAAAGCATGTTGACGGACTGCTGTAAGTCTCTCCCCCCTCTGAAGGTGCACGTGACAGAAATGGTAGAGTTCGCCGGATAGGTTCTATTTCTGGAGAGAGAGAGAGGTAGATTTTTATGTTTATTATTAAGTTAGTTTCAGCTTCTGATAGCAGGTTACTAAGAGTTTACTTGAGGAGAGGATTACGGAATTTTAGTCTATAGTGGAGGAAGTCTTTGAGATTTTTTTTTTGACGTAACAGATGTTTATTTGAGGATACTTGTAAGGATAAAGTTTATAGTGATAAGTTGTTTTAAGTCGTTGAATTTATTGTAGATTTATATCGGGGATTATTACGTGAGGAGAATACGTTATAAGTTAAATGCTTATTAGAGATAATGCAAGTGGTTTAATTTAATTGAAGTTCATTTTAAGATTGTAGGTTAAGAGAATTATAATTTAAAATAAAGTTTTTTGTCGTAAATAGGAATTATTTTCAAGAGAAGTTTGTTTTGTTTTCGTGCGCGTAGGAGACGAGACGTACGAATTAAATCAGTCGAGGGAAGGATAAAGTTAGAAAGGAATTAAAGAGAAAACGAGAGTTTATGTAAAAGAGAGTTATAGAATTTATAGTGATGTTTTGTTTTAATTAGAAAAATGTTGAGAGTTGTTTCAGAACGACACGTCAGTGGACGTGGCAGAGTGAACACGTGACGGGGAGGTGCTGAGACCTAGCGGAGAACGGAGGAACCGCAAGCGAGGGTTGGCGCACCTGATGGAATTCGGTGACGTCACGAGCACGTACAGAGACGTGGACGGCCGTGACCTTGTTTTGATCAGCTGTACGGTAACTTAGCGATAAGAAAATAGACTATTGGTTAAATAAATTTAAATTTAAGTGTGTTTTAGGAGAAGAGGAACTTTCAGTATGTAAGTAATTTAATTTAAGAAGTGTATGATGTATAGGCTAGAAGTGTTTCGTTGTAAGTTGTTTATGTTTTTGTTAGTTAAATTCTACCTCGGTTTTAAAAATATTTTTTTGGGATTTGTAAACAGTAATAAGGAGGTACACTATAAAATCAATAAGCATTGATAAAAGTGGAAGGATAGTTTTTGTGTGTAGAGGGAATTTACTCCAAGGGAACAGAGAAAATTAATGTTTTCTTTAAGGCGAGGGACCCTAAGGTGAGGCGTTGTGTCCCTGGGAAGAAAGGGAATTGTAGCGCAGACCATAGGAGATGGGCTGACTACGGAATTAAGGGTCAGGAGAATCCTGAGAGTTGTGAGTAGTTTGGGGCAGGAGTTCCCCATGGTAGTACCGAAGTGGCTATCCTGTATGGGATAGGGTACCATTTCAATGAAGTTTGTTGGTGGGGTTAGAGCCCCCTGTGTAGTGGGCCTATAGCAGATAGGCACTACAGTGAAATTTTTGGTTATTTTGTGAGGTAAATTCCCTGGAGGTTAAGTAAGATTGGATTCAGTTAGGAAGGAGGGAAATGAGAAACATTGCTGTAGAGAGTTAGTGTACTTGCCTAATGTGAAATTGAATTTTAATAAATTAATTAATGAGAAAGTTTTTTCTGGTCAAATAATAATGGAAGGGAATTAATTAATTTTTTTGAGTAAGGTGTTGTAAGTAATGAAATAAAATAAGGTGAAGTAATTTGAATAATTGGGGAGGAGTTTCTTTAAGAGTTTAGATAATTGTTTTTGAATTTATTGAGATATTCAGCCAGTGAAGTTTGAGTGTGAGAGATACAGTGAGATTTTAAGGAAATCGGTTGTTTATTAATTAGGACAAATGAGATTTTTTGATTAAGAGTCAGTAAGCATAGTTAAAATTTACGACATGATATTTGTTGACAGTTTACAGTTATTAAGGAGAAAACAGAGTAATCTATTTATTTTTATTTTAATGGTTTGAAGATAAGATTATGAATTTTTTTTTGGAAGTTTCTTTGGCATGTTGGAATAATTTTTTTTGATTTTTAGAATTTACAGAGAAAATTTAATTGATTTACATTAGTTTGGAAGTATGGAGGTTTAGTGTTCGATTAGCCCTAACTTGATGGTCGGATCCCAAAAGAATGCCGTAAAACCGATAGCCAATTGAGAGGAATGCGGTAGGCGCTTGTGTAGAGAGGGGTTGTGGGAAAACTCCTTGGGACTGATGGCAGATCAGGGGCCCTAAATAGTGTGTGATGCTGTAAAACCAGTGCAGGGAAAGCCTGGTATGCTTAAATTTTTGGGCACAGGTTATGTAAACCTGGGGTTCCATGGGATTTAGTCATGTTAGCTGCTGTGAGACATTAAGATTTCCAGGCTCCATAGTAAATTCAATGTAAATTTTTGTTTTCTTAAAATAATAAATTTGTTTTTAATTTTTTTGAGATATTTGATTTGTAACAGTGAATACAGACCCCGAGGAATAAGAGTTGTCATGCTGTGAGAGGAGAAGGTGGTAGGCCTAAAAGGGTACAGGCACCACAGAGGTTATGTGCATTGCATAATTTAAATATAAGGAAACTTGAGAATTTGAAATTTTGTTGTTGGGTTGTACACCCATAAGAAGAGTATAGGCAGAATTTTTATTGTTATGAGATGTCTAATTTAATTGAAAAGAAGAAAGTTTAAAGATGCAAGGTAACATTATTATTGTAATAATTGAAAGAGATTAAGAGGTAGAGAGAAATAGGCAGTTTTTGTTTGTAAGTACTAAAGTTTACATATAGAAATTTAGTAACTAAGAATGAATAATAAGTTAAGTCTAGTGTAAAAGTTTTTTTTAAGTTTGTTAAGTTAAGAGTCACAAGTAAATTTTTTTTAGAGAGAATGTCTTTGATAGGAAGTATTAGAAACTTATGGGAATTTTAGGGTAACATAAATAATGTAGGTAATGAATAATAAATAGATGGTAGGTCTTAAGTTAGGATTAACATTTGAAGCAGAATTTAATTAAGAAGAAGGAAAATAAATAGGCCTAATGAAAAGAACAAAAAAGGATTTTATGGTAAAGCATTTTTTTTAAGTAATAAACAATGAATAATAATGTTGTTTCAGGGTAATGTGTACTAATAATACAATTTTTTTTAGGACCAAAGAACAGGAATTATGTAATTTAAATTAACATGTATTTTTGAAACTGTTACAGATTCCTTAAGATGAGCTGAGCAGCAGTCCAGTTTACAAGATGACAAGAGTTCGAGAGACAAGATACAAGATCACTGAAACAAGAGCCAAGACTGAAGATTCAAGAGAAGAGAAAGCTGGCAGCCATGGACTTACAAGTGGAGATTAATAAGGTCATGTAAAGTTTTATTTTTTTTTATGGAAGACAGTAACTGGAGTTTTTTTTTGTTATAAACATTATTTACAGAACTTTTTAGGTTATAGTAATGTAATGGAACTAGTGAGTTGTGGTAGCTGTCAAAAAGAACTAATACCTTAAGTTTAATTTTTAAAGTTAATTTTCTTAATTTACAGAGGGATTAGTAGTTTTTTTTTAAAACCTTATTTAGGTTGGAATTTAAATACAATAGCTTATTATAAATGTGTACGAACAGTTCAAGTTCACAGTACTGATAGGTAGGTCAGATGATCTTATTGATTTTGATGATTTGTTGTTTTGAGTTGATTTTTAGGTGTTGTGAATTAGACAATGAAATAGTTTTGAAAACTTAAATTATTTCAAGCTAAGAAATAGTAAAGTTAATTGTAACTCAAAGGACACCAGAATTTAATTTTTTTTTGAATTAGTAATGTTTGAAAATTTTATACTTTACAAGAAAGGTTATAAACAAACAGATCGGATGGAACAAGGATGCAGTAAATCACAATTTCATTTAGAATTATTGATTAGCTTTTGAGGTTATGAAGTAAAAGTAATTATAATTTAAAAGTTTGAATAAAAAAATGTTTTTTTTTATTTGTTTGAAATAGAAAGTTTAAAAGTTAATTAGTCATGATCTAGGTGGGTGATGGGGTGGGAATTGGCCACTCTTTTTCCCTATAACCTCCCTAACATGGCCTTCTATTACATCTAACAGAAAAAAAAAAGAAGAAAAAGAAGACTTATTATTAGTTAGAATGTTTTTTTATGAAGATACCTGATGAACTTTTTTTTTATTGTTGGGAAGAATAGTAGCAAGATTAATCAGATGTTTTACTCAGAAGAAGAAGAAGAAGAAGATAAAGCAGTTTTATGACTCGACAAGCCAGAGATTGGTGTTTCCCCTCTGCGCTCCTATTGACTACGTTGTTTACTCTCATGGGATAGCTGGTTCGGCACCATGGAGAGAGATTGGTGGGCATTGTGGTTGCCCCCAGAAGAAAAGAAGAGTAGAAGAGGTTATGGGTGGGTCATGTGAACTGACCTTCAACCCAGTTACTTCGTGGGGACTATTTGCTGTATAGAGAAGATCAAGACTCAAGAGTTAGGGAAAATCATTGGAGGTCATGTTTCCCTTCCTTAAGTTTTTCCTATCAAATTATTTGCCTGATTAGATTATGCTAAGGGTGGGATACTTTATGTTAGCAGTTGAATTAATTAATTTTATTTTTTTGTGTGTTTGCATCCTTGCCCATCGATTGCAGTTTAGTAGTTAGTTTTGTATTTGTCAGGCGTGATGGTAATGCCTGTTGATGATGTTTCAGAATTGTAATCTGTTCGTGATGAGGATGGCACAACTCCGAAGCAGATGTGGGGAGAAGTTGTGAGCTGCCCTGGAAGCCAGTCCAGTAGCTGTTGGAGTTGAGTGGTGTTTGCTGATGGCCAGCCCAGGGAGCTACTCTTCTCGACAACACTGACTTCGAGGAGTTGCACCAACCTTCACGAGATAAGAGTTTAATTAATTGAAACACTGTAAGGACACTTAATTTTTTTTGAAGAACGAAAGAAGTATGGTAATAAACGGAAACCGAAAAAAAAAATAATAATAATTATCAAGAATTTGCACATTGTTTAACGAATACTGAGAAACTAAGAACAGTAATTTAATTTGTAAAGAGAGCTTCACTAACAGAACAATTTTTTTTAGAATTGAGAACTCGAGCCTCTGAAGGTTCCTGTGAGAACAAACCAGATAAAAGTTTTACATTTAATTTTATGAATACTTGTTGTTTTAAAATAAATCTTATGCAGAATCTAGATGTATGTTCAGACAGCAAGGAACTAAGAAAATTATTATTTTTGTGAAATGAGGAATTTATAGTTATGGTTTAATGGAAAAAGACAATTTGTAATTTTGAGGTAGCTCGATGGGGCTCGAGCTCTGTGAGGGGAGGGTTATGTCGCGGGTTGAAATTTTGCAGGGTTGTTGAAATCAAATTTAGGGACTTTACTGACGGGACTCTGGGCTGGCTGCTCTGTTCACTCGTCAGCGCAAGTGGCGTGACCATGTAATTGGGGCACGGGGCCGGCGCGGCGCGCTGCGGGCTTGCAGAATTTTGTTTGTTTGTTTGGCCGCGCGCTGGCGCAGCCACGGGCCGCAGTTACTGGGGCGCGCTGTCGTAACAAGCCGCGCGGTGTGGCCTGCACATTGGGGTAGAGGGGGGGTAGTCTTCCCAGATGTTCTAGTTAGTTGTTTAGTAAATTTGACTTCAATAACGAGCTTTTGTTATGGTAGGCGCGGCAGGGCGCGCGAATTTAAGCGCAAGTGAGTGGTGACTTCAGGCTCACTCAGGCGGAGGCTATGCGTCTCACCTGTGGTCACGAGTTGTTAGTTCGTTCGTGATGTAGGAATTCAGGCTCACTCAGGCGGAGGCTATGCGTCTCACCTGTGGTCACGAGTTGTTAGTTCGTTCGTGATGTAGGAATTCAAGCTTTCGGGCGGAAGCTATGGTCGACGCCAGAGGCCACGAGTCGTTTAATTTAAGTTAGGTCATAATGTAGTCGTCAAGCTTTCGGGCGGAGGCTATGGCCCTCGTCAGGGGTCACGCGTCATAGTTTTTAAAATGTAATGTTCGTTCGGGATTTCAAGGGCAGGAGAGGCCCCTACGTTATTTTTTTAAAGTAATCGATCAAGAAAGGCTTTTCGGAAAATGTGAGTATGGACTTATCTTTGTTTTAATTTTAAGTATTAATTATGATTTGAGGTATTCGGAAGGACTAGGGAAGTGTTTAGTGAAGTTCTCTCATTCTCTCTCTTGTAAGGTCGTTCAATCGTTAAGGAAGTAAAGAGATTATTGTTTTAAATTGTAATCCCGCTATTTAAATGTTCTTTAAAATGATGTTGAGTATTTGACTTTAAGAATAAAATAATTTTAATTAAGTATTATGTTATTTTGCAAAATCTCCTTAGTTCAGCTCTCACCAGACATCCTGTACGGGATGACGAACCTATGATCCTAGGTACAGTAAAGTATTTTATGAAGTTAAGACTAGTTGATGCCAAGCGAGTTGTTTCTATGTAAAGAGCTACGATTCTCTCCCCCCTCCGAAAGTGGATCGTGACAGAAATGGCGGTGGCACCGGCTAGGTGCACGTGACAATATTTAGGAGTCTACAGTAATCGATTTGATAGCTAGAGCATTCGGAGTGTCGCAATGTGTACTGCTCTGGGATCCATGGCAAGTCGTTTGGGTAGGAGCATTTTAATCACAGGTAACAAAGATATAAATAATCAGGTCAAATTCGCTAGTAAAAAGCTTTAATTAACTAATGTAAGTACATATGCAAAAGTTTATTTTATTTTAAAATATTACCTCATAATAAAAATATTTACTTATAAGAAATACAAACCTTAATTGGCGCTCTGAAAACTATTAGTGTTTGTTTCTAATAGAACAAGTAGCCTGGATAAATTATAAATAGAATACTTTTTAAAGTGATAGAATAAGTCAAGAAATATAATATACTTATTTGTTGATTAGTATTGGTATTAATAATAATTTAGGTAGCTATTTTTTCTAAATCAGTTTTTTTTGTCTTCACAGTGGTTATTTTTTTCTTAAAAATTTACATGCTAAAAACATGATCTCATATGATATCCTGCCTCATCTGCACTGTGACGTCATATGTCCGGTCCCTAGAGTTATGACTTTAAAGCTCATTAGTAATTCCACTTTCCCATTCCAAATTACAAGTAAAATCTCAAATCGTTATTGATGAGAAGGAAAGCCTACCCAATTTGTTTTAGGTAGTTATAAACATAATTTTTATAGTTGGTATTTTTGGGTTTTCCTGTTGACAAGTTCCAAAAAATAATTTTATTGCAATTTTATGGAGCCATTTCACAGGGGAAAAGCAATAAAATTATTTTCTTATTTGCGTTAATTTAACTCAAATGTGTTAAATCAAATAAACGTAACATATCTGCAGCAATCCCTAAACAAAATCTTCGGAACTTTGAAACTTGGCCATCAAGGTCGCGTGCAACGCACGTCGCGCCGGCTTGCTGCGACCGGAGCACCGCCGCAGGACGGTACACACGCCGACACTTAGGCTATTCTAGCGATTAAACTAATTGTGCTAGACTCTTTATAGTTAAATTGCCTTAAAAGCTTAATGAATAAGCAAGAACTTTTATACAGATGATTTTGACGTTGTTCCCTTGTTCTGTATGTAAATCATAATTTTATTTAAATGACTGGTTTAAACAATCATTAACGTTCTCTATTTTGTTTTATCTTTAGTATTCAACATAGAAGTATTTGTTCACGTGGGTGTTTCGAATAGCGTTTCTAGATTATTGTGATGCCTATATGGAGAGTACGTTAAAAACTGTGTAAATGGAAAGCATGTTGACGGACTGCTGTAAGTCACTGTCATCTAGGAATTAACTGCACGTTTTTGGTGATACACACTAGGTATCCAGCGGTCAACTTTCGGTATGTTATTAAGCACAAGCTGAAGAACCCGGCGTTACCCGGGCTAAAGCACCCTTGGGAGTTGAATTTATGAAAACTTCATTCTCACATGATTGTGTAATATAAGGATCATCATTTCCGAGTTTCAAGTCTGTGGGATATATACTTGATAAACATAAAATTTAAATCTATTAACACCACCGTAATATGTTATAGAAATTTGTGAAACTTTCAACACTCACACATTTTCTCGTGGTAGGCGTGATGCAACGGTTTCGTCAGATAATAGTTATTTTAAGGAATCCACAGGCTCTTCCAACGTGGGAATGGCTACCTTGCCCCCGAGCGACACACTGCGATGCTACCAAATACCTACGGGTAAATTTTTTTATCCCACGAACCTTTTTATAGCTCAAACATTTTTTATTTCTCTCTGGACCCAATTATGAAGTCCACACAGACGAAGTCGCGGACAGAAGCTGGTATCTTAATAATTTTAAAATTATTATTATTTTTTAGTTTGTTTTGTTGTTAAAGCGTGTTTTTTTTTTGTTTTTGAAATTATAATTTAGTTCTGTAACTAAATATATAAAATAAAAAACTTGCAACGTGCGCTTCGGCATTCAGAGGCCCACCGGCTCCTCCCCTTCCCTCGTTCCCCTTAAAGCCCCCTCCCGCACTCCCTTGTGACGTCCGCGTGACGTAGGCGCCTCCTTCCAAGCCTACTGAATGCGACACTAGCGCCATCTGGATTTTTATATATAGGGGTGTAATTATTTTGCTCGTTCTGTTCTGTTCCGGGAGCGATCGCCGTGAGGGGTGCTTCGGCGTCGCGCCATGTTACGCATGGCTACGAGGTGTTCTCTGGTCGGTGTCTTACATTTTTTTTTTTGATAATTATGTAATTTGCCTTCTGCGTCATGTTTGGTTTGCCTCCTTTTTGGCCTCATAAAGTAATGTTTGCTGGACACCGAATTTGTTTCGTAATTCCTGGTTTGCATTGCCAGTGTGTTTCACCTTGTGCATTTCTTTGAATTTGTTTCTTTCTTTCGACCCATTTTCCGTCGGGGCGTTTGTCGTTTTTCTCCGCCGCACCTCTCACGTCCGGACAGACAGCATTCTACCTGCTATTACCATGATTTAAATAACGTTAGCACATAACATTTGTATACTGGCTATTTGTATTGCTCATCAGTACCTGTTTACGTAATTCTTTCTTTCGTAATTCTTGTTATATGTTGCCCCTCTATTTCATATGGGGCTTGATTTAAAGAATAATAAAATTGTGTATTTTTGTATATCTGATATTTACGCTTATTTCTTTAGGGGTTACACAACACGTCTGGCACTCTGCCTGTCCCTTTACAAGGGCCATAGTTTTTTTTTTATGTTTCTTATTGTTAACGTCATTGAGGTAAAGTGAGGTGGATTTCCCCTTCCCCTTCACGATACTTCAAACTGGAAAGGATACCTAACAAAAATATTTAAACAAAACAAACTTTTCCTTAAAGGTTAAAAAAAGAATGAAAAGAATTATGAAGAAATATGAAAAGTGAAAAAGTAGAATAAGAAGTAAAATAACTAATATTAAAAATAATAAAAGACAAACTATCGCTTATCATCAGGATAAAACAAAAAAAAAACTAATTTTACCGGTTAAACATACACTATCCGTAGAATAAGGTACCTATATATTGTCCTTTATCGATATGAAAAAAAAAATTATAGATGTTGATAGGATGCTGTTTTTTAGAGTATTTTTTCAATTTTTTAAATCTAATTAAAATATTACAATCTAACGCTTCTAATTTTTAGTTATACTAAAAAATTTGAACATAAATTATATTTTAAATAACTGAAACACGCTTTAACAGCAAACCAAACTGAAAACTCGTAACTGATATTGTAAATAAGTGAGGTACTTTTTACTTTAATTTACACTAACTCTATTTTTACAAGTAGTTACCAATGAAATATGCACAACAATTGATATCAAGCACAATTTATATCGCTAAGCGGACGAGTCTCGTCAATAAGTAGCCTATAGGAAGTTGCCAGATCTATGGGGGCCATAGAGAAATGACACAAACCCACCGATAAATCAACCAGACGGCTAGTTTTGTTTTCTGTTATAGTGTTTATATATATTTTATATACGCATTTATAATATTAGCTAGAGCAAATTATAAAACGGTAAATTAAAAAAATAACAGGGCCATATACTGTTGTGTTGGTGTACTAAGATGTGATGGTCTTGCAACTGAATGTAAACAATCGAAAACGTCTCTGAGCATTATTAAAAATCAACTTATATTTTAAAAAAATTAAGAGAACCGATTTTGATGTAATGAAGTTTATGTGATGCCCCAGATTACCCTCAAGTTAACTTTGAAAACCACATTGATGATAAAATACAAAATGGGTAATGACAATTGTAAAGTACAAAATGGGTAGTTACAATTGAACCACACCTGTCGACGACAAACGGTCAATAAATAGCTTTAAGTATTCTAACTCTCTACCTAGTTCCTTATAAAGCGATAATTCAAAACAGTCATCTACTGGTGTATTGGTGTACTACGATGCAGAGGTATAATTTTTCTTACTCTCTACTCAGTTCCTTGCAATAGCAAAACGTAATGGCTTCACGGCTATTGCTCGGCGGACATAGAGGAATGACACTAACAGTTTGTATATCTATGACACACATGACATAAAATTAAGATATATTTTTTTCACCCACTTCAAAATTATTTTTTGAGACAAAAGATAGCCTGTGTCCTTCCCAGGATATAATCTATCTCCTTACCAAATTTCATTACGATTCGTTAAGCCGTTTAGCCTGGAAAAGGTAACAAAAAAACAAACAGGCAGAGTTACTTTTGCATTTATATTATTAGTAAGGATAGTTGACTCTACCACTCTGCGAAAATTCAGCTTTGGAAAAATTTTCGACAGGTTCGTGTCTCGTCTGGTCTTCGTTTCCTGGACTACTAGCTCACCGGGTGTTGCCGAGCTCGTCTGACGTCACTAATGTACCGTTATTTGCGCGTGGCACACCTCATGGAAGGAACGAACATAAATAGACAGTCTAAAAGACTACCGCTGTGTCCAAGTGGAAAGGCCATTCAAAAACAAGTCTTCCACCCTGCGCGCCGGGTAAGCTGTCCCCTATAGTACCACAACAGTCCTTCCTGGGTAGGTTTTTTTTTTTTTTTTTTTCCCATCCTCAGACTGCCCTTCAAGAGAGCTAGAGAGCCAACACCTGCACGGGAAACAAAGGTTTCAACTTGTGAAAAATTTGTCAATGCTGAATTTTTGCACAGTTATAGAGTCAACTGTGCTAAATAACCAATTTACTTCTGCAGATCTTGTACGTATCACTGAAAATATGCAGTTAGGCCCTACATGACAGCGACTTACAGCAGTCCATCAAAATGCTTTCCATAAATGCATTTTTTTAACGTACGTAGATTCTCCATAAATGCATCGCAGTAATCTAGAAACGGTATTACACACATTATTATTATTCAAAAATGCCCATAAAAATTGGAGACGAAGGTCTGATAATGTAGCCGGTAGGTGGATAGTGTAACTCTTCAACTTTTTTTTTATTTCTTGGAACATGATATTAATATTTGGCATTCCGCGTGTTTAAATGCATTAAAAAATCAATGCATTTGTTATTCCAATTTTTTTGAGTAACACCAAGCTACATACGAGTTAATTACATATTAGGTTAGAAGAAAATTAGTAAAATCATTCTTAAATGCGCAGAGAATAAATAGATTTTTTAAAAGGTTTGTAAATAATATTTTAACCTCCGACACAAATATAGGAGTGTTAGAAGTTTGAAGCATGTCTGCCGAGTTGGCATAAGGCATAATGTGAGGACTTGCGCGTGATTTCTCACCAGGCTTCCGAGGACCAGATGTGGATCCGAGGACCTGACCCAGGTCCTCGGATTGAAAAAACCTTATTTTCTCGTATATCCTGTCCTTTAATGCCTTCTTGCAAATTTTCAACGAAATCTGGCCGAGTCCTTGGTTACACCGTAGAGCGACAAATTCATAGTTCAGCGTTTTACCGATAGGAAGTACTGTAGTCGAAATTATTAATACACCGAGTGTCCGTTTATACGCTAGTAGACACAATTCGAGGACCTGGTTACACACTTCTCTGAACACACAGTTTGCCTACAGCCGCTGTAACCGAGGACGTAAATATTTCTGCATACCTTCAGCTTCTAAAACACTCTAGTATTAATCCTGCAAACCTACGACCTTGAATTTTTTAACTGTAAGCGAGGACTTGTTTGTTTAATGTGTTACCATGATATTAATACATCCATATGAACTGCGGAAATGGAATGTCCGATTATTTTTGTCTTCTTATGGGAATATAATTACGAGTATTAAAGCCCACAGAACATATTTTCTGTGCGTTGAATAAGCCCTTCTTTGTGATTTTTTTTTCTTCAAATTGTTTCTAATTACTTATATTTTGGTGTGAAAATTTCCAATTTTTCGACTGTTCCTGAGATTAAATTCGTAAAATCGATGTTACGTAAAATGCGGGGTTCGCTAATCTGGGTTCTAGTGCAATTAGAACTGCGCAAACCTGCGAAACCTTTGCCGCACGCCACACGCTGTTACAAGTGTATTTTTTGACCAATAATATGCTTGTATTTGTGTTCCAGATAGTGTGAGAGAAAGCTTATGTGAACTGGACAATTTGCATGATGCATCAGTCAGAAAATGTGTTGAAACAAACAACTCTGACCCAGTATTTTTCAAAAAAAGTAAACGTTACTTTTTTTTGTATAGTGTTTTTTTATTATTGCGCTTATTTAATTAAATTCAGTTTACATAGATTAGGTTACTATTCTTTTTATATATACATTTATATATTTCCGGCTGTGTGTATGTGAATAAACTCCTCCTAAATGGCTGGACAGATTTCGATGAAATTTTTTGCGTGTGTTTAAGTGGGTCTCTGGATGGTTTGGATTCACAATTGGACCCGGTAGGTAACGCTGTGATCGAGTTCCAGAAAGAAAACTCTTTATTTTCGGAATTTTTATACTTATTTCTTTATTTTTTGCATATGAGAACCAAAATTTCACATCTCCACCACCACCCAATATTTCTTAACTACAAAATATGATAATATAAAGAATAATTGATCGTAAAAACTTCTGTAAAGTATTATACATAGTTTTCTTTCTGTCACTTGCGTCGTAGCTTGGCGTTGTTTAGACATTTCAATTTCTGTTCTCTTTGTTTCCATGTTCCATGTATCACAATTGCGTGCATATTGAGTGTATTATTCATGGACGAAACACATTAAAATTACATTTTAAATCATACATGAAGTGTACTTTAAAGCGGAACCTTACACATTTGCACAATGTATGTTTTTAAGTGAATATCTTACATGATATTCCAAGAATTTAAATTTTATACAATTGTGCATTTAATGACAATCAATCAAACATGCAACCTTTTATTTTCAGTGCTTATTTGTGTCGATGATTCTATAAAATTTACGGAGTGTTAAACAGCGCATCGAAAATAAACATTTGAGTTAGCTCAACAAATTATAACATCCAAAAAATTCAAATATAAGAACCTTATATTTATATGTTGTGTGTTTATTAAGCAACTGATCTGAGCCACTTCACCGCCTTGCGTTCGAATATGTGCCGGAAATAGGCTATTCGTCACATGCCCTAATTGTCATCGACAATATAGAAAAATAATGCCAACACTGTAATGCATTTAAATACAAAGGTGAATCGGCCAGTCGTTGCTGCGCACCACCATTCATCACCAGAACCATCGATAACTTTATTGGCTGGAGCCACATCTCAATGAAAATTGTTTTCGCGTAAAAATCGTTAATTCAATTCTTGCTTCCAAATGACATCATTTAGAGCAACATAAATCGTCCAGAATGAGGATGGTCGTAATTATGAATCGACATTTAATATTGAGGACTAAGTGTATCAAAAAATTGGTTATTTGTTCTCAATGCCTGATGGCCATCCAAATGTTTCGCAAATCTACTTCAGGGCGATGAGGAGGAACAAATAAACACACGCTGCCAATACAACCACATCGAGCAGATGGACGAGCGAGAAATAGTGGCGAATTTGGAAATGTTGCGTGTTCAAGGGTTGGCAACCATCAGGTTTGTTCGTTCCTCAGAGATATACTAAAAATATTGTTCATCAAATCGCATTAAGATACAAAAAACCTTATTCCTGTTAATATTATGACTAAACACAAATTTAAATTTTTTTGGTCATTAACAAAAAAAAAATAAATGCCATAAAAATTATTTGAGTTTTTCTATCTTGCTATTATTTAAGACAGATTTAAGTTTGTATTCAACTAGGGGCGTAGCCAGGGGGGGGGGGGGGTTAAGGGGTTGTAACCCCCCCCCCCCCCCCTTAGCCACAATTATTTTTTTTTTATCTGAAAGCAGGTTAGCTAAAAGCCTGGGTGTCTTACCGCTATCACCGGCCACTGCACAGGAGGGGAAGAGTAAGCGAGCCCTACCGATTCTCCTTCCCTTCCCCTGCCCCTGTCTAGAGGAGAAGCTATAAGGTTGTGACGCCGTGACGGGTCCCAAGCTTTCAAATATCTTACACCTACTGTATTTAACCAGCGCGGTAATTACAAGCAGGTGTTGACTGGGCTTCCAAAAGTGTAAGGATCGCTGTGTGTGTATAGAATTGAGACAACGACATGGTGTCATGTAACTCTTCAAGCTAAAGCTAATTGTTTCCAGGAATAGATCAGTTCTGCCGAAACCCAATCCTTTTGACGTGACAACGTCTAATAAATCGATGAACGCCGGCTGCACGCACGAAAGTGTCCCGTTACACTGTGTACCGTTACGCTCATTGTACGCTTGCGCCGCATCTATTTCTCTTCCACTCGATTGGAACAACCATCGATTTGACTTTTTCGAGGCACATTTAACTTGAAACACACTCATTCGTTTCCTACTTTTCCTATCATCGTCCTATCATTAACAGAATAACACAGATTGGAAGAAGTTAAATAGAAAATATGTATAAAAATAGTTAAAATAATCTCTTCGTTAAAGTAATAAACATATTTGAATTAATGAGTGCAAATAAAAGTACATTTATCAATTAAATTGTAGATTTCACTTCACTCCTTCTTTGTATCCATACAAAATAGTGATAATTCAATAAAAATTATTCAATTTTATTCATAAAAGTATGCAATCATTTCATCAATGTTTTGTTATGACGTTGTCACGTTAATTTATCGTCCGTAAACCGACATTACAGACAACCAATTTTTTTATTCACTTTTTTTTTGTATTGTCGAGCTTCGAGCATGATTTATGATTTTGAGTAGACGTAAACAAGACACTTAAATTGATAAAAAATATCTTTAATTAATTTCTTACTTCATCACTAAAAATTTTTTTTATTAAAAAATTAATAATATTTTTACCATTTCAATATTTTAAGTTAAGTACCGAAAACTGCTAAAATAGCACTATTTTACACCTTAAAATCCAAATTTTTTTCCGGGGGTGGGTGGACCCCCGGACTCCCTCGTTTTAATAGGGGGGGGGGGGACCATGCTTCTCACCCCCCCCCCCCCCCCCAAACACAAATCCTGGCTACGCCACTGTACTCAACACATTTATGTTTATAGTATACACATCATTGATAGGTCAAGTTGCGATATCTGTACGCGTGGTGGTGTCAGGTATTACATTTGTGTTTAATTTTTTTCCACTAAAATACTACAAAACGATTTGTTTGTGTGTGTGTGTGTGTGTGTGTGTGCGCGCGCGCGTGTGTATATTTTATACATACATGCATACATACATACATACATACATACATACATACATACATACATACACACAGTACTATTGCTTTGAGGCGCAGGTTGGTTACGGGAACAGAAGGATGGTTCTGGAAGAAGAGTTGGACAGAGTAGAAAAGCTCTACTAAGCAAAGGTGAGGAGCTTGGACTCTTCGGTCCGCATTTATTTTGGATGGCACTGATTTTTAGGGGGCGGTTTGCGCCGTTTCCCGCCATGCTGCCAGCCAGCACACATACTTAAACTAGAAATATCAGTAAGAATTGTAAATGTGTAGGAGATTATTCTTGGGCGCTTCGCCAATTAGGGCCTCGGGACCCCAAAAAGGGAAAAAAATCAGACCATAATTAGAGCCCCGCTGGGCCAAAGCACGACAGTATTTTTAGATGGCTGCGTCGGTGTTGGGCATTGTATGAGTCACTTTAAACTACGATTATAATTAATTAAACTTAATAGTATGAACTGCAAGGACTGTGTTTTTGCACTCCGCGTGCACGCGCGCGACTAGGCGGCCGGTGGGCAAGGAACGATTTCGGTCGCTTGTGTTTTTGTCACTCTACCATTCGGGTAATAAAACATGCGGGGAAGGTCGCAGCAGTGTTGTTGGAAGGTTTGTCAGCAGGGGGCGGGGAAGGGACAAGCAAACCCGCTACTTCCTGGCAGCGACGGGCGGGTTAGATTTATTGCTCTAGGAGCAAAGAGGCTCTTGCCGTAAAATCACTGTAAATTAAGAACGGCCAGTTAAAAATATTGAGCACCATAAACTTACTTCCCAAATCTTTCTCCCATTTACGAAAGAACAGTTTTTCTGCTGCTTTTGTCCTTGTAGCAGCCTGACGTGACGCCATGTCAAAAGCAGGCCAGTTTGTAAAGAAATGTTTAAACGATAAGGTTTATTTTACCAATAGGCCATATCTGAAAAATTGCCGATGATTACGATAACCGATAACGGGCCATCATTAGTTAGTATTTGGTGGAAATTCTATCAGAGAGGTCCTTACCAAAGTAAAGTCTTTGATGGCGATGTATTTTATTTTGTTTGTCGACTTTGTTGGTGGCGAATTTTCGGCGATGCGTCTTTTCTTACACATTAAACAACACTTAACCACATAGATGGCTACCAATAATAGCTCGTATCCATTAGGGTTCGAATCTTGTCAAACTGTTATTTTCTTTATTAATTAATGATTTATATTAATTCCAATACTACAATCAAGCTGATGTACATGTATATTTTAATACTTAATCAATTCATATTGATTACTCAATTAGTAATGTTAAAGTCTTGCTTCCATTTCTAAACGAACACATGAAAAAAAAAAACTTATGCTGTAAACAGAGAAACCCCAGGCTATATGAATTGGTTCCGCTTATATGATAAACAAAGGCTATCGCTTGAATGAGTTAAAATTAATTTCTCTGCAGCGTTGAGAAAAACATTAAGTTCTGATAAAAACAGTCCTCACCTGGAAGGAGCAGATATTGCAAATTAGCATAATTACAGTTCTCCCTTTATGGAAATGCAGCCCGGATCACCTTATTGTGTGTCGACAATATAAATTACCTACACAGTTATCATAGTAATTTCACACGGGCCACGAGTAACTCTATGCTAGCAATCCCCGTGCATTCTTCCAAATGTTTATCAACATATTGCAGCGACGAGAATCAGGCTCTGGTCCAGACTTCAATGCATTCGGAAAACTTAGCTATTCGCCTTAAATATATATTGTATGTATTTGTCCCCGGAAATCATATCACAAGTGCCGTCCGAACATGAAATGAAATATGCAAAAAATGTATTATTATTTTGTGGGCTGCTTACAACGTGAATCTGTGTATGAATGTGCGTGTGATAACTAACTCTTATTAGCTTATTTAGGCAACGAGTGATTTCATACCCTTTGTTACATTTCAGTAGGTGTATGCACAATTATGATTTATTTTTTGATACATGTAAATTTGCTTCTTTATTTAGATTTGTAGATTCATTGTCATCCATTCCATTTAAGACCGTATCCAAATTCAAGTGGGCAGTAGTGTAATTGTGTCCTCGCGTACAAAATTTGCCCATATGGAGTACTTGAATAATACGGAAGGGATTAATTTTAAGCCTCTACACTACTAGCCAGCTACAAAAGAAATAAATTTCTATATTTTCAAAACTTAATTTTTTATGTCAGCACATTATGTGTGAAGATAGTAAAGTTGTACACTCAATTGCAAACACATGAATGTATAAGAAACTTCTAAGTTTCTACAATCATTTCATAAATTACATTTTAGGCCATGCATAAAATAGTTTTCACTCAATAATATATATGACAAATTAATCATTAAGAACTTTATGCTTGTTGAAAAGAAAGATGCTAGTGATTAAACGTATATTATATTGCCTTAAATCTACAGTCAGATATCGTCGTCTGGGAGCGAATTACTGCGACACATGGAATATCAATATAAATTGAGACCGTGTCAGTCATTCGGCGTACATTATTGTTGGTAAAAGTATATACAGAAGATCTCACGGCCTAGCTTAAAATTAAGGATGGTACAAATTGTAAAGATAGCCTTGGGATAGCGATAGAATAAAGAGGTATGTGTGGAAAATACTTAGTTTGTTCCATATAAATTAAAATTTAAAATAAAAATTTCGCTGCAGAGGTCCATGTTAAGATAATGTTTATTTTTTGTAATTATATTTGAAAACCAAATATTTTCTGGTTTAATACTCAATAGAACCTTCACATTTGTATGCTTATTGAAAAACAATTTTTTTTTCTCGATTGAGAATGAAGAAAAAATTATTCAATTGAAGCACTTTTCGCGTCAGCTAATGCAGTCATTCGGCGCACTTTTTTGTTGGTAAAAGTATATACAGAAGATCTCACGGCCCAGCTCAAAATTGTGGATGGTAAAAATTGTAAAGAAAGCCTTACGCTAACGCTGGAATAATAAGTAATGTGTGGACAATCCTTAGTTTGATCCCTATGAAATAAAATATATAATAAAAATCTGACTGCTCTGGTTATGTTTACTTAGTTTTTTTTAAGTAATTATTTTTCAAACTTAAATATTCTCTGGTTTATTGCTGAGTAAAACATTCACTTTTGTATGCTTAATGTAAATAAATTTTTTTCTTGACTGACAAAGAAGAAAAAAAATTTCTAAATTCAAGCATATTTTGCGCAGGCTACTTCAGTCATTCGGCGCACATTTTTGTTGGTAAAAGTATATACAGAAGATCTCACGGCCCAGCTTAAAATTGTGGATGGTACATATGGTAAAGAAAGCCTTGCGCTAACGCTGGAATAATAAGTAATGTGTGGACAATCCTTAGTTTGAACCCTATAAAATAAAATTTATAATACAAATCTGACTGCAGTGGTTAATGTTTAGTTAGTATTTTTTTAAGTACTTATTTTTCAAACTTAAATATTTTCTTTTTTATTGCTGAGTAGAACCTTCACTTTTGTATGCTTAATGTAAATAAATTTTTTCTTGACTGACAATGAAGAAAAAAAAAATTAAATTCAAGCATATTTTGCGAAGGCTACTTCAGTCATTCGGCGCACATTTTTGTTGGTAAAAGTATATACAGAAGATCTCACGGCCAAGCTAAAAATTGTGGATGGTACATATTGTAAAGAAAGCCTTGGGTTAACGCTGTAATAATAAGTTATGTGTGGACTATCCTTAGTTTTATCCCTATGAATTAAAATTTATAATAAAAATCTGGCTGCAGTGGGCCATGATTTGTTAGTTTTTATTTATGTACTTATTTTTCAAACCGAAATATTTTCTGGTTTAATGCTGAGTAGAACATTCACTTTTGTATTCTTAATGTAAATAAATTTTTTTCTTGACTGACAATGAAGAAAAAAAATTATCAAATTCAAGCATATTTTGCACAGGATACTTCAGTCATTCGGCACACTTTTTGGTTGGTAAAAGTATATACAGAAGATCTACGGCCCAGCTTAAAATTATGGATGGTACAAATTGTAAAGAAAGCCTTGGGATAACATTGGAATCATATGTTATGTTCGGACAATCCTTAGTTTGATCCCTATGAATTAAAATTTATCATAAAAATTTGGAATGCAGAGGTCCATGTTTAGCTAGTGTTTTTTGAAGAACTTATTTTTCAAACTTAAATATTTTCTGGTTAATTGCTGAGTAGAACTTTCAATTTTGTATACTTATTGTAAAACATTTCTTTCTCGATTGAGAATGAAGAAAAAAATTATTTTTTTTAGCCCATTTCGCGCAGGCCACAACAGTAATTCGGTGCACTTTT
Source organism: Bacillus rossius redtenbacheri (assembly GCF_032445375.1). Lineage (NCBI taxonomy): Eukaryota > Metazoa > Arthropoda > Insecta > Phasmatodea > Bacillidae > Bacillus > Bacillus rossius. The sequence continues at coordinate 13,396,034 of NC_086330.1, forward strand.
TTGTTGGTAAAATTATATAGGCCTACAGAAGATCTCACGGCCCAGCTTAAAATTGTGGATGGTACAAATTGTAAATGATACCTTTAGCTAACATTAGAATCATGTGTTATGTTCGGACTATTCTTAGTTTGATCCCTATGAATTAAAATTTATAATAAAAATCTGGCTTCAGTGGTTAATGTTTAGTTAGTGTTTTTTTAAAGTACTTATTTTTCAAACTTAAATATTTTCTAGTTTATTGCTGAGTAGAACATTAATTTTTGTATGCTTAATGTAAATAAATTTTTTTTTTCTATTGAGCATGACGGAAAAAATTATAATATTCAAGCACATTTCGCGCAGGCTATTTTAGTCATTCGGCGCCCTTTTTTTGTTGGTAAAAGTATATACAGATTATCTCACGGCCCAGCTTAAAATTGTGTATGGTACATATTGTAAAGAAAGCCTTGGGCTAACGCTGGAATAATAAGTAATGTGTGGACAATCCTTAGTTTGATCCCTATGAATTAAAATTTATAATAAAAATCTGGCTGCAGTGTTAATGTTTAGGTAGTGTTTTTTTTTTAAGTACTTATTTTTCAAACTTATATATTTTCTGGTTTATTGCTGAGTAGAACATTCACATTTGTATGCTTATCGTAAAAAAAAAATTTTCTTGACTGACAGTGAAGGAAAAAAATTATTAAATTCAAGCATATTTTGCGCAGGCTACTTCAGTCATTCGGTGCACTTTTTTGTTGGTAAAAGTATATAGAGAAGATCTCACGGCCCAGCTTAAAATTGTGGATGGTACAAATTGTAAAGAAAGCCTTGGGCTAACCCTGGAACAATAAGTTATGTGTGGACAATCCTTAGTTTGATCCCTATGAATTAAAATTTATAATGAAAATCGTGCTGCAGTTGTCCATGTTTAGTTAGTATTTTTGTTTTAAGTAGGTAGGTACTTTTTTTTAAAACTTAAATTTTTCTTGTTTATTGCTGAGAAGAACTTCACTTTTGTATGCTTATTGTAAAACATTTTTTTGATTGAGAATGAAGAAAAAATTATTCATATCAAGCACATTTTGCGTCAGCTACTTCAGTCATTCGGCGCACTTTTTTGGTGGTAAAAGTATATACATAAGATCTTACGGCCTAGCTAAAAATTATGGATTTTTACCTATTGTAAATAAAACAATTAGTTAACGCTCGAATTATTTTTAATTTCGGAAAATCCTCTTTTTTATCCCTATGAATTAATAAATACTTATTGTTTTTGTGAGGTTAATATTTAGTGTATTTAAAGTACGTTTATTTAAAACAAAATTATTTTCCGGTTAAACAATTTTTTGAACTTTTTTTTTTTACATATTTAAGTTATTTTTATTCATTTCTGATTTTTTTAATTAAAAAAAGTGTCTATTATCTTGGGTTTATGTTTTTAATTAGAGGTTTTTAGTGTAAAACCATCATGGAATCCTACAGTATGTATTTTGTTGGTGTTGGTCATATACATATGGAACTTGACCAAGGTGCAGAGCCGCATATGATCAACGTCAAAATAATGAGCGAGGAGGTTAAGTTGAATGTGAACTTTAATTTTTACAGCTGTCAGTTGGATATAACTTTGTATTTATCATAATTTATTTGTTATTATTCTCATTAAGCGTGTAGTGAATAATGGAGAAAGAAAGGTATGAACTTATTCTATTCTACAGTATATATTTTATTATATAATGAAATATCGGCTTAAGAACGGTTAAAAATGCTTGCTAGGTACCTCTAGCTTCTATTTTGTATGTGGTTGGCCTGCATTGATAGTATGAATTTATTAAAGAGCGTGTCGTCAACAGCAAATAACAAATTCATACTGCCATTTCAAAATGAAACAACTTTTTTTTTCTCGTGGGTACATTTACTATTTTGCCATAAAATTAATACACTAATAAATATAATTACGAACAAGCCAGCTATTCTTTTTTTCCCCTTGTATGGTAATTTATGTATGGGAATTCTTAAAGGTCTACACATTGTCTGTTACACGTCTGAAAAATCCAGTTTCGTCCAACTTAGGAATTGTTCTATTTGGAAGCATAACATGTTATGATATTACTGTAATTAAGTTAGACGGGTGCTAATAGATTGCGGTGAACGGAAGGGGTAGGGGGCTAGAAGCATAGACCATCTGCATTGGTCAGTGGTCTGGGTTGGAGAACGTTACAAGGTACGAGGTGAGTAGAAAGGCTGGTAAGGCTGATAAGGCTGGTAAGGCTGGTAAGGCTGGTAAGGCTGGTAAGGCTGGTAAGGCTGGTAGAGGGGGCTGTGGAAAAGGTAGCACAGAGGGAGTACAGAGGTAGTAGAGACTGTAAGCGGAGAGTGGAGGAGTACTTGGTTTTTGTGAGGACAGTATGGGAGTGGAAAGTGCTTTAGGGGAAGGTATTTGAATCAAGATGGGTGAGGAAACAAAGCAGTCGGCTCAAAGGTGTAGGAGAGTGAAGAAGGGGAAGTTTTCCTTGACACCTGTTGGAGCCCATTTGTATTTTTTAGATAAATCAAAAATATAATCCCAAAATTGTAAAATTTCAGTTTTGTAACTGAGGATAAGGGAATCTTATGTTACTATATAATTTATTTGTAATTTTCTTTTATTTTAAGTTTCTCCGCAAACTGTTTCAACTGAATTGTAAGAAACTCGGTAGTGGTGAACAGATATTGTGAAATAAATAGTACCAATATTTAAAAAAAAAGTAAAAAGTTTTTAAGGGTTTTGATTAAGTTTATTTAATGTGTGATAATTTTTTTCATGTATTTTCTTTTATTTAATTTATTTGACAGTATAATGTACCTTTTTTTAAGGGGCTAATTTTGAAAATTTGTTTATTTACTTAATTTAATTGATTTAAAAAATTAAATACTATGTAAGATTTTCAATAATTTTATTATTTTTAATTTACCTGATTTTGGAAGAATATCTGCCGTATTTAGATGTCTTAGCCTTATTATTTTTTTTAGACTAAATGGCGTATGAACTTTGCTGTTGAGATTGTCAGTTCTGTTATTCGTTTCTCTTCAGGTTCTCGCTTTTACTCCTGGAACCAGGCGAAATATATTTTGAAGATTTCAGTGCCTACCTGTGCACTGCAGACTCAGCAGAATGTGATCTCGAGAAAAACAAAATAATGGGAAGGCTTAAAATGTGTTCAAAATCAGTTGTATTTGATCCAAAAGATATTATGAAGCCAATTGTTAAAATATCTCTTAAGGATTGTTCTGAGATATCAGATGCTTCTACGTAAGTATCATCCATTTATTTATGATTGGTGTGATCTTTCATATTGATTTATCTTTATTACTGATGTGCAGAGCTGGGCAAAATACTTTGAAAATGTATTTGAAATACAAATTACAAAATACCTGTGTACATTTATTAAAAATACAGTTACAAAATACTCAAAATAAAATGTAGTTTAGATACAAAATACAAAATAGTATTTTAAAATACAGATGAAATTACAAAATACATGCAACATTTTTGTGAACAATGAAGTACGAATTCCCTTTAAGACAAACCAGTCTCTCAAACATTGTGTCACTCAAGCTGTGGTGTTTATGGTTGTGTATCATACCAACTGCAAATGAAAACAACCTTTCAACAGGACCACTAGAGGTTAAACTTGTATCATATCGTAAGAAAAGCTTTCGCACCACTGGATTACCATCTAGCATACTCGTGTGGGTAGCCTTAACTTGTAAGTATTGTAATAACTCAAGTTCAATTTTGTTTGTGCAACACTTGATTCATTATTTGTATTGACATCGAATGCAAACCAATCATCTTCTGCTGGTGTGTAACATTTTCTGATTCACAATCGCTTGCCATGTTTATTTCCATTTTTAATCATATTCCATAGATATGTATGAACATACGTGATAAGACAGCAATTTGTAAAATCTGTGATACCGTTTCTGTTCAACTAATATGTACCTTTACAATGATATCACTCACTAGTGCCAGATTGCAAATAAATAGCCAATCCTAATTTCCAAAATTAAAATATCCAGCAAATAAATGAGATATTTTATAAATGCAAGTACGCAATGTATTTAGTATTTTATAAAATACAAAATACAGTAAATACACTTCAAAAGTATTTTCGATACAAAATATAAAATACTGAGACATAACTTTCTACTGATACAAAATATCCAAAAGTATCGAAAATACGTATTTCAAATACTTGTATTTTCGATACTGCCCAGCTCTGCTGATGTGTTTTCACATTATACTCTGTTGCAATGGTTCTCAAATTGTGTGCTCTAGAATATTCGTGGTTGCACCCTAGAATATTCCAGAGAAATATGTGTCCAGACATTAAAAATAAATTTAGTTACACTTAATTATGGTTATACTGATCTTTTTGTAAACACATCAATATTTTTTTTTTTACGACTACAGGTTTTGCTCGTACAGTGATTTAGTTTAGTTTGATACCATAATCACTTTTTACGGTTTTTGTAAATAAAATGAGTTGACCATCAGTATATATCTATGAGGGTTTAAATACTCAGAAATTTGTAATGATGATTTTGTAGGATTTTAAATGTTTCCCGTCTTCACAAAGTTTGAGAACCACTGCTGTAATGTAATTTAGATTTTGTTTTGTTTTACAGGTTTACATTGTGATTTTGGTTGCTCTAGATCTTAAGCTCCTCAATAAATCTGATGTAGGTAATGTGTCCATGGGATCAGCAGGTTTATGAAGCCCTGTGGCATGTGTAAATCTAAGTACTGTGAAAGGTTTCACTAATGTTATGTATGACATTATATATTCAGCACAGTAAATAGGCAGCAGGTGTTCTGGCAATGGCTAAAGTTCTCTGAATCTCTACAGGAGCAATGTGACTAGCAAAATGTTATTGAAAATTCAGGACGTTACGATGGGCACCCGGCTCGACAACAGTCCAATTCAAAATTCAGTCTCTATTTTTGGTCTCCAACACAACACGTAGATGCCGTCTACACATTAAAGAATGGTGGAGTTTGCTCCGGGCTAAAACTCTGTCGGTAGGCTATTTCTACCCCCAGGACCTCTGGGGGGACCGTGGACAGTTACTCTTAGCTTGCACAGTCTCTGCTATAAAAGGTCTCGTAGCGGGAATCACAGTGTAAGATGAGATGAGTTTGCAGAAGGCGAAGTTCCGGCGCGCGCATCATTATTTCCCGGACCGCGGACGCGTTGACGAATTTGATAAATACAATTCCAGTTCAGCTGGCAGTATTAATAATACGGAAAGTTCAACGTATTTGTTACGATTCCGCAGCCCAGAATCGCGGGTGGCGAAAACCTACCACGTGAAGCGACACAAGCTCCAACTCTGCACAGCGGACCGACTCCCCGAGAAAACGCCGGGCGGCTCTTTATATCTCCGCCGAGCGTCACCATAGGCCTCTCCTATTGGCCCGTTTTTAAGTTCAGGCTGTTACCGATTGCCGCTAATACTCAACTCAATTTCTTAACGGGAGTTCCGTAGTTCATAACGTCCAAAATGCGTAGAAACGTAAATTGAATATAAGTTCCACTGTAATTTAAATACTTTAAATAAATATGAACATTGATAATCTGACGGCGGGCGGCGGGAAAGAGGGCGGTCTGGCGCTGGCGCGCATGTACCGTCACACTATCACTTCAAAAGTAGGCTCTCAGCACCGTTCATATATTTACCAACACCGCGGACCATTGTTGACTAGGCCCCCTCAAACACTGTTTATATGTCCTTAAATACGCCCTACTGACCATATATATGTGTGGGTGTGTGTGTGTGTGTGTGTGTGTGTGGGTGTGTGTGGGGGTGTGTGGGTGTGTGTGGGGGTGTGTGTGGGTGTGGGTGTGTGTGTGGGTGTGTGTGGGTGTGTGTGTGTGTGTGGGGGTGTGTGTGTGTGTGTGTGGGTGTGTGTGTGGGTGTGTGTGGGGGTGTGGGGGTGTGTGTGTGGGTGTGTGTGGGGGTGTGGGTGTGTGTGGGGGTGTGTGTGGGGGTGTGTGTGGGGGTGTGTGTGGGGGTGTGGGTGTGTGTGTGTGGGTGGGTGTGTGTGGGTGTGTGTGTGGGTGTGTGTGTGTGTGTGTGGGTGTGTGTGTGTGTGTGTGTGTGTGCGGGCCGTGTATCGGTACAAGAGACATCTGCTTCCGATTTGCATGTCCTCGCAAACATTGAAGTTTGCTACTGTGATCTGGAAAAACTTGGGACAATTCTCTTTATATTCATTTCCAAGTAACTGCAAATGTTAAATCCTGCTTTACTTTTAAGATTGCTTGTAATGAATGCAGTATAAAGACTAAATGTGGTTCAATCCCTTGAATTCATTGGTGTTTAATTATTTATATTTTACACTACATACTTATACTACCTATAAGCCCTAGTTATAAAATTTGGTAAATGATGTGTTTTTTATAGTGAAATTATTTAAAAGTTGAATTTGTTATATGGAATTTTTTTTTTCTCAGGCTTTCGAAACTTACCAATGCACTGAGCATAGAATGTAATCAGCATGTTGAAATGCTTGAAGGAAATGTCTTAGCACCATACAGATTCAAAGGAGTAAGTATATTTTACTTGTTAAAATATTACTATTACTTTAGCTTAATAATTTTGTGTTATTTTCTCTGTCCAGCTAGAGTTGTATGTAATAAAAATTATTTTTAATATTTATCATCTGCATATATATCATAAGATAAAGAGAAAAACATTTTGCCTTACCCCCAGTCTTCCATCGCCTGCTGGACAAGCTAATGCGATCTCCTGCGATGATAATTAGGTTTTTGTTACATCAGTCTCTACATCTTAGTTTTCAAATTTACAAGCTTTTGAAGATAAAAATTGTAATAAAATGTTATATGTACATCAGAACTGCTGAATATGTGTATGTGTGTATCTTTAATACTGTTTATGTACTATATAATTTTTTTCTATCATAAAAATGCAAATATTTTGTTATGTACACAGACTGTAGTGAAGGTGCGGGGGTGTAAAATTATAAAATAATAATACTAGTAATTATTAGTAGGCTGTAGGCCTTTTTTTTTTTGTCCATTTCATACTATACCATTCACTTTTCTTCGCACTTTTCGTTGCTTGGTTCATCAAATAGCTCGGATGGTCTTATTGCTACCATTGGAATAAAGCACATTTTATATACCATCACCCACGGTTTGGGTGTCAAAACCTGTGGTGAACCCAGTTAATGTGGGAATTATTCTGCTAGCTCTACATCTAACCGAATGCTCCTTGCATGGGTGGACAACTCCAGCGTGCTACTAGGTTTGAATGCTAAGAATCTTAACTAGTTACAGATGCACAGAGTGCTGATTCCTGACTTCCTTGAGTGGCGACCTGGGAATTACTGCAGTTTTTTTGCAAAACACGTAATTATATTGACACACATCACTTTGCTGACAAATTGTGTTTGGTTCTTAAGTTTAAATTACTTATCACGCTAGTTAAGTTATTTCTAGTGGCAGTCATAGTAAGAGGTTGATTGGAGACGGCCAATCAAATTCAACAGTGGATCAGGCTTAGCTGACTTTAAATTCTTGAATGGTGTTTCTGATACCGGCAGATGCATGCACTGCTTATTTACGCAAAATGTTTCCCTGGAATCGGCCAATTCCATTAATGTGTAAACTCCACGGCGTGGCAAAGCGAAGCTAAAGCAGCCGAGAATGCATGGGGAGCAATTAATAAAAAGGTTTGGGGTGTTTGGAAATATAATTACCAGAATGAAGACTTAGTTAGCACAAAGTTGATCTCCATGGGACAGAGTTTCCGTCCCAAATCGCAGCCTGAAGAAGATTGCCGAATGAGATGGCACACCTGCCTTTTGCAAAACAGTGTTATTTTACATTTTGATTTAAGGCCCCTTTACAATCGTCAGAGGTACCACGTCAGTAGGTGACATTTACCTTTTTTGTTTTAACCAAACCATAATCTCTTTGACTTATTTGTGGTCAAAAAATCTCATGTGTTATGCAAAGCTTTTATACTGCTCTTTACAAAATATTGCTGTATTAATTTTGGTTGAATGAAGCTTTCACTTGTAAAGTGTATGAATTGCAATATTGATTATATGGTCAGTATGCATTAAAGAGACTATCACAATGAGTGGATTGTCGTGAATTTGTTGTTATAACCACAACATTTTGTGAACACTTGTCATATCTTTGGAGATCCTGATCATTAAAATACTGAAAATTCTACTTTGCAGGTGAAACAGCGGTTTTTGTTCTTGTTGAACTATGCTCAGGTTAAAGACTGCTTGCCACAGATATGCCAGCTACATCGAGCTTCGTCGTTGCCAGCAGCTGAGCAGAATAGCATGGTACGTAGAGACATCTGCTTTTTGCTTATGCAGACAGTGTGTCTTAAGTGTAGTGATTGTGAGACATCAAGCTCATGTGGCAAGGATTTTGAGTCCAGTCCCAACACCTAGGCATCACAAGTTGGTATAATCTAGGAGGTCCCATTGTTTAATCCAGTCTGCATGGATACATGCCTAGGGAGTAGATTATGTGGTGGGTTGCGATAAAACCTAAATAACGCAGCAAAGCATGTCACTTCGACGTATAACACTGAAAGCACACATTGTGCACCCACGTCTAGTTTAACTGCCTCGCGGCCGGCGACAAACCAGCTGACTCGAAGGCCTGCACTACACTCCCTGCTGCCCGGGACACCATCGCACAGCCCGCAGATATGTATGTCTCTCTCACACAGAAGCACTGACCAACTCAGTGATACCAACTGTCACAAAAACTGCCCAGTACTTAAACAATCGTTCACCACTCCCCATGTAGCAGCCCAACTTTATAAGTTTATCAAAAGCAAAATGGAAACTAATAAAACTTAACTTTTTTAAAAACTAAACTAAAAACTAAAATAAGGCTTGGATAAAAATTTTAAAACCTTTAAAAACCATTAAAAATATTAAAAAAGGAATAAACAGCAACCAAGCAAATTCCAAAATATAAGTAATAAACAACAAATTGTGTAAAAGAAAATGGCATTTAACAACTAACAAAACATATGGCCAGGGGCCTGGCCACAAGGGTAATCATCAGTGTGTAGTGATGTACTGATGTTTAAAGATAAATACCGACAAATTTTTTTAAAGTCTCAAATTCTGTTTAAAAGTTCTAAGGTGTGTTTTGACATGGCTACGGCCTAACTGTCTTTATGCTAAGCAGGGGTTCGCGTCGATACATGTACTGAGATTAATTTGTGGGCGCCACCGTGCAAGGGGCACGGACCCGGGAGAGACTTTTTCAGGGCCGTGACGTCGCCCATGTGAGGCGTGATTTTAACCCCCCTAAAGCCAATCCTAGTACTCGCCACTGGTCCGCTCTCAGCGTCGGGTACGCTCTCCACCTACGCAGTGGGCTCTTACGGCGTCCCACACGCCGTCACACTCAGGATGTTGAAATAAACAAATACAAATAAAATCGTTTGCCCTGGTTTATTAGTTGCTACTTCGCCTACACCTTTGATTATATCACACAACGCCTGCGGCTGATTTCGGTTCACGTGGTGCGACCTGACCACGTGGTCACACTCTACAATTAGGTAATTAGCATAAAAAGGACCATAGTGGTCACTCATACAATTATTTAAACAGTCCCCCCGACCGAGAGGAGCACCGGGGAATTACGCACGAAAGATTTAAGATGATTAAGATTTAACAGAACTACTTAGCAGTGCAGGCAAGCGGTGAGGTCCCCGGGGTGCTCATGCGTCTGCTCTCGGTCGGTGCTGGCGAAGGACTGGGCTGAGCTCAGGGCTCCGCTAGCCTAACATGGCGTCTTCGCGCCGAACCAATTACCGTTATACCTATTTACGATTACGTGCCACAAGAAGCTACAGGTAAAACATGAAACACTCTTAATAATTATATTACACCTAATGCATGATAAAAACTATTAACTAAAATTACAACAATTTATTATTAATGATAACCAGTCCGGCTTCGGCGATCTTCAGTTCGTCTCGTGCATGTTCGGTACGTCTTTTCGTTGTTTATGCCTTAACTAAATATTAATTACTTAAAGTACATAAAACACTCCCGGCCGATCTGCCAACACACGCCACTTGGGGAAAAATAAGCAAAAAGAGAATTACAATGTTTATCTCTAGATAAAGGGGTGTGGTGCGCTGCTGCTACAGCGCCCTCTTGACGTCCGTGGCACTCTATCCAAACACAACCTCAAGACGGAGCGGCTGCCAGTACGGGAAGTGGGATGGGGGTGAGGGGAAAAGTGGCGGAGGCTGACCGTGCTTCTGGGGCGCAGGCCCGGTTGACGTCAGTTTAGTTTTAAAAATTATAACTTTATTTTTATATATGTGGGTCTTAAGCTGAGCTACATTATATCATTATATGACATTCTATCATTTCTTTGCAAGAAGAAAACATTTAAAGTAAATGGCTGATTAGTTACAAAAGATACAAAACTGCTGTACTGTCTGTGCTAAACATCTTGGCTGGTTAACATTCTAGGTGTAGGGCATGTATCACCTCATTAAACTTCCGAGGCCACTTTCAGTCAAACCTGAGTGTATACAGCAGAGTCATTACAAATGTCTGCTCTGGTCACCCAAATCTTCCCTATAACCAATGAGTTGTCAGCTATGCATTGAGGATAGTCATCTATACTTTTGGCTTGGTCGATAGATAGTCAAAGATGATCAATTACTTGATAGGTTTACTGTAACACCACACTTGTAGACACCAAAATTACTGAAAGTCTACAAGCGCCTTGCGATGGCATTCAACTCTTTGATAAATATTAGTTTATAAAAACTTATGCAATATGTTATATTCGGGAAGATTGACAATAGAAATTGATTTCCTGGGCGCTTTTCTAACATTTGGAACTATTATTATTGGTACACAAAATTATCTGATGTCGAACTATAACTAGCATTGAAATAATATCAAACTTGACAAATGAAACATGTAGTATAGCTGTAGTTACGTCCACAGATATGCAATGCAGCTTGACACCATGCTTAAAACAATTTGCAAAATACATTGATTTATCTACACAAAACACTAGGCAAAGAGACACATGATATCTTTTGTATGTAGCATTTAAAATTTTTTAGTGTACCTACTTACAAAGTTACTGAAGTTAGATAAATTAAATATACGTATATCATTGTATCTCTTCAATCCTTCCAAAACCAACCTATAAACATAAGTTGTAAATGATATCCCAGGCTAGTTAAAATCAGTGAGCATATAGAAAGATAACTCCTATCTGTCAGGAACCTCTGAACTACAGCAAGCAAGATAGAGTGCATAAAATTGTAAAAAAAAAAGTGTGAATTAAATTTGATAGGAAAGCTTTCATTGACTTGTGGCTGAAACTGTAGAGAAGAAAAAGTAATTTTGTGTGTTGCACCTAATAAAACATATAACATTTTATCCTTCAAATTTGGGACATGGTACGTACCGTGAGTTTACACTGTAAATACCTTTACATTACACCTCTTTATCGAAATCCTTGGAAAAATGCAACCCAAGTCTGTAATTATATTAAAGGATGTTGAAGTCCAACTATTGCTTGCGAAGTCAAATATGATGTCAGCTGCATCTTCAGTCATGCCGGAAAACAGTTCTCTCTTTTAACCGTCATAGTCTATAGTTGAAATACAACCATCACTGATGCCTCTTGAATAGTAGTGCGTATTGGATAAAGTTTATATTGTGAATATTGTCACAAAATCATGGTCACTGACAAAATATCTTCAAATTCTCATTAACTCCGACGTCTGGTTTCATTGCTGGGAATGTCTATTTTAGTAGCTGAACAATCCAGGATGCAACACGATGATCCAACTAAAACTTCACCAACTGTTTGTTTGCAGAATAAAAATTATTAAGTATTCTTCGTTTAGAAACTAGTTAAAATTTGCATTTGGCTGTCAAATTCTATTAAATATTTCCATATAAATGGTACCTACTAGCCAAAACTCAATATTACATTTACATGAGCCTGATATTACACAGCTCTCCTCCACATCTCAAAACATTCTGTGAAAAGTTTCTAAAGAAAAAAAGTTACTGCTGCCCGTACATTGCAGTTGTTTGCCAAAAATAATTTATTAATATTTCGTAAAAGTATAAAAAAAATTTCTAAAGCTTTTGATTTCTGAAGTAAAAATGAATTTTGATAGTATTCAGCTAAGCAGTTCATAGTGTAATATACTTCTTTGATAAGAAGACAGACTTGAATTAAATTGTTTCTTACTACTCTATGGAATTTCCTTATATAGGATAGTAACATTTTGAATAGTAATAAATTATGTACATACATTGTCTGCAGATATTTGGAAAAAAAATTGAATATATGAAGTGGTTAGTAATAGAAGTTATGACCATATCCAATAGACATGAATAAATATTTACAGAAAAAGATATAAGATTTAAAGTTGATCTAATGAAAAAATAAATATGTACTTATAGTTTATTAGCTATCTGTTAAAAGGTATATCTTTTATTTGATATTAAAGAGTGTTGTTAAATATTAATGATTTTAAGGAAAACTTAAGAATAAATATACAAAAAGGTTTATAAAATATTCAGAGCAGTTTTGGTATGTTTACATAGTTGATACATTGTGCGATTTGTGATTTGTGGCATCAGCAGGCGCGTAGGAACCAGGGGGGCGACCCAGGCGACTGCCCGGCCATAACATTTCATGGCCGGGCAAAGTGATGGTTTTGCCCGGCCATTGAATCAGATGAACAAGAAGCATTGTCTTCATTGCAATGCTAAGTGGTTTTGTGGGATTTTCTTGTCTGTGCGTTACTTTATTCTTAAAATAAATTAAGACTTTTCGATAAGTGTACAGGCACAATAAATACGGCAACTGTTCTTGTTTTGTTCTAAATATTCACGTTTCACAGTGCTCATAGCGGAAATATTATTGTGGGATATAAGACCAGTAAATGTTTCCGCTCGTTGCAGTAGCTTACGCTCCGTTTTTGTCCACCCTTGTCTACCTGACCTTCAGACCCTTGCATTCATCCCGCCTCGTTTCTACCTAACGGTAACGACCTGACGTGCAGAGCGCTTTCCACATCAGTCATCATTCACAGCTGTATGTCTTACTTTTAAGTTCAAGAAACTTTGTGAGCCGTACTACAGAACTGTTTAAAATAAACTTATTTATCTGTAGTATCGTGAGTGAGTAGTGCGGAATGGCAGTGATAAAAAAAAATTAGGGTTTAAGGAGAAAATTTATAACAGTATTTTAATTTTTGCGGCGTACAATGACTCAGAAAAGTGTCCCCTTTTTCTTCAACAACCGTTCTGCACAGTTCTGCAGTTCATCACAACCACCGCCTAAAAAGCAGTGCACATTAGGCTGTAATGCCTGTGAAGACAAAGATCCTAAAGAAGAGTGGGATTCCTTTAACTGAGGTATTACTTTTGAGCAGTTTAGACTGAGACGAATTTTTACATGATCCCGAAAACCATATGTAATATACCTATTTAACATTAAAGTTTAGTATGTTGGTACATTATTTTTTTCCGCTCGTCGCTCGTGATTATTCCATCGAGTAATAAAAAAAATTCTTTGAATTGACAAATCATTGAACAAGAATTTATCAAGCAGATTTGCAGTTATTTTTAAGCATCTTCACTCGCCTATTCTGTGGGGTTCGCATTTTAAACTTATTATTAAGGGGAGTATGACAGTAAAAAAATTAAAAAAAATTGACTTTTTTAATTTTAATACAAAAATAAAATTTCGACTTTCCTGAATAAAATGATATGAGTGCTATTGCGAAAATCTTTTTTCCATCTTTAATTTTTAATTTTTTTAAAGTTGAACTGCATTTTTCGAAAAATTAATATTTGTGACTTTTTAATTTTAAATGCTAAAAAAATTATTTTGACCTTACTGAATACAATGAAATACTTTCTAGTGCTCCTTTCAATAAAAAATATAACGAATAGTAAATTTCAAAACTTTGGAGCCTTAATTCAGATTTGGTTGATGTATAGACCTTTCCTGTATTGGCCTTGATTTATGAAGTCTGACAGTAAAAATAAAAAATAAAAAAACGACTTTCCTATCAATTTGAATGTGTTATTTTGTCATATAACTTATAATAAGATATTTATATTTTCAGATTTATTAATGATAAAGTAGTTTTTCTGTCACATTTTGAATAAATATTCAGTGGACACTAGGGACACCATATGCTTGTGTCAATACATTCTGAATATTGACATCATCTAAGACTATTTAATTAAAGGTGTGTAACATTTAGAGTTCTCCTGTCCTGATGTGTTTATGAATTTACTTAAGAGTGGGCAATGAGTGGGATAATGACGTCTTTGTTAAATTGTTTATTCAAGGCTCAGCCTCACTTAAATATTTGATTATAGCTTGTTTTGATTATTGCAGTTGTTTGTTAGTACATATTAAGAAACTATAACTATAGCTATAGATAGTTGGCAAAATATATTATCTCACACCACAAATATTAATCTTCAACCAACGTCATGTAATTATGATGCAATTAGTGAAACGTATTTTTAATTATAAATAAATCTTTGCCTTTTCTACAGCTCTAGGTAACTTGATGATATCTGGGGACTAAATTTGAAGGTGATTGTATTTTATGTACTCTGTGCAGTGGGAAAATTCAACAAATTGCCTTTAAAATCAATTCTACGAGGCGAAAACTGAAAAATGAACACTGTTTTGTGATACCGAGCCTTCTAAATAAATTTATTATAAAAAAAAGTTAAAATTTCTGCTAGTAGTACATTCTATTTTTATGTACGAAAGATGCTTAAATAGCACCATTTTGCTCCTTAGAATACAATTTTTTTTTCTCCCGGGGAGAGTCCCCGGACACCCCCTTTGTTAAATCCACCACTTATAATGATACTCTCCTTTGCCCCCCCATTAAATATTTGCTTCCTACGCGCCTGGGCATCAGATACATTTTTTTCTTCTTTTTTCTTTCCAGATAGCTGCCATTGTTCATTCTAGGCAGTCACGTGTCAGCTTTGACACACTCTGGTTGGAAGACCTGTACGAAACTGTGATAATGGAAACCCAAGCCAATAAGATCACAGCTCTGGTCGTGAACCCAGGACGTATTCTGTTGACTTCCTCTCGCCTGTATTTCCAACCTTACAACAATATAGAGCCTGTGAGTAATATGCATGTCACTATGAAGTTTATTCCAGAGGGATCTCGTATAACTGCAAGCCAATTAAACTTTAAAATTTAATTTAAAAATGGTTACTGTTGCACTTTATTGTTATTTATGATTTTAAAGTCATCCTTGTCAATTACGTGTATTATATCTAGGATTGTTGTAATAATATTTTAATATTTTAAAAATGCTATATACTACTACAATGCAAGTCAAATTCAACTAAAAGAAACCATATTAAAGGTTTTATCTTTAAATTATTTATGGTAGTGATTTGTACTATACTTACGAGGTCTTTTTAAAATGTAAATGTAAAAATTTTTTGTTAAAGTAGCTTTAGTAGTTGTATAGTCTTTAAATGTTAGGTAACCCACATTTTACACAGAAAGCAGACAAAATGTTTCAAAAATACAATCTATATTTTGATTTTGCAAACTACTTGTGATATTATTTATTTGAGAGAGAAATGGGTTACTGCATATATCACCAATAAATTTATTAAGCATGATTGCAGTATAGTTTGTGAAAATACATAAATACTTAAATAAGCACTCGGGCGTAATGGTATGGTAGAGCAAGTTACCGCTACAGGGGTGAGAGACACATGCCTAAGCAACTAACTGGCTTAGGCCCTTGATCAATCGGAAAGGCTTCACGTGCATAGAGACCACAGCAAGACACAAAAGGCATTACTGCTTGGGACTAGCTAGACCAAGGTCATGGCAAAGTGTTGTCTGTTTTTGTTGCTTAGAATTTTGGTGATCAGTTATGCTTATAACTTTGCAGTATCCTGTACTCAAAATATATCTACAAGAAATTAAGAGGATTATAAAAAGAAGATTTCTCCTGAGACAAGTGGTAAGGAAATCATAATTTTGTTTTAAATTTTCTTAATATTGGTAATAGTACATATTACATTGATCACCACAAAAAAATTTTTTTTGTAATGCCATTATATATATATATATATATATATTTTTTTTTTTTTTTATTTTTTTTGCTGCCTGTTTCATTTGTCTCTATTCCAGTCATGGATCTTAAGTGTGAAAATTTTTCAAACTGTGATTTTGAGTTTGTTTGTAGTATTTCTGTTTTCGTTATTTCTCCTCGTATTGTTCTGCTGTTGTACCTGATTCGTGGACATTATTCAAACTTGCAAGGAACATTGGCACTATAATTGTGCAGTGTGCAGTTTTTTTTTTTTTTTTTTTTCAAGTACTTAACAGTTTGATGAAGGAGTTTAAATTTGTTGAGTCAGAATGTGTTTAAAATTAAGATTTTTGTGGATTATAGAAAAATTTTCTTTGTCAGCGCTTGAAAGATATTAATGCTTGCTTTCCAGCAATAAGTATAATGCAAGTGCAATTTAACTACGTTAGTGTATAATTATTGTGCAACTAATATTGTTAGCTGATAATATACTTAAATCCTTCTGTAGAAGCTAGATTGTCTTTTTGTATTTACCTAAGTCAAGAAATTTAGCAAAAATTTTTAAGTTAAAATTGAAATCAACAGCCTGCCGTATGCTCTGAAAAAAAAAAAACCTCAAGAGTCCGAATCAGAGCTTTATTTCAATTGGATGTTAAGACATTTCCAGTTTTTTTTTTTTAATTTATTTATTTAATAAACTACGAAATATTATCTAGTGCTGGCTTCTTGGTGGCTGTGGTGAAGTGGCTGATGGCCAGTGGTTTTCTTGGAGGTCCTGATCACTTGAAAATTATTGTGTAAATCCGTGCAACATAAAACCCAACCCCACCTGTAACTGTGTTCCAAGTGTACTGCATTAGCATGATGACTTCTGTAGAGGGAAGCCTTATATTAATGTGCGTTAAATTACAGGGGTTGGAAGTGTATTGCTCTGGTAGCAGCAACGTGAACCACCTGTTCTTAGCTTTCAAATCACCAGAGGATCGGAATGCATTGTTCGAAGGCCTGGTATCCCAGCCAAAAGTGTGCCTCGACAAAATGGACCAAGAGATGATGACACTTCAGTGGCAGAATGGCGTGATTTCGAATTATGATTACCTTTTGTACCTAAATAGGTGAGTTGAGTGGGATTGTGGTTTCTCGTTGACGTGTGGTGTGTTTGGAGAACTCTAAAAGAATTTTTTAGTGCTTGCTTAAATTAGGAGCAGATTATTCATTTTTTTATTGATCTCTATATCTTGAAGAGTTCATTAGAGAGGAAACCACACAACAAAAAGCAGGAACACTATGGAAGAAATTATTCATAATTAATGTTAAAGAACCATCTCATTTTCCTGAATAGTACAGGGAAACCATGCTAAACCAAGACCATTAGCATAGTTTGACCAGAATCCAGCCAGGCCCTCCTGAGAATGAATACATTAACCACTCCATGACCTCACTCATGTTATGAAAGTTTTTTTTTTAAGTCTTGACATCAGTATTTGTATTCTCCAGTTCCATGATTTAAGAATATTTAACCTCCAATTCTCAGATGTTAATTTATTGTCATATCTACTTGAATATAAGACAATCTAACACCAAGGATCTAAAGATTAAGTGAAATAATATGCACAGTTAAACTATGATTATAAAAAATATAGTGGACTATGCTTGTTTTAAACCTACTTTTTTTCTTACAAAAATGTTTTGTTCAAAAGCCTTGCAGATAGGACATTCAATGACTTGACTCAGTACCCAGTATTTCCGTGGGTCGTCTCGGACTTCTCGGCATACAAGTTGGATCTTGACAACCCTAAAATGTTTCGGGACCTCAAGAAACCAATTGGTGCTTTGAATGAAGTTCGTTTAAAGCGTCTTAAAGTAAGTAGTATTATTTGTACTTCATTTTGAACTATGTATTTTAGAGACCAAACTCGAAACTCTGCTAGTTACAGTGTATTTTTTTTATAAGAGTTTAGTTGGAATAAGCTTTAATATAAGGCTTGAATGTACCATATAAAAATTAATTTTAATATTATGCAGAATTGTGTTGCTACACTCTAAAACCTTTCATAATCTAACTAAGAAATCTTTGTAAGAATCACAAAGGACAACATTACTATGCATTTGATTGAAAATATACTACTGAGAACTTCTTTAGGAGCTAGTAAAATGCATAATTTTTTAAAAATTTGTTGAACAAAGTATAAAGTACAGTTTATCTTCTTTTTGCCTGTGCCCACGACTATTCTCTGTGATGTGGGACTCTGTAGCTTATTGAGCACCATCAATCGCAGCAATCTCATCCTTATTACATCACTGAAACTCTTTGCTGTCTTGTCCAATATACCTGTTCCTCCAGCATGCTACACAGCCGTCTGGTGTGGGAGGAGTTCAGGAAAATGAAGATGGCATAAACCAGCAAAAATGTTAAACTCTCCAAACTGTATCACATTCCTGCCTGCTGCATCCTGCAGTGTGTCCTTCATTCTGGATTCCCACCCGGGGGTTATAGGACCAGGTGGCCTTCTTTCATGCTGACTCCTAAAGGACAGCTGGCAGATGGAAGGCTGTGACGATAGGCCTGGTGGGAGCGCAGACAGAGCAGAATGTCTCTGCATGGGCCACCGGCCGCGGATCAGTCTGGGGTCGCTTGGGCAGAGTCAGTGAGGCTCCGGGTTCTTCATAGGCAGGGTTACCGGTGCAGCTATCCAGACGAGAGAGGGCGTCTTCTCCCTGGTGGCAGGACGACTTGGCGGTGCAAACTGTGTTTGGGGTGCCTCTGGTCGTGCCCCTCTGTACTTGTGCCACGGCTCGGTTGTGTGTCGTTACGTGGATAGGGTTTCCCTCCTTAGCCAGCCACGCCAACAGGGCTTCCTGCTGCTTCACTCCCGCCTGTTTCGATGGGGCATAAGGCTGGGCGGGGTAGGAGCAAGGAGAAGGGGTTGTCGACAGGTGTCTGGCAGCTGCTGACATTTGACCGACTAGACCTACCATGGTACATTTTACTGTGTGAGTGTCGTTCCTTCTCCTCAGGTGTGACTTGTTTTCCCGACGGACCAATTCTACTCATTGAAGCCAGTCCTATCCAAGTGTTCGGTTCGTGGTAACTATGGGCAGCCGATCCGCTGTGCGCTGTTTTTCTGACGGACCAATGTCCAGCCACTGAGAATCCACCCCACTGCTGTGTTCGCTAGGAGCGAGGCAGGGTGGAAGGTCGAACCCAGGTTATCCAGCCGTGTCGCTGTCCCTTCCCTCGGGGTTGGCGGGAGAAAGACAGCTGACAGAGAGAGAGAGAGAGAGAGTCCTTAGTGAACAGAGTTAGGTGTGTAGTTGTTGACAGGGGGTTTATTGCACCTCTGGCTGGCTTTAGAAGTACATCCTAAATTGTTGAAAATGCCCTAGCGTCATCTGCTTCTGGACTACTGGAGGCAGCATGAGGCAGCTGCTGGTGGAGGGAGCGCAGGAGGCTTAGTAGAGCTTGTGGCATGACAACTGCTGTTGGCTGCTTGGTTGCAGCCTTTTATACCGTCCTAGCTGGAGGGGTGGGGATGTGTAGGGCTAGCGTAAAGGAGAGATGAAAGGCTTCAGCGGAGGTTGGTGCACTCTGGCTCGACTCAACCCACACCTCTTTCCAAAGTCCTGGAGGGGTGGCGAGTTGCTGGCCTCCAGGCGCCATAAAGGTGCCATGTGTGCATAGGCCGTGGTGAAGCGGAATGCGAAATTGTGTCTTGCAGGAAGAAATCTTCCTTTCAATAATATTCGTCCAACATATTCATGGAAGTTTCAAAAATCTGCAAGTACGAGTCTGGTCACGATTGTACAAAAATTACATAATTTGAGTCCAATTCTTGACCATTGTGCATGCCCACTTCTCTGGTAAAATGTATATGACAAAAATCTTTACCATGACTGTGTTTCAATATATGTATATATAGTGGATAAAATAACTTTTTACAGCCCATATATCAATAGACCGTAGATATTTTTTAATGAAACATTGTGGCTACTGTTGACTTGCTTGTCTGTGAAGACCTAAGTCGGTGCTCATTAGTTGTTTGTGTACTTATTTCAGTTGATACATAGCGATATTTAACTCTTTAAATTCTCCGAGACCCCATTTCACTGGAAGGTATTCCATATCTACTACCCAACACCCTCTGGTCATTCACCCCTCCACCCCAATAGCCACTCTGGGTCCGTCCCTAGAATGCATTGGATCAAATCACAAAGTTACCAATGGAATTTTTTTTTTTTAAGTACCATTTGTTATGCTGCATTTATTGTGTGTTGTTTGTGTGGATTTTCTATTGCATAACAAAAATAAATGTTCCAAATCTAGGAGCGCTATGAAGAAATGTCCCCTCCGAAGTTTCTGTATGGCTCTCACTACTCTGCTCCGGGATTTGTGTTGTTCTATCTGGTCAGGAAGTTCCCACATTACATGTTGTGCCTTCAGAACGGGAGATTTGATCATCCTGACCGCATGTTCAACAGGTGAGACTTATCAACAGAATGATTAATCCTCACAAAGTACTGACTAACTTATATATGTTCAAACAAAATATGTGTGTAATATAACTTTTCTAAAGTTTAATCTTTAAGATCTGTGGAATTTAATGGCTAGAGAGGTAATGTGTGTAAACTTAATTTGAACTTAGTATTTTTTTTTTTCCTTTTTTTATGACAATTTATTTTACAACATGAAAAGAATGAGCATATCCATCATGCATTGATACCCACAAGCCAAACAAATTCTGACAGCTGTGAAATTTTGTAGACCTCATCAATAGTTTTCCCTTGCTTCTAGCATTCCGGATGTGTGGAAGAATGTAATGACCAATATGTCCGACTTCAAGGAGCTGATTCCAGCGTTCTACGATACTGAACAAGCAGGTGACTTCTTGGTGAACGGGCATGGAGTAAACTTTGGCTATCGCCACGACGGGACCAAGATTGGCGACGTCCAACTTCCACGGTGGGCGGATGGTAGGTTGTACTAAGCTGTATAGTGTGATGTATTCTAAAATTTGTACCGCTAAGTTGTTTTAAAATGAAGTGCATGTTTAGGTGAAAATATTTTTCAACCATTTTATGCTAAATCAGTGCTGAAAATTAATTCATTAAGTCATTCACTGAAAATTGTCTCATTGATTCAACACACATCAAAGGAATGGAAATACTGTGCCAATTTTTTTACTAAAAAAGAATCCAACAAGGAAACAGAATTACCAAATAAATCAAAGGCAGGATTATGTTACTTCAAAGTTCCTTAAGCATGGTGATAGCAGCAGTTTAGGTAGACTCGTAATTTTTTCTTGCCTCATTGAGTTGGATACCGAGTCAATTATGTAATGGTAGCAAAGAGTGTACGTCCAAAATTTTTCCTGTATGAAGCGATGATGCATATTTAGTTTTTTTAACAGGTCCTGAAGACTTTGTGAAGAAACACCGTGAAGCTCTGGAATCCGAATGTGTTTCAAAGAATTTGAATCATTGGATAGATTTGATATTTGGTTACAAGCAGACTGGAGATGAAGCTCGAAAAGCAGATAATTGTAAGTACATATTTTCTTTTAGAATCAAATGCTTGCTTGTGTATTTTTACTGTTAGAATTGTGTTCCTCGGTACACAAAACTTTCTAAATGGTTACTTGCGAAATGCTGTGTGTGCAGTGTTCTACTACCTGTGCTACGAGGGGGCAGTGGACCTGGACAGCATCAAGGATCTCAACCAGAGACACGCCCTGGAGGTCCAGATTATGGAGTTTGGCCAGATCCCCAAGCAGGTCTTCACGCTGCCCCACCCTCAGAGGCTGACAGGCGTTCCCCCCTGTCCCTCCGCGAGTGCTGGCCGGGCAGCCGAGAGCGGTGAGTCACCCGCTACCCGCTAGCTGCTCGCTTTCCTTGCTTTTGGAATTTTTGTCATGATGTACGGTAGAAACCTGTTATAATGTTTTCTAAGGGGTGTAACATTGCAGAATTCCCGCCCCCTACTACCTATTTGTCACATTTAAATAAGACTATTTTTATGTTTATTGTTTTAGTGAATATTTTTATTATGCATCATTGTAAGTATTTTGTTGGTGTTTTACTGATTATTAATATTATTAATTTAGGTTATTTTTAGTAGTGTTTTATTATTTTTTTATTTTATGATTTAAAAATTTACATGTGTGTTATTAAAGTTCTTTATATATTTTAAAACATAGTATGTATAGTTGGATGGTAAATTTTGAGAACATACTAGGAGTGAAAAGAAAGGAGGACAGGCGCGACACACTTTCGCCAGCGGGTCGCCTCCCTTTGTTTTTTTCTTGTAAAGGGATGGTAACTGCGTGGTGTGAGTTCAGTATCAGTAGTAGTCTACATTCGGGTAGTAGTAATCTACATTCGGGTAGTAGTCGTCCGGTCGGCCCCAGCTGCAGCCGCACCGGTGGCAGTTCGTAAGAACAAATGTAACTTGTAACAATAATTTCTTTTTTAAATATAAACAAAACTTTTAAAGTGTTTTTAATTGTATTTTATTTTTTTCCGGGTTTCCTTGCAGGGCCAACTCTGGAATGTAATAGGGGGCATTAAGGAAAAAAGAAATTGTAAGAAGGAAAATGTTATAACCAGGAAATGTCAATTCAGCACATTTGTTAGTGTTTGTGGAAAGCCTGTTTCCAATTCCTTCGTAACTTGAAAATGTGTAGTTTTAGTGTTCCCTCCTATGAATGAAATAAACTATCAGTAATAGAAAACACTGTTTTTTTTTTTTTGTCATCACACAATAGTTGACAAACTAACATAGTATAGAAATGCATACGTACATCTCTGAAAACACTCAAATGGCAAGGAACGGAAGGGTTTTTTTTTTCCAAGGCAATAATGCCAACAGACTTTTAACTGCAAATGTTAAGCAAAAAATGTATATGAATTGAAAAGTAAACCTTTTAATGTGTTGAACTTCACAGATGGGGTAGGTGTTGGAATAGTTAGGTTTTTAAAACTTATTTTTGTTGCATTTATTGAATTAATTATAGAAAGCAAATGTTATAAACAGAACTGCACCATTTGTGAAACTTTATACTATGCAGGAAATAAATACATTGTCCTTACTTAAAAATATGATGTTTTAAGAAGGAAAACATTATAAGCGGGAAAATTATAACAGGGTTCTACTGTATATGCACAAAGGAACTAGATAAAACAATTTCATGGCAAAGGAAATTTTTTATCAATTCTACTTTTAATTAAAAACATAAACATATTAACTAGAATATAGCAAATTACCACAAAAGCATGTGTTATAGACAAAGGAGTACTTTATACAATGGAAGAATTCCACTTTTTGAAGTAAAAAATTTGAGTACTTCTTTTCTTTACTTTTGGATTATGTATGTGGTCTTTTTTATTTTCTATTTTTATTAACACTATGTCTGTCTAAAACAGTATAGTATTTGTCCAATTAAATGTTGTCTGTAATCTGTAACTTTGTCAATTGTGTTGCCATTGGCAACAATGTTGTGTATTTGTGTCCTCGGTGTAGCAGTAAATGTTATTTATGGCAATGTTAATAGATGAAATTGACCATACATGTGGTGGCCGTGTGCTCAGCTGGAGACGCACGGAAACCCTGGCCGTGTCCAGCTCGCACCAGGCCCACCGAGAGGCGGTGACGGGCTGCGCCGTCGCCGGCAATCTGCAGTTTGTGGTTTCCGTGGGTCGCGACTCCGTGCTCAAGACGTATCACGTCAAAGAGAGGCGTCAGATGCGCAGTGTTACCTTGTCTAGCATGGCTCTGTCGTCATGTATCGTTCTTCCCGACGACGCCACCCTCGTCGTGGGCTGCTGGGACAACAACATGTTAGAGCTCTTTGTAAATACTAAATACTGCACCTACTAGTTCAGTCAGCACTCTTTAACTTACAATCGTATGACCACTCATTCTAAAGTTTTTAAGATGTTAAGTGCTACTGGAGTTTTGAAAAGCTTCAAATTGGGTTAAATATGATTCCCTTTGTCGTGACTACCAGCAGAGCCATGGTGGCTGACTGGTCAGGTCACTGGTCTCTTAGCAAGGCAGCCCGGGTTCGATTCCCAGCGGTGTCGAACGCAAGTTTCTTACATGTGGGGAACATTGCAGTGAGCTTGTGGATCTCATGTGCCCCGCCCATTCATTCCATTGATGCTTCGTTCTCATTCCATAACCTATCGGGTTCTTGAATGACCGTAATGTCAACAAGTTTTTCACCATAATTCATTCATACTATAATCTTTATTCCCTGTCTTCTTAAAAATGTAATCAACTGTACAAACAATTTAAATGATAAAGCATAAAAGGAAATACTGTGGCAAATAAAAATTTATTTTTAGTGGAAAAATCTTCCCTATATTATAAAAAAAACATAATGAACGGTATGAGTTGTTGCTATGTTAAGATAGTGAGTGCAGTGTGGTGATCTGTGTCACGTTTGTGCGCCAGCGTGTTGTACAACCTGGAGTTTGGGCGCGTCACGGACTCTGTGCGGGCGCACGAGGACGCCGTCTCGTGCCTGGCGTGGGGCGCCGCCAAGAGGCTGCTGGCGTCGGGGTCGTGGGACTGCTCCGTGCGGGTGTGGCAGGGCGTGGCGGAGGGCAGGAGGCTCAGGCCCGCCACCTCGCTGCTGGCCCAGTTGGAGCACGACTCGCACATCACCTGCCTCGCGCTCGACAGGTGCTGGTCCCCCGAGCAGCGTCAATCTCATGACTTGATATGTTCGGACAGTCAGAGAGGTACTGCTACCGCAATGGGGGTTGAAGTGTTCGTCCAATCCTAGGGCGCCACCACATGCATAACGGGCATGTGGACCCGGCTACTCTGTTCTCAGGGCCGTGACGTAGTCCTTGTGTGGCAAGGCCCGTTTCCCCCTGTAGCACTCAAAACCTCAGAGAACGACGACAGGAGAATGAAGCTCCTTCCTCTCGCAGCGCTCGCGACTCACTGACCGTTCGTCCTCGCTCTGCAACTCTCGGGAGCGTAGCACTGTCACATTGGCGGGCGCGGGCCGACACACACTTCGGCGGGTGGTCATAGAGGGTGGTGGTGGAAGGAGGGGCTTGCAGCGTGTAAGGGGGGAGGTGGTGGCACATCGGGCTCAGAAGAGCACAGCCTGGGACGATGTCAGTACATGAAAATTTTGGAAATTCTCTAACATAAAAATAACTTGACTGCAAAATACTGTAAAAAAATTTTGATTAAAAATTATTTAGTAATTCATTTTAGGTAAAATTGTATTAGAGGTGATTCTATTTTCGAAGTTTTATTTTTATTTTTGGTAATGCTGTTTTCTACATTTTACAGTTTTTTTATTTATAAAATTTATAACATTAATATAAGCTTCTGTGGTTTCAAAAAATTATCTCTATTCATCACTTGTAATTGTGAATTCATTAGAAATGCTTTACTTAAATTATTTTGGAAGAGTGCAATTTGTAAATTATTGAACATGTTTTTGTTGGCCAGAGGCTGTGACCGTCTTGTGTCGGGTACTGAGGATGGCGATATGTTCGTGTGGTCGCTGGAAACCAACACACTGTTACAACAACTAGCAGGTAGGTTCATATTGTATATTTTATTTTCTTGACCTGTTTAAAAAAAAACCTGTGGTTGGTTGACATGACATTTAGCGAGGCCCTGAACTTGAGCAGTGGCAGACTGGTGGATTGGGGGAAACTGGAATGTCTCGAGATAACCCACCTGTACATGGAAACCTCTGTCGCATCTCTCTTGATACCTTTTGCGTTTAGACGGATCCATTTAATTCAAGCCCAGTTACCTACTATATCAGCAAGGTGTAATGAAATTGTACTGTATTTTGTCAATAGACAATTTAATAAGTGTAATTTTTGTTGATAACACCAGTTATACTCTTTTATTATTAATTACAGCATTACTCTATGCTTGTGCATAAAATCTCTGTGGAAACTTGTATGTTAAATACTCTTCGTAATTCAATGATAGTTTTAAATCAAGAGCAGGGAAAAAGAAATGAAAGTGATTATTAAGAATTAAGAACATTGAGTTTTGGAACATGTATTGAATTTAGAAGGCTGAAAAGGACTGTCATTTTTAATGTGATAATATAGTTTATTAATAAAAGTCCTACACCGAATTCAAAGGAATATCTACGGATCAAGATTGAAGAATGTGAATTTAACAAATGTAAAAAAAAAAATCAATAGACGATTAGCTAGATGAAGATTCGCTGCTTTTAAAATAACTCTAATGTATACTACTACAGGACTGAATCATCATTCTTCAAGTTCATCAGCTTCTGTTCACTGCTATGAAAGACTACAGAAATTAATATTTTGAAGATTTTGTATTGATTGGATATTTCTACAATTGTATGTATGGTGATGATGATGTGTTGTTGCTTCAGGTATATTTGTGTTTAGTTAGTAATAGATAATATTGAGAAATAGGTTAGTTGTATCCAAAATTCTTCATATTATATTGATTTCTGTTAAAGTTTGTATAATTCCTAATTTAAATTTAACTTAACTTCGTATATTGCACAACCTTTCCTGATAAACTTAGCTTTTTCCCTCATTGTATCAACCATTAATTTTGGATACAATTAATTAATTAGTTGTAAATTGCTTAACATTTAATTATTTTTCTTGAAATATTTTACTTTTAATATTGTATTATTCATTTGGAAGATTTTGGTAGATACAACTAAATTAATTTGGTGCTCATTTCAGTTAAGTGATTATATTGCCTGAACAGTAATGTTAGAGCAGTAATATTTTACCTTACCGGGCATTTTGGTTATTGAGACACGTACAGAAAGATATCTCATAGTTATTAAAGTGTAGTTTAAATTTCAATTCAATGATATATATATATATATTAGTGATGGGCCGAGACTCGAAAATTCGAGTCGAGTCGAGCGAGTAGCATCAGCTCAGCTCGGCTCGGCTCGGCATTCGAGTTTATTTTACTCGACGGGGCGAAACTCGAAAGGAAATTCGGGTAAAACTTGATGATATAATATAATAAAATTGAATTACAATAAATTCTTAATATCTCCTTACGTGACTTCGGCCGACACTAAAAATTACGTACGTAAGACCGAAACACGTACTTGCAAACAATGACGACAATCGGCCATATTATTTCACAGAACAGTAATATTTTAGTTTTACATATTGCCAACTTAACAGGTGTGACCACATAGCAAAGAAGATGAACACATTTTTAATAAACAAAACACGAATTAAATTTTATAATCATAATATCGGCAGAAATATTACTTTTTTTTTTAGTAAATCCGTGCTACAATCGGCGCAACGTTACAATAATAAATTAACGGTAGCGTTATATTTGTGCGCATGTTTGCGACTGATACGCCACCAATCACGAAATGGCATTTAAAAAAACTTTGCTCCACTAATTTTAGGAAGTATAGGTTGGCGAACATGAATTTTTTTTCCTTGTTTGTTTACACTATTACGTTCGGCGAGATTGCGTTTTGTATAATTGTTTGCTATCCAAGTTAAGTGGCAAGTTAAAATTAATTATGAAGTATAAAGTATTTTATAAAGTGTAACTATTCAATACAAATACAAAAGCATGTATTGGTTAGAAGTGCCAGCTTGCGATTGGCCGGCAACGTAACGGCGTTAGTGTTGTAGCAATAATCTTTAAATGTATTATATTTGTTATGGGAACGTTTATTGTAATGTTGCACCAATTGTAGCACGGCCTTACACTTCCCATAAGTGAAAGTTTTCAAAAATGTTCTAATGATTGTGTGAAACTTACTCTAACCTTCGCGCCAACAAGCCTAAATTATATTCAATGTTTTTTATTGACTCGTGAATGCTACAGGCCGCAGCTAACTCGTTCGGTTCAAAATAAGGTAAATATGTAGTTGAGCGGTATTTGCGAAAAAAAAATGTTAAAAATCTGAAAATACATTTATTATATGCTCTTTAAATTCCTCTTTTCATTAAAGCCGGCGGATATAAGAAATTCCAAATACTTTAGGAGATATCGAATTGTTTAATTTTCACAGTTGGGTGATATTTGTTAAATAAAATTTAAAAATTCCGAAAATACTTTTATTCTATGCTCTATACCTCAATTATAGAATTGTATTTATTATATCAGTTAAGAATTTAACCTAAATGAATTATTTGTATTAATATTTGTATTTTAAATATATTTGATTAAGTGGGCCATGATATAACAAGACAACCATCTAAGGACTCTTAGCAATAAAGTGCAAATATTCACGCTCGACTTAAGTGTCAAAGATTCAAATAAAAATTCAGACTCGAATCGACTCGACTTGAATTTATGATCTACAAACTCGAATCGACTCGAACTAATTATTGTAAAATTCGACTCGACTCGACTCGACTCGACTTAAAAATTTGCAGGTTCGTACATCTCTAATTTTTTATATATTTATTTATATATATATATATATATATATATATATACATATATATATATATATATATATATATATATATATATATATATATATATATATATATATATATATATATATATATATATATATATATATATATATATATATATATATATATAAGTATTAAAAATAATTTCAAAGGTCTCTGATGGATGAATTTGTTTTTGTTATTATGTTCAAAAAATTGCATTTACCATATCTGTACTGGCTTTATATTATGACCAGTTCCACTTTACAAGATTTGACGTAGCTTGGATAAGGTGTTGAAACTTCTTACAACACATGACATGAGCATAAACATTTGGAATACTTTTATGTCAGTTGTATTTTTAAAATATTGCACACCTGCTTTGATTTAAATACTTATTTGAAAAACATCTTTATTAGCTAGTTTAAAAATTCACCTCATTTGGTTTACACAACAAAAATAAATTTCTGAACTTATATTGTACAACTGGATGTTATTTAATCATTAATCCATTTTGTTCACGCTCAGTGGTAGATGTTAATTCTAAGGTAATGTCATGAATATTTTTTTCTGTATCATTATCAGGTAGAATTATGGAAGCAAATAAAGATATTGAATACATTTAGAAGGCCATGCTTGGCTGGTAGTTCAAAACACACAATATATATATATATTTTTATGTGAATAATTTAAATTAAAGCAGTCATGTTTTTCTAAGGTTTATTTTGGTACTTTTGAGAAAGCATACTTATATTTACATGCCATAGGGAAGTGTAACAGTGGAAGGACAGACTAAAGGAAACGCCAGTTCACAAAGCTGCGGACTGGTGTTAACGGCAGTTTCATTAATGTCCAGGTATCGCTGTCGGTGTTGGCAGGTCACAGCGGTTCCGTGCACGGGGTGGACTTCAGCCCGAACAGTAATAAGTTGGTCTCCTGTGGCGCGGACAGCAACTTCAGAGTACTGGATCTCACTACAGGCATGCTGGTTTACAAGAAGACCTTGGATGAAGAACTAAGGTTTGTCATTGTTTTGTCCAACATTTGGGGGGGGGAAGGGGGGAATTTCTGGATTTTTGCTATTTGATCTGAATTGATTGGGTCAAAAAAAGGCTCATTTGAGTTACCAGATTTTGTACCACACGAAATCATTTCTGGTAATACAGTCGCGAGCAGCAAATTGAAGTGGAATTTGCACCAGTGAGTTTAGTTACTGTTATTTCAATTCTTTTTTATGCTTGTGAAAAAATTTTGCACAGTAATCTCTAATGTAACATAGATTGTTGTGCAGTTTTTACATTGATTTAAGTGTTATTTACGTAGCTGAAGCCATTAGATTCAAAGACAGTTAAAGCTGTACCGTGTGAGACTTAAAAAAATTAATTTGTACCGAAAATTGTTTGCTTAAATGTTTTGCTAAGTTGATTACAAATTTACAGCTTTAAAAAAATATATATTACTTATTTTGTTTAGTTAGTCACTTTCACACTAAAACCTGATCTGCAGTTAGACTTCACATTTACGGGGGAGACGACTCGGTTCACTTCGGGAGTGTTGTGTGTTGTTGTGCCCCTGCATACAGGTTATAGGATCGATATGCTGATCCTAAAGTGAAGTATTGTGTGCAGGTGTCTGTGCTGGGATGGCTTCACCTTGCTGCTTGGAGGAAGCTCGGGCAGCCTCTACGTGTGGGACCTTCTGCTTGTGGAAATGAAGAAGCAGATACAAGCTCACAAAGGTGGGCAACACGCGGTATAGTGCGGGCCAGACATCTTGTGAGCTGGGCCCCATAGTTCATTGCTCAGAACGAACCAGCAGAGTCGAATAGTGGGCGGGGCTCTACTTCAACCACAAATGCTGATTGATACTGCACGGCCTCGTTGCACATAAACTGTTCTGGAAACATTGGTCATAGTAATGGTGCTGGTGCTTGTATGTGCAAAGTGCTTGATAAGTGCTATTTTACAACCACATCACTATTATGACCCCTTTTTGAGGAACTGTCAAAAATTTGTGTTAAAAAGCAAAAAAAAAATTTGCAAGGAAATTGGCCAAAAATTTGTTTGATTCTGCACGTTGCACTGCGTTTCACTTGGTGAGCGCTGTACTGCATGTGTTGCAGTAGACACCCCCTCTCCCTGGCTGATCTGTGTCACCCTCCTACCACAGATAATGGTTTCTTGATGCCGGCATGTCTTCCCACCCAGCACCCAACCTTTGTGATAACGCTTGATCTTGGACACGATACCTTCTGTGGTTGCTTCTGTTATTACCACTTGAATATTTGCATGATTTTGGTTTGCACTTGGTTGCTTGTGGACAAATTACGACACTATTTTTTTTACTTCAGGTTGGTTACTTTTTTGGTTGGATTTTATGCACAATTGTTGGCAACCCACACATTTTTTTTACTCTGATATGGTTGTGCTTTAGACTTGATTTTGAAACATTATGACGACTTGTGCTTTTTTTATAACATACTGACTTTCTGATTTGTGTAAAATGAGTATAAAGAGAGCCAGTTTAGCCCTCATTACAAATTAAAAAATATATCCAAGAATTGGATGAAAATATAACTCCAATGATGGGAATTGCTCGGCAGCGTGATATCTCAAAGTCGATTCTCCTTTTGTTTTGGAAAATGAGGGAATAAATTTTTAATGCAGTGCAGAAAAAAAGGCTACATGAAATTAAAGAATGTAAGGGACACACTACATGCGGTCAAGAGGAAGCTACGCATGAGTGGCCCAACCAGCTCGGAGCGCAAAACTTGCCAGTAAGCAGACTGATGCTGCAAAGAAAGGCCAACGAACTTGCTTTGGAGTTGGGCATTGACAATTTCAAATTCTTTAAAATGGGTGGCTGGATCGTTTCAAAGCGTGCCTTGAAATGGCCAGCCACAAAAATGTTGGTGAAAGTGCATCGGTGAGTGAGTGGTCGCTCTTGCTCCAAAACATCCTCAGCTGCTACCAGCCTGGAGATGTGTACAGTGCTGATGAGGTGGGGTTGTTTTATAACTTAATGGCGGATCGCACCCTTGCGGTGAACAGAGATGTGGGCAAGGGTGCAAATAGGATGCAAGGAACGCCTCACCGCACTCCTGCGCTGCAATATATGTATATTTCAGTGACAAGATGAAACCCATCGTGATCGAGAAATACAAGAAACCCCATGCCCTTGCACTTTCAACATAATAGGCCTGGATGACTCAGCTGTGGTCACGAGGTGGCTTTGCGGCTTTGACCTAAAAGGTCTTCCTGTACAACAGCTTTCCCGCGCATAGTGCTCTCGACAACCTCAGGAACATTGAGCTGGTGTTTCTGGCAAAGAACATCACAAGCGTGCGTCAGCCCCTAGACCAGGAGTTGAAGCTGATGTTCCGAGAGATGCACATGCGGAGCACAATTTTAAAGATGCCGCTTAGCGAGAACGTGAAGAAGTGGGATGTGTTTAGGGCAATTGAAGTGATCATCGCAAGTCGGCCTGCCCCCCCTCTATATGCCGCCGAGCCTGAAGACCTGCACGACCCCCCGACAACAACTCTGCTTACCCTCCTGACTGCCACTCTGGCACCGGGCAGCTAGGGGTACCTTGAATGGCACTGTCATGTCCAGGAGCAGCACGAGTTGAGTGACAAAGAGGAGCCAGAAGATGCCCATATGACCAGACATTATTAAAGTGGGCAAAGTCTATGCCTCAATTTTAATGCAATATGGAGCAAGTTAAAGAGATGTTGGGATTTTTTTTTTATTTGAGAGATATCGTAGAGAAAGCTGTCATCAAAAAAAAGTACATCATCAAGGAATTTTTTTTTTAAATTAGTGCGGGATTAATTTTCACATATGTAAAATATAATGTGTCAGGTTTTTTATATTTTGTGTGTGTGTGTGTGTGTGTGTGTTTGCTGTTTGGTTTTTATGTTCTTCTCATACTTGACTGGCCCCATGACATGATGATATAATGTTCCACGCTTTTTACATGCTTTATATTAGCTTCACCTGTATGTTTGTCTGTCCGTCTGTAACTCTTTCGACTATGAGTGAGTGGCTCATCACTGTAAAATGTCCCACCAATTTCATTACGTTCGTTAGCCGAGCGGTCTAAGGCGCGCGACTTCTGTGACGTCAGCTTTCGGGTTCAGCGATTGTGGATTCTACTCCCGGCCACGCCGAAATAAAAAATGTTTTTTTTTCCGGTAAATTCTAAGATTATATCCATACATCTAACTGTAAATGATTCGGAGAGACTTTACCATTTCTTTGTGACGTTGCAACTCCGAATAGTTATCTCAGATGGTAATAGGTAGTGTCGGTAACTCATTTCCCTATGATAATTATACATAAATATAGTTTAAAAAACTAAAAAAACATGCTTTTAAAGAATATCAAACTAAAAAGATAAAAATAAATATAGTTTAAAAAACTAAAAAAAATTGCTTTTAAAGAATATCAAACTAAAAAGTTAAAAATAAATATAGTTTAAAAAACTAAAGAAACATGCTTTTAAAGATTATCAAACTAAAAAGTAAAAAATAATTTTAAAATTTAATTTATGACAATAGTATATAAGCAATACTAGTATAAATGAGAAAAAAGCACGGGGCGCTTAAATACAAAAAATATGGCACAAAGCGCCTCAAGCTTTTTTCTCATTTATACTAGTTTTGCTTATATACTATTGTCATAAATTAAATTTTAAAATTATTTTTTACTTTTTAGTTTGATAATCTTTAAAAGCATGTTTCTTTAGTTTTTTAAACTATATTTATGTATGAATGTAATTGATGCCAATGAGCACGTAAGTACGTCATAACAGGCACACCAACCTTTCTTGCATTGCCCTCTTCACCCTTGGTAACTGTCCATGTCTCGTCCACTCGCGTAAACGATAATAAAGCAATGTCACAGTGTGAAATTAAATTCAAAATGTAGCTGAAGAGTTTGTTACTGGTTTTGTGTTTTTTCTTCGCAGGTGCTGTACTTGCAGTTTCTGCGTCGAGAGATGGTTCCATTGTGGTAACAGGGGGTGAAGATCGTTGCGTTATGGTGTGGCAACCCACATATTTCACATGAACCGTCATTCCTGTTGTTATTTCATCTGTGATATTGTCATGTTATTGTTTAGGATATGATGACTTGAATTTGTAAGTTTACATCATTGCACAGAGATTTCGTTTATACATCCACAATTACTGCAAATAATTGTACATAGATTGTTAGAATCAGTTTTTGCTGTTCTTATAATAGCATGTTTTTTACATATTGTTGCTATAAGTTTTAAAAAAAACTTTAAAAGAGGTTTTTAACCATTTTTAAAAGCTTTATTTAATTGTTTGTGTATATTGAAATTTATATTAACTTGTGTTATAATATAGCTATTCAGCTTTCTATAGTGAATGATTATTTGTAACATTAATTAATGTGAAGTATTTTACATTCCATACCAAAGCAGTATGAGTTATTGTTATGTTATTAAAAATTTCTAAGAAAATCAAGTATTCTGTCATTTTTACTGTTGCATTGAAAATAAAAGTGTTTTATAACTTTTCATATGCATTAGAGGAAACTCAAAGATATGAACCTATTAATGGTTTAATAAATCATAAATAAAAATGGCAGGATTAATTCATATCTCTAAAAGCATTTTTAGTAATGCAACTTAAGAAACATCTATATGACAGGCATTTATGTTAAGTGTTCATCAATCTGAATATTTTGTGAAATTAAAATGCTTTACAAATTACTAACTTGCTTTTTTTTTTTGTTTACAAACTCTATATTATAATCATATACACATGTTTCAACATTTCAATGAACTTGCTACATCTTGGACTGGATGTGCCATTCTCTTTTGACACGAGAATAAAGCTATTGTTTTTTGATACGGATGACTTGGTTGGACAGATAGGTTTCGGTAGGATGTCAGTACAGTAAGTCCTCTATTTACGTCGTACCGATTTACGTCGTTTCGGATTAACTTTGCTAATGTTTGAGTACCCATGTTTCAATTTAAGTTGTCGCCGATTCACAATAACGTCGTTTACAATGACCGTAAATCTTTATTTTAACCAAAACACCGTATATAATTCGTTTATAATTCTTTGTTTCCTTCGGTAGTTAATTTATGCTATGTAGCGTAAGCTACACGTTCACCGCCTTATCTTATCATACATCATGAGGGACGCTTCCTGCTCTCCGCTGCTCTCCGCGCGGTGATGCAATACTACCAGCCCGCCCGCTCGGCCACCCACGTATCTCGCACGTAGAAGTGTTATCTACTTCCCGCAACGACACAGCATTTTCTCCTACCCCTTTTCGTCCAACTCCTTGGCACTTCAGTAGAGGTGTAAAAGTAACTAAAAAAAGTGTACCCGTATGTATTCGTTACTATAACAATTAGTACTCGTTACTTTCGTATCGTTACTCGTTACTTCTGATACCGCATAACATGCTATGTTATTTAACAGCAACGAATCGAGTCGTATTTCGTACGCGTACAGTATGACGTCGCGTAAATAATAATAATAAATCGAATATAAACAATTAAAAGTATTTGATAATTAACAGCTTTTGTTAACCAAGAAACAATAAAATCTCATTAGAGCAGCTTTATTATAATATCTCTTTTAAGATAAGAACAAAAAACGTGAAAATACGCGATAATAAAAAACAAAAACATACATATTTATAATTTGTAAAAAATACTTTCTTACGTTGTTTCTGTTCCAATCTCAAACTTTGTCTACACACACAATACCTTTAATAAACAGTAAAAAACTTGGACGACGAATTTCCAAATTATACTTTTCTTAATAAACAAACATCGTTCTTTGTAACGAATAAGCGCGCGCATGCGTAAAACATACGAAAAATGCGAGTAACGAAATGCATTCGTGTGTAACGTTTCGTTACTCGTTACTAGATGCCGCACCCGTTACTCAGTAACGAATACATACGGTTTGCTACAGCTCTACACTTACACTTCAGTCGCTATGATATCATTGAGTTGGCCGGAGTTTTAAACGTGCCGTTGTTAACTTTATCGTGATTAAATGCGTTTGTAGTAGGCCTTACAGTATCAGCTCACTGCAATTTATGATTTTTTCTTCATAAGATGTCTTCCAAACGACTATATATCTGTTTTTATATTTCAATCAATAAAGGCAATAAAGCAGCTGGTTAAATAACCATTCTATAAAGCTGAGAAGTACTAGTTGGACTTGTTTCCCACGCTGTGGGTTGTAATTTGCTGATAAAATTGCCCGTTGTCACGTCTGTATGCCAGCGCTTCCGGCCGACCTTGGGCCGTGGCCGGCCGGTGGCATGAAACATGGCTCATTTTGCGTCGTTTCTATTTACGTCGCGGTTTTCAGGAACGTAAACCCGACGTAAACCGAGGACTTACTGTACATTGCGTAGACAGTATTTGTATCAGAGATAGTGCTCTTTCATGTGTTCCTTTGTCTCCCCTCCAATTCTTCCCCATCTCATGTCCACTTCCTTACCTGCACAGTGTGTCCAACCATATCGCTTGCCGCTGAAAGCTTCCCTTGTGTCTAGATCGTAATCTGACAATGGTCGGCTGTTACTTGTTGAAGGAAAATTTCACAGATTGCCTGGCACATGGTATACTGTGCATTGGCACAGACAAATACTTAAACAATATTGCAATATTGGTAATACTTATTGACGTCAGCCGGAGCTTCGCCCCATGAGCCTGATCATCCTCCGTTCCCTTTCCCCCCATCTTTCCTACCCGGCATTTGTATTGTGACGTACGTAGCTGTGTGAGGTTTAAACTGCGTGCCACAAACTACAGCAAGAGGGCGCTTAGCTGCAGTGCGCCGCACACCTAATTGGAATTAATATTATTGTAACCTTTTCTTTTCGCCCCAAAATAGTGTCACGACGATTCTGTATGTGAGTGCCTTTTGTTTCATTAATATATGCATGGACCAGGACGCTCCCTAGCGGGCGACGACGACGG
This sequence comes from Bacillus rossius redtenbacheri, assembly GCF_032445375.1. Classification (NCBI taxonomy): domain Eukaryota; kingdom Metazoa; phylum Arthropoda; class Insecta; order Phasmatodea; family Bacillidae; genus Bacillus; species Bacillus rossius. Next base: position 13,432,580 of record NC_086330.1, read on the forward strand.
AACTAACATAAACATATACATACATAACTTGATTTAAACTATTTTTTTACCACATTTATGTAATAATTACAGACGGTCTGGTAGTGGATGTGTATCTGGTATTTTTATGAAGAGTTCATGTGATTTTCTATAATGACCCGGGGCACGCAATAGCTAAGATGTTAACGGTAATTGTGATCGGCGCGAAGGGCGCCATGTTGCCTGCCGCAAGCCCTTGTCTCACCCCAGTCTCCTTCTGCAGCCGGCCGATAGCGGACGTCTGTGCAGACACCCCGATGACATCACCGTTATCTCACTGATAAGTAGTTCTGTTCAGTTAATTTATTCAAATCGTTTTCTTTCTATCCTCAGGGCCTCTCTCGGTCGGTGAGACTGTTTAATTAGTAATTCTTATACTCTCCGGAGTTTTCAGCCACACGTGTTATAAGTAACGACTTGCAACCACGTGCGTGGTTCGCCTCCTCAACTAAATTGATTCGTGCCTCGGGCGTTTTCTAACAGTATCAAGGAAGGATTGTATAATGGCATGTAACGTGAGTAAATAAAACCAACTTGAATCACGTGTCTTTGTGTTCGGGGGGCCATGTGGGTCCTTAACCCAGTCAGCGGCGTGTGGGATGCCCTAAGAGCCCACTGCGGTTAATTAGAAGCGTGCCCGACGCTGAGAGCGGGCTTGGTTAGGAACAGGTGCTGGATTAAATATCAGGAGGGCTAATATCTCGCCGCACACGGGCCACGTAACGCCCTAAGTTAGAGTATCAAGCCGGGTCCACGTGCCCACTCACGTGGTGGCGCCCACTATTTCCACCAGTAATTCAAACCTTAACACCGGTACGCCCTCATTATATATCCAAAATATGTTTGAAAGCCATGCCATGCCACTGCACAGATAAAGAAAAGTTACTCTAGGTATTAAGACAACTCAGTGTTGCTCATACAACTAACATACTATATACACACACTCACTCTTTGCCAAATATTGTCGTATTGAGGTCTCACAGGCCTTCAGATGCACTAAGGCGTCAGAACAGGTTGGTTTTGGTAGCACTCTTGCTTCACTTTCCTCATTCTCTTCATCTTTGTCGTTTTCTGCTTCAACATAGTCGTCAAACTTTTCCATGCATTATCTCATGCACCCTCATCATCCTCATCAGTTGGTGCTACAGTGTCACCTCCAAAGCCTGCCTGCCTTAAAGCAGTTGCCAGTGATGGTTGGGTCCAACGAATCCCAAGAAGCTGCAAGGAAATGCAGTGCATCTAAAATAGACACTTTGTATGGTGGAGATTTGGATGTTGATAATCAGTATATTATGGTGTTGAACCAGGCCCGCTCGTGTCCTGGTCTAAAAGTTTCAGTTTGCATAAATCAATGTCAAAAATCCATAAAAGAAATAAAAATAATTCTATTACGTGGTCCACCTCTCAGAGCGGGCCCCTTAGCAGTGAAAAATTTATAGATAAATTTACCAAGGGATGAATGCGACGAGGTGTAGAGATTGCTTTCGGCTCCGGGAGGCGATGACAATAAACTGATGCTGAGACAAAGTGTCAAGGCCACAAAGGGAAGCTCCCCCCCCAACCCAAAATTGACCGTTAGGGCATATTTGAATTCATTAGAAGGGTTTTTAATAATAGGATACAGTTAAACATGCTTTAACAAATTTAATAAGACATAAATTTAGCTTGATATTAATGCAAATCACATGAATAAATAGTGACCTAGAACTAAAGTTAGTATATATAACCTATCTTGGCTTTCAAGTGGTACATTGTACCTTTATTTTGCTCTGCACTACAGCAGACATCACTAGGGTTGCTTCCAACAAGAAAATTAGGAAAGTAGTCTACTGTACTTAAATGGAATAGTTGTAGAGCATGTACGTACAGAGCAAATCTAGGCTTCAACACATTATGCTCAGATTTACAAATGCCACATACTGGTGTTTGGTATGTGTGTAAAAATTGTTTTAGAATACATGTGAATAAAGTTGAAATACTGAATTTTAAAGCTATTTTAATGCTCAGGTTGATTTGGGTGGTTACTTTTGTCTCTGTATGAAAAAGTGTATGGGCACACTATTTTGTTTTGTTGGTGTACATACTTGCTGCATTTTTGCTTCTGCAACCAAGGCAAAGTTATACATCGCTGTGTAGGGAAAATACTTTTTTTTTATTTACTGGTGGTGGTGGTGAATTTCAAACCTAAAAATTAGGAATTAAAGTACGTACCTATGCTCCAAGTTTGTAAAACTTGTTTTATTAAGTTACGTGTTTCTAGAAAAGTTTTCTGGTGATAAGATTGTAAATAAAATTAAATGAGTTTTAATGCATATCTTGAATTGTGATGCTATATTAATTTTTACATGGAGAAAATAACCATTTCACCACCATTTGGTTATTTCCTCTCACATCCTATAGGTACGCTAATTCATGAAACAAACTATACCTCCATAGTCATGGGCTTCACTCTATGAGATTAGGCACATAAATGAAAGTATTTTTTCTACCTATTATTGACGTACCAATATTTTGGTCACTTGTTTACAACACATATTATCAAATCTTATCTTCATTACTACAAATATGAATGTGCTATACACACTATAAACAGCTGATGCAAATAAATGTATGTGTAGGGAGTACAGCGGTACCCATGCGTACCACCGGAAAAGTCGGTGGATTAAAAGCCAACTTAATATAAACTGTGTCGTCCACGATTATTTCGCACCATTCCATCCTCCACACAGCCGAGCAGCCTCACAGCCAAGTAGGGAGTTTCAGGGTAGATTCCCAGCCGCGTACCTGGCGGGGCACGCTGGGGCAGAGTACCCACGACCCATCACCAACGGCCTAGTGTCCCACTAGCCTGGCGCCCCCCCCCCCCCTCCCCTTCCCAACCGGACAACAGCAGCACCGCGACGCCCGTAGCGCCCGTCAAGTACCCCCCCGGACCTTCTACAGAGGCCAGGTGATGGCAACATTAATAATATGTATTTAATACACTAGTCGAATTTTAATCATAATTACCTAATATAACTAACCTTTCATTCAGTTAGTATTATTTGCCTTATTCCTCATAATCTGTTATGTTATAAATTTACTTTAGAACATTGTAATTTGGCATACAGAATATTTAGTAAAAGGTAATTTTTAACGCATACTGATGTGAACTCCTTTAGAAGAATGAGAATGATCACAAACTAGGTTTCAGAATAATCGTGTAGTGAGATGATTACATGTTTTTGTTGAAATCTCTAAAAAAACAATAATAAAATTAATTACTTTTTTTTTCAAGGAAAATGACCTATTATTTGTTATTTTAAACTGCTGATAAATTTTATTAAGTTAAAAATAGACAAAATTGCATTAGCGATGAGTTAAAATGACAAATATTTGCTAATAAGTTGACGCCGATCGCCGGTGCTCCCTCTGGTTCGCACAGGCCGTTAAGCTGGGTTCACAATTGAAAAATTAACAGTAACAGTAACAGTAGGTCGTGTGCATAGGATATGAACGCCATGTTTCCTAACCTAACGATTCACAATAGCAGAAAGTTGGTCGTGTGCATAGGAGCGAGGTCGTGCGCATAGGAGTGAAATGAATATATTTTATTTCGGTCGCGTACGCATGGCACAACAGCCAATGAGAGAAGAGCAGGGTGTTTTTTTGGCGGGACTAGAAATATGTTTATATTTATTAACCATATTGTGGTAAGAAAATGTTGAGATAATAATAGTTTTATCGTTATTTTGAAAGTTAATATGTTTATTTACTAACACTGCTAACAGATGTCGCATAGTTCACGAAATTTCATTGGCTGAAATTAACAGTAAGAATTCAATTGTGAACCGATTTAGCAGTTCGCACAGGTCGTGTGCACAGGTCGTGTGCATGGCTTGCTATGCACTCGCTTAATTTTTTTAATTGTGCACCCAGCCTTATGTCACAACAACACCTCTTAAGTGCATCGAACACACCAGAGCGTGATTTCCGCCGAGTGTGTAAAAGTGCGCCGCGACGAACACCAAAGCGACGACAGCACCCGACCGGGTGTGGCAATGCGCCGAATTAAAAACGTAATTATTATGTTCAAATCAAAAACAACCAATTTAATAACAATTTAAAACATAATTAATTTAAGGGAAATCATGTCTAATTATTGTATTATCATATATTGTGTAACATGTCTTTTAAACACAAAACTGGCCGGATCTGTTGTCCCGCACTCCACGCGTTTAGGCGCGAGGCCGCAGGGCGGTCTCGAACTCAATTACCGTCGGGAGCTCGCAGGGGTCGCACGCTCCGCGAACGTCGAGCCATCAACTTTCGCGCTACATCCACATATCAGCAATAGTGTAAGTTTTAAAATCCTTCTTCCAGCTCGGCGCCGACCCCACCCAGTCGCACGATATTTCGTGCGACTCGTAACTAATTAATTTTATCCCAACAGGGAATTTTACATATTTTACGTAATTCCATGTCCAGTTTAAGGACAGCGTAATTGAGGTACGCAGCTTTTCAGCTTCAAAGCCAATTAATTGTTATCGGCGAAGACTCTTGGTAACGTATGTCGAGTTCTTACTCGTTAGTGTACGTCTCTTAACTTTCATCGTCTGTAAATGTGTAACTTGTAACGTGCAATCTAACTGAGTAATTTCTGATTAATAAGTGACTGTAATGTGTATGACTCCAGTGTACCGGGTTACGTACTTTTCGGGACCTTAATATTTCGCCACAGGTTAGATTGCAAATAACTTTGGAACGTCCGTTTGTATGTGCTATTTTCCATGTTAACGTAACCGCCTGTAGAAGTTCTTGCAGCACAGGAGATCTGTGACTATTCGCCACGCCATTCGCATGTATAATCGACCACTGTAGAAGTCCGTGTACACCACTTGGCATCCTATCCTGGTCGCGCGTACCGTTTACGTAGAGAAATATGCGTGTCGCTGCAGTCAGACAACGGAAGCGGCCAGTATCTGGACAAACAAGTGTTTCGGTTCTGAATAAATGCAGTGTCGTGTAAAATCGTTTACCAGTTATTTATAAGGCGTCCTGGGTGGCCTGAACAGCCCGGGTAGGTTTCGAACAGAGACACGCTCCTGCCTGCAGCCACGAGGCCGAACCCCCGTTAAAACCCCTGAGATCACTTTCAACATTAATAATCAATTTTAAAACTTAGACAAGCAGCGGGATTGGCGTCAAAGTAGGTAGTTATTGGAGCATAGAACTATTACTCAGAAAAATTCAGAAAATAAACTTATGTAGGTATTCCTATGCTTATCATATGTACTAAGCACTTTGAAATCATTACATGCTGGAATCCAAGTGACTACTTTATGTAGATTGACGTCGTCCGGGCCTGCGGCCCCTTTGAGCCCGATATGCCACCACCCAAACACCGCCACCCTCTGTTCTGCAGTGCTGTAGTTCCAGCAGTGCCTGTAGGTGAGACGTGCCTGGAGGATGCCCAGTGTTGTTGTGGAGAGGTCTCTGCAGTGCTGTAGTTCCAGCAGTGCCTGTAGGTGAGACGTGCCTGAAGGATGCCCAGTGTTGTTGTGGAGAGGTCTCTGCAGTGCTGTAGTTCCAAGTGACTACTTTATGTAGATTGACGTCGTCCGGGCCTGCGGCCCCTTTGAGCCCGATATGCCACCACCCAAACACCGCCACCCTCTGTTCAAACCTCCCGCTGAGTGCGTGCGTGTGTTGGTCGCCCGGCAAGAGGGCGCTGTAGAGCCAGAGCGCCGCACCCCTATATGTAATTAATAATATTGTAACCTTTTCTTTTTGCCCTAAAATAGTGTCACGACGAGTCAGTAAGTGAGTGTCTTTTGTTTTATTAATATATTATATTTTTGTAATAAAGTACGTGCAAGCACGGACAAGGACGCTCCCTAGCGGGCGATGACGGAACCAACATATAACTTTATTCAAACTAATTTACCACATAAGTTATTATTGCAGACGGTCTGGTCGTGGTAGTGTATCTGGTAATTTTATAAAGGGTTCATATTATTTTCTATAATAACCCAGGGCACGCAATACTAAGATGTTAACAGTAATTGTGTTGGGCGCGAAGGGCACCATGTTTCCTGCCGCAAGCCCTTGTCTTGCCGTCACCCGACCTCTGTGAAAGGCCCGGGGGGTACCTGACGGGCGCTACGGGCGTCGCGATGCTCTTGTTGTCCAGAGGGGCGCCAGGCTAGCGGGCTGCTAGGCCGTTGGTGTGGGGTCGTGGATACTCTGCCCCCGCGTGCCCCGCCAGGTACACGGCTTGAATGTAACCTGAATGGTTCTACGTTTGACTGTGAAGGCCGCTCGGCCGTGTGGAGGACGGGGAGTTACGGAAAATGATATACGAGTTGGCGAGAATACATTTAATTTGGGAGTTTCACCGGGGGTCCATGTGGGTACACGGTACACTCTACAAGTCCGCTCCGCGGTTCAGTCCCGCTACAAAAATTCTCACCAACACTAAACACAACACTACGTGACAATGGTTACCGCGGCAGTCTCGCGGGACGTGGGTCGATGCTCGCTGGAGACGGCCAGTGCCGAAAGTTAACGGGTGCAGGGGGGAGGGGGCGGAAGATCGATAAGCGGGCTCCTAAGTTCGGCGAACACTTACATGAGTGATACGATCCGCAGCGCGGTATCACGATGAAGATGGTCGGGATAGGCCCGGTTCCGTAAAATACGCGCCGAGTCGACGTGGGCAGTGATGAATTAATAAGAGGTTTTAAATTTAAAGATTTAGTATAGAATAAAATAATCAAAGAAAGAAAACTTGGATGCTGCCCACGGACACACGTCTGTTCCCGGCGCGGAGTGGTTGGAGACTGCCGAACATGGCCGCCTCGCAAGGAAGAGAAACTTTCTCTTCTTTGTGAGTCGGCGTCAAAAAACTTATATTAATTGAATTTACTCTATTACCAGTTAAAACATGTTCCAGGTGCCCAATTAAAAGGGAGCACCTGGTAATTGGGTGCTTAAGGCTTAACAATGGTTTTATTGTATTTAATTATTTAAATTGTGACATCAAGTTGGCGACTGTAAATTTACTAACATATTGTCCCACTGTGAATTGTTTTAGAGGGATTTCTCCTATTCTGACTTTATCATAGTCACGGGCATTTTAATTAAGGCCAGTGGCCGCGGTGACTGTTAATAAGGTTTGTTGTCTGCTCCGTGCGTGGTGTACACGCCCGGAGTGGCTACGACCCACTTATTACATGTCGGGTAATTAGTAATTTCGTACTAATGGCTTTTCCCTTAATTGAATTATGGGTTCGAGCCTCCGGGGTTCTGTACCTTTAAATATCATTATGTCTATTGGGGTCACGCCCGAGGCGCTCGCCTGACTCAATCCGGCTGGGCGAGGGGCGCGCTCCGAAAACGGGAAACGGTACTGGCGGTGCGGAGCACGGGCTTAAAGGCCATGGTCGGTACGACGTCAGTCTCACCCCAGTCTCCTTCTACAGCCGGCCGAGAGCGGACATCTCTGCAGACACCCCGAGGACATCACCGTTGTCTCACCGATAAGTTATTCTGTTAATTTAAATAATTCAAATCGTTTTTTTTTTTCATCCTCGGGGCCTCTCTCGGTCGATGGGGCTGTTTATTTAGTGATTTCTATACTCTCCGGAGTTTTTAACCACCTGTGTGCTACGTAAAAGCTTGAGGCAACCACGTGTGTGGTCCGCCTCCTCAACTAAACCGATTCATGCCTCGGGCGTTTTTTAACAGTATCAAGGAAGGATTGTATGAGGGCTTGTAACGTAGAAGTAATAAAACAAACCTAATTGAGTCATGTGTCTTTGTGTTCGGGGGGTGGAGGGGCACGTGGGTCCTTAACCCAGTCAGTGGCATTTGGGACGCCCTAAGAACCCACTGCGGTTAAGTAGAAGCGTACCCGATGCTGAGAGCGGGCTAGGGTAGGGACAGCTGTGGAATTAGATATCAGGAGTGCTAATATCTCACCGCACACGGGCCACATAAGGCCCTTAGTAAGAGCATCAAGCCGGGTCCACGTGCCCACTCACATGGTGGCGCCCACTATTTCCACCAATAATTCAGATCGTAACACCGGTACACCCTCAAGATGAATTAAATAAAAGCAATCACAAGCAGTAAATACAGAGAATAACTAAATATTTCATTAACAATGTTTATGCAGTGTTTGCGATTAATAATTTATATTTCAAAATTGAAAGTGGTACGATGATCATGTTTAGGAATCAATAAAATTCATACCATTAGTATTTTCTAATTGTTGATCAATGGACTAGTACTTTGCCATAGTATCTGGCCACAAGTATTTCAAGTGTTACCAAAAGTAATGCTAATTGCTGCAAATTATATGTGGATGTAGCATAATAAAGTTATGCAAGGCGCGAGCCTTATGACGAGGAGATACATAATTGTTTTATTTTCATTCTCCATTATAACCACAGGATAGAATTAAAAAAGGATAGGAACCGTATTCGACCTCAACTCTAAGCAAGGACTCCTTGCACAGAATACAGAGGGAAGTAGACTCCTTGGTGCACTTCCGCACACAAGGAGTCACGAATGCAACTACTATAAAAAAACCTGGCACCCAGTCTGTTTTTACAGTCTGAAAAAATAAACGCACGATTAACACTGCTAATTAAGTCCGTCTTGCTAAATAACCATATTTAAAATACCTGTAAACTACCATAGCACAGAGTGACTGTTGGTCTGGCAGTTTTGTCACAGGGTGCACTCCAACTGCCATCAGCTGGGGTTTCGGGTGCGATTCCGCTAGCTCTGTCGTCTAACCGTGAGTGGGTCGATCGGCCCCAGCTTGTCCCCTAGACTCGGTGGCTTGGAAAGTAGAGACGGCCGGGTTAATCCCTGCACCGTAGAAAAAAAACCGACCCGGAGTCGCGTGGGGAGTTGCGTTGAAAAAGGTATTTGGTGATTACTATAGTTACCAGTCGTGAGGAATTAGAGAGACAAAACTTGAAGGCTCCCCATGGTACGCGCACGTCCGCTCCGGGCCGCGAGCTGATCAAAACTGCCTCAGGGGTTGGCTAGTGTTGGGGGCGGGGGGGGGGGGGGGAACACTCCCTCCATGCGCCAAGGTTACGCTGCTCGTCTCATTTGGGTGGAGACTTGGCGAGGGGTGCGTTCTGCCAGCAGGAGCCAGGACTGCGGGCTGAGGCCGGGCTAATGGCCTTCGGTCGGTACAATGTCACAACAAGCTTAAAATACTGCTCCTAGAAGATATCATGTCAATCTTAAAATGGCAGTCAATCGTTGTTTTAGTGGATTATTGTAATGTATGAGCAAACGAACCACTTTTAAACTTTTTATTAAATTATTTAATTAACCTAATCCCATATAGTTAGGGTCATGCTGTCTAATGTATTATGATTCTGGAGTCATGATAGTAAATGATCAGTGGTCTTAATGCCGAAAACCTTAAGAAAACGAAAACGCCATCTTTATTCCGACAATATTAAGCCATAAAAATCATACTATCGTGAGATGTATCTGTTCTTTAATGAAGTAAATATTCAATACTGTACTAGATAGGTGACAGAATTCAGTGTGAGTTGGGCTACGCGTAGTGGTAGCCACTTTTCTGTGGTGTGATCGTTATATATATATATATATATATATATATATATATATACACACACACACACAAATACACAGATAGTGTGTGGTATTGTTTGGTAGGAACAAATATGGTTGTCATTTAGATATTAAAGTTTAAATAATAAATAATTATCTATGGATGTTTATGGCTCTGCAAAATAAATATATTCTTTAATTAATTTTCAAAATTCATATATGGGCGCCACCCTTATGCACTACTTAAATTCCTTAATAGTTTAAGGCTCATGTAGTATGATACACAAGGGAAATATTAATTATTCTCACACTATAAAAACCTTCACAAGGCATGAGAACAGACAACAAACCAATCGGAATCATGAAGGACACATACACATACACTGTAAAATGACAACATGGAAACATATGATTAATATAAACATTCTTTAATCAAATAAAGGTATGTTTTGGTTTCTAGTCGATCCAGTGGTATGTCATTCATATTTGATAAAATTACAGGAGTTAGGTTGCACACATGGTAACATGAAACAAAAGTTCATATGGTTCAAAAGAATAATGTCTGTTGAAAATCTCGATTTATAATAAATTATTTGCGTGAGAAAATAACATTTATTTAAAATGTTCGTTATTAAAGTTGATTTTTATATTCCGCGGCTGAACTCATTAAATATTTGCGGTAGAGCATCTCGAGACATCTGTCTCAGTTCACCTCTGGGTGTTTGAACAAAGTCAAGTGTGGAAAACAGGATGCGTGATTGTTTTAATAAAATGTTTATCTCAATATGATCTTAGACTAGCTCAACAATGAAACGTAATATTTAAAAGTCCGTCGGCAAAATTACGTAGTATGTAGGTAGTGAACAGTTAAATTAGCATGGCATCATGAGTCGCTGGTTACTCACGGTAAAACACACCTCAATACACGTCAGTTATGACGTGCCCTAATTAAATAACATATACTTTAGGCTTAAACGACGTTTCAAAACATCCTGGTTGTAGGATGATCTACCCAGCTATTTATCTTCGTTGATTTTTAAGGGGATTTAAACCCGGCCTATGCAGCCATCATCGCCGTTAATTCCCGACTCGTTCCCGTTAATTCTGTAGTGACGCTTATCTTAAGTAACACCGTCGCTGATTGGCTGAAACACTAAGATTGTTGACTTAATTACACTTTCAAAATCACTCACAGACAATTAACAAAACAAATTAATACATCAAAATGCCTTAAATTTAAAATAGGATTTTCCAACAATGGAAATCCTCTTTTGTAATTACTAAATAAAAAGTTCAATTTGCCGTTTTAAGTCCAATGTTCCCTAGAGGGGTCTCGTTAATTGAGCTTCGGCGTCACTTAGATTACACCATAGAGAATGGTAGTTGCAGATACGTCCAAAGACATGACCATAGAACAAAAACATAAAATATGTCAATAAATAATAATAATAATTTTAAAATGTTATTTAAATAAAACAAAACACTTTCTGTGCGTAGGACAGTCATGTTTCAGCACAGAATTGCCGCCCTTGATAAGCATAGTGTGTTGCAGTTTTCAAATTTTAAACAAGACACGGTGTGCTTTTCAGTTGAACACTCGCTGCTCGAGTTAAATAAAAAACGTTAGTTGCCAGGCAACGACTCGCGCGACACCACAAAACGACGAAAGAAAGAGGGGGAATAAAAAAACTTTGGCGCGAGAAAGGACACCTGTCCCGCACCCCTCTCCTGATTCGTGGACTAGCACCTCAGTACGCGGCACTCCGTCACAGAGTTCAGACCTGCGCTGGTCTTCGGTGTATTTTCCCGGGAAAACTTGCAATCTTGTTGAAGTTCTCAGCATCGTCAGTCCTGGAACTAAGTTGGATGCAGTGGCACTCGGAGGATAATACTTACAGTAAGTATTCGTCGCAATCACAAGGGAAATGTGCGAGAAAAATGTACATGTGGCATAACAATGGGACTTTATCCAGGTCATCACTGTAGCAGTGGATCGGCCTCCATCCGTGGTGCTGGCAGCATCCTGTGGAAGGCGAACCTGGGACCATACATCACCGGGTGGTGATTCAGCTGCTCTTGGACAGCCCTGCCGACCAAATCAGCGCGAGACATCGGCTGACGTCACAGGCGCGCGGCGGCGACGGAACAGCAGACGGGGTCACCGCCACCTGCTCCTGCTGGGGTAGTGTCTCGGCGCGACGACACCTGCCGCCCTGGACCTGGCCCAGTGCGTGACGCGGCGGAGCACCGCGGCGCCAACACATCGTTTGCAGCACACGTCATTGTTAGGTACACTTCCGAAGGAATTCGCGTCTCTGTTCGCTCCTATTGTTGAGTGTAATCACTGCACTCACTTAACTTAAACCTCTCGTTCGTAAATCAAAGTTTATTAATATAACACGTGTGATCGTGCACTTGCAAGCACGAGTGTCTGCAGGCCTATCAACTTCTACTCTTGCTGCAGACATACCACTGGATAAACAAATATACTTAAATTATTAATGCTTATATGTAATAATAATAAATAAAATCATTTAGATAGCTCTCGGTTCGTAACCTATTAACAAGAATAATATATTAGTTTAATCAACAATAAGCTCATTAAACATGAATATCATATTTCTTGAAAGTCTTAAATTCAAGTTACCATAACTTTGCATTAATTAATTAGAAAATTAACACATTTCTCATATGGTCAGGATGTGATTTTAACAATGTTCATTTGCATGCAGCCTAAGCCTAGTGCTGCCTGTATACTACACAATATCATTTCACACATCAACTTCATGTATATCTTACATTTACATTTCATCAACAATTCATAAAATTTTACAATTCACAATTTCATATCATAACATTTACATTACATTTATATACAGTGTTATAGGCTGTTATTATGATAGCCTGATTTTAATAACATTTTAAATGCGTTTTTTTAACTTCTTTAAACAAAATTTGTTTTTAGCTAAACAAAGTAATTTTTAGCTAGGTAACAAGGCTGTGTGAAAGAAATCACACTATATGTTCCTTTTCTTGCTTAAATTTTTATTCGCGTCTTTTCTTACAGGAACAGACGAATTCTCTTGTCTTTCTTTTTTCTCTTTTCTTATCTCAGTCGTCTCGACGAGTGAGTAACTTGAACTCTTTTATCTGACTGGTGGTCTCCGATTCCACTCGGGCGACTATCGAAGCAAATCAGCTGTTCAGTGCTTTTTCATTTCACTTTCATTTTCATGGTGTTTTATCGACCCGCAGCGGGCTTCGCTGGGTCGTAAATTCACGTTCATTTTTCACAAATATATTCCTTACAGGAATTGAGCCTTGTGATGTGTCTGAGGCTCCTAGCCTCGGCGTAGATAGCAACATGCTACATTGTCAATCGTAAACAAAACATGTGTTCTTCAGGATAGCTTGCAACAGCTCCTGCTAAGTAGTAAATTTTTCATTTTCTCTTTTATCAGAGCTGAATTCATATTTTGAAAATAATTTATATTTTCTTGAATTTTCGATTTTTGCTTGGAGGATTGTTTATCTGGAAGTTGGTTTATCTTGAGGCCTGTGGACACTCACTGCAAGAGCGTGTTATCTCGCGACATAGGATTCTACACAGTGTTTTTCAGGTCAGCCTATACCAAGATTTTTTTTTTCTCTTCAAAGAAATAAAATACATAAACAAAATTCGAAAAATCGAGTGATTCATATAATGAAAATTTATAAATTTTCTGTATAGGGTCCTTTTCACAATAAAACTTCATATAGATGTTTTCTGCAAATTTCTTGTTATCATTTCATAGCAGATCAGCATACCCCTTTCTTTTTTTCTTTTAACCACAAATATAGGAATAAAACCTAATTAAATTCAACACTACTAACAGATTGGATTTGTATGCGAAATGGATGCATACTTTTCTAATCAGTATCCCCAAGTGATACCAACCTAAAACATCAGGAAAAGGATTACTACTTCAAATTTCATTAGTTTTCTCATATCAAACTAAAAATAATATATCTATTTTCATCTTAAATTGTGGTGATCTCTGCAAGAAAAAGTGTTACAGTGCAACGAAATATCAACTGGAATAACCTATAACAAGGTAACCTAGAATAATTTTGCTTGTAGTTGCAAAGTGTCTTGTGCTTGTAGAACTGCTTTGCATGCCAGTGTTTACACATGTGTACACAGCTAGGTGAAATAACATCTCACATGTATTTTGTCGAACACAGTTACACTCATGTCTCCTTGCTAGATAATTACATAGCTCTTCACAGTAAATAGGGCGAGTCTAGTGCTTCCCAATATGTGTTAGTGTTAGTGGGTGTCAGTGGCGTAGCCAGGATTTGTGTATGGGGGGTGTTAAGAAGCCTGCAACCCCCCCCCCCCCCCCCCCCCGTATTAAACCGGGTGGGTCCGGGGGTCCCCCCCCCGGGAAAATTTGGATTTTAAGGTGTAAAATAGTGGTATTTAGCTGTTTTCGGTACTTAAATTTAAATATTGTAATGGTAAATTTTTATTAATTGTTAATATGAAATTTGTTTGAGTGATGAATAAGAAATTTAATTAAAATTTGCTGCTAAGGGGGGGGTTTGAACCCCTAAAACCCCCCCCTGGCTACGCCCCTGAGTGGGTCAGTACCCAAATCGAAGAATACATTAGCCGTAAAATACTCAAAATAATTTATACCCATAATAGCTTCACTGGCTACTCAAAATCCCAGTGCGGGTGGCATGTCACTTCACCTCGTCACAGGACACTGGCGGGAATTACACTTCCGCTCTTACGCAAGGGTATACTCAACGGCTATATTACGCCTCTCCTGGCGTACCATAAACATAACAACATAACACATCATAAACACGGGGATTACATGGCTCTTGTGATAGCCATCACATGCAGACTGCTCTCAGCTGTTACTCCAGCTTACTCGCTCACATGACAATGAGGTAAACATTAATTAGTGCATCGACCAACATTTAATTTGCTCTGGTAGGGTTCTTATATCCCCTCAGCTGTGCAATGTTGTAACGGCCTATTGACTGGCCTGTTGATGGCTCGGCTAAAGCATAGCAATTCTCATGAGTGGATCCAGTAATAACATATGGACCATCAAATAATAAAAACAATTTCTTGGTTACATTTTCCCAAGCTCTGCTCACTGGATTAGTTTTCTTGAGCACTAGGTCACCAATTTTGAAGGTTGCTAATTTTGATGCGGGGTGCCTCCTCTTGCGGACTGCAGCTTCTGCTGTAAGCTTCTTTCTTATAAATTCCTCCACCTCTTCACCAGTGGGTAACACTTCCTCCTCTTGCTCTTGACTCAGTCGGGGCAGGTAGATAGGGTTGATCGCCTCAGACCTATCCAATTAGTACAATGTGCCTGCTGATACTTGCGCATCCTGCGAGTCTGGCACATTTCTGTTATTATTGTACCATGTACTGGTACCAGCTGCTTCCTGTACTGCGGACTTAAACTCTGCTGCAACAGGGTTTTCCAGCAGATATCGTGGACGTGCTCCATGCTGATTAGTCACTTCAGGTTGTTGGCTCTGGCGAAACGTCCTGTTGGGCGACGCCGGTTGCTCAGACGGGTGGCTGTAGTGGGGCTTGCCTCCACCGTTGTCTGTCGTCTTGGGGCTTCGGTAGTATGGCAGGCGGGAATCTTCACGCTGGTCGTGGTATTGTCTCTCCTTCATCCTACGGTGCTGGTTGTAGTGATACTCCCTCTCGTCATCGGATGAGGCACGACGACCGTAGTTGCGGGACTCCCTGGGTGGCCGTTGCTCCGGCGAGTATGACCGCCTTCTCTCTTCATACCAGGCACTCTTCCTGGCTCGTTATGCCCCCTCTTCACCGCTGTGGTATTCCTTGTTGCTGGGCCACCAGGTACGCTTCCTGTTGTAGTGTGCCCCTTTGTATCGGTTGTGGTAGGGCCCACCGTTACCACGAGGTGCTTCCCCCCTTGCTTGCCAGCTTATGTAGTTTACTGCGGCCTGGCGTTCTGGTTTCCGTTTACCCTCACGTCCTTGCCAGTAAGGGTTGACCTGGTGCTGCTTCTGGTGAGGTGGTGCTCGGTCTGCCTCCTCTGTCCTGGGTGCCACTCGATCCAGTTTTTCGAGCTTATCGTAGTTTAGCAGCAGGTCACGAAACTCAGTGACATCACGATAGTGTAGGCCAGACAACTGCTTCTGGTATTTCAGCGGCAGTTGTGTTAACATGGCAGCCACAAACTCCTCATCGGTCATAGGGAGATCCAAATACCTTGTTTTGTCATACATGTTAGACAAATGTGCCTCCAGAGATGTGCCCTTCCTTGGGTCGTATTTCTCTGTATGGAGTTGTGCCCTCAGATTACTCTGGATCCTGATGTTCCAGAATTGCAGTTTGAACAGCTCCTTAAATTGGGTGAAACTGTGGGTATTGGTGCTGGTCAGCTCCCACCAAAAGAATGCCTGACCCTTCAATGCGTTGTTCAAACATTTCAGAACCTCTCCATCGGTGAGGTTAAACATAGTCACATATTCCTCGAACTTTCTGAGGAATCTCATAGGACTCTCATTTGCCCTGCCTGCGAAAGTAGGCATGGCCTCTGCCCACAGCTTTGCTGGATGGTGCATCAGAGCTACCGGGTCCAGATGGCGCTCTGTTGATGTGGTAGTTGCCCTAGGTTCAACTGCTGCTCTAGCCTCTACAGTCTGCCTGGGTAGTGATTCGGTAGGGTAGGTGCTGTAACTGCACCCAGGTGTGGTGTCCAGTGGTCTACAGGTACTAGTAGGAGGTACTTCAGTTGCTTCTCGCTGTGTCCTATCAGTTGCGTCAGGTGTAGGGTTCTGACTTACAGTCAGATTCTGCAAACAATCTCGTAGGCTAGAGGTCGCCACCTCTATGTCCTCCAGCCTGACCTCGAGTCGTCGAGTCTGTCCATGCAGCTCGTCCCTCATGCTGACTTGACTGCGCTGGCAAAATTCCCTCAGACCATGTTGTTCTAGGGTCACATTTTCACGAATGGCTAGTAGTTGCGTTTCCAACTCTCCTACCCGCTCAACTGTCTGAGACACCTTCTCCACTACCTGGTTGATCTCTCTTTGTTGTTGCAATAGCTTCTCCTCTATGCTACGTTCCAGGCTTTGTACACTGGAACAAGTGAGGTCTAGTTTTGTTTCCATCTGCTCTGCCTGCTGGGTGTGTATTGCTAGCTGAGACATTATCCTATTCTCAGATTGCTCTGTTTGTGTTGTGAGTTGGGACATTATCCTATTTTCAGATTGCTCTGTTTGTTCGGCCTGCTTGGCGAGCTGTTGTAACACCTGCTGTAGCATCTGTGTCATGTCAGGGCTTGATGTGGACATGCCTGGTGTAGTCGTCGTTTTGTCCTGTTCTGGTGTTACTTCCCCTGTGGGAAGAGGTGACACCGGCCGCCCTAACCTCTCACTATGCTGCGTATGTGAGTGTGTGGGTACATCCATTATTCTTGTCTCTGGTGAACTACATTCCTCCATGGCCGAGGATGTGTCACTGTCAGAGCTGTGATTCTTAGGACACTCTTCACACATGCTATTGGCCCTACTTCTTAAATTATATGTCTGCTGAGCCATTGTGTCAGATCTCTAACAAACTACAACTAACAATTACAACAAATATCCTGCTTACTTGACAGTCCAATGAAATACTTGTTTGTATGTAAACAAACCTATTAGCTTTGATATAAACAAATCGGGCCCCACTAGTTGGGTTGCCACTCTTCTGTACTAGATAGGTGACAGAATTCAGTGTGAGTTGGGCTACGCGTAGTGGTAGCCACTTTCTGTGGTGTGCTCGTTATATATATATATATATATATATATATATATATATACACACACACACACAAATACACAGATAGTGTGTGGTATTGTTTGGTAGGAACAAATATGGTTGTCATTTAGATATTAAAGTTTAAATAATAAATAATTATCTATGGATGTTTATGGCTCTGCAAAATAAATATATTCTTTAATTAATTTTCAAAATTCATATATGGGCGCCACCCTTATGCACTACTTAAATTCCTTAATAGTTTAAGGCTCATGTAGTATGATACACAAGGGAAATATTAATTATTCTCACACTATAAAAACCTTCACAAGGCATGAGAACAGACAACAAACCAATCGGAATCATGAAGGACACATACACATACACTGTAAAATGACAACATGGAAACATATGATTAATATAAACATTCTTTAATCAAATAAAAGTATGTTTTGGTTTCTAGTCGATCCAGTGGTATGTCATTCATATTTGATAAAATTACAGGAGTTAGGTTGCACACATGGTAACATGAAACAAAAGTTCATATGGTTCAAAAGAATAATGTCTGTTGAAAATCTCGATTTATAATAAATTATTTGCGTGAGAAAATAACATTTATTTAAAATGTTCGTTATTAAAGTTGATTTTTATATTCCGCGGCTGAACTCATTAAATATTTGCGGTAGAGCATCTCGAGACATCTGTCTCAGTTCACCTCTGGGTGTTTGAACAAAGTCAAGTGTGGAAAACAGGATGCGTGATTGTTTTAATAAAATGTTTATCTCAATATGATCTTAGACTAGCTCAACAATGAAACGTAATATTTAAAAGTCCGTCGGCAAAATTACGTAGTATGTAGGTAGTGAACAGTTAAATTAGCATGGCATCATGAGTCGCTGGTTACTCACGGTAAAACACACATCAATACACGTCAGTTAAAACGTGCCCTAATTAAATAACATATACTTTAGGCTTAAACGACGTTTCAAAACATCCTGGTTGTAGGATGATCTACCCAGCTATTTATCTTCGTTGATTTTTAAGGGGATTTAAACCCGGCCTATGCAGCCATCATCGCCGTTAATTCCCGACTCGTTCCCGTTAATTCTGTAGTGACGCTTATCTTAAGTAACACCGTCGCTGATTGGCTGAAACACTAAGATTGTTGACTTAATTACACTTTCAAAATCACTCACAGACAATTAACAAAACAAATTAATACATCAAAATGCCTTAAATTTAAAATAGGATTTTCCAACAATGGAAATCCTCTTTTGTAATTACTAAATAAAAAGTTCAATTTGCCGTTTTAAGTCCAATGTTCCCTAGAGGGGTCTCGTTAATTGAGCTTCGGCGTCACTTAGATTACACCATAGAGAATGGTAGTTGCAGATACGTCCAAAGACATGACCATAGAACAAAAACATAAAATATGTCAATAAATAATAATAATTTTAAAATGTTATTTAAATAAAACAAAACACTTTCTGTGCGTAGGACAGTCATGTTTCAGCACAATACTAAAGGATAAAACATAACTGCATAAAAACCATTGAAACTGTTATGACGTATTTTGGTAGCTCTTTCTTGTCTTTAAACAACCCGGTCAAATTTTCTTAACACCTCCATAAAATAACTTCATGATTCAGCGTGCTTGTTGTAATACAAATATTTACAAACGTTTAAAATATTTATTTTTAATAATATATGTAAATTAACTTTGGGTGTATGTGCACAATAAGTGTTCAGTCAACACGCGTCTACTCCAGTACGCATAGGTTGACCCCTTCTTTATTATCTCTACGCCCAAAATTGCGTCTAAACATAAACATTCGAGTGGATTATAGAAGTTGATAAATGTAAATGAAAATGTTTTGTAATCAAGCTAATAGGTAATTAATTAAATTTCTTGAAACGCTTTCTCAAATTTTAGTTATGATTGTGAGTTGACATTTTTTGATCCGATAGCTTTCACAGGACACAGGCATCTATGCGGTGTTGATGTGATTGGTAGGACTTTGTTTCGTTGGTATTTTTTTTAGTGGGCGTTTTTTTAAAGAATAACATTTAAAATTTGCGTTGTTCTAGTAAATGTGATCTTTCTTATATATTTCCGAACTAGAAGTGAATATTAAAAAAAAAAAGTTCCATAAAGTTTACTTTCAAGGAAAACCTGTCTTTTAGGGCCATATGTATTAAAAAAAAAAAAACTTAGTATCTGTTAATTTAATAACGCATAATTAATTGCTACATGATTTATTTCAAACTTAGTAAATAGGGACTATTACATTTCGGCCAACACACATTACACGCGTCCCTAAATTTACCCTGAAGGGATGGTTTCTTAATTCCTACTAGTTTGTGAAAAATAATAATTTATAGCTTACATTATTATACCAGAATCGGAAGTTGTGGCTTCAAGGAACTAAAAGTAAATAAAGATGGGAAATATGTTTTTCAAGTACTAGAGATGTCCCTAAATACATGGTTTCTTAGTTCCTACTGGTTCGTTAAAAATAACAGTTCAAAGCTTACATTACAATACCTGTGTTTTCACACTGTCACCACCATTCATTGTGTATCCACATCGTGTATATCTTTGTTTAGCACAACTGCAGCCAACTGGAGGATTAAAATATATATGTTAATTCTTCCATTTCATACATTGAAGTTAATCCCAGAATCCTGATGGCTTGATCCTGTGGTACATGATGCTATTGTATGTTTTAATTCAGTATGTCGAAAGATCTTGATGGCTTGATCCTGTTGGTGTGATCCTGTGGTACATGATGCTTGCTGTTTTAATTTAGTACGTTGGAAGATCCTGTTCATAAAAAATATATAAGATTTGCGACAACTCATAATTGCTCACAACTACTATCACATTACAAATCAACGTTTGGACATTGTGTTCCAAACAAAAATCATTTAATGGGCACACCAAAGCTAAAAATTAACAAAAAAAAACTGGCATTTAGTTAGGTAAGACCATTTAGCAGATATTCACCACTCATAAATTTTTTTACAATAAGAAAATACCATCTAGAATAAATTAAACTATAGAATATCATAAATGTCATCTTACTTTCAGTGAACTTATATCACCTACCTATCATTATGTTTATATGTTCTCCACTTCAACTAAAAACAACATATTAACACATGCCTAATGTGACCATCTTTCCCACAGTTGGTACAATGATTGCGTGCAACACCAGGAAGTATAGCACAATCATATAAATTATATGCAACACAATGGACATCATATCTTGCCATAAATATGCTACTGGGATATAGTTCTGCCTCAGTTAATGAAATAATTCAGTTATAGCTCTGCCCTTTTTAAAGAATGATTATAAAAAATTTCAGAAATTAAGAAAATACACATTTTTGGATTTTTTCTTTAGATGCACCCCTCTTGTCAATACCTGTTACTATTTGTTTAATATACCAGCTTTTTCACACGACTTTGTCAGCATGGCCTGTAATCTTCGATTGTAAAAAAATATGCTTTATGGATCATCACATTTTGACAAAATAGTAAAAAAAAAAAAAAAAAAAAAAATCAAATGAGAAAATATTGCTGTTGAGAGTAAGTCGATAATTTATTAATTAAGGCTTCTCTTTATATAACTTTCATCCTCTTGGATCATAGGTTTTATTTATATAATTTCTTAATTAGGTTACATGATGAATTGTGTAGGATTTTGGAGAAAAAAAAAATATATTAAGTATATCTATTTATTATTATTTTATTATAGTCTTATTTTGTTAAGGATAAAAAATAATGGAAATTAGTTAAGTATTGATCTATACCTATAATTAATTTAGTTGTCAACAGTAGGTATACTTAGTGTAAATAAACTTTGAAATTGAAAATAATATTGTTATAAAATTTTTTTAAATCAGGTTAAAAATGCACAGGGAGAGGAGACACTGGGGAATAACAAACAGACCTTTATTTTTTATCAGTAGTTATTACTTTTATTTATTCACAGTATATTTAAATCATATCTTAACTTTACAACATTAGCCATTATCCAATTATAGCAGTCGAAATTAAAGCAATCGAGGGCCTTATACTAAGCCAGTGGTCAACATTTAACGTATCTCATAGTCTTGTTGTATATATGCAAATTTTTTGTTGTAAGCAGAAATTCTTGGAAACAGAAGTTTCATGTATGGTGTTCCATACAAAGACATATACAGTATTGGTTATTTCTTTTATTTCTAAACCAATTAGGCAAGTCATATTTTTAGGAATTCTTTCATATCTTTTTATTTATTTTTTTTCTTTTTGGTATATTACAGCCCACGAGGCATCCGGTGTAAGGGCCACTCAAAACTGACCCCCCCCCCCTCCACCCACCAATTTAATATGAATGTACTTGAGATGGGAGCTTACCTAATATTGCTTGCACTCGATAGTTAAAAATGTGGTTTTATTGTTTTATAGCCTGCACCCATTATTGCAGCGAGATAAAATATAAACCTGTTTTTAAGTCTTATCATGAGCTCAACACAAAAAGTTGCATCAAAATCAGTCTAGTAGTTTTTGCGTGATGCTCGGAACAGATAGACAGACTTCTGTTACAGTTCTATAACAATTGAGATGTATGGAAGTTTCATTGTTGTGTTTAATATGTCCACCAAGCTAATAATAA
Organism: Bacillus rossius redtenbacheri; assembly: GCF_032445375.1. Classification (NCBI taxonomy): domain Eukaryota; kingdom Metazoa; phylum Arthropoda; class Insecta; order Phasmatodea; family Bacillidae; genus Bacillus; species Bacillus rossius. Next base: position 13,454,636 of record NC_086330.1, read on the forward strand.
ATTTTCCATTTAATTTATTTAAGAGACTATAGTAATCTCATATTTGTTGAATATTTTGAGTTATCTTTGTAAAGTTTTTAAATATAATCTTGAGCAAAGTATGTGATTGAGAATATTTTGAGTGTTAGTGTTACACATTTAAATTGCTTAAAATTCATTGTAATTAGTTGAGTAACATTTTTTAATGGAGCTGTGTTATTTAGGAGTGATTGTTCTTTTGTTCTTAGCACAGAATTAGCACAGACAGTAGCTTTCGTGGCAAAAAAGTTCTCAGAAGATGGCATATTAGACAGGTAAGTGATAGAAAATGATTAGATGGAGTCCTGGTCATAGAAATTGTGTACCATTTTACAGGGCTGAAGTTTTCAGTGTACAGAATTATATAGTACGGAACCTAGGAAAATTTGGTTAAAGTTCCATATGATCATGTATCCGAGGTCATCCCTAGATCCTGAAGGCATGATCCTGTGGTACATGGTGCTTGCCGTTTTAATTAAGTACCTACGTCGAAAGATGCTTGACATAACAAAAAATTGTGATACAACAATGAATCATGATAGTAAGAAATACGAAAGATAAATTTTTCACAAGATGACATAATTTGCTTGTTTTGCAATATTGGAGGTTTGATTGGCCAGGATCTTTAGACTTACTAAATTAAAACAGCAAGCATCATGTACCACAGGATTAAATAACATATAATCATGTGCCAACAACATCAAGGATAAACTCTTATATCTGATACAGAACTATTACCGAAAATCTTACATCACATTTTGTGCATCACATTTTTATGTACAAAGGATTAAAGTGATGGAACTCCTGAGATTATAGTTGACTTTAAAACAACTAGTGTCACATCTTACACTGGGCACAAACTGATAGGTATCTTTTTGTTTGGCCATGTTTAGCCTCTTGCTGCATATTACAGTAAATGTTGAACGTAGTCGGCTCCTGGGAAATTTGACAATTTATTAACTAAGAAAGGTTTTTAGTGAGGGCAAAATGAGAATTAAAATTTTTTAACAATCCTTTTACTTATTCCAACCCTTAACATTAGTTTATTATTCATGTAATATCCCAGGAGCCACCACTTTCAGAATTTACTCATATCACAGTCTTGTATTTTTTACTTGCTACTTACTGCCTTCTATTATTTTGTTTCATTCATCATTTTAGACTAGAAAAATCTAGGTATAATCTAATAAATTGTGCGTATTATTTTGAACCATCAGATTTTTCCTATATCTTTGAGCTTACATGTACAACTAAAGAATCTAAAAAAATTAATTTTATAATGAAAGATATTTGAAATTAAACTTACTTCCTGTATTGTAGGCACACTCAAAATGTAGAGCATAATGCAACACAAAGTTGTTTGTGCTCTGCTGAGTTTTAATTCTGTTTTTGTAATGAGGTGAGTACCTTTCTGTTGTATTATATATTTTGAAGACATCTGCCAGTTGAAATTAACCTTTTATATTATTTTCAAATTAGAGACAAAGAAAGTACATATAATTATAAGTGAAAATTGTGATTTACATAACAAGTTCAGAGAATTTATTCCATTTCCACAAAGAGAAATTGGCTTGCTGCTTGCCCATGCATACCTGTGACGCTAACGCAGCCACTGCCGGGCAAGATGACGTCACCGTGTGGCAGGAACATTTTGGTTTTCACTGGTACCTACATTCTTCTCTGTGATGTATCTTGCGTAAGCAGCTCTTGATTTAAAGTTCACAAGGCCTTTTAACAGTTGAACCTGTTTTGTTGTCAACAGTAGCAAGCTGATCAGATATGTTATATTTTGTCGCTATGTATAATTCATTTTTGAAGTGAAACTTCTTTGCTGAATTGGCTACAATTTACGAGCGTTACGAAAGTTCCGATCGCACGAGGGGAATAGTTAGGTATGTGGTGGGGGAACCAAGAGGAGAGTGCGTCAGCGGTGACGCCACTCCAACGCATGCGCTACCGGTCGAATGGGAAGACGACAAGGAGGGGGGGGGGGGGGGGGGGGCTACCGGTCGAATGGGAAGACGACAAGGAGGGGGGGGATAGGTTAGTTGTAACGGCGGGAAGGGGAGACGGCTGGGGAGAGGTAGAAATGACGCAGCAGTGATGCTATGGAATTCTCGCAACGCTGCTTGTGTTTGTCCACTCCTCAGTTTTCGTAACGGCTAATGTTTAATGCTACCATTTTTATTTTATTTTTATTTAAAGTATGTGGGATTTATTTATTCGTGTGTAAAAGAGTTATTTATTTGTGCAACTAACTTAACACTCAACGTTCAGATTGGGTACAAAATTGATGCTGTATTTTCCAGGAATTTATAACGTATTAAATTCCAAACGTTTCTGTCGTATTTTAGCTATCATGAGCCAATCGTCACTATGATAGGCACTAATAATTCAGCGGATAATTATTCAATAAAAATGACAAACTAATTACAATAATTCATTCATGTTTTAGTCAAATTAAATAACAAATACCTTGTAAAATGTATTTTAAAACATTAAGTTAGAATTTCTTTTCATTGACAACATCCACATCCTTACTATTCTCAATTATTATATTTTATTCAATAAAAAAAATTGTTGATAATTTCTCTCACTTTATACCTAATATGCAAGAAGTTTCACTCTGTAACTCATGGACTCAACGTGCACACTTTTTTTTACAGCATGGAACAAGCAATGAAAAAAATTCTGCAAGAAAGCAATGACTTTAAAGAGATGGAAGATTCTTTGCGCCGAATCTGTGAAAATCCTGGACATGTAAACTATGGCGAAATATTTTGTGAAATGGCAGAATCTAGTAATGATTCTGAGCCTGAAAATGAATGTTTGGACATGCAGATTTTGGAACTTTTAACTAAAAATAGCAATAGTAAGTATGTTTATTATAAGTTATTATACGTAATGGAGTCTTTTTTTTTCTTTCTTTCTTTTTACTGACGGACCTAAATCATGCTCAGTCAACATATATCCTCCTTTATTGCTGCCACGCAAGGGTGTTTGCACTGGAGGTATTTTGTGTACTATCTCTCACACACATGGTTTGAGAGGCATGCATGAATTACTCTGGTATTTACTGGTTTCATTTTCCACCCTGTCAAGGTAGCTAAGTGACAGTCTGTTTTTTGTCATCTGTTCTTTCTAAATGAAATCAAGAAAGTGGAAAATTACTCATTTCTAAGTTGCTGAAAACTTCAGCTCATTACTTGTTCTTGTTTTCAGTGCAGTTGAGTGCAGAAACTAAGAAGAAAATATTTCAGGAATGGAAAAAAATCCTGAAAGAGAAGAACAGAAAGAATCATTAGCTATAATCATCATTGTAATTGAAGGTACTACATTATTCATGAAGGTTTTTGATAGGTTGAAAAGTTATCAAGAAAATGGTAACCAACTGTGCAGAGAGAGTCAAAGATGGCTAAAAAAATAACAGACTACGAATGACGTAACACGCACTGTCGAATAAGGACACGTACTACGTATTTACGAGAAAATGAGGCCTTGTTTAATAAGGAAAATTATTTTAACAAGTTATGTGCCTGTTAGAATTATATGATGGAAATGCAGGTATTAACAAAGAAGCGGTGATTTTTGTTTTCAATGAAAATGAAAGTTTCATTTAAAGTGATGTGCCGGAAGTGCAGACATAAATAATGATTGGCATTAAAAATTAAATACAAACTGAATGCAACACCATACATGAGTGACAAATTGTGTATAATTTTTTTGTCCATGGTCAATTGCAAAATTCTTAATGTTTTAAATAAATGATAATATTTTAAGAGATAAATTACATCTCTTTAAAATTATACACAGCAAAATATGCTCACTAATATTTAAAATGTTCAGCTCCTTACACTAAAATGGTCTTAACAGTTGTTTATTCTGCTATAGAATACAAACTATTTTCCTTAATCCTCTTTATAACAAAGTCACTATTAGGGAACAGGTAGATGTCTGCTATTTTCATCTAGCCAAAACCCTTGATACTGTTAGTGATTCTATATTACTTGGAAAGTTATCTAATTTTGGCTAAGTGACAATGTGGTCAATTGGTTCTCTAGTTATCTTAAGAGTAGAAGTTTTTTTTGTGTCCATTAACTCTTCTTATTTTATGCAAGTTCTGAAGTATCTCAGGGAGGTACATTGTCACCATTACTCTTCAGTATATTTCTTAATATACTAGTGTACTGTTTGCTGACAATCTCAAAATTTGTAGAAAACTGGTTGCTCTTAATGATTGTTTCTTAATTCAAACCGACAGTAACAAAATTAATTATATTAATAATCCATAATCACATCTCTTACCAGACTACATTGGCCAATTAAATATGATTATAAGTTGGATACCACTTTAATTTCCAAAATTCTATTATAAAAAGATATTGGCATCATTTTGGATTCTAAATCAGTATGTAGATTATTTAATTTCTTTAATCACTTTATTTATCAGATCTAAATTAGAATACTGCTCAGTAATTTGGAAAATCAATTCATCTGATAGTGACAAAATCGAAAGCTCACATAAAATAATTAAACTTTACTTTTCCTTAACCTATTTTAGCTTGCCTTCTTCTCAGTGCATAATATATTTAAATTCTAAAATAAATTTTAAATATATTCTAGATAATACTATAGAGTTCCCGAATTCAATAGTCAGTTAATATCCTCTTTGAGCACAGTTCATAACAATAATATTATATTTATTAAGTCACTATCAATATTATAATTTTAAATGACAAAACTTCTTTAAAATCTATATGTACTAAACAGCTCACAATGTATAATCGTTTATTATCCATGTGTAATATGTACTGTAAATGTTACATCTAATGGTTATGTTTCTTCCTGTATTACATTATGTATTAATTGTAATTGTGATAAGCTTCTCTTTGTTACCACTTATTTCAGTGTTTGATTTGTCTGCTGCAGTTTCTGCAAGTACTATGTGGTAATGGCTGCTTGCGTATGTCAGCCAACTGCAGTAGTGCCTAGCTCTTGCTGAGACCACATTGTCTTGTGTATTTGTGTCTCGTGCTCACCGTAAAAGTCTTCCAACTGTTGGCGGGCATGTGACAAATAAAAATAATTAAATGAAGTTCTAAATAAAATTTTTTTAGCTATAGCCTGTCTCACGCTTAGAGTGCAGTACAGCTAGCAACTCTGTCTCTGGGTCATGACGTGGCCTGTGTGGGTGTTAGGCTCGTTCCCCCACACGGCGTTAAAGACTACCCCACCAATCCGCTCTGACACTGTCGATTGATGGTCGTCGGTGGGCTCTGAGGACGTCCCACACGCCCCGGTCCCCTATGCAGGGAGCACACGTACTCACAGATCTGGTCGGAAGGCTTTATTTAGTCGAGACATACACGAGTGAACACAGTTATGAAAATAAACTCTACGCAAAAAGATGCTAACTGCAATTCAACTGGTTTAGAGTTTAGAGATGCACCAGGACACCACGTGGCCTTGCCTAGAGATTAAGTCACATCGTTGATTTAAAATGTCCTGGACTTAAACGGTTCATTAAACAGTCTGCTACCCGGGGCAAGCCTCTAAGATAAAGAAAAAGGTTTAAGTGATATTAATGACGCCTGATGCTAAATATCAGTTTAAATAGAACGGTAAAGTTGACGAGGTGTGTAGGAAGGGTCCTACCCCAGGCAGATTGGGCGATCGTCCGGGTGTCATGGCGGCAGGAAGCAGTTTAATTACTGCTAGGCCGTTTATATTTACGTGACGAAACAGATAACACAACAGAACCTTTCGAGCACTGAATAATAAATTACAATTGATTATTACGTATTAATAACATTTATTTGTATTTTTAATTGTTAATTAATAATTAAGTTCAAAAATAAACTGCCCACGTCAGGGTGCGTTCCAAAAGGGTTTGTGCTTTGCGCTGTTCCGTCATTACTTAAGCTGAAAGAAAACATAACACCCAAGGGATGAAATATAAGTAAAATTACAAACTATATTAATTAAAGTATTATTTTAAGGGTGCGTGGCACAGACTCTAAGTCGCCTCTTGCTGGGCGGACAAACACACACATGCGCACACACTCGGCGGAAGGTTTTAATTGGAGGGTGATGGTGGGGGGGGGAGGGGCCTGAAGTGGGGTGAGGCACATCTGGCTTATGGTAGGTGCAGCCTCGATTGACATCAGTATATAAAAAAAAAGATAGTGTCTTTTAGTTACCTTAGTTTCCTTAGAATTACAAATGAAATATCAGATAATGCTCTTAATTAAATACAACACGCAAATGTATTTTCAAAATTTTTTATCACATTATGAAGTTGTTTCTGTAACTTGTATGCTCTTTGGATACATGTGGCAACAGTGCACACTGAAACCAGAATAGCACTAATACAAAATATTATGCATTGGAAAGAGAGAGAGTGCATACTGGAATCTAAGGATGAGAATAACTATAACACTTACTTAAGATTAAAATTTATAGCTTATATCAGTGGTGCTCAACATTTTTTGAATCATGGTTTTTTTTTTTTCCCCTCAACTTAAATGTTGCTAACCGCACTGTCACATACACATATCGTAAACAATTTTTTTTCTTCATGAGGCTTTGTGTATTCTTATTTTACAAGATGACTAAAAGCAACTAATCTAAATTCGTTGATTTAAAAAAAAACTGTTTGTATATTAACATTTCTAAGAATCTGCCAACCAATGTTTTTCGAATTTCATAAAAGTCAATACTAAATACATTTAAAACCTCTAGTTAATGTGCCATGCTACTGCAAACTCTAGTTGATGATTTTTCAGTTTAATATTTACTTAACTGTGATCATGAGTACAAGAGTCAGTGCCAGAGTGGTTTGGGGACCTGTACTTATAGTCCATGAAATAGTGCACTTGTTCTGACAGTTTCATGTGATGCATTAAGTTGTCATTCTCCACCAGTTATGACATTGAATAAATATCCAATCATTTACCAGTATTTTTTCTCAGAAATGTTGAAGAATATTCCAATCTCTAACTAAAAATTTGGACAGATTACCTGGTGGAAAAGTGCTCTCATTAGTGGAATATGTGAACTTAAATTTTGGAGAGCCCATCGCGTTAAGCCTATGTGTGTAGCCATACGGGATAAAATGCTACCTTCATATTTCATCTCATTGTGAATTTACACATATTGTAGCTTGGGGTGGTTGAATAGAAAGGCATATCTTTGCTTATAAAATACCAAACATACTAAAGCTGCAACTTCGTAAATTCACAGTAATATTTTGAGGTGCACATTGTATTTGTATTGTATTTTATTGCATAATTGTTGCACATTTATTGCTTAAAAGTAGCATAAAATTAGGGTTGCGATTTTTATGCAAGAAAAGCATTTTTGTTAAGGTTTTTTTCATTAAAAAGTAGAGTATAAAAAATAAAGCATGCCAAACAATTAAATTAATTAGCCATGCAACAAAAACATATTTCCTAAACTTAAAATAGAAAAATGCAAAACGTGAGCAAAAACTAACAAAGATTAATATCGTTGCAGTACACAATAACTACAAAAGAGTGCAGGCTATCAAAAGCAGTTTACTTGGCACGAGACAAAGTGCTCACATTGTATGCAATTGGCGAGCTATCGTTATCAGACTACATGCACACACACTACACGGGCATTAACGTAACCAAACATGATGATCCTGTCTAGAGCTGGCTACATTTTTATACGAACTACACAGAGGCGACAAAAAATTAAAGGTTAAAAGTCTTTAAAAGGAAATTTACATATTGAAAAAATTTGAATTTTTGTTAATTAAATTTATAAACGGTAATATCCTAATAGATTTCAACTTTAAAATACATTGAAACATTCATCTTATAGAGAAAATGTCAGGATCAAAACATTTGACCATATTGGACAGGAAATTGTATTGTGCTGGTACATCTTAAATTAGTTTTACTGTATTTTCCCATTATAACTATCACATTGCCTGACATCAACTTGAAAACCGATTGCTGTAGCATGGTAATTTGTCCTGTGATCTTCGGCAAGGACACATTTACTACCGACACAAAGCGCTCGGAATCTAACAGCGGGACCAAAAACATCATGCAACGTTTATGCGATGACTTTTTCTTTTACAAATTTTGACGCTCTAAAATAGTGCAACGATTATGTAACAAAACACGGTAATACTGTTAATCTTAAAATCACACACATAAAACGTATACATTGATATTCAGGAGCAATTTTATTGTTGACTTCATTCCTAATAATCATGTATCTGTACGTATAAACAAAAAGAAAACAGTGAGTTACCGCTGCAAGCAGTGAAACTGTCACATTGCATAATTATGGATTGTATTAGAACTTAGTCCTATAGAGCTGCTAAAAGAAATATTGCATTAATAATGGTTTTATAATAATTTGATAATTAAGCTAAGTATCATGTTGTTATCCTCTGGAATTTTAAAATGTGAGATTTGTATTTTTTTATATGTATGTGCATTTTAAAATGGTTTTGTTATCACTTATCACATTATTACACTTTTGCCAATTGTAAAATTTTGATAATAAATTTATACTATTTTTGTGAAGGATTGTGCTGGTTTTATAGTTATTATAATGTATTTTTTGGCAAAACTTAAGGGATGAGAATAATTTTTATACCTGCTGCCTTGATTAATCTACTATGTGATCACAATTATTTTCTGCTGATTACTGACCAAACGAAAAGGTAGTTGAAGGTGTAAGTTGTAGCAGCACTTATACAAACTCGACAATGAGGGGCCATAGTGGTTGAGTGGGCAGATCATTTTCCTACACCCAAGGATGGGAAACAGGGTGACCGATACTGTGAGCCAGTGAGTTTTCTCATTTTCCCTACTTGTTAATCCTATCAATCCTCTACTCTCTTGTAGCGTCACAGCAGAGGAATCCACTTTTTCTCTGAACATGCTGACTCTCCCACGATTTTATATGAGATTTTAATAATTGTTTAACTAAACACACTATTTTTCAAAGAATTAAAAATAAAACTAATGCAATAACCTGTAGACAAGTAGGCTGGATAACACTGTGAATGTTAAAAATAACTAAAAAAAATTGTGAAAATGTGATTTTTTCCTACTTGGATCAACCTCCTTATATGTCGATGACCAACTTGACCCTTGCTGCCTGCAGATGTTCGTCAAAAAAATGAATTGATATATACGTAAAAAAATCCAGTTTGTGTAAGTGAAGCCCGTCACAGATGCAAATGTTGTCTCAGAGAATTTATGGCCTGTCACAGGAAAAAGACAGTCTCATTTCGCTGGGTGAGCTATGTCACAGAGGTCCCTGATCAAACTTTCCGAACTGATGGCGTCTCCACCGAAGTGCACAGATCAACTCCCAACCAGACTGCTGCGTCAGGCAAACGGAATGCTTTCCTCAATACTTCATATATATCTCTGTGTTGCATGCATTCTATTCTTATTTATCACTAGATTGACTTTCACAAACTTTTATAAAAATTTGTTTCATTTACATTATAATGATTTTATTAGAACATTTTATATTGTTACGAACTCGAACACATGCCCAGTTCGGAGCTGGCTGGCGGCCATGTCACATGCCGTCCACTGATGTAAGGCATGCCACGCGTGCCTGGCCAGATTACAAAGGTCGTCGCTACCCCTCTTCACCCCTCTCACGCATCGTCCTTCCTCGGCGCTGTTATCTATCGCTGAGCGGCCTTGGGAATTCCACGGGCCGCAGCGAAAATGGGCACCGGCTTTCTGGACTTCTCGGGGTCGGGTCGGCATGGGATGACGCGACACATCACAGCCACTCTCGTCGGTTCGAGAAGGACGCCCCTGGTACGCCGGCCTCCGAGCGGGTCCCGCGAGTTCCGCAGGTGAAGGGAAGTGCGAGGGTGAAAGACCCCCTCAATAGTGGCGAGACGCGGAGCGACGGGATCGAGAGAGGGCAAGTGAGTGGCGTGAGGTAAGGGGTGAACCACTATTGAGCCTAGCTCTAGTGAGGAATGCAAACTGTGGAACTTGACAGACATTAAGTGACTTGCGAATAAACATTTTTAACATTTGCAAGTGATTGGTGTTCAAACATTTTAAAGTACAATTATTTATTAGTAATGTAAATATTGTTAGTTAAAACTTAATTGGGCTATCCCTTACGAACCCAGTTCTCCCCACATAGGTCGTAACAATACATTATTTTCACTTGACTAAACTAAAAAGTTTTTTTTACAACATTAAATCTGTATTATTTATTAACTGCACTGTACAAACTTATAAATTATGTCTGCTTTTGGGTGAAATTGTTTTTCACAATGAAAAATTCCATCTCTCTGTCTGTTATTTACATTTATGGAATGTTTCTTTAAAATTATATTTTCAAAGAAGTATTTCCAATTCCAGTGGTTCATCACAAGTCCTGCGATAAATATGATTTTATCTTCTGCAGGAGTTCTTTCTTCACTGTATCTGGAACCATTGCTAGAAAGAAAAAAGGAGCAAACAATATTACACAGGTTACAATATACAGTGAAGCGTGTTCAGCAGAGTTGATCTAATGCACATAGGTGAAAGCTGCTCAGTTTCAAATTCAAAACTTTTCTTAACTTAGACCAGAGGTGAAACTGGTGTACCACTGCAAGCAGTAAGAGCAACTTGTATAATTTGTTACGCAACCCAAGGGGTCTCATTTAAGTCTCATTTAAAAGCAATCCTGTTTGTCAAGGATGTATTAAGACAGCTATGCTACATGTTTATACACCCACCCCTCAAAGTAATGCTGTTCGATTTGCACCGTTTTGAAATAACGACGACAATAAATTATGGCATGATTTGAAGTAGCGGTTTTTTTCATGTATGCAAATTTTTATATCCATGCGCACACAATGGCAACAGCACAAGTGCAACATTAAATACAATGCAACAAATTAATAATATGATGGATCTAAAAAAACCATAGTTTACAGTTTCTTTAATAGCTACAATCGCTTATTTCATTGCCTATTATTTGAGCCAAATTAAAATGGTAGAATGAGTTATCATGACGTAGAAATAATTTGGATGCCCATGTGTGTTCAATTAATGTTTATAGTCAGCAGCAGCTCCAGTGAGAAAACCATAAACTTTAAAGGCTACTGGCCAGCAAGGTAATTAAGTAAATAAGGTAAGCCATTCCGCTCACTGCACATTCATTGGTTGCAGGCATGTGATGTAACGAAGTCGTCGTGAGTGGCTGGAACATTGTCCAGTCAGCACAGCAGCAACACCGCGATAAAATATGACCTCGTCCTTGTGAAGAAACTAAACAAACTATATCAAATTTTTATGTTCTATTCCTTAAGGTAAAAAAAATTAATAATAAATAAAAAAATTAATAAAGTTAAAAACAAACCAAAAATTATGTGTTTATAATTAACATTAATAAATATAGCCAGATTCAAACAATCATAACAAAACAAAATTATTAATCCAAATAAGTTAAAACTATAACAGAAAAAAATTTGTGAATCATCAAACACACAGAATTAGCTAATTGCTGTTTAAAAAACAAAAATGTTGTGATAATGAGCAATAAATTTTTTTGGCACAAAACAAAATAAAAAATTTTTAAATTACATTTCAGCCATGATTCATTTACTAATTTTCTGTTATTTATATTTGAATTTGGATTACTTGCAGGCTTTGGCAATTGACATCGTCCGGGCCTACGGCCCCTTGTAAGTACGATATGCCACTGCCCAAACACCATCCACCCTCCATTCAAACCTCCCGCCTACCCGTGCGTACGTGTGCGTGTGCGTGTGCGTGTGCTCGCCCGGCAAGAGGGCGCTGTCGAGCCAGTGCGCCGCACCCCTAAAAACATAAGTATATATAATTGTGTTGTTTGTTTTTATATTCCCTAAGTGCAACGTGACGGCAGATCGGCCGGGAGGGTTTTATGTACTTTTATTTTAAAATAATGTATTAAAATATCATAGCGTTTCCGGACATTCCCGAGGAAATCCGAAGCCAGACAATAATTACGTTTCAATCTTAATAATTATTATTTGTACAATCTTTTCTCTTCATTCAAAAATTGTTACATAATTTTCAATGCATTCTTGTCATGTTAATTTAGTTTCCCGTGGCACGAATTCGCTAATATCTTTTAACGGCAATTGTTTCGGCGGGAGGACGCCATGTTAGTCGAGCGAGCCATGATCTCTGCCCAGTCTTCCGCCATCAACGACCGAGAGCAGACGCATCAGCACTCCGGGGACCTCACCGCTTGTATTCTCTGCCAAGTAATTCTGTTAACTTTAATTTTGTCTCAATCATTTTCTTTTAGTCCTCGGAGCGGCTCTCGGTCGGGGGACTGCTTTATTAATTAGTTTACGGCCAGTCTCTGTCTTTATCCCCGTACTACGTAATTTAATATGTGACCACGCTGTGGCTCATCACCTATAAACCGATTCGTGCCGCGGGCGTTTTGCATAGTTTCAACCGTGTACGTGTGTGAGCTGAATTAGCAGAATAAATCAGGTGTATGAATTTAACGTATTATTCTTTTATTTTCAATCTGTATGACCACGTGGAGTGTGACGGCGTGTGGGACGCCTGAGAGCCCACTGCGTAGGTAAAAGCGTGCCCGACGCTGAGAGCGGGCAGGAATTAGTGCTAGATGTTTTCAAGGGCGAATATCACGTCTCACATGGGCGACGTCACGCCCTGAGTTAGGAGTCTCACCGGGTCCACGTGCCGTACCACGTGGTGGCGCCCACTAACCTTCCACCATAAAGCCGACCGATCGACCCCCCCCCCCCCCCCCGCGTCACAGTTATATTAAACAACTATAGAATACATCCAAACAAACCATCTTGACCCTTTCGCTGCTCGTCCCATGCCTGGCGAACATATGGTGCTAAAGACGAGATAACTTGTTCGCGCATCTAGCCACTCTGTGCTGTTGACAGCTTATCTCATTGGTGCTGCCAATACTCTCTGTGATTCCTTTTGAGTACTTTCTGGTACCTACATACTTACTGAACCCAGAGAGGGTGCTTTAGTGCAGTTTTGTATTTTACGATTCATTTCATTTCTCGTTTATATGGGCGTTTACATTCTGTCTTACCAATATTTTTTTCTGTTGTACTTAAAGTGAAAACAAATCGGTTTATCAAATCAACCCTTTTATTTTTTATGCTTTTTATCATTATTATGTATATTAACTTCTTTGTATTTACATCTTTGCAATTATTTTTACAAAACTAAACAGTTACACAATTTTTAACATACAAAAAATTTAGCTCATAATTAACTAAACGTAATCTATCACATTTAATGGATTGTTTATTCATGCAAATTACATATTTCTTGAATTTTCAAATTTTATTATCATTTAAAAATGAAAATACATATTTTACATAAACTTGACACTTCTGGTGGATAATACAATAAAAGGTCAGAGGCATGACATGATTCTTCGCCAGTAGTTGTTGTCTGTCTTGAATTATCATTTCCTTTATAGTTTGAGTCACGTTATAAGTCCTGGCAGTGTTTATCAACAAGTATTGTGGTGGCTAATAATTATTATTCCGAGTGATTATTCTGTCTTACCTTGCTACAAATATGTGAGTGATAAAAATGAATAGAAAAAATTACCTTAAGGACAATGAAGCCATTGAGATGATTCTCACCAAAAGTGACAGTGAAAAACAGAATTTTAGCACAAGTGATTCGGATGTTGAGGAATCTCTGGACTGTGACAATAACAACTTGCCCGTGCTGTCTGCGAACACAGTCTCTCAAACGAAGCACAGCCATCTACATCGACTTCTGGTGCCGGTGTTTGCAAATGTTGTTTGAAGATTCGCGATCTGAGTCGGAGGATGATACGAAAGATGACGAACTCGATAAAATGCCAAGCACGAAAAGTGTGATCAATTTTTTTTGGTCTTCGACTAATTTGTGCCCTACAATTAATCAATTCAATGACAGCATTTCGGGCTGTAAAGCCAATGTAAATGGTAGCAGCGGTGTATTATATATTTTTTAATACTTTTTACTGAAACCTTGATAAAATTTCCAGCAGAAGAATTTAAAAACTTTTACAAATATGCAAGTGACAATATTCCGCATGTTCCACTCTATAGAATGATGCAATGTAAATATACAAATTTTGAGGAAATGTTTTGCTTCCTTACAATTGCATGCTTTTGCCAAGAATGATAAAAATCAAACCAAGCGAATATTGGTCCAAGGATTCTTTACTGCACAACCCGGTGTTTTGTGAAGTCACGTCACGAGACAGATTTTTGTTATTACTAAATGCTGCATTTTTTTCAAACAACAATACACATCATTGTGGTGACAGACTACAAAATTAGGGTTATTTTTGACAGGATTCGTGAATCATTTCGAAAGACATTTTCACCTTTCAAAAAACTGTGTATCTATGAAAGCTTCCTATTATTCAAAAGACGATTAATTTTCAAGCATTACATACCATCAAAGAGAAGCAGATTTGGCATCTCGGGATCTGATAGTGACATTGATAAAGGGTGTTTGGGAATATCAGGAGACATTGTGACCACACTCCTAAAAACATTCCTGAATAATGGCCAGACTGTGTTTTTAGACAACTGGTACTCCAGTCCAGCACTCTACAAGTGGCTCCATGATGGGGCGACTAATGCTTGCGGCACAGTTGGTAAAACTAGATAAAAAACATGCCAAAAATGGAAAATAAACTAAAGAGGTGAAATATTTTTCCAGTCATCTGCTGTTAATTTATTAGCACTGAAGTGGTGTTGTAAGAGAGAAGTGTGGATGCTCAGGACAAGTCATTCAGCAGAAATGTTGGAAAGTGGAAAGACTGACCCAAAAAAAAAAAAAAAAAAAAAAAATGAAGAAAATAATGAAACCAAACGTGTTCTAGATTTCAATGCATGCATGGGATCTGTAGATAGAACTGACATGGTTATCAGTACAACTGAGTCAATGAGAAAAACCACAAAGTGGTATAAAAAATTATTTTTCCGTATACTTAACATCAGTATTCTGAATGCTCACATACTTCACACAATAAATACTGGCAAGAAAATGCCTATTGAGAAATTCCACCTCACACTTATTACATAAATTTTTAGAGAAGTATACAAAAGAAAGAAGAAAGTCGGTGGAGGAAGACGATCTGAAGAAGAAACGCCTATACGCTTGACACAAAGACATTTTCCTTCAGCAATTGAATTGTGAGGTAGCTCATCGTGTGACCCCGTGCTTTGAGACATATCACATGCAAAAAAAGTTTCTAATTGAGATAAAAATGTTTATTTTGACTAAAGTACTTTAAAAGACTTTCAGTAAGCACATAACAATATTACATAAAACTTTTTTTCGATATGAAAATAAATTTTAAATATTTTTATTTAATATAAGAATAATACTGTTAAAAATTTTTATTATAAATTATTAACAATTGTAGTTTGCCTTTAAATGCGAAAAAAAAAATACATAATCTAAAAAATAATAATAATTTTAATAAAAAATTAGTTAATCAATTTCTTATTTAAAAAACTTATTCAAATGGTAACAAGCACCTGCCAAGCTAATATGATCAACATGTGGAAGCAAAAAGTATTTAGCACAGCAGAATATTGTCATGAAGAGGTTATTAGGACTATAGAAATGATACACTAGCAGCCAAAAAGTTAGTAATAGTTTTTTGTGAATGATATAACCATTTAAAATTCCAAGGGGTAAAAAAAAATGTTCTTTTGACGTCGGTGATGATGAGACATAGTCGCCATGTTAGTGTGATCAACCCAGAAATGTCAAACTTATAACTTCATATCATAAATAAATTGATATTATCCCTAACTAGGAAGGCCCTATAAGGCACTATCTTATATAGTTATAACAATAAATAATTTTGCTCATAATTACTTTTGTTTTCAATAATTATTTAGCCATCTAAGAAAATGTTATCTCGGCTGTGAAAGCCTGCCTTTCCAGTCTAACCCTGGTAATAAATTAATTATGAGTATAAATTACTGTATTGAAACCTGTATTCAACTTGGCACTTCAAGATTGTTTATTCATCATTAAAACAGCTAACGACAAAGTCAATAACGAATACAGATGGCGTAATGGACCGTTTATTTACAGCACGTCTATTGCTGAGCGTTCATCATAATAACTTCAAGTGAGAAGCTAAGCTGTCTCCATGTGATGTCAGCTAGACATGATGGAGCGGGGAAAAGCAGGCAGCCGAAAAGAGGCCCCGCATGGAGTCACGCATTTAGTAAACAACCGTGTCGGGAATTATGTTTACAAGTTAAATAATCTTTCGTGCTCATAGAAAACCTTATGCTTATTTATTTAATTTATTTGTACATGCATATCAACAGTTAAGCAAGGTAACTTTAGAGATGGGCACAACACAAAATTAAAAATTGTAAATCAATTTTTAGTGTCTTGGTTAGAGTGGTAGTCAACAAACACATTTTAGTACCTTGGGAAATAAATTATTGTAACAACTTTTTTTTTCTGGGAAAAAAAAAATTGATTAACGCTGTTTTGATTAGCACACTGAATTCGTGAAACTAATTAGGGTGTTCCTTCGAAGGGTGGTGTCTTGTTTTATTTTTGTCTAAATTCCAATTTAATTTGTTTATACATGTTCTAAGAATTTATGAATGATGTAATTAAATGAAACTTAATACTATTGGCTTTATAGCAGTGCTCTATTCACTTCATAATTAGCAAAAATTCTTTGCTGGTGATTTTTTTATGATTTTGAACAAAATAAACTCAATAAAAAATATTATATACAATTTACAAAATCAAAGACATTTTTAACTCTTAAGCTTACTTTTATGTTAATGTTAAAATGTATTTTTCACTACTATCTGTGGTAAATTAAATTTATTTAAATGGCAAAATCTGCAAGTATGTAATTTTTTCCAGTTATGATAACGGTACACAAGGCATCAATCACATGAGTTACTGTCTCATGACAATCTCACTGACTATTTTCACACTGCATTCACACACGAGAGCATATTCAGAATTTCATTTTTTGGAGGGGGAAGGAGCAGGGTAAATAAACCTTTTTAATTGCTGTTTGTTTTAAAATTCTTTCCTTTTGTTGGATATAGTACATTTCTTAGTCTTTTGGGGATATATATCACCCCTCCCCCTCTCCCAACACTGAATATGCCACTGTCCATGCATGACATTGTTCTGTCCAGGAAATACAAATGCACCAATTAATAACACTGCTGCCACAGTGTGCCAAGCATGAACAATGAAAGTGTGGAGTACGGTGAGTCAAACATAACATTAAGTGCTGTAGTGTGGAAAAGAGCTGTGAGGTAATATACTGCGATGGTTGTCTATGCCCTGAAGCAGTGCGCCAAATAATTCTGTCACAATGATTTTAATCAAGAAACTGGGTTTCTGACTTGGCTCTAAGAATAAATTACAATCTTTTCTATATTGTGACAAGTAAATTATGCAGAATATGGGTGCCAGAAAATAGTTAATCTCACAAGGGAAGTATTACACGTTAAGTAAGAAATAAAACATTACCAAGTTATGCTAATGAAAGATATGTAATTTTGAGTTTCAACAAATCAAGAACTAGTGTCACAGGGAGGGGCACTGAACATGACTAGTACAATAAATATATATAAATACAGAAAAGAATGTTCTGCTTAGAGAACATACATTTAACTAGCATAGCACAGTAAAACATTATGATTTTATGAACAATTAACGTTAACTAGTCACATGTCTGTGGGAAATTACTCCACACTGCCTGTAATAAAAAGAAATAAAGATGTAAAATACTTAAAAATCAAGTGACCTTTTTATGTTTGCACATTTAACTGAGCATCACTTATAAACTAACTAAATTGAACATTTTTAGTATTTCACATTGTTAGAGACAACTTAAGTTATAATTATTATCTAGGCATTACTTTTTTTATAACATAAGGTTATGATGTAAGGTGGTCAGCAGAATGAAACTTGTGAAAATTTATTTATTTATTTTTTCTAAACCCTCGCACACATTTAAATTTAAGCTTTATTTAACAATGAAATAAGCATAAATTACAATGTACCAATTTATAACTTTAAGTACTATTATTTTTTTTTTTTTACATAAATGTACTATTGGATGCACCTTTTCACTATTATAACAATTTTTAAAAAAAAATCATAGTTTATTTTACCAACCCTAATGTTGAGGGCTCGTTCATATCATTCTTCAGCAAAAATCATTGGATTTACGATAGAAGGGCAATTAGTTCCTGCAAGCTATTGTTGATGGGTTTCACAAACGCGAGCACAATTATCTTGACAATTTGCTCACAATTTTTTTTCCCCCCTCAGTGAAGTAATATCTGCAACTTCAATAAATGTCAAGTATTATTTTATTTATTTGGCTTCGTTGCCACAGACCTAATGGGCAGGCATTACTGGCTGTTCAAATCCACCATCATGTTATATAGAGCACATCAAATTTTTGGAATTGCAGACACACCAGCAGCGAACATATGGGAGAAGTAATCTTCTCCTCTCCCCCATAACACCTACCTATTCTAAAAATAATTGGAGATATCAAAAATAACAGTTTTAAATACATCAGATATCCATTAAAATTACTTAAGGTGCTATTACTTTTCCAAATTTCTAACTCTCCTTTTAAATGGGAGGTATTCATCTCCTTACGCCTCCAAAATGATCATGCCAAGAATACACATGCTTTTGCTCTTGAAAGGGAGAACCAAGTATTTAGGTACACATTATACCTAATACAAACATTAACATATGAACTGATTACAACTAACATCATTATTGAACAGAAACATTTACTGCAGTTTCCTCCTTAAAAAAAATTAAATATACTGAAGACACACACTGAACATATTTCATCACCATTTGGCATGCAGATAAATGGTAGGAAATGATTCCCGAAAAGCATATTTCACGTCACTAATGCATACCGTATGATCATACCTCTAGCTTTGGGAGTCACTTCTGCAATAAGCTCTTCCACTTTGATGTTAACTCCCTTTTCCTTCACAACATCTCTGCAGAACATCTGCATCTGATCCTTCCAACCACACTCCACAAGCCTTATTCGCAGTAGCTCCTTCAGCCTGCAAAAACAATATCGTCCCCGCCCACTCACGCAAAACGGTACTGATGAATATATGACTGTCTGAAAAAACTGTAGTCTGATGAAAACAGGGTTGAGAAAACTTTTACGTAGGTAGGCCTATTTTGGTTTTACATTTTATCAACGAGGTCAACTGAATAGTGATTGACTCAGCTTTTCAAATGCATCGGAATCAATAGCTGCTACAGACTTAAGTTGTTCCAATATACGTTGGATATATTTTGAATACCTTCTTAACTGAAAACTTAAAAATTACTCTCTGAAAAATGGCTCTGTCCAAAACTAGACCCAATGTTCAATTCAATCACTGCTTTAAATATGAATACTATAGAAGTGTAATAATTACAAACAGTGGTTTGCTATAATATCATTTTTAATCTATTTGTGACTTAGATGTTGTGAAACCTGTTTTTGAAAAAACTCTTTAATAAGACTCTATACATGGACACAAAAATAATCTGTAAATGCATTTTTTATAATTTTGTGAAACCGCATTGCAATTATTTCAAGTAGTTTACAGACTTTTTTTTAGTAATCAAATAAAGTATTTGCGTGTTTTTATTATTTTATTTACGCAAAAGCCGCAACGTAAGAATATGATCAAAGAAGGGGGCACGCCTTCCTAGTGAGGACAAAGAGAGAGAGGAATGGCCTGGAGTATGAAATGTTGGGCATGAGAGGAGGGCTCATTGCCACCGGGTGAAAGCATAATTGCTTGCGTAACCAAACAATCAAAATAACAAGTCAATGTGTTTCAATTATCAAAAGACACGCTTCGTTGGGGGCGGGTGAGTGGTAAGCTCTCAAAGAGCCTCAAAAAGAGAACTCAAAGGTAAATGGACAAGAAAGATTGCGACGAAATGGAACACACTATGAAATAAACATTAGCGTTAATTAGTGAATTTTAAAATGAAGACTGCAGACACTACAATGTAAGGAATATTCACCTTTCTTTTTCACCTGATGAAATTAAAACTTTGTGAGCCTCTTCAAACATTTGCAAATAAATAAGAAGATCGTTTAAAAATTAAAAACTATATGTTTATTTATCACCCGTAGTATAACCATAGAAAAGAGAGTATTATTGTTTAATTATATTTCTTTTCCAAGCAGTATTGCCAGCCATAGTACATAAAATAGGGGCACTCACTTCTATTTTCGGGAAAGAAAGTTCTCAGTTGCGTACTTACACACATAAAAATATTACAACTAAATATTCCTGTCTTCTTTGATACAAATATAATATACACAGTTCTGTTAAATCTCACAATAGCGTAACAAATGATATTTTATAGTGTAAATGCAATATTGGCTATATTGCAAAGGTCCATGGATAGATTTTTAAAAAGCTTGCCTAAGTTTCACCCGCTTAGATCGACATATCCTTCGGGCTGGTTCGTACATGTTCGGGTTTGTTTTTATTTTTTTTTATCTGTACGTTCAAAACAAACATTGCATTATTGATCAAAAAATTGTAGACTAATGTTATTTTATATTTTTTAAGAGTAAAAAACATCTGCACTAATATTGCCTTGTTACTAATTATGAGATTTTCAGGTAAGTTATTGAGCTATTTCTGTTTGATTTGTTAGGAGATTAGTTTTGTCCGTTTACAAGTTAACATTGCTTGTGTTATTCTTGGCAAGTAATCATTTCTTATATAAATTTTTGTACAGTATAGGCTTATTTTTTTAAATTTTAGGTAGCGTGTGGAGATTTCATCTTATGTTCATGAGCGCACAACGTATAAAATCATAAGAAATGTTTTCTGGTGGTGTGTAGCAGTTAACCACATTTAAGTAAAAATATTTTAAAATAATTGTTACCAGAGCTGAATTACATTCAGATGAGTGCACTTAATATTTATAATTTGGGGTATTGCAGGAAAAATTTAATTTTTTTTTTATACTTCCTGAGATGTTTTAAATTAATATTCTCTATGAGGGTTGTTTGATACTGCAAGTAGTTTATCATGTTTAACATGTGGATAGGTTAGGATTATTTATTACAAATCTGTAATATTGAGATACTGCCCTTGGGTTAGCTGGATTTAAAATACAGTGAAATTTGTTAGGTTAGTAACATTATACGTACAGTGATTCTAACTACAGTGGAATTTACATTTGGTTAGCTTGGGATAGCGCCAATTAAAAATTCTGTAAAATCAATTGAACGGTTGGATGTTACTAACTTAATCTAACCAACCAATATACATTTTACAGTGATTTTTTAGGTTATTATCTCATGTTGCTGCTTTTTGTATGCAAAATAAACTGTGGACACTTTTTTTTTTTTTTAACTTTAAATATGTACCTGTATTTACTCTGAAAAAAGTTTTTCTAAATTCAGACTGGTTTTTGAGAAATCACTGTTTATAGGTTACATTACATTACCTGTGCAGTAAAGGGCCTGTCACCATGTTGTTCTTTAATTGAGTTGCAGATCCTGTTGTTTTTCATACACAAATTTGACTTGTCCCAGGCAGAGGGGAGGAGCGGGAGCGGTCCCCGAACAGGGGTCGCTGCCCAAGAGCAGGGGAAGGTCGGGCAGAGGGGAGGAGCGGGAGCGGTCCCCAAGCAGGGGTCACTGCCCAAGAGCAGGGAGATATCGGGCAGCGGGGAGGGGGGGGGGGGGGAGAGCAGGAGCAGTCCCCAATCAGGGGTCGCTGCTAGAGGTGGGTCGAAAAGTATCAACCTGATACTTTGTCACTGATACGCGCCTGTATCAGGAACGGCAAACGAGTACACTTGAAAAGTATCAGAGACTTTAGTATCAGATCAGAATTCACCTGGAACAACACCACGGCCAATGAGCGCAGTACCCGATCGCAGATGACGGTCACTTGGGCGGAGCTTGTGAAAGGGGAGGGAGCAGGAACGACGAATAAGGGATAAAGAAGGGAAAGAATGTAGGGGAGGAAGCGCAGGGGAAGGCGTTGAAGCCTTGAAGGATAGGCGCAAAGCGATATTGTTACAAGCAGGGCTGCCACTCATGGGTTTTTCCACCCAGATCTTGGTTTTTCCAATGGTGTTTGGGTTTCTGGGTTTTTAAATAATGAATTCCAACAATTCTAGGTTTTTATAATTTTAATTATTTTTATACCTAAAACAATAATAAAGGTAGTAGCTACTGTATCTGTTGCAATATCTGTTTGATAAATGCAAACAAGTCTATGTGTTTCACACACAAAAATACATATAAACACAAAACTAGTTTTCAAGAAGCTAAGTCGAATATTAAATTAGACACATTCTTCAAAGAGGCTTGCAGAACACAAAACCAATGCAACAATTAACCTTCAAACCAATCTTGTAGAATCAGACTCTGAATAAAGACTAACGTACATGATGAAGTTTTATAAAAACAATTACCGGTTTAAAGAATGCAGTGATGGTGTTTGTTTTGTCATGTATATATTTGTAGGTTTTTTTATGATATGTGCTGGTCCAAGAATTACTTATACAGCCATTTTGCTGCAGTGTAATTTTCTTGTATTGGTTGAATTTAACCGTTTTCAGTCTTGTAAGGTAATTAATTGTTTTATATTAAAACCAGTTATGTTTATATTTTTGAATTAGTACGCAAACATTTTCAACGATAGCATTTTAGACGCATCTGGGTTTTTTACCCATGTGTCTGGGTTTTTTACCCATGTGTCTGGGTTTTTTTTCTAGGTTATCTAGGTTTTTCATGAATATCAGAGTGGCAGCCCTGGTTACAAGTCGTTTTATTTATTGTCCTACTTCAAAGTACGCTCAGTGCGCAGTGCGTGCACCGTCTCGTTCAATAATAAAACTAATGAAATTTTAATATTAAAAAGTACATTAATACAAGATATAATATTTATATTTGTGCACCTAACAGCTATGAAAATGCAAATAAATTCTCAGTTGACACTAATAACAGATGTAATCAACATATGGACTTTCTTTTTTCGAAAACAATTAGTAACTAGTGTTTTTATACATTAAAAATTCACGATTTTATCAAAAATAAAAAATAAAAAACATAGGTACATTAGTGAGCATACTATATCAATGTTTTTTCAAATGTTTCTTCAGATTAGTCGATGATTTATAACTCAGTTTTTGTTTACACAAATTACAATTAGCAAACTCATTATTTTCCGTGAAAAAATTCCACACAAATGAAGTCTTTTTCGTGCACTTATCCATTCCTTATTTCACTATAAAGATACTAACTATAAAGCATGACAGCCCGCAACATGGTGATACACGGCCAGGACGAACTGCAGTGAATGTTGAACTGATTGATACTGGTTGTATCAGGCGGGCATGAGAGTATCAGAGGTAGAGAATTACCAGGCGTGATAAATAATATATCAGATTCTCCTTCCGGTCGCACGGTCTGCGTACGCTGAGCTTTGTTGCCTCCTGGGACCGTCTGATACAGAAGTATCAGAGACTTGTAACATGGGACAATGCTGTATGTGTATCAGGTTGGAACAGATACCGAAAATTGCTGTAACAACCCACCTCTAGTCTCTGCCCAAGAGCAGGGAGAGGTAGGAAGGACGAGCGGTCCTCCATAGAGGTCGCTGCTTAAATTATACTGCTCAAGTATTCTGTCAATTTTATTAACCCAGAAATTACTGTGAAGAGTTTTCCGCCTGGCTTAGCTCAGCCAGAGTAAATATACAATGTATGTACATATTCATCAGGGAGGGCACATCTGTACCCTTCCTGTGCATACATATTCGAATTACAATGCTCTTTACATTCACTTGTATAATTTAAAGGCTTCTTGATACAACACTGGGTATTTACATATTTGTCCTGAATTAGGCTGGGCAGGTAGACAAAGTTTCCTTAATTTACATTCCCCTTTGTCTGCCATCTAGGGGCGGGTGGCGAACTAACTTTCCTCCCCATAGATTATGTAGGATGGGTGGCGCACTTGGGGCTTGTGCTATCATACCAGCCGAGGCCAAACTGGTGGACATGACAAATTGTATATTTTTTATTTGGATATTGCAATGCAGTAACGTAAATTATAACATTATTAAAATTATGTGACTCCTTATTCGTGGATTAAGGCAAAGTGGCTGACATCTGGTGGTTTGATTTTGAATCACCGAAGACGGTATAAACAAAGGGAGCGTATGCTTGGTTTCAAGGAGCGTTAAAGGATGGCAAGATGTTTTGGATTCGTGGTTTGAGTAAATTTTTTTGAATTAAGCAGTGTATGAGATATGTTTTAAGTTCGGAAGATACAAGAAATTTGTGTAATGTATTGCTCAGTTCCGGACTGTAGAGTTTATTCAGGAAAAAATGTTTCAATGCATCGTTTTCCTAAGGACGCGAAGTTGAGAAGACGATGGGCGCATGTTTTAAGAATAGGCAAACCAGTAACCAACTATATGTATGTATGTCAACATCAACATTAACATCAGAACTGTAATAAATTATTTTAAAATGAAAATACATTTAAAATTTAAATGTTTGAAGTAGCCTAGTCAAATAAGTAAACTTTGAAAACATTTCAGAGGTATCTGCGTTACTTTATTAAATTGATTAATTGAAAAGGGTTTATTATATTTATTGTTGTTGTAACCAACTATATGTATGTATGTCAACATCATTTTACGAAAGAGGATATCTTTTATAGAGGTAGGTAATTGTTGTTTTTCTTCTTACTTACTAGGCTCTTATCAATAGTGGGTACTATAAACAGCAATTTCACCAAAATGGTAAGGAATTCCTTATCTCCGCCTTTTGCAATAAATTCAGAAAGGTTTATATTAATAACTAAAATTTTTACAGAATTTTTTACTTTTGTTTTAAAGAAGAGGGGCAAAACTAAATAATTACCATACTACAGCTCGTAACCTATAATTCATACTCAAATCATAAAAATGAGATATTTAACTTGAATATAGGTACATATATAAAATAGAAAGTAGTTTTTAAATGATAATATCATCTAATCCAGGCCACCATAAAATGGCTATACATTTAAAAACTGTAAGCATTCATGACATTTTAAATATATTTTTTTAAAGACTCGTATAAAAGCGAACTTAAAACACTTAAGAATAATCTATATAGGAAATTTAATACTAAAGATGTTTATTTATTTTTCATTATTTTAATTTTTTGTAGGAACATGTTTTATTCTCAAGTATCTTCTCATTTCTCACAGGATACTAATAATTCTGTATTTTGAACTCCTTTTGCACTACATTGTAACCTGTTTTCCCAGCAAATCATTTTTCACACCAACACCACCTTCTACTGTGCTCTATTAGCACTTATCATAAGTCTTAAGGAAAAATATAAAATATAACCATTTCTGTTAAATCTTAAGTCATCATGTGGTTTGCACACGACCCGTCAAAATTCCTACACAAAAATCATACAACCCCACATTCCATCAAATGTTTTGCTTTTAATATTGCCGAACCTTCAATAAATGAGCGCTTGAAATCCCCCACATAGTTCATGATTTCGTGCATTTCAACTACGGGTTCAAACATTTTATAATTATCACCTACAGACACACGATAACACAAATATCCATTACAAATCAACAATCTCAATGCCGTCTTTGCCCTCCATTTTGTTATATGCAGTGCTGCGCTCTAGAAGTGCTAAATCCGCGAATTGTGCATTCCAAACCCAAAGCACCAGTCCTTGAGAGCGATATTTTTTAGCAGTTTACAGGTGCAAAATTCTGATTTTTTATGTGAGATAACACATAACCTGACATATAAAATAAATTTTCATTTTGTAACAAATGATTCCTTTTATACGTCAGGTTACATGCTATTGCAGGTAACCAATCTGCGCTTTGCGCCTCCATACTGCTATAAAAAATCCCTGTCAAGGGTTGGCGTTTTGGTTTGGATACACATTAGGGACTCGTAACTTTTTTAAAACTATTATTTACGTTTCATTGGGTTATAATATTCAAATAAAAAATATATACATTCTTATATTTATATGGAAAACCACAGGATCTGTAATGCAATTAGAGGAAAAAATGGCGACAGCTGCTTCACTGCATAGGCTATCTAGTGTGACCTGCAAAATATGATTTCTTGAAAACTAGTAGGAATTAAGAAAAGCTGTTTACAATTTTACTAGAGGAAGGTTTTTAGTGTCTGAAAAGGTATTTTCAAAATTTTACAATTTAATTTATGGATAAGCAGTAACAAAAGAAAATTACCTTTTTTTAAATTTAGCTAACCAACCATTCACATGATTTTACCAATTTTGTATTGTTTATACTTACCTGCTTGAACATTAAACTACTGTTAAACAATTTATTTCAATTTTTTTTTAAATATTTTTGGGAATTAGCGCAGTGTAATCAAAGACGTTTACTGTATTGATGATTGATTTACTTTATTGATGCACAACGAAGTTGTATAATTGTTGGATTGGTTAAGCAAATTCAAGCATCAAGGGTACTGATCAATAGTTTTTAACATTATATTTTCTTAAGGAGTCAATTGGTAAAACGTTTAAACACTGGAATGGCTAAATTTCCATCGACTGCTTATGTTTTTTTCCTCATGCTCACTTGAAAACAATTACAGGGTTATACTGCAGTTCACAGTTGCAATACTTGGTTAGGTTTGTTACATAAGTGCTGTTAAATCACGAAAATGGTTAAGGAAAGGTAACTTCTTCATAACTACTGTAAATGGTGTAAACAATTCTTTAGGTAAGTTTACATAGACTTTAAAAATAATTTATTTGGCGAAGTACATAGTACTAAGAATTACTATTTATCAAATTTGGTTTGTGTGGAAAAGTTGTTACTCTAGGAAATTTCTGAATCCACCTTTGTAGGAATATAAACTAATATTATTAGAAACAAAAAATACAATGTGTGATATATTTTAATTTTCAACCCTCTGAACTCTGCAGTTATGCGATTACAGATAATAATTGTAAACATTGCAATATACATCCGACACATTTTATAGTGATCTTCACAACTATACTATGAAGTAATGCCATCGACTGCTGCAAAATAACATACTGACATATATTCTCGTGTAAGCATTTTGTTGATACAACTAAAACATGAGCATATAGGATATATATATATAGAATCTTACAAATTTTGGTAACCTACCTACTGATACTCTCCCCGAAGACTTTGATAAGATACTTAAAAAAAAAAAAAAATTAACTGCTTATGTGACATGTATTACGTGAAATGAATTCAACTTGTAAACATTTTGCTTGAGTCAAAGCCTATATTTGCTTAAGCTAATAACAAGGAAATACATCACTTGAGGCCCTGAGAAACATACTTCTGAAATTGTGTAGTTACTTGGATTGTTAAATACCTAGTTTTTCAGCAATAATGGGCACAAGAGCTTAATTTTACAACTCAATGTTGCTGAAGCATCAAATAGAATTATGTTTTGCATACAATTTTTTTTTTCACATAAATGAGTTTTTGTCAAAAAGTATTTGGAAAAAAATATCTGTTTGAAAGGACAAAGAAAAATGTTAAATGTAGTACATAAATGAGGATTTACCAAAAGTATTTGTGAATGTATCAAAATTCTAACTAAACTGGTTTTGAAAGTAATTTATCATTCTGGTATGCATAACTTTTTTCTTTGATGCATTTATTTATGTTTCATTTCTCTTTAGTACAATATAAATCATTTAACTTTGATTTCTTTTTTGTTTCAGGCTTGTGGAGAACAGCTTTTTTTTTATCTACTCTTTGGCTGGCCAATGTAAATAAGCAATGATTTCATGAATGCAGCAAGAGAGTTTATTTGATGTATTTTTAAATCACTGATAATATTTATTGATGTATTTTAAAATCACTGATAATATTTGTTTTGTGGCTGGAAGATGGTAACCATGGTGACTTGTGAATTTTTATGAAGGATTAATAAAAAGCAGTAAAAATTATTATTAGTTGTCGGAAGGAATTTTTTTTTCAATAATCAATCATCTACACTCTACAGTAACAATTTTCCTTAACTCAAATAATATTTCAATACATATCTTATAAAGTATTCATATATGTACTGAGGGCTACTCGGCTGTGGATCCCGACAGTCTCTGATGGAACTGGGCGCCACCACGTGTAAGGGCACGTGGACCCCGGCTAAACCTCTCTCTCAGGGTGTGACGTGACCCGAGCGAGGCGAGTTACCAGCCCTATTTCTGTTGCTTGGAGTATTGACTGACCCTGCCTAGCCCGATCTTAAGGCGCCGGGTACGCCTCACACCTAGCTATAGTAAGGAAGTACCACGTGGTCAGTAAAGAATACTCACAGTACTAGATTTTATGCCCTTTATTCCTTCCGCCCGATCTCACATACATGATTACGTTACACTGTTAAAATGCCGAGGCACGGACCAGATTAGACGAAGTTAGCTCACTCTCGTGGCTACACACAAAGTCTCTAGGTAGGAAGATTAGTGAAAGTCTCTAAGCGAGAAATACAATTAGTTAAACAGCCCGCCGGTTGAGAGACGCCCCGGGGATAAAATGAAAAATGTTTTTGGAGATTACTTTACATGCTAGAATTACTCAATCAAAGTTTAGCAAGAGATGAAGTCCCCGGGTTGCAGACGCGTGCGCTCCCGACCGGTGGTGATGACGGACTGCCTCGAGCGCAGCGTCGCTCGCGCTAATATCGTGCGCCAGCGATTGCGCCACGCACTGGCAGGGTTACTCAGCGGCCTCGTGCCTCGACGGTGGAAGAACACAGCAGAAAGTTCTTATACACTAAGGTGGCTCTTTCGAGACCTTTCTAGCCTTGTCCAAGTCTGTGCCTGTTCGGATTCGCCCGGGCAGCGTCCCTAACTCCGAACAACAGCGACACAAGTGACACTGATGACACACCCAGCACTGGGACTAGAGAATAAGAATTATAAAGGAGTGTATATAAAATAAATTCAGAAAAGGGGCGTCGCACTGACTCGAAATGCCTCCTTGCAGTCTGGCACACAGTTTTAACACACACTTCCACACACGCCCATGTCCGTCGGTGGTGGAGAAAAAAGGGGGGGGGAACGAAAAGAGAGGAAGGGAACGACGTCTGGCCAGGCTCAATGGGCGGAGCCCCGGTTGACGTCAATTGCCCCCCTCCGAAACAGCATGGCATGGCGACGCTTCCCTCCGCTTGCACCGGCTTTGGTCACCCTCATTCCGTGCGCCGTCACCCCCTCCCCTGACTGGGGGGGGGCGTGGCCGGAGATTGTACCGTGGTGCGGGTGTGGGCACTTCCGTCGCGGCGTCCGCCGACCCGCCCGCTTCTCTCTCGTCATCAGTCGGCTCTTCCACCCTCACGCTGAACGTGGAGTCCGCTAGAGAATAGTGGAGGGGCCATAGCGGTTCTTCCGGTGATCCGGGTCTACTCTCTGCCTCATCCGGTTCCCATATGAGTGGTTGCGGTCCAGCTTGGCCTCCTAACCCTCCGCCCATGTCATGGAGGAACCCCCTAAATGGAGAGACCTCGCCTTCCGAGTCCTCTAACATCTGTCGCGGCCGGGTCCCCGCCGCCACAACAGGTGCCTCCAGCCTTGCCTCTACTTCCGGGAAACCTCTAAACCCGCCCCCTTCACTGTCCGTCGGGGTTGACGTAATCAGCCATGCGGTTTCTCCGCTCTCCGTCTCTCCTGTTTCCTCTACCCCCTCCGCCCCCTCTTGAAGCGCCGCCACTCTGCTCGCTGTCTCTTTCCCCTCCTCCGCCTCCTCTGGCCGGGCCACCCCTCCGCTCGCCGTCTCTTCCCCCTCTTCCGCCTCCTCTGGCCGCGCCTCCCCTCCGTCCTTCGGCCCCTCCGTCCCTTCAGACCCCTCTGCAGCCAATGGCCGCGCCGCTACCCCGCTCTCCGTCTCCCCCGTCTTATCAGTCTCTTCCACCTCATGCGCTATTCTGATATCGTCCCTATGGTATTTGGCGGCCCGCTCTGAGGGCAGTTTGATGGTGACCATCGTAGGGCCCGCCCTTATGACAGGTACGGGGCCTATCCATTTGGGCGCTAGCCCGGCACAGTAGTTCCGGTGCCCGGCGGAAAGCGGGTGCAGCCTTGCATACACCATTTGCCCTGGGTTCAGGTCGGGGGGTGGGTGTGGGGTTTCCGGCGTGCGTTGCGTCTGATATGCTGTCTGGTGCCGCCGCGCCGCGTTACGCGCCTCTGACAGCCGCTCCAGCCTGCGCTCGTGCATTTCTACTTCCTGCCCCGCCTCCCGCTGCTGCCTCACGTGATATTCCCCGGGGAGGGGAAGGTTCCACCCCTGCACCATGTTGGCGGGTGTCTCTCCCGTTGCCGCGTTCACACGCCGCCGGAGGCAGTAAAGTATCTGGGGAATGTGGGTATCCCATTGCGAGTGGTCGTCAGCGAGACGGAGGCGTAGCTGCACCTTGATCTCTTGGTTTCTCCGTTCTGTCGGGTTGGCGCGGGGGTGGTATACTGGGGTGGTGTGTAAAATCACCCTCCACTTCTTCCCCAGCTGGGTCCACGTCCGACCAGTGAATTGTGTGGCATTGTCGGTTAGAATCACCCTAGGGTAGCCCCACCTAGGAAAAAATTCCGTCTCTAGGACTCGCGCGATGGTGCCGGCGCGGGCATTGGAGAGCGGGTACGCCTCTACCCAGCGGGTAAAGCAGTCGGTGACGACTAGAAGGAACTTTTTCCCCTTGGCTGAGCGCGGGTAGGGCCCCATCAGGTCCAGTGCGACCGTGTGAAACGGCTCCGTCGGCTGCCTCGGTACTTGCTGGGCTGTCCCGTCTGACCGGCGCGTCTTACGGCGCTGACAATGCCGACATCTGCGCACGCTGTCTCTCACAAACTTCGCCACCCCGGGCCAGTGGAACAGTCCTCGGACGTCACGAAGTGTCTGGTCCGCCCCTGGGTGTCCGGCTAGCCGGTTGACATGCATCATATCAAAGATTTCCCTCCGCGTGAGTCCCGGTGCGAACGTCCACCATGGATCCTCTGTCCCTTTCGGGCGTGCCAGCAGCTGTCCGTCAACCACTCGGTATCCCTCGCAGTTAGCCTCTCCGCATCGTCGTACGAGTTCCTGCGTCTCCGCGTCCGTCAGCTGCACCGCCCGTACGTATGCGTCAAGGTCATCCAGTTCGGCGCCCGGTGGCAGTGTCGGCGTGGTGTCGGGGATAACCGCGCAAACTGCCGCATATGGCGTGGGTGTTTGAGCCTGGTTAGTCTGGCAGGCGCTAGTGGGCGGCAACAGCTCCTCCCAATCTGCGTCATCTCGGGCGATGGCAGTGCTGTCCGGGTCGCGTGACAGCTCGTCCGCTAGCTCATTCTGTCTCCCGGGCACATGCTCTACCTCAAAGTCTAGCAACTGCAGCAACATGGCCCACCGCGTCAGCTTGGATCGTCTGCCCTGCATCGTAGCCAACCACTTCAAACACTGGCTGTCCGTGTGCAACGTAAACTTCTGTCCTTCCAAGTGCGGCCGATAGCGTCTAAGGGCCCAGACTACCCCCAGACATTCCCTCTCGTTGACGCTGTATCGCCTCTCCACGTCACCGAACTTTGCGCTGGAGTATTCTATGACTCGTGGCGCCCCTTCTTCATCGAGTTGTAAAAGTATTGCCCCTATCCCTTCCTCGCTTGCATCCGTCTGCACGATCAAGGGCTTGGCCGGGTCGAGGCGCGCTAGTAAGTGACAGTTGGCAAACCTGCGTTTCAGCTCGTCGAAAGCCTTCTGGGTCTCGGTGGTCCACCTGAACGGCCGCTTGGGTGACAGTTGGTCCGTCAGGGGGGCGGCTACAATGGAAAACTCCGGGATGAAAGCTCGAAGCCAATTGGCTAGGCCGAGGAATTTTTGTAGCTGTTTGCGTGTGCGCGGGGGCTCTTTGTCTAGGATGATGCTCAGTTGTTCCTCTGTCTGTCTGTTACCCTCCGCGTTGACAACTAACCCCAGAAAGCCCAGCTCGGTAGTTCCTAGATGACATTTCTCTCTGTTGCAAGTTAGGCCGTGGGTAGCTAGTCGTTCTAATACTAGCGCTAAATGGTGTGCGTGTTCCTCCCACGTTTGTGACCATATGATTATATCATCTAAGTATGCCGCAGCGAACTTGCCGGAGTAGTTATCCAGGACTTTCGTCATCATTCCTTGGAAAGTAGCGGGGGCATCTTGTAGGCCGAATGGCATCGCACAGAATTGGAATCGGCGTCCGTCTGGTGAGGTGAAAGCTGTTTTAGGCCTGTCTTCCGGTTTTATAGGCACTTGCCAATAGCCCGATTTTAGATCCAGAGATGAAAAGATTTTTGCGTTACCCAGCCATGCTAGGGTGTCAGCTATGCTCAAGAGGGGTGGTGGTGCGTTTATAGTGATTTTGTTGATGGGTTTAAAGTTAACGCAAAAGCGTAACTTCCCGTCCTTCTTCTCCGCCAAAACTATTTGGAAGTTATAGGGACTCTCGCTGGGCTCGATTATCCCGTCTTGGAGCATTTCTTGGATCTGTTCAAGGATGGCCTGCTTACCTACGTGTCCGTAACTGCCAGGCGGGATGAACATGGGTTCATGAGGATAAGTCGGGATGGCATGTTCAGCTAGGTTGGTACGTGTTAACGGGTCCGCGGCCGCGAACACACTGCACTGCTGATCTAGGGTGTTTTGAATGTGTTCACGGACTTCCGGGGGGACCCCGTGGCGGAACTCGTCGAGACTGACCTTGGTTACTTTGGGTGGTATGGGTTGCCCCAGTCCGTAGACGCTCCGTCGTCCCCGGGTGCCGACGTGCACGCACCCGGCCCGGACGTCGATGTAGGCGTGCTGTTCGGAGAGCCATGGGAGCCCCAGGATGACATCCTCCCGCAACTGCTCCACCACCACGGCTGTCGTTGTTGACAGCTGGTCCCGCACGTACACCTCCAACGTCGTGACGCCCTGGGTGTGACAGGCGTCCCCTGTCGTGGCCAGGTGCAGGCGCCCTTCCCTGGGTTCGAACTTGGCGGGATCAACCACCCGCGTCGTGACGCAGTTATAGCTGGCGGCGGTGTCAACGAGCGCGTGAACAGCGTGCCCGTTGACGACCACCGGGATTCGCAGCAGGTTGGCTTCCGCCGCGCCCACGTGGCCCAGGAGTGGCCCTGTCGTTGTTGTTGTTGGTGGTGCGGGGGAGGAGAACTGCTTTAGCTCGCCACCCCCTGTCGCCCGTTTCCCGCCTGCTGACGCGCTGCGAAGTCCGGCCGGTATTTGTTGCGCACCGGGCAGTCTTCGTGCCAATGAAACGTGCCTGCCGGGCACGTGTGGCACTGTGGTGGTGGGCCGGCGCCGATGGCGCGCGTCCGCCATGCTGGTGGAGGTTGGCTGCCCTGGCCGGCCCCGCCGCGTCTCGTGTTGCCGTCAGGGTCGGGCGTGACGTAGGGCACCAGCGCCCTAGCGTCTGCTGTGGTCGTGGTCTCGGCCTTAGCAGTAGCTGACGTAGTTATTTTGGTCGGTCTCGCGGCTTTCAAGTCCAGCTCCACGGCGCGGGCGTACTGGATGAACTCTTCCGCCGTCAGTTGCGTCACCGCGCGTAAGTGGGGGCGGATCTCCGGGCGCATCAGCTCAACCACATGTTCCAACATCTCCGTGGGTTCGCTGTCAGGGAACAACCGCTTGTACAGCCGCACCTTCTTCACGACGAAAGCTTCCGCCGTCTCCGTCTGGTGTTGTTCGAGACGGTAAAGTTCAGCGCGCGCCCTCATATCCGCCTTCACGTCTGCGAATCGCGCTTCGAAACGTCTCGTGAAGTCTGGCCACGGCATATTGTACTCATGCACGATCTGCCACCACGTCTTCGCGTCCCCTCTGAGTGCGTTCCCCACGCGGTCCGCCCACTCGTTTTCCGGCACTCCATACCGGTCCAGCCGCCCCCGGCACGTGGTTAAGAACTTCCGCGGGTCGTCACTGGTCCTGCCGGCGAACTCGGGGAGCTCCACGTGGCCTACTAGCGTGAGTCTAGCCCGTGGTTGGTCCGGGATGCGGTCCGTCGGTCCGCTGGTGTCTTGCGCCGTCTGTCTCACGTGTTGGCACCACTGACACGTGTACCACTCGTCTCGTAGTGATGTCACCTCGGGCTTAGTCAGACACTTGGTGTGTTTAAATGCTCGACAGTTCCTACACCATCTTCCCTCCCGCGCCTCCCCTTCACATTCCATACTCGTGCATTTCCTGTATTCCAGTCCGTGATGTTTCGCCCGCACTGTAATTCCCTGCACACGTGGCCCGTCATACTGTCCCAAGCATACACACGTGTCCGTCCACGAGACCCCTGCTGCCCCGCCCATCTGACGTGGTCGTGCGCAAACGGCACAGTACATGGCATTTAGTTGAAACAGTTCGCTTGCCTGGATAGGGTCCGGTCCGGGGTTCTGTCCGTAGTTGTCCGACATGGTGGTGTGTGGTGGTGAGACAGGTGGGCGTCTCTCTTCTCCTCGCTACGCGCGCGACGCGGTTGGCGGTACTCACACACACACTCACCGTCTGAGCAGCTGTTTTCGCCCGGGATGCGATCACGCGGCCGCTCGCTGGGAGTTCCGTGGGCTGTGCGCGCTCTTGACCTGGTCACGTGCCACGTGGCCGGCCGGTCCGTTATCTTCCAGGCTCCCGTGTTTCGGTGCACAACCGCGTAACTCACACGCTCTGGTCTCCGCGGAAGAGGTAACTCGCCCCGCGCTCTTGGGCGCCAATTGAGGGCTACTCGGCTGTGGATCCCGACAGTCTCTGATGGAACTGGGTGCCACCACGTGTAAGGGCACGTGGACCCCGGCTAAACCTCTCTCTCAGGGTATGACGTGATCCGAGCGAGGCGAGTTACCAGCCCTATTTCTGTTGCTTGGAGTATTGACTGACCCTGCCTAGCCCGATCTTAAGGCGCCGGGTACGCCTCACACCTAGCTATAGTAAGGAAGTACCACGTGGTCAGTAAAGAATACTCACAGTACTAGATTTTATGCCCTTTATTCCTTCCGCCCGATCTCACATACATGATTACGTTACACTGTTAAAATGCCGAGGCACGGACCAGATTAGATTAAGTTAGCTCACTCTCGTGGCTACACACAAAGTCTCTAGGTAGGAAGATTAGTGAAAGTCTCTAAGCGAGAAATACAATTAGTTAAACAGCCCGCCGGTTGAGAGACGCCCCGGGGATAAAATGAAAAATGTTTATGGAGATTACTTTACATGCTAGAATTACTCAATCAAAGTTTAGCAAGAGATGAAGTCCCCGGGTTGCAGACGCGTGCGCTCCCGACCGGTGGTGATGACGGACTGCCTCGAGCGCAGCGTCGCTCGCGCTAATATCGTGCGCCAGCGATTGCGCCACGCACTGGCAGGGTTACTCAGCGGCCTCGTGCCTCGACGGTGGAAGAACACAGCAGAAAGTTCTTATACACTAAGGTGGCTCTTTCGAGACCTTTCTAGCCTTGTCCAAGTCTGTGCCTGTTCGGGTTCGCCCGGGCAGCGTCCCTAACTCCGAACAACAGCGACACAAGTGACACTGATGACACACCCAGCACTGGGACTAGAGAATAAGAATTATAAAGGAGTGTATATAAAATAAATTCAGAAAAGGGGCGTCGCACTGACTCGAAATGCCTCCTTGCAGTCTGGCACACAGTTTTAACACACACTTCCACACACGCCCATGTCCGTCGGTGGTGGTGAAAAAGGGGGGGGGGGGGGGGGGAATGAAAAGAGAGGAAGGGAACGACGTCTGGCCAGGCTCAAGGGGCGGAGCCCCGGTTGACGTCAGTACAATATAGACCAATTTTGAGCTAGTCTGATATCAGTATATTAGTTATTATGAACATATACTACCAGAACTACAATTTGCATATAGTGCACATACATACATAACACTAGCCAACAACCATTTTAACACTACTATATACACTTACATAAAAAAATCATAGAAAAGTACAGATTATTCACTATTATATTCTAGAGCCAATCCCAATAAGTGTATTATCAACAAAAGAAAATAATTTTTTTTAAATAACAATATTTCAATATGAAGGAAAATCTGTATTTTAAACAATGATTTGTTACATAGCAAACCTTCAAAATATGATTAACTTCCAAATTTTGGATAAACACCATTGAAGTTTTGCATTGTTTGCCATGGAAAACTATGGAAATAAATAAACAAATAAATAATTAAAAATATAAAGACACAACTGAATCAGCTGTAGTTGAACTTACAGAACCAGCGAGGATAATAAAAATATAATAAAATATAATATGTTAATATGTTCACTAAAGGTTTGCAATGTCTGGAGGATGCCCTACATTAATAATAATTAGTAACAGAGAACAAAGCAAATTTGTAGAAGAGACTTTTAACAGCAGTAGAAGAATAAAATTCCGAAAAGGGCTGTTGCAAAAATTGCAAACATTCCTACACATAAGAAGCCCTTAATCTCAAAGACTTCATTCAGTATGCTGGTCATTACCTGCTGCTCACGATCTGTAAAGGTAAGGTAATTAAATTAATGGGGGAAAAGGTAAAAAGCATTTGGTTTGTGGTCTTATAAATGTGGTCATTAAATGTGGTCTCTGTGTTTAAATGCTCACTTTTCTGTCACCAAAGTGATCTGGGTTTGATTCTCAGCAGGGTCATTAATGGATCTTTTGATAGTGGGGAACATAGCAAACATTGCAGGGGTTAGTTGGTTTTCTCAGAGTTCTTACGTTACTCCACCCATCCGGTCTGTCATTATATCATTAGCATTTTATAGCCATTTTGTTGTAATGATCTAAGAGGTCACCAAGCTGAAAGCTCAATTATTTATTTATTTATTTATTTATTTATTTATTCAATTTTTGTTCTGTAGATCCCATATGGAGGTAAGGACTCCGGGATATAGAACAAGTCAATTAATACAAATATATACATATATACAAACAAACTGTACAACCACAAAAACTAGATATTACACAGTACTTTTACATTTCAAAAGTAATAAAAACAAAACATGGGTACATAAAAAAGAACATGGGTACGCAAGATATTGTATAAACTTAAGTCTAAACCTGAGAGTGAAGAGTTAGTTTACAAAACTCAATATTTTTCTCGTTTTGTGCTGTATTTAAATAAGATTTACCAGAGTTTAGTTTTCTTATCTGTTATTAGGTCATTGACAGATATAAGGGTTGAGGATTTGAACCAAGCAAGATAAAAATTTTAATGTTGCCTGCTTCGTCTTCTATAGAAAATTAAATCTAATATTTTGAATTGCTCCTGTGCTGCAATATGTACTTCTAACTGAAAACGAGTAACCTGCACTTTTTAAGGCATCAAAGAAATTGTTATAACCGGTTTCACTGTCTACATATCCCGGAATAGTGTTATCTTTATCACTTTTGGTACAATTTTGCATTTTATCTCTTGCTAGATCAAAAACGATGTCATTGTTCACGTTCAAAAGCTGTAGCTATAGCCCGCGCTTTTCTACTACCGAAGTTACCCGATCGAGCGACGTACTTCGGAACTGCTCGGGCATGTCGATCTAAGCGGGTGAAACTTAGGCTGTCCTGACATCAGTTGCCTACATATATGATTTGAATTAAAAAGTCAGACAGTCAAAAGCGATTTAAATTCCATAATTCGAATGTTTTATTCAAGTCACTTAGATATCCCTTAGATATTAGCCTTTAAAGTATTACTTCCACTTAGGTCGGGGTTACGACAGACATGTAGGGGAATCCCGCATATCTAAAACTGTTCTATTATTATCTATGCCCCCACTCCAATTTTCCACTTTTCTCGTTATCGTTTGGAACTTTATTTACTCTATGGTTTAGAAGTGTGCATCAACTGAAATGTATGAAGCATTGTAGCAGTGTATTATTGCGTTTATTTGTACGAGAATATACCCTAACCACCTACGAGCCTATGAATAACATTGTTGTTTAAGGTAAGTAAATGGGAATCGTTTTGAATGTAATATCTGCATGAACTAATTGACTTTCATTGGGTTTGTGATGCTAGAACACTATACATATTTGTATTAATTCCTGGGTATTGCATGGATTAATAATTTTATACATTCAGTCGTCGCGTTAATGATCGTTTGGCTGACCTTTGACGTAGGTAATAAATTCGTGTAAGCCTTCACATAGGATACGTGCGATAGGAAGTACTGTATTTTTGTTGAATTGCATTTAATGTACTACCGACGTAAGACGGCGATGGCTCTGCCCACATCTCCGGGTGGGGGAAATGAGGGGAAGGAAAATAAAGCTGGAATAAAGCCAACTTCAGCCTAGTGTTTGAGGTTGCGCGCAAATTATGTTATAATACAGGACTTTATTTTCTGATTACTTTTGCTTGATAATAAAAAATAAGTACATTGTTAAATCGTTTGCTATTTAGATCTAAGATTGGTAAATATGTAGTTGGGCGATATTTGTTAAAAACAATTTAAATACAGAAAATACTTTTATTCTGTGCTTTTTAACTTCCTCTTTTCATAAAACCCGGCGGAAATAAGAAATTACAAATACTTTAGGAGATATCACCGTTCTTATTTTCCAATACAAGACATGTGCAATAATTCGACCGTAGCCATTTTTTTATTTTGCCGTGTGTTCGTGAATGCCTAATTAATTAAAATGGTCGATTAGGTCAGGTCAGTTTCATTATAAATACTTTCAAACTAAGCGGACATTAAAAATAATATGAATTAATTTTAATGGTTGTTTAGTTTTAAAGTATTTATAATGTAACTGACCTAATAAACCGGAACAAAGGATGAACAGTAGGAACTCACGTATTTTTTTTTTTTTTTTTACTTATTACTCTCGCAACAATATCCAAATAATAAAAATAAAACATTAAAATTTGAAACGTTAAAAACTCACCTAATCTCACGTGACAACATTCTCCAATAAAAAAAAAATGATACTCGTAATGAAGAAACAATGTGAAAGCCGCATGAATGCACAGGTATTGTGATGAAAATTAAAAAATTCGATATCTCCTAAAGTATTTGGAATTTATAGTCTCCGCCGGGTTTTATGAATAGAGGAAGTTAAAAAGCATAGAATAAAAGTATTTTCGGAATTTTAATTTTTTTTTTTTTTAGCAAATATCGCCCAACTACATATTTATCCTAAGATTCTGATATAGACAAAGAAGATAAACCACGATAGTATTTAGTTGATATCTAGATTTTTCCTACTTGTTGAGGCATAAGGTGCGGGATTTATACATAATGAATCGTACTACACGTAAGTATAGATATGTATGCATGTGTAGCCTATTACCGTTTGAAATGTTTGTATTTAGGGGCTCGCCTCATCATGGGTGTATATGTGTTAGTGAGATGCTATGATAACCGAGACGCTCGCTGGTATTTTTTTAACACGGTATAGCCTCTAAACGCAAGGCTCTGAACTGACGCGCAGTCTGCTCGTCCATTGAAGTTATATATATTCAATGGCTCGTCATCACAGGATAAGTAACTGTGAAATTTGAGCGGTGACCGTAACATTTATATGGCAGAGAAATTAAGGTAAAGATGTAATGCAAGGTCTTTAAGTGCTTTCAAGGATCTGCACCGGTTGTTTTACGCCTAAAAATTACTCAGAATACACGTGTTTTAGCCATTTTAACTCTTATAAAAATACAGTTTAAACACTTAATTCAAAATCAAAAGTACTTTTTCGGTCCTCAACGAACTTTTAAATTCTTTTCGTAAACAGACCATACTCGGATATCTTTAGTAGTTTTGAAATTGCGTTGTAATTCCTGAAGCTCTACACACCGTATGTGTGCCCGGGTAGGTGGAGCCCTTAATTTTGCAACTTACTTTGAAGATATTATTGTTAGTTAATTTATTAATGTTCAGTTTAAATACTGTACCAGCTAGCTAAATATGTGTACAGCAAGCACTGTTAGGCTCTTTGTTATGTGGGCTCTGTGGGTGGCCTTGAGAGATGGCGCCTGACCTTGGCCGTTTGGTGTGTGTGGGGGGGGGGGGGGGGGACCGGTTTGGTTTCGAAATATATATTTTTTAATGCGTTTATTACCTGAGAGTAGAACAAAATTACAGATATATCGTTAGTAAAATCCATAGGATACTTCATAAGTTATGCGATGCGCACAGATCATATTTACAGTTATTGCCATGACAACTTTAGGTATTTTGATTTATTTTTTTAATTTGGTTCAGAGGGGTGGGGGCATCAAAATTATTTTGCACCTGGGCCCTTGGATTCTCTCGACGCCCCGTTATGCTTATGCGAGGGTCGGTATCCAAGCGGTTCCGTCTCCTGAAACCACTGTGCACAACCGTGCAACGTCAGACCCTAGAAAATCAAATTATTGCTATTCATGTGCACATAGGCGTATCCAGGGGGCGGTGACAAGGTGCTCCCAACCAGAGTGCATAAAAAACAAAGGACAAGGCCCTGTAGAAAATTTGTAACTGATTCCAACAAAATATTGTTGAAATATATTTTTAGTAAATAATGTTTTTTCCCCCCTTGTGTTATTGTTTATAATTTGTGTGGAATCTTGTACCGTTATCCACCATGAAAGAAGTTGAATTAAAATTTGGATTTTAAGGTGTAAAATAGTGCTATTTGAGCAGTTTTCGGTACTTAACTTTAAATATTGTAATGGTAAAAATATTATTAATTTTTTAATAAAAAATTGTTTGAGTGATAAAGTAAGAAATTAATTAAAGATATTTTAATCAATCCAAGTGCCTTGTCCACGTCCACTCAAAATCATAAATCATGCTCGAAGCTCGACAATACAAAAAAAAAAGGATAAAGGAAATAAAAATGGTTTGGTTTCGGCTGAACTGGCCTATTCCTGGAAATGATTAGCTTTAGCTTGAAGAGTTACCCAGTCACCACCTGCTTATAATTACCGCGCTGGTTAAATACAATAGGTGTAAGATATTTGAAAGCTTGGGACCCGTCACGGCGTCACAACCTTATAGCTTCTGCTCGCGACAGGGGTAGGGGAAGGGAAGGAGAATCGGTAGGGCTCGCTTACTCTTCCCCTCCTGTGCAGTGGCCGGTGATAGCGGTAAGACACCCAGGCTTTTAGCTAACCTGCTTTCAGATAAAAAAAAAAATAGTGGCTAAGGGGGGCCGAAAAATACACACCTCCCCCTGTCAAGCTTTTCATTTTAAGGCTTGTGATGTGCATAACATGCAAACAATTGTGTTTTGAACGTCGCTAGCTTCTCAGTACAACACTGGGACATGTTTACTTACGGCAAAACGCATGGAGGTGCAAATGTATGGGCGGTATATAGAAACTATATAATATATAAAACAACCTGTGCGGTTGAGAAATGCCAATATCAAAAATTAAATTTTTAATTCTAAAGAAAAATTAGAAATTTCTTAAACGTAATGATTTAAATATAAAAAAATGGGTGCGTAAAGTACACGCGCAAGAGAAGTGAAACTTTTTGCTTATTATATTATATGGTACCTATAGAAAATATATTCTGCTTGGCCGAGGTCGCAGATTATATGTATGCAGATTAAATATATATATATATGCAAGTATGCGAGTGCTAAATTATGCTATTTCGCAAGTATGTAAGTGTGAAAGTATACAAATGTTAATAATGCGAGTGAGCAAGTAAACAAGTATGCAAGAATGCAAGAATGCGAGTGAGCAAGTAAACAAGTATGCAAGAATGCAAGTGAGCAAGTAAACATGTATCGCACCCTGAGTACAAGACTATCGTAACTCAAAAAATTGAGTTTTTGAGATATGTTTACCATAAGTATGAAAATAACATTATCTAGGCCCTGCAAGACTATCGCAATATTATATTTATTTTTACAGGACTTATGGCAAATAATGTAGTGTTGCACTCAATCAAACATTATATAAGAATATGTGCAAGACTATGGCATCTGAGTTGTGATAGAATTGCACTGATTTTTGAGTTACGATAGTCTTGTACTCAGGGTGCGGTATGCGAGTGTGCGAGCATGATGCACAATGTCTACCTCTCCCCTGCCGAATCCTCCACACGTGGGTCCCCCACCACGTACCTAACTATTCCCTTCATGCGATCGGAATTTTTGTAAGCTCGAAAATTGTAGCCCAAGCAGCAAAAAAAGTTTTACTTAACAAAAATAATTTTAAAAAAAATTTTTACTATAGAATTTGTAGGATGATGTATTAACGGCCTTTGGTGAAATTTTGTCCATTAACGAACTCGACCAAGATTTTAAAATGTATTTTATGTATCAGTTTGGAAGTGATTCGTGGAAAATTACGGCAGTTATCGTGTCCATTAAATTATATATAAATATATCTTTATATATATATATTTCTTGTGTGCGTGTGTATGTCACTGAACTCCTCCTAGACGGCTGGACCGATTTTGATGAAATTTTTTGTGTGAGTTCATGGGGATTCGAGGATGGTTTAGATTCACAATTGGATATTTTATCTCGATTCTGAGTTAAGAAAAAACTAAAAAAACACGCTTTAAAAGCAAAAAAACTAAGCATTGTTGATAATTAGCCTCCATGGCAACGGGCTTTTGCATTGTTGTTGCCTTCTGCGTAACCATGGGAAAGGTTTTTGGTAACGGCAGTGGCGTGCCCAAGAGGAGGGGTATGTATAATGAGAAGATACAAAATGTCCAGCGTAGAAATACTTACCGCCATATCCATATCTCACATATATAGAGATATATAGAGAGATAGAGATATAAATAGAAAGATAGAGAGAGTTATAGAGATATACATAGAGAGATAGAGAATTAAAGA
The DNA here is from genome assembly GCF_032445375.1 of Bacillus rossius redtenbacheri. Taxonomy (NCBI): domain Eukaryota; kingdom Metazoa; phylum Arthropoda; class Insecta; order Phasmatodea; family Bacillidae; genus Bacillus; species Bacillus rossius. Next base: position 13,497,533 of record NC_086330.1, read on the forward strand.
GATACAGAGAGATTCTTAGTAGGCCTATACGTTTAAAAAATTACAAAAAAAAATTGATTGAGGCATTGCAATGCATGCCTGGCATTATCTAGTATGTATATATATATATATATATGAAACTTCGAGTTGATTTTGAGGTCTATGAACCATGAAACAATATATATATGTATGTATATATACATATATATACATATATATGTATATATATACATATATATGTATATATACATATATATGTATATATATACATATATATGTATGTGTATATATATATATATATATATACATACATATATAAATTTTCTTGATGTTGCAGCAGGTAACGGCTAAAATAGGTAGTCGTTCTTCGAACTCTACAAAAAAAATTCAAAACTACCATTCAATACGTTTGTAAATCTTATAATTTTTATTTTGTTTTTATAATTCGGACCAATTCTGCAGGTTTTTAAAAAAAAATATGGGTACATTTTAAAAAAATTCGTGATTTCCGTACTGTGTACACTATATAAAATACTGAATTACTATCTACAACTTTTTTCTGAAACAATTTTTGATAAAACCAACAATTGCTCCATTGTTGCAAGGGATATAAATAAACATAATACGACGATACAGGTACTGATATTTGCAAAACTAGTCGTCTAAGTCATCCAAAGAAGGTGACGTAATGGACTTAAATTTGAACACATGGCAAAAGTTAAGTTCATTTAGATACATAGGTACAATCATTATTTAACAGCACAAAACGTTTATAATTTGTTTAAAAAAATGTTATATAACGATATGTTGAAAGACAAAAACAATTTAACAAAAAATCCTCAACTTTATCGAAAACTTTTGGCTGAAACATTTTTTGATAAAACGGACTGTTACCATAAAATAAAGGGTTGAAATTAAAATAAAATTAAAAACCTTCCTGGGTATCAAATTCGTTCGAATTTATTTGAAACCATCGGAGATGTTTCATTTTATGTATTGTGAAATCCAGCGGCGGGCCAGAAACTACTGGTGATTCGCGTCAAAAAGTTTGAATACAATGTTAATATAATTAACACGTTTGGAATTATTTTAAAGAATTATACGTTAATTTCGTATCATAATTGTATTTACTCGTTACCGAGTTTAGATTTTACACATCCCTGACGCGTACTAAAAAATTCTCTCAATGGTTTTTTTAATACCGTATATAGGTACATGATTACTTCCCAAAAAAACTGCCAGAAGTAAGCATGTGTTAATGACAAACAATACTACAGTTAACTTGTGAAATAACATCGTGTCAGTGTTAAGAAGACTGCAGATTGTCGCTCTACAACTCTGGCTCTTTGATAAAGCGCCTGCCTTGTGACTTATAGGACCCGGGTTTGCGCCCCGGCTCCTCCAAGGCGGATTGCCCAGACAAAATGGCGGCAATGTTCTGGAATGAATACAATCCCTTGCAACAAGTCAGGCTACCAAAGAGACGGTGGGTGGTAGCAAAAAACCTTCCAGGGTGGCTTCCAAATAGAGAGCCCGTTTCTTTTTTTATGGCTCCCCATGCGGTGGCCATTCCGGGGGTTTCTCCGGGGGAACGGAGTTTGGCAAAATATATTTTTTTAGTTTTGTGTAATTGTGGCACGGAATGTAGTTGAAAACCCAATATGCATTTATGGAAGTGAGGGTAGAAATTCAGTAACTTCCTCGATCTTGGAGAGAGTGCAATGGTGCGGCGTGTCAATAACGTTACTCTAAGTTTCTATGGAGCTGTCGAAACTACACAACTCATCCAAAAAATAATACAATTTTTTAAATATAAATGTCGGAAATATATAGGCCTACGTGTTACGCGCACACATGTACGTAAACATGTGTGTACATACTCAGGTACGCATTTTTCGTTTGTAATTTTAAACCTTATGGGTCTCCTTCACGTTGTTTCTTGTGATTACCGCTTAATAAAGATTTTTTCGTTATACGATTACAAACGAATTGAAGCGTGCAAAACATTTGTTTCAACAAGTTATAACATCGTTTCAGTACTACTACTATTTACTGCTGTAAATTTTATTTTTGGTTGCGAAATAATGGCACTAGTCGTTTAAGTCAAGGTGCTAAATCGGAATTAAGCTTATATTATTTTTCTACCTTGTTGTTTGCACGTGTTTAGATTTTTTATAATTTATTAATTGAAATATTCGTTTGCTCAACGAAGTATTCTTAAATCAACTAGACTTAAATTTGATCACATGGCAAAAGTTAAATTAATTTAGATACATACAAGCATTATTTAACAGCACACGCAGTTTATAATTTTTTCAAGAAAGAATACATATTTCTGTCCTCGGTTTTTTAAATAGCTACAACACAGAAGTAATTACAGATTCGAGATGTAAACAATCCGGCCAACTAATTCCACGCAGGTTGTTCATGCAAGTCTTCGGCTAATTTTCCCAAAATGCGAAGCCATTATATGTCTCCTGTGTGAAGAATCGTGTCTCTCACTAACTGTTGACGCTTCCCCTGTGGTAGTTGTAACTACTGAAAAAAACTTGTACTTCGTGTTTCTGAAATGTTTTTGGATCCATGTAATCTTATTGACATCGAGGACACAATGTTTTTTGGCTGTTTATGTAGATGATTTATTTATTTTTCTTTCCAGTCTTCTACGTTTCCACCGTCTGAATTATTTTGAAAATGTTTTCCGACTTATACCCTTGAACTTTCGTCCAACACTTACTGTGTTGTTTTGTTGCAAATTTTACTTTTTTTCCTCAATTTCTGAAGCGACTGTAATTATTTTGCTTGTCACAACTTTAACTTGAAAATCGCTTTTTGCACCACTACAATGAATATAGTTCACTCATTTTACCATAAAATATTTTCCTCAGAGTGGTATTCCCAAGAGTTGTATTTTCACTCGCAGAAATAAGGTTCGTCTTGCTATTGTGGAGCCGATGATTCTTACATTCCAACTCCTCAACAGTAATTTAGTTATAACCGTCGGCTATAACTTTAGCACACTTGATGGGTATAGCTACTATTATTTAGGCTTATATGATACTTTACAGCACCGAGTGACTTGCGAATATACTTTTGACGTCGTCCCAAGTGCTCCTCCGGCTCGCTGAGGCCATTATTGCCCGTCGCTGCTTCAGGCTTGCATGTGCGCCGGCGGCCGTGCGCAAAAGTGTAACAGGTTTTGTTTATGTAATTATGTAAGGGTGTGAATATCTATTTGTCTTGTTGTGTTGATATTGTGTTGAGTTCAAAACGGATAAAATGTGTTTCCCGGGCGACTGAGTCGCGTCTCCCCGCCTGTGACCATGTGGCTCCACGCACTCGCACACGAAGGAAAGAGGGGAGATTCATGTGCACGCGGCAAGGGGGGAGGCCGCTGAGACGTCGCGGAGTGTGGGTCGAGTCAGTCGCCAAGTGGCATGAGAGAGCGCGGACGCGAAGGTCACGTCACCGTCGTTCGCGTCGGCAGTTACGTCAGTCTTTCGTGTCATCGTCATTCGCGTCACTGCCAGTCACGTCACCGTCATCCACGCCACTGTCAGTCGCGTCACTGTCGTGTCACCGCCAGTCAGGTCACTGGTAGTGTCGTGTCGCGCTCAAGGTGCGTGGAGCCGGGCCTCGCCCTGATGGACTGTCACAGAGGGGAGCCGTGACAGCCCATGTACAGTGTGTGACGTGGGCATTAAACACACCTTAACGTAGAAAACTCTTTTATTCCACCTAAGTTAGGGTAGTTCCCTTGCCACGTGGCACGTACCCTCTCTACCGGAGCAGCTGGGCAGCAACTCCGAACCACGGGAACGGCCCTAACGTCGTCAAAATGGCGCCCAACTAGTGTGGCTGACCATGAGCTTTTACATAGAAACGGACATGAAAAGTGCGGATTTTCAAAACTTTCGGGAGCCGCGAGAATGCTGCAGGGAGTCGAGCGTGGACAAGAGCGGCGCGGGAGCGGAAGCCGACGCGCCAAAATGGTGTGAGATTGCGCCGTCAAGCGATAAGAGCGCGTCACACAGGTATCGGGTTTCATTCGGCCGCGCGAGTAGGTTCGCTCTTCCCCCTTTTCCCCTTCAAGGAATCGCGCCGGATGAGCGCAGGCGAATTGCGCCCTTCGGGTCGAGCGGGAGCCGAGTCCAGCCGAGCGACGACGAGTACAGCCGAGTCGGACCATTCAAGATCACCGCGCCGCCGGGTCAACTTCCGCGGGACGAAAAGCGTGCGGAAACGGGACCTCCGACAGTGGAGGGGGGGAGGCGGGCCATGCCTGTCTGTTCCCCGCCACCTGACGTCCCGGTCCGCCGCACGGGCCGGTCAGCCGCGCAGGTCGCGGAATGCTACACACCTGTGCGCGTGAATATGGACGGGGTCTGCCAGGTGTGTCATAAGCCACACGGAGAGGGCAGCTTGCGAGGGGAGGGCACTACACTATGGTGCTCATGTACCCCTAAGGAAAATACTGTAAAAAAGGAAATATATAACCATGGCACAGAGCGGGCCGTGATAAGGGAGCGCGTGACGTGCGCGATGGTAGGCTGTCCCGGGCGACCAGGCGAGACGGCGCGGTGCTATGTGTGCGGCACTGTCAGACACCGGATTTGCACGACTGCACGCGAATTCGCTGATTTCAGGGACGGACTATTTCTATGCGCAGCCTGTAACGACGGTGTGCGGCGCCATGGGGAGGCACAACCGGAACCGGTACCGCGAAATGCAAGCGTGGCGGTGTCACTACCTGTATTCACGGGGCGAGCACATGAAGATCCGCATGCATTTCTGCAAGCATGCTGGGACAGACTATCAAGACACGCGGTGCCCGAGGATGAGTTCACGGACAGAGTTAGTGGACAGCTCCGGGACAGTGCCCAAGCCTGGTGGGCGATGGCAGGCGAATACCGGATGTCTTGGACCGAATTCGTTACCCGGTTCGAATCCCGTTTTGATGACGCGAGTTCCCGTGCCAGCTGTCGGTACCAGCTGTACTGTCAAACACAGCGGGCCGGGGAAAGCGTGGAAGGCTTTATTTATCAAAAGCTACGCCTCCACCGACGTCCGACGACAAGCGGCTCAGTCGCCGAGATACTGCCAGTGATTGTGGAGCTACTGTCACCGGAATTACGACCTTTCATGCGTAACGCCGCGGGAAGAAGCGTGGACGATTTCCTAGCCATGGCGAGAGAAACAGAGAGAGACATCCAGGCTATACAGAGTGCAACAGAGACCATGATGCAGTGGAGGCCCAACCCCACCCCGGCGGTTCTGTCACCAGAAGATGCTGGAGCGATGGTGCGGTACACTGGCCCGCCAGCACCGCCGTCCAGATCCGCCCAGTCGCCGGGGTCGCGGGGACGCAACCTTGAGCCACAGGGCCAGTCGCGGCTGACCTGGCGGCAGGCTGACCGAGGGGAGCGACGTGGAGGCCTGACAGCCCGCGAAGAGCGGCCTCCCCGCTGCAGGTACTGTCCAACAGAAATGTACCACTGGCACCGTAAATGCCCCGTCAAGGCCGCCGGAGAAGGGGGAAACGGAGGTGACACAACACCATCGGGAAACGCCTAGGTGAGGGCGATGAGACAGCTGGGCCCCGCTCTCCGAAACTCCAACCAGCCACGCCGCCCCACCTACCTGACGTCGGCGGGGGCGGTCCGCGCCGGCCCGACTGGCCGTGCCCCGAGTCATCGGCGAGCTATGCCGCTCGCCCCATGTCGTCGGCGTCCCCGCCAGCAGCTGCGGGCGCCAGTGAGCTACCGCCCCGCCCACCTGACGTCGGCGGGGGCGGTCCGCGCCGGCCCGACGGGCCGTGCCCCGAGTCTTCGGCGAGCTACGCCGCTCGCCCCACATCGTCGGCGTCCCCGCCAGCAGCTGCGGGCGCCAGTGAGCTACCGCCCCGCCCACCTGACGTCGGCGGGGGCGGTCCGCGCCGGCCCGACGGGCCGTGCCCCGAGTCATCGGCGAGCTATGCCGCTCGCCCCACATCGTCGGCGTCCCCGCCAGCAGCTGCGGGCGCCAGTGAGCTACCGCCCCGCCCACCTGACGTCGGCGGGGGCGGTCCGCGCCGGCCCGACGGGCCGTGCCCCGAGTCATCGGCGAGCTATGCCGCTCGCCCCATGTCGTCGGCGTCCCCGCCAGCAGCTGCGGGCGCCAGTGAGCTACCGCCCCGCCCACCTAACGTCGGCGGGGGTGGTCCGCGCCGGCCCGACGGGCCGTGCCCCGAGTCTTCGGCGAGCTATGCCGCTCGCCCCACATCGTCGGCGTCCCCGCCAGCAGCTGCGGGCGCCAGTGAGCTACCGCCCCGCCCACCTGACGTCGGCGGGGGCGGTCCGCGCCGGCCCGACGGGCCGTGCCCCGAGTCTTCGGCGAGCTATGCCGCTCGCCCCACATCGTCGGCGTCCCCGCCAGCAGCTGCGGGCGCCAGTGAGCTACCGCCCCGCCCACCTGACGTCGGCGGGGGTGGTCCGCGCCGTCCCGACGGGCCGTGCCCCGAGTCATCGGCGAGCTATGCCGCTTGCCCCATGTCGTCGGCGTCCCCGCCAGCAGCTAAGGGCGCCAGTGAGCTACCGCCCCGCCCACCTGACGTAGGCGGGGGCGGTACGCACCGGCCCGATGTGCCGTGCCCCGAGTCTTCGGTGAGCTCTGCCGCTCGCCCTACATCGCTGGGGGCCTCGACAGTAGATGCGGGGCTAGAGGATACGCTGTCCCGGCTCGGGCGCATGGGTCCCGAGGAAGGCAGTCTACTGCGCATACCTGTCCGGGTGGACGGCGGGGAACTGGAGGCGCTGGTGGACACCGCAGCCAGCCACAGCTATATTGCCGCTCACCTCGTCGCCGGTGCTGACGTGACAGCTGAGGCTGGGACAGTCCTGCTGGCCACCAGGGGAGCTTGCGCGCCCACGTCTGGGCGCGCCCAGGTAAAAATTCACATAAGGGACCATGTTAGCCAAACGGACGCCATAGTGTTGCATGAGCTACGAGAGGAGATTATCCTGGGAGCCCCCTGGCTTGCACAGGTCGATGCCACAATCTAAGTCCGTGCCGGGCGCTTGCACCTTGGTACCCGCGGCCGTTGGACTGTCTACGGTATCCACCGGCCTATTCCATCCCCACCTCTCACAGTTGTAGGTTTGGATGAGCTGACCCACGGAGTTCCAGCCGAGCACCACGCCGACATCGATGAGGTGATAAGGGCTCATTCGCAAGTGTTTGCAGCTGCGGACCAGTTACAGAGGACTACAATTACAGAGCATAGCATACCCCTGGTGCCCCATACCCCTCCGTTCCAGAAAGTGTTCGGGTTCGGACCCCGTGAACAGGATGCCATACAGGCGCAAATCGAGGAGATGCTGGCGAGTGGCGTCATAGAACCTAGTAATTCACCTTATAATAGTCTTATCGTAATGGCCACCAAGAAAGATGGAACGCTGAGATTTTGCGTAAATTTCAAAGCAATAAATCACCTCACCATTCCGGCACCACCACCATTAATCAACATCACGGATGCCCTCGCTGGCTTGGGGAAAGCCACCATCTTTTCAAAGCTTGACCTCAAGTCGGGGTACTGGCAAGTGCCAGTATGCCCCGCCGACCGCCCCAAAACAGCCTTTACCGCCCCAGACGGCAGGCGCTTCCAGTTCTGTGCGATGCCGTTCGGCCTGATGGATGCTCCTGCGACCTTCCAGACCATGATGGTCCGTGTCCTGGATGGCTACATCGGCAAGTTTGCCCAAGCCTACCTGGACGATGTGATCATCTGGTCATGTTCGTGGGAGGAACACGCACACCATCTGGCCTTGGTGTTTGAGCGGCTCGCCAGGCACGGGCTGACGTGCGCCCCGAGGAAATGCCACATTGGGGCGGAGGTGATCGAGTTTCTGGGCCATATTGTGGACGCAGAGGGATGCCGCCCGCTGCCCAAACAGCTGTCCATTATTGAGGGCAAGCAGGCACCCAAGACACGGAAGCAGCTCCAGAAACTCATGGGGCTGTTGAATTGGTTGAGGTCATTTGTTCCCCACTTCGCCTCGATTACCGCGCCGATGACCGACCTGCTTTCACCTAAGCACAAATTCCGGTGGACCCAGGCCGCCGACCAGGCCCTGGGCGAGGTAAAACAACAGCTCCGCAACTGCCACACCCTGTCGCGGCTGGTGCCGGACGAACCACTGTTCGTGCAGACCGATGCCAGCCAGGAAGGCATGGGGGTGGTGCTGTACCAGCTGGACGGCCAAGGTCAGAGACGTATCGTCGAGTACGCGAGTGCCAAGTTTGGCCCAGCGGAAAGACGATACCATGTCAATGAGCAAGAGTGCCTCGCTGTGGTGTGGGCACTAAAAAGATACCGACACTACCTCGAGGGGCGCCCCTTCATTCTCCGCACGGACAGCCAGTGCCTCAAATGGCTGGATTCCGTGCAGGAGGGCAAGTCAAAGTTTACCCGGTGGGCCCTTCTCCTCCAGAGCTTCCACTTCACGGTGGAACATGTTCCCGGCCGGGAAAATGAGCTCGCTGACGAGCTTTCCCGGCACCCGGACCCCAGAACCATAGTCTACGATGACCAGGGGTGGGACAACCTCCTACCCCCGGTTCCGATTACCAACTATTCGGACCCGGCCCCCGACGATGCCCTACTGTACATGCTGCCTGGGCCCAGCACACCAGAGCCGGCCACCCAATTCGCCACCATGGCAGAGCTGGTGACTTGCGTGCGTGACGCCCAGCAGGACGACCCACAGACACGAGCCCGACTGGCCGAGTGTGGCGACCAAGCATTTCCCTATCAGCGTAGTCTCGATGGCATGCTTCAGACCCGTGGTGCTCGCAGAGGAAGCCGCTGGAGTATTCATGCACCCCCTGCTGCACGGCCAGCCATCCTACTGTTCTTCCACAGTCATGAGCTGGCGGGGCACCCTGGGGCTGAACAGACCCTGCGAGAAATCCGCAGGACGTTCCACTGGCCGGAGGTCACGGCCGACGTTAAGCAGTTCGTGCGTGAGTGCCAACGCTGCCAACAGTGTAAGGCGCGTCGACCTGATGGCGTGGAGCAACAGGTTCCCCGACGCCCTGACCACCCATTCCACGAGGTGGCTCTTGACATTATGGGCCCCTACCCACGCACCTCCCAGGGAAAGCGGTTCATCATTGTAGTCACTGATGTGTTTACGCGATGGACCGAGGCGTTTGCTGTCGCCAATGTCAAGGCGGGAACAATCATCGCCCTACTGGACCGAGAGGTGTTCCCATGGTATGGGTATCCGAGAGTGCTGCTCACAGATAATGGAGTCCAATTTACGGGTCACAGCTGGCGGAAGGCATGTGGGCGGTGGGGGGTCCATCATCACACCACCCCTACCTATCATCCCAGATCAAATCCCACTGAACGCCGCAACCAAGACATTAAGACCCAGCTCCGTATCCGCCTTGATGAGGACCACACTAAGTGGGGCATTCACCTCCCCACCCTCTTGTACTGCCTCCGCCGGCGCACGAACGAGGTAACGGGATATTCTCCAGCTGAGCTGCTCCATGGTCACAACTTAGCATTGCCAGCCGAACTGGGCATCATTCACACAGAAGAACCTTTCCCGGTAGAGGACCTATGGGCTGGGGCACGCAGGCATCAGGCCCAGTTTTTGGATCATCGAACACCCCAGTCCCTAAATCCACCCCCGCAGATCATTCCAGGACAGTTTGTGCATGTAAGGCTCCAGCATCTGTCAGCCAAGGGCCGTGGGTTTTGCGCGGGCCTCGCGCCCAAGTGGTCCGAGCCCAGGGAGGTGGTGGCTCGCTTGGGGATGACCACTTACCTGGTGCGGCAGCCGAATGGCCGAATGGCCAAAATACACCGTGATGCCTTGCGGCTAGCCACGGTCCCAATGCCGCAGCAGCCGTCAACCGTAGGAGCCGCGGATAGTTTTACAGACCAGGACAGCCCCAGGGACCAACCAGAGACACCACGAGGAGGCCATTGTGCCAATTCTGACCCGATGCCCCTAGACACCGACCCTGGAAGAAACCACTGCAGTAGGGAAGGAAGGAGATCGGACTCACCTTTGGTGCCGACGAACTTCGGTGACGAAATGGTCACTGGCAATACCAACCCAGCAGGTTGCGAGGTTTCTTTAAATACCAAAGCTCCAGTATTTTCCCGAGAAGCTACGCCCACCCAACAAGCATATGGGTATGAGCCCAACGGTTTCACCATGGACCACCTGGATGAGCTTGCTGACAGGCTGGACTCCAGGGATGCCCAAAACTCCGTCTTTAACACATCCTTTACCCCAATCCCTGATGAAGAGGACCCTGAGTTACCAACCATTGACACCATCCCTAAAATAGTAATCCCCGAGGAAGTAATGGAAGGGTTAAACGGGGATGGGTACCACCACCACATAGGTTATCCACCTGAAGGGCCCTGTGGTCCCGAGGAAGGGGTCATCATTGAACTCCTTGATGAGGTGAAGGAAGGGGACAGATCCCCACCTATGCACCCAGACACTGCACCGAATTCCCAGGTTCCGGAAATAGCCCGCCATTCCACTCGTCAGCGCAGGCCTCCCTCCTACCTGCTAGACTATTGGCCATGGGTACTCACCCAGCAGGTTACTCCTACTTCCGCCCATGGGATGCCAATATGAACGCCCGAGTGCCGAGTGTTAATGGTGAAGTGCGTGTGATCGTAGCATCAGCGGGCAAAATGACCTCGGGGAGGGGGGAGCATTTGACGTCGTCCCAAGTGCTCCTCCGGCTCGCTGAGGCCATTATTGCATGTCGCTGCTTCAGGCTTGCGTGTGCGCCGGCGCCCGTGCACAAAAGTGTAACAGGTTTTGTTTATGTAATTATGTAAGGGTGTGAATATCTATTTGTCTTGTTGTGTTGATATTGTGTTGAGTTCAAAACGGATAAAATGTGTTTCCCGGGCGACTGAGTCGCGTCTCCCCGCCTGTGACCATGTGGCTCCACGCACTCGCACACGAAGGAAAGAGGGGAGATTCATGTGCACGCGGCAAGGGGGGAGGCCGCTGAGACGTCGCGGAGCGTGGGTCGAGTCAGTCGCCAAGTGGCATGAGAGAGCGCGGACGCGAAAGTCACGTCACCGTCGTTCGCGTCGGCAGTTACGTCAGTCTTTCGTGTCATCGTCATTAGCGTCACTGTGAGTTACGTCACCGTCATCCACGCCACTGTCAGTCGCGTCACTGTCGTGTCACCGCCAGTCAGGTCACTGGTAGTGTCGTGTCGCGCTCAAGGTGCGTGGAGCCGGGCCTCGCCCTGATGAACTGTCACAGAGGGGAGCTGTGACAGCCCATGTACAGTGTGTGACGTGGGCATTAATAAAAACCTTAACGTAGAAAACTCTTTTATTCCACCTAAGTTAGGGTAGTTCCCTTGCCACGTGGCACGTACTCTCTCTACCGGAGCAGCTGGGCAGCGACTCCGAACCACGGGAACGACCCTAACGTCGTCACTTTCTTAAGTGCAAGTGATTGGTTATCGGACAATTTGTTAGTACAATTATTTATTAACAGTGTAAATATTAGAAATTGATAAAACTTAATTGGGCTATCCCTTACGAACCCAGTTCTCCCCACATAGGTCGTAAAAAATGTATAGGTATATTTCGAATTACCTACTTATTCTGTAATTGTTCTGGAAACTTATATAAACTTCAGGAACATTTTGAACACTTAAATTACATTTTTTAATATTCCATGCAGCGAAAATGTTTTTTAAATTAATGCATCTAGCATTGAATAACGTAAAACGTGTGGTAGTGTAAATGGGACAGAAATAATAATTTTTTTTATTTCAACGCACGTTTTTTCCCTCAAAATTAAACAGGAATGGTTAGTCTTATAAAAATTGTTTCATAAAGAGTTTTAGATTAAAATTATAATATTTACAAACAATTTTAACTGAAATAATGGTGTTTTTTATCCTCCAACCCTAGTTTTCACTATCAAATGCGTATATAGACAATATTTTTGTGGGTATTACACCTACGAGTCATAAAAAGGTTAAAATTAATGATATTTGTTTGACCCTTTGGTGGAATTTTGTCCATTAACGAACTCGACCAAGTTTTTAAAATGTATTTTATGTATCAGTTTGGAAGTGATTCGTGGAAAATTACGGCAGTTATCGTGTAGCAGTGCTCTGTGACTAGCAGGGCCCGGTGACCAGCAGGGCCCCGCACCTATCAGGATCCCGTGACCAGCAGGGCCCCGTGACTAGCAGGCCCCGTGTGACTAGCAGGCCCCGTGTGACTAGCAGGGCCCCGTGACTAGCAGGCCCCGTGTGACCAGCAGGGCCCCGTGACCAGCAGGGCCCCGTGACTAGCAGGGCCCCGTGACCAGCAGGGCCCCGCACCTATCAGGATCCCGTGACCAGCAGGGCCCCGTGACCAGCAGGCCCCGTGTGACTAGCAGGGCCCGGTGACCAGCAGGCCCCGTGTGACTAGCAGGGCCCGTGTGACTAGCAGGGCCCCGTGACCAGCAGGGCCCCGCACCTATCAGGATCCCGTGACCAGCAGGGCCCCGTGACTAGCAGGGCCCCGTGACCAGCAGGGCCCCGCACCTATCAGGATCCCGTGACCAGCAGGGCCCCGTGACCAGCAGGGCCCCGCACCTATCAGGATCCCGTGACCAGCAGGGCCCCGTGACTAGCAGGGCCCCACACCTATCAGGATCCCGTGATCAGCAGGGCCCCGTGACCAGCAGGGCCCCGCACCTATCAGGATCCCGTGACCAGCAGGGCCCCACACCTATCAGGATCCCGTGACCAGCAGGGCCCCGTGACCAGCAGGGCCCCGCACCTATCAGGATCCCGTGACCAGCAGGGCCCCGTGACTAGCAGGGCCCCGTGACCAGCAGGGCCCCGTGACCAGCAGGGCCCCGTGACTAGCAGGGCCCCACACCTATCAGGATCCCGTGACCAGCAGGGCCCCGTGACCAGCAGGGCCCCGCACCTATCAGGATCCCGTGACCAGCAGGGCCCCGTGACTAGCAGGGCCCCACACCTATCAGGATCCCGTGACCAGCAGGGCCCCGTGACCAGCAGGCCCCGCACCTATCAGGATCCCGTGACCAGCAGGGCCCCGTGACTAGCAGGGCCCCGTGACCAGCAGGGCCCCGCACCTATCAGGATCCCGTGACCAGCAGGGCCCCGTGACTAGCAGGGCCCCACACCTATCAGGATCCCGTGACCAGCAGGGCCCCATGACCAGCAGGGCCCCGCACCTATCAGGATCCCGTGACCAGCAGGGCCCCGTGACTAGCAGGGCCCCGTGACCAGCAGGGCCCCGCACCTATCAGGATCCCGTGACCAGCAGGGCCCCGTGACTAGCAGGGCCCCACACCTATCAGGATCTCGTGACCAGCAGGGCCCCGTGACCAGCAGGGCCCCGCACCTATCAGGATCCCGTGACCAGCAGGGCCCCGTGACTAGCAGGGCCCCGTGACCAGCAGGGCCCCGCACCTATCAGGATCCCGTGACCAGCAGGGCCCCGTGACTAGCAGGGCCCCGTGACCAGCAGGGCCCCGTGACTAGCAGGGCCCCGTGACCAGCAGGGCCCCGCACCTATCAGGATCCCGTGACCAGCAGGGCCCCGTGACTAGCAGGCCCCGTGTGACTAGCAGGGCCCGTGTGACTAGCAGGGCCCCGTGACCAGCAGGGCCCCGCACCTATCAGGATCCCGTGACCAGCAGGGCCCCGTGACTAGCAGGCCCCGTGTGACTAGCAGGGCCCGTGTGACTAGCAGGGCCCCGTGACCAGCAGGGCCCCGCACCTATCAGGATCCCGTGACCAGCAGGGCCCCGCACCTATCAGGATCCCGTGACCAGCAGGGCCCCGCACCTATCAGGATCCCGTGACCAGCAGGGCCCCGTGACTAGCAGGGCCCCGTGACCAGCAGGGCCCCGCACCTATCAGGATCCCGTGACCAGCAGGGCCCCGCACCTATCAGGATCCCGTGACCAGCAGGGCCCCGCACCTATCAGGATCCCGTGACCAGCAGGGCCCCGCACCTATCAGGATCCCGTGACCAGCAGGGCCCCGCACCTATCAGGATCCCGTGACCAGCAGGGCCCCGCACCTATCAGGATCCCGTGACCAGCAGGGCCCCGTGACTAGCAGGGCCCCGTGACCAGCAGGGCCCCGCACCTATCAGGATCCCGTGACCAGCAGGGCCCCACACCTATCAGGATCCCGTGACCAGCAGGGCACCGTGACCAGCAGGGCCCCGTGACTAGCAGGATCCCGTGACCAGCAGGGCCCCGCACCTATCAGGATCCCGTGACCAGCAGGGCCCCGTGACTAGCAGGGCCCCGTGACCAGCAGGGCCCCGTGACTAGTAGGGCCCCGTGACCAGCAGGGCCCCGCACCTATCAGGATCCCGTGACCAGCAGGGCCCCGCACCTAGCAGGGCCCCGTGACCAGCAGGGCCCCGCACCTATCAGGATCCCGTGACCAGCAGGGCCCCGCACCTATCAGGATCCCGTGACCAGCAGGGCCCCGCACCTATCAGGATCCCGTGACCAGCATGGCCCCGTGACCAGCAGGGCCCCGCACCTATCAGGATCCCGTGACCAGCAGGGCCCCGTGACCAGCAGGGCCCCGCACCTATCAGGATCCCGTGACCAGCAGGGCCCCGTGACTAGCAGGGCCCCGTGACCAGCAGGCCCCGTGTGACTAGCAGGGCCCGTGTGACTAGCAGGGCCCCGTGACCAGCAGGGCCCCGCACCTATCAGGATCCCGTGACCAGCAGGGCCCCGTGACTAGCAGGGCCCCGTGACCAGCAGGCCCCGTGTGACTAGCAGGGCCCGTGTGACTAGCAGGGCCCCGTGACCAGCAGGGCCCCGCACCTATCAGGATCCCGTGACCAGCAGGGCCCCGCACCTATCAGGATCCCGTGACCAGCAGGGCCCCGTGACCAGCAGGGCCCCGCACCTATCAGGATCCCGTGACCAGCAGGGCCCCGTGACCAGCAGGGCCCCGCACCTATCAGGATCCCGTGACCAGCAGGGCCCCGTGACCAGCAGGGCCCCGCACCTATCAGGATCCCGTGACTAGCAGGGCCCGTGTGACTAGCAGGGCCCCGTGACCAGCAGGGCCCCGCACCTATCAGGATCCCGTGACCAGCAGGGCCCCGTGACTAGGAGGGCCCCGCACCTAGCAGGCCCCGTGTGACCAGCAGGGCCCCGTGACTAGCAGGGCCCGGTGACCAGCAGGGCCTCTAACCATGCGGTCATTTAGTTTTCATGGTTCTTTCGTTTTCATATGGGTTTTCATGTTCATTTTTAATATAAATCTTCAAAGTATTAACTGCCTTAATTAATGACGCAATTTCACCAGAATGTTATCATTAGCATTAATAAAACTAACTCGAGTGTAATTTTTCAATATAGAACATCAAAATTTCTTAAGATAAAGTAAAAAAAAATAGCGGGAGGAATAATGTTTTTTTTTAAGTTACACGTTGACTTTAAAGTCACTTTTTTTTTTTACTATTTTCTAACCTTTCTTTAGGGGGCTATTGTATACCCCCAGGTCCTGGAAAAGTAAGTGACCCTGGGCCCCGCAATGAATAGAGCCGCGGTCGGACCCACGTCCGCGAGACTGAGTGCGGTGCTTCACCGCTGTACCACCTTGCTCGGCGTATCGCTTGGAAGGGCCCTTCGAGCCACCACTGTAGTGATGGAACCAATAGCGGTTCCATTGTCCACGCGATAGTGTGACTGTGGATACACGATAGGAACTCGCTGCTTGAACACCGGTGGCCGGAGGAGAGATTATTCTCTTGTTTGCGAGCGGCTACTAAGAGGGCTGGCTGCTGGTAGCCTCAGAAGACTTAAGGGAGCAGTTACACGGAACAACTTCAGGTGAACAAGTTCAAATAAACACAGTTACACTGCAGTTGGTATAAATTGTGTTCAACTCGAAAATAGACTGTCTAATGTCATCAGTGGCGGATCCAAGGGGGGGGGGGGCACCAGGGGCAAGCCCCCCCCCCCCCCGAAAAACCAGTTGTCTGATACATTAATATTTCCGACAAAAATGATTATTTCTGAAACCAATAAAACATTTTAATATATCTATTGAATTTCTTGTAGAATCATAAAATCTGGTGGTTGGATGTTATGTGTAGTGTGAGTAGATTAAATACAAATTTAGTAATTTTAAGACATTTTTTCGCTGGCTTCTCTGAGATCCTAGAGTGAACCTCTGGATCCGCCACTGAATGTCATCGAATGAATGTGTTGTGGATGAAGAGTCAGAATTTCACTTGAAATAGAAAACGAAGAGATATTTAACACAATCATTAGTCGTCTGGACGAACTTAAAAACAAGGAAGAACCACCCATCACGGCGAGGACAGACAGACGTTGATGACGATGTGATTTTAGTGTGACAATCAATTTTCCTCTAAAAAGGGGGGGGGGGGGGGGGGATTTGTCTGTAAAGTCGGTTCACGGACGATAATTTTACGTGATAACGTCATAAGAAAACATTGATGAAAAATTGCATACTTTTTAATTTTCAATCATTATTTACAATTTTTGTAAATTTAATTTAATTAATTTGTTTAAATATAATCACGAAAAATTAGTTATAGAAATAAACTGAAATCAAATTAATGTCAATAAATTGTCAATTTGAAATGACAAAAATTGGACAAATAAATCAATTTTTTTTTAATTGCTGCTTTTGAAAAGCCCGCATTAACCTGTTTGATATAGATTTTCTCGCACGATGGTTGGCCGGTTCTTGCACGTTCGGCTCAGGCGGAACGTGACGAGTCATGCTTTTTCGTGCGTGCAGCCGGCGTTCATCGATTTATAAGACGTTATCACGTCGAAAACTAATTATAAATAAAACTTGCTCAATAGAAAATAAAATAATAGACGTACTGGACTTTCTCCTCCACAGAATCCCGGCTACGGCCTCGCGGGCGCACCTTACTGCTGCAGCCACATCACGTGAGGAATATTGAGCCTGACGAATACTGGCTGCTCATAGGGGCGTAACCAGGATTTCTTTTCGGGGGTTTTTTACTTACACCCTGCCCCTGTACTAGGGAGGAAACATTTGGTTCTAATGTGCAATTTGGTGCTATTTAAGCACTTTCGTAATTAAAATATTGGATTTAAATATCATAAAATTGTGTCCCGACTTTATGATATTTTTAACGAGACACTGTTGAAAACTCATTGCTGAATATTAAGGGTTATCGGCTCAAGGGTTCTTTCTTAGTTTCATCTAAGTGCATTTGCAACAACTAGACAAGTGTAAATTTTGTCATAAGTGTGTGTGTATATATATATAATATTTCGGGGGGGTGTTTGGACACCCAAAACACCCCCCACCCCCCCTGGCTACGCCCCTGGTGCTCAGAATATCTCGTTCTCAGTCAGTCGCTGTAGTAGGAAGTTTTATCCAAGCCAACTGTCACCAACGCAAATCAAAATTCATGTCACATCGTACAAGTTGAAAGTTGACAGGAAGTGTAGGTAACGGCCAGTAGCGGATCCAGAGAGGGGGGGGGGGGGGCGGCTAAGGTGCTCAAGCCCCCTCCAAAATCATCTGGGTCCACTAAAGTTTTAGTGTTTGCCTTGATAAAGCCTAGCCTCAGCTGGGTCAAGCCCCTCCCAAACAAAAATCCTAGATCCGCCACTGGTAACGGCGGATTTCTATTGGCCCGGGTGCGCTTGCTGTGAACATTGAAAATATCTTCACTCGTGAAAAAAATTGCATCATTAATGTACGAAATTTGTGCAGCGACCTTGGGATAATAGAGGCCCAGTTGCTGATACTACCATTGTGCAAACTGAACGCGTTTCTGGTAGTCGTTTCATTGTAACTGGCGCTGTTGTACTTATGCGGTGCTCAGACGTAGCATTCGTGTAGTGCGTGTTGCATACTTGCCAGGCAATTCACAATTCCGCGTCTTGACGATTTGGCATTTCTAGGAACACACATGTGTGATTTATATTTTATAGCTCCGGGTGGCGTTATATTTAGCTAAAAATTGTGTTATTTTCAGATGGAGGAATTATATTTTTCAACAATAATTTTTCACATTTACTTCACAGCCATATATAAAAACTTGATTTTTTTCTTTTTATGATATAATAAAATTATAATTTAGCTATAAAAACAAACCTTGAAATAGGTATTAAGTATCACACTAGACTATCGACAAAAAAAATAATTACCACTCTTGTCTATTGGATAAACCACACTCCAACAGATCGCAGACATTAATTAGCATCATTCATGATATTGTCAGTTCGCCAATAGGAGACTAAAAATACGTAGGTAGAAATATGTACCGAAGTGGTTTTTTTTTTTTATGGTGGTTGTTTGGTGAGGGGTGTGTAGCATGTTTTTCCCACAGAAAATCTTATCTACAGTATTTGCCGAAAATTTTAAGTTGTATGTAAGTTATAGTTATTTCGTCGGTACTGAAGGAGATGGGGAACACCGAACATTTATGTGCTCAAACGTATTCTCTCATGGCTGGTTCCTGAAGGGACGAAGGGATGGTGATTGGGGGGGAGGGGAGGGTCGCCTCACATGCAGGTGGTTCTCGCCCCACCAGATCACAGCGGCGCTGGTCCATGAGACAATCCCGCACTCTCGTGGCATACGTCACGGCATGTGATACGCACAGATTATGTTTCGCTTGGTTAAATCGTAACACAGTTATTTTCCCCCGCATCATTGGTTTCTCTCGATGGCCTTGGACACTCACATAGACTAGCATGTCAGCCAAAGTTGCAGCTCGCACTGGTAGCATCTGTGAAGTATAGTACGCCAGTTGACAGTAGTTGCGAAGCCTGTGCAGTGTCGGTAGTGGCGTCCAGACGGTGTGGTGTGACCTTGGGGCGCTCCAGGGTCCCTTGTCTTCGGCCCGGGCCTGCCTTATCTCGGCGCTCGTCAGCGCGATGACCGATACAGTGACGTCACGCCTCTCCGTCCGCAACCGAGTTCCGCAGATGGCTGGTCTCAGGGTGTCCACAGTTAGTACTTTCCTACTAGATCTAGTACTTTTACAAGTTTGTTTAGTGGTCTAGTACACTTACGCTCAGATCTAGTACTTTTTCCTTTAATATGATAATGTTACAGTAACTCCAATATGTTTTATTATTAAGCGTAATTATTTTTAAAAACTATGGAATGTATGTGTGTGTGGTGTGATATTTAAGTTAGAACCTTGCAATGTCATAATAACTTCCTAAATTGTTAAAACCATAACAAAATATAATTTAGTACTTTTATTTTTTTCAAATCTAGTACTTTTTTCTCGCCTGAATTGGTAGGAAATATTTTTTCCTTGTGGACAGCCTGGTTGGTCTCCGCCTCTCGAGCCGGCCCCACGTGGTCCCACTCGTGGCGAGGGTCGTGGCTCACTCGGGGTCACGTGTGCCCTCGCTGGGTCTCGCTCGCTGATGCGAACCCGTGCATACTATAAATTATTTTTATCCTTGTGGAATCTGTGGGCTAGGATCCCATAATGCGGGTTCCGCTTGATGGATTTCAAGGATAATTTAATCCCGTCTCATTTTGACCACGACATTATCACTGGGTATATATAACAGAACACCAAGCAGAGACGGGAGCGCGACTAGGAATGGAGAGTGTACTGGGAGCTCTGTCGCCTCGCGAGACCCTTTGACTCGGGCTGCAAAAACCGACTCGTTGTGGAGAGGGGGCGAGTGCGAGGCGAGACAGGACGAGACTGGGCGAGACAGGTCGAGACAGGTCGAGACTGGGCGAGACAGGTCGAGACAGGACGAGACTGGGCGAGACAGGACGAGACAGGACGAGACAGGTCGAGACTGGGCGAGACAGGACGAGACAGGACGAGACTGGGCGAGACAGGTCGAGACAGGTCGAGACTGGGCGAGACAGGACGAGACAGGACGAGACTGGGCGAGACAGGTCGAGACAGGTCGAGACTGGGCGAGACAGGGCGAGGCTGGGTGAGACAGGGCGAGACAGGACGAGACAGGAGGAGACTGGGCGAGACAGGACGAGACAGGTCAAGACTGGGCGAGATAGGACGAGACAGGTCGAGACTGGACGAGACAGGACGAGACAGGACGAGACAGGACGAGACAGGTCGAGACTGGGCGAGACAGGACGAGACAGGACGAGACTGGGCGAGACAGGTCGAGACAGGTCGAGACAGGTCGAGACTGGGCGAGACAGGACGAGACAGGACGAGACTGGGCGAGACAGGTCGAGACAGGTCGAGACTGGGCGAGACAGGTCGAGACTGGGCGAGACAGGTCGAGACAGGACGAGACTGGGCGAGACAGGACGAGACAGGACGAGACAGGTCGAGACTGGGCGAGACAGGACGAGACAGGACGAGACTGGGCGAGACAGGTCGAGACAGGTCGAGACTGGGCGAGACAGGGCGAGACTGGGTGAGACAGGGCGAGACAGGTCAAGACTGGGCGAGATAGGACGAGACAGGTCGAGACTGGACGAGACAGGTCGAGACTGGACGAGACAGGACGAGACAGGTCGAGACTGGGTGAGACAGGGCGAGACAGGACGAGACAGGAGGAGACTGGGCGAGACAGGAGGAGACAGGTCGAGACTGGGCGAGACAGGACGAGACAGGTCGAGACTGGGCGAGACAGGACGAGACAGGAGAAGACAGGTCGAGACTGGGCGAGACAGGTCGAGACAGGACGAGACAGGTCGAGACTGGGCGAGACAGGTCGAAACAGGTCGAGACTGGACGAGACAGGGCGAGAGAGGACGAGACTGGGCGAGACAGGAGGAGACAGGTCGAGACTGGGCGAGACAGGTCGAGACTGGGCGAGACAGGGCGAGACTGGCGAGTCAGGTCGAGACTGGGCGAGACTGGGCGAGACAGGACGAGACAGGACGAGACTGGGCGAGACAGGACGAGACAGGACGAGACTGGGCGAGACAGGTCGAGACAGGTCGAGACTGGGCGAGACAGGGCGAGACTGGGTGAGACAGGGCGAGACAGGACGAGACAGGAGGAGACTGGGCGAGACAGGACGAGACAGGTCAAGACTGGGCGAGATAGGACGAGACAGGTCGAGACTGGGCGAGACAGGACGAGACAGGACGAGACTGGGCGAGACAGGTCGAGACAGGTCGAGACTGGGCGAGACAGGGCGAGACTGGGTGAGACAGAGCGAGACAGGACGAGACAGGAGGAGACTGGGCGAGACAGGACGAGACAGGTCAAGACTGGGCGAGATAGGACGAGACAGGTCGAGACTGGACGAGACAGGTCGAGACTGGACGAGACAGGACGAGACAGGGCGAGACTGGGTGAGACAGGGCGAGACAGGACGAGACAGGAGGAGACTGGGCGAGACAGGAGGAGACAGGTCGAGACTGGGCGAGACAGGACGAGACAGGTCGAGACTGGGCGAGACAGGACGAGACAGGAGAAGACAGGTCGAGACTGGGCGAGACAGGTCGAGACAGGACGAGACAGGTCGAGACTGGGCGAGACAGGTCGAAACAGGTCGAGACTGGACGAGACAGGGCGAGAGAGGACGAGACTGGGCGAGACAAGAGGAGACAGGTCGAGACTGGGCGAGACAGGTCGAGACTGGGCGAGACTGGGCGAGACAGGGCGAGACTGGACGAGTCAGGTCGAGACTGGGCGAGACTGGGCGAGACAGGGCGTGACTGGACGAGACTGGGCGAGACTGGACGAGACTGGACGAGACTGGGCGAGACAGGACGAGACAGGTCGAGACTGGGCGAGACAGGTCGAGACTGGGCGAGACTGGACGAGACAGGACGAGACAGGTCGAGACTGGTCGAGACTGGGCGAGGCTGGACGAGACTGGGCGAGACAAGTCGAGACAGGTCGAGACTGGGCGAGACAGGGCGAGACTGGGCGAGACTGGGCGAGACTGGACGAGACTGGACGAGACAGGTCGAGACTGGACGAGACTGGACGAGACAGGGCGAGACAGGACGAGACTGGGCGAGACAGGAGGATACAGGTCGAGACTGGGCGAGACAGGTCGAGACTGGGCGAGACAGGGCGAGACTGGGCGAGACAGGTCGAGACTGGGCGAGACAGGGCGAGACTGGGCGAGACAGGACGAGACAGGTCGAGACTGGGCGAGACTGGGCGAGACTGGGCGAGACTGGACGAGACTGGACGAGACTGGGCGAGACTGGGCGAGACAGGGCGAGACTGGACGAGACAGGTCGAGACTGGGCGAGACAGGTCGAGACAGGTCGAGACTGGACGAGACAGGGCGAGACGGACAGGACTGGG
Organism: Bacillus rossius redtenbacheri; assembly: GCF_032445375.1. NCBI lineage: Eukaryota > Metazoa > Arthropoda > Insecta > Phasmatodea > Bacillidae > Bacillus > Bacillus rossius. Next base: position 13,519,809 of record NC_086330.1, read on the forward strand.
CGAGACTGGGCGAGACTGGGCGAGACAGGTCGAGACTGGGCGAGACTGGGCGAGACAGGTCGAGACTGGGCGAGACTGGGCGAGACAGGGCGAGACTGGACGAGACAGGTCGAGACTGGGCGAGACTGGGCGAGACAGGTCGAGACAGGTCGAGACTGGACGAGACAGGGCGAGACGGACAGGACTGGGCGAGACAGGAGGAGACTGGGCGAGACAGGTCGAGACTGGGCGAGACTGGGTGAGACAGGGCGAGACTGGACGAGACAGGTCGAGACTGGGCGAGACTGGGCGAGACAGGTCGAGACAGGTCGAGACTGGACGAGACAGGGTGAGACAGGACGAGACTGGGCGAGACAGGAGGAGACAGGTCGAGGTTGAGCGAGACAGGTCGAGACTGGGCGAGACTGGGCGAGACTGGGCGAGACAGGGCGAGACTGGACGAGACAGGTCGAGACTGGGCGAGACTGGGCGAGACAGGACGAGACAGGTCGAGACTGGGCGAGACAGGACGAGACAGGAGGAGACAGGTCGAGACTGGGCGAGACAGGTCGAGACAGGAGGAGACAGGTCGAGACTGGGCGAGACAGGGCGAGACAGGACGAGACAGGTCGAGACTGGGCGAGACAGGTCGAGACTGGGCGAGACTGGGCGAGACAGGACGAGACAGGTCGAGACTGGGCGAGACAGGTCGAGACTGGGCGTGACAGGGCGAGACAGGACGAGACAGGTCGAGACTGGGCGTGACAGGGCGAGACAGGACGAGACAGGTCGAGACTGGGCTATACAGGTCGAGACTGGGCGAGACTGGGCGAGACAGGACGAGACAGGTCGAGACTGGTCGAGACAGGTCGAGACTGGGCGTGACAGGGCGAGACAGGACGAGACAGGTCGAGACTGGGCGAGAAAGGTCGAGACTGGGCGAGACTGGGCGAGACAGGTCGAGACAGGTCGAGACTGGACGAGACTGGGCGAGACAGGAGGAGACAGGTCGAGACTGGGCGAGACTGGTCGAGACTGGGCGAGACAGGTCGAGACTGGGCGAGACAGGTCGAGACAGGTCGAGACAGGACGAGACAGGTCGAGACTGGGCGAGACAGGTCGAGACTGGGCGATTCTGGGCGAGACAGGGCGAGAAAGGACGAGACAGGTCGAGACAGGTCGAGACAGGACGAGACATTTCGAGACTGGGCGAGACTGGGCGAGACAGGTCGAGACTGGGCGAGACTGGGCGAGACAGGACGAGACTGGACGAGACTGGGCGAGACTGGACGAGACTGGACGAGACTGGGCGAGACTGGGCGAGACTGGGCGAGATTGGGCGAGACAGGTCGTGACTGGGCGAGACTGGGCGAGACAGGACGAGACTGGGCGAGACTGGACGAGACTGGGCGAGACTGGGCGAGACTGGACGAGACTGGTCGAGACTGGACGAGACTGGACGAGACTGGGCGAGACTGGACGAGACTGGACGAGACTGGACGAGACTGGGCGAGACTGGGCGAGACTGGGCGAGACTGGACGAGACTGGGCGAGACTGGGCGAGACTGGACGAGACAGGTCGAGACTGGACGAGACAGGTCGAGACTGGACGAGACAGGGCGAGACAGGACGAGACACGACGAGACTGGGCGAGACAGGACGAGACAGGTCGAGTCAGGTCGAGACTGGACGAGACTGGGCGAGACAGGTCGAGTCAGGTCGAGACTGGACGAGACAGGGCGAGACTGGACGAGACAGGACGAGACTGGGCGAGACAGGTCGAGTCAGGTCGAGACTGGACGAGACAGGGCGAGACTGGACGAGACAGGACGAGCGCTACCATGTACACACTCGCCCTCGACCTGTCTCGCCGAGAGTGTACAGCCGCCTTAAAGGATGGGTGGAGGGGGTTACCTGCCCCCTTTCAAAGTGATAAACAAACTGAACAATAAAAGTTTAAATAAAAATCGAAGGAAAAAATATTAACGAGTTAGTTGTTTGTATTTCAACACTCTGAGAGAGTTATTTGGCTTCTGGGTTGTAGACGCGTCAATCCGGCTACAACCAGTAGCCAAGTAACTCCACACAACAGACAATGGTAGCGAAATACCCGTGATCCTTGTTACTTTGAAACTACGTAAATTCAAAATTGATGTACTGCGTCATCTGTGAGACAGTGGCGGAACAAGAACATGGGTGGAGGGGGGAAATTTAAAAATGAGATAAAACAAATTAAAATTTTAACACATATATTTTAAATAAAATCACATTCCACGTGATAACGTCTTATAAATCGATGAACGCCAGCTGACCGCACGAAAAAGTGTCACTTTTTGCCTGAGCCGAGCGTGCAAGAACCGGCCAACCACCGTGCGAGAAAATCTTCTATAATATCAAACAGGTTAAGGTGTGCTTTTTAACTGATCGTTCGTGACTATATTTAAACAAATTATTTAAATTAAATTTGCAAAAACTGTAAATAATATTTGAAAATTATAAAGTATGCAATTTTTCATCGATGTTTTCTTATGACGTTATCACGTTAAATTATCGTTCGTAAACCGACTTTACAGACAACCCTCTTTTTGTACATTCATAAACCGATTCGGGGAGCGATATAAGTCGATAAGTCGCTGAAAGGACAACCCTGGCACAGAAGAGTCTGATGAGCACGGCCGTCGAGGGAAACTGAGAGGCCGGGGGATGTAAACGTTACTGAGGCCATAACTGTAAGCGTGATACGAGCGCATCGCATTACTCGTAAGGTTTCCTATGAATTCAATTAACAATAGACTCGTAAAGTTGTTATATCAGGGTAAACTCAGCCTTCCAAAACAGATCTAGAAACTGAACCGGGACTCTCTCTCTCTGTCTCTCTCTGTCTCTCTCTCTCTCTCTGTCTCTCTCTCTCTCTGTCTCTCTCTCTCTCTCTCTCTCTCTCTCTCTCTCTCTCTGGCGCCCGGTTTCGGGAATTTTGTCCCCCCTTCCCTTACACAAACACCCTTTTCCCTTTTCGACGGCCCTCCTGATTAGGTATATCATGTTTAGGGTTTCATTAATGTAAGTAATGTACGTATTGTATCTAGTTTTAAATAAGAATGAATTTAACTTACCATAACCTACCTCAACTTCTTTGTACCTATATATATATATATTTTTTTTTAATTGAGTGTATGTGGCCTAGACACGAGAAATGTAATGCCAATATTCACCAAGCAGCATTGTTACGTGGATAGCGGTAGTTTTGGGTAGCACAGTGATAGCAGGCTGGCCCCGACTTGAAAGTTATTAGCATTATATTGTATGATATGAAATTGAAATAACGTAACATCTTATTTAAATTAGCACTTCAGTCATTCAATATAATTTAATTTTTTTTTTGCCAAAGCAAACATTTTTTTTGACGTGATAACGACTTATAAATCGATGAACGCCGGCTGACCGCACGAAAAAGCATGACTCATTGTCACGTTTCGCCTGAGCCGAGCGTGCAAGAACCGGCCACCACCGTGCGAGAAAATCTTCTATAATATCAAAACAGGTTAAGGCGGGCTTTTTAACTAATTGTTCGTGATTATATTTAAACAAATTATTTAAATTAATTTTGCAAAAACTGTAAATAATATTTGAAAATGAAAAAGTGTGCAATTTTTCATCAATGTTTTCTTATGACTTTATCACGTAAAATTATCGTCCGTAAACCTACTTTACAGACAAACCACCCCCCCCCCCTTTTTTTTTTTGACATGACAACGTCTAATAAATCGATGAACGTCGGCTGCACGCACGAAAATGGATGACTCATTGTCCCGTTACGCTCATTGTCCCGTTACGCTCATTGTACGCTTGCACCGCATCTATCTCTCTTCCACTCGATTGGCCTATGAATCTACTATTATATTAAATAGGTTAAAGCGGGCTTTTCAAAAGTAGCTTTTTAATTTAGTACTTTAACTAAGCTATTTTTTTATTAATTTTTTGGTTATTTTTCCATTTTTCGAAAATAAAGAGCAAAAAGGAACATAAAAGAGAATTTAAAAAAAATATTTAGATATTTTAATATCAAGTTGAACCGTCTAACCGACGTGCAAGGAAATATACTGTTTTATGGAGCCAACTGAACATTCCAATTAAACAATCACTTTCATTCAAAAAGTTATAGTTACAATAATCTGTTCGTTAAAGTAATAAACATATTTGAATAATTAATGAGTGCAAATAAAAGTATATTTATCAATTAAATTGTAGATTTCATTTCACTCCTTTGTATCCATACAAAATAGTGATAATTCAATAAAAATGATTAAATTTTATTCATAAAAGTATGCGATCATTTCATCAATGTTTTGTTATGACGTTGTCACGTAGAACTATCGTCCGTAAACCGACTTTACAGATAACCAATTTTTTAATTTTATTGTTTCAGTGTTTTTCAGCGATGGGTGTGTATCAATTGACTACTTATCTGGAAACTGGCAAACCCAACGCCTATTGTTATGAAGTAAATATTGTGAAACTCGCCAGAAAGTTCGCAGTAAACGAGAACAGGCAGCCAGTAATAATAGTGGATGGCACAAGCAGCCTATACGACTTCTCCGACTTCCAAAGTAATAATTGGCTGATGGGAGGGCAGTTACGTGTCTGTAGGCACAATTTGAAAAAATTTGTAACCGCATTCAAGGTAAGGAGAGTCATTATTTTTTTTTACCATTGCTAATATTTAATGAATATTCATTGATTATTCATTAAAATACATCTTCAACAGTAAAGTTAACATAGTTTCCGATAAACAACGTTTGTTTCCTACATTCGCGGTGTTAATTAAATCCTGAAAACTGTGAAGTTATTTACTAAAACAAGCGTTCGGGGTAGTTTTGGAGTTGTGACATTTTATTATTATTATTTTTTTTAATATTTACACGATCACATTTAAGTTTTTCAGGAAATCAAACCCTCACAACAGCAAGCTGGTGCGTGAGTTATACTATAGTTACTTTATGCTGCGTGCGGTATTTGAACTATACTATCCATGTTAAAAAACATAATATAGAAACAAATTAAAAAAATTACATAAAACAAAAACATAACATAACCAAAAATTCTTAACTATTTTAAATACCATTTTTTAAACGTAAATGATTTTAGGTTAGATATTTAAAAACAATTAAATTGATTCAAAAAATATATAAAAAATTAAATCATACAGTAGTACTGTTAACACTTATTTTTATTTACATTCATTGTGTATTTTCGTCGACTTGTTGGTATTGGGTACAGTTTATACAACACGATGTCTTGCAGGAAAATATTTCAAATGTCTATTCATTTAAAGTTTAATGCTCTAGAGAATAAAGATGAATGATTCAAGAGGTAAACTGCAGTAGTATAAGTTAGAGGTTGTAAACTTTTTTTATGGTGTTCTGTGACTTCCTACTGATTGAGTTTTCAGTAAATAGGACGTTGTCATCCATCCTCCAGTTTTGCCTTTAAGACCGTTCATAATCACATTAGTGAGATTAGCTCGGGAGAAAAGAATTCACGAGAATGTTTTTTTTATGTGATTCTCAAGGCTGTCCTTAACGATAAAGCAAGCAAAGTTCTAAAGACCCTGTCACACTGTCAAAGTTATCCAAGTTGATGTGTGATATATTCTTGCGCCGTCAAGAGCTGTTACTGGCAGCTCAGGGAGAGAGCAGACAGTTATGACTATAGCCATTTCCGGGGGGCGGGGGGGGGGGGGAAATTCAATTATTAAAAAACTATCAACCTTTCTTTCTGATATTAAGTCATAAATAAACAATCACACTACGATATCACAGTGGTCCCTGCACTATATCAGTTGATGTTTACGCCAAATTTTTGATCTTTCATACGAAAATAATTATTTTTGAATAATTTCCCCATGTGTGTCTTTCCTTTCAGGATGCTGGTATAAAACTTGTGTTTTATTTCGATGGGTCGAACGTGGACGAAAAGAGGCATGTTTGGATCTCAAGACAAAACGAAAAGATTAAAAAACAAGAACATATTTTTCAGAAATTGAAACGCGGGCTATGTCCTAATAAAAATTTGTTACCAGCACTTTACGGAGCTTTTGGAAGATTTATTTTGCAACACGAGCTTGACTGCGAAGTTTTAGTCTCAGTAGGAGAATGTGACGAAGAAATGGCCGTATTTGCTCAGGAACATAATTGTTTGGCTTTCCTTGCTCAGGATTCAGACTTTTTGATACACAAAGGTGCTAAATACTTTTTGTCAATGAAACATTTAGACATCAAATCAATGAAGACTTTGTGTTACAACAGAGCAGCATTTGCAGAATCACTGTCACTGAATGGTGATCATTTGCCTCTTCTTGGCAGTCTGATGGGAAATGACTTGGTGCCATTTAACGAGCTCAAACGTTTCCATGAAAAACTGTGCCAAGGCTATAACCACGTGATCACAAGAGTCCGGCGGTTAGCCGACTACGTACGAAAATACCCGAACAGCGACCTGAGCAAGAGCTGTTTGTTAAAAATCGCTGATGATATTGGTGGAGACAGGAACATGGCGGTGTTTCTTGAGAGCAGCATAAATTGTTATAATTGCAAGAGCGTGGTTGGTGAGGATAGAAGGTGGGGAGTGATGCACGAGGCTCGAATCAGACACACGACATGCGAAATTCCGCCTTTTGTGTATCCGATCATGAGAGGGAAACCTTACGAACTGAGCGTTGGGCTTGAGGATTTCGATGGAGAAATGGAGGCCGCAGCGAAGGTGTACAGGCCAATGAGACAACGCTTCTATGGAGTACTCCTTCATGACGATCCAGCCAAGCGTGATACAGTTGAAGAGTGGTGTGTAGAGTCCAAAAAGATCTCTGAAGCTGCTCTTAATGTCAAAGTGCAAAGAGTTCCAGGTGAGTATGTTATAAATCACACCATACATCACTAACAAAAACACTAATTATGTACTTAAATAAATTTACAGTCTTGGATTTAAGAATAACAATGATGTTATTCACTGCTCACGTTCGTAACAGTATTATACTTATTGCAATACCAGTTTTCATTATTTTAAAACTTGTGATTACTTTTTACTATGACTATTTTAGTTTAACAAATACATTACACAGTAGTTTTACTTTCATAAAGTTTCATTTGACACACCAAAACGTTTGGTATGTCCCCTAATGTTTACGAAAGTGACTATATACTAGGGTACGTTGCTATACGTGGGTCCGCCACCTTTGTGACACATTTACGTTCATCTACTTCCATTTCGTTTTCACATCAAAAATATTTTTTGCAATGTCTTATTCCGTCTATATTTGAAAATAAAACCCAAAGTAAAAATAGTAAAAAAGACTATGTTCTAAAAATTTTATCTTTGCCCAAAAAAAGATTCTCTATTTTTAATTTTCAGGTAATATGCATCCTGGTTTGTTAAGATTGTGGACAGAAAATACATCTGTGATTAACAGAAGAAGATGGGAACTTTTTTTGTGGTGCATTTCACCTGCATTGGACAGATCTGCATTGACGTACATTGATCCGAAATACTACGTCCCAGCTGCTGTACTGTATTACCTAGTACACGTGGTAAGTTAAAATATGCTTCCTGAGAAGAAAATTATTAGTGGTAGTTGTGTGTTCCTATCTTTGATTCATTATGTCATGAATATCATACATTTGTAGATTGCATTTTTGGTAAAAATTAAAACAAAAAAAAACTCTAAAGTAAGTAATTACACATTTATTCAAATTAAAACATTAACAATTATAATACATACTTTTTCTAAAACCGGTCACAATTGAGATAATAATTTTCAATAAAATAATCTCTACATTTGGAATTAAATATTTCAGTGCTGTTGACGAACGTTTATTCTTTTATTTTTGTTAGTAAATCATCCACACAAATTAAGTCATGTTCTAAATATTCACAATTTAAATGTAAAGTTGAGAGAAGCTGCCTGTTTTAGTAATTTATGTTATTAATAGCATAATTATAGCCCATTTTATTTCCGTAATTAATTATAGTCTAACAAAACTATACAAAATTTGAGAATTGAATAAAATTACTAATTCAAAATAAGGAAGAAAAATTAACAAAAAAGTTAATGATGGCTTGGAATTAAGATTTTTATATTCTTGTTAATATTTGTATTCCATAAATTACCAAAAATGTGTGCTTATTGTGGCCAAAATAAATCATAAATAATGGAAATTAACTCAACCAAGTGGATAGCTCAAATACCATTTTCCAGTGTCCAATTTAGAGATATTTTGCAAGGAAATAAGTTATTTTGTCAAAATATAAAATTATTTCTTCTTTCACGTGTTTTATGAACATAATTTCTTTTAACAGGCATTTTAAACGTCTCGTTTTCGACTAAAGAAATCAAAATCAACGAGTGACGCATATGTTCAAGCGAAATGCGCGCGGGAAATTATTCCTTTTACAGAGGCTTCTTATAAAAAAAATTGAGTAATTCTTAATGGTTTGAAAATTAATTTTTAATTTTTACTACACGGCTCGTGACTAATATAACACTATTATAGATTAAAGAATACAATATGTATAAAACGAAAGTAAACTATTGTTAGCGCTCGACGCGGGGTGTTGTGACAGACAAACTGAGTGCTGAATTGGTGGGATGTGCATCTTACGTTATTCATATAAAAAAAGGTGTGCACTTTTGTGTAAAGAAAAAGTTGTATTTTACTGGGGAAAAGTATTTTAAAACTTGATTTTATACACAAAAATTTAATTTTCATAGTTTAAAAGTATTGCACTTACAATTAGCCAATTGTTGCTATAACTGATATTACATAAAATTTTACTAATTTTTTTGGGGACTTACTAAATTTGTTACTTTGTTCACCGTTAATAATTGTATGCCATACTCTTCTAATATTATCTTTGAAAGATTTGTGCAATGGGAGTGCATGAATTGATGTAAGCTTTTGGACATACGCAATTGCTAAGCACATGTATGTCTGTAGAAGAAAACTACAAAAAACACAAATTAAGCAAAAATTGCTGTTGTCAACAGGATATATACACCACATAATATTCCATGACAGGAATATGGTCAACAAACAAAGAAAAACAAAGAAAAATGGACTAAGAGAACGAAAAAAAAAAACCCACAAATGATGAATTGAACCCCAAAAAAATTTAGCACAACAGTTGAAACTAGACAAAAACACAACAAAACGAAAAGAAGAAACAAACACAATAGTTTTACAAAACAGAAACAAGGCAGCACAACAGTTGAAACGAAACAAAAACACAACAAAACGAAAAGACGAAACAAACACAATAGTTTTCCAAAACAGAAACAAGCGACGTTTCTGGAACTGCTATCTGCTCCCGTCCTCAGGCAGAGACGCACATGGTACGAAAACACAGGTGCGACTGAGAAGGGGCCGCCGCCGATCCATCATATTGCCATCCGGGGCAGTAAGCGTGGGCGAGGCCAGAAACAGAAGTTTCTATAACTCGCTAAGTGCATAGTAACTCAGGTGCACCCCACACTGGTGAAGAATCATTTGAATCGACGGCGGGGGCGCGGGTCTTGTGGGATAAGTTTGGCACACGGGCCTGTGTGTGCGCTGGTAGGTTGGGGTGGCTCAGAAAAAAATTGCTTAATGAAGCAACCCCAAGCAGACTCTTGTCTGACTGACAGGGACATTTGTGTTTTTTTTCGTTCTCTTAGTCCATTTTTCTTAGTTTTTCTTTGTTTGTTGACCATATTCCTGTTATGGAATATTATGTGGTGTGTATATCCTGTTGACAATAGCAATTTTTTCTTAATTTGTGTTTTTTGTCTTTTGGTTTTTTGTAGTTTTCTTCTACAGACATGCATGTGCTTAGCAATGGCGTATGTCCAAAAGCTTACATCAAGTCATACTCTTCTAATATTGATCAGAATGATAATGATTGGAAAAATTATTCATTGTTAGCTGAATCTGTTGAAATTAACTCTTCACATATGTGACGTTGAAAAAATTATTAATGGCTCAAAAGTTATGTGCTTTCTGCGCCCATGCTATAAAAAACAATATTGTATAAATTCACCCGGAAATAACAAATAAATGTAGAAATCGTCTAAGTAAATAAAATAAGTTTCAAAATTATTTTATTAATCGAATTACTGATAGTTTCCTGTAATTAAAATAGTGTGTGGTATTTTTACAACAATAATTAGTGAGGAATAGGGAAAAGATATTTTCAAAATAGTTTGTTTTAAATAGTATTCAAATGATAAACAGACAAACATGCAAATATGTGATTTTTAAAAACTAAGTTCGAATCAAACTATAAATACCAGATTTTGAATATAATAAAAAAAATTCAAATAAAATAGTGTTTTTCAGAGTTAATATAATTAGTTCAATTTTATTTCATAAAAACGGCAACAATAATAACATTCATATTCATGTAAACGTTTACCCTGCAATTTTTTTCTCAATCGACAGAAGACATGATGTTTTTTGCGAATTTTTCGTACATATGTACATATGCATGTGAGAAAGTTGGAAGTTGAGTCAATAACCCTCATATGTATGCTTTTTATGTATACATGACGAGTCTGAATTCAACCGTCAAACTTCTGCAGGTTTATTACGACAAAATAAGATGAAAACGTACATACGACTATCGGTCTAAAGGGTTTCCCGATGTATGTTTATGTCTTCGATAATACAGACGCTTAGCGTTTAATCTTAAATACGTTCTCTATTATTTACAATAAAAATGTTAGCTCAAACTTAAAATACGTCCAGTCTTATAGTGGTTTTCAACTTATTTTGTCGTGATGGACCTGCGGTCTAATTTAGTCGGTCGAATTCAGTCTCATTCTGTATATTTAAATTTACTTATAAATACTTTTCCCCTCGCGTTTTATACTAAGCACCGACTCTTTTTTTATGTAGGTTGTGAATCCAATTTGATACGTTTGGAAATACTGCTGTTACGTTCGAGTCAATGGATCTTTGTCACAATTTGAAACAATTAGGACGTATTGTTTTGGTAGCCTGTGGTTTATTTTCTCGATAGGATGAACACTTGCTTTATGACTGGGAAGTGGAAGCCATCATATCCCAAGCCGTTCTGCTCCAGACGATGAAAGACCGCCAGTTGGTGAGCTTGAGGACGCAGATTCCCGAGCCCAGGGCGGTCCAGGTGGCATCGCTCTTTGGCCGCGGAGTCACCACGGTCTTGCTCGTCATGGCGGCTTGCGGCGTTCCGCTCAAACAAGTCAGACAACATCTTACGGATTTAGTGGTCGTTCTTATGTGCATTCAGACACTGATTTTCACTCTTCCCTATTCGCTGCTCACTATAAACTTCTAAAGGTCTCGGTGTCAGCGGCCCAAACTGTAGGACTAGGGTTTAGTCTCCACCAGTGGCGTAGCCAGGATTTGTGTATGGGGGGTGTTAAGAAGCATGCGCCCCCCCCCCCCCATATTAAAGCGGGGGGTGGGGGGGTCCTCCACCGGAAAAATTTGGATTTTAAGGTGTAAAGTAGTGCTATTTTAGCAGTTTTCGGTACTTAAATTTAAATATTGTAATGGTAAAATTTTTATTAATTTTAATATGAAATTTGTTTGAGTGATGAATAAGAAATTAATTAATGATTTGGTGCTAAGGGGGGGGGGGGGGTTGTACCCCTAAACACCCCCCCCCCCTGGCTACGCCCCTGGTCACCACAACTTGATTTTCTTGTATTTTTAGGTGTTACCTAAACCATTCAACAAACCCGAGCATATATATATATTTATGGGGTCATTTCTTAGCTTCCTATCTGCACTGTTTGCTTTAATGTACCTGCAGCTTTCCGGAGAGTTAGTGGCAGGAAGGTGAGTCTTGTCTATTTCAAAATGTGAAGTCATGGTGAGTTTACGATTGAAAAAAAAATAAAGAATTATAATCTTAACTTGTACGCCGATAAGCACACGGTTAAGTTATACCGCGAATATCCAGTTTATGTTTAAATTAGTTGTCGTTAATTGGTTTATTCCAGTAAATGAGAATGGACAAAAGTGCACCCATGTTATTTAAGCTGAATTTTTGTATTTATAGGTACTGTCTGTATTCCGAAGTAATTGTAAGTTAGAAATCGTTGCCGATTTCTTATTTGTTTAGCTAACATTTTTTCCGTAACGAAATTGGTTATGTGAGTAGTATAATTATCCACTCCAAGGGAAGTGGATTGTGGAATAGGATTCAGGATTCGTGACCTTTGAACTATGACATCAAATCTTCCCCCAATTTTCCCGAAAATGTCCTTATTTTCACCCAAATTTCTTTGAAATTTCTCGATTTCCCACAAAACTTTCCCACTTTCCAACAAAATTTCCCTATAAATTATTTTCCATTACACCATTTTCTAAATCACCACTCATATCCGCAAAGCGTTTTGGTATTCCCCTTGACTCCCACCAGATAACCCACCCAACAAACCTCTAAGGGTATGGAGTATGCTTTCTGATTAGTCGGTTCATGCATTAAATATTTGTTTCGGGGTTGTTCAATACTGGTTAAAATTATTTATAAATATTAGAACTATGGTTTTGTATATCCCTGTACTGCTTTAGTAAACAAACAATGGTCGCTATTTTGGATTATGTCATTTTTGTGCATCTTGGATTCAATTTTCAAATTGTCTATCATTCCACTTGTTATGTAGCCATAATGTATGATGTAATTTCCGTTCCTCATCTTTGTTTATATTATATTCTGCCGCCATATTGGATTATGTAATTTCCAGCTATCATCTTGGATTCAATTTTCTCATGCTCTATCATTCCACTTATTATGTAGCCATATTGTATTATGTGATTATGTATCCGTCATCTTGGACTAGAGAATTATCTGACAAATTAAGTTATGACATCACACCCACTATCTCGTAATCGAGTGCCCCACTCCTATGAGTTGCTCTTGTCGTTTCGATGACATAATGGAGAACCCAAACTCCTGTTCGTTGCACTTTTCGCTAAAATTATATCGCCATATATTTTTCATCTGCGAGAGGCAGCCATATTGGATTTTTCACCATCTTTGACTTATGAACATTGACATAATATTGAACTACATAATCACCAGCACCTTTTTAACCTATGACATCTTAGACTATGTCATCATTACTTTTTGACCTTTGACATCACTGCTGCCATCTTGGATTACATCATCACAACCTTTTGACAAATGACATCTCCACGACATCTTGGATTATTTCGCCATCACCTATGACCTTGAACCTCAATGCTACCCCATTCATCTTTTCACAGTCATCATAGCCTAACTCCTTCCATTCCGCTTATACATCCACCATCTTGGATTTAATTTTCTCATGCATTTCCATTTCACTTATAAATCCACCATATTGTATTTAATTTGATCATGCTTTCATATTTTACTTCATCAACCAACATCTTGTATTTCATTTTCCCATATCATGTATATATTCACTATCTTGGATTATACAATTATAACCTATATAATTCACTTTTATTATTTATCCTTTGCTAGAGTATGTTGATGTATTATTCGTTTCTTTAGTATTGTTAGTTGCTTCAGTCCACCGTTTTTGCACACACACACACACGGCAGTTCAACCTGTTCAAGTCCGAACTGTCAGTTCGGACTGGAGGCCTAATCCATTTCGAGGTCCAAACAGTTCCGTAGTCCACCGAAGTTCGTTTGCTCGCTCTGCAACTTTTGTAGCACATATCAAAGGAGAAAAATGCCAGGGAAAGATGTCGAGATCATCTTTCATAGACTTCAGTGACAGCGAATTTGGAGAATAGTAAAGTTATATTTTAAAAAAAATTGGTTGTCTGTAAAGTCGGTTTACGGACGATAGTTTAACGTGACATTGTCATAACAAAACATTGATGAAATGATTGCATACTTGTATGAATAAAATTGAATTATTTTTATTGAATTATCATTATTTTGTATGGATACAAAGAAGGAGTGAAATGAAATCTACAATTTAATTGATAAATTTACTTTTATTTGCACTCATTAATTCAAATATGTTTATTACTTTAACGAAGAGATTATTTTAACTGTAACTTTTATACATGTTTGCTATTTAACTTCAAGATCGTCGAGAATGTTTTACGCTTTTACGCAATTACACATTTAACGACGAAGTTTGTTCGTCGTGAAATTAAACGTAGAATTGAATAAAAATGCCCTTGCAGTTAATAAAATAAGTATTAGTAAGTTTAAGAAAGAATTTCGGCTTTAATCTCCAACCCAGACGCTCGTGGTGCGCTGGGGCCGTGATTAAAATTTGTCGAGAATATTTTACATTTTTATGTCTTCCAGTGCTCAAAATGATATGCAATTGTGACCCCGGGCACAAAATTTTATTTATAATTCATTAATAATAACGCCCCTCGCGATAAACAAAGGAAAATTTGTATTAACGAGTGCCTGGTTGTCGCGGAAGCAACTAGAAACCGCGATTCGTTCGGTTCGCGTCCGTCACCGTAGATGGCAGCACTGTAGAGGAATAATATTATTTCGTTTTTATAATACGATTTTATAACAAATACGCATCCCAAATGCACCAAACTTATTTATAATGTGTTATAATATTTTTTTAAACCATTGTGCAAAAGATCCCGGGTGTAATTTGAATTATTATGTGTAACTGTAAAACACCATTGTTCGTACAAAAACGTATTTGAAAATTCAACATTACTTTTAAATAACCGTACTGATTTTGCTGAAAATCGGTGGACGATAGTTAAATTACATAATATTAACAATTCAAACGACGAAAACATGATTGAAAAGTCAAATCGATGGTTGTTCCAATCGAATGGAAGAGAGATGCGGCGCAAGCGTACAATGAGCATAAGGGGACACATCGTAGTGGGACAATGTGCATTACGGGACACTTTTTTGTGCGTGCAGCCGGCGTTCATCGATTTATTAGACGTCACGTCAAAAATACTTTATAATAGTGTGGATGGTTGACTAGGTTAGTTTAGCTACAAATACAGTATTTTTATTGTAACTTTACAATTCTCTAATGTCTCAGCCACTTAAGTATTTAGACTTTAGATATGTACGTTTAGCCTTTAGATATGTAAATATCGGGCGGTGTTGTGTGTAATATTTGCCTAATAATATGTAGGTTAACAAATTTTGGTTCCACTATGCCACTTCGAGAGAAGCCATGAAGACATGTATTTCCCCATCACCTGAGGTCGTTGCTAACAATGCTACAAATCTGATGTGAAGTATATCAATTCAGCTAAACATTGCCATGTACGCATAACCTAAACATTAAATTTCCACACATATTACTGCTCCTGTATGCCATAACACTTCCACATGAAAGCATCATGAACCAACTATCTTATGCTCTGCTGAAGGTGCATTTTGACTCGGAACATTTCTTTCACCTACAGCCTAAAATATACTCTCTCTGCTTATTAGCTACCACTGCCGTCACCCGCGGTCTCTAGATCGAGACCCGGGGCGGTCCTAGTGGTTTTCAGTGGCTCTAAAGGAAATCTCCGGCGGGCGCCAGGCCCCGGCCCGTGAGTAAAACTCTACTGCTGCCGTGTGCCGGCTTGAGAGGGGAGGAAGCGTCATGACGCGCCAATTTTCTAATGTGCCGTTATTCCAAATTAATAATCATAATTAGTCATTATTATTTATAGGACACTCGTATCTTAATGACATATGTCTGAATTAGTTTGCGGAAGGCCTATAATAATAATACATAACACAATTGAGATTAATTATATTTAAAAATAAAAAGTCAAGTTGGAGACTGTATGTAACTTCTTGACTACTCCAGTGGCTACTTGCAAGTAAAAACAGGGTGGTAAATTAGGTTGGTTAACACTGTGGTTAATTATTGGCGGAAAGCCGCAAGGGACGTTCCGGACGTTTATTAATTGCGGTTTCCCAGGGGGGAAACCGCTGCACAACTACAACACACTTTTACTATTAAGGGTTGTTCTGTGAATAAAAATTAACTTACTTAATCACAGTAATTTAATATGCATGAGAACTGTTTATTGGTGTTGGCATATGGTCGTAATCTGTGAAGGCACTCACCGGCATCGGCGGCTCGCTTGACTTAGGTGAAACGTGCTAGGGGTGCGTTCTGTTAGTGGGGTTTAATCCTAGCGGGTGGAGGCTGGGCTTTATGGCCTTCGGAGGGGTGACGACACCACAGTGTTCTTTCATTTCTCAATATAGGCAAAGAACAATAATGCAGGTGCAACACATTAATAATTTACATTTTAGTAATTTAATATTTTATTATGATAATTGCAAATTCTTTTTTTTTTATTACAGATGATGCCATGGTTGTATTATGATGGAAAGTTGTTCCTGGAACAATTTTTAGAAAGGAAAAATGGATTCCAACGACAATTTCAGGTATGTTTTGACTAAATTTGTTTGTTTGTGTGAGTGCGAGAGAGAGATGTAAAGAATAATGGTGTGAGAGATTATTGTGTGTGTGTGTGTGTGTGTGTGTGTGTGTGTGTGTGTGTGTAATGAAGCTCCGACAGAGTGGTGGAGACCTGGCGGACATCTCTCCGTAGCATTACTAGTAGATGTTGTAGCCTGGCACCAGCTCTCTCAGGAAGAGCAACTTCCGACAGGAAGGTGAGTCGTCGACCGTTCGGCCAGTGTGGCTAACCAAGGATGTCACCTACGCTGCAGAACAATGATGGTGTGCAGGATAGCTTGAACAAGATAGCCCTTGTGTTCTGGGCCCGTGGACATACCCTTATTATTCTCAATACTCCCACTCGGACCTTGGCAGTGTCTAAGGAAGACTGAAGTCAGGTGTGTGTCAGACACGGCTCCCGCTCGCTAGGAGCAGAAGTAACTCAGCACTACATAGATGAGGGAGCTGCCAGACTGTATTTAAAAGCTGTAAAAAACATGATAAACTCACATCTTGATGACTTAAAATTCCGAAAGAGTTTCTGAGGAAATAAACAATAGACAGTTCTGGTGTTGGACTCGGCAGTGGTGCCCATCCCAGGGCGTGCTCCGATGGTAGCAGGCAGTACAGACAGGGTTGGGACCCGGGCTTAAATTAAGGGCCAAGGAGGTACTATGTCAGTATTTATACATGTAGATAAGGTGGGTACCAGTCATGTAAATGTTAGTAGAAAATATTGTAATGAAACACTGAAAGCTGAGGTTTGAGAAATACACATTTAAATTTATCAATGACAATTGAACCATGCGAGTGAAATCACGATAGAAATAAAGAGGAATGAAGGAATAAATGTGAAAACACAGGAGAGATTTATACACCTCCCCATCCAATTAACTGAACTGTTTGCTCCTGCCTAGTGTCATGCTGATTTATTGTGTGAAAACACAGCCCTTTATTCTGGTAATGTGAATGTCTAACATTCGTTTCTGAACCGAGGCAGGGTCACAGTAGTGCTAAATGTAAACACAAATCTGTGAAAGTTGTTTGTTTTGACATTGACCAAAGAGACAATGGACATTTAAATATTATTGATGTTCCATAGAGTAAAGTGTTTTGTCGTAAGTTACATTCCGATTGCATTCAAAAGGTAAGTAGGAACTGCTTCGTGGGATATGTAGAAGAGAGTTAGTTAATTGCTGGCCACTCGAGGCATTGTGCGCATCCTCCACGAAGTGAATTTTTTTATCTTGTATTTACTTATTTAATTACAGTAGGCTTTAATTAATCTTAAAACCCTTAACGAGTCTTGCGGAAGCCTGCCTACACTGTCTACGAATTTAATTATAGTTATTTAATCATTAGTATCCTTAGGGATTTTTATATAGTTTATTTAAAACACCACACTCGTGTAACAGTGTGATTAATGCAAGTAACCATGTAATAGCTAACAGAGAGCATTTTTCTACATGACAATCTTTGTACATCTGTGTAATTAAGGTGTGAGTGGAACCTGTAAAACACCACACGAGTTAGTATTAAGTGCAGTAAAGAAGTTTGGAGGGACTGCAACAGTAGGCCAAGCCGGGTGGCTATTAGAGATTCGTTCAGTTGGCTTTCACCCTGTGGCAGGGCCAGACGACTTGGCGCACCCCGAAGTACTCACCGTCTTTGTCATCACTGATATAGCTACTAGTAGGTCTTTTTTAATCCTCAGCGGTTGGCCCCCATCGGCTTGGCTCTAACACACCAGCCGCGTAACTTATTTTTATATTTCTCATCAGGGGATGTTTTACATATTTTATGTATTACTCTCGCCACCTGACCACGATGTGTGGTCCAGATTTCACGTAATGCAGAACTCTGCTGCAAGGCGTTCTACTTTAGCCAGCACATGGCTGCCTACGAGCCAAACATGCAACTTGAACATTACCTACATTTAATTCGCCCGAGGACTTCCACGGCGGGCTATGAACCTCACCCACATGGCACATGTGTTTGAGGGGCCCTCCGCCCTGACATACCAGTATCAGTAATAATCGTCATGTCTTAATGCACCAGATGCACAATGGCGAGTGTTTTCGTGTAATTGTGATTCATATAATGAGCAGCATCCTGCAGTCAGACATGTAATCAGTATCTGTAACTTGTGTAATACTACAGTCACACTGCGGCTGACAACACCATTATCAATTAGTGTCCTTTGTGCTTGCAATCAGAACTTATGTCACATCATAGTTATCCCATAACATACTTGGTACCAACTCGCAGTTACGCCTTAAGCAGTCGGTAGCCCGCGAATGATAGTGTGTCTTTTTGAGCTCCAGCTCTATGAGCTCTACACGAACAAACACCCTAGGGAGGCCCCGATGAAGCATTATGACCTGTGCGATTAGATGGAGCACCGACGGTTGTCTTCAATGCTAACTCGCATTCTGCAATATCATTTAAGTGTCCGGCACATTTTTGTTTAGGAAGAACCTAATTTTCCTGTTCAATCTCTCCTGGTCCACATTTTGTATTTTCACAAATCCAGGCTTTGCAGCATTCCATCAATTTATCTGAATCACCTCTTGCTTTGGTCGTAAATTCCCTTCAAAATAATTGTTTGGGTTTAAGCATGGAAAGTTGCTTTTGTATAATTCTGTCGCGGGGGGGGGGGGGTCGATCGGTCGGCTTTACGGTGGATTGTTAGAGGGCGCCACCACGTGGTACGGCACGTAGACCCGGTGAGACTCCTAACTCAGGGCGTGACGTCGCCCATGTGAGACGTGATATTCCCCCTTGAAAACGCCTAGCCCTAATTCCTGCCCGCTCTCAGCGTCGGGCACGCTTTTCCCTACGAAGTGGGCTCTCAGGCGTCCCACACGCCGTCACTCTCCACGTGGTCACACAGATAGAAAATAAAAGAATAATACGTTAAATTCGCACGTCTGATTTATTCCGCTAATTCTGCTCACACACGTACACGGTTGAAACAGTACAAAAATGCCCGCGGCACGAATCGGTTTATAGGTGATGCGCCACCACGTGGTCACATATTGAATTACGTAGTACAAGATAAAAGACCGAGACTGGCCGTGAATTAATTAATAAAGCAGTCCCCCGACCGAGAGCTGCTCCGAGGACTAAAAGAAAGCGATTGAGATGAAATTAAAGTTAACAGAATTACTTGGCAGAGAATACAAGCGGTGAGGTCCCCGGAGTGCTGATGCGTCTGCTCTCGGTCGTTGATGGCGGAAGACTGGGGTGAGATCATGGCTCGCTCGACTAACATGGCGTCCTCCCGCCGAAACAATTGCTGTTAAAAGATATTAGCGAATTCGTGCCACGGGAAACTAAATTAACATGACAAGAAAGCATTGAAAATTATATAACAATTTTTGAATGAAGAGAAAAGATTGTACAAATAATAGTTATTAAGATTGAAACGTAATTATTGTCTGACTTCGGGTTTCCTCGGGAATGTCCGGAAACGCTATGATATTTTAATACATTATTAAAAAATAAAAGTACACAAAACCCTCCCGGCCGATCTGCCGTCACGTTGCACTTAGGGAATATAAAAACAAACAACACAATTATATATACTTATGTTTTTAGGGGTGCGGCGCACTGGCTTGACAGCGCCCTCTTGCCGGGCGAGCACACACGCACGCACACGTACGCACGGGTAGGTGGGAGGTTTGAATGGAGGGATGGTGTTTGGGCGGTGGCATATCGGACTTAAGAGGGGCCGTAGTCCCGGACGATGTCAATTCATTTCGTCTGTAACCAGTTGAAACTGGTTTGGCTGGCTATAGTCGAATGACAGCATTCGCTATCATATTTACACTCTACACTTAAGAGGAGACAATATAAATTCGCTATACGTACCGACATCCTAGACCCATAACCTGTTGGTTTTGTTAGTTAAAATTATTAGGAAACATTCTAAATCAGACAACATATTAATTTACGGTTATTAAGCACGGTAAAAAATGTAGTTGGGCGCTATTTGTTTAAAAAAAATTTTAAATTCATAAAATACTTTTATTGTGTGCTTTTTAACTTCCTCTTTTCATAAAATCCGGCGGAAATAAGATATTACAAATACTTTAGGAGATATCGCCGTTCTTATTTTGCAATACAAGACCTGTGCAATCATTCGACCGACGATTTTTTTTATTTTGTCGTGTGTTCGTGTATGCCTAATTAATTAAAATGGTCGATTAGGTCAGGTCAGTTACATTATAAATACTTTCAAACTAAGCGGACATTAAAAGTAATATGAATTAATTTTAATGGTTTTTTAGTTTTAAAGTATTTATAATGTAACTGACCTGACCTAACAAACCGGGACAAATGATGAACAGTAGGAACTCACGTAACTTTTTTATAACTTATTTTTAAACAATGGTGAATGCCGCAAGAAAAATATTTCATACTCGTAAACAAGAAACAATTGTCAGGGCTGCATGAATGCACAGGTATTGTGATGAAAATTAAAAAATTCGATATCTCCTAAAGTATTTGGAATTTCTTATCTCCGCCGGGTTTAATGAAAAGAGGTAGTTAAAGAGCATAGAATGAAAGTATTTTCGGTTTAAATTTTGTTTAAAAAATTTTTTTTAACACATGTCGCCCAACTACATGTTTACCTTAAGCACATAACTGTTGCAATAATTACAAGAAGATGGTAGCTAACTTTTTACACAACCTGGCTTGTTGCCCATGGATATTAAACCTCCTAGAACAAAACATATTTAAGTGATAAGGATTTGTGTGAAACTAATTCAAATTAAATTCCAACACATAGTTGATTGTCCAACATAGAAGGATTAGCAACAAGGTACAATTAAAAAGTTACAGTCTCCACTATAGTTAGTTGTGTCTCTTGCTGATTATTTCTGAAGATAAATGAATTTGTACTGCAAATACGGACGATAACTTATGTACTACATATATTTAGTTCATAATAAAATTTTAATTTATAATTTTATAGAAGAAAAAATAAGAGGCTTAGAAATTCAAAGTGCCATCTTGGTTTCAGAAAATTTAAGGTATGCTACTTCATTACAGTAGCCTCTAAATAGTTGGCGATTATGGCGTTAAATTTTGGACCAACTTTTTATAACTGTGTCTGTATGCCAGTGTGTTTAAATTAATGTCATCTCTGTCGCGTTTGGCTCAGAAACTGCCACAGCACCTAATTTCATCTCTCTTTCTTATTATTATCTATGTGACTGAAGCTAGTTTATTTACCATCAATAGAATGCGTTGTATAATATAAGGTTTATAGAGATTTTTAGTATTTTAACAAACAGGTTTTATTTTAACTAACTAAAATACTTATATATTAAATTAAGCAAAGAAACTTATCAAAATATATATTTTAAAATATACAATAAATTATCATTAAAATTAAAAACATTTCAAACGTGCACCTAAATAAAATATGTATGCTGTGTATTAAATATGAAATTAACAAGCATTGTAATGACCTGTCATATTTTATATATGACCTTGACCTTGACCATTATTTATAGGGTGAATTCCCAACCGAGGGTTTTCGCCTAATTAGATAATATAACATAATCATTCTTTCATTCATTCATTTATGAAATCTAAAAAGGAAAGCTTAAATTAAATCTATTTAATGATTAGTTCTTCCACTGAATGTATCTCTTCGGAGTATTAGTTACTTATCGCCTGGTTGGTTATGGAGATCCGCTCGGCTCGGATAGCTGAAATTCTAAACGCCTAGCTGTATACTGACTGTTAAAAAATATTCTGTTTATCTCTTGAAATGTTTCCTGCAGTGATACATATTCAATTCGGGAGTATTTCCATACATAATAGCCAGGGCCGGTCCTAGGGCGGTGCGAGAGGTGCGACCGCACCGCGTGCCATCAAGGGAGGGGGCGCCGAAATCAACCGACACATGAGACGAACGACGGTGACGATCGGTCTCACGGTAAAATGGACGAATTGAGGTACCCGCCCTCCGAAGTCACGGTGTCACTTCAAATTGAATGAATCCAAATTAATAATGATTATGTGTACGGCAGCTCTTTTAACGTGGCTCATTCGTATTACATTACTAGCAATTGTTTATTTACATCCTGTGTCCCACAGTTTACAGTGGCGCTTCATCTGGCCGTTACTTGAACTGCTTGGCGCCTGAGTCTTCCAATTTCCAGTCGTTCATTAGGGGCAAGTGGGGCGCGGGGTTAAATTTCGTCCGTCACTTGTTTCGCTAGGCAAGCATTGTCTATTGAATTGCCAAGTCGTTGAAACATGCGCGAGTGTATATCTGTGTTGTACAGTGTGTGTGTCGTTAGATTATTACAGAAGAATTCTTAATAGAAAACAGAAGTAGGTAAGTATTGTTTATATAAGTTCCTTTCCAGTAGTGGAGCACAGATGCGGATACCGATTAATCGCATATTAACAGCAACGTATCAAAAGTTTTGTAAATATGGCATCTTCGTGCATGTTCGGCGATGTTTGTTTTAACGAAAAATAAATACATATTGCGACAAGACGTTGGCGACACTTAATTACCATACATATACATTGCATTGAAATGTTATTAACGTTTACTTGTTCTAAACGTTCACAATCGTTCTGAAATTATCTCCGTTATTTTAGTACAGTTATTTTCCGATAAGAATCTTAACTTATTTAAATGTTAACATATGATTATACACAAAGACCAAACATGAATAGCGTAATAATTTATTACCATATAAAGCGGACGTTTCAAGAATCGGTAATCGGTAAAGTCATATCAGTGCACCACTACTTTCTAGTGTATTCTGTGGTACTGCGATAAGACATATCCACTTATCAACGAACGAAACCGCACGGCGAGATTAAACACGGTGTCTTAGGCGTTTAATGATTACGCGCGTTTGTCGAGTATGTTTCTCCTTGCAGCCCGATGTACTGAGCTTTTGTAGTGTATTTATTATAGTATATGTATGGTAGCTTTTGTATGGAAGTGATGTACCTGTTATGTAATAACTATTATTTAATCTTTGCCTATACTGCGTTTTATATATAAGGTGGTAAAGGTGTAGGTACTAGTTTGTTTTAACAAATTTGTATAGGCCTACTATATATTATATATCACTCTTGTTAAAGTTATTTATTTTTTTTCCAATAACTATTAAAAAACGTTTTGTCTAAGGGCCTGTTTTACTGCCTTTATTTAAGTGACAATTAGCGTAACTGAGTTTTTACATATTTTGAATGGAAAATAAATTAAAAATCAATCAGTTATACTAACTGCCAGTTAAATAAAGGTGGTTAAAAACAGGTCCGTAATTAATAAAAAGTGCCAAAAACGGGTTTTTAAATAGTCCCTGAACTTAAATAAAGGAAAAAAAAAAATTAATTTAATTATTTTATAACTGGCTACTGCCGACGATTTCGATCGCGTGGGTCCGTGGGAATAGATTATCTCACATCAGATTTAAAAATCTTTAACTCAAGTATGTCCTATTCTATGTCACTGATTTCCTGATATCATGTATGTAACGAGTGATGGTTAAATGTGTCTTTTACAGATTAAAAAAACATGTCACAGTCTTCAAAAAAAATGTCTGGTACACAAAACTTAAAAAAGAAACATATAAAGCAAGCCGAAACTGAAAAATCTGCAAATTTGCTATCAAAATTTTCGAGAGTCGAAAAGTTATCTGACCCTTCATCACCAGAACTTCAATATCAACAAGCAATAGAAGAAGACCCACTTGAAAAAAGTTCTGATCTTGAAGATACACAGCACCATTTTCAAGAAGATTTAGCTGTTCCTGGAACTTCATCTGCATCTCAAAATATTACAGAAGAAGTTGTAACAGATGAATAGTTATCATCATCTTTTAAAGAGAGAAAACTAGATGATATTTCAAAATGGCCGCTTATTATTGACTCTGCAACAAAAGATGAAATTCTTCTTCGAGGCCTTGTTTGTAATGAAATGAACAACGAAAATTACCCAAAGAATTGTGACGGCCGTCATTTTTCAAATTCGCATTTTGAAAAAGTAATGCCAAATGGGGAGATTTTTAAAAGAAGATGGCTCGTGTACTCTAAATCTGCAGATAAAGTATATTGTTTTTGCTGTCGTTTACTCAACACAAACCCCAACTCTAATTTGGGAAAAGAAGGATTTGACGACTGGCGGCACTTATCAACGCGTCTCAAAACACACGAAACATCCTCAGATCACCGATGTGCTTTGAACAGTTGGATACAAGCATCGATTAGGTTGAAGAACTGTAGTGGGATAGACAAACAATTACAAAAACAGATTGAAGATGAGAAATCGAGATGGGTTGCTATCCTCGAAAGAATGATGTCGATAGTGTTCTTCTTGGCAGGCAATAATTTGGCATTTAGAGGGAGCTCTGAAACATTATACACCCCTAAGCAACTTCTTGGGTTTGGTGCAATTATTAGGAAAATTTGACAATGTGATGATGGAGCACCTCCACCGTGTTGTAAATAAAGAGACTAATGTCCACCATTTCAGCAAACGCATTCAAAACGAATTAATTGGCTTACTTGGAAGTGAAGTTCGAAATAATATAGTGAATATGGTAAAGTCAGCTAAATACTTCTCCATCATTATAGACTGCACTCCTGATGTAAGCCACATTGAACAAATGTCACTAACATTCCGGTTCGTTGACGTTAATGAAGAAGAAGTGGAAGTGCGAGAGTGTTTTGTTGGTTACAAGCCAGTAAGTGACTCTTCGGGAGCAGGACTCACTGGCCTCTTTCTTGATTCGATTGTACAATAATTTGATTTAGACATGAACGATTGTAGAGGTCAAGGCTACGATAATGGAGCGAATATGAAAGGAGTGAACAAAGGTGTACAAACCAGAATTTTAAACCTATATCCTCGGACATTTTTTAATCCATGTGGCTGCCACAGCTTGAATTTGGTGATAGCAGATGCAGCCAAAAGTTCCGTTAAATCTGTTTCTTTATTTGGATTTCTCCAAAGACTATTTGTTTAATTCTCTGGATCAACCAAACGATGGGAATTGATATCCAAGCACATAGACGGATTATCATTAAAAAAAAGTTTGCGAATCTCGCTGGGAGAGTAGAGTTTCTAGTCTTGCTGCTGTTCGCTTTAACTACACTTCAGTTCGTGAAACCCTTCAAAATCTTCATGAAGAAACTAATGACTCAGTTGCAGCATCAGAAGCATTGTCGCTTATTCAGAATATGGAGCAATTTGAGTTCATAATTACAATGGTGGCTTGGTATGATATATTGTTTCAAGTAAACATTGTAAGTAAAGCTATGCAGTCTGAAACTATGGACTTACCAAATGCATCGCAATTACTGAAAAACTGTTCGGAATTCGTGAAAGAGTACCGTAGCTTTTCCTCAACTCTAATTACAGCTAAAGAAATAGCGCCTCTAGCCGAAATAAACCAAGTTTTTAAGGCAGTCCGATCGCGAAGAAAAGAACTGTTATTTGAATACGAAGCCTTAGATGAAACACCAACTGATCCGGAGGAATTATATTAAATTAACGTTTTTTACCCGATGATAGACACAATTGAGAATACATTGGTTACACGTTTTCAACAACTGTCAAAATTCAATGATACATGGTCATTTTTATACGACATTAAAATAATTCCAGAAATATCCATGTTGGAAAAAGCCTGTGCTGAATTGCAAATCACTTTAACCGGTGGAGAAAAATGTGACATATCTAGTCATGAATTGGTTGAAGAATTTGTGAGCCTGAACCCATTACTAAGAGATCTTCAGTCAGGAGAGCCAATAAAAGTACTTCGACTTATAAAAAAAATGATTGGCAAGATATTTTCCCGAATGTATCGACAGTGCTTCGTATCTTGCTAACTGTGCCTATAACTGTTGCCAAAGGAGAACGAAGTTTCAGTAAATTAAAACTTAAAAAACCTACCTACGGTCTACTATGTGTCAGGAAAGACTGTCCGATCTTGGTATTTTGTCTATAGAAAATGCTATTGCCCAAAAGTTGAATTATTCTGACTTGATAAAAAAATTTGCAAGTGCTAAAGCTAGAAAAGTGATTATCTAGGTATTTTTTTTATATTTTTACTACATGTCTACATACTTTTTGATTAATGTTTGCATGGAACATAGAATAAATTAAAGTTGACAAAAATTATATTTATTATTACTATTTGTCATTTGTCCACTACATCTATCACATATAATAGGTAATCGCACAAACTGGTCAAACGAACATTTCTAAGATTTAACATTTTAGACAGCAGTAATTCGGCTTAAAAATTTGAGGCGGCTGCTTTTTTTGGTGGAAAATTAAGCAACCAGTTTAACAATATTTTTTTTTATTTAGAGGGGCGCCATTTTTAGATCTCGCACCACCTAAAAATGTTGATAGGACCGGCACTGATAATAGCATTGATGATGATTCCTTTATTCTCGTGTCCGAGCACCATTTCCCCCAGGTAACGCCGCGATGTTCTTGGGTTTTTCGTAGACGGTTGATTGTGCGATGGTTTACCATTGTTTTCCGTGAAAGGAAATCGCAACCCCCCTAGTTCTGGACCTGAGTGGTAAACTTTTCTAAAGTGGAAAATTCCCGACTCGTCCGAAAATCAGAATTGTGCCCTTAGATCTCTGATCAGAAGCTTGACACACTGAGCTAAGCATGTCAGACACATTAATATTATATAATACCATTAGCGAGTGTTTGCAAAATTACATCAATATTGATATAAGTTCGACAGCCGGTGATAATATAAATATTACAATTTTGTCTAATATAAAATTCACCGTTAAATAAACTGTTTTCACACATTATTCTTATGTATATGATATTTGGAATTTATCATTTAATAAAAATATAAGCAACAACTGAACAACCTGGTTTTAGGACCGCTCTAAAAATTCGATAAAGCAATGTGAAGTAATTAACCCAAAAATGTTAATAGTGGTGCACTTTGGTGTTTTTACTCTCCCTGTTTTTTTTGTTTGCATGGTTTGTTAGTTTTTTATATTTCCAAAGTTTGTGTTCGTGTATGTGAACAATAAGTTCCAAACTCCTACTTCGTTGACATTGCCTGGTGTAGATATTTGTCATGGTGACGTCGTACCTCCTAGGGTCACCAAGCCCGGACCCCAGGCCGCTAATATCCGTCCCCGCTGACGGCGCGCACCCTAGCATCACCCGTGTACTACGGCAGGGAGTGCCCGGTGAATTAAACACCCCCTCATCACCCCTCAGAATGTAATATCATTTTACTATGGGAGTGCCTCTTCAGGGCATTAAGTGTGAGTATCCCCTTCAGCAAGAATTGATGGGGAAAGTTTAAGTATGTAATATTAAGTGGAATAGTCCAAGCAAGTTACGAAAAATCTTCCGTTTGTTTGACTCTAGCGACCAATAATTATCCATAACAGAAATAATCACGTAAATCATGAAACCTGTTAAATTCATGTTAAAACTTAATTTAATTATGAAGGAATGCTATAAGACTCTTAGTCTGTAAGTCTACGTAAGAACAGTTAAGTTTCGTTAGCATGGAATTGGCGCGGCCCCTCCTGCGCGCATCTCACGAGAAGAGTCTAGCGACAGCAATGCTACCTTCCTGCAACTGCCGCACCGCTTACGCTCGTTCCGGGGCCGGCTGCCGCACTGCTCAGGCTCGTTCCGGGGCCGGCGGCACGATTATATATATCATCTGAAACTTTCAATTAGCAAATATGGCCTCGTGGCTGAGCGCTCAGCGGCGCTATCATCTATACGTAAGGTTGGCGGTTCGAATCCCGGCAGGTACGAACTTTTTTTTGTACTTGTAAAAATAAATACGATCACGTAACATTTCAAAAGTAATAAATATTTTTGAATAATGAATGCAAATAAAAGTATATTTATTAATTAAATTGTAATTTTCAGGTAAGGTCATGATAACTAATGGTCAATTAGGTTAGGTTAGTTACATTATAAATACTTTAAAACATTGTGGACGGTTGATTTGGTTAGGATAGCTACATTAAAGATACTGTGAAATCATGTAAACTGTTTCCTAGCGCTGGATAGCTACATTTTTAATAGTTATTTGCTAAGCAACCATAAAATGATTTTACAGTAATTTTCATGTAGCTATACTTACCTAATATAACCAACCATCCACTAAACAGTCTATGTGGCATTTTTATACTGGAGAGAAAAAACGCGCGCTTAAAAATAAAAAACATCCAGGGGGTAGGGGCTCCCGATCGGCTAACTTCGGAAAGGATCGGCATT
Source organism: Bacillus rossius redtenbacheri (assembly GCF_032445375.1). NCBI lineage: Eukaryota > Metazoa > Arthropoda > Insecta > Phasmatodea > Bacillidae > Bacillus > Bacillus rossius. The sequence goes on from NC_086330.1 coordinate 13,548,491, forward strand.
TGCGGCCAGTTGCAGGAAGGTAGCATTGCTGTCGCTAGACTCTTGTCATCTCATGTCCCTCCCTCGTCACCAGCAGTCGCCAGCCCATAGCGCCAGCCAGCCGCGGTCCTGAGCGCACGTGGTTCGTGTCACGGGAGACACAGTGTTGCAACCTTGAGCGAGTTCTGTTGCGTGGGTAATAAAGCTGGAGCCTTGTGTTCTACCGCCGGGTGACCCTCCCCGCGCGGTTTGCGTACGTACGGCACTGGCCGACTCCCGTCGACACACACCTACCGACTGCACTATCATTCTGTACAGCTATTTGTGTGTAGAATTCACACCACGGGACTGACCAGTGAATGGTATCAGGGCACAAGTGTTTACAGTACATTGTTTTATTGTGTGTGATGTGCCAACGCGTGTGATTAAAGTCTATTGACCAAACAGTTTTAATGATTTGTAGTGTTTTCACCTGTCCACGCTAGTTAGGCATCAGCGTCTTAAGCTGAGCAGGGGAGTGCCGCAATAATAATAGTTCAAGCTGCAACAATCTATTGATCTAATTTAAATTATATTTAAAGTATATTGTGGCTTATATTGAAAGAGGTTCTGAGCTAAAATCTCGGCTCATATAATTTTTCTTTTCTTTTTTTGGTTATAATTCCCAGCATTAGCTATAAAAAAATGGGGTGCGGCTGTGTCATGGACACGGCCATGTATTTATGTGAATACGTGTACGTAACAGGTAATATTTTCTATACAAAATATAAAATACGCTATTTTATGTATGTTATAATTATGTTTGAATACTAAGAAGTCCTTCGGGTTTCCATGTTTTGTTTATGATTGCAATTATTTCCGTTCGTCGGGTTCAGGAAAGAAATCAAGTAAACAAATAATTACCGTGTTATAACTTGAGAAATTATATGTCTGTGATCCGAGTTGAACTGCCTGCCAGTACCGTAGTATGCCAAAGGAAACGACAGTTCTTCGGCATACACGTCGTAAATAATGTTCAGCGGTGTCGAATGCTGGCCCGGAGCAGGGGCCCTATTCTTGACGCTGCTGGAAGAATTCCGCTAGCGGAATTACTTGATTCCGCCAGAAATTTGCTAAACCCTATTCTTGAACACTCGCTAGCGGAATTTTGTATCGGAATTACGTCACAATCTACCGGATTAATTCCGCCACCTCGTGAGCTGGCGGAATCACAATTCCGGTAGAGATTTGAGCGTTTTTTATTCTTTGAAACCATGATTTGTCCAAAATGGAGTCTCTGTTATGGTTCTGAAAAATATTTAAATCGTTTGTATGTTTGGTTAGTTTAGGTTAGCTACATATCTCGTTTAATAATGCGTGTGTTTATATACTTATATTAGATTACTTCATTTAAAACCAGAAATAACTTATTCGCCTCATTATGTTATGTGATTATTCAGATAAAAATACGCCATGTGATGCTTTCAACCTTAAAATTCCTGTGTGCGTGGCGAGAAAACTTTTGTAACATTTTAACTAATATTTAATGTTTTAAGTATTATTACATTTGTTTGTGTGATTTGCAATGGCAGGTATTTAAATATTACGTTACGAAAGTTATATTTACCATCTTCCATTAAGTACTTAATATGGTACCTACTTAGTATTAAAAACATTGAAATTTTTGCTGTGTATAAATTTGTGGTTTATTTGACGTATATTGTGATAAATACAATACCGGTAACATAGTTTCCATATTACCTAATTCGTTTTTGACACCAAATATTGCAATCGTGTGTCATGTTTTGATGGAACAAAACTATAGTGGTAGTTAGATTATGCACATGTATTCGTTAAAAGTACATCCATCCCGGAATTGAAAAGTACTCGAAATGAGTCCATTTATATATGAATTTCCCACAATGATAAGTGATTGTGAAAATAAAGGTTATTCTATTTACCCTTCCCTATCTTGCAAACAGAGCCAACATTCCTACCCCGCAAATAATATGATTGAAAACAACACACACCGATGAAAACCCACACAAGTATTATTAAATAAATGATGAAAGAAGATATAGGCCTAGTTGAAAGATTTTGTTGATAAATTCATAAGATTGTTTTAAAGAAGCCCCTACACCAAAAAATAACAAACTTTAGTAAAAGTTCTGTATTGCTTATCCAGGTGTATCCAGATATACCTTTGATTCTAATGGCATAATCCTGTACACCTGATCCTGTGTTATATGATGCTTATCTTTTTTATCAGTGGGAAGGCGTGTAGCCCCGACTTGTTTCGCGCGATAGCGCGAAACCTGATGTAAAAAATAAATTACATATATGATAAATAACTTCACATTTCGCGCTGTCGCGCGAAATGCGTCGGCGCTACGCGCCTGCCCACTGCTAAAAAAATAAGCATCATGTACCACAGGATCAGGTGTACAGGATCATGCCAACAGGATCACATGTTAACTTGGATACGCAATACGGAACTTTTACCCATTTCCCCCCGCACCATGATATAATTGCCAGATGATGTTCATAAAATTTTATAATTTTGTATTGACTTGCAGTTAATGTGCACATTCACAATTGTTTGCTGAATCAAGAAACACCGCATACAATTTATTTTTACCTCAAATTTTACACTAACATAAAAAGTTGCGGCAAAGTAAGCAGAAACAAACTAAGAAACGATTACTTTTAAGTGATAAGAATTTTAAATTCTATCAAGTAAGCAGAAACAATAAACTAAAAAACGAGTACTTTTAAGGGATAAGAATTATTGTAAATTTTAATTTAAAAAAACACATGAATTTGTAAATATTTTCGCAAATATTTGTATGTTTGTAGTACTTTTTCTAACATTAAATAAAGTTGTTCATTTCATAACACAATATATTTCCCCGATTTTTTTTCATATAAGCCATACCATAAATTTTTAATTATTAGTTTTGTATTTATTATACATATTACATAACCTCCACGTCCATCATCCAGAGAAAAGATACAAGTATAAAGAAAAAATTTAACTTTTAATAATAAATGGTCCTTCCCTCGTTGTGATTGGCCTTCTACCAGTGACGTCAACACAATAGTGAACATTGCCACACTTCCATAAAGACATTTCATAAACCCGACAATGTTGATTCCGGTAGCAGCAGTAGCAGTTTCAAGAATAGACATTTAGCTGTCTAGCGGGTTGAAACTTGCGGATCATTCCGCTACCGGAATTATTCCGGCAGCGTCAAGAATAGGGCCCCAGGGTCGAGACAATGTTCTACATTCCAAAGCACACTATGCTTGATCGGATCATCACCGGTGGCGTTGGATGCCACACAACTGGTTATTGTGTTAGCATGAAATTAATCCCAGTTTACTGTAATCTCGTAATGCTTGTACAATGGTGGACCAAGTAAGAATTGTAGCCAAGCTATTACCACTGACTTTTTGACCACGCTGCTCAGATACGTAGATTTATGTATTACCTGTGTTCTTTTTTTTCTTTCTTCGTTTTTCTCGAACGATTGATCGTCCAATTGATGCGGTAGCTGTCGCACCATTATGTCCACATCCACGGGTACATTAATTACTTGTCCGATGATACCATAGCTGCCGTCGTAACGCAACCGACGTATCTGCATGAACGGCAATCGCGGCGATGCTAGGCGTGCACTAATCGGATCTAATGCGGGCAACCCATGTTGCTTAGGTGGATACACAAATCCGTTCGAACGTGACAACGTGGGCACTTTGTCCGAGTCCAGTGATTTCTTACACGTACCGCGCAGTTTAAAAGTCAGCCACTGGCTCTTCGGGGAAAGTATTATTAAGCAGCGGTAGGTAAGTGTTTTTCTCTTGTTGGCTTCAATGAGCGCAGAAACCATAGACGATCACACACATCACACTTATGTCTGAATGGACTGTTGACAAACGTCGTAGTGAAACGTGCACTAGCTGCTGCCTGATGTGTCTTCATAATCGACGATCGTACACAATCGATGCCTACACAGTCCGGCGTCGATATAGAAGCGATTTCATCATCCACTTGCATAATTTCAACCGCCCCAGCTGCAGATGTGCTGGCACCGTCGTTGATCCGCTTGGCCGCATTCATTCTTTTACGTTCCCGGCACTGCTTCACTCGGTCATATGGTGATATCTGTATTTGGATTTGGCTTTTTGACGCGTATAGGCCCACCTTATATATTATTGATTCTATATATTTTTATTTTAACACTATATATATTCATTGTAATTATTTTATACTAATGTTTTATGTATGCAATCTATAGATTTTGACGAGAGCTGACGATTGAAACTCAAACGAACGTCGTAACTTCTCAGAGTCAAAAGTTATACTAAATGTAAATCTCGAAACACAGCAAAATGACCTCAAAATAGCGGCGCTTCCCCCTCCACCGCGCGCGATGCGTTACAGTCCTCACTTAGCGTAAAGAATTCTTTGATCCTTTAGCTATCCAGTCGTGTAATTAAATGTTGGATGGAGATGATAGATATGTAACACCAAACTGTATCCCCCGATTTTGTTATCATTCATTTTTTTTAATTGCCTCCCACTATGGAATCAATTTTAAAGACTTATTCACATCAAAAAAAAATCAGATTTTATAACTAATCAATTAAAAAATTACACGATACACTCTCTTTAAATGAATAACCAATTTAATTTGTACTTAACACTTTAGTAAAGTACTTCCTGAAATGTACAGGAACATATACTACACAAAATTGTATGCTGTACTAAATAATGATACTTTGACCATTTTCCTGTAATTTTACAGAGAGCTTAACAAATACAGTTTTTATGTATTACCATTTATAATATCGTTGAAAAGACATCATAAAAAAATATATTAAATACATAGAAATCAGGAAAATAAATATTAAGAATCGAAATTAACAGGTTACCAAAGGATTATTTGACAATAGTGACACTTGTTACCAAAGGCTCATTTCATACTTTTTTCCAGCCAGAAGTAGGCTATAAACATGAACCTGCTTCATCTTTATTTTTTCTGTTTGATGTGTGGTAATGTCTTGTGACGACTCCAAAAATTGCATGTTTCTGGTTTGCTAGTGGTTCCAAGGGTGGCGACTGGATTTGTTGTTGCTCAACGCATCATTGATGTTGCTATTGCACAAGCTCTGGGATCCTAAAAATGCATATTCTTGAATCTAGGATTTAGCAAGCAGGACATTGTGCAACAAAACAAAACATTATTTTTTCCCTTATCTCTCTCCCCACCTTTTTAAAAAAAAAAAAAGTAAATAGAACTGGTGGGACTGACCTTACGGCCAGTTGTGGAACAAGATCAAACTAATTTTACTAAAAAATATTTTAAAAAAATTATTTGATACAATACCTGCTAAAACGTACTCATATGGATCCTGCGAATGGAATAATTGGATAGTCGACATAGCTGCTCCAGCAGCAAGTTCTAGCGGCCGGTTTCAAAAGGAGTTAGGAAAACGGTCGTTAAGTATTATCATGATACGTGTGTAGGAGCTCATGGGGTATTGATTTTTATTCCATCTTTTGTTTTCTATGAAAAATGTACATATATTGATTCAGAAAATTTTCACATACATGCAAATATTTATAAAAATACACAACATCCATGCTTCAAACAAAGTGAGGTTTTACTGTTCTGTTTTTTCTTGTACTGTGCTTTGCTTCGCACCACACCGAAAAATCATAATTTGACTCTGCAGACATATAATTCCACCCAAAATACACTTTCTTTACTTTTAAGTTAATGTTAATTCCCCCATATTTACTGAAATTAATATTTTTTATTTACATAAAATTAAATTATTTGCATTGTAATAAAAATTTTATTTTTATGATTTTCTGGTGGAATTTTTTCCCTAAAAATTAGAAATTTTCTAACACACACAAATAAAAAGTATTGATAAAGTATCAAATACAAAAGTATTGGTATTGAAATAAAATTAGTAGATACCAAAAAGTACCAATACTTTTTCCATGTCCGTGTAATTGATTAAAATACACATATTTTTAGTAGAGATATCTCCTATGATTCTGTAAACATGATTAACTTTAAATTTGGCAGTGGTTTTCTACCCTACAGTATGATTTTTTTTGTGGTACTTCAGTATTTGGTTTATTTTGAACAATCACTCTTCACAACAAATTCTCTACCCTGGCTCATAAAATCCTACTGAAGACTGAAATGTATCTGGGCAGAGTCAATTATAGATATAGCAATGTACTAGCACAGTAGCAGACAGGAACGACTAGATATTAACATACCTTTGAAACTCTTTCAAGTGTAGTGTCAACTGTTTTTTTTTTTATATAAAAGTAACTTGCTTAAAACTATAATGTAAAAATGTGTGTTTTTTTTTTAATATCAGAAATAGGGATTTTATGGAAACTTGGAATTTTATTAAGCCTTCTACCAAATTTCTCCTACAGATGCTAACTGGAGTTAATTTAGTATGCAAGGTGGAGGAAGAAATTCAGTTGCTGGAGCTGCAGACGATCCAAAAAAGAACTATTTCCGCTGTGTTCTGGGAGTGGATGATTATATCGTTAGAAATAGAAGTCTTTGCTAGGAACAGCTGTCGTAAACTTTTCTTGACGTTTATTGTTAATACATAATTATCATTGCAGATTTATTAATCAATAATTCAGCTGTTTTTCATAGATCAAATTTTGAGAAGTGTTAGTATGCACACACTATAGCTTTCGCTCCTTTAGAAAAGATGGCATATTTATTGTATTCTTGTAAAGTTTTCACTCTGATTTGGTGTTGGATTTTGCTTTCAGGGGCAGGTCCAGTGCGAATTCTTGTCCATTCGTAAGTTTGTGTACGGAGAGTGAACTACGTGTTTTGGCAAAACACCGCAGAAGTACATATCTGCAACTGCAATATATTCAAATATATTTTAAACATTTTAAATTTAGACACTATGCTAAGAATTTTTTTGTATTAATGTTTTTAGCTTTTTTATTTTAGTATTTTAAAAATAAAATAATATCATTAGATGTGTTAAGTGTTAAAAAAAAAGTTATGTTAACCAAAATGTTACCTTAAATATGGAAACTCTTTGTACAACACTATTTTATTAGTCTAAGATCGATTGCATGTACCTATATTAAAATCTCTTCAAAGAATCCTGATCATACTCAGTATTAATTTATCCTAAACTTAACAAATCAACAGCCAAATGCAGAACGGAATTGAATACAAAGTTGTAGGAAGTGCACTTTTGTTCCAGAATGCCACATTTCTAATCACAGACACCTTAACAGAGGAACAATCAAAACAAGAGGAAGAGATTTATTTGTATAAGTTTTGGCCAAAAGCGGCCTGGGTTTTAGTTAAATTCAAGAGCCAACTACTAAATGAGCGAGCTTCCAGGCAAACATTGTGAGCTTTCACAACCACAGCAGGACGGTGATATCACTGTCAGAGCTCTGTCTTACTCACCATTTTGGTTTATATCAATTTCTTCACTTCTTTTATTGTAAGGCTGTTTATAAAATTTTAACTATATACCTATTTCCCTTGCATTTGTTCTGCCACAAATATTTTCAACAGATATTAAATTTAATGCAATATCATGAATTGCGCGACTTTTCCCACCCATGATATTGCACCAAGTGAAAGAAGATGAAGATCGAAATGAAGTTGCCCGCTCGAGGCAGGGTCTGCATGGATGGAATGGGACCGACACTCGTAGGAGCCGGCTGCCTTATCCGAGGGACAGGCCGCCTGTTCCTGATGGATGCGTGAGGTGAGATGGATATGGAGCAGCGGCAGAATGATTTGGTGCTGGAAACAAGAGTACCGTGAGAAAACCCACAGGCTACAGAAATGTCCACCACGTTTCCCACTATTCGATCCCGCCAGGAATCAAACCAGGATCGCAGTAATGGGAGGTGTTGGGCCCGGCCACTCGACCACTGCACCTCTTGCATCGATCAAGTGACTACCTGTTGAAAATATTTGTGGCAGATTAACAAATGCTATGGAGGTATCTAGTAAAATTTAACTAGTGATTGAAAAAAAAAAAGATAAAAAAAAAAAACTAAAATCAACATGGCTTGTGAGACAGAGTTAGTCAATAAAATACTTTGCTATCAAACAAGTTCAGAGAGATCTAAAATTCCTAAAGATTAATAAACTACAAAAAATAATGTGCCGAATAAAGTTAATTTTATTTAACATCCACTCTTTCCGAAATAAGGAAGAAATAAGTGTGTACATACATACATGCATGCTGAATGTTTCAAATTGTCTACAAATCCTGGCTCAGCCCATTCTAGACCGAGTAAATAATATTGATGCAATTTATACTATTGACTGTATTGTGCACAACACTTGCAAAATTGTTGAGCATTGTGGAACAAACATAATAGTTGTTACGCTACGGGCCGCCCGACACTCGTGTGCAAGGAGCTAGTGTTACATCACTCGTACAGATATCCACGAAATCTTCAGCACGAAGATACAAGAAACTGCAACAGAGGACAATTCTCAAGTCTTGTACTTCCAAACATAACTTCTATAAAAATCTCATTAATATCAAATATGATCAATAATAACTGTAAAATGATAAGAACAGTTGCAGAAATATCATATATTGGATAGATAAAATGCAGATTCAGCATCCAATACATGTTTCTTGTCCACATTTTTCTCCTTTTATCTACGACTCGTGCGTTTGTAACAGTCACTCATAACTTGCACAACATTCTTATCTCAATTCTAGCAAATTTGTATATTCATATACTTGTGTTGAAATATTCTTTGTTAACTGTTCGTCTTTTAGCCGATTAGAAAATCAGCAATTACTAATCACTTATTACTAATAATTTTTTTAAAAATACATATATAATATATATAATAATTTATGGATTAATATTTCAACAAACACTTTTACAAACTTTCCATCAAACTATTAGTACATAAATGTTAAACATTGACAGTATGTATTAATACATACTCTCTAAATGTTTAACATTAATGTATTAGTAGCATTACTGAAAATTTTATTGCACTGCAAACGATATGGATTGAATCTAGAGTTTTCTCATTAATACAGATTATGTAACATGATAAACATAGTATGTTTATTGCATGTGCCCCACTTTTTCATTTTAAAATAATGATTAGGGTTTTGAATATTTATGAGATCAAGAGAAATTATTTTATACTTTTTAGTTCATTTCAAAAATGTGGTGTAATAAAAAATTGTTATTAGTAATTATTTTATACTTTTTAGTCTTGTGTATGTGAAATTTTAGTTCATTTCAGTTTTTCATTTAAGCATACACCTATCCCTATTAGCACGTCTTCAGATTGCGTGGATTCATTTAGCACGATGTGAATTTTACTGCCCCAGTCTTGAATAGCACGTCTGTAAATTTCCATTAGCACAAAATCTCAGCAGGCAAAAAAAAAGTCGAGCACAACGCCACGAAGTCTGTTTCAACTTCTGTAAACAACGGATGTGTCGTGGGATACAGTTATCCAAACAAGGGGGGAAGAGAGTACGCTATCGGCTATTGTCAAACATCAGCTATGGCAAGTAAAATTGCGGCTATGGAGTGTAAAGGACGAAATGTTTTAACATCCGCGCGTATTCCGCCGTACCCTACCGTTGTCGCCTGGCAACAAACCGGGCCGTGAACTCAGTCTAGCCAGTGGCAGGGAATTCACTGCCCATTCAGCTGCCGGTAACTGTACGTGCTTGATCACTCATAATTCATCGTGTTCAAGTATTTGAGACAAAACTATAAGTATTATGGCGTGCAGATGGTCATGAAGGCCACGCTTATGTCGGTCACACTTTAGTTTTAAGCAAGTCAACTGTGCGCACAATCGTACGAAATAAGGACTCTTACCAAAAGTTTATATTAGTCTAATGCTGTTGGTTGTACTAGTGCAAATATATTTGACATTAGATACCACAACAGAAATGAACAGATGATTCACGTGGAAAAGGTTTTTAAATGAATGTTGCAAAGAAAAAAATAATTATTGGCCTGACAGGATTGGTGTGAACCAGGTGGTGATATGCGAATAAGCACTTTAATTTCTGAAAAATTAAAATGTAACTATCCGGACAGTAATATCGGTTTTACTGTCAGTAAGGATAGTTTGGAAAGGATGTGAGTTGAAGGTCACGCCCGGGCGGGCAAGTCAGCCAGCTGACTGACGATAAAGTACATAACCACGTATCTTCCGTTAAGCGGTGTCTTATTTGTCATACAAAGTGCAATGGAAGGCATATAAAAAATGGTGTGACATATTTAATGTTGAGTGTTATTCAATGCATTTATATTACGTAAAGTATATTTTCGTACACAATTTTGGAACACATTAAATAAATTAGCCTTGCTATTTATGGAAACTAATGCTTCAGAATACGTGATTTCGAATAACACGAGCATTTTTTAAGAACAAATTAGTTGTTCTAAGTGAGGGATAGGTGTATTTGAAATATAAAATTGTTATATCTATATATTAATAATATATCAAATATTACAATATTATTTTTATGAAAAGTATTATTAAGAAGCAAGCAAAAATAACATTTTGTATTTTATAAAATTTATATTTAAGGTAAAATACCTGTAGCTGCTCAGGTCCTAGTACTTACTTACCCATGTATTTGTAATTCTACAATTATAATATACTTATAACTATAGATATACAAATACATGAAGTGAACATGCGCCATTTCCACAAAGTTTTAAGCAGAACGGATAATCTTTGGGTGAAACAATATGGTGATGGCCAGGTAAAAACGTTGACTTCAATCACGCCACAGCATGCCGTTTCCTTCATGCTACCACCGTTATGTTTTCCTTGAAAATATCTATGGACTGCTCGCTCGAATAAGCAGGCTGTTGTTGCCAAGAGCTGTCAAGTTTATTATTTTTCCATGTATTCATTAATGATTTAAAGTTATGTGTTTCGTTTTTATTTATATTCACAATATTCGTTTTGTTTCTCTTAATTTTCTTGCCTCGTCATCCAACCCTGAGCTATGTTCTAAATTTCAAGTCCATAACTCATCAGAAAGTTAGTTATAATTTAATTACAAAATTCCACCTGAACAGACACTGCCCTAAGTGAGCTAATAAAAACATGGTAAAAAAAAATTTTTTCCCCTTAGAAAAAAGCATGCACTTACCATACCCAAAAAGTAAACAAAAGGATTGATCTCTTAATCTTGAAAATGAAGCTAGTTAAGTAATTAAACTGGTACATACTGTATATGTAGAAGTAGGAGTAGTAGAGTAGTAGTAGTAATAATAATAATTATTATTTTACTATAAATTTTATTTGTCAATTTAATGAGTTGGCTATGGTCCCGTAATTTTTATATTTTTAAGTGCAATTATTAAGTACATACACAAGTTACATGTTAAAATACCTAATGGCTGAAAGATAACAAGTCAACCATATGTACAAGCCAGTTTATACAAATGTACAGTCTATACTTTGGTTACACATCCATCACAAAGAAGACGAACAAATTATGTACAGATTGCTCTCCACACTTGGCAGGATAAAATGGACGGTTTACGGTTGCACATCAAGTTGGCTTTGATTTTCAAGAAATGTTTTCTTTGGTTGAAGAAATGATGCACAGTAATGTAAATGTAGTGTGTTATGTAACTGTACCTTAAGGCAATAGGTATATTATCACTGATATTTAAAAACACACACTGTATTACACATGATCAGACCAAAGTCACATACTTGAATTGTTCCCCTTACAGAAGTCGTGTTAACCAACTCTACAATATCACAGATGTGCAAATGAATTAAATGCTACTACACCCTTACAGTATTCACAGAATGTGTACAGTTATATAATGAAACCACATGCACAAAGAAGAGAATATGTTCATAAAGAAAAAAATTTCTTTTATATAATTGAGCACCAATCTCTACACAGTAACACTATTAAGTATCACCTAATTCATACCCTACACACTACAAATGCATCTTATAAACATATGGAAACTCTACAGCCTATACTAAAAAATTTCAGTATTCAAGTAACAAACAATAAATTAAATTTCCTTAGCCTTTAGTTTGTAAATACTATACAATGCACAGAAAATCAGTGAAAAATCTTGAGTGGCTGAGACAGTCACCATTGTTCATATCTGTGTTATTAACACAGATCCCAAAGTACAAAATCTATCAAGCAACATATGAAAAATGAAAAGTGATAAATTAGTTTTCATGTTGCCAACTTAAATTAAACCTAATTTCACACAAAAAAAAATTCAAATTAAACAGAGTTATGCTTAAAAATGTAGTTGAAAGCTTTGACAACCTTTCAACATACTCTAATAATTTTGATGGGAGAGCAACAACTTTCACTCGCACGTTCGTGTACATTCCTACCCTTCCCCTCCTCTCCTCGTCCTACCTTTTAGCACATCTTACACGTCAGAGGCAAATAAACATTGTCCATGCTATGACTGCAGTAATCGTGAACAGCAATTTTATCACAAACGTCAGATGAAATAGACTTCCAACTTGCGTTGCGCAAATGCAGTACGCATTCAGTCACTGGCAGCACTGCCAGTGAAAGGTGGGTCTGATTTTTACTCGACTGCTAGTGGTGAAGTTACTAACTGACAGTTACTTTTCAAATGCATCTAAATTTTAAGCCAAACATACTTTTAATGGATTTTAGCAAATTGCAACCCACGGACTTTTCTACAGTTTCATTCAAGATAAGGCTCTAGATTGTTCATTATGGATACAAGGGTAGCATCCTCCATGAAACTTAAGGGTAGTTGGTAGAAGTAAAGTGATGGTTCATTTATACTCAGCTGTGGAAAACCAGGAGAATTAACTGCTAATGGCTAATGTGTGACCATGATGCAAAAAGTAAAAAAAAGAAGAGTTGTATTTAAGAATACTTACCTAGTCGTTAAAAATACGAGATACACTGAAGCATATAGCTGACAACAAAACATGAAATTAAATAATTATGAAGTGGAATATGAGAATAAATCCACTACATAGTTTCATAAAAATGAAAATTCAATAAAAAAAATTTGCAGTTTAAGTTTGACCCTTAAAGTCTACTTTCAGTCCAAAATGTTTATTACGATCCCACTCCCCCTCCCCCTCTACTGAGAGACTATCCCTAGGAACCATGAGGGGTCGTAACAATGCCAAGTTTAGAAAAACTTTATTAGAGACTGCAGATAAAACACTAGAACCTAATGCCAAAGCTCTGGGAGGTGTGAGGGCAGAAGTACGGGAATGTCTTGTCTTTCAGACTCCTTGACATCGCTGTATCGCGGATCATAAAGCGCGTGAAGAAGCCACAATTGCACGAGCGCAGACCTCGTTTCCCCACATAGCTCCCAGACCAACACCGGTCCAGGCTGGCATTCCTGGCGTTCGGCGAAACGACAACTGCAAGGAATGTAATGAGCCAATAAACGCTCAGCTGCCGACTGAATTCACACGCCTCGTCTTTGAAAACGTAATTTTTTAAACTGGTTATTTAGCAAGGGAACACCAAGCATCACAGCGTCCTATGATGCTATGCCACAGACAAAGTAAAAAATTCATAAAAAGATAATGGTTTGATTATATGCAAAATATAAGGATGTCAAAGGTTTAAAATTATTTTATATATATATATACAGAGAGAGAGAGAGAGAGAGAGAGAGAGAGAGAGAGAGAGAGAGAGAGAGAGAGAGAGAGAGAGAGATATATAAACACACACACCTAAAATCCACAGATATATTTTGAAAACTTTGTAGAAACTTAACTGGAAGGCACATCATAGTCAAAAAATTATCAAATGGGCAGGAATGTAAAATCATACAAGACTTTACTTCCCCTTAATGTCTTGAATTCATATTTAAAACAAAACAATAAAAAAAATTAACATTTTAAAGATTAACATAATTTTTTTTATATTTTAAAAATTTTCAACACTAATGTCTATGTTTTGTTAGTTTTTGAGTAGTACACTACATACCCATTACAATTTAAGATTAACTTTTTAAGGTGGGCAAGGTTAAAAGAAATAAAATAAATTAATTGATATTTAAAAAAAAACACAACAAATATTTACACTGTTATCAATTTTTAACTGTGAAGATGGACAAAGGAAAATAGGAATTGGGAGGGGGGATTTTGATTTACCAAAGTACATAAATAAAGGAGGGATCCTAAGTACATAAATAAAAACATTCAGACTGCTTTAGAAAAAAAAGATAAATCCTCTCCCCCCAAATAACTTGGAGCTTAATAGATAAAGTAAAATTGTTTCCAGAATTATGATTCACACAAGAACTATCCAAACTGTTAACAAAAAAAACAACAATACATATACATATAATACACAAAATATGGAGATCTTGTCCAAGTAAAAAAGCAAACTTAGTATTTTGTACTTTGTAAATATAACCTACACACTGGAAAAAAAAAAAAAAAGGATGATGCTAATTTCAACAAAAACACATCTACAAACTGAAAACCTACATAACTCAATACAAAGAAGTATGTCTAAAACAATTAAATATAAAATAGTTTACAATAATTACGAATCTCAGTAATTTTTTTTAGCAAATCCTAAGGTCTAATTGATTACACTCACCAACTATCAATATTTGGTTAAATTACACTGTAATACAAATATTTCCGTAATACAATATACAGTTAACTTATAAATTCATTCAAACCGACGTATTCCTGATAAGACGTATGACAGTTACTAATTGTCTAGCAATCAGTACAATATAAAGTCCATGCATCCATATATTATTGTTTGAGTCACAGTTGATCAGAAACTGTAAGGATGTAAGCAAACCCAAATTTCACAAACTTTTAGTTTTAACTTCACAGAGACAAGAAATAAAACTTGGCAAGTCAAATCCCTTTATATAAATATACAAACAGGGAATACCTTTAATACACTTGTTTGTGATGAATAAATTCACAGATAAGTACGTAGTGTTAGTAAACAAATCCTGAGACACATATCAGCATATGTGAATTATCTTAATTAAAACACACCTCTCACAAAATTCCATTTTCTGTAAATTGCAAACACAAGATACTCTTAGCCTGGCAAGAAACAATAGTTGTAATAAGAGTAGGTTATAGCTATCATCTCTCATATTTTTGTGTCAAATGTCAAAATCAGAAACACAGGGACGAGGGGGGTGTAATATAAAAATTCTGAAGACTGATTAACACCCTCCCCGCAATACACACAAATTTTTTGTAGAAAAAAAATTACTGTTAGCAATATTACAATAACTTAAATAATATTTTTTACTGCAGAGTAACAGTATTTCTCCTCTAAAATTCATTACATCTAAACTCCCGGCTACAGACAGTGTCTCACACACGGCTTTCAAGCAGACTACGACATAAGCTATGGCAAATTCGCCTGTGGAGAAATGTGGTAGAGAACTACTTAAATCACTTTGTCAACATAATTAAAAACAGCCTTGAAGCAGTAAACTGAGTTTCAATTTACTGCAGAACCATTGATTCAATAACTACTTTTCTGCAAGAATGTGAAGTAAATTATAATAACAACCTCAAAGAATGTTACACAAGCAATTGTTGTTTGCACCACAACGGTGAGAGAAATGATTCAAGGCAAAAAAGTAGTTGTTGCAATACAGAACTACAACCAATCATGTTTCTGTTATCCAACGTGAAAAAAGGCACTTATCTGTCACAGATAGCAGACACAGCTATTTTTTATTGTGAACAATGTAAGGCATGATAGATTACAACTCCCAAATCATAAACAATGACTAATGGTAATGACATTTTTGGTAGCAACCAGTTAGTGCACTGGATTCCTATGGTTATTCTACCAGAATTCTGACGCGCTCAGGTAAGAATGATTTACAATCCAATTGCGAGGGTTTAGTTGTGTTTGTACATACATGTGTTTGTCAATAAAGCCCAATCTTTCTTTGGCATTCTGGATGCTGATCTTGGCATCTCTGGAAATAGTTTATATAGTGGACCCCTCACATTTTAATTCCCATATTTTACACGTCTTGTATTTATAACACTTTCCTGTGGTTCAGTATTAACATACCTCTTTTAAAAACTTCCTGCAACACATAGAAAATGGACTTTACTATGTTCACTGAACTGTACAATTTAACTAACTGTAATAATTAATTATTCTGTTTTTCAAATTTATGTTTAAACTAGAGATGGGATTTTCGAATCTTGGTTTCGTCGAATATACCGAATCCTATGGATTCGAGGATTTGTAGGATTCGAGGTGGGATTCGAGGTGAGTTTTTAAGAGTTTCAGGTAGTAATTGAAAATTGTAGTGACGTCGGCCGGGGCTACGCCCTCCCTAAGCCCGATGTGCCTCACGCCGTCACCACCCCTCTCCTCCCACCACCACCCTCTATTCAAACCTCCCACTCGTGCGTGTGTGCGTGCGTGTGGTTCTAGCCTGGCAAGAGGGCGCTTAGAAGCAGTGCGGCGACCCCCTAAAGTGTTAAGTTTTAATGTGAATTGTAAACCCTTTTTCATTCATTTTTTTGCCCCAGTGTTTTGTTGCAGTTTACTCATGTATTTCTTTAATTTAAATATTTCGTTACTTAAAAAACTACAGACGTTTCCTGGGCGGACCCGAATAGGCACGGACTTGGACGAGGGTAGGAATGTTTTTATATAAATTCTCAATAACTACGTAAATATTAATGTACTTTAAATTGCCAGTAGTTTTTATTTATATTTATATACCACCGATCAAGTAATTCTGCATCTTTAATTATTCTTAAACCTTTTCGTCCGTCAATCCTCGGGGCAGCTCTCGGTCGGCGGACTGTATTAATAATTAATTATCTCATTCGAGTTTTATACATTGTGTACTAAGCATACTTTATCGCATGGCCACGTGGGTGGACCATGCATTCACTTAAGTTGGTTCGTGCCTCAGGCTTTTTAACCGTTTAAAGTGTAACGTGCGTAGAGGGAGGTGTGTTCGTGGAATTAAATCTGGGTATAAGTAAAACCTGAGTACTTTATTTAACCACGTGGTGAGTGAGCCTACTTAGCCTAGGAGTGTGGCGTGCCGGACGCCTAGAGCGGGCCAGGTCTGGATAGATAGGGTAGAAAGGGCTGGTAACTCGTCCCCACCTGGGCTACGTCACGCCCTGAGAGCGAGACTCAGCCGGGTCCACGTGCCCTTACACGTGGTGGTGCCCATTCATAACACCTTAAAGTCACCGGGAACGTGCGCACAGCCCTCAGTAGTGCTGGGCGAAGTTCGAAAATTTCGAACCGAACCGAACCCTTACGTTCAGTTCGGTTCGAAACCTCTTAAAATATATTCGAAAAACCGAGCGTTCGTTTAAAAAAAATTACGTTTTTCTAACCTCCATTTGAGACCATTCACAAAACAGCACAACAAAATTCCATTACTTGTAATATTCTGACTTTTATCGCATAATCGTCGCCTCAACAGTTTCAAGCGCAGACAAAATAAAAATAAAAAAATTGTTAATCGTCGAATAACTCGCATAGCATTTTTTCATATGGCCGCACTTTCTTTTTTGTTTACTTTGGAGATTTTTTTATGCATTTCTCGTACTACTATCGAATAAATGCCAAAGGTATTGTATATTATACCTTTAACTATAGTGCGTGTACGAGACGTGTTGTAAAATCACCAAAGTTTGCGTACCCCATACGTTAAACTAAAGTGCATGTACGAGAACTCTTGTATTTCGGCAAAACTAACGTGATCAAGTTGACACAAGACAAATGCGGTAGGAAATGATTACGTAAATTACGTATTTTAAATTACTGGGATGTATTTATTTTCTTTGGCCTTTTTGGTTATAACAGTCAGGTACTGAAAATATTAATTTAATCTTGTTTATTAAAAGTACTGGTCCAGTAAATTTTACAGTACGGTACTAAGTTGACTAGCGTAGTCGCGGCAGCCATCATTATTTCTCGTGTTTGCTTTTTTCCGACGCAAATTTCTATAAACACACTTCTTACGTTAAGTTTACAATATTATTGTTCTTGAGGTGATTTGTGATGAGCAGACTTACGTCGTTTAAGTTTTCCAAATGAAGAAATGATAATGACGACCCAGATGACCCAGTACCACCCCAAAAAATGTCTTAAGTTTCTTCTGACGAGCAGCATTCTTCCAAGAAAACAGCAACTGCAGTCAGCGGGTTTTGTAATGTAGATAGGTAACTTAATTCACATTTGACTTTTTTTTAATGTCCTATTAAAAAGTTTTACTTATTAAAAATGTTAGGTTATGTCTACCACAAAAATATGTTATGTGGCCTTATGCTGAATGTTCGTCATCTTTTAGAAATTTAGATGGAACTTCTTCATGAATTAAAAGTATATGTATATATATAAATGCGAAATGATTTTCTCTAAACTGTTTTCTTTCCTTCATTATTTATTGCATAAACTTTATTTATAAAATGTTTTGCAATGTTTTAATAAAGCTAAGCTATATAATGTTTTAATTTTACATATGGCTGGAGAACCTTTCTTTCTCACCATTCAGTTAAAGTCAAAAATGCTGGTCGTCGGTTCATTTTAATTCAAAACAATTATTTCTGTATGAGGTTCGGTTCGGCTCGGTTCAAAATTGTTTTGCTATGGTTCGATTCGGTTCTGTTCGAAACCAGAGAACTGAGGTTCGCCCAGCTCTAGAAAATTGTATACCTAAACTATATTAAGAAGGTAACGGAAATAGCACAAACATTAGATAAACTACGCTGCATTTTATCAATTACCTAGCATAACTACTCGATCATTTCCAACCTTCAATAATATAACATTGCAGAAAAAAACATAACTTTTTTTAAATGGTGTCTGTTATACAAACGGATTTTATTGAAAACACAGGAAGGATTAATTTAACAGAGAATTAGACAGATGCAAACTTACGTGTGTGGTTTTTGAAGTCAATTGTCTCTATTTTATTTCAGGTGTATACACTATGCATTTTTTTATAATTTTATAAATACACATGTAATTTTTTTTAATACATAGGCCTATGTAATTTTTTAAAATGTGTGATTTTTTTTAATAACATGTGGTGAAGTTTAGTGTGGGACTGGGATTCGAGATTCAATGACAAACACCGAGGATTCGAACAAGGATTTGGATTCGACCAAAATGTGGATTCGTCCCATCCCTAGTTTAAACAAATCATCTTAATCACGCATATGTAATGATGTAACTAGGAAAGCTGACTTAGCGACTTGTAAATCTTTGAGCAGTTTTTAAACACATGTTTAGTGCTGATGTTTCACTGAGCACAGCTCACGACATTCCACATGACCAAACAAAACCATTTTAAGGAATCGTGGGGTTTTCACTGAACTGCACTCAAGGTTCTCCTGAACTCCAAAATATTTACACACCGCCACTCACGTTCACGGGCTGGTTTTAATCATCATCTATATTTAATCATTTTACACGCGGAGACGAGTCAAGATTAACAAGTTTGGTTGAGTACGTTACCAAAATGTTAATTTGTACACCTAATAACAATAGTCATGGATTTGCAAACATCTTACGTTTAACCAAGAAAACAATTTAATTTCTCCTCATTCGTAAACAAAGTAATCACAATAGGCACCAACAGTCTCCAACAAAAACATCATCTTCATTTTAATGTTACATGTGTAAATGTCTAAAAAAGATAAAGGAGTACCACACAAGGATTTCAACTGGATCACGGTAGTCTTAACACCACGCACCACGCCAGTACGCACAAAGGCACCACGATGTGACGCCGTCTGGTCAGGGACCGGCCGGAGCCCCCGGAGGTACGTCCCCTAGAGCGCCGGGCTCTGCCCCGACACTAGATGAGCCTCTCCTCGGGAGGTGGCTTCAGCACGTTGTCCATCTCCACGCGCGGGTTGCAGTACTCCTGCTGGCTGGGGCTGTAGGTGCCGCGCGTGGCACGCTTCTTGCGCGCCATCCGCACGAACACGAACAGGCCGACGGCGGCCGACAGGAGCACCAACCCGACGATGGGCGCCACGATCACGGCGATGTCTGCCCCGCTGGCCGCTGCGCCCACGGGCTTCTGGGGACACGGGCGGCAACACAGTCGGTTCCCTTGAGTTCATGGAGAACTAGACACGCATGAGTGTAATGGTTCAACACAAAATTTTTTTTTCCAAGTACTGTATCTGATATAGAGTTATCACATATTATACAATATAGATTTTCAGAGATTTATAAAAGCCCACTGAATGATCGACAGTTATTTGTTTCTACTACATCATCCATTCTTAAATATAGCAAGAAATTATAGGATTAAAGAAAACAGTAACGCACAGAAAAGAAGGTATATTGTTTGTCTTACTAGCAATTCTCTTAACTTCATGAAGAAAATTTTTATAGAGAAAAAAAAACCAAAACCAATGTCACTACTGTTTGTAAGAATATGCACACTTAGCAACTCCTAAGTTTTAACTTTATTTATAATATTATTAATATTAATTTACGATTAACACACTCAAGACTGCTTACTGCAGAATAATGCTTACCTTTTGCTTAAGGTTTTTAAAATAAAACTAAAAACAACCATTTGACTCTAAAATAAAAAATAAAACTATTCATTGCGTTGGGAAACAGTGAACGGTGTTCAATTCGGCATGTTTGGGATCACAGCCGTGCGAGATAAGTGATTTTGCCAGATTGTCAAAAGTCTGTGCATCTCCATTGGGAATACCAAATGTAAAAATGTAAAATGTATGTGCTAGATCACAGCGAAAATTGCATTTAAATGAAAATGGACAGCAAAGATAAACTTGAGCAAACTAAATTTCCAGCAATGCAGTAATTGGACCTAGTAGCCGAGGTCACACCAGAATCTACGCGAGCGACATGCCTGGTGCCGGGCTATAGACTGCCGAGACTTGGGATGCTGGACTGAAGAACTTCACTGCACAAGGTTTGCTACAGTAGAATAAAATTCCGTAAAAAAAATTTCTCTTAATTATGAGACTTTAAGAGGATACACAAAATTTCATTGTAAGAAACTTAAAAGAGTAAGGGGAGAAAAAAGCCGATTTATAGTTTTTTCTAATTAGGCAGAGAATAATAAATGACTGAACAGAAACAAAGTTGCCATAAGCCACTAACTCACATTCTGAATTTCTCTTACTACCAAAGAAACTGGTGTAACAAGAAAAAACATCATTACAGTGTATTTCTGCAAAAATGTGTTCATTTTTCTGGGCAGTGCTTGTCATTTCACAAATACCAGCCAGTTCCTGAGTTCCCGTTCATTACACACTTCAAATGAAATCTGTTGCAATGCATTAGCATTTACACACACAATTTAATTTAAATAGAGCATCTTGAAGAATAAATGAAATGTAGTCGCAGCATCAGTCTGGTAGATGGCAATGTGTCAACTTAGGGCTTCCATAAATAAGCAAGTCTTCCCGGAACCTCATCCTTCACGCCTGCCTCGACAGCGGTGCTCAGTATAACACTGTTTAAATGCCCAGTTAAGAAGGGTTCAGTTTTGAGCTGGCAAGATAAAGTTAAAATGTGGCTAAGCCACTTGGGTCATGCCGATAGTTAGGTATGCTCTTTGAGGCCTAAGTGTCCTGTTGATTTTGAAGGGTACTGAAATTTTTTGCTTTGCTGATGCACTCTTTTTTCTGGCACCACGCGGTTGTGTACACGCTTCCTCAATGTGGACTGTATGTGTTTAATTGTCCTGTATAGCACCCGGAGGATACTCGCTTTAATTCTGAGTATGTATTAGGCTCAAGGCTTTTAACTACTATGTAAAACATGCTTGCTTTTGTAATACATTTTTATATATAACTGGTAGTCAATGTTACATACTCTTGTGCAGATCCTCAAAATTTTTCTACCAGATAAACGTAGCAGACAAATAGTGTAATGTTGCAGAACCCTGTCCTCCTAAATAAATAATTTTCTTTTAAACTTCTTTTTGTATAGGTAAATATAAATAAGTCAATGTTTTTAGAGTGGTGTGTATATTATGAGACAGTATAATCAGACGTTATGGCTTTTAATATATGTTATTTTCACTTGCTATGTGTTTTAAGAATGTACCTTGTATTTTAACAGACATTTACTATCAGTACTATTTTTTATGTAATTTTTCACAAAGAAGTCGCTGTTCTAGATTTTTGCTTGTTTAGGCCTACTTTTTCAGGTTATTTCTAAATGATTTTAATTTTGTAAAGTAATTTGTATTATGATTGCTGTTCTTAAATTTTATTAACGTATTGTAATATAATTATAAATCACGGTACTGTGTCTGGGCTTGTGTGATGGTTAGAAAGAGAGGCATGAGAGGCCTGTAAGTGTGAGAAAGAAACAGTGCTTCCCCGCCAACCGAGATAAAGACGGTAATTCCCCCCCTGCATGGGAACCAAGTGATAACTGCTGTCTCACGGTGTGGGAGAGAGAACGAGAATGGGAGTCCCCGATTTCGAGGTGAAATTGAAAAGAGACTGATCAGGGGAAGCCCAGAGTTCTGTGTGTAAAAGATTTTTTCATGTGTTGTAACTTGTTCTGTAATTGGCTGATATCTGTAGCGTGAATGAAGAGTGCGTGTGATTGGTCGGTGAGGTCATGTGACGTCTACTCCCTGCATGGAGGAGACGAGTTCATGAGATCACCAGTCGTCTGTCGAACGCTGGACGAGTAGGTCGCGTTCGATGGCTTCTCGCTAAATTATTATGTAATTTATGAAGAGATAATTTCACGTTGGTGGTCGGAGCCAGGCCGAATATTAAGTCAACCTAATTTGTTTTATTTTCTTTCGGATAATGAATTAGAAATTGCGGCCACCTTCGTCGGCATTTGGCTCGGGGCGGAATTCGTTTTCGCTGGGTGCGGCCCTCTTCGAGGTCGCCCCATTTTCTTGTACTTGCAGTGAAACATTACTGAAGGACGATATTTTTTCCGGTAAATTCTCATCACGTGAACTACGAGCATCTGTTCGACGGGCATATGTATGTGGAATGAATGAGCAGCCTCTTTTGAAAGTGTTTGGAATCGTCTGTGCAACATTCTATTTAACAAAAAAAAAAATAAAAACATCAAAATTTGCAATCGGCGTTGAACTGTTTTATTTTGTATATAACGAACCGTTATATTTGGCGCCCGGCCGCGCGGCTTGAATTTGGACACGACCCTGAGGTTGACAGACATTTTCGGCAGTAAATAAAAAATATAAACATTCTCAAAACAAGTTTGCGACTATGATAACCTCAAATAACTACAATCTACGATAAATAATGAACAGTTTAGAAGAAAACGGCAAAGTGTTTCCAGAACTATCGGCGCAGCTGAGCGGCGAAGGCGGTTTTTGTCCGCGACGAGAGTCTACGAGCGGCTTCAGCGAGTGAAGTGTTCTGGAGAAACGACGGAAAACGGTACTTCGAGGGACAGAGCGACCCAAGGCACCGTGGGACTTCAGGCCTGTTGCATCGCGGGACTTCGAGATCGTCACTTCGCGGGACAACGTGGGATGAATCGCCGATGATAGCAAGTGGAAAATTTAAGAAAACTGTATTATTTGTATTGGTTTAGAGAATTTAACTTGTATTTGTGTAAAATTTGGTAATTTGTGTATGTCAACATGGATAACGCTAGTACGAACAGTAGCGAATCAGATTTTATGGGTTTTCAGGAAAATGGAGAAAATTCCGAACAGTCTAATCCAAATTTGGAAACAAGTTTAATAGAGCAAGATTTTTCATGTCGACAGGAAAAACCTGTAAACATGGAACATCCTGCCGAACTAGGTCAGGATATGGAATCCCACACAATAAGCAGCCCAGTTGAGGTTATGGGGGGGTCAGATCAAATGCTACAGATCTTGTTGTCAATGAGACAGGAAATGAAACAGGGACAACAGGAAATGACACAAAAAATTGAACGGGGGCAACAGGAGTTGAAACAGGAATTAAAACAGGATCTTACTAGTAAAATTGAACAGGGACAGAATGAAACCAACAACAAAATAGATCAGGCAATTCACAAAATTGAGGTAAATTCACAAGAGATTGCTAAGTTAAGGAGCGAAATAGGCACACAGTTGCGACAGGAATTTGGCAGGGTGGAGAACAAATTTGATGACTTTAAAATTAATGAACAGGTAGCCACGTGTACGAACAAAGTAGATGAATGTGCAAATGAAGCAAATGTAGAAACGTGTGAAAGGGAAATAATAGTGTCAAAAGAAAATGTTGAAGTTATTGTGCATGATGTAAATGAGCAGGTAAACATGGGGAATAAATGTGAAAAATCCCTAGATGGGGTAAACAAGGGAAATTTAGACAATGTTGTTGAACAGGTTAGTAAATCCAGGGGAAATACACATGGAATCAGGATTATGTGTAAACAAATGAGAGAAGTAGAAATTGAAATGAAAATGTTTTCAGATAAACTTAAAGATGATTTTTCTGAGGAGAGAATCAGTGAATTGAGTTTTGCAGATTGTGGAGAAATGATAAAAGGGAGATTGTTTCAAAATGTAAGCAGTAATGTACGAAAATGTGGGTTGTGTATGCCGAATAGTATACAAACTAAAATTTTCACACTGATTCATGTGAGAGAAACTGTGCGAACTATTCAGAGGTTTTGTGTATGGAAGCATGGGTACAGAACTATCGCCGAGATAGTAAACAGTTTTTTGTTCTGTTCAAAGGCAGAAGAAAGAGATGGTAAATGTAAAGGAGTGATACAAAATCTGGAAACAGTGTGTTTGGACTTGTATGGCCCACTGTCAAGATGGAAGGGTAGAGTCAAAACCAGTTTTGTGGTGTTTGATGTTTTTTAATTTTTTTGCAGTTTTTTTGCCAATTTTTGTAAATGTTTTTCAGATTTTTTATTCTTTGAACTGTATGCTTTTAATAATATTTTGTATTTCGTAGAGTTTTTGTATGTTTTGAAGAATAGTTATAGTATAATATAGGAATGTACAAATAAGATTATAGCAGCAAATTTTTTACAAGATTCTTAAAGAGGAGGAAGATAAATAACTATTTTTAATGTGAATGTTTTTCTGTTTTAGAAAATAACTATGATAATATATATATATAAATTCTTTGAGTACACAGTTACTAAAATGCTTTACATTATGAGAATTTCATTGCACTTGGCTAATGTTTGTTTAATGTTGTGTCA
Source organism: Bacillus rossius redtenbacheri (assembly GCF_032445375.1). Taxonomy (NCBI): domain Eukaryota; kingdom Metazoa; phylum Arthropoda; class Insecta; order Phasmatodea; family Bacillidae; genus Bacillus; species Bacillus rossius. The sequence goes on from NC_086330.1 coordinate 13,573,670, forward strand.
TGGGAAGAAGCTAACTGAAATTTATTGAGTTATTTTTTTGGAAAATGATATAATTTTGAAATGGTTAAATATTTTAAATTAAAGTGCCACACATTTGTGATGATAAATGTTTGTTTTGGATTGAATGACAGGGTAACAACATCCTATATTAAAGGTATGAAAGGTAATACTAAACGTTAATGCATAACAGTCGTCGAGTTTTGAAGCTGCAGAAGCAGTTGTGTGTTCATGATGGCCAGAGTTTAGGTGAATTTTTTGTATTGTCCTAAATAAGCAGCAGATGTTTTGTTTTTGTTTGTGAGGCAGCTGGGGGGCCAGGAGGTTAGTTTTAAATATGTTTGCCGGCATGGAGTCCGATGTTTTTTTTTGCAAGGGTGTGTCCTTTCTCCTTGGTCGCTCCCACCCCTCATCAAGGTTAATTTTATGTGCTGTTGTTGCTGAAAGGGAAGATATGGTTTGAAACCTAAGGAAGGGCATTAGTTCATGTAATTTGTTTTTGAAGAATAGAAACATACGTCTGTATCTTAATGAAGTGTTTGTCATGCCATGACTATAGAATTGTCAACTTGTTGTTTATGGAAAATTAAGAGAGGTATGTAAAGCTTACAGTTTGATGTGAAATGACAAGTGCAGTGTATATTTGTGTATAGCTTTGTATTATTTTTTGTTTTAAATTTCATTAATAGGTTAGCCGAGCTGACTAGCAGCTAAAAGGGTTGTAGTTGAGCGTCCCTTACCTTTCGGCTAGCTCAGGAGTTAGGAAGCAATGATAGGGGAGTTTGGAAAAACTTTATGTAATTTGTGGGTATATTTTTTTTGTGTAAAAGGTTAGCCGAGCTGACTAGCAGCTAAAAGGGTTGTAATTGAGCGTCCCTTACCTTTCGGCTAGCTCAGGAGTTAGGAAGGATGGAGAAGGAGTAAATTTGTGTATTTTTATGTGTTGATAATGATGTTTTTGTGTATTTTTTATAGTATGAATAATGATACAAAAAAAAATGTAAGTGAATAATGTAAACAAATGAAAATTCAGTGTGTTGAACAGAATTAAGTTTATGTGTATTTGGTGTAAATGTTATGAGGTGTAACATTTTAATTAGAAAGTTTGAATATGATTGGTGATGCTGTAGTTTGTTATAAAAAAGTTTTTAAAGTTTTACATAGCTAATTTAATGTTTTTTGGAGTTGTATTTGTTGGGGAAAATTTACTATGTGAGTTTCTGTGTGTTAGGAAGTTGAGGCATTTGGTAGAAGTTGTAGTTCATGAATTATCAAGTTTGAACAGTCTAGTTCTAATTTTGAAATAATTGTTGTCCAGTGGTTGAAGTTAATGATAGTGGTATTGTGAAGATACTTAGAAATTTATAATTTTAGAATTTGATAAGTTGTTTTTTTTGGATGGAATATAGAAAAATTTTGTGTCAACAGTTTTGAAGCGATAGTGTTGTCAAGTTTTTGTTAGTGCGGATATGAAGAATGAAGAATTTGGTGGATTTGTGGGTTAAAGTGGTTATTTCATGGGATTTGAGGAGTTTGTCATAAGCAGCAGAGAATGATAGTAACAGCGGTTTTTAATGGAGTTTAAAGGAGATCATTTGTTGTGAGGTTATTTGTCATCGTCGTTGAAGAAGATTTGTCGTCGTCGTCGAGGTTTTGAAGTTTTTGTGTTTATCGTTGTTAAGGTGGTCATGGAGACGTAATTCCTGGAGTTCAAGATTTTTCGTCGTCATTGAGGTAGTTATGGAGTTTATTGCAGCTGGTGTTGAGGTTTCCACAGTTGTAAAAGTAAGTTGTTCAGAGTTTTTTGTTGTTATTGAAGATTCTTCGTTGACCAGGGGGTGTCTGCTTGAAGCTTATAGAGAGACCAGTTTCAAAGTTATTTGTATTTTGCACTGATGAGAGGGAGATAACCATTTGTGCAGAGTTGTTGACCCTTTGTAGTAAGAGAGATGTTTTCAAATTTTTGGCTTTTTTTGACAAGGAATTAATATTGCAATATTTAAGAAACAGTTTTTTGAATTTATATATAAACAAGTGTTTTAATTACTGGATGCATTTATTTCTCAGGATGTTTTGTATTTATTTTGTACAGATTAGTTTTTCACTTTTGTAACTTTTCAATTAAATATAGTGTTAATTTAATTGAAAAGTTGGGGGGGTAATGTAATGTTGCAGAACCCTGTCCTCCTAAATAAATAATTTTCTTTTAAACTTCTTTTTGTATAGGTAAATATAAATAAGTCAATGTTTTTAGAGTGGTGTGTATATTATGAGACAGTATAATCAGACGTTATGGCTTTTAATATATGTTATTTTCACTTGCTATGTGTTTTAAGAATGTACCTTGTATTTTAACAGACATTTACTATCAGTACTATTTTTTATGTAATTTTTCACAAAGAAGTCGCTGTTCTAGATTTTTGCTTGTTTAGGCCTACTTTTTCAGGTTATTTCTAAATGATTTTAATTTTGTAAAGTAATTTGTATTATGATTGCTGTTCTTAAATTTTATTAACGTATTGTAATATAATTATAAATCACGGTACTGTGTCTGGGCTTGTGTGATGGTTAGAAAGAGAGGCATGAGAGGCCTGTAAGTGTGAGAAAGAAACAGTGCTTCCCCGCCAACCGAGATAAAGACGGTAATTCCCCCCCTGCATGGGAACCAAGTGATAACTGCTGTCTCACGGTGTGGGAGAGAGAACGAGAATGGGAGTCCCCGATTTCGAGGTGAAATTGAAAAGAGACTGATCAGGGGAAGCCCAGAGTTCTGTGTGTAAAAGATTTTTTCATGTGTTGTAACTTGTTCTGTAATTGGCTGATATCTGTAGCGTGAATGAAGAGTGCGTGTGATTGGTCGGTGAGGTCATGTGACGTCTACTCCCTGCATGGAGGAGACGAGTTCATGAGATCACCAGTCGTCTGTCGAACGCTGGACGAGTAGGTCGCGTTCGATGGCTTCTCGCTAAATTATTATGTAATTTATGAAGAGATAATTTCACGTTGGTGGTCGGAGCCAGGCCGAATATTAAGTCAACCTAATTTGTTTTATTTTCTTTCGGATAATGAATTAGAAATTGCGGCCACCTTCGTCGGCATTTGGCTCGGGGCGGAATTCGTTTTCGCTGGGTGCGGCCCTCTTCGAGGTCGCCCCATTTTCTTGTACTTGCAGTGAAACATTACTGAAGGACGATATTTTTTCCGGTAAATTCTCATCACGTGAACTACGAGCATCTGTTCGACGGGCATATGTATGTGGAATGAATGAGCAGCCTCTTTTGAAAGTGTTTGGAATCGTCTGTGCAACATTCTATTTAACAAAAAAAAAATAAAAACATCAAAATTTGCAATCGGCGTTGAACTGTTTTATTTTGTATATAACGAACCGTTATAATAGTTACATCTGAACATAAACGATTTTACATGTTTAAGGTTTTAGCTTCAGATGCATTTTTCTAAACTCAAGCATGCATGTCTTTTTCCATGAGCTAAAGCACCTTAAGTTTTATTCTACAAACATCTTGTATAATATCTACCTGCTGTACAAGCTAATAAAAATTTGTATTTCACTTAAAAGTTTGGCATTACTCCTTGTTAATTAGCAGCTATATTCACTCAAGGATTAAATTGGCCCAGGTTTTAGTTATGTAGTTATAATTGAGCACCTTGTTTATAAACACAATAGTGATTTCAGAAATTTCACATTCAATTTTTTCTCTCGCTTCGAGGAGTGTCATTGATTGATCTTTGGGTGAAGAAGGAAAGTACAGAAAAAGTGAGTAATACCCAAATGAACATAAATATGTACCGACAAGAGAACCCTGCTAAGATAATCCCATTTAGAAAATTTCCTTTATAATAAGTTTTAAAAATTTAGCCCATGACCTATAAATACATATTTTACCCTTTAAGTAAAATTTCCCTGTTAATTATAAATATACATTTCTATGTACTTTGACGAACTCCTTAATAGGGATTTACTGTATTTTAACATCAAAGCATCAATCTCCTCACACCCACATACTAAAAATATTAAATAATCAACACACCATTACCTAAATATAAAATATCAAAAACTACAATACTCACTTCAGTACAATTCACACCAACAAACCCATCTATGCATTTACAAGAATATCTGTTGGGAGCATCAACGCAGTATTCATTGCAAGTCCCACCATTTTGACATGGGTTCTCCTGAAATGAATAAAAACATGAATTTATTATAATAGCTATAATTTTTAAGTAGTTCACTAAGCACAAACTAGTACTAGGTTAGTTGACGTAAGTGTCTGTACATTAGATCACCTGTCATATACTCATATATCATGTGTAGCAGATTTAAAACTATTCACACATTTATAGTGTTCTCACCTTGTACACAAAAAAAAAATGGTAACAAAAAGTTATAATTCAACCACAGCTGCTAATACTTGTGAAAGTTTCTTAACATGTTGTTTGTTTAAAAAATTACATTAAGATTGCCTACAGAAAGTAGTGTATGTTGCACCACAAAATTTGAGGCTTGAGGGATACAACGCTCAACTTCAGTTAATTAGAAGAGACAAATTTATACCAAAGCTTTTGTTTCACTGAAAATGTATACGAAGCAATGGCAGATGCTGCCTAAGAATCTAGAAACAGCGGAGAGTACATAGAAATAGGTTGTGCTACAATGTTCCACAGGTAGCAGAAAACACAAACTGTGTGCTGAATTTTGAGCGAAAGTTGCCAAGACTGATGAGAGGCTATTCAGGCAAAATTTATTTTTTACGATTTATCTGATCTCTTGTGATCAGATATTACCTTATTTCTCAAGCCATTTTTTATGGGTGTACATATTTAAATAATGACCAAGCAAAACACAGCAGTTCATATGTATTACTAAATATTACTGTACCACAGGATGCAGGTACAGTGCTGCTATAGCCATGTGTCACACATGAAGCAACTGTGCTACCCAGAGGCTAGGTGACTTGTTTGTAGTCATATTATGGTAAACTGGAGCGTTAAGTCATACTGACAAAAAACACACCATCTAATAATAGGTCATACTGTATGTTTCATGTGACTGGAAATTGTGTGGAGGTTAACCTGGAACTGAGAACCAATATTTTAGAACCAAACTGAGAACCAGAAAAAAAGTAGAATTATAATCACTTTTAGAAATTGCTCTAATAATTTTGTTAACAAAATCACAACCAGAAAATTAAAAACCTGTACACCAGAATTTTAAAAGATTCCATTTAACCTTTTTTGGATTACAAAATCAATGGTTCAGCACTTTTGGTTGATGAATATACAACGGGAGAATCCAGACTAGGCCTCAATCCATGCCATTCGCGAAGAGCAGCCATCACATGCAAGTGCTGGATGCTTTTGGCAATTTAAATGCTTTAATGACTTAAGAGACACACACAAAAGTAATTTCAATCGACATTTCAGTAACTTGACCATTCAGCATCAATGAGAATTTACAACAAAAGGTTAATTAATTCTCAAAAACTACTTGGAACACCATCAACGACAAACAATCAATCAAATCAAACAATCAATCAAATATGATAAATTTCTAAAAAACAACTTCTTATGACTCAAGAGTCATAAGTAGAGACCCGGAAAATTCGCGGGTTCATTTCGTGTTATGCTAAAATTCAAATAATTATACCTTAGTGCTGCTTCTGTCATTGGTTCTCTGTTAATCTGGATGACTAAGGGCCAATTAGAGACCCTCACTCATAGAAGTGTCGAATCACAGGCCACCCAGTCGAGACGACTAACAAGTCAGCAGCCAATGAACAGTTGGCTTTTGCCCGAGTGTGTAGCGGATATTGGAGTCTATCCTGGAGGTCATTGAACCCGCAAATTTTCCAGGTCTCTAGTCATAAGTTATTAAAATTAACTGTACATTTTTACATATTTTATGAAAAATATACTTAAATTCTTTATTTTCAATTAATTGAAAGCAAGAGCTTACCTCGCAAGGATCTGTTAAGTTACAATGTATGCCACACTTGCCACTGTTACACTGACACGTGTATGAACCGGGTCGATTGACGCAGATTCCTTTTCCACAGTACGCTAGTGACAACTCACATTCGTCAATGTCTTCTTCACATCTCTGCCCTTCAAATCCTGGATCACAAAGATATTCAGATAGAAGTATAATAAAAATTGTAGCAAAGGTTATTGATAACATTTACAAACAAAAAATGTGTTTACTATAATTGTGACATGCTTACATACATGCCTTATTTGGTAGGCAAAATTAAAAAAAAAAAAAAACAACTAAATATGAACATAATTACATAAGAACAAATACAAAAACAGGTACAATGATATGAATGCATGACAACACTAAACAACATTGCACAACATAGGTAACTGCACATATAAGTTCTTGTACTTACATATAATTGAATTACTGATTTGTAATAAGAGACAAGTTATTTTTACATTTATTTCTAGAGGTGTACGGGATCCTAAAAGTTGGGTTCTAAAACTGGAAAGAGACCATTCCCAAACTTCGGGAATATAACTTTTCTCCTCGGGACAATACCTCGGGGAAAACAAATTTTTTCAATAGTGTGATCAAATGTATTATAAAATAATTAATTTTTACTTTTGACGAACGTAATCAACTTTACCGTATCGTTAGGTTATTTTTGAAAATAGGATTCATGGGATCTGCGAATATTTGAATTTTCAAATATGAATAATAAACTATTCATATTTGATTCAACATCGAATACTAAAAATTCAAAATAACGAATATTTGTTTCCTTACAAATATTTGAAATAGCATACCTCATGAGTTTGTCAAATACCATTGTTCACTGTTGAGAGGAAGTCATTTGTATGATATAAAATCCCTTTTTTGTTGTTTTAATGGCATTTCATAATCAAAAAATGAACAATAAGGGCGGGATTCATAGTTGAAGGCTTGTTTGGCGAATAAGTAATACTTTATAAAGTAGTGTTTATTCTTCAAGTAGTACTTATTCCAGCAATGAATTCATAAACCTATACTTGACGAAGTAATATTTGAACAAGCACTACTTATATTGGCCATGGTGTACTTCATGAAGTATCTCAAAAAGTAAAGGACGAATTTTGTGTCAACGTAACGCAAGCAAATATACCGCTGTAAATACATAGTTTACCCGTTTGAAAATAAAAATGCCCACGTTTCAAACCATATATGCGATTAAAATAATGAAATTAATACGTAAGATGATATTTATACTTTATTTGATAATGAACTTTAATAACATAAATATGAACATGTATTAAAAACGAATTTACAACTACATAAATATGTTTTGAATGTTTGTGTTGTAAAATTATGTTGGCCATGCTGTGTCTGATCTATAAGCTTATACAACCACGTGATGGCTAGTGAAAAAAGAAAAGAGAGGAAAACATTATACTGATTCGGAAAGAATTTTGTTTAAGCAGTTGGTTATAATACAAAGCAGTAGTTGAAAATAAAACCACGGATGCGATGAGTACACAAGCGAAGAATGCGGCGTGGATTAACATCGCACGCGAATATAATAGTTCGCTGTGTATATCGAAAGGGTTTAATGCATCTCGTATGTATGTAGCGCTTTGGTGTCCGTACATTGACATGGTCCTCGTAAACTTCATCTGCAAGTTGTTCAAAATCGTCCCACTCACCAAAATCCATCACGCTAGCTGCAGAAGAGGTTATGTACGTAGCATGTATTGTTTACAAAACTAAGTGGCAACGATTTGTTTCTTTCTTTTCCCAAATTGAATTTGTTTACTCTATCATTTTTAATTTAATATATGCAGAAATTAACGGGAATTAATACCTTACATAACCTATTCCTTACAACAAACAAATCCATACCGATACTTGAGTCACCTAGATAGCCGACTTCATGAAGTATTACTTATATCAATGAATAAGCATTGCTTATTTGATTATGAATACTTGCGAAACAAGGCAAACTTATTTCATGACTGTGAATTCGTATTGAGCAGTACTTATTTGACGCAGTGCTTCGCGAAGTATTACTTGAAGTAGTCCTAATAAGCAGTGATCTTTTTGTTCGCTATGAATTTAATGCCATACTTAAGTATGCCTATAAGCAGTACTTTATTGAAGTATTGCTTATATCACCACTATGAATTCCGCCCTAAGAGACGTTTTAAACATGAAATAAGTATTCAAAGTTTTTTTCACTACTGTCTCACTAAACAGTAATGGAAAAATTGTGTGAACAATTCAAAAAATGTCAAATTTGTCATTTCAACCTTGAAAACCAAACATTATTTGTATTTGTTTTGTCACACTAATTGACATGTTTACATGCATGGAAAGTTGAACTAAATAAATAAATAAATAAATAAACAAAGAAACGTCAATAACCATGGACTTCATCACCACAAAACAAAGACAATTGCATTGGCCATTAAAAGAAGTACATGTCATTGCTTCAATGGTTTTAAAATCAATACTTAAAATCGATCTAACTAAATCCTGCACAGTAGCAGCTTCCTTGCTGTGTGTGTCTACGATGAAACAGATGTTGCAACTACAAATTATGTATATCAAAAATGTAAATAGTTTGAGATTCCAACTGAAATTAGCAGAAATTGTGTTTACAATATTGCTGAACAAACAAAAAAAATATATAAATGTTATTTCTTTTTTTCTGATCGTCTGCGTTGGCGCGGTGTACCGCTTATAAACATGTAGCCAGCACTAATTGCCATCATTTATGTTTGGTTATATTATTCCTGTATAGAGCGCGCGCACGTAGTCGAATATCGATATCTCGGCGATTGCATGCAACGCACGCTCTCTGTCGAGTGCCGAGTTAACTACATTTGATAGCCCGCACTCTTTCGTGGTAAGTGTGTACTACAACGATAGTTACGCGTTAGTTCACGTCACAGATTCAAGTCGCTTGCGTTCGTGTCACAGATTTTGTTTTTCTATTTAAAGTTGAAGAAAGGATTTTGTTTAATGATTTATTAATATAAATTGTTTGGCGTGCTCTTGTATACTCCACCTTTTTTTAAATAAACGTACTTTCCATGAACGGGATTGTTTTTATAAATAACTTTACCTAACAATTTTTTTTTCTTCGCATAATCGTCGCACCCCTACTTTTCAAACTTGATTTTAGAAGAAAATGAGTGACGATTATGCGAGAAAACACTGTAACTGTTCTGTATATTAGGTATACAGTCATCAACAAATAGAAAATCAACAAGTAGTTTTAACACTTTAATTATATTATTATTTTTAGCTTTCTAATAAATTGAGAAGCAGTTAGGGTATTTATTGGTTATTTATATATTAGGTAGTTGATATAAATGTTATGATTTACCATGCCAAAGGCTTGCATTAAATGAAAATAGGAAGCATCCACCTGACTTAACTTCCAAAGAAATTGTATTTAAAAATGTTAATAAATCAGTTATGGTTTTACCAATTATAAAGCAATGTTGACTGAATATCTATTTCGTGGAATGGAATCCAATTCTTTAAAAATGATTTTGTCAAAATTTAGAAAATTTGGAATTATAATTCATAACATTTTAATATGCTGCCTTTCTTGTACAGCAATATCCTTAGCTATTTTCCAAGTGCTGGGGGTATATACCATTATTGATACTGTAATTAAAGATAAACTAAAGAAAGGAAACAAGCAGAATAAAGCAACCTTTTATAGCAAAACTGTAATACTTACCTGGACCAGTAGACGTTCTCGACTTCAATGATTTGAAACCATACCTAAGTACAATATTTTCTGTGATATTATGTCGAAGGAATGGAACAATGTTATACCATACGGTCAAAATTCATAATTTAAGCGGTTAAGATTATTTTAAATATTGTAAAATAAAACAATTTCACAGAAAATATTTACTGCCACAAATATCTTGGACATATCAAGAAATTAAATGAATGGTATGACTAAGCAAATAGCACAAGTTGTTTCCCCTTACACAATCATTTTTTTCTGCCCAATTTTACATTTTTTTTTGCAGATAACACCATCTCTCTGTGATCAAATTTTCTTTGATACCAAAATGTTTACCCTGGTACTTTGAAATTGAAAATGTACATGTACAGCTGAAAAGGTATAGGAAGGTGTAGATTTTTTGCTGGTCAAACTTTACATGAGGGACCTCCAAGATACTTGACACTTGATTTGAAACTCCTGAACTGAGTCACATGACGGTTGGCAGTGAACTTACAACCAATGCCACTTAAGCTTGAGCCTAAAAAATCATGGTTGCCAAAAGACCATTAGGGTAATAAATGTGCAAATCGTTAAAAACAATTAATCAAGCAAAAGTGTTTGTGTAAATGCATAGTAGCTGTTGATATTTTAAACCATTCACATTACCTGTTTCGGAGCAGTCACAGGTGTATTTATTTATCCCATCCACACACATGCCACCGTTCAGACATGGAGATGTGTTGTCTGGCCCCGTGGAACAGTCATCAATATTCGTTTCACAGTACTTCCCCGAGTATCCTGCCACACACTGGCAAAATGGTGCCTGAAACAGTTAGAAGGCAATCAACACCAGAAGCACACTTGCAAACAGGAACAGTTATACAGAAACTAACTTGTCAACTATTATTCACAGAGTGTTCAGTGCAGGCAACAAAAATATACATAGCACAGTAGAGAATATTCAATCATAGTGTGGAGTACGACTTCAGTCGTAATAACGTTATCTTATATCAGAACTGAAGTGTTTGTGCGAGACAAAAAAAAAAATCAAAATTTTTATTTACTGATGCTATAAATAATGCACACACTTGTACATACAACTACACATGTATACAAAATACTAAAAATTAGCATTAAAAAAAATCTAATTGGAGACTTCTGGATGATCAAACATTTTTGTCTCTTGTTAACTGTGAGGCAATAACAGAAACACACAGGGATACCAGGGATGTGTCAAGTATTGGTTTTTAGTGAGGGACCATCACTTAAAAGCAACTACTTTAGACAACCGATGTCTGCAAACACAGGAACACTTCCTTGTCAGTTCCACTGAGTTAAGTTCACAGACAATCACCACTGAAAATAATAATGAAATGAGATCATTAATTACCCCTTCACTCAGGTTGCACTGTGCACCGTTCTGACACGGGGTGGCCAAGCAGAAGGCTTGGTCGCAGTACACGCCTTCGAAACCAGCAGCGCAAGTGCACGTGAAGTTGTCCCCGGTCTTTACATCTGAAACACACCACACAGCAACAGCACAATTACGTACACAGGGAGATGCTGCTGACACAGCACTAGCTAAAATTAATATGCATTAAAAGACCAAATATCTATGTTGCCTATAATTATATGATATATCACATAAATTTATTACTTTCACTTTTTCTACAAACAAATTTAGGAGACTACTAGATATTTTATTTTTCATAAAGCTGTAAAATTAAAGAAGTTATAACACGTGTAGAAATATTGTTGATCAATTAATTACATTCTTACAAATACACACTTCAATATGGAGACTTAGATTTGGATCAATATTACCCTCTTTTATCGCATAATCGTCGCTCTCGCATAATCGTCGCACCCATTACCATTTACTTATTTAATTAACACAAATATGAAGTTGTCTGACGTGTAAATTTTATTTTAAAAGACGTTTTTCAACGTTATTTCCTTTACCTGATCGTCTGCGTTGCTGCGGTGTACCGCTTATGAACATGTAGCCAGAGCTAGTTGGCATCATTCATGTTTGGTTATGTTGCTTCCCGTATGGAGCGTGCGCACGAAGTCGAATATCGATATCTCGCCGAGTGCATGCAACCCGCGCTCTCTGTCGAGTGCAGAGTTAACTACATTTGATGGCCCGCATTCTTTCGTGGTAAATGTGTACTATGGAAAAAGTTACGCGTTAGTTCACGTCGCAGATTCAAGTGGCCTGCATTCGCGTTACAGTTTTGGTTTTCTATTTAAAGTTGAAGAAAGGTTTTTGTTTAATGAATTATTAATATAAATTGTTTGGCGTGCTCTTGTATACAACACCTTTTTTTAAAAAAAAAAACATACTTTCCATGAACGGTTTTTTTATGAATAACTTTATCTAACAAAAATTTTTTCCGCTCAAAGGCGCACCCCTACTTTTCAAACTTGATTTTAGAATAAAATGTGCGACGATTATGCGAGAAAACACGGTACTTACAAATAAGGACCATATTTACATGATAATTGTGAAGAGTTATTAAGTTATTAAGAGTTTTTAGTGTGCAAACAACAGGGAAATTACAACAATATGCAAAGCAAGTTTAATCATAAAATATTGCAGAGATTAAAAAACTTAAATAATATTGAAATTAATTTAACCTTTACACTACAAATTCTATAAATGCCATCATTTTAGTGAGTAGTTTGTACTAAAATACGTAAAACAAGTGGATTAAAAAAATTTGTTTGATACAACTTTTTTTCATCTTGCTAAATTTTACAATACAAACGGTAGAATTACCTACTAATTTGCGGTTATGTTTTTGTGTGGGCGTGCCACCATTGTGTTGTAGCGAACTCTATAAACGGTACTGAAAATCAGTCATTGTACCCTGCTGTGGTTGAATGCTACATTATACCGTTCAAGACGCGAACAAATACTTCACTATATTTTTAGGTAAACATCATCTTTACAACACCATAAACTTGAATTTTTAAAACAAAACTTAACCATAAATTTTGCACGAAATTGGCGGGATCATCATTACGTCTGACCGGCCAATATTAATTTTTTTTACCGAACCCCTTGTTTAACGACACGATGCCAAAATACAGTCAACGTCCATCACCGATGCAACTAACTACTCACCCTGGACCACACTTACTTTTGATATCCGCACACGTGGAGCCGTTCTTGCAGGGCATGTTCTCGCAGGTGACCAGCCTGTATTGTTCGCAGAGCTGGCCCATGAACTCCTCGGTGCAGGTGCACTCGAACATCCCCTTCCCGTCGACGCAGGTGCCGTTGTTCTGGCACGGGTTCGAGGCACACTCGTTGATCTCCGTCTCGCACCTGCAACCAGGCAGCGACCAGTGCAGAGTGGAGCATCTCGTCAACACAGGAGTCAACAGCGACAATAAGCGGTGATAAGATGAGAATCTAACATCAACAAAATACTGGATAGAAAAAAAAATCTAAACCTAGAAGTCTGCAAGCATTCCAAATATATTTCAAGTTCGTCAATAATTTTATATTCAATTCAAAATTTCAAACCAAATCTTTTTTTCAATCATCTGATACCATTAGATACACCAAGTGGGACAAATAAAAAAATTAAAAAAAGTAACCTGTATGAGGAAATTTAGATTTGTTTCTGCTAAATTATAAATACATTGTTTTTCTTTAACAAATAATATGTGACTATGATTTTAAATTATCAATTGTGTGAGTGTGTGTGAGTGAGTGAGTGAGTGAGTGAGTGAGTGAGAGTGTGAGAGTGTGAGTGAGAGTGTGAGTGAATGTTAGTGAGTGAATGTTAGTGAGTATGATTGAGTGAGAGAGAGTGAGTGTGAGTGAGTGAATGTGAGTGAGTGTGAGTGAATGTGAGTGAATGTGAGTGAATGTAAGTGAATGTGAGTGAGTGTGTGTGTGAGTGTGTATAAAATCATGCAATACTCACATTAATCCTGTCCACCCTTGGAGACATGCGCATGAGTATTTTCCAATTTCATCTATGCAAGTGGCATTATTCTCGCACTTGTTGGATGCACATTCATTAATGTCGATGGAGCAGTCCATGCCTTCGAACCCAAGCGGACACTTGCACGAGTAAGTCTCCGTGGGAGATTCACACCAGCCTTGGTTCTTGCACTCGTAATCAAAACACAGCTCACAACCCAGCTTTATTTGCGTGGGTGCAGTCGAGAGGTTCAGGAAGTCGCGCGACGTCAGATTTTCTGCGTTCAACTGATCCAAGGAAAAATACGGCAGCAAGGAACTTCCGATCCGTATCTCTCCAAGACAGCCCTAGAAAAGCCAAACAGACGATAACCCTGCTCTTCTGAAATTTACTGGTTTTTCAAGAAAACAACTGCAATACAGATTTTTAATAACAGCAGTAACATAACTGTTACTTCAAGTAGGGCTGCAGAATGGAATTCTATATCTGGGGTGTGTCTACAATTTTGTGACTTATTCAGGAATTAAAATAAAGTTATTTTTTTTTTAAATGTATTTATATCACAGGGTAATTTTTATATATAATTAGAAAAAAATAAACCTAATGAGAATTATATACACGGTTTGCAGGAAATTGCAGATTTTTATATAAGAATGCGGAAACATTTACAGAGATAACGTGGACATTATTTTAAGTGGACAGTCTCCAACAATTTATATTAAATGTCAGACTATAAAACTAGGCAAGGCAGGAAAAAAGAAATTCATGCTAGCAAAAGGCTGCTAAAAATTAAAATTTCGTGATCCCCTGCATAGTTACCGTTATTTCTAAAACTTTTCGTGACTTTTGTGACCATTCCTTCAATTACGTTACTTTTTCACGACTCCCATGAATTCTGTAACCTGTAGACACACTGATATTGAACCATTACTAGGGGCCGGAAAAATTCGCGGGTTCAATGACCTGCAGGATGAACTCCATTGTTCTACGTACACTCGGTCAAAAGTCACCCGCCCATTGGCTGCTGTGTTTTGAGATGTCCCAGCGTAGCAGCCTGTGATTCGATAAAGCTTTGGTTGGGTGTCTCTCACTGGCCCAGAGACATCCAGGTGAGTTGTGAGCCAATAGCAGAGGCAGCACTGAGGTGTAACAATTTGTATCTTAGCCTATCGCGAAATGAACTCGCGAATTTTTCCGGTCTCTAACCATTACTAAATGTATGTGTCTAGTAGGGATATGAAAAACATGTAATTTAAAAAGATAACTGGTTTGAGGTAAGGAATGTCAGCGGGAGGCACCTTGAAGGGACCCCCGACGGTGGTCGCCGTGGGCGGGAGGTAGTCGTCCAGGGGCTGCAGCGTGGCGCCGTCGGCGTAGGGCTGGAGCACCTCCCTCCGCTCTTGGCCCGCGCCCACCACGATGGTCGCTTCGTACAGCAGCTTGTGCCACGACGGTGCCGACAGGTTGGCCACCATCAGCTGCTTCAGGTCCTCGTCCATCTCCCTGAACCCGCCGGCGACCAGGCCGTTCTGCGGGGCACAGCGGGGCACATAGGTCGGCGACCAGGGAAACAATCTCAGCCAAATAAAATAACTTTCATTCTAATTAACTTAATTTTTTCCTTCTTCAATTATGGCTTTACGTCCTGTTGACGACGAAATTGGAAATGAATATAAACACCATACCGAAAAATCAAATCACAACTTACCTTAAAAAACACAGTTTTAATTCTTAATAAAAAAAGTATTTTGTACTGAATTGTTACAACAACAATTACTATGGCACCAAGCAGAAGCTACCGTGTTTTCTCGCATAATCGTCGCACATTTTATTCTAAAATCAAGTTTGAAAAGTAGGGGTGCGATGATTATGCAGGAAAAAATTTTTTGTTAGGTAAAGTTATTCATAAAAACAAAACCCGTTCATGGAAAATACGTTTATTTAAAAAAAGGTGGAGTATACAAGAGCACGCCAAACAATTTATATTAATAATTCATTAAACAAAACCTTTCTTCAACTTTAAATAGAAGAACCAAAACTTTAACACGAACGCAAGCCACTTGAATCTGACGTGAACTAATGTGTCATAGTACACACCACGAAAGAATGCAGGCTATCAAATGTAGTTAACTCGGCACCTGACAGAGAGTGCGCGTTGCATCTAATCGGCGAGATATCGATATTCGACTACGTGCACGCGCACTATACGGGAAGCAACATAAGAACATAACCAAACATGAATGATGCGCTGGCTACATTTTTATAAGCAAAGGAAATAACGTTTAAAAAGTCTTTAAAAGAAAATTTACACGTCAGACAACTTCATATTTCCGTTAATTAAATAAGTAAGTGGTAATGTCTGAATAAATATTAGATTTCTACTTTAAAATACATTGTTTTATACGGAAAAGATACCTACACAAAGCACTCGGCGGGACCAAAAACATCATGCGAGTTTACGCGAGAAGTTTTTTTATCCCAACTTTGACGGCCTAAAATATGGGTGCGACGATTACACGAGTGCGACGATTATGCGATAAAAGAGGGTATGCACTATATGCTCTGTACCTAGAATATCTGTTTACATGAAAATTGGACAAAGTATGATTCTGATACAATTTTTTTTATGACACAGATGTGTTCTGGTCAAAATGTTAGCCTAAAAGAGCAGATAGTGATACTTAAGAATTAGTGAAAACATGATTGTGACTCCAGCAACTCAAACTTTTAACAAGGTAACACATTGTTCTGTAATAAAACATTAAAATTGTTAACGAACAGGCAAGTTCAGAACAAAAATAATAAGCAAATGCAAGTTCTGATCAAGTCCAAACTTGTACCATGCCCCTTAAGATTTTTCTTAAAAGAGGTTTTTTTGTATGTTGCATATTTTAAAATTTAAAAAAAAAATCGTAACTTCACAAATTTTAATCTTATAAGCAGAAACGACACTTTCAATTTTCTTTGCAGACTAAAATATGAAAAAAATAATTGTAAACATATCTACAAAGTGTGACCCAGCTGGCTGATATCATACACACCTTCATGTCTAGAACTATTTTGGTCCAGTTGCCATCCGACTGTGGCTTGCCAAACCTGTAGGACCCAGACTGCGCGGGATCCTCAAGCAGCCACGACACAAACACCTGGTCCCTGTACACGCTCACCGAGAAGTACTGACCGCTCGCGCTGCCAATGTAAAGTATGGTCCCACCTGCACGCAACACAGCACGGTGTCAACGCACGCCTCTGCCAACGTGCAACAAACACAAGTAAGACTGCAACGGCACTCAATATGTACTGTGTAAATCATATGTCGTTAGTCAATTAATTTTACAGAACAGTATGTTATAGCTAAAAGCCCAACAAAGATTTTAAAAAAATTACTTAAACATTTAGTTACTTAATACACACACAATTTACCTAGCTTAGTAAAAAAATCTGATACTCCGAGATTATAAAGAATAACTAAAAAAACCTGTATCAGTAAAACCTACAAATCTCAAATGTGAACAAACTTAACAAGAATCAATATATAGATTACTTAAATGGTAAAGGTTTCGGTGTGCCTGTTACCAGGGGCAAAAAAAAAAAAGTACAATCCCCAGGGAGAGGCCCACGGAATCACATTTATCGTTCTTGTTTCACAGTTACGATTTTGCAAGCGCAAGCGGGCTTCCTCAATGAATTCAATGTTGTGTATCAATGTAGTTTACAGAGTTTAAAACCTATCAACATCAAGGTCATTAGAGAACGTTGAGTGGCAAAGTGATGAGCATGCAGCAGCGACGGAATGCACTGACGGGGAAAACGAGAGTGAAAACCCGACTTCCACATTTCACACTTTCCAAAAATCCAGGTTCAGTCCTACTGGAAATAAAGCCGGACTGCCTTGGGAGAAAGGAGAGTGATCTGACCAATCAACACCATTGCCCCAGAACCAGCACAACCACACACAATAGATAGGAACAAGATTTTATGGTTTTATTTTTAGATGATATTTTTTTTTATGAAATCTCTTTATAAATACAGTATATTACAAAACAAAAATCCCACATAATTGATTCATAATACTTAATTCACCAAAAACAGTGTAATTGTGACTGATACATCATGTTCTTCAACGATATAATATATTGTAATAAGTGTTTCTAACTACTCTGAACAATAAAAAAAATTTGCAAGTAACTGTGTGTTTAAAAAATGTACCTACAAATGCCATATTGAAAAAAAATGAATTACTTATATCAGCTAAAACATTAAAAAAGAAAATAAATAAATAAAAAGAGAATCTATTTAGTGGATCAAGTTGGTACAACTTTCATGCTAAATGTAAATAGGTATGTTACATTCCTCAAGTTACCGTATTTATGCAGATATAGGCCGTGTGCAGATACAGGCCGCACCCTAAATTTTTGATTAAAGTCTTAGAACAAATTAATATCTCAAAAAGAGGCCGCACTGAAATGCTGATGAGCGGCAATCACGAAGTACGTACCTATTCACAGAGCGATCGTGGCAACTGCGCGCCATCGATAAGAGCGTGCTGGCAACAGCGGAGTTTGACCTTGTCTGCATTCTGTGTATAGTTTATCCCCCCCCCCCCCCCCGCCTCGCCTCCATGGCTTTGGTAGCCATACACAGGCAGCGGACTTTGTTGACTTTGTAGTTCCCCCCCCCGGCCTCCCCCCTTGAATTCTTTCAGTTCCGTTATCTGTGTCGCCCACTTCTCCCCTCCCTGTTCATCTAGGTAGTTGCGCGCGCATCAGACGCTGTCAACAACATTCGCCTGGCACTCAGTAGCGCACTGTGCACGGCACTAGTAAACAATGCGGACTTGCAGGTCTGCTTCTATAGCTTATTTAGTTTACTTCCAAGTAAGTTTATAACGTTTAATGGTTTCTTTTATAAACTCACAGTAGTAATGCATCTCTAGTCAAAATATTTTCATAAAAAAAAACACACGCAAATAATGACGTCTACGTGTAAACACCCGGACCTACTTTATTTTCAGCTCCAAACTTTGTTAAAAAAAAGGTGGGGTATTTACAATTGTAACTACTACTTTACCTAATGTTCAAGAAAACTATTTTGTGAGCGGCAGTTGCCAGCCCGCTGCTATGGTGCATCACGAGAGGTTAGGGACGATCGGCAGCGGCCCATTCTTTGTTTACATTGTAGGTGAGTCGTGTCTTTATTTTTTATTACATGTAAGTACTTATTTGTTTATACTTTAGACTTTCATGCATTGAAAATTAGTTTAATCAATTGTATATTGATAAATTTAAAATTTTTTTTTGGGAAAAAATGTTTTTTTAATTTTTATCTCACTAATAGGCCGCACCCTAATTTTTGGGATCATAATTTTGGAAAAAAGGTGCGGCCTATATCTGCATAAATACGGTACCTAAATATATTAAAAGCTACCATAATTTGGGTTTCAGTGTAAGTTTTGATTTAAAATGCAGATGATTATTATTATGTTTTTGCTTTCAGTTGTATTTCGGTTCTTTACTGTGTGTTAACTATGCTCGTGTGCACATGAGCACACACAGTGGCAACATGCATCCACACAAACACATGCACACGGACACACGAGGTGTGACATTGAGACGCGACAGCGGTGCCCACCGGTCTGGCTGCGGTAGTTCATCTCGACGCCGTCCAGCTCGAGCTCAGAGCCGGGCTCCGGGCTGCGCTGGCTGAAGGAGTAGCCCAGGCCGGCGCCGCGACCGTCCAGCGTGATGTTGGCGATGCACTCGTAGCCGTCGTCCAGGTTGCGACACGCGCTCCCTTCCGGGCAGTCCTGCAGCTGGCAGAACTCCATCTCGTGGCACATCTTGCCCTTGTAGCCGCGCGGGCACGCGCACCTGTCGGCACGCGACACGACCGTGGTGGGGGGAGGGCGGGAACACTTCCCGCGGAGCTGCCGGCCGGAGCATACCGACAGAGCGCTACCTGGCTGGAGGTAGGGTCTCAAGGCACAGCAACCATACTGAACACAGGGGCATAGCAAGGGGGGGGGGGGGGGTGGTGGTTTAGGGTTCAAACCACCCCCCCCCCCCCCCCCCCTTAGCTGCGAATCTTTAATTAATATCTTATTCGTCACTCAAACAAATTTCATATTAAAATTAATAAAAATTTTACCATTACAATATTTAAATTTAAGTACCGAAAACTGCTAAAATAGCACTATTTTACACCTTCAAATCCAGATTTTCCCGGGGGAGGACCCCCCCCCCCCCCTTTTAATACGGGGGGGGGGGGGGGAGGGGGGGTGCGGTATATTTCTTAACACCCCCCCATACACAAATCCTGGCTATGCCACTGACTGAACTATATGTCTCATAGATACCTAGTCTCTAAGCACAAAGAAAATCTTTTTCTTATTATCATTTGGCTCACTTCTATGTAATTAATTTATTGCACAAAATTACGGAGTATATGAAGGTGTGCTGTAAGTCTATGTGCAACTACTACAATAATCCGTACCAGAATAATATTACGTACTTAAAAATTATAATAAAACATTGTGTTGGGGACATCTTCACCATCATTTACTACCATATTCACCCCAAAAATAACATGAATTTTTTTTTATATACCAACCAAAATATTTAGGGTTGGTTGTCTTAAAATATACAGAAATAGGGAAAAATATAAGCAGTTGTATTGTATGAATGTTGAAAAAAAATGTAACTGTTTGAAATTACAGAATTTCTATTTATTGTTTTTTTTTATATTGAACAAACACATTTTTAATTCTCACAGAGATTTGGGCAAAAAAATTTAAAAATTTACAAAATACGCTCAATTTTCAACAAAAGTGGACACAAGCTGCAACATTCACGTAATCTCAAAAAAAAAAAAAAAAAAAAAAAAAAAACTTATGTGTCTCGTATGAATCCATGGGAACAAACTATTGAACTAAATTGTGGTTGGCCAGTGGTTGTTTTCAAGAAAGATTTTTCTACAGAAATGGTAACTCATTTATTTTTAAGCTTTAAATCATTATATCATTACAATTTCTTCATTATATTATTTACCCATAGTCATTCCAGGTGACATAACACGTTCCATTGTGAAGGCACGGATTACTCTGACAAGCGTCATCAGACACCACTCCCTCAAGTACGGTGTCTGCATCAAAACTGACAACACCAAACGATGGCATTGTAACACCCTCCAACTGGAGCGGGAAGAATTCCACAAACATCAAATGTGATCCATTGCTTATCTGTAACGACAAATGGCACAAATTTTAACATCACACGAACATTGCAAAAGTTGAACAGGTAAAAACTTACAGAATAACACACAAAAACAAATGGTGAGGAATAGTGTTCTAGAACAAGTGTACTGTCGCAACTTTTCACTGGCTATCATATAGTGCATTAATGCTTATCTGAGCATTTTTTTAAGGCAGGGGTCTCCAAACATTTTACCCTAAGGGCCACACTGACTCCTCCACTAAGCTCCAAGGGCAAGACCTAGATAGCTCATCATACCAACACACTGGAGAACTATGGTGGGTCAGATACCAGGCATGTATGGCCAGAGCTGTAGTTTGGAGATGTATGCTATAAGGCAACAAGAGATTAAAATGTAAAATTACTTGTAATATGTCATCATCGGCTGTAATTGCATTCCAGGCTAGAGGTATGTAAAATATGGAATGGTTGAGGACCAATGTAATTTTAGAAATTGATATCAAAAGGGTTCAGATTAGCTGGAATTCTCTACAGGTACGCTTCATTGGCCAAGTCAAGACGGATCACAAGCCTTTACAGTAGTAAAATGTTTTGTTTGATCAACTTTGCTGCTTCACTATAATTAAAACATGAAAATTTATAGGTAACTGCCGGATGTAAGGTCTAATGAGCGGCAGAAAGGACAAACGTAAAAAAACCTTGGTACAGCAAAACCCCTTATTTGCACTTTTCATGGGGACAAAGTAAAAAAGTGTAAAAAGCGGGAAAGTGTAAATAAAGGCAAAAGTAAGAAATACGTTAAAGTGAATTAAAATACAGTCGCATCCTGCAGAGATCATAACAAATACGGGCTACATTACACATACGCATTGCACCACAGTAAAAAAGTTTAAAAAAAGGGCCTCAAATTGGAAATTTACCGTCAATAGCGCGTCGTGCGCGGAGAAAGGTCATTGTACTTGATCAGCTGGTGTTACGGCGCGGCGTAGCCGCTGGCTGGTTGGCCGGCTGGCTCTCTCTGTTCTCTGAGCTGCGCATGCGCAGTATAACTCACTCAACGCTCCGCCCAGACTCGTCACCTTCCATCAGCAGCCAGCCAATAGATGCGAGCTTAGCGGAAAAAAAATATAAGCTCCACCTCCCGTGTCCAGTTCTAATACCAGTTTATTGGTATACGCACCAGTTTTCTCGCTGCCGTGACGTGTTCAAGTTTACGTTCATCTTGATGTCTTGATACCAATAATTAATTATTTACGATCCCCAGAAATAAATGGTTGGTTTAAAAAATATGTGTCAACTGTACAATATTTCCGAAATTATAAAATACGTATAAAACAGTTACCAAGACTCCGCTCATTTTATCTTGTGAAGTTTGTCTCGTACCAGCATTTCGGCTAAGTTGTGACATAAATATAGTATCACAACTTACAAGCAGCCTCGTAAAGTCGTAATATTCCCGACATTCCCGGTACGTTTATACATCCGTGAGTTTACATTTTTCCCTAGTACATTTTAGATTGTCTGCTGCTAATTACTCTGACTTTTACACGCCTAGGCTTAATTTTATTATATGTTTAGAAATAAAAGCAACTTTTCATGTTATAAAATATGTATATTTTGCAATTTAAAATGTTCATTGCCGTCTATAAACGTTACGTTTTTCACAATGTTTTTAGGCCTACTATGGTTGTTATGTGACATAAATAGCGGGATGGATTCGATTTTTGAGACGTAATTCGCGTGAAAGTATTGTATTGGACTAAATGGGAACTAAACGGGACCTGAAGAATATAGTGTAAATAACGGGAAAACGTAAATAACGGTAACGTAAATAAGGGGTTTCGCTGTACCAGGTAGCACGACATTTAAGCCTTGCTAGTTTGATGTACAGGTAAATGCTTCACTTCACCTGTATTTTAAGTGTTAAATCGAATATTAAACCCTTCAGTAATACCAAATATTATATTAATACTCCCAGACCCCTAATATTTTCTCTATTTTCTCACCAATTTAAATAACTGTCGTACAGAAATGTGCGGGCAAACACGAAATGAAGGAATGAACATGGAAATACAAGTACCTGAAAAGCAACAATGTTACACCTACCTCCACATCTTGAATGACACCTTTAAAGTTGATGCCCGTTGGGCGGTACACCCGCATGGCGACAGACTCCATGGCTTGTCGCGTGTGGCGTACCACAGCCGGCACACCGCCCAGGTACAGCACTTGCACGTTCAGCTGACCGGACGTTATCACCGTCTTGCGGAAAAACTCAGTTCCGTTTATCTTCACTTCGACCAGGGTGATGTTTCGAACCACCTGGAAGTAGTCATGAAAAAAACAATCATCAGTTTGTATGTTACACATAGAGCAAAGGTTTTCCCATTTGAATTTTATTTTACATTTTTCTCATTTTTAATTGCTAAGATACGCTGATTTATTATAAAAAAAAAACTATTTCAAAACAGTAAATACTACATAAATATCAAATAATTTGAACAAACATCAATACAGCACTAATTTAAAGCAATTTAACTTTTTTTTTAACATAAGAATATTACTTCCAAATTAACAATAAACAGTAATTTTCTTACATGTGCCTACAATCATCTCCCAAAAGTTGATACAAAATTTATATATACTCCAAACACAATTTTGAAATTTAAGAACAAATGTGTGATGATTTTGCACCTTACAAACAGCTATGCCACGTTCTAAAAGCAATTAACTAGCTCATTAGAATCCACACATATTAAAAGCTACTTATTGTGTTGAGATCAAAATTATGGCTGCGTGGATTTTACTTGGGTTAGGGGGGGGGGACAAAAAAAAGTAACAATTATACTACACAATATAAAGTGAATTCAATTTTAAAATTTTATACTTTAGCTACACCTCTCTCAAAAGAAAAAAGGGGGTTGTCTGTAAAGTCGGTTTATGGACAATAATTTTACGTGATAACATAATAAGATAACATTGATGAAAAATTGCATACTTTATAATTTTCAAATATTATTTACAGTTTTTGCAAATTTAATTTAAATAATTTGTTTAAATATAGTCACGAACGATCAGTTAAAAAGCACACCTTAACCTGTTTGATATTATAGAAGATTTTCTCGCACGGTGGTTGACCGGTTCTTGCATGCTCGGCTCAGGCGAAACGTGACAATTTTTTGTGCATGCAGCCGGCGTTCATCAATTTATAAGACGTTATCACATAAAAAAAAAAGATAAGCATAATAAATTGACGTCGTCCATACCTGCGGCCCCCTTTGAGCCCGATATGCCACTGCCCAAACACCACCATCTCAGTTCAAACTAGGCATGGTCGGGCAGAGAAATTTGACTTCGGGCGGGCTCGGGCGGGTAATTGTCCAAAATTTTCGGGCTCGGGCAATCTCGGTCGGGCATCAAAATCAGTTAATGAAATAAATTTTGAACATAAAATAGTCGTACTTAAGTTTGCATTGACAAACCTGAACTGTTTTTATTTATTTACTATACCGCACTGATATGAAAGTTAAACATTAAACTAAAAAATAGAGTGCATATTAGTCTTGGAAATAAAGTGCTTATTAACTAAATTGTGTTTGGGTAGCTGCTTGAAGGTTCATTGTCACTGTTGATTGTTTGACCTACACTTCCACTGGTATCCATTTTGGTAAAATAATGACATGAATTAAATAGAAACAATTCACAACCACTTTCTGTAAATGCCACGCAACTACAATGTGTGTAATTAAAGTCAGCTTATAATCCTTCTCGCACACAGCAAGCAGATCCACCGGCCTTGAACACTACTTTGTGACTATTGAGCAGTGAGCATCCGCCGTGCGTACGCGCGCGCGTGTGTGTGTGTGAGAGAGAGAGAGGCGGGCGACCAGCTGCATCGTTAGTCAGCCAGCGAGAGTAACGGTAAATGTTGACCTTGACCACTTCCGCTTGCTGCAGGGCTCGCTCTCTTATATCTGTCTCCCCCTCCCACAAACACACTTGCTGACCGGGCACCTTCTTTATCTTATCTCTCACACACACTCACTTCACCCGCTGGTGCCGGGACGGCGGCGGCGTGGCATGTTCCTGCAGCTGCCGCGCGTTCCAAAAAAAAGAAGCTTTGTTTACTTGCGCCGTGCGGTATTGCCGTTTTCCAAGGTGCCCGATATTTTCGGGCACTGAAATACCCGCCCGGAATTTCGGGTATACTTGATACCCGAAACACTGCCCGAAATTTCGGGTACCCGACCATCCCTAGTTCAAACCTCCCGCTAACGAGTGTGTGCGTGTGTTGGTCGCCCGGCAAGAGGGCGCTTAGCTGCAGTGCGCCGTACCCCTATATGTACCGTATTTATGCAGATATAGGCCGCGTGCGGATACAGGCCGCACCCTAAATTTTTGATTAAAGTCTTAGAACAAATTAATATCTCAAAAAGAGGCCGCACTGAAATGCTGATGAGCGGCAATCACGAAGTACGTACCTATTCACAGAGCGATCGTGGCAACTGCGCACCATCGATAAGAGCGTGCTGGCAATAGCGGAGTTTGACCTTGTCTGCATCCTGTGTATAGTTTATCCTCCTCCCCCCCCCCCCCCCCCCCCGGCCACGCCTCCATGGCTTTGGTAGCCATACACAGGCAGCGGACTTTGTTGACTTTGTAGTTCCCCCCCCCCGGCCACCCCTTGAATTCTTTCAGTTCCGTTATCTGTGTCGCCCACTTCTCCCCTCCCTGTTCATCCTTGTTTCCACGTACCGGTAATTACCACCGTTGTTTACGAGAGTCGTGCTGCACAGCTACCTACGTAAACGTGTACTGGAAATTTCAGTCATATTTTTACAAAGTTTAATATTTATATTTATTTATATTTATTTTCATTTACATATATTTATTTATATTTTGCGTGTGTTGGCTAAATTCAAACTGAAAGTGGTACAGTATGCACAGGAGCACGGTAAGAGAGAGGCGGGAAGGAGATTTGGAGTGGACGAGAAGAACGTGAGAAGATGGGTGATACAGAAAGAGAAGTTGCAAGGCATAAAAAAAAATAAATGTACCTTACGAGAACAGAAGCGAAATATCCGGAGGTGGAAGATGAATTGTACCAGTTCGTCCTCAGCACAAGGCAAAATGGTTTCGCTGTTACTACTGAAATGTTGCTGTTCGAAGGCAGCAGAATCGCAAGAAGACATGGCATACCCGTCACCGAATTCAAGGTTAGTTATGGGTGGGCGAGGCGTTTTATGGACAGAAAAGAACTCAGTTTAAGGAGACGGACATCCATCGCTCAGAAACTTCCAGAAAGCTATGAAGAGAAGTTGATAAGTTTTCAGAGGTTTATTATAAATTTGAGAAAGCAACACAACTACCAACTAGGGCAAATTGGAAACGCTGATCAGACGCCGGTATATTTTGATATGCCGGAAGCCACGACAGTCACGCCTTCGGGTTCTCGCTCGGTGAAGATACTTGGTACTGTAGCAGACAAGCAAAGATGTACTGTCATGTTATGTGTGACAGCAGATGGCAGAAAACTACCAACATATGTAGTATTCAAGCGCAAAACCTTGCCAAAGGAGAAATTTCCACCGGGAGTTATAGTGCGGGTCCAGGAAAAAGGGTGGATGTCTGAAGATTTGGTCAAGGACTGGCTCTCGTGTGTGTGGTGTCGACGGCCAGGGGGACTTTTGCGTATGAAATCATTGCTTGTTCTGGACAGCTACAAAGGCCATCTCACGGAGGTTGTAAAGAAGCAGATCCAGGAAGGAAAAACCGATTTGGCCGTTATACCAGGCGGTATGACAAGCATGCTGCAGCCGCTCGACGTGGTCATTAACCACCCCTTCAAAGTGCACATGCGTCGTTTGTACAACGAATGGATCCGGTCCCATCACGAGACAACAAAATCAGGCCGTCCGAAACGAGCTTCGCTGGCAGAAGTGTGTCGGTGGATCCTTGCAGCCTGGCGATCCATTTCTGAAGATTTAGTGAAGAAGAGTTTCAAGGTTACAGGTATCTCGTCGGAAATGGACGGCTCAAAAGATGACGCATTGTGGGATGCACGAGAAGACGAAGCAGGCAACCCAAATGAACCAGAAGAAGACAATGATGAGGAAAGTGACAGCGAGAGTGCGTAAATTGGATTTTTTTAACAAATAGATGTACGTACGGTATATGTAAAGTGTTTTTTTCCCTAAGATTTACGGTATATGTAGTGTGTTCTTTTTACGGTAAGTAAATTTCATCAGTGTTTGTAGTGTCAGCTTTTTGATTTAATGTTATACATACAGAAAGAAAAGCATGTGCACTGTGCTTTATAGTAGGTATTTTAGTTATTCAACAACTGCAGATTTTAAAAATTATTTACGGCAACACTCACTTTGTAGCATTGCATAATGAGTATGTTATAATATACATATATATTTTTTTTGGTGTCATAAGAATATTAAGAATCACTTTGATATGAAAGATAGTAATTATTTAATATGTAGATAAGGATAGTTCAGAGTTGTTAAGAATTGTTATTAATTACTTTGGTTAAATTTCATGGAAAGCCTTAAAATACTTATTTCCTTGAGATACTTAATTATTAATTTGAGGGTTAACTCCAGTTCATAATAATTAATGTTGACATTTGATAATTAATGTCAGTAGTTAAAGCAGTATAGATTATATTTTACAGGACATCATTTTAAAACAAAAGTTTTTATATGAATTTCAACTTTGTTTACTAAATTTTTAACATTGTATTTGGATTTTTTGGGTAATTTTATATTCTATTGGATATTGCTAGTGTAATATTTTGAGAATAGTCTGGAAGGTACAGAAGGAAGAGCGGACAGGCGCGACACTCTGGCGCCAGAAACCTATTTTTCACTTTGTAAAGGCGTGTTTGGGATTTACGCGTCACGTTGTACGCACAGCTGTAGCGACCGTCTGGAAGGGTCTCTGGAGGCTACCACTAGCCAGCCAATCAGGGCGAGCCCTGGCGTCAAGTGATGTGCCTGTACGAATTTCCTTATATGGTCATGTTTTGGAATTATGTACGCTGATTGGTCAGTTGGCCCACGAGGTTGACTCCCTTGTTTTCACCTTTACAAGGGAAGGTAATCTCGTCGACCAAGTCACTTGTTGCTCGATCGTCGCCGAACTCGGTCGCGTCGTCGGCAAGTCACAAGATAAATGAAAAATCACTAAGAGATAATTTAACGCCTAGGGGCTGGGGCCAGGCCGTATTTTTTCAAACTAAGTTCTTTTTTTTGGACTAATGCATTAGAAATTTAGGCCCTAGGCGTCGGCATCGGCCCGACTTCGTGTGATTTCGGTCCGCGATCGACGGTACCTTGAGTTATATAATTAACCAAGGGACATTACTAAGTTTTTTTTTCTTCTTTGGCGAGTGACAAGACTCCTTGACCATCAACGGCAAGATGTATGGTGCTGTGGTATGTATTTGGACCTCATCCTATCAAAATTCAAAGACATCATTAAAATTCGTATAAGAAAAGACAAAAGCTGTGCAAGTAACGAAGTTTTTCTAACTAAATTCATTTGTAAAATTGTGTATTGAGGCCATGTAACAATGAGAAAAAACATTTTTTTTTAAAGAAATAAACAAAGATAATTTAATAAACTCTTTTATTTCCAAATAACGCAGAACCATAGTAATGAAAAATTCCTCAGGAACATTGTTTGTTTTGTTTTGTTACGTTTCTATGTGTGCTTAGCCGGGCAAAAACATACAACGTAACAACTTGGCAACATCGCAATCACCACCTTACCCCTCACTCCGCCTGTTAGAGCCTAGATGCTACCTAGGTAGTTGCGCGCGCATCAGACACTGGCAACAACATTCGCCTGGCACTCAGTAGCGCACTGTGCACGGCACTAGTAAACAATGCGGACTTGCAGGTCTGCTTCTATAGCTTATTTAGTTTACTTCCAAGTAAGTTTATAACGTTTAATGGTTTCTTTTATAAACTCACAGTAGTAATGCATCTCTAGTCAAAATATTTTCATAAATAAAAAACACACGCAAATAAAGACGTCTACGTGTAAACACCCGGACCTACTTTATTTTCAGCTCCAAACTTTGTTAAAAAAAAGGTGGGGTATTTACAATTGTAAATACTACTTTACCTAATGTTCAAGAAAACTATTTTGTGAGCGGCAGTTGCCAGCCCGCTGCTATGGTGCATCACGAGAGGTTAGGGACGATCGGCAGCGGCCCATTCTTTGTTTACATTGTAGGTGAGTCGTGTCTTTATTTTTTATTACATGTAAGTACTTATTTGTTTATACTTTAGACTTTCATGCATTGAAAATTAGTTAAATCAATTGTATATTGACAAATTTAAAATTTTTTTTGGGAAAAAATGTTTTTTTAATTTTTATCTCACTAATAGGCCGCACCCTAATTTTTGGGATCATAATTTTGGAAAAAAGGTGCGGCCTATATCTGCATAAATACGGTAATTAATATTATTGTAACCTTTACTTTTCGCCCCTAAAATAGTGTAACGACGATTCAGTAAGTGAGTGCCTTTTGTTTTATTTATATGTCATATTTTTGTAATAAAGTACGATTAAGCACGACCACAAACGCTCCCTAGCGGGCGACGACGGAACCAACACATAACTTTATTCAAACTATTTTACCACATAAGCAATAATTACAGACGGTCTGGTCGTGGATGTGTATCTGGTATTTTTATAAAGAGTTCATGTTATTTTCTATAATAACCAGGGGGAACGCAATAGCTAAGATGTTAACGGTAATTGTGTTGGGCGCGAAGGGCGCCATGTTGCCTGCCGCAAGCCCTTGTCTCACCCGAGTCTCCTTCTTCAGCCGGCCGAGAGCGGACGTCTCTGCAGACACCCTGAGGACATCACCGTTGTCTCACTGATAAGTAGTTCTGCTCAGTTAATTAATTTGAATTGTTTTCTTTCTATCCTCGGGGCCTTTCTCGGTCAGTGAGGCTGTTTTAATTATTAATTCTATACTCTCCGGAGTTTTTAGCCACCCGTGTTATAAGTAAAGACTTGAGGCGACCACGTGTGTGGTCCGCCTCCTCAACTAAACCGATCCGTGCCTCGGGAGTTTTCTAACAGTATCAAGGAAGGATTGTATGAGGGCGTGTAACGTGTAAGTAAATAAAACCAACTTAATTGAAGTCACGTGTCTTTGTGTTGGGGGGGGGGGGGGGGGGGGCACGTGGGTCCTTAACCCAGTCAGCGGCGTGTGGGACGCCCTAAGTGCCCACTGCGGTTAAATAGAAGCGTGCCCGACGCTGAGAGCGGGCTCGGTTAGGGACAGGTGTCGAATTAAATATCAGGAGGGCTAATATCTCGCCGCACACAGGCCACGTAACGCCCTGAGTAAGAGTATCAAGCCGGGTCCACGTGCCTACTCACGTGGTGGCGCCCACTATTTCCACCAGTAATTCAAATCGTAACACTGGTACGCCCTCAAAATATTGACGCACCTGTATAAGATGGTTGTTGCCATCTGCAAGCTTGACTCCCGGCACATTGTACGACTCAAATGAATTGTTGAACTGTATCCGGACCACTAGCTCTCCGTCGTCCATCTCTGCGACGATCAGCGTCTCGGATATCGCAGGCACGGATCCCGGCTCCGTCCCCATGTAGAAGATGTCCCCCTTCGTCTGCCGTGTCCGTATGAACATGGAGACATCCATGACGTTGCGGATGGCCTTCCGCGCTTGATCGTTCACCACCACCTTCACGATGCTGTTCGTTATGTTCTCGTAGCAAAACGTGGCGGCCGTCCAGTCTGTGAACATCAACTTCCGGTCACTAAAGAAAAAAAACACACACTAGAACATTTACATAATGATAACTGTCTCATAACGCCTAAATTTTTTGTAAGCAATGTAGATGTTTATATTAAGACCATGGTTGTGACAGTTCAATGGATTCTAAAATTAAAAAATTCTTAAGAGATTTTAAAAAAAACTTATTTCAAAAAATTTTGAAAATTTTTGAAATAAGGGTACATTTTATAACATTAAAAACACAAGTTTCCAGTGGGAGGACCAGATTTTTAAGCGAAAAAGTAACAGTATAGCACAATAACTCAGGTATCACTGTTAAACAAGCTTCTTTGGCAAGCAAAAGTTGCTCTGTGAGCCTGTGTGTATATTTTTACAAATTCCATCTCTTGAGATGTTTTGCTACTGTCTTGTCACTTTTTTACTAAAAAATATTTGTCTGAGGACCAACGTTTTCTTTCCAGGAATGAACATATTGTTTCACATATCATGCAGCTTGAGTAATGCATCAAATGAGATGAAGTGTAACAGTGCTGGAATGCATTTGGAGGAAGAAAATGGAATGATCGAAGAAAATCCCAAGGCAGTATTTCTCACTTGTGAAAAAAGTGTTGATTTTTTTTATAATCTTGGCAGGAGGGAGGCAAGCAGACAGACCTCTACACCACTGTGGTGCCATAAAACGTTTCACTCCTGATGGAAAAATAGTTTAACTTATTACGCAGGAACAAATGCCTACAGGTATGTTCTTAAAATGGTTTTACTTTGTACAAAATATTATGAAATCTCAACATTAAGCTTCATAAAATCATGTCACAACCACAACCTAAATTATTAAACAAGCAATTTTTGAAAACACGCACTGACTTTCTTTAAAATGGTTGTAAAAATTTCTGTTCAATTTTACCACCAGAATAGCAGGCCACAAATCAGTTAACCTAAATCTACCTAACTGCAAAATTTTAATATCATATAAATATAATTTTTTTTTTTTTTCAAAATTAAAACACAAGTAACAGTATCAATAGTACACCATAAAGATATCTACCGTATTTACCCAGAACTAAAAATAAATCACAATTCAAACACAAAGAAACTACAAATATTTTTAGTTAGGAAATTTATACAATTTTTACTAACAGCTTTTCTGGTGCCACTTTCTGTTAGTATGATGACTTACATGGCCTTTTTTGAAGGGGGAAAAAAAAGCAAACGGCAATTAGAAGGGAAAAAAAAGACAGCAATTGTAAGGAAAAGAGTTTCATGGCTGTGGTTCATAAGTAGGGACCCGGAAATTTCGTGGATTCTTCTGGCCTCAGAATAGAATTCAAAGTTATAGGTGTGCTCGACCCATGTTTACTTTCCCATTGGTTGATTTCTTAGCGAGAACATTTTCATCCTTGTTATTTGGCACTACCTGATTCGCTTACTTTTCTCCTAGCTGGGCATCGTTGGCTCACGGTCGTGTAGGGGCGTGTCCAAAAAATTGCGTGCCAATCATGAACAAAGTGCGAGAGTGTGAAGGTTTGCATCTAGCTTGCGACTAAATGAATCCGCGAAATTTCCGGGTCTCTATTCATAAGCCATCCGTCAGAGAGCAAAGAAGGAGGGGGAGGGAGTACCTTGGCTACGTAATGGCATAACGAAGTGAAACACACTCACTGTACTGGCAAGTCGCGCCCAGATAGGGGCGCCGGCACTGGCACTTGAAGTCCAGCCACTTGTCGGTGCAGCCGCCGCCGTTGAGGCAGGGGTTGGGGTCGCACTGCGGGACCCGCGGGCAGCCCTGCTCCACCTTGTTGAACCTGAGCACCGTGGAGGTATCCCCGTCGCCCGGAAGCACCCACGCCCCGTTCACCACCGCATCCTCCACGCAGCCCACGAACTCCTCGACCCTCGCCTGCAGCACCAGGGCGGCCAACTTCGCGGGCCCGCCCACGTACGTCAGCGGGAAACTCGTCTGCGTCGAGTTGGTGCCCTCGCTCAGGTTGATGGGGTAGATCGTCTGCTCGTCGTTCGACGCCAGTACCAGGTGGGTCAGGTTTATGGCCACGAACACCTGCACACGCAACGCTCTAAAATTTTAGCCCCTCGGCAAAGAACACATCAAAAATACAGTAAATGAATTTTTTTATAGCAGCAACTGCTGATGCTACATCTATTTAAAATAATACGGCCAATAGCATGATCCGTTGAGATAATCAGTGTCAAGTTTGAACAAGTGGTGACTTGTCTGTTGGCTTCCAGAGCCGGAAGAGCGAGATCATTTTTACAGTGTCTGTCACCCATCATGGATATTGAATAAAACATTAACATTTAGTTTTGTTTTAAGTTGCAAAATCGTGCCAAATAAACTCTAGTAACTAGTTCTGAACACCCCATAAGTCTAGAAGACGATATTATTCATGATTATATCTTTCGAGAGTATGTGTAGTGTTTTTATGAATATGTTTAAATGATTTACACATGTAATTAATGTAAGAACGATAAAATTTATTAGTATTGCTATGAATAAATTTTTAATTTCACTGCACCCAAATCTATCTACAAAAATATACATGTACTTACTCAAGCGCGAACACCTAACGCCCTTCATGTGCAATCGCCTTTTTTATAATGTCAGTTCCTCTTTTCGCAATTGTACTATTTTTCTGTACTAGCTCAAAAAACGTCACTTGACATTATCAAATATTGAAATAAGGTTTTCTATACCTGGAGAAAATGTGGAAACAGATGATAATTTCACAGTGCCCATTACTCTTTAAATGTATGCTATGAACTCAGAACCTTGGCAAACGTTTAACCAACCCATCACACAAAACCACAATCATTTTTCATCGTGATAAGAACTTATAATTGTAACAATATTTACCACTACTTCACGTATACGACGACCTGTTTGGCAGCTACACGTAGGACTGAAGGTACAGCTAGAGCAATACAGATCAAGAGCGCATCCTGCTTTTACTACATTTGATACCATGGACAACATTACATTTTATAACAGTGCCTTCTTCCTTTCAAGTTAGGTTACTTAACATTTTTCTAAAATACATATTCAATGGTAGACAAAATATTAAAATAATATGCTTATACCTATCAGCAGCCAAAACTGATGGCTATCAAACATAGTACAGTTACTTAACAGCATGCAATATAAATTTAAAAAAATATTTTTGTTATGTCGAGCTATATTAATAAACTTCAAACTTAAACTTCTAGAGTGCACAGAGACGAGCATACCCTCTGCCAAGTGCCGTTATTGAGGTTGGAGCCCATGTACACGCCATCCCACTTGTTCAGCAGGCTCGAGTGCAGATTCAGTCGACCTTGAGTCAGCTTCAGGACATAGTAGGTAGTTCCTTTCCCGATGGCCAGCACACAGTCCTCGAGCGTGGTTTTGAACCTGAACTGGAAGTCGTATCCCTCGTCGCGTGTCGTGGTCACGATGACGTGGGAGTCGTTGGACATCGACATTGTGGTGAGCTGCATCGTAAACACATTCCCTATTGTAACTTTCCAGGACATTGCATGAACACACATTGCTGAAATGTGCCTTGAGCTTGGCCAAAACACTTTTGATATTAAACTAACATAATGACATAATATTTAAATTAGTAGATTTAACACAATTATAATTAATCAAATTATTTAAAATATAGTGTCTACCCTTTTGAAGTTTGAGTGTCTTCTAAACAATATGGTTTCAAGTCTGTGATATTTGAGAATCAGCTACATACAGTTCTAGTTCGTTAGTGAACAATTTACCAGCCAATAGCCAATTTTGTGTCCTGTACTTTCCAATTTGCGCATGATATCAATTAACATTGCTTGTGCAAATATATACACATCATCCACAACAGCAAGTGAGTGTTAACAATTGGTACTGTAATACATACTTTCATACATTAATGCCCTTCATTAAAACCTAAAAACCTACAATGAGTAAATTTCTTAATTTGTAAGATCCAATTTGATCATAACTTAGCATCATGCAGAGTAGCAGTACCCAAAATTAGATGAACACTAAGAAATGCCCACAGAAAAACATAATAGAGTCCAAGATCAATGTAAACCTACAAAACAGGTGAAAATCATTAAAATCTATAGACAAAATCCTCTTGGACGGATAAAACACTATTGATACATGAAACAACTAGTGATGGGCAGATCCCAGTTCTCAGCAAATTAATCACCACCAATAACCGCAAATATAATTGTGGTACCACAGAAAGCTTAACAGCTAACAGTCCAATAACATATCATGTGTTAGTATATACTTTTAACAGATTTTTTTTTTGCTTCACGGTTACATCCATTATACAATATAATACATAACTTGCAACTGGTTTGGTGTGCTGCTACTGGTATAATAGTTTTTATTATTTATTTTTTATAATTTACTTAAGCTCTTGTAAACATATCAAGCAATTTTACATGTTTATACCTAAAATAAATATTAAGCTAAAAAAAGTTGTTATATGCATTACTAGATTTGGCTCCATTGCAGAATGTAAGTTCTGAGCAACTGAAGCCACCTGGTGAACATGAAGCACCTGTACTATCTAGGTGCTAGGTGACTTGTTTGTGGTGGGATTAGGGTAACGTGGGGCACTCTGAAGTAATATTGAAAAATACACCATCTACTAGGACAAACTGTATCTTTAGTGTTAATGGAAATTGTTTGGTGATTAACCTAGAAGAGAAAACTGATTTTTAATAGCTGTGAACTGGGAAAACAGAAGAACCGACAAATCACTAGAAACCACTAACTCAAATGTCCAGCCATTTCCAGAACATGTGACGCACCTTTTCGCAGCGAGACCCGTGAAAGCCAGTGGGACAAGAACAGTTGAACTGGTGCTCGGTTTCATTGACCAGATAAGCTGTGCAGCTGCCGTTGTTGCGACACGGGGAGTCCTGACAGCCGGTCAGGAACACAGAGCAGTTCTTGCCGCCGTAGCCCGGATCGCACCTACACTCGTAAGCGGCCCTGCACAAAGAACACACACACGTGAGCAGAACACACAAATACCTTCACGCCAGAATTTCGGACGGTCCGAGGGGCACGAACACGGGGGCTTACTTCAGGTCGGTGCACGTCCCTTTGACACACGGCTGGTCTTCGCACTCGTTGATGTCTATGTCGCAGTGAACGCCCGTGAAGCCGTCCGCGCACTCGCACACGTAGCCGCCCACTCTGTCACTGCAGCTTCCGTACAGCGAACACGGGCTGCTTTCACACTCATCTATGTTGATCTCGCAGTCTGTCCCCATTATCCCGGGAACACACACACATTCATAGCTGCAAAAAAAAAAAAAAAAAAATCAACACCACGTCAATCTCATCACAACTCTGGCAATTTAAAAACAATACACATTTATAAACAACTCTGTAAGGCACGTCCGCAAATGTAAAGGTTTTTATATTAATTAAGAACACAAAATCCAAGTTCACTGAAGGACATATGTTATTTAAAAAAATGATCTATGTAAGTGCAGAAATTGTTTTAAAAAAAATGTGCAAAAAATGTTTTAAATTTAAAGTGCAAAAAATGTTTTAAATTTAACGTTGTCTCTTGAGTACTTACCCGCTTGCAGAAGCATAAGAAAACTCTCTCTTAAATACTGGCGGTATCTGCAAGTTCTCCGAAATACTGTTCTCATTAAAGTACAAAGACATATTGGAGCGCTGCAAACACGTGCCGCCATGTTTGCAAGGTGAGCTCTTACACTCGTCGATGTCTCTCTCACAGTTCTTTCCTGCAAACAAGCCAAGAAAACTGAGGTTAAGTCTGGTAGGAAGATGCTTCTGGGCTACTAATGACACTAATGTTAAAATTCCAGAAATTTAAAAAAAAAAAAAAATCTGCTTGCACATAATCTGGGCATTTCAGCTAGCCTGAACACTTGGAACAAACTTCTGCCTACAGCTGCTCAAATTTAAACTCAAACATAGCCTGCACATAAATGCTATGCAAGATTTTTAAAGTGTTCAGCAATGGATTTCCCTGCATTAGCATGTACATGTATAGTAGCGGGTTCGAAGAAATAAGGTGAATAGGAACTGAAATGAAAGATTGGGTTGGGTTGGGTTGGGTTGGGTTGGGTTGGGTTGGGTTGGGTTGGGTTGGGTTGGGTTGGGTTGGGTTAGTTTGATTTGGTTTGGTTTGGTTTGGTTGGGTTAGATTAAGCTAAGTTGGCTGCATAATTTAAAACAATGTTTTATTTCATAATTTAAATCTTTTAACAACTATTTTCCTTATAATTATTGTCGCTGACTAAACCTAAACAAACTTTCACTTTATATTATTTGTCTAATTTTTCAGACATTCTTAGTATTCAAATTCAATATTCGTATCCACAAATAATTTGGTATTAATATTCTATTTGAACTAAAAAAACTGATATTTGCACAGTCCTACTAATAACAGTTAAAAAATAAAAAGCAAAATTTTGTCCAGTCTATTTAGACTTACATTTTTGTAATAAATTATTTATATTCATTTAATTAAAAATATGAAATTATTGCATTTTTGTAATCTGCATTGAGTTTTGATACAATATGCTGATTAATTGTTAATTTTCTTAATTTTTTATAGCATTTCAGTGCTTTATTTATGGTGCATTAACTTTCATTTCGATGTTATATAGTGTATTGAAAAGCTATTCTGTGTTTTTCTTTTGTGTTTTATCTCAATTTGCCGTA
Organism: Bacillus rossius redtenbacheri; assembly: GCF_032445375.1. NCBI lineage: Eukaryota > Metazoa > Arthropoda > Insecta > Phasmatodea > Bacillidae > Bacillus > Bacillus rossius. Next base: position 13,611,047 of record NC_086330.1, read on the forward strand.
TAATCTTGTTCCTAGTAATTTATAAATCCAGGCTTGTTGCTTTAAATGTTGAAATGGATCTTTTATTTTATAAAATATTTGTGTATCACGTATTTATGAATAACCTATTTAGAACTTTGAATAAACATAATGATATCAGTATTTAAGAGTTCACACAATTTTTGAAAACATACAAATCAATCTTTAAAAAAACCTTGTACGTTAAATAGTTAAGTGACTATGTACCTGTATACCCCGCGTAACAGCTACACATGTAGTCCTTCACTTGGTCCTCGCAGCGTCCGCCGTGAACACACGGGTTGCTGAGGCACTCGTCAATGTTGATCTCGCACAGCTCTCCTTCGTAGCCAGTGTCGCTGCAGTTGCACGTGAAGCTGTTGATGCCATCGATGCACACGCCCTCGTTCAGGCAAGGAGACGACTGCCGAAAGATACACAAGACGTTGTAGTGAATGACATCATGCATACAATGTACATTTAATAAAGTTAGTAAGTTTTTAAAATAACGCTCGTCAATGAAATTCTTAAATATTTTACTTTACTGGCAGTGAAATCAAGGTTGATTTTCTAAATGGCCCAGGTCACTGACTGCAGAATTAGACCTACTTCTTAAACTACCTTACAATACATGAAATGATAACTATAAAAATTAGTAATTATTGCTACCCAATAGTTTGATTTATTTTACTGATGAGTGATGACTTTTATAGAAAATACAAACTGTATTTATTTTATTTTTATTCAGTCACAAGACATAAATATTAACTTTGAATTATCAGCACCTTCCATTTGCAATATTAAAGTGTAATGTTTCATACCTTTAAAATACTGTTAACATTTGAAACAAAATAAATACAGCTACATTCATTATTTCTGTAGCTTTTTCTTAAAGTAATGGCGAATCGTGTGTGTGCAGCAGTACGGTATACACATTCCCATTGGCCCCGTCAAGAGAGGGAAAACACCTCTCGCCGACCACAGCCAATAACTACAAGAAAAAAACTACGATGTTTTGCGACGTACCTAGACACGAAATGTATTCGCGAAATACATGTGTCCCTACCTATGGTCAATGTTTGATGTTTTTTTTAAGTGTATTCTATATTCACAAACGTAAAAATTTCAGGGACCTTTAAAAATAAAATGGAATATAAGGGCTTTTAGAGACCTTGAAACTTCACGCTGGGAAATCAAGGACCGTGAGACGCCCACAGTGTGCTCAGGGGTGGCTCACCTCGCAGTCGTCGATGTTGGTCTCGCACAGGACGCCTGTGAGCCCCGCCGGACACGAGCACGTGAAGCTGGCCCGGCCGTCCGTGCACAGGCCGCCGTTCTGGCACGGCGTCGAGGCACACTCGTCCACGTCCTGCTCGCACAGCACGCCTGCAGACCGACCAAGCAACCACCTGACACACGTGTCTCACTCTCAAGGACACTGCACTTCAAACGAGGTGACTGGAATTATGTGCACCATCAACCAGTACAGATATTAAACGAGAGAAGACAGGAAAAGACAAACAAAAACTATATATATTTTTTTAATGTCCTAGCAATTTAAAGTATATAGTTCCAGATACCTATAAGATATTATACATTATTACCGGCTCAATATAACATACATTCATTACCAAACAATTAAACTGTGTCTTTTGAACTGAAACTTCTTCACGGTCAGTAGTAAGTGGAAGCGATGACTCACCACGGCTCAGGAGTGAGGAACACTGGTGGGCGAGGGGAGGGGGACAGGGGAATAAAGAATAATGAATAATTAATAGAGAGTCAGACAACTGTAAGACACTTTGCAAGTTTTTTTTTTTGCACCATGTTTGTTGCAATAACCGTAAACCTCAAGTTGTGAACCATCTGCTGTGGCCCGTTTGGTCTACCACTAAAGTTGGATAATTGTAAGCTGACTGCTTGCCTTATGTTCATTGTGACAAAACGTTGGCTGGCAAACACCACCCTCATTTCAATACAGAGTCACAGCCTCACGTATCTCTTTGTCACATCCTGTGGCCATGCTCACATCGTCTTATATGCTCACATCGCCTGATACGCCCACATCCCTCTGATATTCCCACATCCATCTGATATGCTCACATCCAACTGATGCAACCCAATGAGCCTCGCTGTTGCTGTGCTGAATGATGACCAGTTGCCGCCCTGACACTGTTCTCAATGGTTTAACTGGTTTACCTCCACCATACCAGTGTATTATATATTAACAGGCTTTGAAAGATCACATCCTACTTCTGCTTCAGTTAAGGTGCTGGCACACACACCACTAGCTATTACTGACTCTATGATATGAGAACTACATTTTTATTTAAACTTTTTTCGCACCAGTAAGTGCTCGCAACTAACTCTTTGTACAGTAGATTAACTGCCTTGGACAAAAATTTTATGAATCTTTCATAAAATTATTTTTGCGTGCACAAAAACTTTGAAATTTTTGACGTGACGTCTAATAAATCGATGAACGCCGGCTGCACACACGAAAAAGTGTCCCATAACGCACATTGTCCCACTACGATGTGTCCCGTTACGCTCATTGTACGCTTGCACCGCATCTATCTCTCTTCCACTCAATTGGAACAACCATAGATTTGACTTTTCAATCATGTTTTCGTAGTTTGAATTATTAATATTATGTAATTTAACGAACGTCCACCGATTTTCATCACAATCGGTAGAGTTATTTAAAAGTAATGTTGAATTTTCAAATACGTTTTTGTACGAACAATGGTGTTTTACAGTTACACAAATAATAATTCAAATTACACCCGGCATCTTTTCACAATGTTTTAAAAAAAATTGTAACACATAAATAAGTTTGGTGTATTTGGGATGCATATTTGTTATAAAATCGTATTATAAAAACGAAATAATATTATTCCCCTACGGTGCTGTCATCTACGGTGACGGACGCGAACCGAACGTATCGTGCTATCTATCCGTTTCCGCGGCAACCAGGCACTCGTTAATACATATTTTCCTTTGTTTATCGCGAGGGGCGTTATTATTAATGAATCTGTATATATAAAAATGTTATTTTGGTTTGTGTACGCTTCAAAAACTCAAAAAGTTCTGCACCGATAGAGCTGAAATTTTACCATTATATACAACCCGCATCAGGGATTGTTTTTATCTACTTTTTACGTCAGCAACATACCCGCGACCGCGAAAAAGTAACTGCGCCATTTTATTAATGTGTTTTCTCACCATTAAAAACAAAAAACACACATTTTCTCTTATGGAAACGTTTCTCCATGCCAAAGGATTTCTCTTAGCAATGGAAAAAACTACGTCAAGTGAAGCGAGCGGGAAATGGCTATATACAATGAGAATGCTTTTATTGTGAGGTGCAATACCTAATTAAAAAATGACTAAGCGTACCGGTATGGGACTAATTATACAATATGAATGAGGTAGTTTAGTGTGATCGTATCTCGATTGAGCTGCGCCGTTATCCAAATCGTAAGTAGAGGTTATGTTTTGTATGGGTCTATCACTACTTGATGTGGGATTGCATGTAGATGGTTCTAGGCTATTCATTTTTTGAACTCCTTAGACCCTATACCTTTTTTTAATTTTTAATTTAAATAATATGTTCTATCGCCAATAACCACAATTGCATCAATCGTAAGTAGAGGTTATGTTTTGTATGGGTCTATCACCACTTGATGTGGGATTGCGTGTAGATGGTTATTGCATCCAAACCAAATTCGTGCATTATTCGCAATTATATTGACCGCTTGCTTTCCTTCATCTCCCACAGACTTATGGGGAAAATATTGATCTTATATGGCTGAGGATATTTTGCATAGAGTACGCCTTGAAAATGCCAATATGACCTTAGAATTAACAGAAGGCATTTACAACGAAGCATTGATAAATATTGAAGACAAATAAAGTTCTTAGTCAATTAGGAATGCCAGCACCAACCCGAACTGCGACTGCTGCATTTGATGTAGATTTACGCCGTGAGCAGAGTTATATAATTGATGATCTTCAGACATATGTCCAATCGAACATTCCCAAATTAACGCGTGAACAGAAATGCATTTATGATCGCATAATGCAAATGATAAATGACGGAATTGGGGGAACTGGGAAAACATTCCTAATTAGATTGATTCTAGCAACGGTTCGATCAAAAAATGACATAACCTTAGCTCTTGCTTCGTCTGGAATAGCTGCGGCATTGTTACCAGGTGGAAGAACTGCGGATTCAGCTCTAAAGTTGCCATTAAACATGCAAATCATCGAGACTCCTACGTGCAATAATTCCAAAGCATCCGGTATGGGAAAAGTGTTACAAAAATGTAAACTAATTGTTTGGGATGAATGCACGATGGCACATAAAAAATCGCTTGAAGCATTTGATCGATCATTACGAGATTTGCATGGAAACGTTCAACCATTCGGGAATGCATTGATATTGCTCGCAGGAGATTTTAGGCAAACATTGCCTGTAATTTCTCGATCGACACCAGCAGACGAAATAAAAGCTTGCCTGAAATATTCAACACTATGGCGGCACATACGTACATTGCAGTTGACTACGAATATGCGTGTCCAGTTGCAGAATGATCCATCAGCTGAGGTATTCTCACGACAGTTACTGGAAATTGGAAACGGACAGCTGCCAGTCGATGAGACGTCTAGACGAATATCATTTCCCAATCATTTTTGTAATTTAGTAACATCAAAAGAAGAACTGATCGAAAAAGTATTTCCTGACATTAAAAAAAATCATAGAAATCACGATTGGCTCAGTGAAAGAGCTATCCTTGCCGCAAAGAATAAAGATGTCTATCAACTTAATAATGTTATTCAATCCAGTATTCAAAGTGATGAAATTACATATGTCGATAGACACCGTTGTGGAAGCAGATAAAGTAGTTAATTATCCAACGGAATTTTTAAACTCACTTGATCTGCCAGGGATACCACCACACATACTTAAATTGAAAATATGTGTGCCATAATCCTCTTGCGGAATATTAATCAGCCAAAACTCTGCAACGCCACGCGACTTTCAGTTAAGAAATTAATGAATAACGTAGTGGAAGCAACGATTTTAACGGGGCCTTTCAAAGGTGAAGATGTCCTCATTCCTCGAATACCCATGATCCCGACCGATACACCATTTCAATTTAAAAGATTGCAATTCCCAATTCGATTGGCATTTGCAATCACAATCAATAAATCTCAAGGTAAATATTTAGAATTGTGTGGTTTAGATTTAGATGCGGATTGCTTTTCACATGGACAACTGTATGTTGCGTGTTCCCGAGTCGGAAAACCAGATAGTCTTTTTATCTACGCATACAGTGGAAAAACAAAAAAATATTGTATTCCACAAGTATTGCAAAATTAAACTTATATGAAATGTATTCTTTGTTTTGTTTCTCATTTCTCAACTATTCAATCACAATGTGCCACAGCGAAGCCTGGCAGGGTACAGCTAGTTATAAATAAAATTTCGTGCCCGGGGCCACAATTGCATATCATTTTGAGCACTAAAAGACATAAAAACGTAAAATATTCTCGACGAATTTTAATCTCTGCCCCAGCGCACCACGAGCATCTGGGTTGGAGATTAAAGCAAAAATTCTTTCTTAAACTTACTAATACTTATTTTATTAACTGCAAGGGCATTTTTATTCAATTCTACGTTTAATTTCATGGCGAACAAACTTCGTCATTAAATGTGTAAAGGCGAAAAAGCATAAAACATTCTTGACGATCTTGAAGTTAAATAGCAAACATGTATAAAAGTTATAGTTAAAATAATCTCTTCGTTAAAGTAATAAACATATTTGAATTAATGAGTGCAAATAAAAGTAAATTTATCAATTAAATTGTAGATTTCATTTCACTCTTTCTTTGTATCCATACAAAATAGTGATAATTCAATAAAAATTATTCATTTTATTCATACAAGTATGCAATCATTTCATCAATGTTTTGTTATGACAATGTCACGTTAAACTATCGTCCGTAAACCGACTTTACAGACAACCAATTTTTTTTATAGCTTTTAGACTTTGTTCTACAAATGCAAATCAGAGATGATTTAAGAATAAAATTATTTATTCCCAGTATTTCCACGCGTAACATGAATTGACCAAACTGAATGTTGAAGTTTTTGAGTGCTCCCTTAATTTTGAATTTAGTAATTTTGTATCCACTTGGGGACTTGTCGCAACGCAGCTGGATTAATGTTGGACTTAGCTGTTTTCCATCCACTTGGCATCTCAAGTTAGCCATTTCTACTAATGCCCCGAGGCCTAGTAAAATAAAAATTGTACTTTTAATTTTTTTGCAAGCTTGGTACTCCAAATTTTGATAACCCTGGGGACATATATGTAGTGGACTTAAAAGTAATAAGGTTATTTTTTTTTATATTTTGCACAAGGTTTGCAAAGAGTTTGTAACATCCTTATTGAATGTTACCTTAATTAACCATGCTAAAATTTACAGTAAATTTTGCCACTGAAGTGCTGAAATCCAGAATCAAGTGAGTTTCTTACTAATGAAACTGCGTAATGCCCTCGGTGACCTCACTCTCAGAAGTTTTCGTGACGTGGTTCATCCTGTTTAGGAGTAATTTATTACTTATTAGTAAATTTTTGGTCGTATCCTAGGTGAGGGTTAGACAGTCGCTGGTCTACGAGCATCGTCACTGCCTAGCCGCCTGCAGACTTCACTCAAGCCAAGATCCGCTCCGACTACTGAGAGTCAGTTAAACCTAAGGCTAAAATTGAACTGCGTGTGCGTGTGTGTATAAATGTTTCAGTTTCACCAAACATTGATTGGTGGGATTGCTCAGCAAAGATCATAGGCAAATGTGATAAATTCTAGAACTCCTTTTTACTTCCTTATCTTACACATACAGCCAACATACAAAAACATAAATTCTTTGCCTGATAAAAGTGCTGCTTATAAAATTGTTGATTTTTTTTTTTTCTCTCGTCAAAACTTCTCAAAACTTCAACAAAGTGTCAACTAAAAATTTCAACTTACTTTTCCAGAGCACCAAAATCCTTAGAACTCCCATCTGAACGAACAGTTTGAAATCGTCCAGGCCTGCGGCCCCTTTTGAGTCCGCTATGCCACCGCCCAAACACCACCCACCCTCCATTCAAACCTCCCGCTTACCCATGTGTGCATGTGTGTGTGCATGTGTGTTCGCCCGGCAAGAGGGCGCTGTAGAGCCAGTGCGCCGCACCCCTAAAATATAATTAGATTCAACTGTGTAAATTGTTTTATTGTTTCCCGAGTGCAACGTGACGGCAGATCGGCTGGGAGGGTTCTTTATGTACTTTTAATTAAAATTGTGTAATGAAATATAAGAGCGTTTCCGGACATTCCCGACGGAAACCGAAGCCAGACAATATTTAAATATATTTCTTAATAATTGTAATTTGTATTATCCTTTTTCAATATTCAGAAAATGTCATGTAATTTTTCAAGCATCCTTTTCATGTTACTTTAGTTTCCCGTGGCACGAAATCAAAAATACCTTTAACGGCAATTGTTTCGGCGGGAGGACGCCATGTTAGGCTAGCTGAGCCATGAGCTCACCCCAGTCTTCTGCCATCAACGACCGAGAGCAGACGCTTCAGCACTCCGGGGACCTCACCGCTTGCTCATCACCGCTTAGTAATTCTGTTCATCTTTAATTCTTTTTAAATCTTTTTTCGTTTAGTCCTCGGAGCTTCTCTCGGTCGGGGAACTGCTTAAATAGTTACCTTGTGACCATTATCGGTCATTTCTCAAACTTTATACGTAAGTCGAGGTGTGACCACGTGGTTGGTCACTGCACATAAAACGATTCGTGCCGCGGGCGTTTATTACGGTTTAACTTGTGTGCGTGTATAATCGGAGTTGGCAGAATGAATAAGGGCGTGTAACTTAAATGAATTCTTTTATTTCTTAAATATGTGAGACCATGTGGAGTGTGACAGCGTGTGGGGCGCCTAAGAGCCCATTGCATAGGGAATAGCATGCCCGATGCTGAGAGGGGGCAGGAATTAGTAATAGGTTGTTTACAGGGGGAAAGTAAAATCGAGTCTCACATGGGCGACGTCACGACCCTGGTAAAGAGTCTCGCATAGGTCCGTGCCCGTGGCGCCCAAGTTACGCAGTTTCAGTCTATCCGAAACCCCCTCCCCCCCCCCCTCCCCCCCGAATAACAAGTTGTCCGAGATTAATTATTTCACAGAATAGAAGTTAAGAAATTACAATATTTTTTTAATTCATTACGGAAAAATTAAAACCATAAAGTGCGTTACCAGTAAATCCTATGGCACAGGTACAGCTGAAACTGTTGAGCAGATTCTCACATTCCCCTCCATTCTGGCAAGGCTGCGACAAGCACTCATTGACGTCGATGTCACAGTGAGTACCCACAAACCCAGGAGTGCAGTAGCATTCGTAATGACCTGAAAATAAAACTTCATCATTAGACAAAATCTCTAATACACTCATATATAATTAAAGAAAATTTTTGTTGCCACAATGGTACTAAAAATTTATGAAAATCTAATTTTTGAAACTGAAAATGACTGTAAGCACAAATTAACCAAAAGACAGTTGCTAGATAGTTTGATCACAAGTTTGACAACTTTTAGCAATAATCCACCTAAAAATAAAATGGAAAACAATATGGCTCACTACTTCTTCAATTATATATATTTTATATTACTAAAATTATGTTCAGCTACAATGAATATGGTTAAAACAAAACTTAAAAAACTGATTATTCTAATAAGAGAATCAAAATACGAAAAATGTTTGACTCTATACATCACAACTTTTAAATAGTACTTTTTTTAATTTTTCATAGAATAAACTATGCAAAACAAAATTTACTTGTTAGTTTAGAATTTCAATACTTAAATACCACAAAGCCCTTCACTACTTTAAAAACTGATAGTATCAAGTATTGATTAAACCTCTGAAACTTTTGTCGTACTGGAACAATCAACCCGCATTTCCTTACTATGCAAGCTCACAAAAAGTTCTTAGGGGTTCCAAAAGCACTTTTAAGTTTTTTTTTTTTTTGTAAAGCTGAATTTGTCAAGAAGAAAACAAGCAGTCTTGAACCAAAGTAATTACTACTATAAAGAAATTATATACAGCAGTCTTATTTCTTATTAGCCTATTCCAGTCACTAAAGCTCACTTAAATATTATCTCATAAAATTTTAAATTATTTGTACATGCTTCTTTTAAAAAGCTATTACTGTTGGAATAATTATTTACATTTTAAAGTAAAAGAATTTTTCCAGGTATTGTCATCGTTCTTTGAATGAGGTTCCTTGTGAAAGTAAAACCACTCACTAAGGAGTGTAATGCAGTAAGGTTAATACATTAGTTTGGTGTGTAATTATAATTATTTTTTTACTTATACCTTCAACTAACCACTATTAAATTATAAATTAAATAATAAACATCAAAAAGGAGGTACAATAGTAAAACCAGTTAACATAACCTAAGGCCATAAATCAACTAACCTGGTACATTTTTGCAAATTCCATTATTACAGATTCCTGGAGTTTGACATTCATCTGTGTCTGTGTCACAGTTTTCACCTGTAAAAAACACACTAAAATGTCAAACATAAATACAGACACATTCATAATAAAGATATTCATCTCATTCGTATAAAAATAATGAACTACATAAATGTGATCAGTAAAAATTGTTACAAATTTTTTACTCTTTGAATAAATATTTAGCACTTAAACATTACTGTTTATATAACATTACTGAATATTTAAGGTGCTGTTTATAATCATCAACAACCTGCAGTAAAATTGTCTCAACTGAAACTTCCAAGAAGAAGCTAATAACTTATTCTAACTCAGGCCCGCCCAGACAGGCGTGTACCTGCTGGTGAGGCGGGATGATAAGTGTGACGCTCGCTGGTGCTTCTAGCGCGGTGTCTCCTCTGTCGTGCATAGGACAAATATGAGATTTGAGCGGTGACCATAACATTATATGGTATATAAATGAAGGTAAAGGTGTAATGCAAGTCCCTACAGTGCTTTCAAGAATCTGTACCAGTTGTTTAATCCCTAAAAATTACTCTGAAAACATGCCTTTTAACCATTTAAAAAAAAAAATAAATAAAAAAAAATTAATCCGAAAACGTAACTACTTATCGGCCCTCAGCGAACTCTTAAATGCTTTTCGTAAACAGACCCCACTCAGGTATCTTCGAGTAGTTTTGACATTGCACAGTTTTCCTCGAAACTCTGTATGTGTGCCGAGGTAGGCAGTATATTCAGTCAGCTAAATGAAATATTTGAAGAAGCTACTGTGGACAGTTACCTGTGAACCCGGCCGGGCACACACATGTGAAGCTCCCGTTGACGTTGATGCACTTGGCGGTGGGCGGGCAGGGGTACGGGGTCGCAGCGCAGAAGTTCAAGTTCTGCAGCGTGCAGTTGTCGCCCGCGAACCCGTCCAAGCACCGACACTCGTACGAGTTCACGCCGTCCACGCACTTCCTGTTCTCTGGGCAGGGCCCGCTGGCACACTCGTCCACGTTCGTCTCGCACCTCTGCCCTTGGTAGCCTGCAGGGACGAGCAGCAGTGTCGTGGGACGCAGTTAGGCTGTGTCTTCACGTGTACCTTACAGTGATTTTACCTCTCTCTCTCTCTCAATCTCTCAATCTCAATCTCTCTCTTTCAATCTCTCTCAATCTCCCTCTCAATCTCTCTCTCACTCTCAATCTCCCTCAATCTCTCTCAATCTCTCTTTCAATCTCTCTCTTTCAATGTTTCAATCTCTCTCTCTTTCAATCTCTCTCTCTTTCAATCTCTCTCTCTCTCAATCTCTCTCTCACTCTCAATCTCTCTCTCACTCTCAATCTCTCTCTCACTCTCAATCTCTCTCTCACTCTCAATCTCCCTCTAAATCTCTCTCACTCTCAATCTCTCTCTAAATCTCTCTCTTAATCTCTCTCTCTCTCTGACACACACACACACAGACAGACACACACAGAGATACACACACACACACACAGTCACACATACACACCAGCTGCATACAATTTTTAGCTCATACTTCTGTTCCCCAGATTATAACCAATTTTATTCAAGAAATTTCACCCGTAGCAGTTATAGTATAATCCACAAGCGAGTGGCCCTTTATGACAATGTTTTTATTCATACAGCTGAATATTCTTCAAAAATTTCTGAGATAAATACCGGTAAATGTATGGCTGGCTTATTTCTTAGTAAAATAAAGTATGTACTTTACAAAAACGGGATGATTTGTTTGTAATGAAAACGTTAATTCCTTGATCAAATACATCAAAACAATACCCACGTTTTAAAAGTTCAGCCATTCTAGCAGGAGTTAACTAAAACAAAAAATGCACACACAGTTTTCATACACGTTCAAAACACACATACAGTACTAAGCTGCATAGAAACTAAGTTTTACCTGGAGTGCACTCGCAAATGAATTCCCTCTTGTTGCTACGAGACATACACGTTCCGTTATGTTCACATGGTGAGTAGTAGCACACGTCGTAATCAAGTTCACAATTGTCTCCCATGAAGTGTTCGGTGCAATTGCAGGAGTAGCCATTAACTTGATCGATGCATGTCCCACCATTCTGACATGGGTTTGAAAAGCACTCATCGATATGGTGTTGGCAAGTGGGACCTGAGGGAAACACATTCATGGTCCACATGTTTGGGAATACCAGCATAACCAAATGTGATACTGTAAATGAAATATGTCACACTACAAAACCAAAATTCAGACACTAAGTAAAACAAAAGTGTTTTAATTACAGGTTTATGCATTATAAACTAAAAATAAATTACACAAAGTATATATGTAACTAATTTAAATACCCAAAATTAGACCAAATGTTTTAAGAGTTTACTTCAGTTTAAGACAGTATTCAACATACTTAAATATAATTGTCTAAACACGGTACATTCCTTAAACTAACATAAATAACTCAGACTAATTTAACTTATCAAGATATAACACAAATAATAACACAATAATAAAATAATTACTTAACACATAAAAATAAAGCTATGGTTTAGCTATAAGTATAATGTTTAAATTATTAAATTATTAAATAATCAGAATGAGATATTTTATAAAAGTCACTACTGTCTGTTTTACAAATAAAGCTTAAAGTTAAATGTTGAAGCAGTCTTAAAAGGTTCCATTTTGTTTATAATACACACAAGAAATCAGGGCATTCATAACCTTAAAATTAACTTTTTTTTTTTTACAAAATAGCAACAAAACATATTTTATTTTAATACATCTCATTTCACTGGTTATGTCTGCAAACACTACGTAGTAGCAAACTTTTCACACTACAAAAAATAGAGAAATACGAAACTTACAAACATAATGAAGAGTATGCAGTACATATCACCTTAAAACATTACTAAAAGGAATAACAGCATGAAGATTAACACAGAGGTTTCCCCGCACCAATGCAACACAGTGAGAAGCCCGCAACCAAAGCTTCAAGCATACCTGTAAAGCCCGGTGTGCAATCGCAACGAAACGAACCCAACCCTGGACCTTGGACGCAGCTGCCATTATTGTAGCAAGGTTTGGACAGACATGTGTTTAGTTCTTGGTCACAATTAGCTCCTGCCCAGCCAGGCAGGCAGTCGCAGGTGTAACCATCGATCTGGGCAGGGAAAACAGAACACAAACACGTGGAGACGTGGTCGAAGGGCGTGGGCATGCAATGACTACTCTCAGCAAGGAGCAAGAACCATTCATCTCGTTACATCCTACTTCAGCTCCCCAAAAGCTATCCAGTCAACTTGCCAGAAATGTCTCGAACTACTGCATGCTGCCAACAAATATATGCAGTTGGCTTCTTGTCTCTAATCCATTTCTGCTTATGTCAATCGCAAATGGGGAATAAACCCCAAATCAATGATTTTGCATCATTATGGATAATTAGCTCTACTTTCACGATAACTATTAGGTGTAAACTGATATCCTGACACCATAGCCCACAACTGCTTTACACCATATGATTAATAATTTTTTTATCTCAGAAACATCAAATATAGTCAACACCATAAGAAAATTAATTGATATGAATTTAAAACAAAATTCTTTTGTATTAAATCTTAAATCACATGCAAATGGAAAGGTTAAAAAAAGAGAAAAACATACCATAGTTTCCCCGCATATAAGACGTAAGGCCACTTGGTCTTGCATACAGAAAAAAACACCTAACTCATCCACATAAGGTATAAAAAATTTTGTATGGCATTTTAAGAGGATACTTAGTGTAGAGAAGCTAAGACTTTCCTTTGCTCACTCTTCAGATAATAATCCAGGCCTTGAAGACTGTGATGGAGGGGAACTTACCGACCGGCAGTGACGGTATGACAGATACATAGCACTTAACATTCCGGGCAGAGTTGTCACGTCAGTGAGAATACGAGCGAAAAATACAAGCTCAAATTAGATTGTCACCATAAAAAAACACCCCCTCTCCCCCTCCTAATTTCACAGCACCCTCCTATTTCTTTTCCACGCCCTGTTCAAATAATGCGAGCAAAAGCAGCTTAAGTATCAGTAATTATAATTAGGTGTGTGGACTCCCAGCATACATAACTGGAAAAAATACTGTCACATAATACGAGTAGCAGCTTTACTCTTTTTAAACTTGCATAAAATTATGATCTTATATGCTGAAAGGAAAATATGGTACATTACTTTGTCCTACTATGGAAAACAAATGTACTTTGTAGCAAATTAATTTGGTAATATTACAATTTGTCACTAAATTTGGAGATAAATAAGTTGAAAGTAACCATTTAAATTTTTGCCTACGAAGGCAGAAACTTCGAACTGTTATTAAAATACAAATAAAATTTTTTTAAATAAAATTAGTCTTTTAAACACCCTACATCATTAGGCATTATGACACAGTTACGGGCTTTATACCAACAACACTAATAAAGAAAAGGTGAAATGCCAAAGTGCATGTAATAAAATTTCCTGCAGAATATACAATATGTTTGAATTTTCAATTAACTCTAAGTACAATTTCTTAACTTTCCAAAAGATTACAACTAGTCTCTATAAAATACATGTTGGTAGGTTTAGCATTCAGTTTATATTGAATTTTCAACACAAACTTTAAGCTAAGTACAATGCTATTAATAATTTACTGTAAAGAAAATTTTGTGTAAAAAAAAACAACATATTTTTAGAAAATTACAGTGTTTTTATGGCAAGTTTTCACTTTTCAGAAAAAGATTTCAAATAATTTTAAAGGTATTTTGACATCTGCAAAAAATTAGTAAACACTAGTATGACAAAAAAATATTATTTATAAAATATATTGCAGAGTATGTGCTATTTCCAACAGCTCCTTAAACCACATAAAACCTAAGTAAAGAATGAAGTGCTTCGAAGCCCTCTTAGAGGTGATAGTTATCACCTTAAGTGCATGCATATAACATTTATGGAGCATCATTTAATATTTCAGTGAAACTATTTCCAAATTGGTGACTTTAAAAGATAAACTTCCATTAATATAGAAAAAAAATTTATGTTGCTTATTTTTTGCATTATAAAGTGTCAAGTTAAAAATATTAATATTTTTGGGATGAAAAAGCTGAGCTCCAAATCCACGTGAATACTGACATTTTAATTAATGTGTAATCATGAAAAATATTTTTTAATATATATTTTAACAGACCAACCAAAATGTTGAAATTAGTTTAAAAATCAAACTGCATTGATGTACTTCACAACTTCATTTTCATTGTTTGAGTACGTAAGGTTAAGTGCAATTCACACAATGTTGTCATGGCTGCCTCACTTCACAAGGTATACCACACATGGAAACCAACTGACCAACTATGCAGCCTAGCCATCTGGTGCAAAATAGTGCTGCAGTCTGTTCAAAACACAATGTTTGAACTGAAAACTAAAGTATTTGCAATCTGTTTTCACAAACAGAAAAAAAAAAAAGGCTTGAATGAAACTTCATTAGCATTACATGCCTACTTACAGGTTTTTAACCCCATCCAACAAACATTAATTAACACGCCCACAATAAAATGTTTTCACACAGTATTATTTTTAAATCTTTCAATCCAATACAGTGAAACCCTGTTATAATGTATTCCCATTTATATCATATTTTTTTAAATCCTGATATTTTCCCCATAAGGACAATGTGTTTATACCACCAATGTGTCTCATGAATTACAGGTTTTCTGTTTCTAAAATTTATTTTCTAAAATTCAATAAATGCAAGAATAATTTAAAACCTAACTATTCCAATACTTATCACAACTGTGAAGTTTAACACGTTAAATAGTTTACTTTACACTTTATGTAGGTTTTTTTTTACAATCATTGTTATATCATCAATTTAGATTGCTCACATAGGACTGTATGAAAAATAAATAAATGGAGAGCACCAGAAAAACAGTGCTGCATGTTAGCTGGCTAACACTGGGTGTTTGATACACTGAAGATATAGTATACGTTTGCGGTTAAGTGTCTGTTGACACCTTCGTCATGGAAAACCAAATAAAGAAATAATTTCATTCTTTGCCATTCTTGCGTGGTTTAAGATGCTACAATATTATAGTTAAGTTTGCCAACCATTCCTCTGTGCCACGAAAAAGCAAAGCATTTTCTATTGATGTTGAACTTATTTCAACCATAAACATATGTTATATAGGTGAATGAACTAGACATAGACATTTCTAATCTAAAAGCCATCACTGCAAATTGTGAGACAATTTTACAGAAATGTAGTAGTGTGTCTGTAAAGACAAAGAAAATAGAAGCTGGACGCATGACAAAGCTGAAGAAAAATTGTTTGTTGGCTTGGTTAAGCAAATTCTAGCATCTAGTGTACCCGTTAGTGTTTTTAACATTAAATTTATTTACATAGTGATGAGTCCATCGGTAAAAGTTCAAACAATGATAAGTGTACTAATTTGATATTTCCTGCTTATAATAATTTTTTTCCTTCTGCCCCTTTGAAAAACATTATAACAGGGTTCTATTGCAACTACAAAATTACCTAAAGAGTATTCACAGAACATTATTAAAACACTTTTCGACCTAAAGAATCACCGCTCTGAAGTGCCAAGGTTACGCGCAAACCAAAGTACTGCATGCCTGTTCACTGCCTTGCACGCGGAGGCACTCGAGCAACTGATAACGTGCACTGGTTTCTATCCTGACATTGATCCAGGAAGACCAACGCCCTAAAGTGCGTGAACCTGGTAATTCACAGCTTGAAGTGGCTCGCTAAAGAGCTATCAGGGGATTGTCTCCGTGGTGCAGACCTGAGCTCGAACTACACACACACTACCCTGCAACTAAGTTTACGTGCCGGCGACGTCCACACGACACCGCGACGAGCTCGCGGCCGCCCTCGCGATACTCACTAAGTCCTGACAGGAGGAGGCGTGCCGACACGGGCTAGACGCACAGGACACATGCAACTCGCACAAGGGCCCTGCTGCGTGCGGCGGGCACAAGCATGCGCCGCCCGCGCACGTCCCGCCGTTCTTACACGGACACCGGTCAGCCGGCGCGGCATGCTCGCACCGCGAACCTTCGTTCCGCAACACAAGCAACACAGAGCAAGCCAGTTGCAGCAAGCGTGCGAGCACAGCCAAGAAAACACACACAAACAAGTTTTCATACTTACAATCTACTGCTACATTAATCACTCCACGATAAAATTAATATATTTTGAGTTACGATATTAACAATAAATAACTGTACACAATATTAGAAGCAGTCAAACCATGTTGCATTCATTATCAGAAAGAACTCTCTAACATAGT